>NC_092803.1:121444710-122713460 GCF_040954645.1 Diabrotica undecimpunctata | reverse complement strand
TTAGGTTGAGGGATTTCAGCCTCCTGGCATGCTATGTATCTCCAAACATCTCTATGATGAGATACGAAACAATCGTTAATGAAATAATGGGTGCCGCTAGAAACGAAAAAAAAATACTGATCGCCGGGGACATAAATGCGAAGTCCAGACAATGGGGTTCCCCCATAAACGACAAAAAGGGGGAACTCTGGAATGAATGGATAGCCCAGGCTGGCCTCCAAGTGCTGAACAACAATAAGCCAACCTTCGTACGGGGGGCCAGCCAATCACACATTGACATCACATTCGCGAGCGAAGGGCTATCCAGGAAGGTGTACGGGTGGGATGTACTCGACGATCAGCTCTTCACCTACCACCAATATATACAATTTGAGGTAAAGGTTAAAGGGGGGGTAAAGCGGTCGATAGGTACAGCAAAATCATATTTCAACAAAAACAAGTACCTATCGGAGGTCAGAAAAATAAATGAAGATGAGATTTCTGACCTCGGCCAACTTCGAACAGCTCTACAAAATGCGGCAAAATTGGCTACCGAGAAGAAGAAACATGGAAAAAAATCCCCCTACTGGTGGACAGATGAGATAGAAGATCTACGGGAGAGATGCCTCAGAGCTCGAAGGAATTATACGAGAAGCCAGGGCAACCTCGAGCTTAAAGATACATACAAGGATTTGAAGAAAAGATTAAATAATACAATAAAAAAAGAGAAAAAAGAAAAGTGGCAGACCCTGATAAAAGCACTCGACGAGGATATATGGGGTGATGCAATACAAAATCACAATGAAGACCTTAAAGATAATGGCCCCATATAGACTCGACGAAGACCAGCGGATGAGATCAGCTGAACTCCTCTTTCCCACCAAGGACATGCCAGATTTCACCAAGGTTTTCCCAACCATGATAGAAGAGTTCACAGAAGAAGAGGTGAAAACCGCTGGTCAGGATACGAAGACAGGGAAAGCTCCCGGCCCTAACGGGCTGCCACCAGAGGCAATAAAGATAATAGCAACTGAGAAACCAGGTTTGATCAGAAGAATATTTAATGATCTACTGCAGAAACAAGAGTTTCCCAAGGACTTCAAGGAGGCGAACTTGGTTCTACTCCTAAAGCCCGGGAAACCCCCTGATTCACCGACCTCTTATCGGCCAATATGCCTCCTGGACTGCCTTGGTAAGTTCTACGAAAGACTTATCAAGAAGAGGTTGGAAGGCATGTTGGAAGATGAGAGAGTCTTATCCAACCAACAGTACGGATTTAGGAAAGGCAGATCGACAATCGACGCCGCGACCTGGATAAAAAACGCGGCCAAATCAAGCAAGAAAAGATGGGTGGTTCTTGTTCTGTTGGACATAAAAAATGCTTTTAATTCAGCAAACTGGGGCCTCATAGTAGACCGAGTAGTCGAAAGCGGGGCTCCGGAATATATGTCCAATATAATAAAGGACTACCTTTCGGAACGATCCGTATGCATATCCAAGAAGAAAAAGAAACAAATGACCGCAGGAGTACCCCAGGGGTCAGTCCTGGGACCCTTACTCTGGAACATGTTATACAATGGGGTACTAGAAATTCACAAGCAGAGACAAGGAGTCAAAGCGATAGCATACGCAGACGATCTAGCCCTATTGGTTGAGGATGATAAGAATTGGGGCATAACAGAAAAGGTAAATAAAGCAATAAACACGACCGCGGCGTGGATCGAGAAGAACGACTTAAAATTAGCAGTAGACAAAACAGAGATAATAATTCTAAGAGGACCAAGGAAAAGGGATGACTTGGGTTTCAAATATCAAGGCTCCGAAATAAGACCCCAAAGGACAGTCAAGTATCTCGGTATTACTTTCGACGACCGACTTACCTTTGGGCAGCACATACAAGAAGCATGTCGAAAGGCGGAAGGGAGGACCTCAGCATTGAACAAATTATTGCCAAACATAGGGGGGCCCGGATCTCAGAAGAGATCAGTTATGTTACAATCAATATTATCGATCATCTTATACGGGGCCCCCGTGTGGCACGAGGTTCTCCAGATGAAGAAATATAAGGACATGCTCTTTAGGGCTCAAAGGAAACCTCTGATCAGGGTGTGCAGCGCGTACACAACTGTATCTACCATTGCCTTACAGGTAGTGGCTGGTTCTGTACCCGTGCACATCCTGGCAAGGGAAAGAGCTCGAATGTATCAGAGGGGCAGCGGGGCGGTTGGTTTAGGGCCACAAGAAAGAGCCAGAAGCTTGGAGATGTGGAAGAGGGAATGGGCAACCGAAGTCGAAAAGGCGGCCTGGACGAGGTCCTTGGTCCCGGATGTAGTGAGGTGGTACGGGTGTCGGCATCGGCGCGTCAACTACTACTTCACGCAGTTTCTGACAGGGCACGGATCGTTTCGGAAATACACCCACAGAATCGGTAGGTCCAGAGACGATCTATGTCCTGAGTGTGGAGTGGTGGACGATGCGCATGTTGTTTTCGACTGCCCTGCATACCACACGGGGCGAAACGAACTGCAGCTGAGCCTGGGATCTCCACTAGGCGAGCCTCACGAGCTGATCGATAAAGCCATCGACAGCAAGCACGATTTCGAACTGATCATTGCCTTTGTTACAAAAACCATAAAGCACAAGGAAGAGAAAGAGAGGCGGCTGCAGATGGATTGACCGCTATAGTTATGTACTGTTTTAAAAATGTGTGTTATTTATTTACTTATTTTATTGCATTTTATTTATTCAGGTTACTTTCGTTTTTACTATATCTTATCTATACCAACTTTAGCTGTTGTTTTTATTTTTATTTTATCTACATTACTTTTAACTTATTTTTTTTTATCTATTTTTATTTATTAATTTATTTATTTTATTTCATTGTCGGGGCCGCGGGACATGGGACGGGAAAAGACTTTTTACATCCAATCCCGTCGAATGTCCCGATACCCCGAAATTTAGTGAATGAGGGTATGAATGCGGAACTGAATTGATGAAAGTACGAATGAATGGTGTTACTGTTAATTGCCAACTGGTTCTACTCGTTAGTTTCAATGTGGAAGGGGTGGCAACCAGGCTGTCTCGCCAGAATGAGGATTGAGCAGGACGGTAGCTTCACCGACCAGTCTCGCCCGAGCCTTGTGCTGGTGAGAGAGACCGGGAGGCCGTCAAATCCAGGTAATGCACGCGAAAAGTGCCAGAGGGAAGTTAAGAGTAAGGCTGACGGGCCAGATATGCTCGCTAAGAGCGGTTCCGGGCCCGTCGGTCGGAGAAAGAGGGGGTGGTTTAGTCGGTAGGCAGTCTCGTCACGCGGTGAAGCGTAAGAGATTGAATCCGACACACCTGGGTAAAGGGCTGACACCCGATCCCAGACGGTCTTTTAGAAGATTCCACCTCCAAAAAAAAAAAAAAAAAATATTAAAAAATTCAAAAATCTAATGTTGCAGATGTGCAACATCATGCATTGGGTTGTCACTTTTTTATCAAGTCTCAGTATGGAACTTTTTATAACAGTTATTTTTCTTATTGAAACAAATTCAAACCACATTTTTTACAACACGTCTGCGAATATCCAGTGTAATTTGGAAATTTGCACCGATTCTTCGTAGTCTATATCATCCAGTGGCCAATTTGATCCAGCCGTACATCTTAAGGAGTGACATGCTGAGTTGGTCCTCTTGTTTTTTTAATACCATTTATTTCTTCTACTGAACTGGAAGATGGCCTTCCTCGTTTAATGCCTTGGTGGTTTGTCCAACTAGGCACAGGCATTTTGCTATTTCTGTTCGAAATTGGAAAAATGTGCTATATTTTATTTCTTTATTCTTCTTCTCTTTGCCAATTATTCTATAAAGTATCCAAGCATTAGCCAGTATCATATCAAGAAGATGTTAAATGATAGGGATGTACCATTTCTTACTTTTGGTGCCCACCAAAACTAGACAACAAATTTACCACGCAATTGTCTTTCCATACGATAGAACTTATATCTATATTTTGTAGCTAGCTACAAACTCGACTTATAATGGAAGGGAAAGTGGAAGGAAGAAGAGGTCCAGGAAGAAGAAAATGCTCCTGGTTGAAGAATGTAAGAGATTGGACAGACATGGACACACATTCGATACTAAGAACAGCTCAAGATAGAGAGCAGTTTGCTGTAGTTATAGCCAACCTTCAGTAATGGAGAAGGCACCTTAAGAAGAAGCTACAAACTCATAACTTGTTCCTGGGTCATCTTCTCCATTTCTTTTTCTCTAGGTAATTTGCAACCAGGAACTCTGTTTCGTCTCACTGTTACAAGATCGAAAATTATGTTTTGTTCCAAATACACTAACATATCAAGAGCAGTATTGTAGTTATCGAAGTATATTTGATAATTGAGGTTATTGGGTATAATTCTGGCAAGTCGTGCAACGATATTCGCACATGCTCCTAGATCTGGTTCTGATATATTTCTACGAGCTTTATAATTTGTATGAGCTTGTCCAGAATATATTTTATATTTATATGCAAAACCACTTACACCACACAATAAGAACAGTTTAAATCCCCACTTATAGAGTTTCATAAGTAGAAAGAACATAATTGTTCATCAATTGCCAGTTTCCCTTCACTTACAAGAACAGATGAATATACATTATTTAAATGTTCCACTACTGGTCTAAGTTTATGGATCCTATCATGATTTTAATTAGCTATTTAACGTCATCGCGTTTTTTATAATTTCTAGACCAACGTCACTGTTCCAGTAGAATTGTGTGTTAGAAAGACGGACATTAGATATCATAATAATTATTTCAAAATACTTTTTAAGTTCAGTTTTAGTAAGATGTAAAGGTTTGCTAATATAAATTTGTTGTGCATATAAACATAAATGGTTTATTATATTATCATTAGCCATTTGTAAAAAATTATAAAAAACATTCATATGGGGTACTGATCTCTAGAAATTCGGAAGATTATGACTCAGTACCACGAAAAGCTTTCTGCGCATCAGTCAACAGTAGGTTTTTCTTTTTCCAAATAATGTTCAATGTAGTTGCGTTTGTTATCACATAATTCGGAATTTGGCCTTGTTCGATAATATGTTCATCAAGATTTTCTTCATCTTTGATGGTTTGTTCAAGATTTTCTTCATCTTCCTGTTCTAGTTCTGGTATATATTCTGGGTCATTCAGACTATCTGTATCTGAGAAGTCTAGACCATCGTCACAAATATCGCTCCAATTGTCGACAATATCCTACAATTCTTTTTGGGTTAAATACTTTTTACTTGCCATGACTGAAACTAGTAAGTAATGTGTAAATGATAGATGTAATAAAAGAGAATGTGATAAAAAAATAAGCCCTAAATGCATAGTGTTGTATTTCTGCAACATACAAATTTTAGTACCTACATCATATTTGCTAAATAACAAAATTCGGTATTTCTATGTAATAAAACGTTATCTACTTACCTTATACTACTCTCTGAAATTCATTTCAAACTTTACATAGCACAATAAACAATTGAAATTGCTACTCGAAAGTAATGATTTTTTTTTGAGGTTAATACAACTGCTAAATGTCAACTCGGTTCATTTATTTGTGAAATGCACGTGTTAATATTGTTTAGCAGTAAATGAGCTATGTTGTACGAATATCTTACCATGTTGGTCTGTGGGTACAGTACTATCGTATTATATTTTGTAGTTGTCATTCTTATAATTGTCATTCTCAAACATAATGTCAGAGACATAATAATGATAAAAGATATGGTTGGTTTCGGAAGTTCCAGATTTTTAGCTGTCTCTTGATGAAGTATCTTTGCTACTGAGTCATGTCGTTTCTTATGTTAAGTTGTTTGGCATTCACATACCTGGCAGCCCCCAGTTATGTTAGTTGGTTTCTTTCCTCTGATTATATTAAAAATTAGACACATGTCTAGTCCGAAATGCATACAAATGTCATTTGACAAAGTTTCTCCAGTTTTTAGTAGATCTAAATGCTTTCTGGTGCAAGGCAGTAATTTCAAATCATTCATCTTCTTCTTCTTCTTCGCGTGCCATATCAGAATTATCCGACGTTGGCGATCACCATTGCAAAGGCTACAAATCACACAAATCACTCAAATCACTTTAAATCATTCATACATGACATATTTAAGTTTCGCTACTATATTGGAGTTCGGTAGCTTGATAGACATTTTGCCATATGTAGATATCAAGAACATTCTTCCAATATAAATTAATACATTTTACTCAACTAAAAGTAAAAATAGTTAAACCAATTCAGAATTGTTTATCTTAAAAAACCAGACTCAACTATTAATAGTTTCTGAAAATTTGAACATTGTCTGTACGAATAATACTCGCAAAATTTCTTAAAATCTATAAATGATTGTTATTTTTGTATGATATATATACTTACATTGTATCGTAATTACTCACCAGTTTTTGGAGCTCTAAGAACACTTTGACTGTAAAGCATCAATGCTTTATTCATCTCTCCCTTTTCGAGGGCGGTGTCTGCTTCTAATCGTTTCAATTGAGAAACTGTAGCATCTTTTTTTCTATAGATTTCTTGGACATTAGATAATATACTAATAACTGCATCTTTGGTCTAAAAATAATTAAATTATTATTCTGTAACCATTGTCACGAGATACAAAACTTAGAACGAGTAATCAAAGAATGTGATATGTCTCTGTTCTCAAGGTTGTATCTTCCTGTTTTGTAGCGTCTTAACGCCTTCCGGTAGGGATTGATGAATAGTATCACCTAGCGTCGAAATCCTACCTCTTGTCAAACTAATTCATCATCATCATCATCATCATCAATGGCGCTACAACTCTTCGTGAGTCTTTGCCGCGTTTACTATTGCCTTCTATGTTTGTCGGTCCTGTGCCAGTAATTCCCATTGTCGCACTCCCATTTTCATACTAATTACTCATCAATCATCTAATTACTCAATGTCATACTAATTACTCATACCATTTTCTTATATTTTTTAAATGTACGACCCTATACAGTAATTCCTCGACATACGCTACCCCGACTTACGCGAATCCAGAGTTACACGATTTTCAAATCTTGTTGATTCGTCATCTGAGTACCACACAATCGTTCGATTATCGATTAGATAGAATTACCGCCAACACATTATTGCTCATCCAAAGTACATGTTTTGACTTTTCGCAAGAAATCAGCACATTTATTTTGTATTAGGTATTTCTTATCTACAGTTTTGTCTACGAAGTGGGTGTTTGTTACTTTTATAGCGGGATTTTTATTTTATATCTACTGAAGACTTGAAAGAGGAATGACGTCATCCAAACGAAGTAAAACTGATCCTTCTGTAGCAAATAAGAAAAGAAAAACGTTTTCTTTGGAATGTAAACTTAACGTAATTACAGATTTTGAATCAAAAATAAAATTCTGTGAACTATCAAAGAAGTTTAATCTATCGGAATCAACGGTCAGAACAATTATAAAGAAAAAAAAAATTCTCGAAGTTGTGAAAAGTGCACAATTTTTAAATTCCACCATCGTACGTAAACGTCATGGTATTATCGCCGAAATGGAGACAATGTTAAAATTATGGTGTCATAATGAGGTAAATGTGAAAAAGTGTGCTATTGATCAGAATAGAATATGCTTCCAAGCTAAGCTAATTTTTGAGAGATTGAAAGAGGATACTGAAGAAATCGTTAAGGATGAACAGTTTAAAGCCAGTAAGGGTTGGTTACAGAAAGCGGAGAAGTGGTAAGTGTTAATAAAGAGACTGCGTCTTGTTATCCACAGAAATTAAAAGCCATAATAGATAAATGTGGCTACACCAAACAAACCCTATTCAATATAGATGAGACTGGCCTGTTTTGAAGAACACTAAAAAATTAATCTAAATCTGGCTTGCATGTAATTTTGACGTCTAATTGTAAAGCTTGAGTTAGAGCTTCCCTTTATGAGGATTGGTTTAGTCATCATTTCATACCTGAAGTCGAATGTTATTGTCAATCTTAACAAATTCCATTTAAAGTGATGCTAATTATCGACAACGCTCCAGGTCATCCTCCTCCAACTTTAACTAGTTTTGACCCACGTGTGAAGTTGAATTTTTGCCACCTAATACAACCAGTTTACTTCAGCCGATGGATCAAGGAGTCATTAAAACATTCAAGACTTATTACACCAAACGATCATTTGCACATCTCCATGAAGTTATAAGAAAAAACGATAAGCTCTCTGTTAAAGACTTTTGGAAACAATTCAACGTGTTAGATGCAGTGACAATCATTGAACAATCTTGGAATAGAGTTTCACAAAAAACGTTGAATGGCGTCTGGAAAAGTGTCCTTTTTTTCATCAATGATACTAAAATGGAATTGATGCCAGAGCATGATGGAGTTAGTAATGTTATTAAAGAAGTTGATGATTTCGCCCAGCAAATAAATTTAGAAGTTGATAGTGATGAAGTGATGACGTTGAAGAACTGTTGAATTCTCATAATCAGGAGCTGACAATAGATGACCTCATAGAAATGCACGAGGAAGAACAAGACATTGAAGAGCTTGAGTGTTTGGATCCAGTTCAATCTAAGGATCAAATGCCGATTGAAAACTTGACTGAAGGTCTCAGTTTAATTGAAAAGGGATTAAAAGTTTTAGAAAATATAGATCACAACGAAGAGCGCATTTCTTCTACCAAACAAGCGATAAAAAAATTATTAGCCTGCTATAAATAAATTTTGCGGGAGAAAAAAAATCTTTGAGTCGTCAAACTACTTTGTTAGATTTTATAAAGCCTTCTACATCGAAATAAATTGAATTGCCAATTTTATATTTGTATATCCTAAGATTTTAATAAAAATTTGTTTGTGTAAATTGCTATTTTTTCTTCTCTTCTGGCCCCAATTAAAATAATTTATATACATACATATACGAAATAATTATACTCCGCGAAATCGACTTACGCGATTATCGCTCGGTCCCACCTACCACGTAAGTTCGGGATATTACTGTATTCAACTTTTTCAAAATGTACCTATTTATTCCACTCTTTCACTTTTACTTTTATGAAGCATTCCTATACCTAAACTTAGATATTATTTTCTGAGATTCCGTGTAATAATATAAAAAAAATTCTTATTCAATAAATAAATAATACTTCTCTTATTCAATAAATAATACTTTTGGTAATAAATCAAAACAATATCCAATAAATGTAACATTTTTTAGATTAATTTTACAGCAAGAATATTCTAAGCCAAGAAGTTTTTAGTAAAATTTCTTGGCCATTATTAATAAGTTATAAAAGGCCACTTATATTAGTTAATATCGATAAAACACTAGACTTCGGAAAAAATATTTTTTTAATTTTAAGATTATACTTTTTCGAGATTTCTAATAACTGTTGTGATATGATAGGAAATGATAACTTTACGCCATAGTCTTCAAGGTTTGCCTTTGTCGTTCTAAATGAATAATGATGAAACAGATAAATTATTTACCTCATCGGAAGCATAAATACTCCTTATTCTTTCAGAGTCGGATTTAAGTTTGCCAAAAGTGTTTTGAATCCATGTTTTACCGGCTCGATCTTTGACCAATTCCACAAAATCCATAAAAAATCCTTTAACCTCAGTTTGTAGAGTTCTTTCACTACATTTGGTTCTGTAAGCCATGTCTTCGAATTCAACCATTTTTTCTTATTTCGTTGTGTAGATAATTACACTTTTTAAACCTTTTTTAACCTTATTTTATATAATCCTGACAAAATACTAGTCGCTGGCATCTTGTTATTTTTAGATTTCTGAATCGACTTGTCTAGTAGGAAAGTATTTTTAGCAACTAACATAACTCAGCTTGCAGTATTATAGCTTGAGAAAAATATAATGATTATATTTACGTAGCTCGTTTCGATTTACAAATCGAAAGAAGACAAGAAACGGAAACGTCAAATAATTTGTAAAAGGAATATTTTCAACAAAAAAATATTCGCAAAAATCAGATGCCATAAAAATCAATTTCAAAATAGTATTATGTGTTTTTGTGAATACCGGGCATTAAATGTATATCTAATTCTATGCATAAATAATTCAAATCAGTGATTGTAAAAATATATAATTATATAAATTTTGATGATAAATGATTTTTTATTAGATATTATGTTGTATGTTTGCTATTAGATATGTTATATATCTCCGATATTATTTGTTATTGCATTTACTTATACCGATTTGATATTTTTCTTAACAACTCAATATTTGTGGAAAACAGTCTAAAATAATATTGATATTTTCTACATACCTATCTAAATGTTTTGAATAAACATGTAAAAGTATTTTTTGTCAAGCCAAAAAATATTTGTGCATTTGTGAAATCTTTCAGCATTATTATGTAAGTAGATTATATTCATGATTCTCGTACAGTTAGGTTCTGTCGTGTTCTCAAAAGTATATAGGGATAAAAACTAAAACAGGATTTCATTTCATTACTAAGTAATTAACAAATAAATATATTAGTAGGGGAGACAGAAGCAAAATGTATATACTAATTTTAATTTTTATTATAAAATTTAGTTTCTTTGGAAATTTCCTAAACCTGTCCATTTTTTAATATGTTATAGCCCTTTTTCTTTAACAATATTGCTGTAATAATATTGTTACTAGATAGGCAAATTGTCATTGTATTCCGAGTGTACCAATGAGCCTGTGTTTTTTCTTAAGTTCCCAACACCCTGTGGAATTTTCTAGCATTAGGTTTTCTTAACATTTTTTTATTCATTCGCTTATGTTGGATAATAAAAAAGTTAGGTACTTGAAAAACTACTTAGCCATGTTTTTCATCAATAAATCCTCATTTTCTGTTCAGTTTAATAAAAAAAACCTATGGTGGGCTATGAGAATTTAACAATTTGATAGATTTCAAATTGTTAACAATCAAAAAGTGTCTAGTTTGTTATGAAAATTAGTAGATTTATTATTTAGAGTTTCAATGAAGTCCGTAATTTTTTTTGTTGTTTGGTGGAAACGGAACGCGCTACAAAGAATTGAGTGATGAGTGTGTTCATGCAGTGACCTTATATAGTTGTTACGATGGATAATGACGTGTGATATGACTCAAAACTGTAAACATATTTATTACTAATATCTTTTCTATTCTAGTTATTTCGGCTCTCAGTTGAAAGACCTGTCTACCTGAATTATGATGAGTCACCGCTTCTGATGAGTCACCGCGACTTGAAATTTCCAAAAGCAGGCCGAATAAAACCAGTCTGAGCGACCTTCTGGGCTCTCCGATGGGAAATCGCGGCAATTCTCGAATAACGGAATTTTATATTTAGAGGAATTTTGTTGTAAACAGACAGTTTTTGAACATCGCGTTGGGTTTTAAAATGTAACGCACGTATTATAATAAATTATATAATTATTAGTGTAAGATAAATTAGTAATAAAGACTTTAATAAATTTTTAAGCGTTATAAATAAAACCTTTAATAATAAATAAAAAAAAAACAATAAATTAGATTAATAATAAAAATATAACATTGGTGTTAAGAAGTGGAATATATAAAATAAATTGTGAAAATGACTATGATTTATGAACTCACAGTGACGAATTTAAGAAGACATCTCGAGGATAGAGAATTAGCTTCTACCGGAAAAAAGGCTGAGTTAGTCCAACGACTAAAGAACGCTTTGGAGCAAGATGATTTAGATCCAGAAACTTATATATCTGAAGACAAACATGCTACTGTTATCTCGTCGATTTCGAAACTGGAGAACAAAGTTTCTGGTGATATCGCATCATTAGAGAACAAAGTTTCTGGTGGCATCGCTTCTTTAGAAAACAAAGTTTCTAACGAGATTTCTTCTCTAGAAAGCAAAGTTTCTGCTAATATCTCTTCGGAAATCTCTAAAGTCACTTCTGAGATGTCTGACCTGGACGATAGAATATCTTCGTTAAAAAACCAAATTGCTGCCGATAAGTTGGCATTCGAAGAAAAGATGAAAGAGATGGAAAGGAAGATGGAGGAAACAGGGACAGCAGAGAGAGGATATAAGCCAATTACAGTAGAGACAAAAGAAGACGAGACGAAATGTAAGTTGGAAACACGGCCGAAATTTGAAGGAAGTGGAGGTTCTGTTCATGATAAAGTGCCAACTTTCGCCGGAAAATCATCATGAAACAACTACATGAAACAGTTCGAATCAGCCGCAAGAGCGAATGGATGGTCTGAAAAAAAACGCCGCAAACCTGACTATCGCTCTTCGAGGAGATGCCTTAGATGTGCTTCAGACCATAGCCGTAGAGGAGACAGATGATTTCGAACAACTGAAGAAGAGGTTAATTATGCGATATGACCACGAACATTTGGAGCATGTATATCAGTCGCAGCTTAAAAATCGAAGACAGAAGAAAGATGAGGCCCTTCAAGAATATGAGGTAGATATTGCCAGATTAGTACGATATGCTTATCCAACAGCTCCCGAAGACATTATGGAAAAATTGGCCGTTCAAATGTTTATTGATGGTCTTCGTGATCATGAAATGCAGAGAACACTGCGATTAGCTCGTCACAAGACGCTGGTTGATGTCTTATTCGCCGTCCTCGAATACGAGTCAGCTACGCAGGCCTCTGGCGGGTACAGTAAAGTTAGGACTATAAAAGAGGAAGGAGATGAAGATAAACTTGACCAGCTTGTTAATATGATGAAAAGTATGACATACAAGAAAACGAAGACCATAAGATGCTGGAATTGTAGCGAAATAGGACACGTACGAAGTTCATGTAAGCACCCTAGGTACGACGCAAATCAAGAAACTCACCACCAGGAAAACTAGAACGGGTCGGCCTTAGGGGGGCAGCTTCGACCCGGAACTTTTCCAAAGACCCTCTCATACTAACAGTTTCTTTGAAATGTCGTGAAGATAGTGTATATGTAGATGGAGAAATAAATGGTAAAAGACATACGTTGTTGGTGGATACCGGAGCGACCAGAACCATTATACGCCCGACAGTTATAAACAGCCGTAAGAAACTGTTACCAACGAGGTTGCGACTTCGGACCGCTACAGGTGAAAATGCCAACATTCATGGAGAAATCCAGGTACAATTGGGAATTGGAGTAGAAAAATTCGTCCATACTGTTATAGTTGCTGACATCAAAGAGGATGTTATATTAGGAATGGACGTAATGAATATGCATGGATTCCAATTGGATTTTCAGAATAAGGTAATCAAAGTTGGCAACGAGGAGGTATTTCTTCATCCACATGATGACAACACTGTGCAAGCAGCCATTAAAGAAGATACAGTCGTGCTTGCGAGAAGCGAAACGATCATAGTAGCGCGGCTACAGGGAATTGTGTGAGAAAGAATAAAGAAATTCCTGTGAGACTTATCAATGTCAATGACTACCCAGTGACCATCAAGAAAGAGACAAAAGTAGGAACTTGTGTACCTGTGACATCTATAATCCGTCAGGCGACAACATCTGATAATTCCAACGACAAATTCGACCAAATGGTTGCAGTTGCTGGACAGTCTCTAAATCAGATGGAAAAAAGGAAATTAAGGGAATTTCTTCGGCAGTATCGTGATATTTTCGTACCGAAAGGAGGAAAGTCGGGAAGAACAACCGTTGTTAAGCATAAAATTGATACTGGTAATGCTAAGCCAATTCGACAAACAGCTCGACGATTACCACAGGCGAAAAGAGAGGAAGCTGAAACGATTGTTCAGGAAATGAAGAAAGACGGGGTGATAGAACCTTCTACGAGCCCATGGATCTCTCCGGTGGTCCTGGTTAAGAAGAAAGACGGAACGACGAGGTTCTGTGTGGTTTATCGTTTGCTGAACAACGTTACCAAGAAAGATAGTTATCCTCTGCCTCGGATCGACGATACATTGGACACATTGGCTGGAAGTAACTTGTTTTCTACTTTGGATTTGAAGTCTGGATACTGACAGGTAGAAATGGACCCAGTAGATAAAGAGAAGGCAGCCTTTACCACAGGATCTGGATTGTGGCAATTCAACGTTATGCCATTTGGACTCTGTAATGCTCCTGCGACATTTGAGAGGTTTATGGAAAATGTTTTGAGAGGATTATCTTGGAAAACATGCCTGGTTTACCTAGATGGCATAATCGTATTGGGGGAGACATTTGAAGATCATCTGAAGAATTTAGAAAACGTTCTTAATCGACTTAAAGCTGCCCAATTGATGTTAAACCCCAAGAGGTGCCAGCTATTTCAAGGTAAAGTCAATTATCTGGGTCATATAGTCAGTAAAGGAGTGGTCGTGGATAAGGGAAAAATCGATTCCATTAAGGAATGGCCAGTACCAACGGCCAAACATCAAGTGAGAAGTTTTCTTGGACTATGTACTTACTACCCGAGGTTTATTAAGAAGTTTGCAGATATCGCTAAGCCATTAACGCGACTTACAGAGAAAGCAAGAGATTACCGCAGGATACAGACTGCCAAAATGCCTTTGAGACCTTAAAAAAGCATTTAATCACAGCACCAATTTTAGGGTATCCGCTGCCAGAAGGAGAGTTCATCTTAGATACAGATGCAAGTAATGTGGGAATTGGAGGAGTGCTGTCTCAGATTCAAGGAGGACAAGAACGAATCCTTGGATATTTTAGTAAAGTTCTTTCAAAACCTGAGCGGAATTATTGCGTCACGAGAAGAGAACTTCTAGCAGTAGTGAAATCAGTAGAGCATTTCTATCAATACCCTATGGAAGGAAGTTTTAATCCGAACCGACCATGCCGCCCTTAAGTGGTTGATGCAGTTTAAGAATCCAGAAGGTCAGATAGCCAGATGACGGCTATGACGGATAATGACGGTTCAGAGAAGAGAAGACAGTTGGTGATCCCAAAGAGCAGAATAGCCGAAGTACTTCGTCAGTTACACGACGGTCCATCAGGAGGGCTTTTGGTGTAAAGAAAACCCTTCAGTGAATTCGGGAACGGGAACGACGTAGATGAAAAAGTGGAAGTAAACCAAGTCCAAGATGTGTCTGACTTTACGTTTGAGGAATTCATGGGTGCCTATGGAGGTACCGGTAAAGCAAGACATGGTATTACCACTGAAGACGAGCAAGATCTACTCGCGCTTCCCGATGACTACTCGCTGGCCCTTACCATCCCGGCCAGTATCAAAGACGCAACAGGGTTGGCATCCGTATTTCGAAGAAAGTTCGGTCGAGTTGCAGAACTTCAATGCCAAGTGCCAGCTCCCGGGAAAGCCTTGAAACTCCAAGATGCATCACGTTACCTTTTCTACCTGGTAACAAAAGACACTGCCCGTGACCAACCTACCTACCGAGATGTATGGGAAGCCTTACTTCAATTGAGAGAGCACGTACCAGAGTCCGACGTGCAAAAGTTAGCCATGCCAAAGTTAGAGTGACGCCAATTAGATTGGAGGGTTATCCGAAGTATGGTGGAGGACTAACACCGAAGTCCAGGTGTTAGTTTATTGCAATCCGCATAGTTACTGGTGCGGAGAGAAAACCGTCCCTTGTCATTTTTATACAACTGGAAGTTGTAAAAGAGGGTCCAGTTGCCGATACCAGCATACCGTTCCAGTTTCAGTCCCGACAAGGTTCCAGGAGGAACCATCTTTTAAGAGGGGGGCAATGTTACGATAAATATTCATGATACCAAAACTTTGTTTATAACAAAGGAGTTAAAAAAATAATAAATGAAATACGCATACGAATACGTTTCATAGTTGTTCTGTTCTCACAAAAAAACGTTTTGTGTTGGGTGGGACCTTTTCCTGTAGGATAAAAGCTTAAATTACACTTTTAACTCATTAGTGACTAAGGAATGAATAAATAAGTTAAGTAATAAAACATTTGTTTACAATGATCTATTAGTACGTGAAATAAAAGTAAATAATTCAGATTTTTGTCATAATACAGGAACATATAAAAAAATTATTTATTATTTTAAAATATCGTTAAGGACACGTAACTTCAGGCGTTATTTTAATAGTTTTTTCAATTTGGTCAAAAAGTCTGTCTGGTAAAATGTACGAATATCCCACAACTGGAATAGAGATTTCAACTTTATGCCTGATTTTAAATTTACTGTGGACTATGGAGTTCTTATTTTGAGCGCCACAGCCATCACAGGAGAGGCGAACGGTTTTTGCATTGTTACTAAATTCAAATGTGAGGCTATGGTATAGTGCTGACGCTATTTCGTTAGGCCTCCTTTGATGATCCAGTTCTGCACATACATACGACATAACTGTAGATGGATTCAATATTCCCTTCGAACTTTCATCTATCGCAAAATGGTAGAAATTTAGTTGCATATCAAAGAAGGCTGATTGGTCTGTCATTTTTAGGAGTACATACTAAGCTTTTTCTTGGCAATCAAAGCTCAATGTCACTACGTCAGCATATTCTTGTTTTTTCTCAGCTCCTAAAAACATTTAGCTTAACTTTTGTGAAAACGCTGATGAACCATTATCTGATATTTTGTGCCAGCATCTAGGCGATTTTTAGTTTGTCTTTAAATTGAAGACACGTTGAACATGAGTCAGTTTTTGGGGTACTTAAACCAACATTATATCGCGTAAAAATGTATCTGAAAACGTTTCCCTAACCTTCAGGTTGCTTAGTAATAAACTTAGTTAGCTTAGCTTAGTAAGTAAACTATATGTAATTATGTTATTTTTATTTAGTTGTAAGGTATTTGCAGACCGCTGCGACGGTCCTGGACTTTGACGAGACACGATTAATATTTAGCCAGCAAATTAGCCGGTTATTATTCATTCCCTCTATGACCTTCGTCTCAAGTAGTCTTATGTTTTGTATTGTAGTCAGTTTGTATCTTAAATAAAAGTTCTACAAATTGTTATCTACAATTTTGTCATTTCTAAACTAAAATAAGAAGTGGTACAAAGAGATTTATTCTCTTCTCTACAGTTATTAAACATTCTCCAGAGCTTTCGTATGATTAGCTCTGCTAGTAAATAAAATCTTTGACACAAAACTTTAGAAACTCCTCTAAATTTTTATAAGCTGCTTGTTTATTATTTGTTCCTCTAGTTCTCCTCCACGACGTTATTGGAGCATGTCATTACATTCTTTGAACCTCTTGGTAATATTTAAAATTCTGTCTTTTTTCACATAAAATGTCCATAAAATCTTGTCTACATACATTAACTATTAAACCATCCCTTCTTTTGGTCAGACATGCGCCTTAGCCACGTGGTACATCCAACTCTATTCTTATTCAGAATATTTCATGGAAGATGTCGACTTTTATATTAAAATGATACAGCAACTGGTAGACCTATATATTACGGCTAGAATGACATATACATCTCAAAATCGAAAAACATGTGACGGGTTTTGCATTTATACGCCTGATATATACTCTCTGACCAATATGCATCTTATTGTAGGCTGCTCAAATATTAAATGACTTGATTGGTTCCAACCAGTATCTGTTGGTATGTTACTAGAAAATGAAGCTGAAGCACTGGTGAAATTCATCTTCAGCAAGCTTAATGCCACATTTTTTTTAAATCTATTTGGATTGAATTATAACAAATATCTTTGTGTTGTTTACGATGTTATATAATTTCCACGAGTTTACTAAGAACAGTATTTGTAAATAAAGGCCACCACTTTTCCCTTTTATACCAATCCTGTAATTAGCTACACCATTATCGTGTATAACGACACCTCTCATGTAGGAATTGTATCGAGATATTACAAAAGGTTGTTTTACTTTCATTAGCCGTTTTTCAGCACTGTTGTACCTTTTCGCTGTTCTACATAATAATGTCTACTTATCAAGGTACCCTCAGAATTATCGCATCATCTACAAAGAACAATTATAATCAAAGAAATATAAGTATCCTCGTCAAAAAACTTATATCGTACGATCCTCGATCGTACGATAAAAGTCTTTTAAGAATGTAATAATAAAAACATCTCGCTCGAAAAGAAAGAAAAGTTGGCAATTTTCAAGTAAACAAAATTTTAGTTATTTATACAAAATATGTAATTGTTTTGTAGTTATATTTAGCATTGCGATTCACAAAAACATAAATATATCTTAGTAAGATTTTTTACTTGTACAAAAAAAAATAAAAAGTATGGTGGAGCATGTAAGCAACAATGGCAGGTAATGCGTTAAATAAAACAAGGTATTTCTATAAATTATATTAATACTTTCAGTGATTATAAGAACAAAGAAGCATTACGCAGATCAACTTATAAAAGTCATTATTAGTGAGAATTAGAAATTAACGCCGGTAGTATAAAAATAAGTGCTATTTTATCCCGATGCAGGTTGGCGTACATCATCAATTTTCAATATCATTTTAACCAACTGGGTAGCCAACAAAAATTGTTGCCTCTTTGATCTGAGTGATTCGATAACATGTTGTTCTCTCATGTTGAGGTTTCCAGTATTCATACAATCGATACCGAGAGCTGGATCTCCTGTAGCTGCTTGTTTAGCCTAAAATCATAAAATGTAGAGTTGAAATTGCAATGATAACATTAATATTAATAATAAATATAATAGGAAAATTAAAAATTTAAATAGTGAATTTAAGGTATTGATAGTGCAAAACTACCTTATTGTAATATACATACAAAATATTGATTTTTGTAAATTCTGAATATAGAGATGATAAGCAAATAAAACAAAATATTTTATTTTAAACAAAATTCAGAGTATTTTTAATATTCTTGGTCCGTCATTTTGAATATTGAAATTTTGTCAGTGAAGTCGCGACTCTCAAGCATGTTTATTTTTTTACGACGACAAATACGACTAACATATTTGGAACTGAAATCGTTTATAATGTAGTGTTTAAAAATTTATCTAATAATTGTAAATATATTTAATACACATATTAAAATAAGCACATATGATCTCCATCCACCTCACGTCACAATATGATCATTATAGCTTGTACTTATTTTATTATTAGACTGTAATCATTTACCTTCACTTCTCCTAATGTATGGATGGCAGACAGTCCACTGTTATCAGCCAAAGCAAGTGGTATACTTTCTAAAGCCTCAGCAAATGCACGATAGGCGTACTGTTCCAAGGAAGCTAGTTGATCTGCTTGAGCCGCGACTGCCAAACTGCAGGCAATTTCTGCTGCTCCACCACCATACACTACTCTTGGTTCCTAAAAAACAACAACAGTAATAATAAAAGTATCAGATTATGTCTAATTATTTTACAAAATAAGGCAAAGCATTTGTTTCAACAAAGAACTGCATTGTTGCACGCATTTACTATAATGAAGATTAAACATGAAAAGCCAATATGATCTGGCTTAATGAGCCGGACTAATTATGAATCATCCTCATCTGTGATTTAATTTTTGTCTAAAATATCGAGACCTGTAAGAGTTGAAGGTTAAAATTGAGTATGTATTTGTGTATGAATAAAGGCAAAGAATTGGGGACTGGGAAACATACAGAAAAAATCAACAAAACAAACACTGGACAAGATAGTTCTGAATATCATTCACTCCATTAATATTGGAGAGATTGTGTTAACAGCCCTTCTAGATATAGAAGGTGCATTTAATAATGCACTACCAAATTATCGTTATGATGCAGTAGTATCAAAAGGGATATTCACCACCACATGCAACTAGATCAAAGCGATGCTGGAAAATCAACTGATTCTAACAGACCTACAAGGAGAGTAGCTTATGGCCAAAACAGCTAAAGGATGCCCATAGAGGGAAGTGCTTTCGTCTCTACTGTGGTCACTCCTGGTGAGTGACCTGATCTCGTTCCTTGGCGCACAGGGGTAGAAGTACAGGTCTATGTGGAATGATCTAGTAATTATGGTAAGAGAAAAATACAGTAATGTGTGTATAAAGTCCGCTATCTATCGCATTTCGAATAACATTAAATATCCTTACTAGGGGGTAAGACAGGGAAAAACTCTGTCAATCCTAGCAAAACAATAATAGTCAGTTTCATAAGAAGACGGAGTCTAGATAACATCTGGATGCTTGCTCTGTATGGAGAAACAAAGAGGCGAACAAGGTCAAATATCCAGGAGTAATACTAGATAAGCAGCTTACATGGAATGCTCATCTGCAAAGAATATCCAACAAAGCCATGGACATGTTAAAGAATTTGTGAAGTGTGACCTATGGATCATTAGTATGGTGGTTTAAATGCCAACAAAAGACCACCAGAGAGAAGCTGAATAAGCTTCAACAACAAGCATGCTTAATCGTAACAGGATCAATGTCGACTACCCCAACCACCACCATGGAGGTCATACTTGACCTTCCATTACATACAGAAGCATACAGAAGGTGGATAAGACGTCAAGAAGCAGGGCGAAATGATAACGGGATCAAATCTGGAAAGATAATAAAAAAATCACCAAGAGCAGGAAATGATACCAGATGCAATGCAACCTAAATCTTATTTCGTAAAGCCGTTTAGCGGCACCTTTCCATGAAGCCCCGAATTGGAGTTGAATAAAAAGAATCTCATAATGGCAGATCAATACTGGTATACAGACGGCTCTAAAACCGATGAATGTATTGGGGCTGGAGTATACAATGGAAACCAAGGCTGAGCCTTAGTGAAAATCTAGGTAATCACTCCACTATATTTCAAGCAGAAATTTATTCTATAGAGATGTGCCTGCAGGAAATAATAAATAAGGAGGAACTGCTTGGAACTGTCTTCCGAATATGATTCGCATTCTAAAAAGTAATAAAGTAAGTTTTACTCTGGGTGCCTGAACATACTGATATTAAAGGGAACCAGAAACTTAACCTACTTGCTGGGAGAGGGAAAAAGAAACATTCATAGACCCAGAACCTGCAGAATAGCAAGAAGCACAGCCAAAAGATTGATATCAGACTGGGTGGAACAGATGAAATGTAACTCCTGGAAATCTTCGAAAAAGGGGGTCCAATGAACTACTAGATATGAATAGGAATGATCTACGAATTATCGTATGTCTCCTAACAGGACACTGTCGCCTAGGGACACATGAATAAAATCTGACTGGCAGAAAGTGCAGATTGTAGATTTTGTCAGGCTGAAGATGCATCCTTGGAACACTTTCTGTGCAACTGCCAATGGTTGGATAGGATAGCACTATCAACCTCTATTTAACCTTGCAATCTGCAGAACCAAATCAATAATATGGAGTTCCCTAGAGGTATTGATCCATCAGACCTGTGTTAAAAATCACTTTTTGTGGATGAAGTAATTTACTAGAATATTAAAATATGATGAAATGTACATATTATATTATAGATTGAAGCGTAGCACTGACCTTGTTTCCTCTCTTGTACACTGTAGGCCCAGGAGAAAGCAGACTACCCTGCTATAATTCCAAAGCTGCGCTAGACTATTATTGTATAATATCAATTTCTTACCTGAACTAAACTCCTGACAACACATAATGCATCATGGAGACTTCTCTTGGCTTCAGCTACTAACATTTGGTTACCTCCTCTAACAAGAATTGTAACTGCCCGTGAATTTGAACATTCTTCAATAACCAACATTCTATCTTTAGTGGTGCCAAATGCAATTTCCCGTACCAAACCAGCATAACCAAGTTTTTCTGGAGTAAGCTCTTCAAAACGGGGTACTATCCTACCGCCAGTAGCTATGGCTATAAGTTCAATTTCTGGACCTCCAACCTATAATAAAAAAAATCATTTATTTGATTTCATCATACAAGAAGATAATTGTTGTATAATATAATTGGTCAATAATATGATGGCTAAACCAAATTTCTTCATGTTTCTTGGGCCATACCAATATTGATTCCTTTGACAGACATGTCTTGTATAAACGTGGGATATTACCTAAAGAGTTTATGAAGTTATACAAACAGGATATCTATTCAAATGCTATATATAGGAAATACTGATTAAGCAAACAGAACATATTCTAATAAATAGAACCATTATAAGAACATTGAATATTTTGTTAACTTTAATTAATGTTAACTAACCACAATCTAAAAATTGTAAAAACCTTTTTGGTCTCCAAATAAAATTATCGGAACTTGTTCTCCAAATACTGATTATATATAATACTAAATAATGATTTATATTGTTGGATTGCATGTAAAGAAAAAAATAACTTTATAATTTAAACAAGCTAACAATTTTTTGGTTATAGAAATTTGTAGACAAAAAATGTTCATGTTAATTAGTTAACATAGTTAGTTAATTTAGTTATTAGTTAATAAGTTATAAAATTATCGACATAATAGAAGTGTAAACTGGAGAAAATAGCAACAGAAAAATGAGCTTCTTCTGCTTAAAGTTCCTTCTCTTATTCTATCTTACATATGACCATAGCTATGATCACTTTCTGTGTCGGTCTTAGCTTTCGTGGAGGAGGAGCTCTGAACTAAGTAGGGGCTCTTCTGTACTCTACGGAAGACAGATTGGACGGGGGATGTCCTCAACCTCGACACGGCACGTCCCATATGGATGATAGGGAAAGTTCCTGCAGATATGCAGGACAGGTACGAATAAGGCATTGCCAAATAAGTACCCGCGGATCAACTGAGGATATGACATTAGGCAGCAGTAATGTCATTACTGGATTAAGGCTATGGGAAGTAAAAATCCTATAGGCTTAATTCCAGATACTCACAGGCGTCACTCACATTATGAGTTAAGCGGCTGTGATACTGCGACAGCAGCAGCGTCTGACCCAAAGTGGGCGGCTGCAAACAGCGTCTGTTCCCAGAGTGCGCGGCTGAAACTGAAACCTTGAAAACACGCAGTGGCTCGCGTGGCATTGAACTTAGCCAAAAACCCTTACAAATGTCAGATTTTAAAACAAAACGGAAACTACCCCAGGTGAGTAGACACTCTCACACTGATTTATCAGTCTGTCCCAAGGATTCTGGAGGGGGGGACACAAATTTGACAAGAGTATGCTTTAAAAAACAAACAGTTTTCAAAATTGCAACCATGAATACTAGAACTCTACTTTCTGATGAAAGCTTTAAAGAAATGGAAAAAGAATTAGAAAAGATCAAATGGGACATCGTCGGAGTTAGTGAAGTGAGAAGGCGAGGTGAAGGCCTCGAGACCCTAAAATCTGGTCACTTGTTTTACTATCACGGAGAACAACATGAGTCAGTAGGAGGCGTCGGATTCTTCATAAACAAACAGCTAGCAGGAAATCTAAAAACTGTCCAATCAGTATCCACTAGAGTTACATATGCCACGTTCAAAATAAATACTAGATATAATCTAAAAGTTATCCAAGTCTATGCTCCAACAACAGAATATACAGACGAGGAGATCGAAGTCTTTTATGATGATTTAAGCACAGCCAACACAAACAACCGTACACATTTCACAGTTATGTGGAGACTTTAACGCCAAAATAGGAACAAAACTGGATCCAGCAGAAACTGCTCTTGGAAATTTTGGAAGTCAGGGACGGAACGACCGTGGCGACACTCTTTTAAACTTCTTACTAGAGAAAAACCTATTCTTAATGAACAGTTACTACTACAAGAAACCTCACCGCAGATGGACGTGGAAAAGCCCAGATGGGAAGACGACAAATGAGATCGATTACTTTATCACTGATAAAAGATACATATTTACAGATGTGACAGTGCTAAATAAATTTGCGAAATCAAGCGACCATCGTATGGTGAGAGCCACCATTGTGTTAAATACCAACTATGAACGACACAATATGATAAAGAAGAAGCAAATAAACATATGGACACATCCAAACAACGAACAAAATTTTGAAGATCATATCGGTAAATTCCTTCAAGAAAAATCATCAACAAATGATATTAACATCCTAAATGACATAATAGTAGAAGCAATAACAGAAGCTCAAAAGAAATGCTGCCCAAAAAGCGTGAAGGAAGAAAAAATTTGTCTGGAAACCCAGAAAAAAATGGAACAAAGAAGAATACTGAGAAGCGACGAAAACTCTAGTAACGACGATATAAATAAAATGAACAAGGAAGTATCAACAGAAATCAGAAAAGACCTAAGAAAATACAAAGATGAGAAAATCATCAAAACCATTGAGGAAAATAAGAGTATGAAAATAATGAGACGCAAACTCACAAATGGAAATAAACAAATAGTCAAACTCAAGGATAGAAATGGCAACATCACATCAAACAGAGAACATTTGTTACAAATTGTGGAATCATTCTATAAGACATTATATAGCAACCAATCGACCCTAGATATAGTTGAATATCAGCAGAGGAAGGTTCAAAATCAGGGTTCCGAAGATATCCCAGAAATCTCCTTGGACGAAATTTACAAGGCTCTAAAAAAGATGAAGAATAACAAAGCTCCGGGGGAGGACGGTGTCGTCACGGAAGCGATAAAGATAGGAGGCTCAGTACTGATAACCAAAATTCAAAAGCTCTTTAATCTATGTCTATGGAATCAAAATATCCCAACAAAGTGGAATAATTCAATAACTGTACTCTTACACAAGAAGGGAGATATAGCAGACCTGGAAAGATACAGACCAATCAGTCTCCTTAACCATCTTTATAAATTATACACCCGAATAATAACGAACAGATTAGAGACAAAGCTGAATTTTTACCAACCTCGGGAACAAGCCGGTTTCCGCCCTAATTACGGCACAAACGATCACCTGCAGTGCCTAGAAACCCTGATAGAAAAAACTAACGAATATAACCGTCCCTTGGCATTGATATTTGTAGACTTTAAAAAGGCGTTTGATACAGTGGAACTACCGTCCATCTTAAGAGCACTACAAGATTGCAGGGTCGACCACAGATATTGTAATATAGTTAAAAATATATATGAAAATGCCACAACAACCATTCAGCAACTAATAAAATAAAGATAAAAAGGGGAGTCAGGCAAGGTGATACCACGTCACCAAAGCTGTTCATTACCGTTCTTGAGTATGCATTTAAAAAACTAACATGGCAACAGAAAGGAATATCCATCGATGGAGAAAGATTAAACCATCTACGTTTTGCGGACGATATCGTGCTTCTGTCAGATAATCTGGGAGAGATCAAAGACATGCTCCAAGAACTGAATGACATACTACAAGAAACTGGGCTGGAGATAAATTTCGAGAAAACCAAAATGATGACCAATATGGTTCCCAGCGAAGAGATACAGATCAATAACAACAAGGTAGAATTAATCGATAAATACACATACTTGGGTCATGAAATTAGAATAACCAGAGACAACCAAACCTGCGAGTTAAATAGACGAATCACGTTGGGATGGGCGGCATATGAAAGGATGAGAGACATTTTTAAAACAAATACCCCAATTCACCTGAAAAGGAAGGCATTTAACCAATGCATCTTACCAGTCTTGACCTACGGAGCAGAGACCCTAACTTTAACGAAAGCTACTGCCGAAAAACTGAGGGTAACACAAAGGCGAATGGAGAGATCAATGCTGGGCTTGACCTTGAAAGATCGCGTGAGAAATGAGGAGATACGCCGACGAACTGGCGTAGACGATATTATACTGCGAATCAATAAAGAAAAGTGGAGGTGGGCTGGACATGTTGCTAGAATGGAAGACGGAAGATGGACGAAGAGATTATTGGAGTGGAGACCAAGAGCCGACAAGCGAAGTCGAGGCAGACCACCCACCCGATGGACCGACGACCTAAGGAGAATAGAAACAAACTGGATTGCAGCAGCTAGAGATAGAGAGAACTGGAGACGTCTGGAGGAGGCCTATATCCAACAATGGATGTGAAAATGGGGCTGGATGATGATGATGATGATTACTTTGCTAGCTGCTGCTATGAATAGCTGTCACGAGCTGCAGTTAAACCATTCCCGAAGGTTACTCAGCTAGTAAGTGTATACTTTTCCTATGTTTCTTCTACCCTAATTCTACCTTGCATAATGACCCTAAGCAGTCTCTTATTTTTTTGACCTACTTATGTAATCCAAATAATCCAGTTTCCTTATTTTCATAAGATATTTATAAGATAATCAAAGATAATTTCAATTAAAAAAATTGAAATATCTGAGCCATTTAATGAGATATACAATTACAGGCCTCAATACAACTAGTAATTTAGGAGAAATCTCAGGAGGACTGATTGGATTGCATATTTAATGAACCATTTAAAGCAGACCAGATATGATAAAAATCATTATGAAAATAACCAATATTTCAAAAAAAAAATAAGGCAACAATAGGTGGTTTAAAGTTGGTAAAGGATCTTGGAAGCAGTATGGTTTGCCTATACTGTAACAAAACTCCAAGTAATAGTCTCCTAGAAATAGAACTCAGCTTCTGCCAACAAATCCTACTCCCACGTCCCCGAAGGCTTTTACCGCGTAGCCACTAGGTGCATGGCGTACAATGATTGTGCTTTATGTAGCAAAGGAGAGGGGGTGAAAGGTGAGTTTCTGGCGCCTAAAAACTTTAACATATCAGCCAAGGGAATAAACCCTGACAGAAAATTCTGGTCCTCCAGGTTGGGGGTTGGGTAATGGGCCGATGACCCGTTACCGTAAAAAGTAAAAAACCACGAAACCTTCAAATAAGCCTCGGATAGATCGGTCTTATCGACGACAACTTAAGCAAAGAATATCGACGACGACTTAAGCAAAGAAATATGGACTACATACTCGGTACCTGGAACTTCCTGACATTGAATAAACCATGAACACAGGCATCACTACTTAACGAGCTCCGAAAATATAAAATAGAACTAGCAGCAATACAAGAAACTAAATGGCTAAGGCACGGAATAAAAGACACAAAAACGCATGCATTACTATATATCGGAAAAGATGGCGGAAAAAAGAGTTTGGAGTAGCCTTTATAGTTGACAATAAGATGAAACATGCCATATTAGATTTTAAAGCATTGCATGAGAGAATTTGTAAACTAAGAACAAAAACAAAATTTTCGTCTGGATAGTTAAATTAAATTGATTGTAAGTCTAATTTATTATTTCTTTTACCTTTTGAAATGGACTCACACAAGCAACACATTCATGATTTAAAAACAAAATTCTTTAACCTCTCAATCATTAACATACATTGCCCAACAGAAAAACATAGCATGGAAATAAAAGAAAATTTTTCCGACAACAGAGGAAGTATATGACAGCTCAGCGAGATATGATATTAAGATCGTAATTGGAGATATGAATGCTCAAATAGGCAAAGAAATACTTGTCTTAGGAACCATTGGTAAACATTCATTCCATCAAAATACCAATGAAAATGGAGAATTACTTATCAACTTTGGCAGTAGAAAAAACATGATCATCAGCTCGACTTTAAGGCGACATGGATTATGCCTAGTGGAAAAATCGCCAACCAAATTGATAATGTCTTGATAGACAAAAGGGCAACAACAAGCATACAGGATGTAAAGAGCCGAAGAGGAGCATGCTGCGGATCTGACCATCTCCTGGTACTGATAAAATACAGATGCAGAATTCAAAGAAACAGGAGGGACAGACAGGAACAAACAACAGAACAAGTAGATATACAAAAATTGAGACAAGATATCAAACAGAACTATGAGACAGAAATAACACAAACAATGACAATCTAGGCACTGAAGAACATTGGGAAGAAATTAAAACAAAAGTAATTGAAGCAGCAAGAAAAATCATAGGCAAAAAAAACAAGCAAAAAGAGAATGGTTCAATGACGAGTGTAAAAAGGCCATACAGAAAAGAAATGAAGAACACGAGAAAAATATGGGAAGAAGAACCAGAGAAAGAAGAGCAAGCTACGAATATACAAAAGGGAGGGCCGATAAAATATGCCGAACAGAGAAAAGAAAATACGAGAACGGTAATATACAGAAAATGGAAGAAAATTTTCAAAGCAACG
This sequence comes from Diabrotica undecimpunctata, assembly GCF_040954645.1. Lineage (NCBI taxonomy): Eukaryota > Metazoa > Arthropoda > Insecta > Coleoptera > Chrysomelidae > Diabrotica > Diabrotica undecimpunctata. The sequence continues at coordinate 122,685,618 of NC_092803.1, read as the reverse complement.
ATGTAAGGGAAGCCTATAGATGTCTAGTCAATTTAAGAGAAGGATGCAAACCCCGAACAAATCTATGCAGAAATCAAGAAGGGCATGTAACCAGTGATCCAAAAGAAATAAAATCAGTCTGGAAAACCTATTTCCAACCTCCTACGGACGCAAAAAAATGAAGAGCATATTGACATGCATCACATTGAGGGAGAGACAGAAAATATAGAACCCCCGACGATGGAAGCGGTAAAACAAGCAATATGAGCACAGAAGAATAACAAGGCTCCAGGTATTGACAACGTCCCTTCTGAGCTATATAAATTAGGTGGCGAAAATCTAGTTAGACAAATACATATGCTTATGAACAAGATATGGAATGAGGAAAAGATCCCTAGCGACTGGAAAACCGGAATTATATGCCCAATCTATAAAAAAGGGGATAAACTGAAATGCGAAAATTATCGCGTCATAACCCTCTTGTGCACAGCGTACAAAGTTTTTACTTATATACTAAATAAACGACTCAACAACTAACTGAAAATATTGGCGGGAATACCAAACCGGTTTCCGACAAGGGAGATCTACAACTGACCAGCTATTCACAGTGAAACAAATTCTAAATAAATCGTGGGAATACGACATTGACGCCCACAACATATTCATAGATTTTAAACAGGCCTACGACTCAATTAGAAGACAAAAATTATAAACAGGGGAAGAATATAAACAATTTGGTGCCTGGAGAAAAGCCTGGTTATATTTGTACAGGAAAAAACAAATATAACAGCTGAAAAATCACAAATTATTTCAAATAGTTAGATGTTTTTATTGTTCTTTAAGGCGATTCACTCAAAAGCACAAAAATAAATGTTTTATGTGCAGTGGACTTTGATTCGACTTTAGACTTTCGATTTTAAGTTTTCTCCATAAGCTGCTATATAATAAAATTATTTATTAATAATCCTCCTAATGATCCTTCTTAAATTTGTGTTTTTTCTGTCTCTTTACTGTGATAATTTTTCAACGAAAAACCTTTGAACCATGAAACTTGTACCTAGGTTCCTTCTGGTCCAAGGAAGGACCCTATTAAATAGGAGTCAATAGCTGAGTCACCGAAAATACATAGAAATTATATACTATCACAGGATAGAGAGGATAGAGTCTTAAAACTTGTTAATAGTTGTAGTAGTAGCCTGGGAAATTTTTTGAATGTCAAAACGTAAGCGTATTCACTACTGCTCTATGCTGTATTTGTTTACACCTGTCTAGAACTGTCAACTCTCTATTACATTAAATTGCCACATGTCACGTTTTACGTTAAATATCACATAATATGTCAAATTTCACATAAAATATCACACATGTTTCGTGTAATATTCCGTTTCCGTTTATCATGTCACATGTCACGATCCACTAGAATAGTAAATTTGTTGATGTAATCGTAGTTTATTCGTTAAATTCTATCACGTGAGTTCTCGCACGTCCCTAAATGTTCAGCTGTTTCGGCACTATAGGTTTAAGGCCCCTTTAACATGGTGACATATTTCATTTTTCTATATCATCCTATACTATTCGTTAAATCCTATCTTGAGCTATACCGCATGACCCTGTATGTGAAGCCGTTTAGACGCTACACGTTTATGGCCTTTATTTCACACAGCCATGTTGGATTTTTCTGTCATCATATTCTATTCGTTAAATCCTACCCTTAGGTATGCTGCATGCCCCTGTATGTTAAATTTTTTGAAGTCAAATTTTTTGACTATATCCTGTATACTTACATTTTTTCTTATCATAGGAATCTATCAATAATGGCTAAGTTGCTTCTTGGATGATCATCGCAGCAGTAGAAGGCCAGGTCATGCATTATCAAATAAATTAAAATAATAATTGATAGCAGCGCCTTCACCAAAATAAAATTTCCCCAGACTGCATCAGGATCGCTATTTTTTATATACTTGAGTTTTCAATAATCCTTTCAGTATCAGTTGATTATATATTTTAAATAGTTTATAATTTGGAAAACTTACCCATCTTACAGCTGGTAACTCTTGTTGTAACAATAAATGATTGGCTTCATCATCGAAGCCCCATTGGCAAATTGCTAATGTAGCTCCAGCTTTCTTTACTAATCCAACCTAAACAAATATAACATATTTTTATTTAAAGCGTAGTTAAAATAGGCAGTATGTAAAGTAATATATACAGTACGACAAAAATAATTAAAAATGAAATATGCTGTAATATGTATATAGGCGGGAGCTAATAGAGAGAGAAGTTAATGTGCCAAACTTCTAACTGTTTTGAAAACAGCATAAGCTGAGAAATTATTTATCCTACTAACTATTATACTAGTTCCCAATAATGAAATTCTACTCAAATGTTAACTATTTGACTGTGTCAAACATATAGTATTCAATATGTTTAAAAGCATAGGCTTAGACTCTCAGAACACAAGAATATTTGGTAACTCTTTGAACATTAAGTGGTGACAGTAAAGCATGACACTTAAATGGATGTACCAAAAAATGTGCAGATGAGGTTATCTATTAATCTCTACACTTTTTAACATACACTCAGTGTGAGATTGTAAAGATATTAATCTCCATTAGTAAAATGAATTTATAGCGATCAGAACAAATTTGATAATGATAAGATACTTGATATCCAAGTATGATACAACTTTGTGAAATGCCAGATATATAATACTCTTCTATTTGTAACCACCTAAGTTTCGTAATTTGTACTCAGAGTTTGTACTTGGACCTCACGGATATGGCGACAGAAATGTCATGAACACCCATTTTAAAAAAAGCCCCCAAAGAAAGTGGACTTGGCAATCACTAAATGGCTTGAACAAGAACGAAATTGACTTTATCTTTACTAACAAAACTGACGCTGTTCAAGACGTAACTGCATTAAATCAAGTTTCAACCGGAAGTGACCATAGAATGGTTAAAGCGAAGGTAGTCTTGAACATAAAGAAGGAACGAAGAAATATACTAACAAGGACTAAAAATGTTATGTTCACTGCGATTACTAACACAAGGGCATATCAGGAAGAAATAGATAGAAACCTTCAGAATGACGTGCAAGATAAAACCGATATTGAACAACTTAACGAAAGGTTGGTGGACGCTCTAAGGAAGGCACAGAAGAACTGTCAAGTTAAGCAAATAAGGAAAAATGAAAAACTTACAGAAGGCACAAGAAACCTAATGCAAAAAAGAAGGGAAATGAAAGATAAGTACACAATGAACATCGCAGAGCTGAGGAATTTAAATAAAACCATTTCAAAAGCTGTTAGGAAAGACATAAGGGATTTTAACACTAAAGAAACAAAATAAAAGCCTTAAAGTTCTAAAACGAAAATTGAAGACAGGAACCAGGAACATTTATAAGCTAAAAAATAGACAAGGACATGCTGTATATGAACAACAAGAAATTATGAAAATTATCGAAGAGTACTATAGAACATTATATCATCGAGATGCTCACATTCCAGAGGTGGAAATCCCAGCCATACAAAATCAAGGATCAGAGGAACTTCCAGATATAACCGAAGAGGAAATTGAATCAGCGTTGAAAGGTATGAAGAACAGCAAATCACCTGGAGAAGATGGCATTGTAAGTGAAATGCTAAAATTAGGAGGCAAATGTGTCATAAAAGCTTTAAAAACCGTTTATAATGCCTGCCTCTTTGAAGGAGTTACACCAGAAAAATGGAATAGTGCCATTATGATATTGCACAAAAAAGGAGATGTAACAGAAATTGGAAACTACAGAGCTATCAGCTTGTTATCTCATTTATATATAAGCTCTTTATGAGAATAATTACTAACAGACTGGAACCTAAGCTGGATTTTCACCAACCATTAGAGCAGGCAGGATTTAGGAGTGGCTTTGGAACGAATGACTACCTACAAGTAATAAAATCATTAATAGAGAAAGTTACAGAATACAACAAGCCATTGATATTAATATTTGTAGACTTTGAGAAAGCGTTTGACTCAGTCCAGCATAGCTCCATGTTAAGAGCTCTTACAGAGTGCAGTATTGATCATAGGTACACAACTCTTCTTCAGAACATATATAATAGCGCAACAGCTGCAGTTAGAATGTATTATGGCAACACAAATACATTTCCCTTCGAGAGGGGTATTAGGCAAGGAGATACCATCTCTCCTAACCCATTCACCACTTTGTTGCAGAGTGCTATGAGAAACAATAATTGGGAGAATATTGGAGTCAACATAAAAGGAGAATTTCTGAACAACTTGAGATTTGCAGACAACATAGTCCTTATTGCAGACCGGGTAGATCATGCCTGCCAGCTTCTTCAAGACCTTCAGAGCTTGTGTACATGAATTGGACTTAAAATTAATTTCTCCAAAACACAATATATGACCAACCTAGTAATGGCAAAAAACATCTCAACTAACAGCACGCAAATTGAACAGGTTTATAGCTATAAATATCTGGGCCACGAGATTAAATTAGGAAGAGATAATCAAACAACAGAGCTAAACAGGAGAAGTCTTTAGATCAGATATTCCCATGTGCTTGAAAAGGAAGGTCTTTGATCAATGTGTACTCCCAGTTCTAACGTATGGAGCAGAAACATTGACCCTTACCAGAAAAGTAATCAATAAAATACAAGTGGCACAGAGAGCAATGGAGAGGTCAATGCTGAATATATCCCTCAGAGACAGAGTATCAAATACAATAATTAGGAGAAAAACTGGTGTTACTGACGCAGTTCAAAGGATTACAACATTGAAATGGAACTGGGAGGGGCATGTTGCAAGATTAAAAGATGGAAGGTGGATGAAGAAAATTCTGGAATGGAGACCTAGACATGATGCTTATCGTAATCAAGGATGTCCTCCAACAAGGTGGTCAGATGACATAAAGTGCATTCAGCACAACTGGATTCAGGATGCTCAAGATAGAATGGATTGGAATTATTTACGGGAGGCCTCTGTCCAGCAGTAGACTAAAAACGGCTGATGATGATGAAGTTTCGTAACGTGTTGTTAATATATTACAAAATAAAACACATAATTTGGGACCAGCACCTATTCTTTTTTGTGTAGCCAAGTCCTTTATATTAAATATTGTATTTTTATGGGGTTAAACCACATTGTATTGAAATTTTAATCTCTAATCCAGAAAATGTTTTACTTGTTAATTAATTGACGCTTTGTTTCAGCCAACTTGACAGGTGACTTACTTGGACTTGATCTTGTAGGTAAAAAGCCATGGGTTGAGTTGAAATTCTGAGTGTGATGTACCCTCGGATTTATATTAAATTCTGATTTTTGTGTGTTTAGGTAATTACTTGTAGAATATGCCTCTGACCTATTAATCCATTAATATTGGTATATTCTTGTTGCTGACTTCTTTTAGTATTGGTAACCAGAGTCTGCTACAGTGTGTTGATGGGTTTGCTACACATTTTTCTTCATTAAGATGAGAACTGCTTCTTTGATTTTTCTGTTTTTGAAGTCTATTTCTTTCATGACTATTGATGCATCTTTTCATTGTACTATGTGCTCATTGTCCCAGGCATATCTGCATATCTGGGATCTGTCAAAGTCTCTGTTTTTGATGTATGATTAATGCTCGTTTATCTTAACAGTTAGTGGTCTTAAAGTTTCCCCCACATAAACATTGTTGTAACATAAACAAGGTATCCTATAGATGCAATTCTTTGATCTACCACGTGTGTTGTTTAGTTTGGTTTTGGACAAAATAGATCTCAGTTTATTAGTTGTTCTGAATGTTGTAATGTACCTACTTACTTCCTATTATTTTCAATTTTTCTGATAAGCCCTTTACATATGGTATTGTTGTCATCTTCAAATTCTATGGTGTTATGTTGTTTTCTTTCTTAAAACTTGTGATAATCCTTGTTTATAAATGTCAATGCATAATCATTTTTTGTTAAAACCTTTGTTAGCAGGTTTTTCTCCCTGGAATGCCATTTTGGTTAGAACAGGTGTAAATATTTTTAGACTTTGGTGGCATATCCTATATCCTTTGTGATTAACACATCCAATAAGGGTAGGAAGTTCTTTTCTTTTTCCATGATGAATTTGATACTTTTTTAGTCCAGTACTTCTGGTCCATGAGATCAAATGTAGAACACAATATCTACATATATCCACCAATCTGTGGGTTTTTTTTTATGTTTACACACAATGTTTTTCTCAAATTCCTCCATGAAAATATCTATTAATAAAGGAGATAATGAATAGCCCAATCATTCAAAATCTTGTTTATAAAAATCATTGCCTAATTAATAGCTGTTGTCTGTCCTACATTCAGTTTTTTTTTGTTGTCAATGTATCATCCCTCTCTAGTTTGGTTTTTATTATTTTTAATTTTTTTTTTCTAAAGACACGTTTGTGAAGGGCTGGTAATATCAAAACTGACTAGCATATTGTAATCTAGGTCTGCTAGTTTTTGCACAAAATACTGTGAATTCTTTATAAATGTTGTAAATAAAAAATTGCATTATGTGCTAATAGTTGTATTTAAATCTAGGAGGAATTTTGACAGTTTGCTATAAGGAGAAACAATCCTGCTGCAAATTTGTATTATGAGGGGTACATTTTCTTTATGTATTTTTGGGACTATGTACAGGTGCAGTGTCCTGCTATAGTGGGGCGTTAGTGTTCTTCAGTAATCTGTAGGTATTATATTATTAAATTTATGTAGTGCTTTGTATATTTTATTATCCAATGATTTGATTGGATTCTTTTGTAGTTTTGTGTATGGCCCAGGTGTGACTAATTCTTGGATTTTCTCCTAGTATTGAACTTTGTCCATGATTACAGTTGCATTACCCTTGTCAGCTTGCATTATCCTTGTCAGCTGGTAATATCATTATGTACTTTTCATGTGTTGGTAGTTTTTGACAGACTTTAATGCCTAATTTAGGAACTGATAGATAGGTTACAGTAAGATTTAAACCTTCATCAGGGCATCAGGTTCTCTGCTGCATCCAACTGTATTTTTGATTTTTAACTAAAGCTTGAATGCTAAGTTTGTAATATAAATAGGATCAAAGCATTTCAAATGTGCATGTTACAATCAAATAGTTTTGACAGCCATGTCAGCAGATGTTTTTCAAAATCACCAGATAACAATTTTTAAGAGAACTGTTGAAATCATAAAAAAGAAAAAAGGCTATAATAAATGATGCTGATCAGGCTGGGCTCAAAGACTCTATTAACCGAAAAACATCAAAAGGGGAAGAATTGGAGATCTTTAATAAAAAGGGAATACTGTAATAATGCTCAAGTCGAAACATATCCTATGTATTTGATTAACTTACTATTTCCTTGAACTTATCATGTTCATACTGTCTTAGTTCCTTATAATCTTCCACACTGCTTACATCCAACTTATGTTTGGTCTTTGGTTTTGGTGGTTCAAATGGACAGGTGAGAATAGCCAATTTTACATCTTTTAGTTCTTTGGGCATTTGTGGATGGGACATTGTTTTGTCAATAACTACACCTTTAACTAATGTTGTGTCTTCCAATTTTCCACCAACCTAAAACAATAAATACATTCTTATTTAACTCACATATTAAAAAAGCAAACAATCATAGTAACACAAAACAAAGAGAAATTAACTATTTTCATTATAAAGTCTATATAATATGGTCTGAATATGAGTATATAATATGATATAATATAACAAGAAAATGGTTATATATATATAATATATATATATATATATATATATATATATATATATATATATATATATATATATATATATATCAAGAACATGGTTAATGCGAGTTAATAGTAAAATAAAGGTAGAAGGTATCAGCATAGCTCACAACAAAGAAAAAAAATATAATTATTTCTGAATATTGGTTGTACAGTTCAGCCAAGTTAGAAAAGAAGCATGTTATCTGTAATTTTTTTACATCCATGTGTGCCAACATAACTTTTGATTTCTATTATTTTTATGCATTTGATTTATAGCGGAATTATGATTGTTGTATTGTTACTACAATGCCATATTGCCTGTGGTAAAAAAAATCTAATTATAATTAGAGAATATAATTATTTCATATTCTCAGTGAAACATCAATTTGTCAAATTGAATGTAACTTATGTCAGATTCTTCCTTTTCCGTTCTGAAGCATGAGGCAAATATTTGCGAATAAAAAACTCTACAAATAATTGATAGTAGTTGAAATGAAAAATAAAATGTAATTTAAATAGAAACTCTATAAAAATTAATGTTAAGCTAACCCATTAAAAGGCATTGTATATTAATCACTAACTAAAACACAATTCATGTACCAAAAAATAAAACCTACCTTTCCTTCAACTTTAATAAGTTCAAAATTAACATCTTTCTGTTCTAAATCTGCAACAGCTAAAACAGCATTAACAGCTATTTCTGCCATCTGTTTATGACATTTGTTAATGATTTTAGATCCCAGTGTGGTCATTGCAACTTTTATTAAAGGTTCAGTGTTTTCTGCTGATACTGGAAATAGTTCAGCAATTTTTTCCAAATGAGCTACAGCTGTTTGACAAGCTAGCTCAAAGCCATCAGCAATCCTTATGGGATGAATACCTTTGTCTATTAAAGATCCTGCTTGCTCTAAAAGGGCACCAGCCAGAACAACAACACCTGTGGTACCATCACCTAAAATGATGTTGAATAATTATACATCACTGTATGTACAGTACAGTAATATTATATATAATTTAAGTAATATTTTTAATGGTAAAGATGGTAAAAAGAAAATAACAATATTGACATCGTGACTGCTTACAATAGTAGTAAATTTGCATGAGCCATTTAACTGACACTACTGTAATTCTGTTGGAATTTTAGCACTGGTAATTTTATGTACTCACTTGCAACTCAAATGTACTACATTAAATGTACTACTAAAATTTTGAGTAGTACATTTCACTACACTTACAAGTTTAGTAATTCTACCTTGTTTAATGAGGGTTACAATTTCTTAAAATATTTAAATTGGCAGATTTACTAAATATTTTTTATAGTGTATATAAACAAATAAAAAGAAGGGTTCCAAAGAAAACAACATCAATAATATTAAACAAGTAGAACATATATGTATAATTACAACATATTAAGGAAAACGAAGTTTCAAAGTAGCAAAAACCTATACAAAGGTCAGAAAAATCATTTGTCGAAAATAAAGACATTCTATGTATCTGACTAATAAATAAAACAAAAAAACTCAAACTGTAAATTAATATTTTACTCAGAATCAGAGTCTGGCGTGCTGTTACCATTAACTATGTTAATTATCAGTGGTTCAACTTGTCTCAATGATATTGACAAGATTCCACATCTTTTGTTTAACTTTCTGCTAAACATGCTATATACATTTTTGCCATTTTGTAGATGTAATACTCACGATTCTTCATTAAAAAGATCTTTCATATCTGAAAATTTAAAAATCATATTCTTCTCTGCAATATAATTTTTTAAGTCTGCCCAAATTAACTCAATTGGATTGAGCTCACAGTGGTATGGTAGAAGACTCAATACTATTTGATTTTTTCACCGAATTTTTGTCTAGTTTATCTAATATCGAAAAGAACTACTTTTCAAATGACTCGCCAATCATCTCTTCATGATAGTCACCACACTTTTTTTATTCAAAAGCCCATAAGGTATCAGGAGCAAATTTGTCGTCACTAACAAGATTACAAACGATCAACCTCTTTCCTTTACCAAAAAATAAACTGATTTTTAATTTACTCTTGAAGTGGAAATTAACTACTATAGTAAATGCAAAACAATTATCATTGCACGGGATTACCTTAAAACATATGATACTGTCTTATATTATCTATAAACATTAAAAAAGAATAATTTTTAAGTTCATTAATGTGGTACCTTTAAAGTGAAACTGACTGTTCACCATTATTTACAGATATAAGGCAGTATCATACATTCTAAGGAGATGATGTGCAACAATAATTATTTTGCAGTTACTATATGTGAAAATTTATAACTGTACTGCAAATTTAAAATGAACATGTTTTAACTGACATTTAGATGTGACAGATTCTTTAATTCAGTCGAAAAACCATCCAGAAAGGCTTGCCTTGAAGGAACAACAACAAATAATACCAAATGCTGAATGAATGTTCATAACGAAAAGTCCTTATTTATTCTTCAAACAATTAAAAAAAGAACAATATTTCCAACTTCTTATGGGACAAGTATACACAAATTAGAAATGTTTGGAGAGGTTTTTAATCCCTGCCCATTGTGACATCAAACTTCAGTAGTCCATTTAGGAAATAAAAGTAAAAAATAAATACAATGATTAACAAGCAACATTCACTAATTGCATTTGCAACAAACTGAAACCAAATCTTGTTAAAACAAGTAGCAACTCTACTTGTTTTAATAATTTAATAGGAAAGCAAAACAACACCTATGGCTTCTTATGTATATAAGCGAGATTCTGTTTATTCCCAAATCATCTTTATTTTGAATACACTATAGAACTTATTTTTAAGATTTTTTTAAGAACGGGTTATTTAATTAGATGACTATCATAACATGAATTTACACTGCTGAAAAATAAGAGCATATATTCTGCAACCACAATTGAAAAACAAATTAAATTTATAAATACAATTCCTACTGACAGTTTTATTAACAAATTACTGTTGACCTAGAATTGGTAGCTAAATTAGAAAGAATTGTTTTGAAACTTTTTCTTTTAATTATTTTCTAAATAGGTAAATAAATAACTTTTAAAATGTGTCAATAAAAAATAATAAATATATTACCAATTTCATCATCTTGGGATTGTGATAACTGTACTAGCAATTTAGCTACTTCATGTTCCACATCCATCATTTTCAAAATAGTGGCACCATCATTAGTGACTGTTACTTCACCTGGAAAGTAAATATTGTTACACGAATTGTATCACGAGTATTATGAACATTTCCTACCATCAGGTGATACCATCATCTTGTCTAAACCTTTGGGACCCAAAGAAGTGCTTATTGTTTGAGCGATTTGTCTCGCTGCCAAAATATGTGACTAAAACAAATATTTATAATCATTGTACTTATAATAAATGTGTGTCTTTTAAAATATATAATAAATTAAGAAAAAAACTAGAAAATATAAAACAGTTTGCAAAATCAAAACATAACCTACCTTAAGTGCATCTATCCCGGTCAATCTCTTTTGGTTCTCTTGATCTCTAAGAATTATAAAGGGTCGTCCATATTCATCAAAGGCAATACTTCCTGGTATAGCACTCATTTTGAAAATGTAAGTTTTCTAAAGACTTGGGAGATGTTGCAGATTAATTAAAATTTTATTTTTGTTTCGAATTGGCTACTCCCATGAAAGTGACAGAAAACTGGCATTTGACATTTCACGCAAGAAAACCACAGAACCAAACGTTTTAAATCATCTGTATGAGATGGTATGATCACAGAAAAATATCAAATGTTTTATTATTCTGTGGTATGGTTATTCTGTGGTATGAGTCATGATATGCGAAGGATATGAGCACATGAGTTGTTGTCTACACCAGGGCTTCTTAAACTGTGGGTCGCGACCCCCAGGGGGGTCGCGAGACTACTGAAAGGGGGTCGCAAAGATCTGATACTTTTCAATCATTATAAATAAAATTTTAAAATTTTAAAATTAGTATACACACTACGTACCGTTCGCGTCATAAAAAACTGGTACAACTCTTATAATCGAAAATCGTATTTTTTAAGTTGTGTAAATTGAGCTTTTCACATGTGTCATTCTAATTTCGAAGGCAACGTTGCCAGTTCAATGAAAATATTATATCAAACCAGCTAAAAGCAGGGCTGTGCGACAGGTCGCAAGTTTTTAGTATATTAAAATCTAAAACAATATCGAGCGTTCTCGATTAGTCAGTCACATTTATATTTAAACATTTATTTAAACATACATCTCAAAAAATTCTATTAATTTTGAAATTTTCCATTATCTCAGTACCCATACATTGATTCGTGTTTAATTATAATTTGTGAAAATATTTCATTTTGACAAACTTGTCAAATGTGACTGATGGCAAGCAATATTTTTTATGTTTAATCGTTCGGATATGTTCGAGAAGTTTTCAGTTCTGTTATAAGAGGATTTTTTAAGACAGACGATGATATCTTACTCCGCTTAATTTTATTCTCATTATCATTTATACACCGTAAATCATTTAATTTTGAAAAAAATATGCATGTCAATGGGTAGGTAAATGTTTTTTGTTTACATTTTATACATAATAATGTAAAAAAGTAATAGTCTCTTTATAGATAAAAACGGATTACAATTAGGGTGTAGATTCAACCTCCATAAGGAACATTACAGTGAGATATTGGATTGTAATATAATACTGTCACGTTTTGAAAAGCATTTTTCTATGTAGGATAAAGTATAATGTTAGTTTTTCACATTTATCGTTTATGTAATAAATAATAAATTAATTTAAGTAGTTTGCCTGTTACTAAACTTATTGACATAACATACAGTCAACAGTTTGTGTTCGGTAAGTAATTAAGTAAAGTATAAAATTACAGTAGATGCATTCCAATGTTTCCTGTGCCAATACCCTACGTTTAAATATCGTTCAACATTTTGGACATTAACTTAATCCTCTCTCCGGTTTTTAAATTTATTAGATACGGTTTTTTGTTGTTAATAATAAAAATAATACCTATCTAAATACTTTATACATTTTTGAACGTTATTTTTTACGTTTTAAGTTTTATTTAAATTTACTGAAATTTCGTTATCTGTGATGGCAACAACGAATTAATTCACGAACCATTGTGTCCAGTCTGAACACAGGTTTACATTGGGAAAAAAAAGTGTACCAGTTTTATATGACGGGAAGTGTACAAATATAAATACAAATAAAAGTCATACAAAATACTATTGTAGTTTTATTATAACTATTTTTTGAAAAAAGTGGCAATGCAAAACTGTTATGTAGGGCCTATAAATGAAAATATGTAAGTAACATTTAAAATAATAAATACAACGCGCTCCTCGATTTTCAACTGAACGTTCGACATTGATGTCTGGCCGCCGGCGCCAGTGTTTGCAAGATAACTTAGTGATTATAAGTACCCAGACGCCGCGTCGCCTTACAGCTTACACATACAATACAGAAGCATAATCAAGCTAGGCTAGGCGAATCGGCATATTATTTTTATAAAATAATCGCCGGGGTTGATCTGATCGTAATTTGTTGTCATTGCACTGGTAAAGATTCGAGTGTAGTTATTTTTCTGTTTGTACTTCAGTTTGGACTCAGCTTTGTCTTCGTAGTGACATGTGTGTATTTACTGTGTAATTTTCAGTTGGTGTTTTTAATTATTACGTTAAAGTTCAACTACATTTTGTTTAATTATTTATTATTATTTAACCATCATGGATAAATGGCTAATTAAAATTCCAACTAATAAGTCTGCCACGCCGTCACAACCAAGTTGCAGTGCTTCAAATCCGACTTCTAGCAAAACAAAAAAAAAAGAAAATATGACGAATCATATTTGCAGTATGGCTTCACATGCTCTTCTCACAACAATGAAGAACAATCAGTGTGCTTAATTTGCAAAGAAGTTTTGGCTACAGAAAACATGAAACCGTCAAAACTGCAACGACATTTGAATACTAAACATGCAACGTTATCAAAAAAGCCAACAGAATATTTTGAGCGTCTTTTGCAAACATCAAATAAAGAAAAGAACACTTTGGAGAAGTATGTTACTTTGAATGATAGATATCTATTGGCATCGTATGAAGTTTCGTATTTGATAGCAAAAACGAAAAAGCCTTTTACTATTGGAGAGCAACTTTTACTATCTGCAGCTATAAGAATGTCTGAAATTGTTCATTGAAAACAGTATGCTGCTGAAATTAGTAAAATTCCATTATCAAATGACACTGTGTCCAAAAGAATTTCAGACATTAGCAATGATCAATTTCAACAGCTTCGTATGAGGCTTAAAGACAGCTCAAAGTTTGTAGTGTGTCTCTGTTATTCTAGGGTCATAGTATCATGAGATGAAGTATATTTACACCATGGTACAATGAATACACAAGGTATGATACATAATGTTCCAAAATCGGTTCGCTTTCGCGCATGACGTAGCCAAGAACGCTTATTCCCGCAACATTTGAATGTAGTTGTATAGGAAAGACTTTTAATTTTAAGTTTTTTTTATATAATTTGGCTAGATTAATTATAGTAATTATAAAGAGATGATAAAATTATGTTATTATAATATTTAATCATAAATAAAATTTTGAAGTTAATTTAAGTTTATTGATTTTTGGTACAGTTATTTTGTTAACATAGATATCCTTTAAAAAACAAGTTTTAATTATCTTTTATTACACTTAGGTACAGGTTAATTAACTTATACTCCAGAGTTCGATATTTCAGATGTTCAACACAAAATCAAAATAAATAATCAATCAATCAAAATAAATAAAGTCAACTTTATTTATATCGAATGAGCTAGCCACAGACGTGATCTGTGGAGCTAGCTGGCCATCGCATATGAGTGTAGTGAGGTCACACAATATTGCATATTTTAAATGACATCTTTTGTAATATTCACACATAAAATTATCTTGGTATTGTTTATAATAATGATAACATTATATATTTTAATAATGATAACATGATTTAACAAAGAAAAATATGTTATTTTGGAAGATGCTAAATTAATTTCCTCCGAAACAGTTCTTATTGCAAATTGCATAGCAGGCTGAGGCTAGTTTCTTACTTAACAAATCGATATGAAAGAACCATTTAAGGTTTCATGACTAATAATTAATAAAAGTAATGATTTAGACTTACGTCGTTGACCTAGAAGTAGTAAGAAGCTGCTCAACATACTTTTTTGACTCTTTGTGTTCGGCTCTTTGTACGCGTTTCTTTTGGTTGGTTAAAAGGGTAGCCGATTTTGATTTAGGCAAATAAAGACTAGGTACTGCCTCAGGTTTGAGTTTTAGACTCTTTTTAGAAACGTAATTTAAAAGTTCCTGTTGTAGATTTCTTTGGTAATCTTCAGTTTTAAAATGTTTAGAACAAATTCTTGCAGTATTACAATTAAAATTATCCTATCTACAACAAGATATAATCCACAGTTTTCTGGTCACACTATCTTTAGGAAATGTATGAAACCTAAAGATTTTATCTTCATTGTCACTATTGCAACAAGCAATTGCACAGCGCACTTTGAAAAAGGTACAAAACCAGATATACAATGGCAAATAAAATCTTTCAGTTTTACAAAAAAAATACTATACAGTATAAATAAAGAGTAACTAAACACCACAAGTTAAGTACACACAAGTCTCAGACACAGGTGCGCCTTACTGATAATTTTTTACGCGCTCGTCTGGGATACGGCCGCCGGTTTAATTTTACCCATTAAATTTTTTAAGCCCTTGCGAAGTGGATATTTGTATAAAGACATATATGTAAGCATATATCTAAATTATTTTTCTATTATAAAATAGATGACTCAGTCAGTATTGAGTTACTTTAAAATATATTTATTATCTCATAACTTGCAATTTTCAATAGTCACCATTGATAACCGATATTATTGTTGAACTTTTGTGTTTATACAAGCCTTCTGTCTTGCCGGTGTAAAGTCGTCTGAAGTCGATATTTATTGTGTTTTGCGTTTGAACTAATTTGTGTCTTATTTTCATATTATTATATTGTTTGATAAGTAAATTTTGCATATAATAATCGGTAGGTTAAAGTAATGTGTATATTTTTTATTTTACTAAATTTCATTATAACTCATCTAAAATACCATATTGAATTGTAAAACATATTTTTCTTTATTGTAATTTATTTTGTTTTTATTTCAGTAAAACTGCTAGGAAGTGAGTGACAGTGAATCAGAATAAGCAAATCTACTACTATTTACCTATTCACAGTATTTCCTCTGCAGAAAATTTTTAAATGTCAACGGGTTTGCATACAAAAAGAGTGCTTATATTATTAGTATATGTACGAAAACAAAAATAAATATTTCACCTGAATCCCTAGGAAAAGTAAAGGTTTTACGCTACTGAAAATATATTTTTTATTCAATTATAACCAAAACAAAACATTTAAAAAAAAATTAGATCATTTTTTGACCATAATTTCAAATTTAATGTGTACGTTAAGCTGTAATAATGGGTTCGAGGTGGTTCGAGCGGTCTTGACTACGTCACACTCGTGGGCCAGCTGTCAAATGTCATGCGCAATATAATACCTTGTGTATTGATTGTACCATGTATTTACACTGTGATTTGTCATATGATTTTGTCATAAGCACTGTCATGCGGCTCGTCATAGCTTGTCACAGGAGAATTGGACGGTACGGTACGGATAAAATCATATGATTTTCGGTAATAATACGGTTAACACCAACATATTTAAATATCGCGCCTTATTCTTATGTCAATTCAGCGACATTCCCTTACCAAGAGACAACATTCTTTATTTATTTATTTATTTTTTGTTTGTTGCATTGATATTAAACCTATTGTGCTATTGTATCGTATTTTTCTTTTTATTTATTTTATTCTTAGTTTAGTGTTTTATAGTCTTCTTAGTCATAATTTTAGTTTAGTTTCTCTATTAATTATTTTTAATTTGGTATAATATCAACACTAAATTTGATATACCCTGTCCACGATTTCTTCGTAAGAGCCACCTGCAAGGCCAAAGGCGTCTGATCTTTTTCTTCTTACTGCTGTACGCAGTTGTTACCGGCGTATTATTATTAAAAGTCGGGAAGCCAATGCAATCAAAGATTTATTTTCCATTATAATGGTTTTAAAATCTAATAGTTGATACCTATACTGTGTCTAATATCTCTATGACCATAAACAAAAAGAAAAATCAATAAAACCTCACTCATTGTCACTCATATCATAAGTCATAACTTATCATGCAGTGTAAACACGATTTTTTAAAACATCACAGAAACGAGGAATCATAACAAATCTCATATGATAAAATCATGTCGACTGGTCCAACGAAGACTAGTAAAAATTTTCCACTTTTTGAGTTACGAGCGCAAAACAATAAAACATAATGATATCTTCCCCAGGAAAGAATCGTATCTCAGTAAGCGTAGTTATGCAACCAATATTACGTGTAAGAGTTTTATAGTATCTCCGATTTATGAAAAACAACCGTAGAAAATCATCGTATCTTGAGTTACAATAGTCTTCGTTGTTATCTGAGGCGATAGCATAGGCACAGTATAGATAACAACTTGTTGTCTATACTGTGGCATAGGTATCGTAACATGAGTTACTACGGTATTCTGCGTTAGTTTAAGGTTATGTTCAAAAGTTTAGTCACAGTATAGATAACAACTATCTAGTTGTTATCTATACTGTGGTTTAGTTTTGTTATAATTGCCATAATGTGTTCCAGAAGTGAGTTAATATTGGAATTAGCTGAGAAAGCGTATAAAAACACTGAAACGGATATTTCTTATCGTTTTTTTGAAGGTAAATTTATAATAAACTTTATTTAAAATAATAACAGCAAAGTAAAAACCTACTTATTTTTTAAGGTAAACATATTGCTGAAAGTATTGGCGATGTCAAACGAAAGAGACGGCACGGTGCGGTAAAAATTTGAACTAGTGCACGTAGGATAACAAAACCGTTTGTATTTATTTATACACACAACATAGTTATAAACATTTTAAATATTATTAAATATAGCACAATAAGGTAACAAAATGTTAAAAAGTAAATGTAAACAGTATTGTTCTGCAACGCAATGCAGTAATTATCGATCGGAAGGAATAAGTATGCACTTTTTTCCTCCTGACAAAAATCTACAATATCGTACATGACATTCCTTCTTGAACATGAAAATCGAAAAGGTATTCAAATTAAAGGAAGACAGATGGGTGCACCATGCGCAAACACATGTAGACTAAAATGTGCTACCAAAATAGCTAAAAAAGATAGAGACCTTTTTTTCAATGAATTTTGGAAGTTAAAAGATCATACGAGAAAGTGGGATTTTATTACTCGTCATGTGAGACAGGTTGCCAAAAAACAAGTAACTATTACTGCAGAACAACGGTCTCGAAGAAATTTCTCTCGAGAATATTACTTCTACATTCGCAATGAAAAACAACGTGTTTGCAAAACTATGTTTTTGGAAACCCTTAACGTTTCAGAAACTTGGATCACTGCAGCATTAAGGAAACTGAAAGATGGTGGACCATTAGAGGAAGATAAACGTGGAAAGCACACTAACAGACCACATAAACTATCACCAGAACTTATAGACAACGTAAAAATCACATAAATCAGTTTTCTGTAGTACCTTCCCATTATACCCTTAAGAATAAGATGAAGATGTACCTTGAAGAAGGGCTAACTATCCAGAAAATGTACCGATTGTACAACGAGCATTGCGAAAAAAAATAACATCACTACAGCTGCCACGTCACGCCAGTATAGAGATATTTTCAATGAACAGTTCAATATTGGGTTCTTTAAACCAAAAAAGGACCAGTGTACTGTTTGTTCTGTTTTTAATATGGCTAGTGATGCTAAAAAAGCAAAATTGCTCGAACAATATGAGTCCCATATGAAAAACAAAGAAGTTATCAGAAACTTAAAAGACATAGACAAACAGCTTGCACTAGATGACAAGAGCTTGTGTGTGGCTTGCTTTGACCTTCAAAAGGTTTTAGCTACCCCTTTGTCTAACGTAAGTGATTTTTACTACAAAAGCAAATACTCTACATATAACTTTACAGTTTATGATGTTGGAAATAATCAGGGTTACTGCTATGTATGGCACGAGCAGGTGGCTAAAAGAGGTCCTAATGAAATTTCCAGTTGCCTCTGGAAATTTTTAGATCTCAAGGCACAACAAAGTGTTAAAACGATAATATTCTACTCAGACAACTGTGGGGGACAAAATAGGAATCGTTTTGTGTTTTCGATGTTTGCTTTTGCTGCTGCTCATTTTCATATTGATATCGTTCACAGATTTCTGGAAAAAGGCCACACTCAGAACGAGGGTGACAGTATGCATGCTGTTATCGAAAATGCAAAGAAAAGGCAATCGGTTGTATATGTGCCAGAACAGTGGGTTACATTAATTAGAATGGCTAAAACTACAGGAAGAGTTTATGATGTTACGGAAATGTCCCAAGATAATTTTTTTAATTTTAAAAAACTGACTGATACCGAGAATTGGAAACTTGACAACGAAAAGAAATCAATAAAAGTTAGCAAAATACGAGAAATAAAATTTTCGCATGAACACCAAAATTCTATAATGTTTAAATACGAATTCGATGATGGTTTTAGAGGTTGTGACATAAAATTAAATCGAAAATGCAGAGGACGGCCTTCCACTACTATCAAATTTCCACCGAAACTGTATGATGCACCATTACCAATTGAAGAAAAAAAGCTAAAAGGATTACTGTGGCTGTGTAATACCGGTAAAATACCCACAATGTACCATGGATTTTATAAAAATCTTAATTCAAAGAGTTATGTACCTCCTAAAGTCGAGCTCGAAGTTGATTCAGTTGAGAGCGAAGAAGAGTCGGATGAGGAAAATTGAATTAAAATATAAAACTGCAAATTATATCAGTAGCTTCTTCAAAATGTAGCATTTTATATAAATAAAGTTAAGAAACAAATAATTCTGGTATTTATTACTTTAAAAATATCTCCATCGAAAACTATAGTAACTCATTCAAAAGTCACTTATGACCATTTCTGTCTTAAATCTGTTTTACCCTTGTAAGATCATTATTAAAAGTATCACTTAATGCTATAAAAACATCCATTTAATAGATTAATGAATTTTGGTAACAGTGTAAATACATTTTTATAATTATCTCAATTACATAAAAAATGAGTTACTACAGTCTTCGTTGGACCAGTCGATGTAGTGTAAAGTCTACTTAAAGTGTGTAAGTCGACTTTTTAGAAAATTTTAATAATCAGACAAGAGTCAAGTTTGATATTTACCACATACCACATAACAGTAATTGTCATTCAAATTGACTTGTGACATTATTCATTATTCTCATTCTCCCTCCCTCCTTTCACAATCTATGGTGTGGCTTGTGACGTCCATTTTGTAGTATTGATGCAAACGTGAAATAAATTTTCAAAATATATCATTTATATTATATATAGTGTAATTTTTTAGACAATAAAAATGTGTTCAATTATTGCTGTAGTGAAAATGTATAATTAAAACGTTATGAAATTGTGGTACTCATTAATTGAATTCGGGAACAATATTGTGTTTAATGTGCTATTTTTTGAAAGTGTTTTGCGCTGTTACTGAACTTATTTTAATCGGTTTATAATAAAATATCCTTCAAAATGGATTTTGCCCAACCACCCCCAAATATAGCGATGCCTCCCCCTAATTTAGCAGTTCCACCTATGGCTCCTATGCAGCAAGGTAATTTTTTTATGTAATAAAATATAGTTTAGATTAGAGAATGTAAAACAGTTCCAATTAAGTAAATTCTTATTTTGTAGGTTACGGTAATAGACCGGCTTTTAGGCCCTTTGTGAATATACACAAGCCTCTACCAGGTCCCTTAAGCAACATGACATTGGAAGATTTTGATGGAAAAAGATTACGAAAGTCAGTCATGAGAAAAACTGTAGATTATAATTCATCTATAATAAAAGAGTTAGAAGTAAGTGAATATAATAAATAATGATTAAATACTTTTATAATCATTCCCTCAGCTCAGGAATATTTTGACAGATTCATAGTCTGAAACCAACAACACAAAAATTCCTACCTCATGCTATTAACAGCTCAAATAAACTTACTACTCACACTATTAACAGCTCAAATAAACTTACTATTGTAGACTTCTTTTGGACAATGTCATTGTCCACAATACATTTGGCAGTATTGGCACTCCCTTATAATGTATATTTATATGTATGCTTCAAATGTACAGAGAGGAAATTTAGAAAAAGTACATTTTTATTATTATATGGATTCTGCAATTTTTTAATTTATATAAAACACAAATGAATAAATATTTGATTCTTTTGATATTAATTACAGTTAATTATTATAATTTTTTTGCAATTGTCCTTTGACTACATATTAGCAGATAGATTTGGCAATTCTCAAACCACCAGTTGCCAGATTACAACAAATTTCATTTTAACGTTATTATTTATACTGAAATTTTATTTACTTTTTAAAAACTGTTTTAACACTATTTACTTTTTCTTTTTTGTTAATTCTAAACTATTAATTTGGGCAATACGCATTTTAGTGCACTCTAGCCTAACCAAATATATTTTCCTCAAGGCACCGCGTCACAGTGTTGCCGTATTTATTTTAGTAAAATATGTATATGAATGTTACAAATATAAAGTTACTTTTACGAAATTATAATTTGTGTTATGAGAAGCTACAAGTTTTAAATAAGTATAAAACAAATATTTTCTGTTTAAATGCAGTTAAATATTGTAAATTAGCACTTTCCAAATCTTTGTAAATCTCCAATTTTATTGTTTATGCCTTTGATTATTATCTTTAATTTAACTAAAATCTATGAATTTTTATATAATTTCAATGCATTTCTATTATATACGGTAATTTAATTAATACTATTAATTTTTTATATCATTTTAATGAATTTTATTGTACATGCATTTGATTATTATCTTTAATTTAACTAAAATCTATTAATTTTATATGCATTTCTATAATATTACGTGAGAGTATGAAAAAACTGGAGACTTGGCAACTCTGACACCATTTAAGAGTATGTTAAATGTCATATAAGAGCTTGGTTAGGTTAGAGTGCACTAAAATGCGTATTGCCCATTAATTTTTATATATTTTATTACTTTTGATTGTATATGGTTCATTTTTATTGTAAATTTCAACACTGCCAAACGCCAATTTTTGGTTCTGTCATACATCATTTGTAGCTATCTTCATCACAACATTCTGGACATAGGGCCTTTCTTTTTTAATATACATGTTAATGACATTAAATCTCAAATTAACTCTAAATTTTTGCTATTTGCTGATGATTTAAAAATCTATAGAATTATCGAAGACATCTCAGATTGTGAAAAACTCCAAATTGATATTAACAAAATTATGGCATGGTGCAATTGGAAACAAATGAGCATTAATGTTGGAAAATGTCACTTTATTAGTTTCTGTAGAAGAATTAACAACCTCTCTTATAATTACAAATTAGCTGAAGAACCACTGAAGGCTGTCTCAACTGTAAGAGATCTAGGTGTTCAATTAGATTCCAAACTAAATTTTTGCGCTCATTTTGATTATGTGAATAACCAGGCATTTAAAATGTTAGGCTTCATTATTAGAACCTCTAGATGTTTGCGTAACATTAATTCCATCAGACTGATTTACATTTCCCTAGTTAGATCTGTTCTTGAGTATTGCTCAGTCGTTTGGTCATCCACTTATGAAGTCCATATAGCCAAGCTTGAAAAAGTCCAAAATAAATTCATTAGGTACTTAAGTTTTAAATTACATAAACCTTTAAGCTACCATTCCTACTCAGAAATTAGAAATACATTAAACCTTCCTAGGCTATCTTCCAGACGGATGTATGCTGATGTTTTGTTTCTTCATAAACTACTGAATTCAAAAATTAATTACAATGATCTACTGTCTCTAATTGACTTTAATGTTCCCTCTAGAGTTACTAGAACATCTCATAATTTTGCAATTAAATTTCATCGCTCTAACTTTGGTAGGCATTCTCCACTGAGTAGAATCATTCTAAATGGTAATAGAATAGACTTTGATTTGTTGCTGTGCGCTTCAGAAAATGTCTGTAGAATGTGTTTAAAAAAAAATTGTAATTTTATGTGATTTATATTTGCTATGTGCTTTATATAATTTTAATATTTGTTTTTTTTTCTATATAGCTGCATCGCCAATTCTTTTCATACATATTTACTATATCTTTATAATTATTGTATCACTAGATAATACTTGTAATACTTTGTGTATATATTAAATTGGGTGGTATCCCGTTAATAAATAAATAAATAAATAAATATCATTGACAGAGATCAAAGTTGACATAGTTGCAATTTATGCCAAAATATCACCTTCGTTCAATTACAGTTACAGTGTGTTTCGAACAAATGTTCTTCATAAAAATGCTTTATAATGCATTTATACAAATTAAATGAAACATATTATTGTATATTTCTTTAAGTTAATATTAATAGAAATCTTAGTGGCTGTAATGCCTGTGTACTCGGCAACGTGATTCAAAAAAAGAACACACCTACCGCCTAAATATTTCGTGTTGGTATCACGTGACCTCACTTGCTATGACATGGATGACGTGCAACGGTATGTAAATTAGATGAAGTATATATATATATATATATATATATATATATATATACAAAACTCAAATATTTGGGTGTGCAGCGGAAGATAGGACAAAGAAGTACTCTTTTTAGTAAACCAAGCTTTCGCAAATCTTTATTTGCATCATCAGGGTGCTACAATAAACAAAATTAGTACAAAATACAGAAAAGGAATTATTTTGCATCTTACACTAATTGAGGTTGGTTGTCGTGATGTTTATCAAATGAAATGAGCAACTCATTTGACCCCTACAAATGATGGTGAAAACTATCCAAAATTGTTTTTTAAAAAACGTTCTTTAACAAATACATATTTAAAACACTTTAAAACACATATACATGAACACTTAAATAAAATTATGTTAAAATAATTACAGAACATGTCATAAAATAAAATTTAGGTTATAAACATTCTTATCAGAAACAAAGAATTGGTTGTGAATTCGTTACTGCCAACTTAAAACGATAGAGTTGGCAGTAACGAATTCACAACCAATTCTTTGTTTCTGATAAGAATGTTTATAACCTAAATTTTATTTTATGACATGTTCTGTAATTATTTTAACATAATTTTATTTAAGTGTTCATGTATATGTGTTTTAAAGTGTTTTAAATATGTATTTGTTAAAGAACGTTTTTTAAAAAAAAATTTTGGATAGTTTTCACCATCATTTGTAGGAGTCAAATGAGTTGCTCATTTCATTTGATAAACATCACGACAACCAACCTCAATTAGTGTAAGATGCAAAATAATTCCTTTTCTGTATTTTGTACTAATTTTGTTTATTGTAGCACCCTGATGATGCAAATAAAGATTTGCGAAAGCTTGGTTTACTAAAAAGAGTACTTCTTTGTCCTATCTTCCGCTGCACACCCAAATATTTGAGTTTTGTATTCTATTTGATCAGCGTTGATGACAAGCGTTTATCGCTTTTTCAGTATATATATATATATATATATATATATATATATATATATATATATATATATATATATATATATATATATATATATATATATATATATATAGTATACTCCCTCTATAACAAACACGGTTATTACGAGGTTTCGCTTATAACGAGATACATTAGATGTCTCGTGAAATTTCTATTGAACTATAACCGTCTATAGCGAGGCAAATTTGGTTATAACGAGAGAAAATAAGATCCAAAAACGTGTTTTTTACGTTTTTAGTCCGGTCGTGGCTATAAATAAATACCTTTTCAAACAGCCCCTCAATAAACTTAACTACAGCCCGCAATAAACTTCTTTACAATGAATAAATACAACTGTTTCACATCTTTAGAAAATATATGATAGAATGATACTGGTCCATTTAAAGCAGTTAAAAATAACAGAGTTCTTAAAATTGCAGAAGCAATAGTTTATTTTATCCTTGAAAATACGATTTATACATTATGTAGTTGGAAAAAAATATAAGTACAGCTTTTTTGTTTTAACGTATATCATTGATAATAAAAGTAAATAGCTTTTCTTCAAAAACGCCATTCAAACAATATTTATTAGCATCTTATATTGCTCCGAATGGCTTCACTATATGAAGTTAATGGTTTAGAAAACTACAGATTCATATGTATGCACAGTAGTATGATTGTCTGATATAACGAGATCGGCTTATAACGAGGAAATTAGTCAGTCATTTCAGTTCTCGTTATAGTTGGAGTCTACTGTATATTCCTTGAAAGTATAAGTCACTTATAAAAATGCCAAATATACAATTAGTGACTCTGATCAAAGGGTATGTGGGTCAAATTAGAAAAAAAATATATAATACAAACACTAATATAATTAATTTGTCATAATATTGAAAATTTTAAATAAGATGAGATTCAGCTGTGCAAACAATTTTTATATGGTGTACAGATATTAGCATTATTAATATTTATTTAACAGAAAGAAGACTCAAAACTTATACAAAAAAAAACACAAAAAATGTCTGAGGGGGTTATAATATAGTTATAATCTCATAAATTAGATTTTTTTATTTTTGTTTGAAGACATTGATGTTTATTGCCTTCTCTAAGTTCGGAATAAGGTTGTAGTACTTTATTCCTTCTACCACAATGCTTTGTTGTCCTGCAGTTATGTTCATTGCTGTATAAAGTGGAATCTATTTCTTACGTTATAGTTGTGAACTTGATGAGTAGCAATTGTTTCCATATTAGAGTAAAAGTTCTTCATTTGACACAGGTGTAGGAACATACATACTTTGTGGCGAAAAAGCTGACAAAAGTAGATAATAAAAAGCTTCACCAATATTTAACGAAGACCACATTGCTTAGTTTGGGATCTTTATTGGGGATGCGGGATGGGGATGAGGAATAGAAAAGTGCATATCAAAGACAGATAAATAAATGATAGATAACAAAATATAACAGTTTGACAAAGAAAAACAAGAAACATGGAATACAAAACTACAAAATAAAATGGGTGCCAGTGAGTTTTAACCTGATACTCATGAAGGAACTCAAGATTAAATAAACTAAACATTATATTAACATTTCTCTCAAAGACATCAAAGAAACCTAATATATCAGAAAATATATCAAAGAATTATCAACAAAAATCATAAAAATTGACATATTTACCCATAAGCTGTAAAAAAGGTTACATTTTCAATAAGATATTTCAAAAAAATTATATCGTCTACAAAAATAAAATATATCCCAATAAAAAAATTATGTTTATTAAAGTTTCAAATTTAAACAAACATGAATTTATTAAGTGCTCTAAAAATAAACAATAAACATTGTTTTCAATAATCTTATAATTGAAGCAGATTGCAGCATTTAAGTCAAAAATAATAATTAAATGAATATTGGACAGCAATCTAATTCAAATTCAATAGTCATTTTTTCCTTTATTTTAAAATTATGTTACAAGAAAAAAACAGGAATTTCTATATCTATCTAATCCTATACTTAATTATTTAAGTTACATATTCGCTGCGTGCGTGACCATGGTAGGGGTACTTTGAAACGATGCCAGCGTGCGTAGCGGCGAAATATGACAAAATTGGACCTACCTTTTTAAGCATAAATTTTATCAAAAATGTGTGCAAATACATATTGCGTATTTAATTGTGCTAATAATAGCAAAAATAGTAAGTGTAGTTTTTATAGGTTCCCAAAGATTACATAGAAATTAGAGAAAAGAAAAAATGGATCCGTGCTATTAATATGAAAAAGTAAATATCACATAACTTCATTTTTATGCAATTGAAATAGGAAAAATTTAAATAATTTACCTTAAATGATATTTTATAAGGCTTCAAGCTAACTGCAGAGTGCCTGATGACTTTAGCTTTTATATCATAACTTTTACTATTACTGTTTTTAAATATATGCTCTTTCACGTGAAAAACTTGATTTGCCAGTACTAGATTTTTCCCTTTCTTTTCCGTTTATGATGAATTTTGAGAAACCCAGTTTTTAATACTACATTTATTTTGTACATAAACTGGAAAAATATAATTAAAAAGTTAATTATTAATAATTGTCAATTTCGCATGTATTTAACAATGTCAAACATATGTCATATGTTTAACCTTAAAATTGGTAGGTCCAAAACTGTCAGATGAAGGCGGTAGGTGTCACGTCAGTCACGCACGGAGCGAATACTATATAAATATGTTTGCAATTCATTGAAAAAAAAACGGGTGTGGCAGTCCGGTGGGACTGCTGGTGGAAGTTACACTTCTATACACGCATTCGCCGTTACAAATTTATTTGGGAGTCAATATGCACAATCATTACATATGTAATGCTATAGGTAAGACATAGCAGAAAGAGAAACATAATTAATAACCACAATAACCACTTACTAACAATTAATAAACAACTTTTGACCTGTAATAGGAGTATAGTAAATGAAGGATTGAATCAATATTTTGATGAAAATGTATCTTTTTATTTTCATATATGTATGAAAGGAGTTGAATGCAAAAATTTTTTTACACATACCCTGCAGTAAAATTCATTGTTTATTTTGTTATTAATATAATAATACAATACAAATTAAAATGCAATATTTATAAGTGTTATAAAAATGACAATAATATACATAAAAAAATACACTACAATACAGTGCAACATAATTCAATATAATAATACAATACAAATTAAAATGCAATATTCATAAGTATTTAAAAATGACAATAATATACATAACTTTTCTACTTACGCATATATGTTTAATTTACCATGTAATAATATAAATAAAAAAGTCCTCCCCGACTGGGAATCGAACCCCGGTCTCCCGCGTGACAGGCGGGGATACTGACTACTATACTACCGAGGACATGACACAAACGTATTTTAAAATTGACAGTTCTGGATCATACAGTGATTTATTGAGATTATTATTTTGAAATACAAAAGACTAATATAATTATGAACATTTAATAAATAATACAAAACATATCACATAAATAATAATATTAATAAATATTTTATTGTATATATAATATTATATATTTATATATATATATATATATATATATATATATATATATATATATATATATATATATTGTTATGCTATTTAAATTGTATTATCTTGCTTAATTAGGAAAAATCCTGTCTATATTTATTAAATGAACTAATCTCCAATTAATCACAATAAATCAGCATTAATTAATTACAATCTCAGGCTATTTAAATTGTACGATTTACCTTTGATCGTGGATTCAAAATATTTTCCAATTGGCGTCCTAATCGGGATAGGTAATATGACCTGAATAAAATACAT
Organism: Diabrotica undecimpunctata; assembly: GCF_040954645.1. NCBI lineage: Eukaryota > Metazoa > Arthropoda > Insecta > Coleoptera > Chrysomelidae > Diabrotica > Diabrotica undecimpunctata. The sequence goes on along the minus strand of NC_092803.1, from coordinate 122,657,402 downwards.
AGAATTTCAACTGAACTATATGTGAGATGTCCTTTATTTTAATGAAATTTTATATAACAATCAATCCTGTAATATTTGCAATATACTAACTTTAAATATATGAGAAGTTGTTTTCTATCATGGACCCAAATGTTATTTTACATTGATTTTTAATATGTGTTATAACTAAGCTCTTTTTATAATTCCTTTTTTTTTTAAGTGATCGCAAAATTAACTGTCTCTATTATTTATTCAATTTATTTAATTAATAAATGAAAATCACACTCCGGCTCTAATGAAATTTGACTGACCTTTCCTTCTCTGCCGTTGCAATTCTATGGCCACGCCACAACAAAAAAAACCTTTCTCTGCTTCTGCTCCTATTGTGGTCCAGATGACGTACACCTTTCTCCTATCTGTCCTTGTATCTCCAAATGTTTCCGGCTTCGTCTGCTATTAATATTCTTAGGCCCTTTGGTTTTCTATCTCTCTGTACCCCGTTCCTCACACTGGTCAGCTTTTACACCGCAAATCAACACACCCGGTAAATTACGTCTTCGGGACTTCAAACAAACACAAATCACAAAGCTCCTTCCTTCTTGGACGACGAAAACTGACTAACTAACCTTTTTTTCTTCTCTCCTATCTCATAGCCAAAATCAACCTCCTTGCATTCAAAAATTGACCAATAAAAATCATCCACCTCTTGTGACGTATATCGTTGCCACCCAACTCTCTCTATAAAACGTCATTCGGGTTATTCCAGAAAACAAACCTTCTTTAATTATTCTAACTAAATCTATCTGCTTTACAAATATTTCTTACTAATAGCTACAAACGATACCTGTTTCTCAATTCAATGTCTTTTGTTAATAAACTTTTACCGATATAATCTTTCGGGGAGAAAACCACCGCAAATCCCGGTCTATTGTTCAACACTTTATATATACACTTTTATTCCGGGTAAAACCATTCCACAATACCCGACTTATTTAAATTTCTTATCGATAATATTTGAAAGTCTTGTCTCTGAGGCCTAATGAACAATTCTTCGAACAGCTTAAAATACATATTTTGTCTTATACAGGATGTTTGAAAATTCATATGCCCGTGTCTTTATGAAATATCAATAATTTTAATTTTTATTTAAGTAATAAAATTTGTATATCGGTTTTTTATTGCTTATGGACATTCAAAAGTACAACAAATCCCCGCCTTTGTAATCGATAAAATTTATCAATTTATGCAACTAAATTTTCTCGAGGCAAAATAAACGCACTTCCTGTATGCTATCTGTACTTATGCTACGTATTATCCTATCCTACTATCTACTTTATACAAATTTAAATCTTCATTCGTGATATTTATATACATCATGGATATTATAAATACCTCTGATCTTTTCAGAATCCATATGTTTCAACTCATAGCTGTTTACTCCATCTTCGTTGTTTACTATGTATGGCCCTTCGAAAACAGGCATCAATTTTGCGCAAATACCGGTCTGAAGATTTGACACTCTTAATGCTCTTACCATTACTTTGTCACCCTTTTGGAAAGTTACTGGTCTTCGTTTCCTATTATGACCCTGTCTCTGGATGTATTTCTCATTGCTTCTTCTTAATCTCCTCTGAACGGTTTCTATAACCTGTCGATACTCTCTTTGTTCTGGATCTTCCCACGGTCTTATCGGCATGACGCCTTTCATGATGTATTCTGGTGTTTCTTTCGTTACTGTACTTGGCATGGAATTTAGGTACATCTCTATTTCTCCCAATTTTCTGTCCCATCGCCGATGTTGACCATCCGTTGCAATACGAAGAAATTTCGTTACCTCTTGTATAAATCGCTCAGAAGGATTACTTTGGGGATGCCTGATGCTTACAAAGTTCGTCTCGATTCCCCGTTCTCTAAGCTGTCCCTTGAAACGATCATTTCGGAAGTACGTTGCATTGTCTAGTAAAATTTTTCTTGGGGTTCCTACCGTAGCGATGAAATTGTCTATTTTTCTCAATATTTCTTCCCCTTTTGTGGTGCGGCAACTATATAATTTTACGTATTTTGAGAACACATCCACCATCACCAGAATATGCTTGTTCCTTTGCGTGGTCACAATTAGATCGCTTAACATGTCGATGGCTATAATGTCCAGGTTGTTCCGGGATACAATGCTCTTTGCAATATTTTCGTTTTTAAAATTCCTGCTCTTGTATTTCTGGCATACTTCGCATTTCTGTGTGATCTCTTTTGCAATGCGGTAATCTTGTCGACTGATGTAGTTTTCCCTAAATACAAGCCATACCTTTCTACTGCCAATATGTCCATTTTCCTCGTGTAGTTTCTTGATGATTCTTTCTGCCAATGTCGGTGTCACTAAATATAATTCCTTTCCGTCTATTCTCTTAAAAAATATCTCGTTTTCTAGCTCTGCTCTTCTCTTTTCTCTTTCTTCTAGGCCTTCCTGGTCGGTCCTTATCTCATTTAACGAAAATATCCCTTCGTCTTGTGTCAGTATATTCAATCCCACATGTAATGTAATTGTCTCCTTTTTTCCTGTATCTTCGTCCCGTGTTAAAGCGTCAGCTATTATGTTGTCTTTCCCTTTGATGTATCGAAATTGGAAATCATACTCTTGTAAGAGCAGAATGCCTCTGTGTATTCTGTTATTTACCAATCGATTCTTCATGATGTGTATCAATGCTGCATGATCCGTTTCGATGGTGAATTTAGCTCCCAATAAGTAAAACCTTAATTTGTTTACGCAAAATAGTACACTGGCGAATTCCAACTCGGTGACACTGTATTTTCTCTCATGTGTTTTAGTCACTCGAGATATAAAACATATCGGAACCTCTTGGCCGTTTTGTATTTGCGACAACACTCCTGCAAATTTCTGTATCGACGCATCCGTACGGAGTATAAACGGCAAATTGTAAATAGGGTGATATATTTTTGTTCCTTTAACAAATTCTTGTTTCAATATTTTGAAAGCTTCCTCCTGTTCTTCTTTCCAATTCCATTTTGTCCCTTTCTTTAACAATTTTATTAAAGGAATTTCTTTTTGGCTTAAATCGGGAATTAATTTCTTGAAATAATTTATCGTACCGAGAAACCCTCGCAATGTTTTTAGATTTGTTGGTCTTGGGTATTCGTCGATGAGCTTTACTCTGTCCTCGGCTAGACTTACAGTTTCGGTGTCAAGTTTGAAACCCAAATAAATCACTTCCTTTTGAAAAAATTGACATTTTTCAATGTTTAGTTTTAATCCCGCTGTGTCCAATTCTTTCAAAATTATTTTGATATGTTCCACATGACTCTGCATATCTTGTGAAAAAATTAATAAATCGTCGATGTAATGGACGATGAACTCTTCATGGTGATTCAAAATGGTATGCAAAGCTCGTACAAGTGCTGCACAGGCGCTTTGTAATCCAAACGGAACTACCTTAAATCGGTATACTATACCATCAATTGAAAAGGCAGTGTAGTTTCTACACTTTTCAGCCAAAGGTATTAACCAAAAACTATGCTTTAGATCAATTTTTGAGAAAATATGTGATCCCGTGATCCTTCCAAAAATGGCCTCGATATTTAACGGTGATTCATATTGTGATACTGTGTGTTGGTTGATATTTCGGGCATCTAAACAGAGTCTTAACTCTCCACTGCTCTTCTTCACTATCACAATTGGGTTAATATAGGGTGAGTCACATCTCTCAATGATTTGATCTTCCAACATTTTTTTGATTTCTTGCTTTACTTCTTGCCGATACTTATAAGGAATTGGATAAGTCTTTGATCGAAAATTTCCCAAGTTTTTCACCTCAAATGAGTGCTCGTATTTTGTGGCCACTCGGTTTTCCTCATTTATCAGCGTTTCATAGTCTCTTAAAATTATACGCAAATCATTTTCTTTGCCTTCTCCACATATCAATTTTTTGTCTCTCCCATCAAATTTTTCGCACATATTCACCGTGTACTCCGTGTCTTCTTCAAACACCACTGTCTCCATTGTGTCCTCTTCATTTTCCTTTGTTTTTTTTGTTGGGCTCGTCTCTTCTTTTGAGGAATCCCAAGTTTTGCTTTCATTTCTTGTCAAAATTTTTCCATCTTCTTCTCCTGAGCTCGTCTCATCTTTTGAGGAATCCCAGGTTTTTTTTTCTTTGATCTTTTTCAGACCTTTTCCCCTCTTTCTTCCTTTTCCTTTCTTCGTCGCCAGGTTCATTTCCACCGTTTGTTCTTTCTCTGATTCGTCCGTAATTTGTTTCTCTTGTTCCTTATCCTGTTCTTCTTCTTTTTCCTTGGTTATTTTCATCGTATTGGTTTTGAAGTCGATCACTACATGTTTTTCCGTTAATTCGTCAACGCCTACAATCATGTCATGTGACATATTCGGCATTATTACACATTGAAGTGCATACATATTTTTTTTCAATCGTACCATTACTCGTATACCTTCATTTATTGTTGCCAATGTCCGTTTATTTGCGCCCACTAAATTCACCCTAGGTATTTTATAAATTAGACTTGTTAAATTTACTTCTTCGATTAATTTTCTGTTGACCAGTGTTATTTCAGAGCCTGTGTCTATCATAATTTTAATTGGTTTCTCATTTATAAATCCATCCACAAATTTTAAATTAACTCCATTTCTCTTTTCATTGTTTCCTGCCAGTTTAATAAATTCCTTGGGGTGACAAAAAATTCCTGTTTGTTTCTTCGTTTTTAGTGAGCGCCTTCTTGAAAACACGCCTGTTGTTCTTCTGTGTTTTCTCTCCCGTCATCTTCTCTCTCATATTCATTTTCTTCTCTTTGCATATTATTTATTTCTCTTCTGTTCTCTTTTGGTCTATCATTCCCGTATCGATTACCGCGAGATTCCTGTTCATTCCGTGGGTTATTGTATCTATTTTCTTGGTATGGGCGGTTATTTCTACTCTGATTTTCCCGATCTCTGTTTTCATTCCATCTCTGGGTTCTGGGTTCATAATTCTCTCTTCCGTTCGGTCTATTTTCATATCCCCGTCTAGGTATGAATTCTCGTCTTGTATAATCTCTTCTAAAATTTTGACCTCTATCTCTATATTCTTGGTTTTCTCTTTGTCTATAATTTTCTTGCGGTCTTCTTTCTCTTCTCTCATGCCTACGTGATTCTCTCATTTGCAAAAATTGACATAAGCTGTCAATGTCCTTGTAATTTTGGAGATTTATGTGGTCTTCCAAGGTATCTTCAAAATGTCGCGATATCAACTCTACCAATTGTTCTGATGAATAATTATATTGCAAATGTTTTGCATTATTATAGAGTTGTAATGCGTACATCTTTTCTGATACGCCCATCCTCTCATGGTATTTTCCATTTTGTAACTCTTTATTTACTTGTAGTTGCTGGATTTTTCCCCAGAAATAATTTAAGAATCTTCTCTCAAAATCTTGCCAGTTGTCCAATTCTTCTTCCTTGCTGACAAACCAAAGATTTGCCTCTTCTTTGAGATGGTTTCTGATGGTTTCCTTTGCTGTTGCAAACGGTCCTATGTATTTGACTTTTTCCTTTAGGTTATTTATAAAAGGCACTGGGTGTATTTTCCTTATATCCCCGCCAAATCGTACTTTTACGTCTTCTGTGCTATGTACGATGACTTCCTTTCTTTCTACTCCTCTTATCTCCATCTCTGCAATTTGTTTAAATCTCCTTTCCGTTTCTTTCCGGTCTTCTTGTAGCGCATTTTCAAATTTTATTTCTATCTGTTCTAATTCCCTTTTTTGCATACTCTGAATATCCTTCATTTTAGTTTCGATTTCTTCTCTCTGCAATTCTATTTTCCTCTCTGTTTCTTCCCTACTTCTTTCTAAATAGACTTTTATTTCGTTTTCATATTTGTCCATACGCGTTTCCATTTTTTGTTCCATTTTTCTTTGGTTTTCTTCCAAATTGTCCAATTTTTGTTCCGTTCTTTGTTGTGATTCATCCATTATGTGTTTTGTTTCCAGTTGATTTTTATCCATTTTTTGTGACGATTCTTGTATTTGTTGTGTCTGTATTTGCATCATAGCTAATAATTTTTCTAACATCCCTGTTTCTTTTCTTTCCTCCATTATTGTAGCATTTCCTTCATTATCCGATCCTTCATCAATAATTGTTTCCTCTTCTATCTTATCCTCTTTCCTTTCTTGCGTTTTGCTTTGACTCCTTGTGGTCGACATGTTCGTTAGATTATTTATCCCCGCCAAATATGAAACTTTGAAATTTGTGCAATAATATCCCCGCCAAATATAAAATTCTACTGGTCTGTTGCAACAAACGGGACTTTTCCTGTTCAAATGTAATAACTCTTGAGTACGAGTATCAAATTTCAATATCCCACAAATAAATCAAATGGTAAAATATCAAATGTCAAAATCAATCAAATCATTCAAGTATGGTAAAATTATCAAATTTAAATATCACACAAATAAATCAATTATGGTAACCTATAAATTGTCAATATCACGGATAAATCAATTATGGTAAATTGTATCTTAAAAAAAATATATAATCTTTATGTCCTCAATTTTTACATAATATTTCACTTTATCCCCGGCATATAAACTTTCAAATATCTGCTCGTCTACTCCTATCCTTTCAAATTTGCCAACTAGAAATATTTTTCAAAGCTTTACACGTTGGGGGCCATTTTGTTATGCTATTTAAATTGTATTATCTTGCTTAATTAGGAAAAATCCTGTCTATATTTATTAAATGAACTAATCTCCAATTAATCACAATAAATCAGCATTAATTAATTACAATCTCAGGCTATTTAAATTGTACGATTTACCTTTGATCGTGGATTCAAAATATTTTCCAATTGGCGTCCTAATCGGGATAGGTAATATGACCTGAATAAAATACATAGAATTTCAACTGAACTATATGTGAGATGTCCTTTATTTTAATGAAATTTTATATAACAATCAATCCTGTAATATTTGCAATATACTAACTTTAAATATATGAGAAGTTGTTTTCTATCATGGACCCAAATGTTATTTTACATTGATTTTTAATATGTGTTATAACTAAGCTCTTTTTATAATTCCTTTTTTTTTAAGTGATCGCAAAATTAACTGTCTCTATTATTTATTCAATTTATTTAATTAATAAATGAAAATCACACTCCGGCTCTAATGAAATTTGACTGACCTTTCCTTCTCTGCCGTTGCAATTCTATGGCCACGCCACAACAAAAAAAACCTTTCTCTGCTTCTGCTCCTATTGTGGTCCAGATGACGTACACCTTTCTCCTATCTGTCCTTGTATCTCCAAATGTTTCCGGCTTCGTCTGCTATTAATATTCTTAGGCCCTTTGGTTTTCTATCTCTCTGTACCCCGTTCCTCACACTGGTCAGCTTTTACACCGCAAATCAACACACCCGGTAAATTACGTCTTCGGGACTTCAAACAAACACAAATCACAAAGCTCCTTCCTTCTTGGACGACGAAAACTGACTAACTAACCTTTTTTTCTTCTCTCCTATCTCATAGCCAAAATCAACCTCCTTGCATTCAAAAATTGACCAATAAAAATCATCCACCTCTTGTGACGTATATCGTTGCCACCCAACTCTCTCTATAAAACGTCATTCGGGTTATTCCAGAAAACAAACCTTCTTTAATTATTCTAACTAAATCTATCTGCTTTACAAATATTTCTTACTAATAGCTACAAACGATACCTGTTTCTCAATTCAATGTCTTTTGTTAATAAACTTTTACCGATATAATCTTTCGGGGAGAAAACCACCGCAAATCCCGGTCTATTGTTCAACACTTTATATATACACTTTTATTCCGGGTAAAACCATTCCACAATACCCGACTTATTTAAATTTCTTATCGATAATATTTGAAAGTCTTGTCTCTGAGGCCTAATGAACAATTCTTCGAACAGCTTAAAATACATATTTTGTCTTATACAGGATGTTTGAAAATTCATATGCCCGTGTCTTTATGAAATATCAATAATTTTAATTTTTATTTAAGTAATAAAATTTGTATATCGGTTTTTTATTGCTTATGGACATTCAAAAGTACAACAATATATATATATATATATATATATATATTATATATATATATATATATATATATATATATATTATATATATATATATATATATATATATATATATATATATATATATATATATATTATACATAATATTAAATTATATATACCAAAGGAACATTTTTATATTCGAGAGAGCAAGAGAGAGAAAATATATCTTCTGTCTCTCTCTTACTCATTATCTTACATATGTAATGATTTCACAGATTCACTCCCATACAAATTTCCAACGTGGAGCGCGCGTATAGAAGTATAACTTCAAAAAAACAAAAAATCGTCAATAATTTAGTCAACACTTACATTATGACAAAGTCACTGACCTCTGAAGGGAACATGAGCTAAACCTAGAGACAGGATCCTGTCATTGGCTTCCACAGCCCTGAAAACAGGTGTGCTCTCCAGATGTAGGCGATAAAAGAAAAAAAGTATCTTGTCCCTTTCAGCAAAAATATTGATAAAGGCGGTTGGCCTTGAAATTGCATGAATTGCTAGTGGAACTCACAAAGTATGTGTTTTTCCATCGTAACTGAACTATATATATATATATATATATATATATATATATATATATATATATATATATATATATATATGTATATAATCAAAAGTTTTAAATTCAAGAGAAATTAACATGCCACGCTATTCAGGTGGGATATTATCATTTCATCTCTTTCTTGGTGGATCTATGTTTCTTTTAATTGGAGACTTATCGAGGGCTATTCTAACTGTTATGTGGCAGTTCCATTATCTATTTCTTTCTTGTACCAATTCATTAATATTGTTCATTCTGCATAGGTTTTTCATATCAGTACTTCTTCTGTCTAATAGTCTCCTTCTGGTTATTTTTCTTAATATTCTCATCTCATTTGTCTCCAAATATCTATGCTTGTTTGTGCTGTATAATAATATGTCATGACAGGTCTGGTTACAGATTTTTGTGTCTCGTCATTTGATTCACGTTTTTGTGTCTAGTTTTATTAAGTGTTTGTTTCACCATATTATGTCATTAAGGCACCCTGCTACTTTGCTTGCCTGTGTCACTTATCCCCTTTCTTTTACTTCAATATTATTATTCTTCTTCTCATGACACTGTCTCCTTTCGAAGGTTGGCGATCCAAATGGCAATTGTAGTTCTGGAAACTGCAATATTATTATTGCTTGAAGTTTATTCCCAGATATTTAAATTTTAATACTTGTTTTACTAGTTGGTTTTCAATCTTAAATTGGTATAAATCAAATGTGTTCGAGGGTCACTTCAGTGACCATAAAGTATTTTCACTTAGTGTAAATTTGCAAGCCAATAAAGTATCGAAAAAAGATAAAAAACCCATCAGTTACAGGGATATGTCAGATGAAAATATGCTGATGTTTAAAGCAGGGATTTCTTCTACAGTTTTTGATGTAGTTTATTCACAATTGAATGCTGAATATGCCACAAATTCATTTGTTAGCATTTTAGATCACAATCTAAATTTATATTGTCCAATAAAAACACGGTATAAAGCACACAAAACAAATAAGGCTACATGGGTAACAAATGAGGTAAGACACGCTAGTGGAAAACTAAAAAATCTACACTGGATAGCGAAAAATATAGGGAGTCTCGAGTCTCAAGATACCTATAAACAGGCAAAAAAAGAATATAATTCTCTATTAATAAATACTAAAAAAAAACTTTCATAGTGACTTAATTAATCAATCTTACAATATACCAAAAACAATTTGGAATTTAGTAAACAGTGAAACTGGTAGGCAAAAGAACAGGTCTGATATTATTCTACATTATGATAATAAAATTATTACCAAGTCTTGTGATATTGCTAATTCGTTTGCCTCATATTTTGCTACAATTACAGAATACAATCTTCAAACTCATTTTGGCACATCGTTACCTTCTTCTTGTACTACCTCAAAAATGTGTAATAAAACATTTTTCTTTTTACCCGTAACTCCAATTGAAATAAAAAATACAATCGATCAACTAAAAAATAAGCCTAGTACTGGTATTGATAACATATCTGTAAAAATAATAAAACTGATAAGTGATCATATATCGATTCCTTTAACCCATTTAGTTAATCTCTAAATAACAACCAGCCAATTTCCATCCATATTTAAAATGGCAAAAGTTATTCCAATCTTCAAAAAGAATGACCCTCATGATATTTCAAATTATAGACCAGTATCTGTCCTTAGCATAATTTCAAAAGTAATAGAGAAGGTTGTATACAACAGAATGTTAAATTTTATAGAAGAATACAATTTATTAACTCCAACCCAACACAGCTTTAGATCAAAAAAGTCAACACTCACGGCTGCATGCAGCTTGTTTGAGCGTATTTATGATAAATTAGATAGTAGAAACCACGTGGCAGGACTATTTTCTGATCTATCACCTGCTTTTGACTGCTTAGACATAACATTTATTCGCAATAAATTATATAACGTTGGTTTTAGAGGGATATTTCTAGAATGGATAATAAATTTCTTAAGTGACAGGAAGAGTGTTGTTAAGATGAAAGAATCAAGCTCAGAACCATACACGACAAATAAAGGAGTACCACAGGGATCCGTGCTGGGACCATTATTATTCCTAATTTTTATTAATGACCTACCAGATCACATAAGGGCACTTATAATATCAATGTTTGCTGATGATACCTCGTTAATAGTCTCTGCACATACACTAGAGGAATTAAAAATGACAATGAAGACTGTTGTTGACTGCTTTATATGCTGGTGTAATACCAACAGACTAATATTAAACATTGACAAGACGCAAATTATTTATTTTCATTCATACAACTCATCTAAATATGACTATATCTTAACCATCCACGATAGAAACAATATGTTATCTTCCACTCACTCTACAAAGTTTTTGGGTGTATTCATTGATTGTAATCTCAAATGGTCAGAGCAAGTGAATTCAGTGAACATGAAATTGAATAAAGCTTTTTATGCTATATCTAGAATTAAAAACACACTACCCATCTCGGCATTAATGAACGTTTATTATATAGCCTTGCTTACAGCCACATGTGCTATAATGTAATTTTGTGGGGAACTCAGTAGATAGTAACAAAGTGTTCATTAACCAAAAAAAAAATTATCCGTAAAATTTTTAATTTGGATTATCAACAGTCTTGTAAACCAGTTTTTATTAAACATCAAATTTTAACTTTCTACTGCCTATATATCTATAAGTTTAGAATTAAGAAGTTAAGAAAGTACTTTATGTCAAAGAGGAAATCAATACATTTCCAGTAAATTCAGACAATCACTACTACAATACAAGAAGTGCTGAATCTTTACGAGTTCCTAAACACAGAACATCCAAATTTCAAAATTGCTTCAGATATATGGGACTGACCTTATACAATCATTTGCCAAAAACTGTGAAAGAAATACCACTTATCTCTAAATTTAAAAAAAATGTTATAAAGATTTACTCTTAAGAAAAGCATATTATTCTATAAATGAATATCTTGAAGACAAACTGCAATAGCTTCATATTTTACTTGTAAAAATGTTATTTTATATATTTTATGTTTTGTTTTTTTTTACACTGTGAATATTGTATTATACACATTAATATTTTTTTATACCAAATTCTGTAGTGACGTATCCTTTACATTTATTTTGAATGTCTTAAAGGATCAATAAAGATGACTATGACTATGATTATAGTATTCTTTGGGATCATTTTGTTTTCTGTTATTAAAAATACTTCATCAGCAACGAATATTATCTTTATCCCTTTGTTTGCCATTTCTTATCTTTTTTTTATTGTTACTTGCTTAAAACCTCATCTAATATTATATTAAATATAAGAGATTAAATATTACAACTGGACTCCCCTATCTGATTCCAGTTGTATTTTTTATAGATTCTGTTGTTTCTATTTGAACTTTTACTTCGGTTCTGTTTCTTACATATATGTTCTCTATTATTTTTATGATATACAATGGTATTTTTGTTGTACATTATGTGTATTGCATCTGATATTCTCACTCTGTCAAAGACCTTTTCTAAATCGAAAATGGATAAAACAGTAGACAGTATCATTCACATAGATATTAAAGAGAAGAGGACCTAGGTGCGAACCTTGAGGTACAGATAGTACCTCTATCTCATTTGATTGGAAGAGATGGAAGTACCACCTTGATTACACACTATTTGTATTCTTGCTGTAAGCTAAGAAGATAACCACTTTAAAAGTTGCCCCTGAATACCCAGACTATGTAACTTATTAATTAAAACCAAATGGTTTACTTACATGATCAAATGCCTTTGTAAAGTCCATATGCAGCATGAACTTCAGTATCTTCCTCCAAAGATTCCAAAATAAAATCAGTGAAAGTTAATAGATCAAGCTCAGTAGTTGACCAGTGACAAATAAATCCAAATAATAGTCATAAACAAGGCTCTCAAATACTTTTGAAATACAACTAAGACAGTGTACTGGTGGGTATATAATTGTTAACCTTATGAGTTATCTCCAGACTTAAGTATGGGAGTAATAAAGTTTTTTCAAAAGGCTGGAAATATCCCACCTTTTATTCAAAGATTAAAAACTTGAAAAGGGGGTCTGGAAAATAAAAAGCTGCAGTGTTTAATAAGGGATGGTGGAGCTCATCAAGACCTGGTCCCTTCTGGATATCTAGGGTAGACAGTTTTTCATAAATCACTGAAATAGATATACTAAATTGTGATAAATTGATGCCACCAAAAGCTTAAATATTATCCTGCAAAACAGGTCTGTCCACAGTCTTTATCACTATGCATTTTTAAAAAGTATTCAGCAAACAAATTAACAATGTCTGTACCAGTAGAACCAGTGATATTATTATAGTGTTGAACTGCTGGTATAACAGGTTTGCTATTTTTATTGCCAACAAATTTCCAAAAATTTTTAATATTGTTCCTGAGAGATAATTCAGTTAATTCAATATAATCTTGATAACATTGTTGTTGTAAGTGTTTACATTGAGCCCTTAATGCAGAAAACTCATTAAAGAGAGTTCATTGCAGAAAGATATTCATTGGGAACTTTCTTTTTCTGAATAATTTTATTGTACACCCAGTATTATACTTTTCTTGCGAGATGATTACCAAATCATCCACATATCCAATTCTTGTATGAACATTTGCCTTTAAAGTTCCTATTAGTCCATCCACCACCAGATTTCATAGTAGTGGGGACAGTACTCCCTCCCCCTGTGGACATCCTCTGTCGGCCTGAGCCAACGTGGACTCTACAAAGATAGTGGTATTTACCACTTTATTCCTGAGCATAGAGTATATCCAGTTCAAACATATGTTCTCGGCTCCTTTGCGTCTCAGGGCATTGGTTATGGATGTTACAGAAGTGTTGTCTCACCTTTTTAATATGCCTGTCAAGCAGTTTCTCTAATGTCTTCTGTAGGAATGACATTAGACTTATTGGACCTAGAGACTTGCCTTTTACTGTCCTCTTGTCCCTGGTTAGGGATGAAAGTTACTCTAATCTCTCTCCATGCTTTAGGTATGTATCCAAAGGCTACACTACTTCTGAGTACATTGCATATTCTGCTGTACAAAAGTTCCAATCTCTTTTGTAACAACATTGGATATATACTATCCATTCCTGGTGATTTATAGGGCTCACATGAGTTTATTGTCCATGCTACTTTTTCATAGTTTATAATCTTTTTGACTGTCTGCCAGTTAGTTCTTTAAAACCTCTGGCGAGCCTTGTTGCCTACTGATTCTTCAGCTGTGTCTTCCTGTATTGGTATACTTCTTGCCCTTGTCATTTAGGAGTGACTTGTTTGATTGGTTGTGTTTTCTCCTTTGAGAGCACCTTTTAAAGTCTAGCACAAGCATGAGTGCTTTCAATATCCTCACAGTGCTTCCTCCATGTGTCTCTCTCGGCTTCTCTTATAGCTGTATAGTATTCTGTCCATATGGTTCTGTGTTCGCCCCACTCCCTTGTTACTTTGGCTCTGTTGAATAGCTTCCTCGTCCATTTCCTTAACGCAGGTAGTACTTTATTCCACCAAGGCATATCCCTGGTGGAACTCCTTTCCATTAGAAGACAGGTTTCTTGGAATGCTGAAAGGACATCATTTAAATCATTCACTGCCATTTGTGTGGCGTTATTTATCGTTCTCCTCAACCTTGATAGATGCTGGTCTAGAACTTCTTTATAAGCCTCCTAGTAGGTTTAATGTGGGTTCTGATAAGTCACTTTTGTTGCTTTCTGCTCTAAGGTGTATCTAATGTGTCTATGGTCTGAGCAGCTCTCTTTGTCAGACACATGTCATTCTGATATAAAATTGCTCAGGACATTTGAGGCTATTGTAGTGTCTATTACTTCCTTTCTATTTTTGGTTATGAAAGTCAGTTTTTGTTTACATTTAATATGTCCAAATTATTTGTCATCAATTGCATTAATGACTCACCCCTTTTGTTGGTGTTTGTGCTCCCCCCAGGTCCTGTGGTGTGCATTGGCTTCGCAGGTATCCATGTTTCCTGCAGTGTCTTGCCAGCTTTTCCAGTTCATTGGTCGGTGTCGTTGCTGGATCGTCCGAAGGAAGATAGCCGTTTTCTTAAATCGACACATTGATAAATATTAATTTTATCTAAAAAAAGTTGTCATTTTACGTCTTTAGCATCTAATATACACAATAATAAGGTAATCTCTACTATCGACAAGGAAATATGTGCTGTGGCGACGTCTGCGAATATCATTAAAATCGAATTCCTTTCTTTATATAACGTTTTTGTTGATGGTTGAAAATTAAATAATCGGGTAAATGATCTGGTAATTCGCAACATTGTTATTTGAAACTTTTGGTATTCATTTTGTTAATTTCTTTTTTATTGTGAGGTGAGACCAAATATTTACTTGAAGTAAGACATCTGTTTTTCGCAGATGACTCTTTATTACTTAAAGAGACTTTTACTTATCTTTAGAGAAGAAGGAAAATCTGCATACAGACACCTGTGACTCATCCAGGTGTTGTTGGGTTCCTAATACCCTAACAAGTTGTGCCAGGACGAGATGCCCGAGGGGATTAGACCTTTGACACTTCGTCCCGTCACCACTCCGAGACGGTCGGCGTCCAACTAAAAACCTCTATGTCACTTCACACATCAGGATTCAGGCAAGGGCCGGTTAAGGCAAAATATCTCTCCTGATTTCCTGAAATCAGCCGATTCCCATTCTTTCTACCACACATTCATCGGGAAAAAACACACCCTCATGAACAAACAAAGACTTTCAATCCCCTGCCTAAGCGAGGCTGCCATCTCTCGCGTCATCTCTCCGCTTCTGGTCTACGACAGTCCGAACCCTAACGAGGTGCTACTCGCTTGTTTTAAAATCCAGTTGTGAGTTCCCTCTCCTCTCGTTCTTTTAAAGAGAACAGCTCCCTGATAAGTTTGTGGATCCGTGTGTACCACCATTCTTCCCTGATCATTTTCTCTACGATTTCTTTCACAGAATCAAACATTCTGCAGTTACATTTTTTTAAACTTCTTTCTTCCATCCGCCCAACGTTCGCACCCCAACATCGTGTGTGTCACATTATCCGAAAGACCACAAAAAAAGCTTAAAAGCTCTGATCGAACTGTTCCCTCCTAAACCTGAAAAGGTAGCTACAGAAGCAGCCATGACCTGTTAGCATTTGCGTCAGGTAATAATCCGAATTAATAAGTAATTAACGAATATTACTGATCATGGGCTGCGGAACTCAAGATCCGGCGGGGGAAGGAATACACAATCAAACCACAGGGCCTCGCAGGTCGCTAGCCAGCGAAATCCCTGTGAGCAAAACATCACTAGACATACGATGAAAATGAAGAAGCCATATAAAGTGGCCACATGGAATGTAACAACTTTATATGAAGTTGGGCTGGTAAGTTGAGAAATCTACTCTCTGAAATGGACAGATTAAACATTACTATCATGGGGGCGAGTGAAACAAACAAAGGGAATTTCATTGCAAATGGTTACGCCGTTTATTTTTATGGAAATCAAGACCATATGCATCGAAATGGAGTAGCAATAATTATCAAACAGCATATTAATAAGTATGTCACTAACTTCATCCCAATATCAGACAGAGTAATTTTAATACAGCTGAATGCTAAACCTGTAAATAGAAATATCATCCAAGTTTATGCTCCCACTGCTGACGCAGATGAGCAGAATATTGAAGAATTCTACCATCAAATAGAAGAAGTGCTAAAAATAACAAAGAAACACGAAGCAATAATAATTATGGGTGACTTTAACGCTAAAGTTGGACAGAAGATGACGCAGGGCATCACCGGAAAGTTTGGCTTGGGAGAGAGAAATCAAAGAGGTGAACGTCTAATAGAATTCTGCCAAGAAACTGACTTCGCCATTACATATACCTGGTTTCAACTTCTAGAAAGGCGTATCTACACGTGGAATTCCCCTCAAGATGGACATCAAGGCAGAATAGTACGGAACCAAATAGACTACATCCTAATAAACCACCGATTTCGAAACAATATTAAAAGATGTAAAAACTTACCCCGGCGCTGACATAAACTCAAATCACAATTTACTTTGCTCCAAAATACAAATTAAATTCAAGAAATTAACAAAGCCAACTAAGCCTTGTAAGATATATCTCGACCCCCTGAAAAACCCTCAAACGCGCGAACACATATCACAGCAGATAAATAGTAAAATACACAGAATATCAAATATACCAAACGAAAACAGAACCATTAAAGAATGCTGGTATGATATTCAAAACTCGATTTTAGAGAACGTACAAGAGTCTTTGAAATCACCTACCATGTTGGCAAAAAATGAATGGATGACACAAGAAATTCTAGACCTGATGGAAGTTCGACGGCAACACAAAAATAGAAATATTATCGAATACCGTGAAATCAATAAACGCATAAAAAGAAAAATTAAGCAAGCCAAAGAATCCTGGCTTGAGAATTTATGTAAAGAAATAGAAGACCTCCAAAAAAAGCATGACAGTTTCAACCTCCACAAGAAACTTAAATATACTGCCGGAATTAGAAAACAGAAAAATGCTCACATACTTAAAAGCGCGGACGGAAAAATTTGTGATCGCGAACAACAGTGCAAAGAATGGGAGGGATACATCACTGACCTTTTTGACGATGCTTTTAGAGAAAATGTTCCAAATACTGCCTGTGACAACCAGTTAGACAGAGGTCCCAGTATACTGAATTCGGAAGTCAAAAAGGCAATACAGCAAGCCAAAAACAATAAAGCACCTGGACCAGATCAAATCCCTGCTGAGCTACTTAAACTTTTGGATGAGGAAAGCATTGCCTGCTTAACCACTTTCTTCAACAAAATTTACAACGAAGGAAAAATACCAGATGATTGGTTAGAGTCACTGTTTATAACATTACCAAAGAAAAGCAGGCCCACCAAATGCAGCGATTTTAGACTAATCAGTTTGATGAGTCACACACTGAAGATACTCTTACGAATTATACAAAACCGAGTATTCCTTCTATGCGAAAGTAGGATGGGTAATAAGCAATTTGGATTTAGAAACGGTCTAGGAACTAGAGAGGCACTATTCTGTATGCGCGTTCTATTACAAAAAAGTTGTGAATTCCGAAAGAATTTTTATGTTTGTTTCATCGACTTCGAGAAGGCGTTCGACAGAGTACAACACGATACACTTTTCGATTGCCTACGGGCAGCAGGACTTGACCACTATGATATAAGACTGCTGAAATACTTATATTACAATCAAGTAGCCTCTATCCAAATTGAAGACAGTCCGACTGAAAAAATATCCATCAAACGTGGAGTACGGCAGGGTTGTGTTTTGTCACCCACTCTTTTTAATCTGTACTCTGAAGAAATCTTTAGGAAGGCTTTGGATGACAGACAAGAGGGAGTAAGACTAGGTGGAGAAGTAATCAACAATATTAGATACGCTGACGATACAGCCATTCTTGCAGAAAATTTACAAGATCTCCAAACATTACTAAATCTAGTCAGTGAAGCAAGTTATCGGAGAGGCCTAAAAATCAACATTTCAAAGACAAAGTGGATGGCAGTTGGAAAGATCAATATAGATCAAGGTCTGATTTCTTTTAATGGAGAGGAGATCGAAAGTGTAAATCATTTCAAATACCTTGGCAGCTGGTTAAATGTAAATTGTGACTCTGATGAAGAGATAATAACCAGGATCGAAATATCACGTAAGGCTTTTATGACCTGGAAACCAGTTTTATGCAATAGAAACCTGTCGATGAATATTCGTAAGAAGGTCCTGAAATGTTATGTGTGGTCCATCCTATTGTATGGTTGTGAGACATGGACGTTAAAAACCACAACGCTAAACAAGTTAGAAGCATTCGAATTGTGGTGCTATAGACGAATCCTAAAGATATCGTGGGTTTCGCACACTTCCAACGAATATGTTCTTCAAATGATCAATTCAGAACGTTTGCTCATAAACACCATAAAGAGGAGAAAAACAGAATACTTCGCCCATATAATTAGAGGACCTAAATACCATCTACTTCGCCTTATAATATAAGGAAAAGTGGAAGGAAAGAGATGGATTGGTCCATTGGATTGGAAAATTGGTCGAAAGAAACTTTCATGGCTGCGTAATGTTAGACAATGGTGTGGTTCCACAGTAGAAGAATTATTTCGCGCAGCAGCCGACAGAGAAAGGTTTCAGGAAATTGTAAACATGATGAAGGCCAAAGAAGAAGAATATATATATATATATATATATATATATATATATATATATATATATATATATATATATATATTCTTCTAT
Organism: Diabrotica undecimpunctata; assembly: GCF_040954645.1. NCBI lineage: Eukaryota > Metazoa > Arthropoda > Insecta > Coleoptera > Chrysomelidae > Diabrotica > Diabrotica undecimpunctata. Next base: position 122,638,498 of record NC_092803.1, on the reverse strand, counting down.
ATATATTCTATATATACTTGACTCCAACCCATCCAAAACATATTTACATATATATATAAGAATAAGAAAAAAAAAATCCATCCAAAACAGTTATATATATATATATATATATATATATATATATATATATATATATATATATATATATATATATATATATATATATATATATATATATATATATATATATAAAAAAAGAAGTCAACTACTTCATAAGTTTATTGAAGACGTTTCGCTCTATATTTCTAAAGCTTCATCAGTTCTAACTCAATATGTAGTATGTTATCGATGTTATCATATCTACTGTACACTTTACTCCTTATTTAAAACTAACTTAACCAAAAAAGAAAAAACAAAAAACAAAAACAAAAAACACACAAACTTTGCAGAAAATAATGTTCATATCCGTAGATATGAATATTTAAAAAAATTTTAACCGAACATTTGGCTTCATTTAGATGGTTCTCCACTGAAGACCAACAAAGTTAGAACTTTGTTGGTCTTCAGTGGAGAACCATCTAAATGAAGCCAAATGTTCGGTTAAAATTTTTTTAAATATTCATATCTACGGATATGAACATTATTTTCTGCAAAGTTTGTGTGTTTTTTGTTTTTGTTTTTTGTTTTTTCTTTTTTGGTTAAGTTAGTTTTAAATAAGGAGTAAAGTGTACAGTAGATATGATAACATCGATAACATACTACATATTGAGTTAGAACTGATGAAGCTTTAGAAATATAGAGCGAAACGTCTTCAATAAACTTATGAAGTAGTTGACTTCTTTTTTTATTTGCCAGAACTTTGTTGGTCTTCAGTGGAGAACCATCTAAATGAAGCCAAATGTTCGGTTAAAATTTTTTTAAATATTCATATCTACGGATATGAACATTATTTTCTGCAAAGTTTGTGTGTTTTTTGTTTTTGTTTTTTGTTTTTTCTTTTTTGGTTAAGTTAGTTTTAAATAAGGAGTAAAGTGTACAGTAGATATGATAACATCGATAACATACTACATATTGAGTTAGAACTGATGAAGCTTTAGAAATATAGAGCGAAACGTCTTCAATAAACTTATGAAGTAGTTGACTTCTTTTTTTTATTTGCCAACCTGAATGACCGATTAAACCTCTGAATTCACTAGTTGAATACTTTAGAAATATATATATATATATATATATATATATATATATATATATATATATATATATATATATATATATATATATATATATATATATATATATATGGTTTCAGTTGTTTTCCGGGTTTGACTACACGTTAAATATTTTTGGTTTTTAGAAAAACCATTGTTTTGTCGACGTTTCGGCGAGGTCACACTTGCCATTGTCAAGTCAGATTAGTTCTGCTTCGTCTTGATGTTCCAGGCGAACAGTCTTAAAATAATCAAATGTTATTAATTAATTTGGCATTTATGGAGATATACTTGCAAAATAAAAATAATTATTCAATTTCTGTGTTAAAATTATTTTTAACGGTTCTAAAATGACCTTCGGTATTCGAGCAGGTAATTGTTGTGTGACTACAGATGTTAGAACTATTATATTTAGTTAAGGCTGTTTTAGCAGTTCAAGTACACTGCGATTTGAAATGGGCGTATCACTTACTTTTCTACACTGCTTACGCGAGACCATCTTTACTCAGTGCCGCCGGCCGACGGGTAGTTTAATGACAACAAATACATTATTCTCCATTCAAATTAGTTTTAACACGAACTAATTGACCGTACGTTCATGAGATTTGACGTCACGAAGGCGATAACGATGAAACTAAGCGCCGATGATGAGTAACACGTTTCACTATTAGATTTCAGTATTTTTTAGCAATTTTCTTTAAAGTTGGAACACGCTTTTCTCGATTATTACTGGACACAGAAAGGTGAAACAAAAATCAACGATTACAGAAAAAAAAACTCTTTCGAGTGATGGGCGTAAAAAGTTTGGTTATAATAGAACGTTAAACAGTATATTCCAATTTTTCAACAGAAGTTTCAAAAAAATAAAAAAAGTAAAACCATCAGTTTAAAGGCAACATAATTTCGAATAACGTGTCCAAATTTCAAGACATTTTGTCAGTAAATAACAGAAAACACTGTCCCTAGGTTTTGGTGCACCGATAAAACAGCCTTAAAATGTATAATAATAACAATATAGTGAGTATCTTGTATTCGTAATATTAGAGTTCGTGGGTTTAATTTATTACAAAAAAAAACAAAACGTAATTAATATGATACCTATTCTAAAATCATAGTCAAGAGGCAGTAGAAATAAATAAACTAAAACACATTGAATGTTACTAGGGGAACTCCAAAATCATGATTTATTTATACATTGTAAATCATAATTCAGTAGTGCTCCTCGTAACATTCAAGTGTGTTGGTTTGTTGATTTCTAGTGCATCTTGATTGTGATTTTAGTATAATACCTTCATCATAATATTTTTTCGTAATTGGCAAAAAAATTGTATAACAATTACATACTGTGATAGCCGTCTTCAAGATTACGATTCACTGTAAAATAACATTATTATATTTTAACCCATGTGTTTTTTTTTGTATTTCCAACACTTCGCGGCTTTTTATCAAAGTTTTTTCAACAAAATAAATAATTTTTCCATCTCCTTTTGCACAAATAATACACACTCCTTTATTAACAGACATTATTTATTTATTTTATTTTTTTCATAAGACGTGGGACAATTATTAGTAGAATTTTACAACTTAGATCACTACAAAATTTTGAGGCACAACAGCATGGATATCGTCAGGTCATTTGATTTACACACACACTGCTCACACTTCAGCTTACCTATAGCGGTTGTCACTAACACGCACGCGTAATTTTTTGATCACCTGGCAGATAGAAAATCTCACCAAAATGTCCTTTATATCTCTCCAAAATGTCTTTTTTAGAATATTTATTTTTAATATTAAAAAATACCCTGTCAAAATAGCAGCTTACCCCAACTACTTTCTTTTGCATTTATTTTCAAAATAGTTTTGCAAGCACTTTCTAGAGTTAAAATCCCTCGCTAATCGCCTGGATTGTGTATTTTTTTATTTTTGAATATTTAAATTCATTAAAAAAATTACAAAATTGCCAACTAATTGCCTTTTTAAATAATAAACTTCTTGTATGTAAGCCAAGTAAATATAATGTATGATCTGGTGCACTTCTGACCTAACATCATGTTTTTACTATATATATACAGTAGACTCCCTCTATAACGAGAACTGAAATGGCAGACTAATTACCTCGTTATAAGCGGATCTCGTTATATCCAACAACAATAATACTGTGCATACATATGAATATGTAGTTTTCTAAAACATTAACTTTCTATAGTGAAGCCATTCGGAGCAATATAAGATGCTAATAAATATTGTTTGAATGGCGTTTTTAAAACAAAGTTGTTTACTTTTACTGTCAATGAAATGTATTAAAACAAAAAAGAGTTGTTTACTTTTATTGTCAATGATATACGTTAAAACAAAAAATCTGTATTCTGTAAATATGTATAAAGCGTATTTTCAAGCTTTAAATTGTCCAGTATTCTATCTGTCATATTTTCTAAAGATGTGAAACAGTTTTATGCTTCTTCATTTGCGTTTTGTCCTTGGATAAAGTTTCTGACAACCTTTAAAACACTTTCACATCTTGTCTATTAGGACCCATATTATTAGATGTGAACGGTCAATCCCCTACAATGACACTTGAATGAATTAATTATAAATTTTACATTTCCGACTAAGAATCATAAATTGTAAGAAGTTTATTGCGGGAGACCCGCAGTTAAAAAGGGTATTTATTTATAGCTACGGCCGGGCCAAAACGTAAAAAACACGTTTTTCAATCTTATTTTATCTCGTTATAAGCACATTTACCTCGTTATAGAGGGTTATAGTTCAATAGAAATTTCACGGGATATCTAATGTATCTCGTTATAAGCGAAACCTCGTAATAACCGTGTTCGTTATAGAGGGAGTATACTGTGTATATATATATATATATATATATATATATATATATATATATATATATATATATATATATATATATATATATATATATTGATGGCACGCTAGAACATTATATGTACTATCTATACGTCTCACGTCGTTTGATGTCGTATATCGCTATACGTTTATTAATAACGAAGGAGCTGCGTAGTGCCCTTTTGGTAGCCGCCTTGTTTGTTTTTTCTTTCTTAATATATTCGTTATATTTTCCTCTTTTATTTGCTATGTCGCTATGTATGATTCGAGAAGTTGTTTATTTTATTTTCAGCCAGATCTTCTTTAAGTCAATAAATCAAAATTTGGCCTAAAGTAAATCTATTTTTATCCATAGTGCTCTATGATGTCTTGTATCTCGCTATACGTTCATTAATGACGAAAGTGCTCTGTAGGGCCCTTTTGGTAGTCGCTTTGTTTGTTTTTGCTATCTTAACATATTCGTTATATCCTCTCCTGTCATTTCCTATGTCGCATGTTAAGATTTGATCATTTGTTTATTTTTGACTCAGCCAGAGGCCTTCTTTAAGCCATATATATATATATATATATATATATATATATATATATATATATATATATATATATATATATATATATATATATGTTTGGAAAGATTTCCGCGGTTGGTACAATTAAACTTAGAGCTAAGATTAATACTATTATAAAAATTACACTCACCAGTCTTCCGGGTTGAACCGCGTCGATATCCATTTTGCCGAGCTTTCGACATCCTCTCTGATGTCTTCTTCGGGGCTTCCGAGGTCTCAGTCTCCCGAGCCCCCACACACTACTACACTCACTAATCACTTCTAGTTCACTCACTGTATTTAGTTCAATTTATTGTTTATACATCGTAATCGTATAATGTCCATTTACTTAAGCGTCTTTACAATTTTAATATCACTGACTGCTACATATCTTTTTAAGGTAACACATGTAACAACTTTTCCATGCTTGTGTGTTTTTTTTTTCATATTGTTCTTTTTAGATGAACTGATGATGCTTTCTGATTAAGAAAGCGAAACGTCTCCAATAAATAGATGAAGTAGCCATCATCTTTGTCTTTTTTCTCCACCTTTTGACCGAAAAAAAAACCACCACTCTTCCGAGTGATCCTAATTTATATATATATATATATATATATATATATATATATATATATATATATATATATATATATATATATATATATATATGTGTGTGTGTGTGTGTAAGAATTCCACTTATGAAGATTTGTAATTAAAATTAAAATCCAATTTATGTCATTCTAATACCAATCTTTTATTCCAGAATAGAGTATGGCAAAGAGATTATAGAGATAGAAGAGCCCTTCAGCCAGATGCTATGTATTATCCAGACTTAATGCCCCCTCCTAGTTATCCTGATAATCCTATTAATTGTGTTACCACTAGGTTTGTAAAAACTGCTACAAATAAAATGAGGTGTCCAATTTTCTGTATGGCCTGGACTCCCGAGGGTAGAAGACTGGTAACTGGAGCTAGTTCAGGAGAATTCACATTATGGAATGGATTAACATTTAATTTCGAAACTATCTTACAGGTAAGCTTATTAATATTTTGTTTCATTAATTTTTAAACTTTGTTGATAAAATTTTGTTCCCATTAAAAAAAAAGACAAAATCTACAGAAATTGTGAAATAATATGGCATGCATCATTATTTTGCAATATTTGAAAAAATATGGCATGCATGATATGCATCAAATTTAGGATATTTATGATTTAATAAATCGCAACGGTAATTTTATATCTAAATATAAGGATGATCTTCCTCAGTTTTTCCCTTTTCAGAGGTCGCTGTTCTTTACTCTTCATCGCCACTCATTTCTGTACATCGGGTCTTCTTCATCTAAACCTTTCTCTTTTAAGTCCTCTGCCACACAGTTCCTCCATCTTCTCGGTTTTCCTTTACCTCTCTTTCCATCAACTTCTAACAGCTCTATCCTTTATCCCACATAGTTTTCATCTCTATGTCTGACATGACCAAACCATTGCAGTCTCTGTTCTTGAATCTTTTTTGAAACTGTAGTCACCCCGCTTCTTTTGCTAATCAAGTCGTTTCTGATCCTGTCCCTTCTAGTCTTACCCAACATCCACCATAACATTTTCATTTCAGATATCTCTATCTTCTTTTCATGAATCTTCTTTACAGGCCACACTTCACTTCACATTCTATGTGTTCAAGGAATGTGTTTAGAATAATTAAGTGTTGTGGATGTAAAGTAATTTTGGAAAAAGCATCTGCCTACTCCTCAGTGTCGAACGACCGGTCTTACCATGTGTGGCTGCTTTTATACTACTATCAGTATGCGCGGGAACGGTGTGCTCTTACGTAGTCTGAGCGGTGTGGGTTGGGGCGAGGGGTCGCTGAAGCAGTGGTCGCCATGTTGCCGGGAGTCTTTTGGCGTCATCACGCGTGTTTAAGCTGTTAGGCGGCTTTTCAATTTCGATGGCTTTACGAATGATTCTCGATTTTAAGGAGCGGACGGGAGCGATGGTTTTTGCCTTTTCGAAATCTATTTTGTGGCCTGTCTGAATATGGTGTTGCTCTAGGGCTGAAGTAGTATCGGAATGTTTGACTGATAGAGAACGTTCGTAAATACGGTTATGGATTCGTCGGTTTGTCTGTCCTATGTATGTATGTGGGCAACTGGAACAATGTATCTCGTAGACACCATGGTCTTTATTGGGGATTTGGTCTTTTACGGATTTGACGAGATTGGACAACTTGGAGTGAGTAGTGAAGATGGTTTTGATATTTAGAGGGATAAGAGTTCTACTGATATTGTCAGTGACACCTTTAATAAAAGTTAGAAAGATTTTGGGTTGATCCGGCAACAGTTTCTTTTTTTGGATGGAATGGGGTTCATATATATATTTCAGTCCAAGAATCACGTTACACATCCGTTAATAACATATTGATATACATTGAAAATTTAAATGTTTTTTTAAATCATAATTTCTAAATTTATTTTCTTTCCAGGCACATGACAGCCCAGTCAGGACGATGGTGTGGAGTCACAATGACAGCTGGATGATAACAGGTGACCATTCTGGTTATGTTAAATATTGGCAGTCCAACATGAATAATGTAAAGATGTTCCAAGCGCACAAAGAAGCACTTCGAGGCATAAGGTATCTACAACTTCTCTCCGTAATTATAAAACTTGTACACTTACTTATATTTTGCTTTATCAATAAAAGATCCCTCCTTCTCCCTACATTAGTGCAAAATAAAGAAATCAAATTTAAATAATGCCATCAATATTTTCCAAAGAATACATTGCATTTCAAATTCTCTAGTTGGAAACATTGTACTTAACTGGCTCTAAAGGAGATAGAGTTTGGATGCTTTTTAAAAGAAGGTTCTTACACATAATATGATATTCGTTTTTATTAGATTCAATTGTATATGGGGATAAACTGAGGCAATATTTATTCTTCACAAATCATGAATTCACAGTTTCTTTAAACCAATTAGTCCTAATTATGTGAATATTTAAAGAAATTTGTTACTACTTATTTATTTTTGTAAAATTAGGAAAAGGAACATGATTATATGCATGTCTAAAAGACACGATGATGTAACCAATTAGTTTTCCTTTAGAGATTCTACATAAACCATACAAAACTAATCCCATAAAAGTAAGATGGTGAATGGACAATAACTAGTAGTTCCCAAACATATTACCGAAGTAAGCAAATGATAACGAATAGTACATTGTGATTATTTTAATATTGGAATTAATGCATTATATGGAGAAGTATATGGACAAGTATACATTTAAACAAAAATGTGATATACTGTACACTTTATCACTGCCATCCAATGAAAATTGTACAAAAAATCATGTCCACATTAAAATATGAGGATGTTGACAGAATAGCTTTTATATTTCTCAAAACAATTGATAATGAACAGGATGTCAATTAGAAAAAACTAATAAAAAAACTATATGAATATATCGAAACATCCACACGATTAAGAAAATACCATCAATTTAGTCCAATTGTTTGGTTTATTAAGAACACATTTTTAATTTTAAGAGTTGCTTCAAATTGAAGTACAATAAAAGTTGCATTGTTTTCCAACTGTGTGTTTTGCAGTGCATTGTATTTTACATTGGGTATCGTTTAAAAGTCTGTGATAAAAAACTCTGTTGTGATAATTAATCGTAATGTAATTATTTTTACATTGAATAAATTAGTTTAAAAAGAATAAAATGAGTCGGTTCCAGGAATTTCTTCAAACTGAGTCCTTGTGGCTCGATTTGAGGAGATTTTTGGAATTGCGTTTTTATTTTTAACCTCTTCAATCATTCGGTCATTGGGGATTATAGTAAATAAAAAAGTTTAGAAAAGTTTCCTTGTTTTATTTCATCAACAAGAAAGAAGGCGGTAATATTTTTAAAATATTAATAAACTAATGAATTTGTGAATTTTTATTTTTAGCAATGTATTCCTGTAGCTGGATTTTGTATCATGTTCAAGGTGTCTCAAGGGTGATTAAAAATTTAATTTTAATATCAAATTGGCGTGGAGGGAAGTTTTGTCCTATACTTCGTCTAGGAATTTTAAAAATGCGTTATATGAAACTATATATTTTTTGTAGTCACTGATTATTATCGATAGTATTTTGTTGTATCAGTGAATTCACAAAAGAACGCTCTATCAGAATTTAAAAAAATCTTTTTTCATATTTAAAAGTAGCGAAGAAAACTAGATTTTATAAAGAGTCTTTCGAATTTCAGCATACATTTTGTTACCTATTAATTGACTCAAATTTAAATATTTCGATAGATGGTACAAAAATAAAAAATCATTTTTTATTCGCCTAATTAATACCTTTTTTTAGCCAATAAAATCATTAACCATTTTATATTCTTTTTAATTTTCTTAATACTAATGCAAAATGAAGAGGGGAGTCCATATTTGGACAAAATACTAATTTTAATGATTAACTCGTTAATCACTGTAAATATATGTAAATTATAAAAATATTTGGTGATCTAAGTTTATTAAAAGAATAAAAACAATAATTTACATCTCGATAAACCAAATTTAATTTGAACTGCATATTAAGTCCAAAAAAATATGTATTGAAAAAAATGGACCAGAAACGAAAAATTCACTAGGAACCAGAAATTAAAAAAAAAACTTAATCGAACGTCAACACGTGCGTCATCTACCAAAATGAGTAAAATAGTTTCAAGAATTCCAAATAAACTTACGTTAGTTTATTTGGAATTCTTTGGTTTATTATAAACTTACGTTAGTTTATTTGGTAATATATGCTTCAAATAATCAAGTGGTAACGCACCACACCAAATGTTAACCGATAATTGGAATTGTAGATGTCTTTTTAATGACAAAATGATTTTTTGGTTCTTCTTATGTTAATTCTTACAATTCCCTAGTGTGTCGGATTTTTTGTTGTATTGGTGTCTATTCTTTTTTTTTTTCAATATCATTTTCATTTCTGTGTAGTTCATCCCTCTGGCTTTACCTGTTTTTATAATTTCATATGTTCAACTTTTTCTTAGTCGCCCTCTTCTTCGTTTCTTTACTCTTTTAGTTTCTAATATTCTCTTTGGTCATTTTTCGTCTCACATCTTCCGTATGTGCCCAAACCATTCCAATTGTTTTCTGGTTGATTATTTTTCTTATTATGTATTCTTGTTCTAGTTAGTTTCTTATTTGATCATTTCTGATTATGTATTTCCTGGTGTTTTTTCCCCAATACTTTCATTTCAATTGCATTTTTTTTTTCATGTTTAGTTTGTAAAACCCAACTTTCCCAGCAATAACTGACCTGTAGAGATTGTCGATTGTTAGTTCCTCGTTCTAGATCTTATATTTTTTTATTAATGTGTCCATAATTATTATGGAAGGTTCAAGTTATCTAATTGTTCTACTCCTCTTTCTAGGAGAAATCTTATCTTTCTCCCCTGATTTGTATTTTAGCTCTAGTATTTTCATATATTGATTTTAATACCTCTATTAGCTTTCTCAGAAATTTTAGCTGTTTTAAACATTTAAGTATTTTTCATCTATTGTGTCAAATGCAGATTTCAAGTCTACTAATAGTACTAGTATACTCCATTCGCTTAGCTCGGGCATATTTTGACAGATTCATTGTCGGAAACCTACAACACAACAATTCCTACTTCTCAGTATTAATAGCTCAAGTATCCTACTATTGCAGACTTCTTTCTTTAAAAAAAGAAGAATTATTCTAAATAGTGAAAGTGTATACTAAACCCATCAAATTTTGGATAGTATATATTTAAAAAATATATTTTAGTTGTTATAATTTAACATAACTATTTATTATATGGTGCAGATAAATAAATATTGATTGTCGGTAATTTGCAAAGTTCTATTTTATTTACTATTTAGTTTATTTACTATTAATATTGGCTATGAGTACGTGTGCTTGGTTGTATAGTAATTTCCAGCCACTTTTAGTCTGTCAAAAAGTAACCAACTTCGCAAAAAAAATAATTAAAAAATTCACTATAATTGGTTTCAAATGAGTGTAGAGTAATAAATCATGAAGTGTCATAAAATTTGCCTGAATTTCGGTGTCGTCATGGGCGTAGGCAAATGGACGGATGTCAACTTCGTCGTCAAAAATTGATGTACCTCAAAATATCATATTTTGGATATTTTGTGATAACCAATTTTATTTAATTTTTCGATTAACTTATTCTTCAAACTCGTATTCCATTATATGGTCATTAAAGCTAATTACATTTTTATTTATAAAAACAAATTCACTTCCTTACTGAACGAATAAAAGCATTAGAAGAAACTGATAAGGGTATGACGCACCTCCTAATATTACTAAGAACTAAAATAAATCAACATGAAGACTAATAACGCGTAATGAGGTTTTACTTACACTTTCATTATAATCCCTCTTTTATTTTATTATTATCATTCGACATTCGAGTTAGTAATTGTTACTACACCAATTAAACGTACAGTAATATTATGTCTTACAACTGTCACCTTCCAGAACAAAACATAAAATCTCAATAAATAACACATATTTCATAAATATATCTCCAGAATAAACTTAAATAACTTTAAAGAAATTAATGGTATAGAACATTACTTTCATAAAACAAACAATACATTCCACTTATCTCTACTTCATTGGATAAAATCTGTCTCCTCAAGAACTTCCCAGTTTACTGTTAAACAATTACAATAGTTAACCTGAGTTCTCCAATCAACAATCCAAGATAGTTTGAACCATGTTCTTTCAACCATCAATTAATAGAGTACCGGCATGTAAGTAATGTTTATTTAGTTGTTCATTTATTTATTGATTCATTACAGTTTAATAGACGATGTTACCAATTTGTGGGTCTTACCTTGTCTGCTTAAACATTTTATTATTATTATTTTTATTCATTTATAAAACCACAGACATGTAATATTGGCATAATTACTGTAATTTATATAATTTGTATCACCTACCTATGTTTTTATCTTTATTAGACAACACCCTAATATGGGATTATTGTTTTCAGCATTTTAACTTTGTATCGTGACCTGAAGATGCTTTGCATATTGTAGAAAGCGAAACCGGTCGTCCGATTAGTTAAATTAAATTGATTGTGAGTAAGTCTAACTTATTATTTCTTTCACCTTTTAATATTGTGATATAGAAATAGTGAAAAAGTTATAAAATGGCGACATTTACTCCAAAGAAAAGAGGTGTAAAAAATTCTCCGCTATCTGTTAGTGAAAAAGTTATAATTTTAAATGTATATGATTGCATAAAACACGATCACCCTAGTTTGTCTGTGCAAGAAAGTGTTGAGCGATGTGCCCGAATGACTGGAATTGGACAGTCCACGATTTTTAAATTATTGCGAGAAAGAAAGATATCAGGCCAGTTAAGTCCATGCAAGAGAAAATCAGGAAGACCAATAAAAATCTTAGGTGAAGACACCAAACGTGACATTCGAAGAAAAGTTCATTCGTTTTATTTTAAAAAGGAAATACCCACCCTTGACAAAATACTAATGGAGATAAGCCAAGATAACGATATTCCTTTGATATCCAGAAAACTTTTATGGAAAACTTTAAAAAGTATGAATTTTTCCTGGGAAAAGCACAATCGAAAGGCACTATTACTGGAAAGTGATGAAATCATTTGCTGGAGACGAAAATATTTGAGAACTATAAAACAGTACCGCAGAGAGCACAAGAAAATTTTTTATCTTGATGAGACGTGGATAAACGAAGGTTATATAGTCCAAAAAATGTGGCAAGATAAAAATGTAACAAGTGCTCGCCAAGCTTTCATAGAAGGCCTTTCGACGGGTATTAAAGTGCCTTCGGAAAAAGGGAAGAGGCTTATAATTGCTCACATTGGAAGCGAAGAAGGATTTTTAAAAGAAGGTTTGTTAAGCTTTGAGTCGTGTCGGACGGGAGATTATCATGAGGACATGAATTCGGATGTCTTCGAAGACTACTTCGGGGAAATGTTAAAATTTCTTCCAGCTGATTCGGTCGTGGTTATGGATAATGCAAGCTACCATTCAAGGCGCATAGAGAAGGTACCAACTTCAGCTTGGAGAAAGCAAGAAATTATTAACTGGCTGTCAAATAAAGGTATTCAGTTTGAGACGAATTCAATAAAGAAAGAACTACTAGCCGTAGTAAAACAACATAAATCTCGCTTCATAAAATATGCCGTAGAAGATGTAGCAGAAAAGTATAAAGTAACTGTGCTACGCCTACCGCCATATCATTGCGAATTAAATCCCATAGAACTTATATGGGCACAAGTTAAAGGATATGTTGCAAGGCACAATACCACATTTAAAATGAAAGATGTCAAGGTATTGTTTGATCAAGCCATTATGGAAATCACATCAGAAAACTGGCAAAAAGCAATCCAGCATGTTTTAAAAGAGGAAGATAAAATGTGGGAACTGGACAACTTGGTCGATCAGGTGGTTGACCCTATAATTATAACACCAGGGGATGATGACAGTTCTTCGGATGAAGACTATAGTGATGTAGAATTGTAATAACGTATCCAGTAAAGTTTTTGTAGTTTTTGTGAATAAATTGATTTAAACTCCCCACAAGTGTTTCAATATGTAAAGTTCATTCGTGTGTGTTTGTGAGTATTTCCCGATTTCGGTTCGTATATATTTTATTGTTACATTTTATATTTTTTTAATAACACTGTTCTGCTGTATTACATTTTTATTTCCTTAAATATGATTTTTAAGAATGCATATTCTTTTGTCAATTAACCCACTAGCGCGCCTCTGGCTCAGTGTTTATCTGTCGATAACAATGGACTAATCCCTTAAAACAGGGTGATACCTACCTGCTCTTTATGAAACGACAGAATTTTGCAATGCGGACGGAATTTATTGACGGATTACCCTGTAGCGCTTTTGAATACTTCATGAGATTTTATTACTCTACACTCATTAGAAATAGATTATAGACAGTTCGGACTGGGAATAGCGAACCGAGTATACTAGTTCCTTCCCAGTCTCATTTGTCGTCATTTTAAATTGAACTTGCACGTGTAAACCTTCGGGGTTTTGTGGTTAAACCTTTGCGATTTTAAAGAATACCAATTAAAATGATTTTTTCACGAATTAAAAATGGAGTTCTCAGGATATTATAAAAATTTTCGTGTGTATGAACAACATAGGTACATGTTTGTGGGATGTTCATTCTGATCGTTACAAAAACAGAAATTCACGAATAGGTGAATATCAAAATATTGCAACCACAATGAAAATTGATGGATTGCGGTCAGACAATGTTAAAGGTCAAATATGTTCACTGAGGAATGATTACACCTTGGAACTAGTCAAAAGTTCAAAAAGCAAAAAGTCCGGAGCAGGTGCTGATTTCTACCTACTTGCAATCCAGTTTCTAATCCAAATTCGTCCTCTTCGCTTATTATTTTTTCTCTTTTCCTCACAACTAATCATCACTTCAACAATCTCTTGACCACAAATCGGAATTAAAAAGAATATTCCCCTGTACAAACTTAAAATAGAAACTAGCGCGCCGAAATTTTCTGTTTGTTTAAATATAGTAACCTCCACTGGCGTAGCTATTAACTCCAGCAAATCCATGCATGTATACACTTGCCTTTATTCCAAAGGGTTATACTGTTATTTTTATAATATTCCTTTAAGCTGTTTCCAAATTCTTCCCAGGATTTTTGTTTCGCATATCTTTCTGTTTCTTTGCGACCTGACGTTATTAACAAACGTCCTTGGTGAATTGAGCCTAATCACTAAACAAGCTTTTTTGTAATAATCCTATTATTTTGTACTATCCATTTAATAAAAGCCAATCAAATAATTTTGTCTCCTACAAATAAGCTCTGAAATAATATGGGTATAGATTATATTATGTTTTTCATATATGTCAAATACATTTTCTGGTTTTGCACTGTCTAGAACATTTTTTTCCAAACATATGTGTAGACTTTCATCATAGATATCGATTACTTTTAGTGTTGGGAATTTACGCTGTTTCATAAGATAACTAAACATACAAAAAGTTTTGTCATTTGGTAACCGCCGGAGAAGAAATCGACGTTCAAATTCCCTTCATACAATTCATATGTATATATCATATCTACATGTTCTTGATCATCAAATTTATGAAGAATTTAATCAAAGAATAACTGGATATCAACAGAAAATATGTATTTTGAATTTTTATTTATAATTCAGAAACAACATCAACTAATACCAAAATTGTCTTATCACAACTCACTTCAAATCAACGAAATCGGGATGTCAATCCTACTGTAATCTAAATCTTATTTTATTATTTTTTCATTAAGTGTTGTTTTTATCCTTTTCTTTGGATTGACAGTAGATTATATTGCAAATGAATAGAGAAACTCTTAAATAAATTAGAAATTTGTTTATTAAAAACGGTTACGGGTGTTTTTTTTTATTGTCCGTCATGAGTACCGTTAATTCCACACTCAACTACTTATGTTTATCATGCAAAAGTTACTAATTGTACAATAAATACATAAACAGAAAAATAATTTTCCTAAGTTGAAGCGGATGACGAAAGCCTCAGAACTGAAAGAAAATGGAAGAGAAATAAAGAGGGGAAACCAGAGTAAAGAAAAACGAAATATCCAAAAACACGACACTTAGGCTTCATTTCATTCGCAACAATTTTTTTTTTTTTACTTTGTCAAAAACGTTGAAGAAAAAGGTTCATCGATCATGTAGAACATAACGTCTGAATGAAGAAAGGAAAATTTTAAATGCTAAAAAAAGTTAACCATGCTTTAAGTATGGCGAAAATTCTTAATAATCATCATTATGGCTTTATAACCCTGCGTGGGTCCTAGCCTCGTCAAGAATTTCTCTCCAGTCATCCTATCCATCGCTTTTCTCCGCCAAGCACGTATTTCTCATGTCTTCATCGATGTTATCAAGGAACCTTGTTCTGGGTCTTCTTCTCTGGCCAATGGATCTATCAAGGAGCTGTAATTCGTTTTGTTGGTGTTTATTTTTAAACCCATTTTTGTGACCGATTCTTTTAGTGCTACGTACGCCTCTCGTACGGCGTTTTCTGTTCTCCCAACCATATTGATATCATCAGCATAGGCAAGGATTTGCACTGATTTGTTATATATTCACCTGGTGGTTTTGATTTGTAACATCCATATTACTTTTTCTAGAACCAGATCGAACACGAGAGAGGGTCTCCCTGGCAGTCTGTTATTTGTTTTAAAAGGTTCAGACAGTTCCACCTGGATTAGTTTTCTACATTAAAATTTTTCAAGAATTAGTTTTATTAAATTTACCAATTTATTTGGTACTCCTAGCTCTTTCATTGCTTTGAACATTTCTCTTCTGTTTACAGAGTCTTAGGCTGCTTTGTAGTATATAAATATGTGATGAATATCTATGCCATATTCCAGTGTTTTTTCTAAAATTTGTCTCGGGGTTGTAATCTGATGAATTGTCGATTTACCTCTGAAACCAGCTTAGTATTTTCTTACTATTCATTATATCACTATAAGTGAGTGCCCTATCAGATCAACCATATAAAAAGGTGCCTTACTAAAATTTTGAGTTTAATTTTGATTATTGTAGAGCTTATATTTTTACCTATCTGATTATTTATGATCAAGCCACAAAGTACCAGCGCACAACCATACATTTTACCATCTCTTTTCAATTAATTAATCCTTTTCGTGTATATTTGTTTCTTTATCGGGGGTACTTGAAAAATAAACAATATAATTGCATTTAGGTCTATATATTGATAATTTCTTCCCATTCTTTTCCTTAGTTTTTGCTCTTCAATTTTGAATTCCTTTCCTTCTAATGCCTTCTTCTGCTTATATTTAGGAGATCAATAATCCACTCCAGTGCACCATTTGTGGCGTGTAAGAAGTCTATCATGCTGCCAGAGTATGCCGTCAGGGTACATTCCATTCCATCACAATGTGTTCAATGGTTTTACTGCGGAGAACCTCGCCAAACCATTGAACACATTGAGATGGAATGTCCCCTGACGGAACACTTTTAGCATAATCGACTTTCATACCACAAATGCTGCACTGGAGTAGATTAATGATCTCCACATAAAACTATAATTATATAACATTCGTTCTTTTCTCTGCGTCATAATTTTAAATATTCAACATATATGTTTTGATGTATATTTGTGGTTGTAATGCGTTATAATCATTTATAATTATATTGTCCATGTACGCCATACGCTAAATAAAATTTCGCTTTATCTAACCATCTTTTTCTTGGTCGACCTACTCTTTTTATACATGTCTGTTTTTATCAATATTTTAGGTACCCTTTTCTTAACTGTTTCTCAATGTCCTAACGATCTTTATCATGCTACTTTGGCTCTTATGTCATTATATCGTGCTTATCATCTTGGCATTGGTTCTTCTGTATATCTCTCCTTTAAAACCCCCAAAAATTGTTCTCAAATTGCTCCTTTTCCATGTATTATTTATTATTTCTTGTAGTTGATTTATCACTTATGTTTCGCTTGCATATATGACTGTTCCTAGAAGAATTTTTGACACATTTTTGATGGAAAAATTTTCTGTATGCGTTTCTATTTCCTTGTACTCTTCCACCTAACTTATAGATTCTCGCTTTCATTTATAGCAGTTCCCAGATAAGTGAATTCTACTTTTTCTAATTCTAAAGAGTTTCCTTCATAAACATGTACCTCAAAAGTTTCCTATTCTCTTAATCTGACTAATGGTGCTGTTAATTATATAAACTTAGATAGATATAACTTCGTTAATGACAAGATGCGCTTTTTCTACTGTAGCAAAGCCTATATTCTTAACAACTGAAAATTGGTTTCTTAAGTATAATATATTATCATTAGCCGTTTAGCGTTTCAATTCAGTTCAATCTATATTAATGGTAATTATGAGTTATTGTTATTATTGTTAATATGGTTTTAGTACCTTTTCAAGGATATATCGTGTTGAAAAATTAAGAGGCGTTGCTTGAAACAAGTGTTAGTCAACTATTATTACTACACTTGAGTGCAAAATAATCGACTCAAAAGCGATATTTGAGATTACACCTTCTGTTTCAATGTAAGAATTATGAAAATAAAAAAATATAATGTGCAAACAATAACTTTATTATTGAACTTACAAAAACTTCTATTGCATTATTTGAAAGACGCATTTTAAAAATAATATGCAATACAAACAGAGTTTCCTAAATATTTATCATTGGAACTAACGCAAGAAAGACGTTATGAACAGAGAAATCATCAGTTACAACATGAATTTCCTAATTATTCAGTATTTAATATTACCACCCCTACTCCTAATTACGCTTTCCAATCGATTTCGCATGGATCGGATGACTTTTCTAATAAATTCTTGAGGCATTGCTTCCCATTCATCATTAAGTGCAGCTCTCAATTCCATTATGCTCCTTGGTGCATGATTTCTGTTCCGGACCCTTCGTTTAAGCTCATCCCAAACATGCTCTATTGGATTTATGTCCGGGCTCAACGCAGGCCAATTTATTGTAGGTATACCGATCTCAGTCAGATAGGTGGTGGTGAGTCGTGCGGTATGACATCGTGCATTATCATGCAATAAAATAAAGGCATTACCAATAAATCCTGCGTATGGAACCACATGTTCCTCCAAAATATCTCTGATGTAACGGTCCGCCGTTAAACCTCCTCCACGTCCTCCACCAGGCACGAAAACCAACTCGGTTTTCCCATCCATAGAAATGCCTGCCCAAAACATACAAGAACCGCCTCCATATGATACAATTTCTCGTATACAACATTGAGCAAATCGTTCCCCTGGCCTTCTATAGACTCGACGCCTCTTGTCGTTGCCATGTAGGCAGATCCTACTTTCGTCGGAGAATAATACCTGACTCCATTGATAGTCGTCCCAATCCAGATGTTCGCGAGCAAATTCTAGTCGCCTTTGCTTCTGGGCTGCAGTTAGCTTGGGACCCGTAGCTGCCCTTTTTGGTGTCAGGTTGGCTGCTTTCAGTCTCCTTCTGACTGTCCAAACGCTGGTAACCACACCTCGAACCTCTCTAAGCTCTTCTTTGAGATTAGCACCAGTCAAATGTCGATTTCTCAGAGATTTAGATACAAGAAATCGATCATCTCTCTCTGTTGTTATTCGTTTACGACCTCCTCCTTGTCGGCGGACATAATCACCAGTATCTTGGTACCGACGATACACTCGGGACACAGCAGATTGGCTTAAATTTAGTCGATTTGCCACGGCTCTCTGGCTCAGGTCTTCTCTCAATAATGCTACTGCTTGAGCTGCCTTGACGGATGTGGTATCCATTTGTTATGAAGTTGCGAACTTAATTGACTGATGTATTAGTGGGTTGCTATGGAAATTGATGCTTACGATGTTCACCGAACGCGTTAAGTCGGTGCTTGTCGATTTCAATGAGTCAAATTCTGACCCCCTCTCTACGTATTGCATTATTTATTTGTAATACGTCACCCGATTTACCAAAAATCAAAACTTTTTTCAAACTCAATAATGAGGTTAATAATTGTATACTAAATATTTTAAATTTACACCTTTTTTGATTGAAACAGGAGACGAACTTTCGCAAAATAATTTTGAGTCGATTTTTTTGCACTCAAGTGTATATTATAATTAATATGTTATAGAAACTATTACACATTAATATTATTTTGTAGACAATCGGTTAGGTGAGGTTACGTTTTTGTATCTAACCTATAACACAATATCTAAGAAATATTCCGTTTACAAGATGTTAATATTGATTATACATTTGATGCGAATAGCAATAAAACGACGAAGAAAAGAATATATTTATTTAATCTATATCAACTTTGCATCTCCATGCATTAAAATAAAGAACTTACAAACAGCCTAGGCTGCTTTATGTAAAAAAAATAACTGACATAAGACCAACGTCAGATAATTGGTCTGCGTGTTACGGTGAGGGCGTGACGGTTAGGTAATTGGAATGGTAAATACCGCACGTTATAAGAGTATTTTTAAATAGTTTTAAGCTTGTCTACTTTACTTATATTAACGGTATAGTCACAGTACAACATGCATTTAACCATTAACAGCATCTTGCCGCATTTACATCATCCTTCGTCAACTTCACTCTGTCCAAGACATCTTGCAGATTTCGGTTATTTGTCGCTCTTTTGATATTCCATGTTCTAATCCGTTTTATTTTTACTGGCTTTATATCGTATTATTGTTGTATATAGAGGACTCCATTTAATCACATCGCATTTTCCACATTCTATGCTAAAATTTTCATATACAGATTATATAGATGAGAAGACATGCAGCAACCATGATTTGAGACGTAAACGTAATTTTTCTCTAATTCCATTTGTCAATACTGGATCTATGTGGTGTAAATCCATTTTGATCTTCTCTGATTCTTGGACTAAGCCGCGTCGTATTTTATCATTAATGACTATTGAACAGTAGACTTATTGTACTATTTGACAAAAATGTCAAATGTAATTCCTCTCCCACGGCCATAAATCTTTGTTAATAATTTGTCTATACAGGATCTATTTCTGTAAATTCAGTTTGATCTTCCCTGGTTTTATGACTAATTATCCCTGACTTTCCTAGTCTTATTTTATCATTAATGACTTTACTGAACACCAAACTTGTTGTACTATTTCCACTCAGGCCTCAATTAGTATCCCTTCTGTTGCCTTATCTGAAAAACAGATATTACATGAGGTCTCTTCCACTCTGATGGGATCTTTTAACAGGTTTTGTATCAGCTGTGTTATTCTGTTCCGTAAATATGGACCTCTTCCTTTTCGTAAATCTACAGGAATATTTCCACCACCTAGTTATCGACCATCCTTCATTCTGGATAGTACGATTCTAACTTCTGTTCTTAAACATATATTTATATATACTACTTCGTTATTAAGTTGCGAATCTTCTTTTCGATTAGCAGATGTTTACAATATCTTTCCATTCTGAATACATTTTTGATCCCAAAACTTGTTGGCTAGCTTAGTTTTCAGTCACCTCTTAAAATTCTTTTATCGTGTCAGGCAGCCCAAGAGGTTCTTTATATTGTTTAGAAGCTATTTTCTTGTGGCTTCTTCTTTAAGTTCCATCTTCTATCGAAGAATGGAAATCATCATGGCTATGCGCTTGAATGCACTACTGCATTCAAACCATTCCCTTAAGTTCTTAAGCCAGGATATTCTTCGTCTTCCCACATTTCGCTTTCCTCGGATTTTTCCTTGCATAATAAGTTGTAATAATGCGTATTTTTCCCTCTCATCACATGTCCTAAGTACTCAAGTTTTCGTCTTTTGATAGTTAATATTATTTCCGCCTCATTTCCTATCCTTCTAGTTACTTCCACGTTTGACATTCTTTGAATCCATGATATTCGTAGGATTCTTCTGTAACACCAAAATTCAAAGGCGGCCAACTTATTCAGATGAACTTGTTTTAGTGTCCACACATCCAAGCCATAAATAAGAGTAGAGAACACGTAACATCGAAGCATTCTCAGGCGTAGTTCTACCCTTATATCCCGACAACAAAGAAACTTTTAAGTTTAATGAATGATGCACGTGCTATTTCAGTGCGTGTAATAATTTCTTTGGTTTGGTCTACATCTGATGTTATCCATGTTCCTAAGTATTTATAGTTATTAACACTCTCAATTGCAGTATCTTCAATAGTCAGTTGGATATTTGCATGTTCAGATTTAGTCATGATCATGCATTTAGTTTTCTTTAAATTTATCTTCAGTCCGTACTCATGACAGCGTTCATTAAGGCGTTGCATTAAGTTCTGTAAATCGTTGTTGTTATCCGTCATTATTACTGTATCGTCTGCAAAACGTAAGTTATTCAAAACTTCTCCATTGATAGATATACCTTCTATTGAGTCTGAGAGCGCTTTTTGAAATACCGATTCACTGTAGACATTGAAAAGTAGTGGGGACAGCACGCAACCCTGGCGGACTCCTCTCTGTATTTTGATATTTTGGGTCTACTGGTTGTCAACTCTTACCTTGTGGTATTCTAATATTATTTGCTCTCCTTATATCTTTAATTTTTCAGAATTTCTGAAGTGGAAATCTAAACGTCAAAATAAACGCATTTTATACTGAAACTGTGGTTAATTCCAGATAGCAAATAAGATTGCTTTCTTCCATTTTATGTTCTTAGTACTTCCTGTGCAACCTCATTCATTCTTGTTAGATTTTGATATTCTTCCTTATGTTATTATGTTGTGCTTCCAATTATGTTGTACGGTTCGAATTGTAATTTTCTTTGGAATAGGTATTTGATGCAGTCTTGTTTTAGGAGAAATAGTTTGTCATATTTCTTTCAGTATCTACAGAAGCAATATTCTGTTCTTCAGTTTTTGTGGTCTTATTCCGAAATGTATAGATCAAGATCAGATTAACAGTTGACTCCACCGATTTATTTTACAGCCTTGTCCTAGGTTTTGATTTTTGCCTTGCAATTATGTAGTCGATGATTGATTTTTGGTATAAAGTGTTTTTCGGTGTATCTGAGAATATATTTATTATGTAAATGGTAGTTTAGGATTATAAGTTGGACTAATTACATAATTCTGTCAATTATTCTCGCGAGCCATTGATTATTTCTTCTCCGTATTTTACTACATCTTTGTCATTTTCCTATGAGCCTATTTTAGCGTTGAAATCAGGTGTTATTTATTATAATATCCTTTTACCTTATTGATCTCCTGTGAAAGGCAGCAGTAAAACTAATCTGTTTGTTGAGTCGCGTCATCAATTGTTCTTATGATAGTCTTAGTTCTAAAACAAGTTAATAGTGATAGACCGATCTTTTAAGAAAAAAAAAATATACCCGGTTGATATATTTTTCCAGCTCTTTTATTTTTAAGATAGATCGAGAGAGACTCCTGCCCTTCCATGTTCATGTTTATCAACCTCACCAAAAGTGGATATAATTTCTTGTTCCATTGACCCTTATTTGTTGTTTCTGATAAGCTAAAATAACCATCTTCTGCTTGGTAACATATTTATTGCACATGGCGTAGGAAGCTGCAGTTACCATCTAGCACAAATAGCAGATCCGTTAATTATGCATTTAAAAGAAAAGTTTTACTGAAGAAATCGTCATGTGCATACTAAAGAGAGGCAAGTACTATCCGCGACACAATTCTTTTCATCGTTTAAGAGAATATGTATGATATATGATAAAAATATCATTTTATACATTATATTTAGGTAGGAAATACATATTTCTAAGACTTACATTTCACAAAACAAATACATTTTTAATGTAAGTAATAAAAATATATTAATATCAATCATTTCGATACACAGAACATGGTACAAATTCCAGTTGCATTCACAATTTGGGAATTAGGTAGTTTTGGTGTCTTGCACTAATGGTGTTATAATATAGTAAATGAGCTATGGTGACATAACTGATTGTTTCAGGAATATTTACACAATTTTCTAAATAAATTTTTTCAGTAGACAACTATTTCGGAAATCTTTTAGTACCGTACTCCATACGGAAACTCAACTAGAGCTGTCCGTATTTAAAACACACATCTCATCAATCATAAAATTTATATTTTATTACATCAGAACTGTGCAACTTGCTTGGCCCGATCGTTGGCAACTAAAAAAAATTTTAAATACCACAGTGCTCATATTTGTACAGACAGACGATCTGGAGTCAGCATTTGTCAACTGTCACAACATCCACCCACAGCCCCACTTGATGCTGTTACTTCTTTAGTTTGACATTCCCACTCTCAGCCTGTTAAAAGTTCGCCAGTTGGTGTAATGTAACTCATGTCTGTATGTAAGTAACTCATTAAACTGTAGGTGAATGTGGTTTGGTATAATGTATCTTAAGGCACAGTAGTAGTAATACATCGGGTGCCCATTGGGACAACTCTGTTGTCCGCTTCTTCCTTTATGTTTCAACTGCTACTATTCTTCTTACATCATGTGGTAATGATATGGAAGCTAATGTGTACAGACTGGATCGGAGTAGGTTGCAAACTGATAATAATAATTTTCATTCCTTACGTGGCTAAAGGTTCCAAACCAAAGTAAAAAAAAATCATTGTGTCATTGAAAGCGACGTCAACGTGCTTGGCTTGGACCGAGGTCTCCAGTACCGAAGCAGCTTACTGGTCTACCGTAAAACGAAGTGCCAATACTTATGTTCTCAATGCTGCGTTCCCCATATTGAGCACGTCGACTTACGAGTGATGCTATTTCTCGCATCAGCTCACGACAATGTTGTTTGAATGAAAGTCCTGTCTAATTTAACACTCAAATATCTGGAATAGTTGCAGTGTCCAATATCATTTCACACTACATTCAGCTGTCTCCGAGCTTGATAGTTACGCAGCTGAAACACACAATCCTGTGTTGTGTCAGGATTCGCAGAGCCGCCCATCAAGATGATTAGTGTCATAATACCTACACAAATGTTCTAGGGGCTCAGATAATTTCTAGTATGTACCTGATGATATGTTATCGCTTGGATGCAAACAGCCGTGTCATCCGCATACATATATAATCTGCTGGTTGTATATGTTATATACAACCAGCATTGGTGTCAATATTATGTAGTAATGGAGACGAAATATTATCTTTAACCGTTCTTTTGGTTCCTCCACCGACTATTCTTTCCTTGCAGTCCTATTTAGACTTATCTGTTTCGTAATACATCCTTAATTATGCGTATACGGCCGAAATCGTTAGTGAGGTGGTATATTTTGGCAATTAGTTTGCGATAGTTGACCGTATCATAAACTGCAGATAGGTCTATGAAGACAGCTCTAGTAACCATTCGTTTCTCAAAGCCATCCTCGATGTACTGCGTAAGGTTCAAAATCTCGATGCAGCACGGTATTAAAGGTTTAAAACCAACTTAATCCGAAATAACCTTTTCGCCCACAGCAAGATCGTTACTCAGGTTTTAGTCAGTTTCCATGTCCGCTTACTGTTCTGTTTTATGTCAAAGTCGTTGAATAGTTTGGTCCATTTTTTTTCTGTCGTCAGCTCGGCATCTCAAAAAGTCGTCACCAGCCTAAATAGTGTCATCATAGGATTGATCTACCTCGTAATTAGTCTGATGCTCCTTGAGCAGGTTCGTAGTTAAGCCAGTTAGTCCTGAAACGAACTCCATGCGACAGTGGAGGTATTCTCCTCCTTGACACTGTGTTCATGGTGTTGACAAATTCTTCCTAGCAGTGAAGTCATCTTGCAGCTTACTCACCTTTTTCCAGGTCTTTAGTAAAGAAGTCCATCGCTCTAATATTACAATTACATTACCTGGTGGACTTACATATTTCTGTTATAGTTTATTTAATGTTTTTCTATATTTTATTTAATAGCAAAAAAATATGGATACAACGACTATAATTCTAGGTATAGTATGATACTATAATGTTTTTATTAATCTAATTTATTGTTTTTATTTATTATTAAAGGTTCTACACTTTTAACACTTATACGTTTATTTAAAGTCTTTATTTGCACAATATAACTAATTTATTTACATTAATAATTATATAATTTATCTACATTTCTTATAATACGTGCGTTACATTTTAAAACCCGACGCGATGTTCAAAAAAACTAACTGTTCTCTTTACAACAAAATTCCTCTTTAAATATAAAATCCCGCTATTCGAGAATTGCCGCGGTTTCCCATCGAAGACCCCAGAAGGTCGCTCAGACTGGTTTTATTCGGCCTGCTTCTGGAAATTTCAAGTCGCGGGTGACTCATCAGTATTCAGGTAGACAGGTCTTTCAACTGAGCGCCGAAATAACTACAATAGAAAAGATATTAGTAATAAATATGTTTACAGTTTTGAGTCATATGAGGCGTCATTATCTATCGTAACAATACTGTTTATCGAGATTAGAAAGCAGTAGTCAAAATCAATACTATTTGTCATACTCTGGGAAGTTTCATTATGTACTGCCATATAAAAATCGTCTGTAATATACAGGAACTGGAAATTTTTTGACAAGAAATTATTCATTTGCTTAGCTTAATATGCTTGGACTTAAAAATACAAAATAATACAATACGTACTACAAGTCTACACCTTATTCTATTCCGAGAGATTCTTTACATATCTTAAATTCTTCTATAAGTTCTGTGCATCGTTTTTCCATTCTTCCACCTTTATACTTCTTAAATCTTCTTTAACATTATTACTTCATGTTTGTCGCGACTCCATTTTCTGATCTAGCTTTTGTTGAACATGCTTGGAGTTCATTAACATTCTTAGAGGTTATTTTTAGTTTTCTTTAATAATGAACTTTATTTCATGTTTTTTATGTTCATTCTTGTCTATCTTCACTCTTAAATAGGTAACACCTTTCCCTTTTCAAATTTGTATTCAGTAAATTCCTTTACATATACTTCTAAGTAACATACTACTATTTGATGTGTTTTGCATAACTATGATTATATTTTGTTTCGGTTTATTTTCCTTTTTTTTTTGTTGCTATTATGGCTTGGTCATTCGCAAAACTGATTACTGGTGATGATTTTTAAAAATTGTTACCGTTTGCTTTTATTCTGCATCTTTTAATTATTTCAAGCGATTAATGAGTACCATAGATAGTGGATCCCCTTGTCTTAGTCTTTTGTTTTATTTCAAATTCGTCGGTAACTCTAGACTAGTCCTATGGTAAAATTTTTGTAAAATTCCATACAGTATGTACATAACAGACTATTTGTCTGTATCCCTTTTAGTACCGAAATCTAATTAATAACAGGCTTATTATTCGTAAATACTTGGTATTCTCCTATTGTTTTTTCTGGGCGTTAGTTTTTTTCTTGTGTACTCTCCTAGTATTTTAGAACGTACTTCTAATAATGCCTTTTCCCTATATTTGTGTGGTATTACCACATTATATGTGGTGTTAATTTACAACCTACGGTATGCGAATGATCCTGCCATTATTGGAGCAATCCGGAAGCTCTTAAACAACTTTTAAAGCAGGTAATTTAGGAAGGAGAAGGTTTCTTTCTTAAGATTAGATCTCGAATAGACCAAGCAAGATCATCATTTAACAAAATGAGAAATATATATGTAACCAGTCTCTCTCTCTAATGGCATTATAGCCCAAATCGAGCCTCGGCCTCCTCCAAACTATGTCCGTAACCTTGCTAGTCCCGCGCCAATTTTCTCCAGGCTCTCACGTTTAGCTTTGCTCGTTCGCTGCCATTTCTTCCTCCCACTTTTTCCTGTGGCCTTCCTTTTAGTCTTGCACCCTGCGTTATACTATCTAGGACTCTTCGGCAATCTTTCGGTCTCCAATTTCACTACATGACCAGCTCATCCAGGTCTCTGAAGTTTAACAAATTCTGAGATCGTTATCTCTGAACGGTTGGTAGAGTTCATGGTTGTATCTGGATCTCAATACTCCGTTTTCCAGAGACTTCCAGCTTCCTTTTTGTGTTTTCTGTGATCACCCATATCTCGCATCCATAATATACTATTGGCCTGATAATATTTTTGTAGACCCTGATTTTCGATCTCCAGTGTGTGTTTTTGAAATTCTGGTTCTTCTTTTCCATTCGTGCTTAATGCAACTCCCAAATATGTGAAACTTTCTACAGTTTCAATATCGTCCTATAATTCATCTGTACGCCTGCTTCTCCTAGCTCTTGCCTGTATTAGCTTTTTTGTCTTTTGAATATTTATTTCTAATCCGGTGACCCTGTATCTCTTTTGTCCCTGTTTTTAATTGTGAATAAATTTCAGCCGCCTCTTCCGTTCTGCAAGACATAATGCTGATGACATCGGCTTTGAACAAGAGTCTGGTTGAATAATGTCGGTGCCAGCCTGTCTCCTTGCTTTAATCCTTTAACTATTGAAAAGTTCTCAGTGAGCTCATGTTGTATTCTGACAGTTGTTGACGAGTCCGTTGTTGATTTTACTAATCGGATGTATTTTTGGGGGATGTGAAAGTTATGCAATACAGAAATGGGCATAAGTCAGTTAACGCTGTCTGACGCAGTTTAAAAATAGTGGGACAACGGTGCTTGACTTACCGAATTGATGCGATGAGAGATGGGGAGTGTGGCACATGTTGTTAGTTTACGATTGTCGGTCACCGTGTTCACGTCGCCATGGCGGCCCAAGCCCGTGTAAAGTACCCTATAGAAGAACAAATCTGTCTGTTGACTTCGTACTTGCGTTATCATGCAGATTATCAGACTATATTCAATGAATTCTCCACGAAGTATCAAAATAGGTCTATTCCTACAAGGCAGATGGTTTACAAATTGCATAAGTTGCAATAGAGTAGTCGCCCTGCTGTGGTAGTAACAGAGGAAAACATGGAATTAGTTGCTCAAACATTTTTTGAGGCGCCCAATGTTAACGTCGCATTTTAAAGAAATTAAATTATCACTGTTACCGTTCACGTTTGATGCATGCACTAACGGAAGACGATCTTGACCTTAGACTGGAATTTTATAAGCAAATACTTTGGAGTGATAAGGCATAGAGTAACAGTGTGGGCTGGGATTCACGCCGGTGGTCTAGTTGGTCCGTACTTTTTTTAGGGCAACGTAAATGCAGAAAATTATCTTGAGACAACGCCCTATTTCTTAACACTTTTCTTAGTTCTTTATATGTATTTTTGTTTCTATATATTCTTGTCTCTTTTAAATTGTGTTCATTCGTTGTCTTTATCGAGGACTTCTCGGGTTATTATTGAAATTTGTTCGTCAAGGCCATTAGTCCAGAATTTAGATTTAACAATTTAGAATATAATCAAATATCGAAATTTATAGAAGCTTTTTTTACAAAAGCGTTAACAAATCTTTACCAAAAAACAATGAAAGCTTTTACACTTTTCTAATTTTTTTCAAATTTTATTATTTATAAGTTAATTATATGTGAATTATTTTATGGGTGAATATTGATTATAGTTATTTTAAGGGTGAATGATTAAAATATTTAGAAAGCGAAAACTGTTTTTTTGTCTTATAACAACTTGTGGTTATGTAAAAAATGTAGTTTGATGCTGATGTTGCAACCAAGCAATTTGAAACACTCCGAGAGTTGCTGGACAATTTCAGCGTAATTCTGTGTTCGTATATTTCCAAGAAAGTCGTATAACATTGTTTTTGAAAGCCGACCAAGCATTTTTTTACCTTTGTCCCGGTTTTTATTTTTTCAAATGACAGGCTAGGGAATGCCGAAATGAGATACTTGAAACAGTCCCTTCAATTGGCAAAGTTTTAAGAATTGTTTCATAAGACCCAATTTTATACGTAAAGGTGGAAATATAATCTTTTTGTTAACAAGTCGTTGATGTACAATGTTTGAATCACCCGGTTTCAGGTCAGATGTTTGCAGCCAATTTGATCGTATCCTATGTTTCTCACGATGTCTGCTGTTCCACATACACAAAAAGCAGGCATACTTTGTATATCCACGTTGCCGTCCAAGGAGGAAGCAGATCATTTTAAGGTCGACACAAATGATCCATTGGAGCATGTGATATTTCAACACATTACACTTTAAGCTCCGCTTTAAGGTATCGATAAAGAGTCGCCATTCTGTTGCATTATAGGCTGAAATTATTTATTCTTCCATTAAGCCACGTACATTATAGCATTACAAAAATCCATCATCACTTTGAAAATATTGTAGAAACGAACTTGCTCTTGATCGAAAACAGGTTACCTTAGCTTCCTTTTCAAATAAATATCCCTCACGCAGTCTTGATGCTAATATCTCTGCTTTTTTGGATAGTCCTAAATCTCGTACTAAACCATTTACCTGTTACTGATAAAATCCCAGCTATAGAAGGACTAATTACATTTTTGAAACCAGCACGGCTGAATACCTATAAAACAGTTCAAAAATCAAAGTCACCAGATTTTTTCTTTAAATTGTTCCCAAATTATAATTTATCTCAATCAAACTGGCTGTCAGACTGAAAAAAAATGATGGTGAAATATATATACAGAGAAGAGTAAATCAATGTTGCGTACTTTCCTCATTATTATTTATTTTATATTTAGAAAAAATAATTTAAAAGTTACTTAAAAAAAAATCGGAATAAAAATTAACTGCAGACCTGTTATCAATAATTTATAGCCTATACAAGACTCAAAAACATCTCTGTATAGGGTGGTAGGTTAAAAACTTAACGTTAAAAAGATGAAATAAAAAAATACCACGATACATTTTAAATATAAGAGAAGTGCCAGTAGAAAAAGTTAAAAAATAGGGATATCTTGGTACCATTGTTAATGAGAATAGCGATTATAGATAATAAATACGGATGATTGTTGGCTTAACTAGAGCAATATTTAATAAAATGAAAAAGTGCTATATAATAGTGACCTTTGTTTACCACTGAAAGTAATAATGTTACGCTTAGCGCTGTATTTTAAAGGGGCAAATTGGTTATCGACTATAAGGATTTGAGATGTGGACCTACTGAAGAAAAACAATGCATTGACAGAGTACCAAATGTTAACGTACTGAGAATGTCGAAAAATGGAAGGTAGATGATCACTACTCTTATGTGATAAGAGGAGATACGTGATTGTTGCTACAGATGATAATACACATTTACAACAACACAATTTTTGAAGAAGGAGCATTTCCTGGTTTAATAATGTGTGAAAACGGTATAAATGTAATTCCGTTGATCTATTCAGAGCTGTAGTATCTAAAGTGAAACTAGCCTCACTATGACATACTCCAACGTGATTGCCAATCCTCTAAAAGAAGCCTACCTAAAGAAGAACATGCAGTTGTAATAAATATATAATTATATAAAATTTATTTTCAATGGAGAAATATCATATTGTTTAAAAACATATAAATACTAGCTCCATATAAAAAACAGTTACGACATTACGCTTGTTCAGTTGGGAGGGAGCTACGAAGAAAAATCAAGAAGTTTTTGATATTTGTGATATTCTATTTGTTGTAATTTATATGCGATTGTGCTTGAAATTAGTGTATTGCATACATCGTTGCCATTGCTAATTTATTCCTCCAAAACAATCGTATGATTTTATAGAAAATAATAGAAAACAAAAAAAAATAACATTTTTGGTTTGAACCCAATGCATTACTGCTACTGGGAACAGAGGACGGTTTATTTATACCGTCGATGGTGACGTGGTTTGGGTGGAGGTTGGCGCGGGTATCCCCGCGACCGTTTCTGACAGTAGGATTTTGATTGGCGGGTGGAGCGGACGATATTTTCTTTATGAGGGGTCTCCATGCCGGAGGTAAGCGTATCCCGTCATCTCTTTTATTAAAATGCCGTCAATAAAAGAGATGATTGCATATGGTTATCTTCGACATGGAGACCTCTCGTAAAGAAAATATCGTCCGGTCCACCCGCCAATCAAAATTCTACTGTCAGAAATGTTCGCTCCAATCCTCACGCTAACCTCCACACAAACCACGTCACCATCGACGGTATAAACGAATTGTCCTCTCTTCCCAGTAGCAGTAATGCATTGGTTAGTGATCAGTGTAGTAGTGTGTGGGGCTCGAGAGACTGAGAACTCGGAAGCTCTGAAGAAGACATAAAAGAGGAAGTTAAAAGCTCGCCGCAATGATAATCGACGCGGTTCAACCCGGAAGGTTGTTGAGTTTAATATTAATTCTTGTAATTTTATGTGACAAGTAATTTTATGTGGGGTCTGAATACTAGAAGAAAATTTGAACAAGGTCCAGAAAAAAAAAACAAATGATACTATTTAATGACAAGATGTTTAATATTTTGGTAAATTCTTAATGATAAAACAAAAGACCTTAAATTAATGCGAAAAATTGCACCGACGGTCTTGAGCTACAGTGCACAGATTCTAAATGTGCCGGTGGGAGATGGCTTCTATGCGCTGTATTATAGTCGATGTATGAGAGAAACTTTTCAAAATAATGAAATAACAAATAATAATATAAAATTTGTTATTTCATTATTTCGAGAACTTTTTCTCTCATACACCAACTATAATACAACGCATAAAAGCCATCTCCCACCGGCATGTTTAGAATCTGTGCACTGTAGTTGTTTGTGGTCTGGTTCTTGAGTCGAACAACAAATTCGAAGTGTATCTTCGAGGTGGGCGTCCGTTAGTCGGGAGCGATATTTGTTTTTCAAAAAATTCATTTGTGAGAAAGACGTTTCGCGCATATACGTTGAGCCAAACATAGTGGCCAAATTGATTGCAAGTTGTCTGCAATTTTCATATTTTGCTGGTAGATGTTTGGATCAAAATTCTTCGGCGGATACCGATTTATAAACGTACAAGGACAAATCTTCTTGAAATTCAATAATCTCCATTTGAAGTAATGCTTTTCACAGATTAAATAACTTAGCAGCCACATCTGTCCATTCTGCCGCTGCATCAACTTTAAATGGTGATTTTAGAAATGAAGATAGTTTGCTTACCTGTGCTGTTGGAATCTTGAAGCAAATTCGTTCCTAAGATCGCCCATAAATATTACGAGCACTGCAATGTCTTCTTCGGAGTACTCCTTATTTTTATTATATTCAAGAATAGTTGGAAAATGAATGAATTCTTGTTGTGCAATATCTTTTTCAAAGATATCCAGCTTACGACGAAAAGCAGACACGCTTTGTATCAGATCACATACTAATTTTCCATTTCCTTGTAAGTCTGTGTTAAGCGCATTCAAATATATTATAGAAAAGCCACAACTAGCATGTTGCGCCTGTTTGTTATATACTCAAAATGTGCCCTGGCTCCCTGTGTAGCTATATTTTGTAAGAAGATCACATGTTCTTTTATTAGCCAGAAACGTTCAATAACTTGACCTTTACTTAACCAACGAGCATTATTGTGTTGTAGTAAGTCATAATATGCTGAATCACATTCAGAAAGAAACTCGTTGAAATGTCGGTGCTGAAGAGCAGAATGAGATATCATAAAATTAATTAACTTCACTAAACTGTCCATGACTTCTTTAAGTCTAGCACTAAGTTTTCCACAAAGGGCTGCCTGGTGTATTATGCACTGATATGTTCATCATTCAATCTTCGCTTATCCACTGCTGGACATAGATCTCCCTCATAATTTTCCATCTATTTCGATCTTGTGCCTCTTGCATCCAATTCCTATGACAACGTTTTAGATCGTCAGTCCAACGTGTTGGTGGACGACCTCTGCTTCGGTAGGCATCATCTCTTGGTCTCCATTCCAGTATCCGCTTTGTCCATCTATTATCTGTCATTCGAGCCACGTGACTTGCCCAGTTCCATTTCAGTGTTGCTACTCTCTCTACTGCATCAGCCACTCCTGTTCTTTGTCGTAGCTGGCGATTTGGGATCTTGTCTCGTAGTGAAACGCCCAACATAGCACGCTCCATCGCCCTTTCGCACTGATATGTTATTAAATTTGAATTTTTATCCCTGATCCTCTTTACTACACCTTTTTCTTTGCCAATCATTGCTGGGGTCCCATCAGTAGAAATCAAAATGATTTTATTATAACTGATGTTAGATTTAGAAATTAATTCATCAATAACCTTGAATAAATCTTCTCCTCGAGCGTTACCTTTCAGCGGCAATATTGCTAGCAACTCTTCCGTAAAAATCTGCAACTCAATATCAAGAAATCTTATAAAAACAGACATTTGTTCATCATCAACAATGTCACATGATTCGTCAAGTGCTATGGCGTAGCAAGGTGCCTTTTGCAAAAGATTAAGAAGAGAGTTTTTAATATCCGCAGCTAAAATTTCCGTTCTTCGTGTATTACTTCGCTCTGATAATGAGATGCTAGGAATTGCTGAGACAACATCTTTTTTTTCTTCAAGAAGTGAGTTAGCTACTGCCAGCATACATTCCTTCACTATCTCAGAATCAGAAAATGGTCTTTGGTGTTTATTAAGTATCCAGTACACACGTAACGGTGCCTCTATCGATTTTCTTGGTCGCCCATGCAGCGAACTAGGATTTTTGTGCTTTTTTCGTAAGAATTAAGATATACCCGAAGTTTTTCTTTACGCGCCTGACTGCCAAGAGGAGAGTTTTTGTGGAGCTGCTGATGAGTTGTTTCGTAGTGTCGCTTCAAATTTCCACTTTTAACTAAGGCGACAGTTTTATTGTATATAAGGCCCACCGGAACCGCTTGCGGCCTATCAGGTAGTGTAAAACAATATTGTTCAGTCCATTCTGCCAGAAACTTTCTATTTTCACTGTTTACTTTTCTACTTTTCGGATCCATATTAACGAAGGTACAAAAAGATGTATAAAACCAACGAAAACGCGAGTAATCACAAAACAAATTAACGGTAGTGCACTACGTGCATGTCACTGACCAATTAGTGAGCCACTGCACAGTCACAGTTTAACCACAAACTTTCTTTTTTATACTATGGCCACTGTCAGTCAGTGGCCAGCAGCGTTGCCAGGCCCATAAATTTTATTTTCCCAAATTGTGTTTTAAAAGTTGCCAGATTTTGAACAGAATTCCCCAGATATATTTCATTATTGTAAACATACAATATTATTATAAAACAATATTTCATCACTTATATATAATTGTTATTATGTTTATTTATCATTTCACTTCCTATTTAAAAATTAACAGCAGTTTTTTTAACTTGATTGACTCAGCAATCGATATTCCGCAGTTCGGTCCACAGTTCAACCTTTCGCGGCCCGGATTCGGACCGCGGTCCGCCTGTTGCCGACCGTTGCTATAGTTGCTAATTTGAGTGACTTGCATTGTATGTGTTTACGTTAACTCATTCAAATGCAAGTTGTGAAAGGCAATTTTTAAAAGTAAATTTAACATGGGCGAAGTGCAGGAACCGCTTGGTAACAGACACTTTATATGGCATTAAACATTCATCCCAATTAGTTTATCTTCAAAAGGGTTGTGTCAATTTTTCACTGTCACAAATAATGGTTAAAACTGTGAATGCAACCAATTTATACAATAAAGAAGATGATGATGAACTACAAGAAGTTGAGTTCATATTAACTAAATAGTGATACATTACACAATACATTAACTACATAGTGAATATTTTTTACTTTTAAATAATTTGTTTGTTTATTTGTCTTCGTTTGTTTCTTTTGCAAAAAATTAAATATATGATTTTTCTACCTTGTTAATTTGTTGTTCAATAGAATATAAGTAAGTACGATAATCCGTACTATGAAATACGATAATTTAAACAACAGCACACGATTTTCTGACTTCGATGTTCTGGCATCGCCCCGTTACAGACACATAGCTATGAAATGAATTGGTTTGATGCCCTATCAAATATTCAAAGCTATCTAGATATAGTCTATAAAATAGAAATATAATGAAATACTTTGCATTAATGACCTGTTCCTTTAAATTTGCCGGTGTGTAAATTTTCAAATTTTGTCCTACCTTTACCATATACGGAGCGGCATCTGATAAAAATATTAAAACATTTTCGCTTTTTATTTCTTTTGACAAAAAGAAAGCAGAGAGTGTTTGCTGAATGAAACAGCTTACAGTCATATTATTGGTTTTCTTCAGTTGTTTTGCAGCTATTAAATAAGGTTTTCCTGGTTCATCCTCTTTTAAAGCGCCGATTATAAGATGCACCATATATTGACCACATGCATATGTACCTTCATCGACAATTATGTAAAAGTTATTATCGCATAAAGAAACTTTAATTTCCTCAATTACTCCGTCATACAATGCATTCACATTGCCCTTTCTTAGTGTTGCCTCGTTAGTAAGATTGAATGCAAATTTTTACAGTACAATATTTGTGCAAAAATTGACTAAAAAATGTATATTTTGCAATTTACACATTTCTTGATTAAACAAACATGTTTCTTTTTTTTATTCATCTTGATCTTGCACATTTTGAAGAGATGTATGGAATCTACTGCTGAATGGGTCCTAACGCAATCTTTTTTAGCTTCAACTTATGAGTCACCGTTTTTAAATGTTGCTCGACTTGAAACTTCTCACAGAAAATTTGTGGAAAAAAAATGTTCAAGCACCAAAAAGTAATCAATTTTCATATGAGGAGCTAAAGAAAAAAGCGGAATTGTCTATAATTTGATAAATTTTTGTATTTTGATGTTTCTCTCTATGTCCTCTAAGTAAAAGCAAATTTGTCCAATAAATATACTCTCCTGAAAAAATTATTTTGTGGACAAGATGCTTTTGTTTGTTAGTTCCTTATTTAAGAAATGAAATGTGAAACGCGAAATGAAATGTGAAATTTACGATTTTGGAACAGGCCTTGCAAAATACTTTCTCCACCTAGCTTTAATTCAGAAAAACACTTTATCCAAGCACTTTTTTGAATAGTAGATATATTTAAATTTAATATATACCAAACACTTCAAAAACACTAATCATGATACAACGTTTACTTTAAATAAAGATTTACCGGTAACTGTCAAAATAAATCGTTTTAAAAAGTATTTTTTTCCTTTTTATTTTAAACTTATCGTCCTTTTTTTAAATAGATTTCTGCAGTTGATATCAAAGCACCAAAAACAAATATAAAATGTAATTTTTATTACAATCAATTGTCGCTTAATCCCATGTAAATATAATATTTAACTTGATATGCTACAGAAAAACAGTTTCAGATACTTCAGTTTTGGTTTATCTTAAAATCGCTGATTGAACAATTTTTCTGAATAATATTAATCAATAATACTGGAGATATTTTTTTAGATGAAATAAAAATTAAAAAAACAATTTGTTTAGGTAAGCCCATAAAAAATAATAAAATAATTATGTGTGCGAAGCGGATGCGTGTACGATTTAAGCCGCGGAGGTTAAATTTCAAAGTGCGCTTAAGTGGCTTACCGTCTACATCATTATCAGTGGCATTACAGCTTGTTATGAGCCAAAGCCTTCTTCAGAACAATCTTCCATTCGCCCCTGTCTCTGGCAACTCTTCTCCATGCTTTAACTCCGATGGATTTTAGATCACCCTCTATGTTATCTTGATACCTTGAAGTTTTGGTCTTCCTCTGGCTCGTCTTCCCACTGGTCATCTTCGGTCGAAAAATTTTCTGATCGTTACATCTTCATCTCGCTTAATTACATGTCCTATCCATCGAAGGCGTGCTAATTTAATACATTTTACAACGTCAGATTCCCCAAAGCTTCTATATAACTCAAAGTTGTAGCGCCTACGCCACAAACCCTGTTCTTGGATTCCTCCATATATTTTCCTTAGAATTTTTCTCTCGAAACGTTTAAGCAATTCTTGGTCGTTCTGTGTAAGTGACCACGTTTCTGACCCGTATGTTATCTGTTTCCTCAAGCCATAATAGCACTTATTGGCAAGCACTATTCTTCTTTTAATGTCTTCGCTGATATTGTTGTCTTTGGTCAGCAGCGAGCCCAGGTAGACGAAGGTGTCCACACCTTCCAGTTCCAGATCATCAATTAATAGTCTAGGTATCTGGTTGCCCGATCTAGTACAATACATATACTTGGTTTTCTGTGCGTTTATTTATAATCCCACTCTCAGTGCCGACGCCCTTAGTGATCGAAATGCTTCGATCAGAGATTCCGTGGACCTTACCGTCTACTACTTATTTTTATTTCCCGCCTATCTATTTCTTCCAGTTCTTCTGGTTTTCAACATGTTTTCATGATTTTTCTTTTTTTTTTTCTTCTATATCTATGATCTAGCGTATTTATATTTTCCTCGATCTTTCCTTTCTTCTTTTTCGTTACCTTTTTTCATGTAGTGAGTTGTTCTCACTTCACTATTTCTAGTAGCTATTCTTTACTTATTTCTCTCAAACAATTTATCACCTTTGGATTTATATCATCTGCACCCATTATTTCTTCTTGGATATTTTTAATGTTGATTTCTTCTATTTCTTGTCATTCTCGTTTTTTGTTACAATGCAGAGGTCTTATTAGGTGTCTCCCAACTGCTTCTATGTTTCTCTGTCCTGTGCCAATCTCATCCACTGCTCTTATGTCGTCTACTCATCTCTTTTTAGTTGTAATCATCTTTAATTTAATGTTAAAATACAC
Organism: Diabrotica undecimpunctata; assembly: GCF_040954645.1. NCBI lineage: Eukaryota > Metazoa > Arthropoda > Insecta > Coleoptera > Chrysomelidae > Diabrotica > Diabrotica undecimpunctata. The sequence goes on along the minus strand of NC_092803.1, from coordinate 122,600,870 downwards.
ACTACGGAATATATGCTTATTCTCATGCAATTAACAATTAAATAATAATCTGTTCTTAATATTCTTATAATGCCTTGTATCCGTTTGATATAATAGGATACTTTCGATGTAGTTGGTAGGTACTTTGAATTCACCTTAACTCATAGTCACCTTAAGTCATATATCGAGAACACCCAACTAGGAACTAAACATTTTAGACTTTTCAAACAAATGAAGATATTTCTTGATATTTTTAGTACAATAAATTTTTTTAGATGTATGCTTTATTTGTTCAATATTTTGTTGAATCGTTGTTTATATCACTTTGCTTCTTCATTATCGAAGTAACTTATGCTCATATATTATAACATCACAGTACAAATCAATATACCATGTTTTTATTAATTTGCATATTCGGATATACTTGAAATACGATTATTACGTGAATATTGTATTTAGCTTCAGCCCTTCGGACAACAAATTCGTTACGTGTTCAGACGATGGTACTTTGCGGATATGGGACTTTTTCCGGTATCAAGAGGAGAGAGTACTTCGAGGTAAGTACAATATTGTTGTTTACATTTTACACTTGAAAAATATTAAGTATTACTGTCTTTTTTTCTTTTGTCATAATTTTTGCAAACTATTCACTGCTGTCACATGTATTCATTCTAGCCCACTTTTGTTTTCTGTAGTTAGTCTAAAATACACCTTTGTCCTATTTTCTGAAATGTGATTGTTTTGTACTCTTATTTTTATACAAATATTGATTAGTTTGAGAAGGTCAAAAGGATTGGGTATTCATTGTTAATACACTTTTTATTCTTATGATTGTGTATTCTAAGTTAACTACTAAGAAGTATTAGTGAGACTTTTTTTTTGTTTTCTGGTATTGGACGTTTTTTTTTTTATTTTTCTGTATTTATGATCCTAATATAAACATTTGATCGTATTTAAGATCATTCAAGAATATCTTAACTGAAGATGTAATATAAGGATGATATAAAATACTTTGGGGAGGAAACCACAATATCTTGATTTAAACTAGATTTAAGTATTACGAACTATTTTCTTCTCTTATGCTTATATTCTTGCAGTCGACGGATTAAGATTATATTTCTTTATTAAATATTTTTCTTTCTCTAAAAAGATTTTGTTCATTCATATTTTCTCTATTTAATTTAGCCGTATTTTTCTTCTTATTCAATATTTTATTGAAAAACAATTCCAGAATGTATCTTGCTTTACTTACTTTCTGATTATCATTTTATGCTACTATACGAGGATATAATAATATCTAATTGACTTATACGGGTTCCATGCATAAAGAAAATATTGAATTTAATACGATTGGCGATCAATGTCCTTTGTATGTCACCATGAAAAATTGGATTCCAACGTTCATAAGATGTAAATGTTTCATTGAAGGTGATCCACCCAAACCACGTCACCATCGATGGTATAAATGAACCGTTCGCTCTTCTCAGTAGCAGTACTGCTTTGTTTAGTGGTCAGTGTAGTAGTGTCTGGGGACTCGGGAGACTGAGACCTGGGAAGCCCCGAAAAACCTTCCAAGAATGTTGAGTTTAATATTAATTCTTGTAATAGTATTATATATATATATATATATATATATATATATATATATATATATATATATATATATATATATATATATATATATATATATATAGTAGACTAACCTCTATAACGAGAACTGAAATGGCAGACTAATTACCTCGTTATAAGCGGATCTCGTTATATCAAACAACAATAATACTGTGCATACACATGAATATGTAGTTTTCTAAAACATTAACTTAGCAATATAAGATGCTAAATATTATTTGAATGGCGTTTTTGAAAAAAAGTTGTTTACTTTTATTGTCAACGATATACATTAAAACAAAAAAATCTGTATAAAGCATATTTTCAAGGATAACATAATTTATTGCTTTTACAATTGGAAGAAGTCTGTCATTTTTGACTGCTTTAAATTGTCCAGTATATCTATCATATTTTCTAAACATGTGAAACAGTTGTATGTTTCTTCATTTGCGTTTTGTGTTTGAATAAAGTTTTTTACAACGTTTAAAGCACTTTCCACATCTTGTCTATTAGCACCTTCTTACTATTAGGTGCGAATGGTCAACCTATAAATACCCTAAAAGGGTATTTATTTATAGCCACGGGCGGGCCAAAAACGTAAAAAAAACACGTTTTTCGATCTTATTTTCTCTCGTTATAACCAAATTTGCCTCGCTATATAGTTCAATAGAAATTTCACGGGACATCTAATGTACCTCGTAATAACCGTGTTCGTTATAAAGGGAGTATACTATATATATATATATATATATATATATATATATATATATATATATATATGTAAAAGATAAAATCTTTTAGCGAAAGCCGCTATCGCTTTATTTATATATAGCGCAAAGGATACAGAAAACGATATTATCATATCGTTTTCGTCCACGGCCGCCAAAGTAGGTGGCGCCTTTGTAAGCTAACTACTGTTGTAGTGAAGTTTTGGGAGACATTCGTTGGACTTTCCGAGTTTGAATTTGTATCAGCCCAAGTGTCTGATGAGGCTGGGATACGCCGAAATGATCATAACACTTTATTGATACCGATTCGATCACGGGAAGTTTAACGAATTTGTCCTCCTAGGCAATATATATATATATATATATATATATATATATATATATATATATATATATATATATATATATATATACATCTAGCGGTTAATGTAAGCTCCGTTCTAAAACGGTATTATACTAACTCCAGTAAAATATACACCGTGTATACTATTATCTGAGTAGCGCTTTATGTAGACTCCGACCAACATGTAGGATTAAGTGGACTCCACAAAAGGATAAACCATTTATGGGATCCGTATTTACCATTCTGTGTACATTTCTAAACTTTTGCGATGTTGCCAATAATTGTATTAGTAGTAGATTTTCAAATTTTACAGCAGGTACACTTTGGAACTTGAAATTTATTTAAATATCCATCAATTTAGTCATGGAGGAATTTCAGGATTATTTGGCTAATGAAGTTAAATATAAAATGTTAACCGACACATAACTTTAGTTTACTTTTTAGTTTTAATAAACAAGACGGTAATTTATATTACTTGCTTTATATATTTTCAAAAATAAAGTGTCTATTATAAACTTGGAAAAGTTAAGTTTCCATTTTTATTAATTAGTATTTTTTGTTAAAATGCATTGGCACTGAAACATTTAGTCCATAAATGTACGTACATCGGATAGAGTAATCGTGTAACAGTTTATGAAAGTAGAAGCCCCTTCGGTAGGATTATAATGTTTGTTACCCTATTAATTCAAGAAAACTGTACAACAGGAAGGTCTTTGTAATTTTTCGATTACTGTAGATTATGACATACAATATTTGTTTCATATCGTAGTTGAATTTAAACTACAATAATTTATAAATCAATCTTTAATGACATAATTTTTTACTGTCTAATTTCAATAGGTATGTCGATTTTTAATTAAAATATTTAATGCATTAAAGTCGCGTAGAGATTTTCACTAAACATTTAATTTTAAAGATATTATTATAAAAGTCCAAAAAAAGTATAAAAGTCTAGGGAATTTAATATCCCACTATAGATTTGTTTTATAGATTATCGTAAAGCGTTCGACAGAGCCAAATGGATACACTTATGACTGATACTAAAAGAATTAGGTGTACAACAACACCTAATTTTGCTTATAACTGAACTGTTCGAATACACTACTGGACCATTTAAACTAATATTAAAAGAAAATTGAACTTCAAATGGTAGATTAGCTAACGAAATATAAGTATCTGGGAAAAATTTCTCAAACGATATTAATATTGAAAGAGACTTTAAAGAGCATCTGACACAGCATGCTAAACCGTAAGGCGCCTTAACCAAACAATATGGATATTTGAGAAAAATTATAGCTCGTTTCAGAAAGAATTGTAAATATAACATTAATCTAGATTAAGAAGAAACGCTGAAGAAAAAAACAGTAGCGGTTAGCCTAAATAAAGAAAGGCAAAAATAGATTATATTTGATGTTTTGAAAAAATCGATCCGAAAACCGTATGAAAAACATGTCATAGTATGGACATCGTGCGCGGCGATGCCTCTGCCGTCTGCCTATATCGGAAACTTTTACTACCATTTGACTATTTGTGTACGATTTGTGTAAGGTTAAGTGGCACACCACAAAAAGTGTTTTTATTTTCTCTTTTGTTTAATAATTAAAATGTATTGCTATACTTTTAGATGTTCCAAAAAAAACAAAGGATAATAAACATAAATTATGAGGTACAAAATTCTATTATTTTCTATGCGTAAGTTATTATAGACACATAGGCTATCACACAGTTAAAAACTATGAAACCTACGAAAAAAATACAGTAGACTATGACTACATTTGTGTTTTAGCACTATAGTAAGAACAAGATAAAAATCTAAATACCTACATAATTATATTAACGAGAAGTTAATAAAACTTTTGATAGTTATCAGTAAGAGAAAGCCCATTTCAGACTAGATTATGAAAAATGTTGTTGGTTTTACAATATCAGGTACATTTATATAATGATAGGAATACAAAAATAAAAAAACAACTTGCTTTTTCAAAACAACAATCAATCACTTCATTTTATCACAAAAACTTTAAAAAATTGCAATGTAATTAAACCCTTTTTGTGAGCTATAACACTCTTATGCGCTTTAGGAGCACAACTATCAGCTAAATGTTCTTCATGTGGGAGTCCTGAGTAATAGTACTCCAACATGGTTCTCCTGTAAATTGTCAAACTTAGTCTTAGATAACAACGACAACCTTCTTAGTATTTATGTACAAGATACCGTCTACAATTATGTGATTATGTGTACGTGCTAATATTCTTTTAAAAGAGATTAATAAAATTCGCGGGTAGACACCGCGACATCGGTATGTCCCGTAGCGATAAATTTACCATTTTATTGTAATTAGCATTTAAAAATGAAATTTTCATCTTTCATACAAACATCGATAGTTTTTAGCTATGGATGTATTTGGGTCACACAATCCTGTAGCAGATTTAGTCTAAAAAGTTTTATTTTACGCACAATTAGCACATTGGCTCTGGAAATGACCTATACATATACATTATTAATTATTTCCAATCAAGATTTTTAAGCAGCTCTGCACCATTGGTTCATTTTTGTTGCTTTTTTATTTGCCCTTTCTTTTTATCGTCATCATTACATAGCGCTACAACACTGGGTGAGTCTTCGCTAACTACAACTTTTCTCCACGTTGATCGGTCTTCTATGAATCTGCAATCAAATGAAATATTAATTTTTTGAGATATCCGATTTTGTGTCCGATCTAACTTAGTCAATAAAATTAATTCTCCTGGACTTATAAGAGCTTTCTTCATTCAGTATCTGTTCCTAATCTATACGGATTTGTAGCAGTATAGTAATAAAACCTTATTTGTTTTAGTCATTCTTCATAATTCGCATCACTATATTAAAATAGGTCTGAAGTTGTTCTTTATTTCTTCAGTGGCTTTATTATTAACTGTGATTATTGATCCAATATATTTAAAGTCTTCCATACTTTAAAAAACGTAGTTGTTGACTTTAATGTTTTATCTAAATTCATTGAATTGGTATCTTCTGTGTATTTGCTTGTATTTGGTTTTCACCTCGTTGATTTTAAGTAAAACTTTTTTCATGCTCTCTGGACTTTGTTGAAGATGTCGTTTAGGAACGGGAGAGAGTTTCCTATGAAATCTATATCATAAGCATCATTCTAGGAGCTGCTTTGTTAATTGACCGTTAATGGATTACGTGTTAAAAGGACGTTATTTCTATTTTGGTAAGCTGTTCGTTCATTTTTGATTTATTTGAATCGAGAATCTGTATTTTATTAGATCTCTGGTTTATTTATTTGTTTCCTGTATCGTTATTACAAGGAGTTTGCTGGATACCGAAATAGGGAATCCAGTGGTACGTACATGATCTTTTGATTACCAACATTAGAAAATTTGTCTTACTGTAAAATCGTGATGATTTTACTAGAAAATATAATGTTGTTTAATAATAATGAAGTTGTTTCGCTTTGCCGTCTCCATCGAGGTCGCAGTGAGACTGCTATCGTTATACCTTCTGGTATTTAATATTTTGCCGGTCAAGCAACAATTCCAAGAGTTATTAACTTGGTACTGATATCTCTGCTTCCCGATTTTAGCAAGCCATTAAAACTGCTACATTCATGCTTTCTATTATCCAACGACCAGCCAGACGATTATATATAATAGCCAAGGAAGGTTTTGGCAATTTAATAGGTTTTTTGTGTGTTAGAATATAATTTCTCCAAAAAAGTAAAGATTATCTATCCGCTATCCAGATTTAATCCATCGATTAAATATTAGAATACTATTGAGTAATGCTATTACATACCAGCAAAAAAAAAAACGGTATAATAGTCAGTAACGAGAAAACCAGATAAATGTTCATTAAAAGACAAAAGAGACGATGTAGAATAGGGCATATAACGTAACAATAGACCCATATAATTTTGAAAGGTTTGAAAATTTAAATCCGGAAGTGTAATACAAACTACTAAAATCAGGATATAAAAAAACAATGTAAGTAAAACTCACAAGAAAAGCCCCAGAAATGTTTTACGACCGGGAACTAATGCTAAGGTCAAACAGGAAAATAAAGATTGGATTTAATTTTTTTGCTTAAAACTTAGCATTGCCAGCTTGTATTCTGTTATTCTCTTTTGTAGTGTTTTTGTTAAAAGTGCTCTTAAATCCCAACTATTTAGGCTGATGAACCATTTTAAAGTTGTACTGGTCTATTAAAATATTATGTCCTATTCTGTTTCGTAGTGCTCTTCTTATGATAGCCATATATTTTTTTTATTATCGTTGATTTGGAGGACCCTTTTCTGCGCTTTTTCTATTGAATGTATTAATGTTTTTTTGTTACTAATAATTATACTCGCTACTATATTAAACTCATCCTCGAAAGTCCGTATAATCTGAAGACCTTGACTATTAAACTGTGAGATTTTCTGTATTAGCTTTCAGGGCGATGCTTTCCAAAACGATCGTAAACACGATTGGAGATACGGCATCTTCCTGTTTGAGGTAACTGTACATTTGAAAGTAAGTTGACAGTTATTTCCTTAGGTATGCCTAGTTCTTCCATAGCATTTTAGTTACAATCTTATAATTATATCATATGTTTGTTTAAAATCTATAAATAACTAGCTTAATGTTTTTTTATTCCCATTTCATTTCCCATAACATTTTTCATTAAGTATATAATGTTCCTAACTTCACATTAATCTTTCCTGATTTCACATTTGTGGTTGCTGTATGTCAAAGAAGACACCATTTTCCATAGCGGGTGCTATGATTCCAATGGGATAAAGTACAACCTACATATTTATTGCCAAAATTACTTTGCTGCTGTATCGAGTACCGTTTACTGGTATATGAATTTTGTTACGAATTTATCTTGTGTGCTGAACTCTATCAAATCTTTTACCGCGAATTGAAAAGCACATTTATTTATAACATTTATTTTTAACGTTCTGTGGAATATTTTACGTTTATCTAAATAAGTATTTACTATAGTGTATAATAGTTGTAATTTTATTTTACTATTTGTATCTATATAGGTATAATTTATAATATATGAATTGTCTTATATTATACAAAATCATCCTATTTGTGTAAAGTGATATTTATGTGGCAATTAGTTGTAAAGTCATTAGTCTGTCCTGTCGTATCAAATTTTCCTGATAATTTTTGTAGACAAGCGGTTTAGTTTATGTAATACAATATCCCCAATTGTTCTCATAATATTTAGGTTTCAAAACAGCTGTTACCTACGCTAATTCATTCACCTTTTTAAAGCACTTTGTCCAGTTTTCTGTAAAAGCATATTTATTTTACTTGTAGATTACTCCTTGTTAAAATTAATTTCTTAGGTAAGCCTTGTTCGGCATTAGTATTCTATGGTTTCATTCTTATGATTATATCATGTGTTTGTTTAAAATCTATAAATAACTAGTTTAATGTTTAATGTTTTAACTGCCTAATAGTGAATAATTGATCAACGATTTATTAAGTTGTTCTAATTCCACACTAATGGTCTCCTATTTGATAGTTCACCTATTCACTCAATCGTTCCAGGTGTATTAGAAAAAATACTGTATATCCTAATTATTAATATATAGCTTATATATAGCTTTTACCGCTACAGTTTGTGCAGTACATTTTATCATCACTTTTGTGTATGGGTATACTTTTCAGCAAGTTGGTACTTGCTCTTACTTCTAAATTGACAGATCAGCTGTTTAACTGCCTGTACTGAACTTTCTTTTTCATTTTGTAAATATATATAAAAATTAATAAAAACCACTCTGACATACCGTTGATTGAAATATTGGATACCCTATACTATTTATTCAACGGAAATACTAAGATCACACGGGGAGAATATTATGGGTTATTTCTGGTTTGGTCAAAATTTACACTGAAATTACTAACAAGAGAGTGCTCTCACTTCCACATGTTGAAATTGATATATAGTACCAACAGATGCTAGTCATATACCACCAGCACTAATAAAATGGAAACTATCAAATTAATGTAAATTAGCAGCATGAGAATAGTGCCTCGTACTTTTATATAGAAATTTGTTGACAGACAAATATTTATTTTTTTATATACTAGGTTCTAAAAAAAGTGTACTCAAAACAAATAAATATTATCTAACAAGTGTTTTATTCCAGTTTCATATGAAAGCACCAGATATTAGATATTATAAATTTCGTCATAGGTGCAAATTTGAAATGAAAACCAAATGATAGAGCATATAGTGAAATATAAATATCTTAGCCCTCTATTGCCCGACTTTTTTGTAAACTTTTTTGTTTATAAAATGTTTTAATTTGTATATGTGCTCAAATATCCATTTACAACAACTATTAATTTTTTTAGATTTTTTAAATTTCGTTTGGGGAGAGTTTTGAGAGTGTTTACCAAAAACTAACGAATTAAGTTTTATACTTATTTATTATGCAATTCAAAAAACAAATATTTGTAGTTGTAAAACATAAAGCAACTTTACATTTATCGCACATTACTTTAGAAGTATTACAGCATCCTGGTTTTTCGCATCTTCCCTTTTTTTCAGAAATTACTGGCCAGTGAAGGGTTTGGTCAAGCCTAACTTCCTTTGGTAGGACAATAGCAGTAGATCCTCTCCTCTGTTTTTTTACAATTTCGTTCTCAATTTCACTGAGCCTGGGACGTCCTTTGTTTTTGATCTGGTCATTGCTTGCTAACAGTACGCTACATAAGTGGTACTTAAACTGTAACAAAGGCAACTTCTTTTTAATTTCAAAGTAATTACAATCACGACAGCAAGGGTAATCACAATCACGAGGATGCAACAACCAGCTGTTAACAACAGCTAAATCCAGAAGGTGAAAAAATATTTTTAGATAACACTTTTTAGATCTTATGTCTGTTCGGTAAAAAGCAATTAGTGAATCCATAAGATCGACACCTCCAATAAATTTATTATAAAATTGCACTGAATTTGGACAGCATACAATAATTCTTGATTTTTGTTTCTTATTCCACATCTTGACTAACGAAGTAGGCTCAGAACCAACAAATGTACTAAGCAAATGAACCGGTTTATTATCGTACCACTTTAACACTGTTTGTCTTATGCCATCTACTGTAGCGTGCTTTTCTTCTACAGTACCTCTGCTCTGTTTCTTTATATTCTTGTCATCAGAAAAATGGCAATAAGGCAATCTGTTTGGAAGAACAGTTCCCAAACATTGCAGTTCACGTTTTTCCATTTCAATCTGCAACTGAATGCTATTGAACCAGTTGTTAAAATATACTTTATAGTATTTGTTTGGTTTGACTATCTCACACAATCTTATTACTACATTACCGCTGGTGTCTACATTAGGCAAATGAAGAGGATGTTTAACAGTTCCTGTATATAATTCCCAGTTATAAACAATACCGTTGCTATCACACAAAACAAATGCCTTGTATCCCCATTTTTTGGGTTTGTTCTTCATATATGGTTTTAAAGAATGTGCCTCTTTGAATGGTATCATTTGTTCATCAATACACAATTTTTCACTCATTGGAATACTTTGAAAATTTTAAAATAGACCGTTGATGAATGGTCTAATTTTGTATAACTTATCATTATTGTTGACCATATTTTCGTTATTATTGAAATGCATTTTAGTTTTTATTTCTTCCCAGCGATTCCTAGATATAGTATCGACTATTTAAGCAACACGTGTTTCCTTCTGCCAAAATGATCTTGTCCTTGGCAAGCCATATATTGACATCAGTAGAACATATCCAATAAATTGGTTTAATTCTGCTAGTGTCATATTCAATGGTTTATTTATATTCTTTTGCAGTGCATACAAATTACTTTGTTCTACTATGTTTTCCAGCATATTGGTAGATATCATCTTTTTAAAATAATGTAGAGGGGATTCCGGTTCTAATAATTTGCATGTTGGTGAATTACCTTTCCATTCTGGAATTGGAAATACTGTTCGGAAACCACTCTTCCACTGAATGTTTTTTACGATCATTTTTGACCTTTTGAGCACATTTTGTTCAGTGTGTTTTTCTGTTTTATCGGTATCGCCCTCATCTTCATCTTGGTCCAAATCTAAATTGGTATCCTGGTCTAAATTTGCTTCGTACAAATCATCTTCATTTTCCATTTTATTTGATCCTGGATCGATTGATATCTGAGTACCTCGAAAATTCATTATCACTTTCTTATTATCTAAGCAACATACCTGTTTTTTATCACAGTACTGAAACAACACAATAAAATAAACAAATGTCAACGGTAATCAATATCTAAATGCTGATATAATGCCTCTGTATGTATTTTAAAATATATTGTACACAATTTATAACAATAAATCACGATCGAAAATACAAACTAATAAGGCAGTCATGTCCATTTGACATACTGTTAAACATTTCCATATAGGTTTTGTCATAGGTTCATCGAGTGTATTAAAATGTATAACTAAATGTTGCCTGAAATTAACAGAGGGCATACTAGAGTCGTAAATTGTTTTAAAAAAGTTTTCTGCATCAAAAACTCCTTTGTTGCCTTGAGTACACACGGGGCTATAGAGGGTTAAAATAGCTGTATTGAGCGAGGATAAGGTTATTGATGAGGAAAAAAAGACCTATCGCTGAGGAAGTGAGAAAGTAATTGGCAAACACAAAGAGCACTTTAATTACATTAAATGAAATATGCATTACACACATATCTTGATACACACATCTTGACACACATATCTTGATACACATGAAACAAGACCATTAATAAACACGTTAAGAGAATCTTAAGAAATAATAACCAAAATTTAATTTTTAGTACACAAAAGAAATAATGATAAACAGAAGATACACAAATTAAAAAAACGTTATCCCCTTATTGTACGCAAGAGAGATACCTCTAGGAAAAATCAAAACGATCGAAAATATATACCAAAACAACACAATAAAAGTAAAAGTAGAAGAAGAACTAACCGACCCTATTAAAGGTGACAATGGGATAAGACAGGGATATTACCTGAGTCCTCTATTATTCAACCTGATTATGGATGAAATAATAAAAAATAAGAATTAAAAAGGGATACCAAATGGAAGAAAAACAAATTAAAATAATCTGCTGTGCAGACGACGCAATACTACTCTTTCACAGTGAAAATGATTTACAACGTATGCTGCACCAATTTCATATAACCGCCAGAAAATTTAACATGTTAATTTCCCCAAAAGAGACAAAATGCATGGTTACAAGAGCAAATTTACTAAGATGTTAATTGGAGCTGGAAGGTCATATAATAGAACAAGTGTTAGAGCTTAAATATCTAGGCATCACATTATCTAGCTACGGAAAGCTCGAAACTAAAGTGGAAGACCCAGTGAATAGAGCAAACAGAGCCACAGGCTGCCTAGATGAAACATTATGAAGAAATAAAAATATCGGAAAAGAAACGAAAGGCAGAATTTACAAAACAGTCATCAGACCAATAATGACATACGCGGCAGAAACAAGATCTGACACAGAGATGACCAAAAAGATATGAAACAGCAGAGATGAAAACACTTAGAAAAATTGATGGTAAGACACTATGGGACAGAGCTAGAAGTACAGATATACGACGTAGACGCAAGGTGAAGAACATCAAGAAATGGAAGAGTAGAATGAAACGATCGTATAAGCCGAATGACAACAAATAAAACAATAAAGACGGCAAGAGACGGTTAACCCATAAGAAGACGATCAGTAGGACGACCACGAAAACAATGGAAAGGCAACTTACTGGAGGCACATTGAAAAACAGACAGAGTTATGTCTATATAAAAAGAAAAAGTAGAAGAAGAAGAAGATACACAGGATAAACATTAAAATAGTTGCAAGAAAGATAAAATAAATCAGTCATATTAATGTAGAATATCAGAGGACAGAGTGTTTAGAGAAAATAATGAATGTCATATTAATGTAGAATAGCAGAGGACAGAGTATTTGTCATAGCTTTGGACAAGTGCCCAATTGAAAAAAGAACACAGATCGTTCAAAAAAGACGGAACTCTAGAAAGAAAATAGAATAGATTTAAAAAAATAAAAGCATAAACATGTCTTTTTCTACTTTTTTAATATTGAAGATACGTAAGTAGAACATTGAATTAAAATGTAACCCTTGATATTTGTGATAAACCCATCACCTGAACAGTGGCGCCGATGTATGTAGTTAAGATTGTTTACAATTATTTTAACTGTTTATTTTTTTATTATCTATATATGAGTTGTGACAGATATCACAAACTTATTTATTTTCCACAAAGAGGCTCTTTAGAACCTAAAATTATTACTATACAAATCTGATTCGACATATCTTCAAAAAGTAATACACGGCATGTAAAATTTAAATTTTTAATAAAAAGTAAAAGATTACGCATTACTTATGGGGTTTAAAAAACGAGCCTTTAGGTAGATTGAAGTACTAATAAGACCACCGCAATCGGGCATACCCCGGGTAATGATTAATTAATTAATCGGCTAATTCTTCAGTCACCCCCTTAATATGATTTTGTCAAATTGGTCCTTTTTAGAACCAACTATTCTAATAACATATATCTATAACTGTTAAGGGGGTAAATCTAAAAATCAAGAAAGTTTACTTTACTTAAACTTATCAGACATATGAGCTAAACACGAATCTGACTAATTTCTAGTACAGGAAACACATATAGGGCCTAACCTAGGGTATTTGGTATATAGCTGATCGCTGAAAACCACATTATAGATATAGACATATTATTTCTATCGGAAAAAAGCAAAGAATAACTCAAAGTAAGAAAGGACAAAACCAGTCAGCTGAGAGAACCTTTTAACGATTTTGAGCTTGGATCCACCATCTACATATTTAATGAAAAATAACACAACTACCTACCTTGAGGATCTGAGCACAAAGCTTATTACGCAATCTGGACCAAAAACACTACAATGACTTATCCAGATGATGAACAACTGTATTCAAATTAGGAGATACCCAAAAAATAGAGACAAGCCAAAGTTGTTACCTTACTTAAGCCTGGCAAACACTCCAACGACCACAAAAACTATCGGCTAATATCTTTATTTTGTCAGCTATTCAAAATACTTTTGCACAATATCGTTAATATGATATCACCGATATTAGAAGAAAAACTTAAATTAAAAGACAAAAGTGGCTGTAGACAGGGAAGATCACGTACATCACAAATACTAAATCAAAGACGGGTACGAAAAATATCGGGTATCAGGGGTGGTATTTTTCAATCTAAATGCCGCTTACGACACCTTAAATTACAGAATATTTCTCCAAAAACTATATGATATCCCCTTAGATAACAAACTCACTTATATTGTCTGCGTATGCCTCCACAATAGAATATTTTTTGTATCACTCAATGATAAGAATAGCAGATGAAGAACGGTCTCGCTTGGGGTAGCATAAAGGCCCCTACACTGTATAACATTTACACAAACGAACGATCCATACCGGTAGATACTAGAACTTCTATTATATAGACGATACACCTATTATTACACAATAAAAATAAACAATGAATCAATTTTCAGCCAAAATCCCTGAACAACTCATGTGTGCTCCATTAATCTCCCTAACATAGACGCTTTCACAAAACTGAACATCCAATAATGTCATGAAATTGTTGAACGTAGACTTCATATAAATTCCTTGAAAATAATTTGTATCGCACGGGGTCAGTCACAGATCATTGTTTAAAACAAAAAGGTAAATTGAGGACCAGAAATAATATTTTTCGCATGCTTGTCAGCTAAAAATGAGGTGCGCGTCCTTCCGCCCTTAAAACAAAGACGCTTGCACTATATGCATCTGCTGCCGAATATACCTTGTTAGACAAATTCTTTCTTTTTGTGCAGTTTTGTGTAGTACTACCCATTTTACCACAAAAATATCTATTGTAGCTCTTAACCATATTTATTTTGAGATAACCTTTTATCGAGATATCATATATAGTACACAAATAAGACCAGAACTAAAATAATAAAAAAGCTTTATACAAGATATCGCAGAAGATTGGATGAAATAAAAGTAGTTTTTATTAATCGGATGCTTACATAAAACGTACAAAGACATACTCACGTAAACAAAATATATTACGAAATTTCTGTAATTAAAAAAAAACATTGAGTTCGGCATTTAACTAATAAAATTATATTAAATAAAAAAACAACATTTTTAAAAATGCAGAAAAAATAAAATTTCCTATGCAAGCGAACATTCCATTAAATAATAAGCCCAAATCCTTTTGTATCTATATACCTGTTTTTAAAGAACCAGTTACCTCTTAGTACGTAGTTATACCATGTAATAAGATATCCTTTGTTACTCAGTGTAATGCGTATGACATTACACTGTCTACGAACAGTAGATAAAAATAAGGAGCCCATATAAACCGCTCGGGATATATGTTGAAAATATAAGGTATAATCGCACAGTTGCCAAACTCTCAGAGCTTACTTAAACCGATAAACCTATGGTTCAATTATACATTGAAGAAGATCTCAACGACCCCTATAATATATACACGTGAACTAACCGATATACATTTATGATACAGGGGTATTTACGGGCTTAAAAAATTTTTTAAAAAATTATTAAACTCTACATGTTGATGAATCGACAGAACCAATATTATGGAATGGTCAAGTGAGCTCCGTATATCGGTACCCACTTGACCACGGAGCTCGATTGAACCTGAATTTTAACATGGGCGGAGTCCACTTTATGCCGTAGATATATATATATATATATATATATATATATATATATATATATATATATATATATATATATATATATGTATATAAATTGAAACGCCGAATATATAAATAAACGTCGAAATGAGCAGAATTCATCAAACCTTCTGTGTAAGAATTGATATCAATAGACTGTTATAACGTTATTTCTGTCTTCAGTCAGTCGCAGTCGAGTAGATAAATACTCCTACATGGAAAGCCAGCGAATTGTTCTACTATTTCCTACTTCTCGAGTGGGAGCTACAAAAATCCATGGGGCTATAGAGCATTCAAAGTGTGCAAAGCGTATGTAAAAATGATGGGTGACTTTTATCGATTTGAAGTACAAATTGGAGATACGCGATTTTCTGTTATACGATTTTTGGTGGTAATGTTACATCAAGAAGATACGGACTTTATCTAATAATCAACAATACATTCGTTATTGCGATTATTATTATAGAAAAGACTTGAATAATTGAGAGTTATGTTTTATTTTGAGAGCGTACAAGGCGTACAAGCCTCTTATGAACACAACACAACATCTCTATTATTATGACATCTAGAAAAAAAAAATTATAGCCCTGGAAACTGTTAACAACATGAATTAGAAAAACTTGAGGATGATGCTATTTTGAACATAGTTAATTCCTTTTTTGCAATAAACAATTTGCATACAGAAATTGATGCTGCACAAAACTTAATAAATGTGATTAATAAATCGGATGTCATAGACAAAAATTTGGCTGTAAAAAATATTCTTGATGGTCTCACAAAGACGTGACTGATCCATCGCATGCTGTTAATTTAGCGGAAATACCATGTAAGACAATTTAACAAGACATCGTCATATCATTTATTGACGTACCAGCTCCATCAGGAATTTATGGGGGTTTTAAGGCTGAGGAAAAAATATGTTTGGCGCAGAAAACATAGGCTTTGGAACAAGAAAACACAGACTATATACATAAGTTTCTGTTGGAAAATAATGTGCAAGAAACTATACCCAAACGACAGTCCAGAAAACGAAGATGAAAATAAATTAGACGAGGAAATGGGGAAAGATGAGAAAAATCAGCGACATTTAAATAACAGGTATGCTGATATTTTAAATTTAACAAAGGGGTCGAAAAAATACGAAGTTGATAATTTTACATGGTCGAGAAATAAAAATAAATTAAATCGAGAACAAGCATTAGACTACACAGGTAAGAGAAAATCCGATGGCAAATGGAACTATTGCATACCTAGAAATAAAAAGATATAAGAAAATCCATGTACTTGTAAAATTAAAACTAGGTCAAAGAAAATTGAATGTAATAAAGTCGCTCAAGAAAACCGGGAAAGTATTTTATGTTTTAGAATAATATGATGTGGTCAGAAAGAAGAGTCTATATTCGATGTTTGGTTAAAATAGAAAACCTACAGAGAAGACGCGGAACCAAAGAATAAAGCAGAAGAAATTTTTCTTTAAAATATCAAAATTGTAGGTTACGGTAGAGACTACAGTTCTAAATTGGGAGAAATTCAACAAATCTAAGGACAAAAGAAAAGCAGTCAGAATAAAATGTATGAAAACAAAAATTTAGGATTAAAATCATTTTTAAACCCGCTGCCGAAAGTTGAGTCGCATTATTGCCGATCATCCAGCAGTAAAGTCTACTTAGAACCAATGTGGAGTTCAACAACAAAGTTATTTAAATTTTACAAACGTAATTATTGACCTGAAAATAATATTGCACCTGTATCTAAGACTGTATTTTTTCAAGAGTTTAATAAGGAAAACCTTTCCCTTTATGTTAAAAAAAAAAGACTTGTGTAACCCCCCTAAGAAACTGTAAGGTGTAGCTTACGATACAAAAAATATTGGACAAGAAGAGTCCTACACCAGGAAATAAAGAAACAAGCTTGGAAAGAGAAAAACAGAGACAAGGATTCTACTTCAGTTGCTGCAGTTTTTACTATGGACTTACATACCGTATTGCTGTGTCCTAAATTAACTATAAGGTCAATGTACTATAGAACGAAATTAGTAGTACATAATTGCACCTTATTTAATTTAAAAACACAAGACGACTTCTGCTTCCTCTGACACGAAGCTGAAGGTGGTTTGACTGCGAATGAGTTCTCATCTATATTTTGCAGTTTTTAAGAAAATAAGGTAATTTTAAATTTATCAAATAACGATAAGGATATTATATTATACAGTGACAGATGCACAGCACAGAATCGGAACTCTTATTCTTGCCAACGCTATTGTCAATATGTGTATGCTTCATGAGATAACAGTTATTCAAAAGTACTTTGAAAAGGGGAATACACAGATGGGAGTAGATGCCATTCATTCTTGTATCGAAAAGAAAATTCGAAATCGTAAAATAAATGTCCCAGCAGATTATGTACATTCTCGAAAAACGAGGAAAATATGAGGTAAAATATCAATGCACGATTTTTTTAAAATTTGATAACCTTAATTATTTCAAATCAATTAGACCTGACACAGCTGCAGTTACAATCATTCCAGCCCTTAAATACGAGAACACAGGTTAAAATCTTTTTTAAGTTGAGTCACTCTGATCTTGGGAATTAATTAACCAAAGAGCTAAAATATCTACACCCGTACGATGGATAGCTTACCGAATCTATATCCAAAAAGACAAAAAATTAAAAAGGAAAAATATGAACACCTTCAAATTTTAAAACAGCTTATTGTCTGATTTTCACGATTTTTACACCAATCTTCCTTTCGCATGTTTTTTTTGTCTGTATTTTTTAGTAATAACTCACAGAAATATTACGCATCTCCATCTTCTGAAAAACGAAAAATACTTATCTTCAGATTTGATGTATTATAAAAGTTTTGTCAAAAAATCTTTTCCACTTTTTCAATCACACATTTTCTAATAAATCAACAAAAATATACTAACAATACCAATATAATACTAACACAAACAAGGAGTTGGAGCTGGAGTTTACGAACGGAAAACAAGGCTAAGCCTTAGTGAAAGCCTAAGTTATCACTCTACTACCTTCCAAGTGAAAATTTATGCTATAGTTCCTGCAAAAACTAATCAAAGAGAAATTGCAGGGACAGATCTATAAAAATAATATCGCATAGTCAAGCGTTATTAAAGACACTGGAATCGAATCGAATTGAGTCCAAGTTAGTTTGGAACTGTCTTCAGAATATGATTAGGATCGGAAAAAGTAACAAAGTAAGTTTACTCTGGGTGTCTGGAGATACTGGTATTAAAAGCAACAAAGCAAATATGATCACATTTCATTTCAACGAAACCGAAATTAAGAGTACGAAATTGGAAACCAAGGCGGAGGATAGGAAGAAATAGAAGCTGATCCTAGAACACGCCAAGACCCACTATAACAGAACAATTTTTTTGTTATCCAATGATATTAATAAAAATCTTTTTAGTGGATACAAATATCATCACAATTCTCAGCGTACTCTACCGATTATGGTGCAGCCTCACTTGGATAATCGTTCTTCATTTCTGCCTACGATTGTCTGGTATTCGTTTCTCTGTTGTACCTTCTTGGCACAAATTAAGTCAATATTATTTAAAATTTCTAATTCTAAATTTCTTTAATAATTAAATTAATTATTTTTTCTCTTGTTTCTTTATGTCATAGCCCCATTAAGTTTGGACATCGTCTTCGTCTCTTGATGCTTTTTGGATACTATAATGTAATTCTAGTGGACCAAATATTGTCAGTTCATGTCGCTAAATGTCCCACCCACTGCCATTTTAAAGATTGTATTCTGTGGATTACATCAGTGACCTGGGTTTTCTGTCTGATCCATTCTATTCTTTTACGATCTCCCTTTGTTATGCCTAACATGCATCGCTCTATCGACCGTTGAGTAACTTTGAGTTTCGTTATTATTTCTTCCTTTAGTGCCCAAGTTTCGCAGCCGCATGCCATAATAAATGTATTACATTTTTACCAAAAGATGCCCAACCAGTTCCATTCTTCTGTCGATTTAGGTCCTAGGTATAAATATTCGTGTACTGTCTAAGTGCAGTGTTTTATTATTACATCTTGGACATCCACTAGTGGATGTAGTACATGGTTTTTGTTTTTGCCAAGTTCATTTTTAGACCAACTTAATTGATGGCTGCATTTAGGTCGCTTATAAGCTCTTGTAGGTGTGCAGGATTATTAGCAATCAGAACTATGTCGTCTGCAAATCTTAGATGACTAAGGTATTCTGCATCAATGTAGGTCTTCGTTCTACCAGTTCATTTTGCTGAATATATTTTCTAGGGTTGCGGTGAAGAGCATTGGGGATATTGCGTCTCCTTGTCGGACGAATCTGATAGTGAGAAATTCTAGAGTGATTTCATAAATTTTTACTTTTGCGTTTGCTTTTCTATATTTATTTACTAGAGTCTCTACGTACGGTTTGTCAATGCCTTGGGTGGTCAAAACTTCTAATTCTGCATTGGGTTATATAGAATCTAAAGCCTTCTTGAATCCATGAAGGTTAACGCTTTCGATATTTCATATATTTTGACTCTACTCATTAGTTCTAGAAGCGTATGGATATGATCCAGGGTACTGAATCCACTTCTGATGCCAGCTTGGTGTCTTGACTGTGCAGCATCTGATGCGTTTGTTAATCTGTTGTTGATGATCTTTGTGAATATCTTGTATATGATTGATAGTGGACTTACGGGTCTGTAGTTTTTGATATCCTCATCGCTACCTTTCTTAGGAATGAGAATTATGTTTTCTGTGTTCCAGTGGTATGCACCTTGATTATATCTGCATAAGATTTTCCAGTTGTTTTTTTGCCAGTATATTTAAGCAGTTCCACTGTTATGCCATCTATTCCAGCTACTTTACCGCTTTTCATGTTTGTGATTGTCAATTCTACTTATTCCGGAAGGACTTCTGGTACATCTTCTTGGTTACTGATTGCTTCTTAGAGTGTTTCAGGGACTTTGTATAGTTCGTTGTGGAATTTAGTCACGAGCTGTATTATTTAATTTCTGTCGGGAATTTTTGGTGTTTTCGTTTGTTAGAGCAACGATTTGCTTTTTACCAATTATTAATGCCCTTCTTATTTTCGTATAGCTTTTTCTATTTTCCATTGCATTTTCTACCAGTCTTTCATTGTATTTTATTATGCCCGCCTTAATATTTTACTTATTGTCTTATTAAGTACTCTTTATGTTGCTATTTTCTTTCATTTTCCTTCTTGGTTTTAGCATTATTCTGGTTTCATCAGACAGTTTCCTATGTTCATTTTGTTGTTGCGGGCCTCCGATTTATTTAGCAATGTCAAGGATGATTTTCATTAATTGATAACTGTCGATTTGGTCATGTAATCTTTCATCGATTGTCCTTTGGTAGTGATCTGAGTTTTCTTTTAGGGTGTTGATGTTTATACAGGTTGCTCTGATTAGTCTATGGTTGCTCTTTGTTTGGAATATATTGATTACACTGACATATTTTATTGTAGCAATCTTGTTGGTTGGAATGAAGTCAAGAATTTATTGAAGTTATACTTTTATACGCACGGTCGGCGTTGGAAATTTGCATGAGAGTGAATCTGTGAAACCATTACATATGTAAGATAATGAGTAAGAGAGAGACAGAAGATATATTTTCTCTCTCTTCCTCTCTCGAGAATAAAAATGTTCCTTTTGTATATATATTTAATATTATATATATAATATTGTATATATATTATATAATATTATATATAATATAATATGTATTATTATTATTTATGTGATATGTTTTGTATTATTTAAAATTAAACGTTTATAATTATTTTAGGCTTTTGTATTTCAAAATAAAGTATAAAAAAATAATGTTTTACCTAGAACTGTCAATTTTGAAATCCGTTAGTGTCATGTCTAATTGGCAAATCCTTTACGTGTTTGGTTCATACGCTGGTGGTTGTGAGTTCGAATCCCAATTATGAATTTCCTTTTTTATTTTTGAAATATTTAAAAACCTCACGTTAATCTTATTAAATATATGTAATATACGCAAAAAACATAAATTTTAAAATAAAATGAAAATTTACAACATTGGTTTTTTATTTTTATCTTCCTAAAGTAAGTTATGTATATTGGCAGTTTTAAATACTTATGAATATTATATTTTCATTTATATTGTATTATTATATTGAATTATGTTGCAGTGTATTTATTGTATTGTAATTTTTATAATAATAACAAAATAAACAATGAATTTTACCGCAGAGTATGTGTAATTTTTTTTTTGCATTCAACTCCTTTTATACATATATAAAAATAAAAATATATATTTTCATTAAAATATTGATACAATCCTTCATTTACTATACTCCTATTACAGGTCAAATGTTTATATACAGTAAACGATCCACCATATACCTATATAACTAATTATTTTTCTCTTTCTGCTCTCTCTTACCTACAGCATTACATATGTAATGAGTGTGCAGATTGACTCCTATATAAATTTTTAACGGCGAACGCGTGTATAGAAGTATAACTTCTACCGGCAGTCCCACTGGACTGCCACACCCGTTTTTTTTTTAATATATATGTTTTGGTATTGTGCAAACCGAACCTTTCTTTCTCGCCTTTTATTTCTCCCACCTACTTTATACTTTCCCATGACTTGTTCCCTGCCGTTTCTCTTTCCCACTTTGGCAATAAAGTCACCAATTAGATGCTTGAAATGACTTTATTGTTATTTAGTTTAGTTGTAACGTTGAGATACACTCAACGTTACAACTGTATGAGACTGTATGTACCTCTGTATGAGATACTACTAGTTGTTTCGACTACTCTTCGTTTCCATTTCTTGGTGATTAGCAATCCAATGTATCTTTTTTTCCCGTTAATGTTCTTCGATGATAGTAAAATGTGTTCCTTGGCGCTAATTACAATATCTCTTCATCTTTCAGTCTTATTTCGCTGATTCCTATGACGTCCCATTTTATATTTTCAGATTCTTTTTCCAGTTTTACAAGACTGGATTAGTTTGATAGCGACCGGAAGTTATGTCGTTATATAAAGCGTTGTTGTTTTATTTGGGTAGCTGTTTAGACTCCGCAGATTCTTGGCACCCTCTGACCTTCTGGCTTGATCCCAAAAGCTATCCAGTTCAGGGCCATTTGGGCCTACGGAGAATGAGGGCCATATTTTGAGCGTGTCTTTTATCTTTCATGTTAGGGGTGGTGAGACGTACCTTACCACGCTGCCTCAGTGCTGGTTGGTAAGGGTTAGCTGGTGTGTTCCGGTGTTAAGCCCGCCTGTCACTCCCTTCTTGTTATATAACGTACTCCCATAGTACGCCATATATTCCCAGGGATTAACCTACTTATGTCTTCGTGGACGTAGAAGGTAGGGTTCATTCGAACATCTTAAAAAATTCCTTTTAATAGTTTTTTGATATATTAATAGTAGTTACTAAAAAGTAAAATAGTTCGTACGAATGACTAAAATTGGTTATTTATTAATGTAAAATTTACTTTTTAGGACATGGTGCTGACGTGAAATGCGTTCATTGGCATCCTCAGAAAAGTCTTATTATATCTGGAAGCAAAGACAATCAGCAGCCATTAAAATTATGGGACCCAAAAAGCGGACAATCGTTGGCTACTTTGTAAGTAATAATGCATCTGAAGTAATTGTTTAAAAAATTCTTCTTTTTTTTCAATTCTGTAAGCCTTTTCATGTATCATATTGAAATTCACCTTTCTTTTATCAATGGTTTCCTTTCTTTCGTTAGTAGCGAATTCCTTTATTACTTTTTGCTTTTTTCTCAATTTAAGCTAAAAAATTACTTGTATTTCCTACTCTGTTTTTTGCACATTTTACCGAGCTCTAGCTTTTATTAACAAACCAGGTTTCATTCTATTTATGTGTCGAAATCAACTCAATGTGTCTTAAGAATTTTTTTTAACAATATTAAGTATATGTTAGAAAAAGCTATGCTTAATCTGAGGAAAAGAAGAAAAATTACTAGATTCAGTGAATATTACTTGAGTCGTTAGACAAGTAGGAAAAGAATGAGGTAAAATAGATCTCAAAGGTTTCAGTATGACTTCATAAAACTTTTGGTTAAAATAGATCACTATCTAAGTAAGGTTGTATTAAGGATACTACATTTATCATCCAAATTAGTACCCAACCAATATATTAACATCAACCGAAAAGAAATAGAAGTGGTGGATACATATAAATATCTGGGACTTGAAATAAGAGTTTGCAGAGATAACCAAACATATGTCTTGGATGGGCAGCATTATGGAAAATTACGAGAAACATTTAAAAGCGATCTACCCGTATGTCTGTAAAAAAAAGTGTATTTTCATTTCATTTTACCAGCACTAACTAACGAAGCAGAAACACCCATCCTAAGAAAAGCTTGTTATTCAACTGAGATTGACACAGTTCAAAATGGAAGGGTCCATGTAGGAAATAACTCTACAAGACACAATTAAAAAACGAGGATATAAGAAAAAGAACTAAGGTGACTGACATCATTGAACGAATAGCCAGACTAAAATTGAGATAAGCAGGAAAGATAACGAGGACAATTAGATGGTCGATCGACAAAAAGGCTGTTGGAATGGAGACAACGTGAGGACAAACGAACTGTCGGGCGACCACCAGCACGATGGACTGACGACGGCAATTAAAGAAAATAAATAAAAACTGGATGAGAGCGGCACAGGATATATGGGGATAGAAACGGGAGAAGGATGTTTCTATTCAGTTTTTATTCAAATTGTTGTTTTATATTTCGATTAACCAAAGTTTTTTCAGGCATGCCCATAAATCAACTGTGATGGATCTGAAATGGAACGAGAACGGCAACTGGTTGATAACCGCATCCAGAGATCATCTACTTAAATTGTTTGACTTGCGAAATTTGAGCCAAGAAGTACAAACGTTCAGAGGACACAAGAAAGAAGCATCGAGTGTTGCTTGGCATCCGATCCACGAGGGTCTATTTTGTAGTGGTGGTTCTGATGGTGCTATTATGTTCTGGCATGTGGGGTGAGTAACTTTTTTTTAATCTACTTGTTCAATTTTTTTTTTTTCAAAAAGTTGTAAATCTAAAACAATTATCCAGAAACTCCAGATTTTTAAAAAATAAACACCTATTTTTTAGTTTTTTGATCGGATGTTTATTTTGCGAAATACTCGACCGATTATATATATATATATATATATATATATATATATATATATATATATATATATATATATATATATATATATACAGTCTAACCGTTTCCGACCATGTTTAATTGTATTTGACCACCTTACTGACGTATTTCTTTCATTAACGTAACACGCAACGATTTTTAGCTTTAGCTGGGATGTATTATATTAGTCTCTGGATGATACAACTTACCGGATAGATCTTTATTACATCATAGGGGGTAGCGGGTTGGATTCTATTGGATAGTCCAATCAGGGAAAGTGAATCAACCCCTGCCCTCCGCAGATTCCAGGAGCTTCTTGACCCGGGAAGCTAGCACCTGCTAAGGGTCCCTTGTCCAGGGTCACGGATGAAGTCCAGAACGGCATCCAAGGCGACGAAGAATACTTTCGATACAGCGAAGATGGCGGAGCTGGCAACCCTTGATTTTAGGGATAGTATAAGATCACAAACTGTAGCGTCTGATCCAGAGTGGACGGCTACGAACAGTGTCTGATCCAGAATGGACGGCTGAATACACACTCACCAACACGTCTGGCCAGCGCGGTGTTTTAAGGCTAATAACCTCCCCAAAATGATGGCGAATTCTAAAACGATAGGAGTAAGTCCCCAGGTGGGTAGATCATACAGTATTGGCAAGTCCCACTCCTTTATAAAAAAGGACAGCTTCATGGAATCTGGGGGAAGCAAGAAATCGCTAAAACCAACAAACTTGAATATAGCAACACTCAATGTAAGGTCCTTAAACAGAGATGAAAAAATCTATGAGCTAGAAGAAGAAATAAAGGACCTAAAGTGGGACATAATTGGTCTCGCAGAGGTAAAAAGGAAAGGTGAGGAGCGCATAACATTGCAATCAGGTAACATCTTAAAGGGCACAAAGAACAAAGTCTAAATGGCGTAGGATTTCTGGTTTCTAAGAAACATGCTAATAAAATAGAACAATATGTGGGAATCTCAGAAAGAATTGCAATGATTGTGATAAATATAAACGAAAAAATCACCCTAAAAATCATTCAAGTGTACGCCCCAACTTCAACACACCCCGATGAAGAGATAGATGAGTTCTACGAGAAAATAATAGAAACCAACACGAACTATCACAGCACTTACACACTTATAATAGGAGATTTCAACGCTAAGATTGGACAACGACTAGAAGAAAGCGAAAACTATATTGGTGAATTCGGCTATGGTGTTAGAAATGAGAGAGGAGAAACCCTGGTTAACTTCCTACATAGCAACAAATATTTCGTAATGAACACATTTTATAAGAAAAAACCGCAAAGAAAGTGGACGTGGTTATCACCAGACGGAAAAACAAGGAACGAAATCGATTACATCATGTGTAACAAGAAAGATATCGTAGAAGATATAACAGTAATAAATAATGT
This sequence comes from Diabrotica undecimpunctata, assembly GCF_040954645.1. Classification (NCBI taxonomy): domain Eukaryota; kingdom Metazoa; phylum Arthropoda; class Insecta; order Coleoptera; family Chrysomelidae; genus Diabrotica; species Diabrotica undecimpunctata. The sequence goes on along the minus strand of NC_092803.1, from coordinate 122,574,848 downwards.
CTCTCTGGGTAGTGATCACAGAATGGTTAGAGCCATGATACTATGATTAAGAAGATAAGATATTGCGCATAAGTCGTGACGTAATTGGAGGCTTGCACGTTCGTAATGTCAGTTTTTTGTATGTGTCAATAAATAATCTTTATTAAATAGTTTGGAGATATCTTTTAGTGTACGATTATTGTAATTATTAAACCTTTATTTAATATTATTATTTTGCTAATTAAATAATTTCATCACAGAATGCATAAAAATCCCATTTAACTTTAACAAGAATTCAAATCTGATCTCCAATGACGGCATGCGCGAACACGACCGATTTTGTGCTACGGGAAGATCCTATCTTGTTAGTCATAGTATCATGGTTAGAGCTAAACTAAGGATTAAGTATAGCAAACGTAGAATTAACTTTAATAACACGATACAAATAGACACAGAAAAGCTAAAAGTCGATAAAGAAAAATATGCTAGCAAATTAAAAACCGCCCAAGCACTGAATCTAGAACAACTCAGCGTTAATAAAATTAACTCACTTATAACAAAAGAACTATTGAATGCTAGCTCAGAAGTAGCAACCCGCCATAACAACAAAAAATCCAAAATAAGTGCAGAATCGAAGAATATGCTGAAACAACGAAAAGAGCTCCTGTCAGTAAACAAAAGAAATACCACAGAATACAAAGAACTTAATCGAGCCATACGAAAACAGATAAAAGACGATATTAAAAAACATCAACAAGAACATGTAGAAAGAGTGATAGAGAAAAATCGAAGTCTGAAATATACCAAACCGAAATTAGGAAAGAAAAATATTATAACTATGAAAAATCAACAAGGCCAACTAGAAACAAGCAAAGCTCAGATATCAAACATAGTTGAAAACTTCTATACTGAGTTATACCGCTCAAGAAACGATCCCCCCGACTTTTCAAAGCAAAATCTGAAAAGACAAATAACAAACGTAAATTCTGAAGTAATGCCCGAAATAAGCGAAGTAAAAATAGAAAATGCAATTAAAGAATTGAAAAGAAATAAAGCACCGGGTAGTGATGGAATTCTGGCAGAAATGCTGAAAGAAGGCGGAGAAGTAGTCATCAGGTACCTAAAAATACTTTTTAATAAATGCCTATTTGAAGGAAACATACCAAAGGAATGGAATACTGCTAACACAATATTAATACACAAAAAAGGGGACAATACAGATCTGAATAATTATCGTCCAATATCACTACTATCACAACTTTATAAAACATTCACAAAAATAATTACAAATAGATTGACAACAAAGTTCGATGTATATCAACCAGTAGAGCAAGCCGGATTTAGAAAAGGGTTCAGTACATGTGACCATCTTCACACACTAAAGGTCCTAATAGAAAAAGTTAACGAATACAATTTACCAATCTGTTTATCATTTATAGACTACGAGAAAGCTTTTGACAGCATAGAATTATGGGCTATTGAGGAAGCACTGGTCAACAGCAGAATAGATTCTAGATATAAGATATTAATACATAATATATATCAACACGCTGAAATGGTAGTCACGATGGATAACGGAATGAAAACGAGGCCAATAAAAATCAACCGAGGAGTAAGACAGGGAGACACCATATCTCCAAAACTATTTACTGCCGCACTTGAAGACATCTTTAAATCACTAAATTGGGAAACGAAGGGACTATCGATAAACGGAAAGTATTTAAAACATCTAAGATATGCAGATGACGTAGTACTAATAGCCGACAGCTGGAAAGAACTGAAGACGATGATCGATGAGCTTCATACGGAATCCATAAAAAAAGGACTGAAAATGAATCTGAGTAAAACTAAGCTAATGTCGAATAAAGATGATCAACCGACGATAACCATCCAAGGAACAAAAGTGGAACATGTAGAAGAATACATATATCTGGGTCAGAATATCAAGGTAAACAAAGAAAACCAAACTACCGAAATAAGCAGACGAGTAAGAATGGGATGGGCCGTATTTGGAAAACTCTCATACATACTGAAAGACAAAAACATACCCCAAAACCTTAGAACAAAAGTGTTCGATTCTTGTATCCTTCCGGTTCTCACTTACGGAGCTCAAACCTGGACATTCACAAAAAAGAACATGGACAAGATTCGAAAAACTCAGCGAGCCATGGAACGACAGATGCTTGGTATCTGACTAATAGATCGGCAAACGAACGAAGCAATCCGGAACAGAACAAAAATAAAGGACGCCGCGAAACAAGCAGCTAAATTAAAATGGAAATGGGCTGGACACAACGAACGTCTCGAAGATGGTAGATGGAACAAAGAAGTCGGAAACTGGCGACCGTACGATGCGAAGAGACCAAGAGGAAGACCTCAAATGCGCTGGAGCGACGATATCAAAAGAGTCGCAGGACCAATGTGGAAACGCCTAGCACACAACAGGGATGAATGGCGAGAAATGGGAGAGGCCTTTATTCGACAATTCGGATAGAAAAAGGGCTATAAAAAAAAATCTATCATTGCCATTATAGGAATTTGGGGCTAGCTCCTCCTATAAACTCATAACTGTAATTATATTTCTCCTAATCTCTTATTTTGTAGTTAACAAGACTACTGCATACAATGTACTTGTTATAATGCAAAGATCTACAAAAATACTTATACAAAATATTTTTCAGAGCTGATAAAGAAGTGGGAGCTATAGAACAGGCACATGACAGTATCGTGTGGACCTTAGCGTGGCATCCTTTAGGTCATATTTTATGCTCGGGCTCCAACGATCATACCAGTAAATTTTGGACAAGAAATCGACCGGGAGATCAAATGAGAGATAAGTATAACTTGAATACACTACCAGCTGGAATTGCAGGCTTAGAAGACATTGATATGGGAGGTAAGGATTCATTAACATCAAGTGTATAACAATTAAAATAATATCTTAAACGAGTTAATGAGTTACAAAAGGGGGTACTTGGCCAGGTTTTGCTCATGCCATTTTAGGAACCAACACATGTCCTTTTGCTTTTTCTTATGCATTTTTTTGAAGCTAAAGTTAGAAAATAATTTTTTGATATATTTCCATCTATATTCCTCCAATCCCCATTGTTTTTTTTTTAATAAGGATTCTTGATGATTTGTAGATCATATTTTTAGTGACGCAATATACACAGATGTTTTTAAAGGCTTCCACTTTAGTAAGCTTTCGTTAATATTTTTTAAATAGGTCTAGATTAAAAAGTTCAAAGGTTTAAATTTTCGATTCTAGGGTATTCTTTTACTGTTCACGTCCTACGCTATTATATAGTTATAGCAGTTGATGGCAAATATCATCTTCAAGAAATTTTAAATTAAATTTTATATTTTGGTTTCTATTCTGATAAAATTATTTATACCTTAAAAAATCTGAATCTCAAGCTTGATTAGGATTTCTTGGTCTAAATTTAATTCAAAGCTTTGTGTTTCCAGATGTTAACATTTTTTAAAATGCCACATCAAGCAGGCATTTAATATTCGGGAAAACGATCCATTAAGATATTACTGATTGTACGCTATTGGACAGGGATAAAAAAAGGACGTGGGCTCAAAGTTTATAGGTACCCAACTGCTGTGTTAAAACGAAAGAGTGATGCAAATTTTTAATTATTCCATAAATGGAATTCCTCTCATTAAAGAGACGAAAAATATTTCACGGTATTGATTTTATACTTCTTAAAAAATATAAAAAAAAAACAAAATCTAATACATTTTTCATAATTTTATTTTAGAAGAACCAATTTCAATAATTCCTGGAATGGGTCCGGAAGATAAAGTTGAAATAACATCAATTCTAACGGACGAAAATCAAGCCATTCCTGGTTTGGACTTGGACGGAGTAGTCAACGAAGAGAAAGCTAAACCCAAAAAAGTGCCTTTCAGTAAGCCCATACCTCGTAATTTCCAAGCTCAATGGAATGAAACAAGTGGTAAGAGAAATATATTTATATTATTATGTTACTACAAAACAAATATTCGTTACATATTCCATCGGGATATTCACAAGTATTCATATACCTAAACAAAGTAGGTACTATAAAATAAAAAATATAATGGTGAGCATTTTTATATGTAACGAATTGGTGCGTTATACAGTGCTTTTCAGATAAAACTATCCACCTTAAATAACTTGTGAACTTCTAATTTTTAGAAAAAGCTCAAAAACACGTCAATTACTATTTGAAAGGGGAGACATTATGTCATATTTAAGCTTGCTGGGAAAGGCACCCTTTCACCCCCATATCATCACTTAATTTTTTTTAATTACTTCCACCTTTTTTTATTTGATATTTGGATTCTCCTCTTTGGACTGATTTCAAAAATGTATAACACACGATGCTTAAAGTGATTAGTTTTTGAAAAAAATAAATACAAAATCAAGAAAACTGGATTAAAAAAAAATTATTTTTTTAACAATTTTATTATAAATATTTAGATTGAACATTTCACTACCAAAAAGGTTTACAATAATTGTTCAAAATGACTGCCATTCACTTTCATACAATAGTACAATCTATTTTAAAATTCTTCTCTGACATTGCTTACCACATCTGCATTTAATGGTCGACATTCATCCTCTATTCTTTGTTGTAAATCATCCAGAGATTCTAGTTGACTAGCATAAATTTTTGTTTTTAAATACCCCCATAAGAAGAAGTCTAGGGTTGTTAAATCCGGTGACCTGGGTGGCCAATCCATCACCCGTCCTCTTCTACCTATCCAACGAGCAGGAAAAGTTTCGTTTAAAAATTTTCGCACAGGTAGAGCAAAGTGTGGAAGAGCTTCATTATGTTGAAATACAACCAAATCTTCGAAAAGGTTATTATTATTTTCTACTATTTTTCTAATACGATCAACCACTTGCCTAAGTAACTCAAGGTACGATGCATTATTTCGAGGAAGGATTGAACAGGCTGCACTGGAAGCCCTGATAGCAAGTCCATACTAATTTCATATAGATACATGTAAAGGAATAACGTAGTCTGCACGAATGGAGCAAAGCCAGTGACAATCTTTTCAAGTCTAAATATTTTCGACTAAAGTCTACATCTAGAATATGTTCTTTGCATACTATTCTTGTTTTCAAGCGTTGGCTAGCATCGTGTCAACAAGTTGCTGAAAGGCTTCTCGGTCGATAGCTACATGAAATAATTCCTCGACTGTTCGATCTGTTCAAGGTCTAATGTTACGCAGCCAGGACAATTGTTTTCATCCGACCCAGCGCTTTCCTTCTATTTTTCCCTGAATGAGTGGCCGCAGGAAGCGATATTAAGGCCTCCTTATAATATGACCAAAGTATTGGATCTTTCTCATTTAATGGTGTTAATCGTAAGGTAGAATATACACAAACGATATTTCAGATACCTACTCTAGGATACCAAACGTACTGTGTAGGTACTCTAGGATACCAAACGATCCTTTGAAATTTACAATTTATAGTGATAACTAGAGGATACCATTGGATCATATTTCATAGCTGTGTAATCTTCAATTTACAATGATAACGAGAGAATACAATTTGATCGCATTTCGGGTGTGTGCAGTGTTAAATATCAGATTATTTATTTACTTATTAACTTTTGATAAGTAAGATACTGTAATATATTATTTTTAATGCTTCTTTTATTTTAGATGACACTACTGGAGCTCTTAATGAAGTAATCACACAACTTGTGGTTGAAAATACCCCAGGAGCGGTTCCATTGAACAATATTGCACCAAATGCTCTTTATATTTATGATAAAGTAATACCAGTAGAACGTAAGTACTTGGTAGAAAAATTTCTAGTAAGCATGGTATAGAATACGTAGCAAAATGATTTAAATAAAATTATTACAATTCAAATACGAATAATTTGTTTAAATATTACTTCACGTAGCAAAATTCACAATTTTAGTAGTACTATTTCCTAATTAGATTAAATCGATACAACATCTAACAGACCCCATGTTTCTATTTCAAAAAACCCTAAGTTTCAAATCTTTTTCAGAAAATATCATTACAGGGAACAATCCTTCCATGGAACCAAACTATGTGCTTTTTCTGAAAAATATTTTCGTGAATCGAAGGAATACGTCATAGACCGACCATTCTTTGGTTTCGTTGAATTTGTTTTGCGTTTACATGTACCGAGTTTTTACCCCGAGTTGTAGTCGTCTCTAAGTAATACTATTACAGGAATTAACATTAAACTCACCAGTCTTCCGAGTTGAACCGCGTCGATTATCATTGCGCCGAGCTTTCGACATCCTCTTCGATGTCTTTTTCAAGGTTTCCGAGATCTCAGTCTCCCGAGTCCCCAGACACTACTATACTGATCACTAATCAAAGCATTACTGGTGTAAAGTATATTTTATATATATATATATATATATATATATATATATATATATATATATATATATATATAAAGTATATACAAGAAAACTAGATATGTATACAAGATAACTCGCATTAACCTTTTCTTGTTGTTTAGAACGTTTTAAACGTTTGGCAATCCATTCCTCGGGTAGCTCTGTAGCTTCCTCCGTGGATCCTCATTACCTCATCTGTCAGTTTTTCAGATCTTGTGATTAATTTTTTGATTACCGAATTTAATTATGCAGGATGGTGGTGAGAATCTGCGTATAAATATGTCAATATGGATTGATTTTGGGTATACTGTATATCCTATGCTTTAGTATTCCTTCTTTATCGCCAACACATCTAAGAATGGAAGTGGTTGATGATTCTCCCGTTCCATGGTAACCTGTATTTTGGGATGGATGTTGTTGATATGTTGCAGGAACGTGTTGAGTTTTTCTTCTCCATGTGTTCACATTATAAATGTGTAAATGTAACTAATTAAAATCCATCGCTGCTTCTCCAACTAGTTTGTACCTCTGATCCTTGTAGATGGCCAGACATGTCTTCCAGGCAAAAATTATTATTTTCAAGCACTCCTCGATATTTGAATTTTCTATGATTATGGATTGAAGTAATTGGTTATTGATCACAGTGAAGCACCTATTTTAAGTACGATAATTTGTTTAACATTGTCAGTTAATTAAGATATTCAATGATTAAATTTGTCCATGATCCACTGGAGTCATAATTTCTTTGAATACCGGAAATTAGACTTTCTTATCTATGTCATCTTCCGACCTATTTATTGTTAAAACCTTCATTGTACATATTTCGATACCATTTCAGTTTCCAAAGCGACAAAATGTATCCAATTTATGTACAAAAACCAAATGTCAAAATTTGCTTATTTTAATTGTCATTACAGTGAAGATTTTATATTTATAAACAAAGCTTGACAAACCTATTTTGTCCTCTAATTTCTTATTTCGATATTTCTTTTGTAATGAAGTTTTTAATATATTAGTCTCAATCAGTATATTAAATTATATGCATATGAGTATATGCATTTTATTGAATTACTATATTATTTCTTATTTCAGCTGGTTCAAAATTACAAAAAGCGCTAGCCAGTGGTCTAGATGCTCTCAATAAACTTATAGCGTCAGGAGAAGTAGAGGAGTTATATGATGTAATGCCTATTAACGACGATGAAGACGGGGAAGATCTAAACAAAGCCGATAGCGACATGCGCGATAAAAAAGACATAGATTTCAGAAACGATAAAAGTTTCAAAGGTAGTCGAGCTTCTGATTCCAACGATTTCGATACGAGACGGTCACTCGGCGATGAAGATTTAAGGTTTAAAGACCGCGACGAAGACTTTAGGTTTCGAAAGGAGGATGATGATTTTCGAAAAGGGTCCATGCATGAGGACAAATATAGACGTGATGGTGATTACAGACGTGACGACAATTACAGACGGAATGACTATAGGCGCGAGGAAGACCATAGACGTAAAGACGATTATAGGCGCGATGATGATTACTTTGAAGATAGTCCAGGAAAATCAGGTTAGTATACAATTATGCATATTGATAACTTCAGATCTTTCTCAAACAAGTGTCATTTAGAGACATAATAAGAAATGTAGACATGTTAACATAATATGAAGTTAAAGATGTAACGTGGTGAATGCCAGAATGATGTCACAATTGAGCAGAACGTGTCGATAAAATAAGTCTAGCAAGGACGGCAAAATTGACAGAAATACAAAAATCTGAAAAGTACCACGAAGAGACGGTAGGAAAGATGAAAATAAGCTTAACTGGTATTACAGGTTAATCAGATTAAGTGATTTTATTGAATCACATTTACCCGTAATCAACACTATTTCTAAAATCTGTGCCTGAAAAGATTTATTGTAATCATCGAATATATACATCAATTATTTTCAATTGTTATTTCTTTAATAACTTAACCTTTTTAAATTTTAGGCAACTGGTCACGAAACGGTAAATTTGGAAACAGTTTCAGAGGTAATAGATCCGACAAACCTCCTTATAATTCTAGCTTTAGTGGAAAAGATTTTCGAAAGTTTGGGCCCACAGATAACCCAGATTGGAACGATACAGACCCTTTCGACGACAGAAGCCAGGAAAAATGGGATAATCGCAGCGATGATGACTGGAACGAAGATTGGGATCTCGATGACGATGATTTGGATATCGAAGACTTAATTGACGATGAAGATACTTGGTTGGATAGTCCCAGATTTAGCAGAGGCAGAGGTCGTAGGGATGACAGAGGAAGAGGTAGAGGAGGAAGAGCACGAGGTGGGCGAAGTAGAGGTGGTTTCAGCAGGGGAAGAGGTGATCGCGGAGGACGAAGAGGCAGCAGAGGTGGAAGAAGAGGTGGAAACCGGGGAAGATATTCTTAGTAAATTAGATTAGTGTTCGTACAACTGAATGTATATATCTTACCTTTCGCCTTGAATTTTCTTGTTTTTAAATGAAATTTGAACAATTTTTAAAAACTTGATATAATTACGTCAAGTTTGAGGGTTATTTAATGATTTTTATTTCATTTACTTTTAAAAACATTGCTGTAGAGTACTTAAACATTTATGAGATTCATATGAAAAGGATAAAACTTAGTTTCATAGGTAGCAATTGATAATCTTCATAGTGGAACTGCATTTTATTAAACAAGTAGAGCATGTATTTCGATATATTAAAAATGCACTGTGGAAATAATTTATAGCTCGATTATTGACCTTTCAGTTTCATAGATATTTTTCGGTAGCACATCTCTACATTCCTCCCCCGATTAAGATCATCATTTACTGCATGTATTTCCATTTATTTCCAATTTGGTCTCTACTCTGATTTTTAAGAAATGTAGGTTTTTGCGACCTGTGTTTTGTAATAGTAGGTATGTATTTGAGCTTTTAAGCCGTGATTTGAATCTTGTTTATTTTTGTCATTTCATCTGCAACTGCGGCGTATACTATCAAAGGCGAAGTGGAAGCGGTAGACATAGCTCCTGTCGTTCCCGTTACTCATTAATGAACTTCAAGCAAGCAGTTTAATTAAACCCAGCCTGAAGGACTTGTTCGCTCCTTGAAATGACGTTCGTGTGTATCAATTCATTGGAGCGAGGTGTTTTAATTCGAGTTTAAACAGGAATCACTCCACCGCGCTCCAATGCTACAGACTTCCCTTTTTCCCCTATAGCACTCTGATACGCGATAGGGGCACAACTATCAACCAAATGCTCTTCATGTGGGAGTCCGGGGTAATAGAACTCCAACATATTTCCCTAACCTAATTAAATTCAAGCTAGCCTTTGACGCTTTATTCCTGCTATTCTCTTGTAACTTATCCGCACATCTGAAATTGCTTTCTCGGGACACAAGTCTCCGCTCTGGGCTACGCCCAGTTCGGAGACTTGGTGCTCGAGGGTTTGTGTCTTACATACCCGGGTTTTTCGGTTTTTGTTATTTTTTTTGTTGACTTGCGACAGTTTTTGTTTTATTTTTATATATTTTTTGTGGCTGAAGCCGTTTTGATGTTTTTTTTTTTGTAGTACATCCTGAAAAAAAATCTTGGCCCTACACAGTGGTTGTGATTGTCTACATTGATAGAGCTATGTACTATCCTCTGATTTTTCCTTCTCTCTGGGTTATGTATTTATTTTAATCAAGTATTTGTTGCTTCGGATGCTTTTACTTCCATCGATGGAATGCATCATATCTCATTCTCGTAGTATGGGACTTTCCACGGGACTGGTTTAACTCCAGCTCTGCAAATTTTATTCTTGCCTTTACTCTGCAAATTTTATTCTTGCCTTTTCTGTCATCATATCGGCCACCTTGACTTGTTGCAGTTCTGTAAATAGAAAATTTTCAGCGACGTATCTCGGTACGTTGACTGCTTCCCTTAGGCTGCTGTTGTTAGTCGCTTGGATCTTTTTCTTAGTTGTTTTACAGACGTCTCATCTCATCTTTGTTTTCGTTCTTAATTTGCTTCTTCTACCTGCGAATCCTCTTATTGGCGCTTTTGTCATGTTAGCTTTTTGTATTGTGGCGTCTACGTGTTGTTTGAAGGATTCTATTGCACTATCAATTGTTCCTCTGGCTGTTAATGTCTCTTTTCGAAGAGCATTCTATTCTTCGATGTTTTCTAAAACTGTTTGCAGGTTTTTACTGCTTTATCTAGATTTTGTAAATTAGCCCTTTATGCCAGACTCTATCGAAAGCTTTGTTTACGTTTAGAAAGGCCGCCCCTGTATGTTCTTTGTCATTGAATAAGGCTGCTATGTACTCCGTTAGTCTGAGTTCTTCTAACTAGCTGAAATGTTCTGATCGGAATCCAAACTGTGCTTCTGGAATTATCCCTAGCCTGTCTGTTTCTGCTTGGAGGATGGCTCTTTCCACAATCTTACTGATTGCTGGAAGTAAGCTTATCGGCCTGTAGTTCTGCGGGAATTTGCTGTCCTTTCTTAGTTTTGGAATCATGATGACATGGGCTTCCTTCCATCGATTTGGGAAGAGTCCTATATCTTATAATCGCATTTACTATGTTAGTTAGAAATACTCGCTTACTTACTCGCCGGTAAGTATTTCAGGTATTTCACCTATTTGTTATTTGATCTGGTCCAGGTGCTTTCCTTGGCGAACTGTTTTTAATTAGTTGTATCTCCTCCGGTGATGTTTGAGGGATGATCTCGTTTGGTTCCTCGGGCCTTTTTTGTTGTTCTTCCACTCTTCTATAAAGTCTATGTCTTTGTCCGGGTGATAATTTAATGTGCACTCTCTCTAGAGGGTTATCCTCATCACCTCGGCTTTTTCCTCAATGGAGTAGATAATTCCATTCTCTCCGTGTATTGGGGGATTAGTTTTCTGTCATTTCTTAATATTTTTTGTAGCTTCCAAATATTTTGCATATTTGGGCCTTCTTCCTCCATATCTTGGACATGGTTGTCCCAGTTTCGGCTACGGTGTTCTTGTAGTACCGTTTTGACTTCTCTATTTAGTCGGCTTGCTCTGTTTTTGTCCACCTGGTTCCTTGTCCTTCTGGCCCTTTGTTTGGCTCTGTTCTTTTCCCTTATCTTGTCCTTTATGTTCTGGTTTATGTCCTTAAACCTTCCCATATGTATTTCCTGTAGTGCTGTTTCTGAGTGCTTCCTGTATGATGTTTTCCAACTCTAGGTCTCTTTCCTCTATTTCTTGTGGGTTGTTTATCACCGGAACATTGTGTATTCCAGTGCTCACAAGTCTTTTGTAGTTGGTCCACTTTGTTTTCTTTCTTGTCCCTTTTTCAGTGGTACTTTCCTCCCATGTTCCTAACTCCAGTAGAATGGGGTTGTGGTCTGCTGTTCCTCATTTAATGTTTGAATTTCTTTTTGTAGTCCTAGGTTGCTAGCAACTATTATATCGATATGGATGGGAAGTACATTTCCTGGGAGGTTCGATGGGTCCCATTGCCATGATGTCGTCGTTATCAATGTAACTGTTTAGTAGTCTTCTGTTTCTGTTCGTAGCTCTATGATTCCAATTTGTTGGGGATCTTGCATTTAAGTCTTGCATTGATGGTTCGGCTATACTTAGGAACGCGTTGAGGTCGTCATCTATCAGTGGATCTTGTGGTCTTACATAAGCTGAGGTAATCCTGATTTCTCCTTGCCTCATTTGCACTGTGATTGTTGTTATTTCCATAGTAGTTAGTTGCGAGGTTAGGATTCTAGTATGGATTATCCCTTTTCTTACTAGGATAGATGTGCCTCCTGATCTTCCTGTGTTGTTCCTGTAAATATTTATCAGTTTGTCCAAAATATTTTGGTTGGTTCTTATGCCGCCTGGTTAATGAGCTTTCTCGAGTATCTATTTGTAGCCGTCGGTCAGGTACCTTCGAAATTTGTCGGTTGGTTCAATCTATATTAGAATTTTTTGCGCGTTTACGGAGAGGTTCTGTATTTCGCGGTGTTGAAAATCACATCCTGTTTAGGTGAAGACCCCTCTTTAAGATTAAAATTAATCGGATGTTTTTAAAATTCTATTTACTCTCTAAACACCCGTAGATAGTAGTGTAATGTTGTACAAAGTACATGTGGTTCTTCTAATAAAATTTAGTGCGATTTGGTGTTCTACAGAATACACCGTAACACAAGACAACACTACAGTTGTTTATTACACTACTATCAACGAATGTTTATCAAAATTTAAAAACACATCCGAAAATATTTATTGTCATTTGACTGACTTCTTTATAGCATTGTTCTCGTAACTGTTTTTCATAAAATAGCTTTATTTTTGTCAGTTTTTGTTGTATGCCGTATTTCTTAGTATAAGGATCTTATAGTAAGAGTTTTGGTAACTTCTTGTATTTGTTAGGAGTGATCTACCTTGCATACTTGTGTACCATAATTTATAGGAAGGGAGATACCATAATTCTAGCGTAAATTTGATTTTATTGTGGATTCAGTACAAGTGTTTCTGAAATTTTATAATTTTACATACGTGGAGACATATTTTACATAATACGCCAGGTAGAGTTTGTCCAACGGAGATATAATTGCTTTATATAACTCATTAAATGTTTGAGTCAGTTACATCAGAAACTAAAATTTCGCCTATATTGTGATAAAGTTTATTAACATTTCCACTTATAAGTTCAATTCATTTTTCTTTTTAGTCATTATCAACTGAAATATTACTTATAAACTAAAAATTTTTTTAGTTCTGATTGTATTTTGTTTTCATAAATATAATTTAAATAAATAAAGTTTTTTATTACACTTACATTTTTCCCGATTATTTAAGACAATACAATTAGCGAAAATTAATTGCCATTTTGTATATTTTTGCTCATTTTTTACTTTCAACAGTAGCCCATTGGGCAAGCTCATTGTAAAACCAATCGTGTTCTTGATGGACGTATTGCAAAATTTTCTTTTCTTGAATAATTGGTACCGTTGCTTCATGAGTCTTTTTTGCTAATGGGGAAAGGGAGGATGGCTCAGCAATACACAGAAGGTTAGATAATAATTTGAAGGTTTTGTTAAGAAATCCACCTATAAAATCAGATACAAAAAAAACTATACGATAACAAGATTTACAATACAGAATGAAGTAAAGTTTGTTTAGCAGTAAATGGTTGACTTCAATTAGTAACGACTATAAACATCCTGGGTTAACCGATAATAGTTTTCTTACTAGGATAGATGTGCCTCCTGATCTTCCTGTGTTGTTCCTGCATTAGACGAGGTCCAAGGCGGAATTAAGATTAACGGAATCAGCATAGACAACATCAGATATGCTGATGATACCGTCTTAATAGCAAGCAACGCACAAGAACTACAAAATATAATAAATGCGGTAGTTCACCGCAGCGAAATGTTCGGTTTACATCTAAACATTTCCAAAACTAAAATTTTAGTATTTTCAAAGACACCAATAAACGTACAGGTGTATGCCAAGGGTCAAATAATAGAACAGGTAAATTCCATAAAATATTTGGGAACAAATATCAATAGTCAGTGTAATCCAAAAAAAGAAATCCTATCAAGAATCGAACAAGCAAGGAAAACATTCATGAGCATTAAAACATTTTTTACAAGATCAGACCTTAGTCTACAGCTTAGAATCCGAATGATCAGATGTTACGTTTTTTCTGTCTTACTGTATGGCTGTGAAAGTTGGACAATGGACTCCGAAATAGAAAAAAGAATAGATGCCTTTGAGATGTATATATACAGACGAATGTTGAGGATTCCATGGGTACAAAGAGTTACTAATGTTAAGGTACTTCGTCGCATGTGTAAACAAAAAGAATTACTAAGAATAATCAAAGAGAGTAAAATGCAATACTTGGGTCATGTGCTGAGAGGCGAAAGATATGAATTACTTCAAGTTATACTGGAAGGAAAAGTACAGGGCAAAATATCAGTAGGAAGACGCCAGAACTCGTGGCTGAAATACCTGAGGAGATGGTTCGACCGCTCATCCGCAGAGATCTTTCGCGCAGCAGTTTCCAAAACTACAATTGCCATTTGGATCGCCAACCTTCGAAAGGAGACGGCGCAATGAGAAGAAGAAGTGCTTAAATCCAAACTAGACTTAAAATAGACATTGCAGATTATAAATTTGTGTGTTAAAAGACTAACAAGATAGAAAATCCACCATGGCGACTTTTCAATTAAATATGAGTTAAATTTGTTACTAATAAGTATCATAAGTCCACCAATTGCTCTTCAAGAGGATGAGTGAACCAAGTTTCTGTAATACATAAAATACGTAGATCCTGAATTTCGTTTCAGATTTCATGCAAGTTTTTGAAACCCTGACAGTTCTAGAATGATATTAATTGTAATCCGCAAGGAATCTAAGTTCCTGTAGTTGGCTGTATACCATATATAACAAAAAATTTTATTAAAAATCCTTTATAATTATAGTATTTTTATATGAAAAATACTATAAAAATGCGTGCACGTCATTCAAGATTTGCGACGTCAGAACCCCACAGAGTTGCCAAAACATTAGAATAGTTAGTAAGTGAGGAATTTTTAAAATGTCAACTATTTGTCAAACTATTATAAAACAGTAAATAACTTAGTTTTAACACTACTGCAACACACTAAAATGCATAAGAAAACATTTTAATACAAAATTATATATTCTAAATTTTAAACTTACCTATTTTAGAGCATTAATAGTAAAAACGTCCCGCCATTACTTCTTGTTCAAAATAATCTATCTTATATGAAAGCTTATTAGCTTTCTACAGACTATTTAGTTGTTTTGGCATAGCACATTCACAATACACAACAATAATTAGTTTTTAAAGCTATTAATCTAAATTTAGTATTTATAAATACAATTTATTAATATATAATATATTATGATCAAATTGTGTAAGAAATCAAAACATAAACAAAATTCTTACTCTAAAAAAGCGGCAACTCTTTAAACAATTTTGCCACACGCTGAACTGTCAAAAATTTGAAGTATTCCCGTATCAGTTGCGTACAATTGTCTAATATATTTAATTAAAATTATTATTTTGTGGAATATTAGACTTAAAGAGTTATTTCATAAAATTTATATTATTAATAATAACAAAAGTTTTTGGTTATTTAATCAATGTAATTCTAAAATTCCCAATATAATGATGATTACATTTTTCTGATTATTATACCTTGTTGACGCCTATGAAATATCGAGCAGTTCCGTATGGGTTTCGTATTATTAACTGTGTTAGGAAAATTTGAACTCTAAGGTTGACGTTCTGAAAATTTTAAATATAAGTGACGTCAATTTATATAAATTGTGACGTGCACGCATTTTTATATGAAAAATACTATATGAAAAATTCTGTATTATTTAATTTTTTATATAAGAAACAAATGAAGACAAATAAACAAAGAAATATACTAAAAAAATTAATTAAAAGAAAAAAATAGTCACTATTCAGTTAATGTGAACTCAACTTCTTGCAGTTCATTGTCAGCTTCTTAATTGTACAAATGGGTTGTATTCATAGTTGTAACCAATATTTCTGAGGGTGAAAAATCGACACAACCCTTTTGGAAATAAACTTATTGGGGCGAATGATAATGCCATATAAAGTGTCTGTTACTAAGCGGTTCATGCACTTCTTTATTAATTTTACTTTTGAAAATTGTCTTTCACAACTGGCATTTGAATGAGGTAAAGTAAACAGATTCATTTCGTAGCTGTTTCTGTAAGCCATTTGCAGCATTGCCAGGTCATCGAAGTCAGAAAATTCTATGCCGTTGTTCAAATTGTCGTATTTTATAGTACAAATTATCGTACTTACTAATATTTCATTAAACTTATTATTATATTGAAAAAATAATATATTTAATTTTTTGTAACAGAAACAAATGAAGACAAATAAACAAACGAATATAATAAACAAACAAATTAATGAAAAAAAAAAATTCGCTATTTAGTTAATGTGAACTCAACTTCTTGCAGTTTATCGTCAGCTTTTTAATTGTATAAATTGGTTGTATTCATAGTTGTAACCAATACTTCTGACGGTGTAAAATTGACATAACCGTTTCGAAGATAAATTTATTGGAACGAATGAATAATGCCATATAAAGTGTCTGTTACCAAGCGGTTCCTGCACTTCTTTATTAAATTTACTTTTGAAAATTGTCTTGCACACCTTGCATTAGAGTGAGGTAACGTTAACAATTCGGGCAATTTTGATATAAGCGGTAAAATACTTTGGCAACTGTTGAAGTACACTTATTTAGAAGGTGTATCTTACCCTTGACTGACTCTGCAAAATCATTTCTTTTTTTACTTCCATACAACCTGCCTACATCTTTCGTAAAAATCCTGTTTCAATTCATCACTAAATCATTAATATTTTGCGTCACCCCAATTCCTAGATACATGTTGTTAATGTTGACAAATTTTGTAATATCTTGATGATCAATTGTTTCAACTTTTCACATATTGTGGGTCCACGTAAGTAAGCAATAGATCGTTATACATTGTGATGAGTTCACTGTACAAATTTGTGATAACTACTTTATCGCTTTGGAAAAATTTATTTAATTCCACAAATTTTGTTAAAACTCCTTCGAAAACTAGCTAAAAAAGTTCTCATTCTAATTCATACACTAATTTTAATTTTATTTTGCTTACGTTGCGGTAAGATGTTAAACTTTAACGCCTGAGAAATGCTTGTTTTCATTTTAACGTTTGCTTTTGTTACATTAGATACTCGAGATAAAAACTTAAAACGGATGGTCATAGCATCAACTGAAATTATCATATTTTACTGTTATGTCTGTGGTATACGTACTGTCGCACGTTGCGGACAACGTTAAAATTATCTTATAGAACGATAATTATCGTACACCTGGCAACGCACGATGATATTTTAAACAGTGTTACATTCGATCGTAAACATTCAGGTTTCAATCTGGAGACTAGGAAGAAATATGATTTTGTTCTCTGTCTATTATCTGTTAATATCCTTCGTTAATTTTGTAATATTAACCATAAATTTTTTATGTATCTATATATAGCCGATTGAAATGAAATGATAATATTCCTGAGTTAGATTTAAACTATTTACATTTAATTATCAACAATGGGACATACATCACATCCTCTGAAGTATAAAAACTACTTAGTTATTGCAGTTTTACAGGCAAAAAATGAAAAAATCGATCAGAGCGGCTTGGAATGAAACGGAACGGAATGAAAACCAAAATATATTCAAAATACCTTAAAACGAGAATATGTGTTTTTGGAATATTTTCTACAAAAGTTCAACACCTTAAAAATTGCAAATAATCACAAAAAATCAATATACGGGTTTTTTTAATTCAGCAGTTTATTAAACTACGCTTAAAATAAAATATTTTTTACAAATATTCTGAGAATACATATTTTTTAAATTTTGCATGATCAATATATCAAAACTGTTGGCAAAAATGTTTTCGATTAGATTAATTAAAAATGCAAAGAAATTATAAATGCGATGGAACACTTTGACATTCTACTATAATATAACTATATTATACAAAGCGCATTTGTAGGCCACCTTCTCCAATATTTTCTGAACCATACAACTTAAATTAATTAACCATACACCTTAATTAAGTTTTTAAATAACTCAACTAACGAACTTGTACATAGTTTTTATAACGGTTCAGTAGTCAGATTCAAAATGACGCACTGGTGCCATTTTTTAACGAAATTTTAAACGGAATCTTATGATAAATCATATTTGAAAGCTCTTCTGTCACTTTATATGATTCTGTAGCACCGTTTCAAAATGGCGACCGTTCAATAACAGTATGAATAACCCCTAATAATTTGATGGTCTTTACCTTTTATGGAATACATTCAAGCAGGTAAATTATTTTTGCTGTTTTTCACATACTACTGATAGAATTGATTTGTGTGTTTAGTGACATAAAATGTATTAACTCATAGACATTTTTCTTAAATTACAATATATTGCATGTAATACCACATTTGAAACTTCATGTGTTACACAGTACATTCGTAGAAACAAGAGTTATCCCTTAAATAGCGGTTAATTTAATATAATTTTCACAAATTCAACAATTGCCATTTGGAAACGGCGCGACACAATCGCATACAAACTCGAAACATACTGACTGACACAAGAAATTTAAAAAGCAGAAGTTTACCAAATTGTAAGGGGTAGTCCAAATGTTTTTCAGAAAGATATTAAAAATGACATTACTTGCTGTAAGCCAGCGCACATCCGCTACTTTTAATGATTACCCCACTACAACATAAAATTTCAGAGCAGGTTGAACGAAAATTTATTATTGAACTTTTATAATTCACAAAATAGTTTTGGGAGAGACTTTCGACTGCGCACTTTACAACTTTTCTGAAGTATCTGAATTTTTCTACCCTTAATGATAAAAGATGAGTAATCGATTGACTGCCAATGTAGCCCCACTACTGAGTCTCAATAGAAATTCGGTTAAGGCAGTATATATTATTGCTAGGATGTGGGACATAAAACCTCGTTCAAAACTAAAATAAAGGAAGTAATAATATGTGAATATCAAGTAAGTATACCTGTCAATTATGGACCTTTATGTGTATACTGTATATAGCTGACTAGGAAAAAAGTAAATTTCATTTTCTTTCGACGTGTCAGTTCATATTGTCAAAATATTTATCAAATTGTTTAAAGATTAGATGTAAATTATTGCTAATTTTATTCACTAGGTAGGTTAATATATGGAACACACAAATAGGATTTTCAAACAACAGATCCTCACCCGATATACACTAAAATACCACAATTGTAGCGAGTGACTAATGATTTAATGGTGTTTTATAGGGCAGTAAAATTTGACGTTTTTCCGTTAGACAAAATATTTTTGTTGGAATACCGACAAAAGGGAAAAATTTAATTATTATTTAATAAACAAATTAGTGGATTATTGCAGAATCTGTTTAATCCCTTAAAAATTAAAAAAAAAAAAACCCTTTTCTGACTATTCAAAGAATATACGTTTAGATAAAAGAGATATCATTTTATATGAAATACATTTCAATAATTTGACTGGTCTATTTTTAAACTGTTCAAATGTTTTGGAAAATATTTGGTTTGTAGGTGAAATGTTTAGCCTGGCTAAACAGGAAAAATTGGAGAAAACGGTTGAGTGAAGGAATACAGTGAAAACTGTGGAAATCCTTGTATATATATATATATATATATATATATATATATATATATATATATATATATATATATATATATATAGGTGAAATGTAACGTTACAAGTAGTATGATTCAACTTGAAGTTATCTGCAGTGCTGTACTTTATATCTTTCTCTAACGGTAGATAATGTCTGAAATCAATGATGTCGTAAATTAATGAATTGTATAATTTGCAACAACGCCATTGTTCGGATAGCTCTTTTATTGTCCGTTATCTGTTAAGTCGGTTTCATAAGCGCACTGACAAGGTTTTCATAAAGTAGAGAACATAATTGTTTGTAGTATTATTAGTGGAAGACGCTTTTACGTTTACTTTTTGTGAATTGCGAGTAATTTAGGTTAAATGACTGACAGTAGAAATAGTGCACCAACCCTATATTAAAAACAAACGTCACAATTTAACAACCGAAGAAAAAACTATTATGGGAAATGTGTTTGGAGGATTTCGAGCCAGAGAACAAAGTTAGTGTGTACAGAGTAATTAAAACAGAAGATGAAACAAACGATAATAATACTTTGAAGGTTGAGGCAAGAGGAAGGAAACAAATAACATCGGATGATACAAATAAACAGGACATTTGTCGTGCAGTACATAAATTTTATTCCAAAAAAATTACCAACTATAAAAAAAATTGTTTCTTCTCTTCAATCTAATGAAAATATTCCAGAGACGTGTTTTTTTACGTACTTTACGTAAAATGAACTTTAGGTATCCAAGAGAAGGAGGAATAGTACCCTTATTGACAAACAAGAAATCCTTTTATGGCGCAGAAAGTATCTGAAACAAATAGCAGAATTTCGAAGATAAAAAACATGTTATACAGATGAAACATGGTTAAATGAAGGATATACTGTGACAAAAATTTGGCAGGATTTAAGTAAATGCGAAAAACAAACGACAAGCTTTCCTAGATGGTTATTCGACAGGTTTAAAAGCCCCACCTAGAAAGAGAAAAGGCGTTATTATTAGCCATATTGGTAGCGACTCAGGATTTGTTGAAGGAGGTTTAAATGTATTTGTTTCTAAAAACACTAGAGATTACCATGACGAAATGCATGCAGATCATTATGAAAAATGGTTTTCAGATATTCTGTTAAAAATCGAACCCAGATCTATTATTGTTATGGATAACACTCCATATCAATGCCGGCCTAGAACTGTTACCAACCAGTAAATAGAGAAAAACTGAGATTACGGATGGACTTACTGAAAAAAAACTCGTCGATTGGTTAAAAAAGACTTGTCGATTTCCTTTCCTATCAAACCCTCAAAGGTCTATATTAATAATATGAGTCACTCAATTATTATTAAACATCAATTTATTAATGTTTGTATTTTGAGAACGATTTCCGAAGTGGAAATTGAAACGTCAATAAACTTATTTTAACACTCAATTGTGGCTTATTCCCAATAAAATAGTATCTACTTTAAAATGCCACAAGAAAATAGCTTCAGAACAATATTCATAAAAAAAAAACTTTCGGTTTCATAATTCTCTCTCAAATTACTTTTAATAATGATTCCGTTTCCGTCATATGTTGCAGTTTTGGATGTACTGTACATGTTTATTACATGCGCTTTCAAATGTCAATTAAAAATTGACATATTTGAGTGTTTCCCGTAAAATGTACGTTATGCATACAATGCACGTTGAATCTCCTACCCTTTGATTTCACAGCCCTTGATGTCCACTCTATAATTATTAATGCGGAAATATCTGATCATACAGTAGTATATACCAAGTTTAACACTCTTAACAAACAATCCTCGAAAACCCAACGTTTAGGTAGAATTTTTTCCGATCAGAACTTTCGTAAATTCCAAAATTTATACTTGACTTCTGGGTGGCACTTTCCTTCTGTGAACATGGTCTATAATTTCGGTGATTTTTTAGATACGCTTGTCTGTATTTTCAGTAAGGCATTTCCTTAATTACAATTAAGGCAAAACATCACACACCCTAGACTACCAAAGGCATCCGCATATCAACCAAGAATTGCGTTCACTTGTATGCATCAAGAAATTTAGTACAACTTCTTTCTCACTGAATATATCACCAAGTAGAGGGTAACCTATCTAAAACTTATCAGAACAGCTAAAAAGGGTACTACCAAAATCGTCTGGGAAGCTCTAAAAGTGTTGCAAAAGAAACTCGGTCCATAATAATCGATCTTAGAAAATAATAATAAATAAAACTAACACAGTTCAAACATTTTCCCTTCCAAACCCTGAAAATCTAAATTAATACTTCGTTAATATGAGTAACAATATAACATCAACTATTTTGCCACAGCCAGATCCCATTTCCTATCTCCCCAATTCAAAAAAAAAGGTTCGAATTCATTCTTTATAACACCAGTTGATAAATCTGAACTGATCGAAACAATCAATAGTATCAAACAAAAGGAAATCTTCCTGTAGTACTGATGGAATATCCATAAAAGTTTTCTCAAATCGCCCAAAAAATGTGTTGGAAGTTCTGATCTAACTAATTAATTATTCCTTTGAAAAAGGTACATTTCCAGAGTATCTAAAGACAGCCATCATTTTTCCCTTCATAAGGGTGGTGAAAAATCTAATGCCTGCAACTATAGACCTATTGCCTTACTGCCGGTACTATCCAAATTATTGAGAGACATATATATGCCCGACTTATGTCCGTTCTCGTTGAAAACAACATTTTATCACAAAATTAGTTGGGCTTTTTATCTAATAAATGTACCAGTGATGCTGTTTTCTGTGCTACATGAGGTTTAACAAGTACTTTTTGTGACTATGCTATGCCAAAGCTTTTGATTGTGTAAATCACATTTTGATAAAAAAACTAAATTTCTACGGAATTCGAGGTATTTCTTTAAATTGGTTCCAATATTACTTGGGGAATAGGAAACAACTGGCTAGAGCAAATGATACTGACTCTAGTCACAAAAGCATTTTATGTGGAGTACCATAAGGTTCAGTATTCAGTCCTCTACTTTTTCTTTTTGCTGATGATACCAGTATCACCTGGAGCAACTCTTCATGCAACTATAACTTCTGATCTACTTACAATATAAACGTGGTCCGACTACAATTTACTCTCTTTTAACGTGGATAAGACAGTAGCATTATTCTATAAAGCTCTTCAACCCTTGCTTCTTAATAACAGCCATATCAGTATCGTTGATTCTATAAAATTTCTTGGTATTTTTATAGACAGTAACCTTAAATGGTCCCTTCATATCTATTTGATAAGTAAAAAAGTAGCCTCAGCCTGCTATGAAATAAGATCTGTTTCGAAGAAAATCAATTTAACATCTTCCAAAATAGCATATTTTTCTTTGTTCGAGTCTCATCGAACATTTGATTAATTCGACACATGTTTTTCCAGCAAAAACAATAATTAATCATAACTACTCCACCAGAAATTCAAACTTTGATGTTTATTTATTTGAGTTAGTAAAGACATCTATATTATATTCTGCAAAAAAAATTATACAACCATCTCCCTTTACAACTTAAATCTGCAACAGCTTTCCAAGTTCCGTAAAATGACAAAAGCCTATCTATATGAAAGACCGTATTATTCAGTAGAAGAGTTTTTTAATGAATAACTAAGAAATTACAGTACCTTTATGTACAATTATTAACTAAACTATTTTTTTTGATAGCCTACAATTTTGACGAAATGTCTCTGAAGATGGTCTAGGAAGCGAAAGTACTTGGGCAAGATTTAATAAAAAAACTGTGCGATCGATCGATATCTGCCTTTTATTTGATTAAAGTTAATTTATTCGAGCATTCAACCATACATCACTTTAAAGTATTTTTATCTATATTTGGGTATCATATGCAGCAACTTCAACTTAGTAGTTCGTAAGGTTTTATTATGCAATTTACTTAAATTTTGTAATGGATTGTTTATTATCTTTTATTTTGTGATATTGAAGAGTTATGTAATTTTAGTAAATTGTAATTGTTATTTTCTGACTTTTTGTAAGCTTTGTCCATAAAATTGTACAATTTTCAGTGACAATAGCATATTTCTAATTATAATACTAAAAGTTGCAGATTTTTTAAGAACTAGTTATTATGGATAGTCTATATTTTTTTCATAATGCTGTCAATGAACAGTGAACGGTCGCCATTTTGAAACCAACAGAATAGCATATAAATCTAGGAGCACATTGAATGACATAAGAGTTTTTAATTAATTTACTATTTGCATATGATCCCGTTTAAAATAATTTTACAAAATGGCGCCTATTCGTTATTTTAAATGATTATGGCATTAAAACAAAAACATAATGCACTTATTAATAACTTTAATTGTTCAAAAAATAGTTGTAGAGCTGAGTTTTCAACAACCTCGTAGCGCAGTGGATAGAGCGGTAACTTAACGAGATAAAATCCGTCCGGGTGTTTTTTTTATAAAATTTATAAAATATAAAAATTAATAAAACTTCTAAAATTTTAATGTTTATTGGATCGGTATCCGCCCGAAATGCGCCAGACGTTGGTATAATATGAGACTCTTTGTACAAGCAAAGTTTAAATAGAACTTAGGTATTTACCCAAGACACATACTACACAAAATTATTATTTAAAATTTCCCTTCCAATGTGACTATTTAATAAAAAATTCTAAGATCAATATTTAAAGGAATATATCTATAGTAAATAAAATTTGAATATTTAAAAGATTTGCAAAAAATTAATCACACCAAAAGATATAAGCGTCGTACAACACAGGCTATAAATCTACGAAGGGAGGTTTCAAAAATGTATACTTTAGAATGGAAATGTGAAAATGAGAAAGAAATAACTGTAACTAATATCTTTCAAAACCAAGTTAGCTAAAACTTACAATTCTTAAAGAATGTACTTACATATTGAACTCACAGAGTGACACACGTTGAAATTACAAAACAGTAGTATTCATTGTTTTATTTATAAAATAATTTCCATCAAATAATAAGTGTCATGTAGCTTTTGCCAAAAGTTTTGTTATTACATTTATTATCGAGATCTCTGAAAGTCAAATATTTTTGAAAAAGTGTAGAAATACATTTTTACAATTTTATTATATTACTAGCACCCTTTTGATTTTCCAAAATCTCTCTCAATCCTGCAAAATTTTCAAACGTTTAATTAAACACACTTCTTTTGCAGATTCTTTACACTTAATAAATAAATAAATTCAATCATCATATTTTATAAATCATTATAAAAACAGTAATTGTCGACAATATAAAAAGTTACATTGAAACTTATGATCTAAAAATATTACACATTTTGAAATCAACTAAAATCACATCTTTCAAGATTTCTCTCTTTTCTTAAAATTACGTTTACTGGCACATCGGTTGATGATGTCCGTTACATGGACCTTATGCTCAAATATTCTCATGATCGACGTTTTCGCTTCTGTCATACCGTCGTTTATAATTTTGATTCTTTGCAGATTACCCTGAAAACAGTTAAGATATTAATATGAATAACAACTAAGTAAATTTCAGGTTCAGGATTGACCACCATGGATCATAGTTGACTTAATGTAAGATTTACATATCAGTCTCTGTTGTAATCAAATAAATGACTGACTCGTCCTCTGACATGTGAATTCGTCCCGTGAATCTAGACATGATTTATATTTATAACAACTTTCAGGACACACTATAACACTTTCTCGTAGTCGAAACTGGTAATTTTTTATTATAGAATTGTTTATGAAAAAAAAATACTGAATTCAAAGTGCCTTCAGATAAATGTGAGTAAAATTTTATAAAAAAATATATTAGTAACGAAATTAGGATAACTTAGTAAACTCACTAAGATAAGTCAGAAACGAATACAGTCTATCCTGGGTTGACTACGCAACTCAGACTCACAGTTCAGACCAGCATGGGCAAAATCAGAATGAAAAGATAAGAAAAGGAACCAAAATCGCAGATGTAATAGAAGGGACAAAAATGACATGACATCTGACTGGGCATGTGATAAGGCAATCTGAAGTTAAATGATAAAGAGGTAATTAAAAGATGGGTTGATGATATCAGAACTGAGCAGGAGAACACTGTATACGCAAAGTACATAACAGATTCGTGGAGAAAGAAACTTGGATGAAATCTATGTAAGGGAGATGACATACATAGTGTAACTTACAATATTACATTAAGGAATAAGGGAAAATATTCAGAAAGAAAGAAAGAAATTCAGGAAAAAGGAATAAATTTACAATTCTCAAAAAACAACATATGACATCATAATAGACAAAGTTAATCTGACACTGTAAATCAAATAAACTGATATAATCTATCGAAAGAAGTTAATCTTATTTTAATTTTTGTTGCGATCAAAATAAAAAAAAAAAAAAAGACTGAAGGGCGGAAACACAGTTATACAAGTAAAATCACATAGAGATTTGAAAAATTTATCCAACCAATATAAAAATATTTTATGTATCAAATTTCTACAAACCTTTATCAGTTCATTTATTCGATTAATCTCCTTGTCGAATTGTTTACAACCTTCCTCAGATTCAGTACATTTCAGTAGTTCAGTCAATTGATTGTAAACAGTTTGTTCTTGATCAGCCTTAAAAATATAAAATATAAACTATTAACTAACTAAACTCTTAACTCTAATTAAGTTTAATTTTACACAAAAATAAACATATTACGCTCTGTTCGGTATTCTGATTACACTTGGTCATAAATGGGTCGGATGTAGGAATTTACAGCAGTGAAGCCAAGAACAAAAAAAAATGTAAACATTTCTATTTCACCATACTCTGTTTTTAAACTCAAAGAAGTAAACTCAAAAGACAGATTCACACCCAATAATGCCACTAGAAAAATCACCAGATTCATCTCCTTTCTTCGTTGACCGTCTTGGCCTTCGACGGTAATCCAGTAATCAGTTTCGGACTTTACAGATAAAAAATTAATGGCACTTAATTGAAACATACAGAAGTGTATCTTTACAAAAAAAGGTGTTTGAAAAAAGTTTAATGTAAAATCTTTTACAAAGTCAGTATTTACTACATTTTCCATTTTGTTTCACTTTATTGACTTATGTGAAAATTTCATTTATTTGTTTCATGTACAAATCCATGCAGAATTGAATCCGTTAATTAAGACATTTAATTATTTTTTTAATTTTCATAAAATCAAATTCAAATAAATCATAATCGTAAAATTACTACTCTATTGAGTAGTACATACATCCATGATGCTAGCTAGTTTTAAACATTTCTTCTTCTACTTTGAGGAAGTGATTAAAACAAATTTGCCAATGTGTTGGAGTTACATTCTCGGGAGCTTGTAACAGAAGTTTTTTTTATTTCTTGCAGTTTAAATGTTGTGTTTTTGAATGTTTTGTTTTAGCCATCTCATCAGTTACATACATATATGCACTTATCTTTATTTAAACGTACCAGATGTAAAAGTTCTGAACTAACCATCTCCAAATAAAATTTTTTTTATTTGTAACCATTCTTGCATATCTTTCTTTTTTTATGCTGTCCGAATTTTTCTAATTTTCTTTATGTTAATCTTCTGTCTTTCTTCCCCCAAAAAGTAAAAGTACTTCATTATGTTTTTTTTATGTCAGTATCTACCCACACTTTATCTTTGGTGTAACCTTCATTTACCCATCCTTGCATCCTTGTTTGAGTCCTTTATCTATCACAAACCCTTGGCCTATCGTTATTTTACTCGTGTTATTTTTATAGAGTTCTTGCATGGTCTTGATTAAAGTTACATTGATGTTTATTTTTTCTAAAGCTTCCCATAGTTTTGGTTGTGGCTCTCTGATGTATAATTTTCGAAGATCTAAGTATAGGGGGTGTATTGCTTGGTTTCGTGCCGTTTTTTTAGTCGATCTATCTGCTCTGAAACTAGCCTGCTCTTTGGCCTTCATATTACTGTATTCTCTTTTTTATTAGTTTTCCGCAAACACTCGAGATAGTGCCTAGCACTGCTATTTCTGGGTAGTTGTCACATATGTCTTTAGCTCCCTTTTTATGTTTAGTTGATATAATCTAAGTTCTCCACTCTTCCGGTATATTCTCTCCATTTATACATTTTTCATGCATGCTGGTTAGCTGCCTGTATAGTTTGTCATTGTTATTGTTTCAACATTTTACATACTTGTTTTACTTCTCTATTGTCAATCCTAAGTGGGGATGCTATTGTATTTACTTGTACATAAGAATGTGTTTGTGATGTTTGTAGATATTCTGTCCTTTCCTCTGTCAGTAGTTTTCCAAAGTATTCATGGAAGCCATGAATGTCACAAGAAATATTTTATGCAAAACTAGTGCCGGTAGAAAAAGTAAAGAAATACAAATATCTGGGTACGATTGTTAATGAAAATAAGGATTTTACAGAAGAAATAAGAATGAGAATTGGAAAATCTAGAGCAGTATTTAATAAAATGAGAAAATTGCTATACAGTAATGACCTTAACATACAACTGAAAGTAAGAATATTGCGCTCATATGTAATTTCAGTGTTATCTCTGTGGAATTGAAGTTAAACATGGAAATTAGTGAAGGTCTAGAATCATTTGAAAAGTGGACCCACAAAAGAATATTAAAAATAAGTTGGGTGGACAGAGTAACAGATGCTCAGGTGTTGAGAAGAATGAAAAAAGAAAAAAAGATAAGGAATTTAGAATACAATAAAAAAGTACTGTTTATTGGAGACGATAATACAAAGCAAATATAAAGAAAGAGAAGTATTAAAAGAAGACGGTAGCCATGATGATTGCCAACCTCCTTAAAGGAGACAGTACCTACCTAAAGAAGAACAATTTATAAACAGTCGGTATAATAGTTAAGAATTTGTAATATTTGTAAACAAAAACATACCAAGTAAAATAACCGAAATACTTGCACTGGGTTGCTATATGGGCGGGGTAGAAGGAAAGGCGAAATATGTATATAAACTGTGAGACATAAGTTAGGGATATAGCTAAAAATTAAATATATAATACAATACAATTGTGCCTTACAGTATAAATCATGTCACTTATCTACATCAACAATTAACACTAGTTTTTTGTTTTATGTTTTTTTATTCAAAGAAATAAATAATTAAAATAAAATATCAACGAATTGGCTAGTCCATGTTTTAATTTTATTGCAATAAACGAAGCTCCAATTGATTTAGTTAGTAGTAACAATATGCCTCGTCGTCAATTAAATTAAGATGAAGCCTACAGAAATGTGAGGATGCTTCAAAATGGTACCCTACTACAAGTCGAAGTTGCCAATATTTTCAATATTTCGCAAAGTAGTATTTCTAGACTTGCGTCTAGATTTCGGAACACCGAAAATGTTGCTGAACGACAAAGAACAGGTCAGCGTAGAATTATCACGGCTCGAAATTTCCGATATGTTACACTAACTTCGCGAATGGAGCCTTTATTTACTGCACGAACACTGTCACACTGTCAAGATGCCAGCCACTGTTACTCTTGTTTCTACTCGAATTATTCGAAGAGCTTTAAAAACATTGGCTTTGGTATCTAGGCGTCTTTTGAGACGTGTACCATGGAACTTACGATATCGGTGTCAAAGATTAGATTAGGCTATTGACGAGTCCAGGTTTTGCAGATTTTCAGATAGCCATCGAGTACGTGTATGGACAAGACCAAGCGCACCAATAATCAAAGACAGTGTCAGATAATTCATCCATTTGGAGGTGGTGGTGTTATGGTTTGGTGTGAAATCTATTTCGATGGAAAAACAGATATCTACCATTGCAAGGGCACTATTAATAGTGAGATGTAGGGACACGACACTATTGAGCATATTATTGTTAATTTTCGTGAAACTATTGGCATCAGGTTTTTTACTCGAAGTAGAGATTTGCATGGAATTCCCCATTCGGCATTACCCCCGCGCTCTCCAGACCTCAATACCATTGACATGCTTGGGACATACAACAAAGAAGGCTTGCAGATCACATACCCCCTCAGACTCTTCAGCAAATTCGAAAACTGTTACTACGGTTATTGGGAGAAATTGCTCAAAAATCTCTTGATAATTTAATAGATAGTATGCCACGTAGAAGTCAAGCAATAATTGATGCCAATGGTGGATATACGACTTATTACGGCACAATGTCTATTATTGCAAAGTTTAATTTTTATTTTTTATGGATAATTATTCTTTTTTATATATATATATATTTTTTGGGGAATAATATGTTTTGTAAATAACTGTAAAATATGTTTAATTTAAAAAATAATAATAGTTAAATTTATAAGTTGTTTATAGTTTATTGACAATATCCCTAACTTATGCCGCGCAGTATATTGTTTTCTGTTATAAGACATTGTTATTGTTTCATATTATTAAATGGAATAGGGACGTTAAACTATAGCTGATTCTGTACACTATATCATATCATTTACTCATTATTATACATAGTTTTCTTACATTCTTTGTTTCATTTATTTAATTTGATTTATTGCGTTCATCTTGTACCTAATTTTTTTGAGATTGTTTTAATTTAACTGTCTGTCTCATTTCGCTAGAATTAAAATGAACTGATTACATTTTAAACCATAACACTGCTTATTTAAAAAAAAATCATAAAAAATATAATACTCCTTCATTGGCGTTTGGTATAGTTTGTTTACAATAAAATTATCAAAAGTATGTGAAAAACAGCTTTATCTTCTTTAACTAATGATCAAATGTTTGAGATCAAATACCTACCAAATCTTCCATTTGTGTCGAAAGATGATGGATTTTCCAACCATTCACTTTATCCTGTACTCGATGTTGATTCGCCAAATCCATGATGGTGGGCCTTCTTTCATCTTTAGGTTTTACATCAGAATGCCTCAAATAGTGATTGTGTGTCGCCTTCCAATTTTGCTTATAACTATTGAGAAGACTTGCTGAAGCTGGTTTCCTGACAGTCGTCACCTGACCCGCTTCTGGAGCTCCATCTTTGGGTTCGTCTGATTGGTTCACATCAGAGTCGTCCTCTTTTTTGATAGGATGATCGGAAATAAACTGCATATCGTCTTTGTTTTCGTCTAAATCATTGCCCGTTCTGAAACATAAATATGCGTACTTACACCTGGATATTACACCTGGATAAAACATATCACAATAAATTTTCTGCTGAGTTCTCAGACGAAATGGACTGGACTCGGACATTGGAGAATGAATTTTTACATCGCTTCACTTCTAGCCTGGAGTCCAAACCGAGGGAAAGGTTCGTAGATATTGGCATAAATTTGTACTTTGCCGGTACAAGATACGAACAAAATGATCAAAGTTCCGAACATAACAGTCATTTAAGTATGCAGTTTAATAGTCTCATTTAAAGATATGTAATTAGCAGCTAAAAAGTATCAAAATGGAATTAAGTGCTTAAAGTAGTGCCGACTGGATCGTTGGTAAGTGGCTAAAGTAGTGTTGAATGGCGGATATATACTTGGTTTTATTTCTATTTTTTTTTCATATGTATTCAGAACAGTGCAGTGCTTCGTTTTTTTTATGGGGTATGTCCCAATTTTTTTTACTGTTTCTGAATAACCTTTGTTTTTTATTTACAATATAAAACTTGTATGTAGATTATAGTCATTCTAATTATCCTTAATACAGGTTTTACTCTACTAGTTTTACCAGGTCATTGAGAGAAATTAATATGTAATATTAAATATATAAACACGTATCAATTTGTAATGGACATTTGTTTGTAAGATATAACCTATATTGTCCAGTTAAATTTATGTTACAGCGTGTAATAATAAGTGTGCTTGTTTCTAGTTCTTTGTAACTATGTACGCATTTTAAAGAGAGGTTTAGAATATTTCATCATTTTTTAGTATCTTTCTTAAGCCAATCTTCTTATATGTCAAGGGTCGAGTTTTTCTTGTCCCTCAAAAAATAAGGTAGCACCCTTTATGTTTCCCTTTTATTTAGTACCAAATTCTGTTTACTTCCATTTTAGTTGGTATGTTTCAATTTTCAACTTTTTTGACCTAAATATCCCTTATGCTAGAGCCATGGACCCACGTCTCAAAGCTCGCCGTTGTGTCCTTCAAACGTCATGGAATTCTTCATTTCTCTTTTAATTCCAAGACTAAACGTCCCCTTGGGTAAACTTTTATGGTACCCAAAGTTATACCCAACTTCAGGGTATCCTCATCTTCCTCACTATACACCCAGGTCTAAAGTTCGTTAAAATATTCTGTTAATATTAAAAGATTAATTCTTCAAACAATATAACAATTTGTCTATTGCTCTTAAAGATTGATTTTAATATAACTCCAAAATTGTTTTCTGTTTATCCGATATTTGATTACAAAGAAAGTTGTAAATTCACTGCAGTGAATCATACATATAGTATTTATCCACTTATAATGTCATTAAACGTTTGTTTTATATTGTTATTTTCTTAGATCAAAGGAAATATAACCTCCAAAGTATTGACGAACGTTGGCAGGATAATATGTTATTACTATGATTCAATGAAATTTAAATTGTAATGTCAGTGGTATTCACTTGTTTCATTTAATAAGATAAGAGCGGCTTCTTTGGTTTTTCCTTTTTTACCATATGTTTCTTACAAGGCTATTGATGACTCCTTTCATTGGATTATATATTTGTTGTCTCAAATTAAATTTTCAATTTTTATTGTAATAATAATGTTAATTTATCATTTAGTAATCTTGAAGAGTCACCCAAATAAAAGTTTTCTAAGTATTTTATAAACACAACCCTTTGTTCTTTCCCGTTGATTGTTGGGTAACGTAATCATCACCACTGGTGTTATGGTGTTACAGCACTACAGTAGAATATTGACCTCTTAAGTCTTGTTCACCGTTAATATCCGTTGCCAATTTGTCACACCAATTTTTCTTGCATCCTCATCAACTTAATCCATTCAAGATTTTGGCCTATCTATAGGTCTGCTTCCTCTGGGATGCGACATAAAGGCTTGTTTGTGAGGGTTGTTTTGTTGTGATGATACAAGATGTCTTTCCCATCTCAGTCTTAGTATTTTTATAAGAGTTATCACGTCTTTTCCACCTATATATATATATATATATATATATATATATATATATATATATATATATATATATATATATATATATATATATTATCCATATGTAGTTACAGGCAAGATACATTTGTCATAAAGTCTACGTTTTACAGACATTGGTATATCTTTATTATTCAAGATAAAGCTTAACTTGCCAAAAGCTACCTAATAACACAATTGTATGCGTCTTTTTATTTCGGCTATTTGGTTTTCTTTGCCGATAACAATAGTAGTTTGTAAATTACTCATTATTTTTGTTTTCTGAAAGTTCATTTTAAGACCTAGTTTATTTGACTGCTGATTTAATTCCTTGAGCATTTGCTCCAGTTCCTTTATATCCGTACTAAATAATACTATGTCGTCCGAAAACCTCAAATTACTCAAACGTACACCATCAATGTTTAGACCTTTTTGCTCCCAATCGAGCTGTTTGAATACATTTTCCAATGCTAAGGTTTGGTCAAATAGTGTCACCTTGTCTAATATCTTTACCAAGACGCATTTTTTTAGTTTTTTCGTCTTCATTGATTTTGATGTGGAATGTGGCCTGTTCATAAATGTTTTTAATAAGTGTAGTGTACCGTGAGTCTTTTCGAGCATCCCTCAGGGCTGACAAAAAGGACCAAGTTTCAATACTATCGAAAGCCTTGTGAAAGTCAATAAATGCCATATGTAGAGGTATATTATATTCTGTGGTTTTTTTCTACAAGCGTTCTGATGGTTTGTAAATGATCGTTAGTACCAGACCTTTTTCTAAATCCCGCCTGTTCAACCGGTTGATATAAATCAAGTTTTTGTGTTATGCGGTTGGTTATTATTCTTGTTAGCAATTTGTATAAGTGTGACAACAAACTTATAGGTCTGTAGTTTGCAATATTAGTAGTGACTCCTTTCTTGTGTCAAAGTATTATTTCGGTGTTTTCCCACAGAGTGGCTATTCTTTATTCTGTTAGACACTTCCACAACTTCTACCACGATGTTGCCGCCCATTTTTAACATTTCAGACGTTATACGACCCTCACCGGGAGCTTTTTTATTTTTCATTTGCTGTAAGGCATGTCTAATTTTCGAAGAAGTTATTTTGGGGAGAGTTTCCGAGCCGACGTTTAGAATTGTTCTATGGTCTGTTCCGGGTTCTGTATAGTAGTTGTATACAGATTCTCATAGAACGTTCGTAATTTCCTTGATTATTTGAGTTTTTTCCGTCACCGTATTCCCCTGTTGGTTTTTGATTTTAGTTATCTTTGATTTTCCTTTAGTTAAATTTGATTTCAATACTCTCACGTTTCTTTTGTTTTCGATGATTTGCAATATTTGTTTTGTTTGATAGGCTCGCAAGTCTGACCTTATGCTCTTTTTAACTTTATTGTTGATAGCCTTATACTCTGGTGATTCTTTCGATGTTCTTCTTCTTTCTTACATTAAATCCAGTGTTGTTTGTTTTATTTTCGTTTTCTCGGATTTTTATTTTTACCACAGATCTTTTTTGCAGTTGATATTATGTCATTCGTTAATTTTTGTGTTATTTCATTTATATCTTTCGTGTTGAATACTGGTAGAGGTCGTAGTTTCTCTTTTAGTTAACTTTGATATTCCTCTTGATTCATTTCGAGTGCTTCTATGTTTGGTAATTTATCTTGCGTTAATAATTTTCTTCTATCGAATTTCGTATTTATTTCTATTCGCACCCTAACTAATCGATGATCACTACCAGTGTCGACAGAATTTAATACAGTAACATCTTTAGCAATGTTTTTGAAGTTAGAGAGTATAAAGTCTATTTAATTTTTTACTTTGCCTTCTGGGATGTGCCACGTCCATTTTCTCTGCATCTGTCGAACGCATTTCAATAATCTATAAAACAAATGTATAGTGGGATATTGAATTTGCTAGATTTTTCTATTATTTTTCTTATGTTCAGAAGGTGTTCTCGAGTACCTCCACTTTTGGTAAATCCAGTTTGCTCTTAGGGTATTTCTCTTTGTACAAAAGTTTTCAGTCTCATCGATTATGTGTAGCATTATTTTACTGGCACGTGAGATAAGGAAGATGGTTCTATAGTTGACGCATTTATGGAAGCTGCCTTTTTTTAGATATTATCGTCGTCAGGCCCTTGCTTGGAATGCCATATTTTGTTACAGAGTAAGAGAAGCAATTTTATTCCGGTTTCTTCTGTGGCTTTGATCATTTCTGCTGTTATGACAGCTGGACCTGCTGCTTTGCTATAATTAAATTTACTTACAGTCTTATTTCATTCTCGAGTAAATTAGTTTCTTCTTTGATTTCTTCAGGGGTTTGGTGAACAAGTTCCTGACGTTGATCATCTTTATATAGATCCCGGCAATATAATATCCATGTCTCTGCTGTATCTACTCTGTTGGCTCTCAAGGTTCCTATGTGGTCTTCAACGGCCCAAGTTCTGGCTTTAAAGTCTCTTGTTATGTAGCTTATTTTTCTAAACAGATCTCTTGGCTGATTGTTTTGATAGTGACTCTATTTTTTACATATATTGTGATAGTATTGTTGTTTATCAGTTTTGTAACTTCGTTTTATTTCTTTGTCGAGGTTTCTTAAACTAGTTTTTTCCCTTTCACTTTGTACACCACTTTGACAAAAAATTCTTCTATTCTCAATTAGTTTAAGGGTTTCATCTATCATCCAGTGTTTCTGTTCCACAGGATTATCTAGTTTTGGCCGATTAGTTGATGTTGTTACACAATGTTTAATAATCTCCATATTTATTGTGATGTACCTTTACCAATAGAGGGTTTATTTTTTTGCACTTCTTGGAGAAGGTCATCCTACTTTCTTTGAATTCGAGGACAGATTTTTATAATCTTGGTGAGATCAGAATGGCAACATCTGTATAGTTCTGGGTCTCGCCGCCAGAGAAGTAAACGTAATTGTAATTATTTGTTCTAGAATGGTCCTCTCCTAACCAATACGTTTTAGGTAGTCCAGAGATTTCAATGTTATATCTTGCCAACTCTCTTTCAATAATTGACATCATACCTGGGATTATCATTAGTCCTTGTACGTTTCATGTACCGACATTAATTAATTATCTGATTATAGTAGCTGAATTTCCACACGATGCCTGATCACTAACATTCGTATCGCCTCAGAATCCGTCGTTCAAACACAAGCAAGTTTTCATCTGATTTGGAGATGGTCCGTGTTTTGGATACGTATATCAACACTGATAAAATAAGAGCTTGGTATATATATTAATATTTTTGTTTTCTGATTAAGTTTTTAAAGTAGAAGCACTTGTTTACTTCACTGGGAATTATCCCAGTTTTCTTTCATTTAAATATCTCAATGTCTGGGTTGCTTTAAATGTTCTTGTAATGTTTTACTTATTTCCTATTCTTTTAAGTATTGTTGATAACCTTTACGTACGGTATTAATATTTTTCTTGAATAATTTCTTATAAATAAACGTTTTAGCATCTTGTTTATGGTGTCTTTTTATTTTTTATACTGTGAAATTGCTTGTTTTAAATGTGTGGTGTATTAAAAAAAAAGGCATCGACAATGTAAAATATGACACAAGAAAATAGATTCCAAACCATATCATAAAGAAATTATATAGATTAGATTATGTGATTTCGTTAAGGCCATGCAGCCTCATCGTACTTCGACATATAGAGATCTTTTGTGCATACCTTAATCTAGTTGAACTCTATGATGCCAATACTTCTAATGAAGTTGATTGTAGTCGTTTGCAGAACAGTGCTACGCAGTTGCTTAGTATAGGTATAAGAAATTATATAAGAATAATATAAACAAATTTTGTAAGTATGGTGATGGCAATAAAGGTAATGATAACACACAATAAATACAAGCAGTTCACTTACAGTTGTTGTTTTCTTGGCTTTTTTCTAGGGCTCATTTCCATGGGAGGTTTAGTTTCTTCTTCCTCTTTACTATTGATTATTGCATGATTACTGTCTTCGTTAACTTCTGCTAAACCAGGACTCGATGTTGCAGATATTGTAGTACTACCACCTGGGAATGAATAAAAATGTATTAAAACATAAAAAGTAAGCTGCACTTTTGTTTATAATCTCTCCTAAAACTTAAGTGTTAATTTTTTGGATAACAATCTAACTTAATGTATCATCATAATTATATTGGCTTTACAATCCGTTGTTAGTCCTAGCTTCCTCACGAATTTTTCTCGAGACGTCCCTATCCATCGCCTTCCTCCGCCAAGCACGTGTTACCATATTACCATGTCTTCATCGATGTTAAAAGGAATCTTGTTCTGGGTTTTCTTCTTCTTCTCTGACCAATGAGTCTATCAAGGGGCGTTTTTCTAGCTGGGCCATTTTGTTCCATCCCATTACATGCCCTACCCACCTCAGACGTGCTTTCATAATATATTTTACGATATCTAGTTCCTGGTATATTCTATAAAGTTTGAAGTTATATCGTCTTCTCCACACTACATTGTCATTCACCGCCCCACCGCCTTCGAAACATCCAACACGTTTTCATTATTTTTTGTTAAAGTCCAGGTATCTGAACCATATATTAGGATTGGGCGTATTATTGTTTTGTAGAGTTTTACCTTTGTATTTCTCGATATAATTGAGGATTTACGGAGATTGAGCCCAAAATAGAATCTGTTGGCCGTGCAAATTCTGCAGTTTATGTCTGCGGTACTGTTATTTTCAGTATTGACGAGCGCTCCCAGGTATACAAATTTGTTAACTGCTTCTATGAGGTCGCTTTCTATAACAAGTGGTCGTACGATTTGTGGTTGCGTGCCTATTTTCATGTACTTCGTTTTATTGGTGTTTATTATTAAACCCACTTTTGTAGCCGATTCTGTTAGTGCTACCTACGCCTATATTATCAGCATAGGCAAGGATTTGTACTGATTTGTTATATATTGAACCGCTGGTTGTGATTTGTGACATACGTAGTACTTTTTCCAGGGCCAGATTGAACAGTATACAGAAGAGAGGATTTCCCTAAGGCAGCTCGTTATTTGATTTAAAAGGTTCAGACAGTTCCCCCTGGATTCGTACTATACATTAAACTTTTTTAAGAGTTAGTTTGTTAAATTTACCAACACTGATTTAGTACTCTTAGCTCTTTCATTGCTCTGAATATTTCTCATCTATTTACAAAATCGTAGGCTGCCTTGTAGTCTATTAATGTGATGAGTATCTATCCCATATTCCATTTTTTTTCTGAAATTCGTCTCTGGGTTGCAATCTAATGAATTGTCGATTTGCAACCGCTGAAACGAGCCTGGTATTTTCTTATTATTTGTTCTGCATATGGTGCCATACGATGGCAAAGTATAGTGGAGAATATTTTATACTCTGCATTTAGAAGCGTAATTCCTCTGTGGTTAGAGTATTCAAAGATATAACTTAATGTATTCCACACAATAATGGCATATTGTCGGTCTCTGAAATGTTAAGTAGCAAATCGAAACTCTCCATTTCCGTTCGTAAATGTTTTTTGCGTCAATAGATTTTGAAACCAGGTAATCCTGACTAACTTATGTAGATCATATCAGGTGTTCAATAGTTTGTCTTTTAGCACCGCAGTCGCAGTTGGGGGAGGGTATTTTTCCCCGATAGATAAGGTTGAAAGGGCAATCAAATTGCAGAGAACTAAGAAGGCTCTTGGATGTGATGGAATAAACGCAGAATTTTTGAAGTTGGGAGGAAAAGAAATAACGAAAAGATATATGAGAGGTTATACACAGAATATGGAGACAAGAAAAAATGTCAAATGAGTGGAATAAGAGTATCATCTGCCCAATCCATAAAAAAGGCGATAAACTCCTCAGTAGAAACTATAGGGGAATCTCCTTGCTGTGTTGCGGATATAAAATATTTACCAGTATCCTTAACCATAGAATACAACCCCTCGCAGAGAAGATCATAGGAGAATATCAGGCAGGATTTAGCCGAAAATCAACCATTAACCAACTATTCTACTACAACTATGACTAAAATTTGACATAGATGTCTATAATATTTTCGTCTCAATCATATGGGCACGCTTATAAAAATATCAAGTGAATGTAAAACACCGTCCAAACTAGTTAGGCTCATCCGAATGGCAATGACGGACACAGTGGCACAGATATAGATAAGGCATGAGATGACAAACCCATTTCAAATAACACAAGTATTAAAACAGGGTGATGGGTTAGCATCAACATTGTTTAATTAAGCACTGAACTACGTACAGAACAAACTTATCAATAAATCAGTCCAACTGGCAGCATATGCAGATGACATAAATATCATGAGCAGAAATACACGCTAAACAAATAGGGTCTGTCAATAAACACAAAAAAGACTAACATCCTAGAACAAATTCGATCGAACAAAAACGACCCTACCTGTCTGTTGACAACTTAGAAAAAGTAGATCTTCTTCTTTAAGTTCCATCTTCTATTGAAGGTTGGAAATCATCATGACTATACGGACCCTGTTGACTGCCGCTCCCAATAGTTCTGAATTACTGCATTCAAAAAGTAGATAGCTTTCTATTTAGGAGTCAACACCTCAAAGAACTAAGATACGAATCTACAAGGCCATAATTCGACTAATAGTGAGCTATGGATGTGAAACTTGGGTGTTAAATAAAAAATCTCTAAACCGCATAGACATCTTTGAAAGAAAGGTACTGAAACGAATACTAGACCCTATAAATGACAACAGGTGGCGAATCAGATATAATTATGAAATATATCTAAAGATAAAGACCTACCTTTATCTCAGTATGTACGCTTACAGCGTCTTCAACGGCCAGATCATGTATTTAGGATGGAAGAAAACAGGCTTCCAAAAAACTGTTGAATGCAATAATGCAGGGGAAGAGACCTATTGGAAGACCGAGTAAGCGATGGGAGGATGATGTGGATGAGGACGCCAAAAATATCTTTGGCAGTCGATCGTGGAGGAGAATTTTACAGACCGTAACGAATGGAGATGTTTGCTGAGAGAGGCCAGGGCTTGATTTGGGCTGTAGAGTCATACGAAGGATGGATGGAATTTATGTAGATGGTTTATCGGAAAATATACAGCACACGATATCACTAACGACAAAGGAAACAAAGCGATATACCTCCAACTTATAAAAATATGGTAGTGAGAAATACATATTTTCCTAAGTAATAAAGTGGCACGAATCTCGCCAACCGGGGAAGGGCAAAACAAATAGATTACAAATAGTCTGTGTAGGAGATAAACACATCTCTAACCCAATGAATGTACGTCTGTATAGGAGCCAAACACATCTCTAATCCAATGTTCGTAACAATCGCAGGGCTACCACAGACTCGGGTACTTCTTTGAAAAAATCAAATGCAAAAAATGACACTAAACGTACTCGTTAAAATATAAAACTTTTAGAATAATCTAGAAATATTCAGTTATTTCGAGATTGAAAATACAATAGATTATTACAGACTTCTTTCATTGAAAAAAGAAGAATTATTATAAATAGTGGAAGTGTATACTAAACCCATAAAATTTTGGGTAGTATATATTTAAAAAATATATTTCAGTTGTTACAATTTAACATAACTATTTATTATACGGTGCAAATAAATAAATATTGATTGTCGGTAATTCGTAAAGTTCTATTTTATTTACTATTTAGTTTGTTTACTATTCATATTGGCTATGAGTACGTGTGCTTGGTTGTATAGTAATTTCCAGCCACTTATGTGTAAAAAAACCAAATAACCTACCAATAAAAGACTACTGATCCAAACCAAGTCTCGTGCCTAGTGATCTCAACATTGAGGGCTAGAATTTCAAACACCAGTAAAGAAAATAACATGGATACAAAAAAATGGAATGTGCAAAAGCTGAGAGATGCGACAATTGCAGAACGGTACTCGGAAAACATCACCAACAGGCTAAGGAATCAAAATGTATATGAAGAAGGCCAGACAGATATAGACTCCTACTGGGCCAGAATAAAGGAATACATTGAAGCAGCAGCGAAAGATGAAATAGGAACAGAAATTTGTGCCCGTAAAAATCATTGGTTTGACGATGAATGCAAGAATGCAACAAAAGAAAAAAATGAAGCCTACAGAAAGATGCTTACCCGAAGAACTAGAACAACTGTAGAAAATTACTAGACAAAGAGAAGGGAAGAAAAGAAGATACACACAAGAAAAAAACGAAATCACTTAAATACTATTACTACTAAGGATTTCCACAGTTTTCACTGTCTTCCTTCACTCAACCGTTTTCTCCAATTTTCCCTGTCATTCCAGTCTCCATCTCGCAGGGTTCTTTTCTCCATAGCCTCGTCGATTTCATCTCTGAATGACCTTCGGGGTCTTCCTCTCTTTCTTCTTCCAATCGGGCTCCATTCTGTGATTTTATTTATCCAGCGTCCTCTGTCCGCTCTTCTGACGTGGCCGTACCAGGATAGTCTCTTCTCCTCTATATAGTCGATTATGTCTGATTGCACTCCCATTCTCCGCTTAATCTCTGCGTTTTCAATTCTGTCTCTTTTTGTAAGTCTACAGCTTCTCCTCAGGAACTCCATTTCTACTGCTCTTATTCTACCTCTATTTCTCTTGTTTATTGTCCAGTTTTCGGACCCATATGTCAGGATACTTCTTGTCAGGGTATTATATATTCTCTTTTTTGTCTTTATCGTAATGTTCTTATCCCACAACACTGAGTTTAGTTGTCTTATACAGTTTCTTGTTTGTCTCAGTCTGTTGTTTATATCTTCTTCTGTTGTTCCCTGGTTCGATATTATGGTTCCTAAATACTTGAATTTATCTGTTCCATTTATTTGTCTTCCCTCGTCTATCTCTAGGTTTCTCATATCCTTGTTTTCTGTTGTTAGGTATTCGGTTTTCTCTTAGTTTATTTCCATTCCGTTGTTTTTAAATTCTTCTTCTAGTTTTCTGAGCATAAAGCTGAGATCTTCTTCATCTGGTGCGATGACTACTTGATCGTCGGCAAAACTTAAAGTGTATAGGTATTCGTCTCTTACTGGTATGCCCATTCCTTCGCACTTTCTCCTCCATGGTTTGAGTGTCTTTTCCAAGAATATTTTAAACAGAGTAGGGGACGTAGCACAGCCTTGTAGAAGTCCTTTTGTCGTCTTAAATGGATTGTAGGCTTTATTTAAATAAGGAAATTAAATATATAGAAAACCTTAACAGAGAGAAAGAATTCAGAACATTCTATAAGAAAGTTAACATCAACAGTAAAGAATTCAAGGCAACCACAAGCCAATGCAGAAGTCAGAACAAGGAAAGATGTATAGAATAGATGGGTGGAATACTTTAACCAGGCACTTAATATGGAGGAAGAAAAAGAAAACCTGGAAAACAAAATAGCTGTGGTAAGGGGAGCAGACGAGAGGGAAGAGGAACCACCAACGATCTTGAAGTTTAAGATGCAGTTAAAAAACTAGCCAGAAACAAATCACTTGAAATAGATAATCTCCCACCTGAACTATATAAAGAAGGTGACCATGATACCATTATGGCATTACGGCAGCTTATAAAAGAAATATGGACACAGAAATCCCTTCCCAATGATTGGAATATTGGAATACTTTGCACCACACTAAAAAAGGAGATATCTTTGAATGCTCTAACCACAGAGGAATTACGCTTCTAAATGCAGCGTATAAAATATTTTCCACAGTACTATGTCACCGTATGGCACCATATGCAGAACGGGTAGTAGGAAAATACCAGGCTGGTTTCAGAGGTGGTAAATCTACAATTCATCAGATTGCAACCCTGAAACAAATTTTGGAAAAAACACTGGAATATGGCATTGATACGCATCAATATGATATCTGATGATATCAATATTGTTAAGAGAACAGAAAACGCTGTACGAGAGGCGTATGTAGCATTAAAAGAATCAGCTACAAAAATTGGTTTATTAATAACATCAACAAAACGAAGTATATGAAAACAAGCACGCAACCACAAATTTTACGACCACTTGTTATAGAAAACGACGTCATCGAAGCAGTGAACGAATTTGTACACCTTGGAGCGCTCCTTAACACTAAAAATAATACTACCGCAGAGATATATCGCAGAATTTGCACGGCCAACATATGCTATTTTGTGCTGAATCTCCTCCTTAAATACACAATTATATCGAGAAATACAAAAATAAAACTCTACAAAACAATAATAATCCCAGTCCTAACATATGGTTCAGAGACCTAGACTCTAACAAAAAATAATGAAAACATGTTAAGATATTTCGAAAGAAAAGTACTAAGGCGAATCTATGGAGCAGTGAATAACAATGGAGTGTGGAGAAGAAGATACAACTTCGAACTTTATAGAATATACCAGGAACCTGATATCGTAAAACATATTAAGAT
Source organism: Diabrotica undecimpunctata (assembly GCF_040954645.1). Classification (NCBI taxonomy): domain Eukaryota; kingdom Metazoa; phylum Arthropoda; class Insecta; order Coleoptera; family Chrysomelidae; genus Diabrotica; species Diabrotica undecimpunctata. The sequence continues at coordinate 122,531,801 of NC_092803.1, read as the reverse complement.
AGGACGTCTGAGGTGGATAGGACATGTACTGCGGATGGAATAAAATGACCCAGCTAGAAAAACGCTCTTTGATAGATCACTTGGTCAGAGAAGAAGAGGAAGACCCAGAACAAGGTTCCTTGATAACATCGATGAAGAGAAATATGGGAATACGTGCTTGGCGGAGAAAGGCGATGGATAGAGACGACTGGAGAGAAATTATCGAGGAGGCTAGGACCCACGCTTTTTTTTAACTTTTTGAAACCCCCGAATTTTTTTTTGGTACGAATGACAGATAATTTGTTTAAGTGTGGCAAAAAGAAATACTTTTTGCTACCAAATCATATTTTAGCTTCTACTAAAGCAATCGTAACGTAAGGCCTCGTAAAATGTTTGTAAAGACATATACTTTAATAAGAATTTTATTTAGCCAACTTTTTATTTAGCCCGTGAATTTTTACATCGAAAAGACACCGTTTTTGCTGTTTCTCGCCTAGAGGGTAAAATGCGGATGAATGGCATAGGATATCTAAATGGAAAAACCCTGAAATTGAGCCAGAAATAATATCTGATGATACTGAAATACTTGATGAAGTAATCGATGATGACTTAAACTAAACTAATTTATTATTTTCGTGCATATTAACAGTATTAAAAAGAATTGTTATTGTATATCAATAAAAAAATTAAAAAAAAATCAGTTTATACTCACCTTTTACCTCCTATGCGAGAAACAGCGAAAACGGTGTTTTTTAACTTATGTAAAAATTCACGGGATAAATGAAAAGTCGGTTATATAAAAAAAAAGGTGAAAGTATATGCCTTAACAAATATTTTGTGACGCTGTACGTTACGATTGTTTTAGTAGAAGCTAAAATATGATTTTTTGAAATTGCCAACTTCTGGCCTGATTTCGCCCTTAAATCGCTCCTAACTCAGAGGCATAGTTAGAGGATTATTTTTGCCAAATTTACCTAAAAAAGTATTTTCAATACCTATTTTAACTTATATAATCACAAATTACCTGCAATTAGTACAAAAAAAATATTTAGGTTTTTTGTTTCAAATGATATAAAGAATAGATTACACTTGGTTTGGATCAGTAGTCTTTTATTAGGTTATTTGGTTTTTTACACATCTTTTTGAGGGTGCGCCGCTTGCCTATAAGGAGGGCGGACAAACACGCATATCGAAGGAAACCATATTATGGTCCAACTATTACGGATAGACAAAAATTAGAGAGTTCTGTGAAATCTGAAATAGCATAAGAAAAAAAATCAGACCACGACTGAAGAATTAAGGTACACTAATAGACAGATTGCTAGTACGAGGGATACAATATTAAACATAGAGGTTGATATCTATCTATCTATACAGCCCTTGCTGTCCAATTTTGGACATAGGCCTCCTCTTCCTTCTTCCACGTCTCTCTATTGTAGGCAGTGTGTATCCACTTTGGGCCTGCGTGTTTCTTCAAGTCATTTGACCATCTCATTTGTGGCCTTCCTCTTTTTCGTTTGTAACTATATGGTCTCCAATGTATAATCATCTTATTCCATCTGTCGTCATTCTGTCTTATGGTATGTCCAGCGAACTTCCACTTAAGTTTTGCTATCTGCGTTGATACATCAGTCACTTTTGTTTTGTTGCGGATTCAAGTTTTTCCTTTGCTTGTCTGATAGCCTGATGTTCAGCATTTGCCTTTCCATGGCTCTTTGGGTCTTTGCTATTTTTTCCATGTTTTCCTTTGTAAACATCCAAGTTTGAGAACCGTAGGTGAGAACAGGAAGTATACATTGGTTGAAGACTCTTGTTTTTAAATATTGGGGGTATTTTCTATTTTTTTAGTACATAGGAGAAAGTTTTCCGAAGGATACCCAAGCCAACCGTATGCTTCTCTTTATTTCTCTGGTCTGATTTTCTTTATTTAATTTAACTAGTTGTCCCAGGAGATTTGTTATTCTTCATTTCTTTGAGTGCCTTTTTTATTTCATTTTTACTGATTTCTAGTTGTAGGTCAGAGTTAACGTTCTTTATTCTCAGTTGTAATTGATTACGGATTTCTTAGGTTGGTTTTTGTTCTGTTTTATAGAGATTTGTATAATATTCGTGCGTTATCTGTAAAATTTCTTTTATATTGTTGGTCTCCACTCCTTTGTCTTTATGCTATTAATTTGTATGTTTCCCAGGTTTTGCTTTAAGCACTTCATGTTTCTATTTTTTTCAATTGTTTTCTCTCTCTTTTCTTCCTGTACTCTCCATTTACACTCCTTGATATTTTTTCTAATAGTTTTGTTTATTTCTTTGTATTCCATTTTATTTCTGTCCCCTTGTTCTAGTAATGTTCTTCTTGTGTTCATAGGAATCTTTGTTTCCTGGGATATGAAACTTTCTTTTTTTGTTGTTGCCTGTGCTACTTCTTTACCCACTTTCATTAGAGTTTCAGCAAATATCATGTTTATTTCATCGATATGTTTGTGTTCTATATCTTCCTTGGTCGGAAATATTTCCTTTATTCTCTCTTCGTGCGTCTATTTTTCTTGTCTTAGTTTTTCCATGTCTAATTTCTGATTATTTTCCATTTTCTTTCTTGTTTCAAATTAACTATCAATGATCAGCTTGGTTCGGACTAGTCTATGGTCGCTACCAGTTGGGAAGCGATTTAGGGCTGTCACGTCTTTAACCATGGATTTTTGCGTTGAAAGAATATAATCAATTTCGTTTTTAGTTTCACCATTGGGACTAATCCATGTCCATTTTCTTTGGGGTTTTTTCTTAAAGAATGTATTCATTGCATATAGTTGTTTCTCCTCCAAGTAATTCGTCAATGTGTGTCCTCTATCATTTCTTTTGCCGTATTCATGGTGTCATACTCTGTCTTCTTCTTTATATAGTTGTTCTCCTATTTTGGCATTGAAGTCCCCGATTATTAGCGTTAATTTTGATTTCTTTTCTTCCATAGCTGTTGTTATGTCTTCGTAGAAATGTTCAATATCTTCATCGCTGTAGGTACTTGTTGGAGCGTACACCTGTATGATTTTAAGGACGTTCTTTTTAATTTAAGCGTCGTGTATGCTACTATATCTGATATGCCCTTGGTAGATTGTATGGGTTTAACTACTTTTTTAATTTATTATAAATCCTACTCCATTGTTGGTGTTTTTTTATAGGTTGTTTCTTATAGGTTGATAACAATAAAGAATACATCAAAGTGGAAAATAATACATATAATGATTGCTGCCGGATCCAGAGGTATTACTTGTAATACAATTCTACTTAAAATAATTTGACAAAATAAAGACTTAAGATTTTAGTAGTTTCATTGATAAGTTTAGTACTATGTATCTATAAAAATACACCTTCCTCAAAAAACTGGTGCATTGAATTGACTATTATAAAATATAAAAAAACATTACCTGAACTATGTCCATTGCCTCGAGAATCAGGTCGTGATGGTGGCGAGGCGGGCGGCATATTATGCGCTTGAGAACCGACTTGAGGTTGTTGCGAAGGTAAACTGGCTAGAATGGGCACCAGATTTTTAGCTGCTTTAAGTGGCGATCCTTCATGGTCTCGTTTTCTCAAAATACTGGGTCTAGGCGAAGACGAAATTTTCGTAGTTGCCACTGGATGCAGTTGTTGCTGAATTTGTTCGGTGATCTGTTGCGACTGCTGTTGCTCTGTGACTTGGGAATGGATTTGTGAACTGCCACGACTCTGATCCACTACCATGACTGAATTTAAACGCATGTGTTGATTCGATACTATGCCTGAAAAAAAAATAATTATATAGTTCCTTTCACGGATTTTGTCCGATGAGTGAAATCATACTCGATGCACATTTAAAGTTAAATCTCTGTCAGATACGCGCAAATTAGAATTTTAAACGAAGACCTAAGTTATTTAATTTAGCACTCATGACAATTGCTCCTAATTTCACCGGTCAATACGGAAGTCTTTTCTTTATTCACATTTCTAGTAGCCGTCATGTGAGCTCGTTTTTCAAGGATTTCAGTTCAAACTAAATAGCGGTATTCATCATCATCATTTAACCCGGATCTATCCACTGCTGGATATAGGTCTCCCTCAGTCTTTTCCATGTATTTCTGTTTTGTGCTATTTGCATCCAATTTTTGTCGATCCGTTTTATGTCATCAGACCATCTTGTTGGTGGACGACCTCTACTTCGATGTGCTTCTTGTCTCGGTCTCCACTGTATTATTCGCTGTGTCCATCTGTTATCCGACATTCTAGCTATGTGCCCCACCCAGTTCCACTTAAGGGTCATAATTCTTTCTATGGCATCTGTCACTCCTGTTCTCCGTCTTATTTCCTTGTTCGTGATCCGATCCCTACGAGAAATGCCTAACATCGATCGTTCCATGGCTCTTTGGGTAACACAAATTTTATTTCTTACTTTCTTGGTTAGTGTTAATGTCTCTGCACCATATGTAAGTACTGGCAACACGCACTGATTAAAGACTTTTCTTTTAAGACACATAGGCAGTTCTGATTTAAGAACATAGCTTAGCTTGCTGAATGCCACCCAAGTGAGTCCTATGCGGCGGCTTAGTTCGCACGTTTGATTATCTCTTCCTATGCGTATCTCATGTCCTAAGTACTTATATGAGGTGGTTTCTTCAATATATTTACTGAAATCTTTTCACTTAACACAAGATTTGTCATGATTTGTGTTTTTGTGTGGTTGATTTTTAATCCTACTTGTAGGGAGGCTAGGTATAGTTTCTCCAGTTGCGATACTGCATCATCGATTCTGTCAGCAAAAAGGACAATATCGTCAGCAAACCTCAAATGACTAAGCATTTCTCCATTGACATTAATTCCTTTTTCACTCAGATTTGCGTTCTTAAACATATGCTCTAATAATGTTGTAAACAATTTTGGCGAAATTGTGTCTCCCTGTCGCACTCCCCGTTTTATTTTAAATACGTTGGTCTTTTTATCTGCCAGTTTCACACTTGCTGTCCCATTTTGATAGATGTATTTTATCATGTTTATATAGCGATGATCTATACGGCACTCTGTTAAGGCTTTTAACATCTTTTGATGACTTATTGTGTCGAAAGCTTTTTCGTAGTCAACAAATATCATGACTAATGGCTTGTTATATTCAACACTCTTTTCTATTAAGTTCTTAATTACTTGTAAATGATCATTCGTGCCATATCCTGCTCTAAAACCTGCTTGCTCTCTTGGCTGATAGAAATCCAACTTACTTCCTAGCCTGTTGGTAATAACTCTTGTAAATAGCTTATATACTTGTGACAACAAGCTAATGGGGCGGTAGTTTCTAAGGTCGCTGATATCTCCCTTCTTATGAAGTAAGATGATTTCTGCGTTGTTCCACTGCGTTGGTGTTATCGCTTCGCACAGACATTTATTGAACAGTTCCTCAAGTGTCAGTAAGAGCTTATTTCCTCCTAGTTTTAGGCTTTCGGTCATTACCCTGTCTTCACCTGGGGATTTATTGTTCTTCATCACCCGAAGTGCATTTTTAATTTCGTCAACAGTTATGTTCGGCATTAATTCTGAGCCTTGATTATCTATCTTTGGTAATGTAATGGTAATCTTTGGTCTTTCATCGGATTCACTTGTTTCATAGAGTTGTCTGTAGAAGTCTTCCACTGTTTTCACTATTTCTTCCTTATCAGTCACAATGTCGTCTTGTTTATTTCTTAACTTATGTATGTTCTTTTTTCCTGTGGACATGTTGTGTCTTAGAACTTTCAGACTTCTATTTTTCTCTATCACCCTTGCCACCTCTCTCATGTTATGTTGCCGTATGTCTTTTCGGATTTCTTTGTTTATTGTTTATTGTGTTCTCTATATGTTCTCTAATAATATGTTCTCTAATATTGTCGTTAGATCAGTCAGTTTTAGAAACTTTTGACTTCTATTATGATACTATTTCTGGGGAACATCGACAATTTTTATATATATTTATAATTGGATTACGATTGGTTACTTTTAATTTAGAAAATATAGTTGGTCGTTGGTAATTTGATTGAGAATTTTATCTTACTACTATATTAATCGACAATTTCCCTTCTAACTTTATTCTGCTTCTTTAAGTGTCTTTCCTTGTAAAGCTTTAACAATTAATTGTAGGATCTTAAGTTTATCTACTAATACATAATCCATATCTTTGATGTAAAATGTTTATCAAAGATATTTTTCTTTTATCGCCTTCACGTTTACATTCGATTATTAGTTGCGATAGTTGCTTCTACCTTTCATTTTTTGCTTAAATAGTATTAAAATGATATATCCGGGTTTATAGACCGTGGGATAGAATTATTTGTTTTTGAAGGTTTAATGACACCTACACTATTAAAAATTTCTGGTCCTATTCAAAATTATCTGACACATTTACACTAAGGCGTTATTACTGAATCTTATCACAAAAAATCCCTTGAACCCCCAACTATTTTTAAGAGATTTCAAATAAAGGGAGTTAGTAAATTATTTTTCGCCGGAAATGTTTAGTTCCAGGGATCTTCTTTAAATACTGTCTTCGTTTCGAAGGTTAGCAATCATCAAAATATACGTAAGAGGCATTACCATGAGAGCTTTCGAACTAAAGCGAATCAATATATGCACAAACAGACTAGCGAGACACAACAGTGTCACTCTGATATGGTTTCAGCTCACCGGGGAATACCTTGCAATTTTCAATCAAAGTAACCCGCTCATTCGCTTTAAGTTAAACCCAGCAGCCTGTATCCTGTGGGCAATTTCTCGATATAGTGTTCCATTTTCCGTTATGTAGGAGCCAAAGTATTTATATTCTCCTACTCTTCCTAGTTTTTCTCCAAGCAATTCGATGTCCCCAACCATTCCTCTACCTCCTAACCACATATACTCCATTTTCGACCTACTAATCTTAAGTCCTCCCTCTTCAGAAGTCCTTCCCCAACCCTCCAACTGCAGTGAAGAGCCTTGATACAAACGAACCGTCACTGGACAAGGCATCCGTTGTCATCCTCCCTGGCATAACTTCCTTAACCTTCGCTCTGCGGTTCTTTCCCAAATTTTCATTGTGTGCGACATTAACTGTATCCCTATATAGTCCTTACAGTCCTGAATGTCCCATTAACTTAATACAATGATACAATCACACTCTCTCTCTCTCTCCATGCATTGGGCATCCTTTCTTCCTCATATATCCTACTCATCATTTGCCACAAAATATCAATCCTAGAGCCTTCCAAACTTCCACAGGTATTTCATCAGGTTCTACTGCCTTACCATTCTTCATCCTACTTAATGACTCGACAACCTCATCTCTCGCTATAACCGGTATTACATTTTCAATTAAAATTTCGCATCCCCTGTCTCTCCTTTGGTGCTCTTCATTTAGCAACTTTCCAAGTACTCATACTATCTTTACTTTATTTCAACATCGGTCATTAACACTCTTTCATCCGCACTTTAATCTGTCGCTCGTTGGTCAAGTCGTTTGATGATTTGTCCCTTGTTTTAGCAATGCTGTATAACTAAAAATAATACTATAAAATGTTATATTCATATCATTCTATATGGTGTGGAGATGTAGACCATGAATAAGTACTGCTGCAACAAAAGAGACCTATGAAGAACTATGGATTTATAGAAGAATATTGAAAATACCATGGACTAATAAAATAACAAATGCAGAGGTACTTAGAAGAATGAAAAAAAGAATCACTGTTGACCATCAAAAAACGAAAACTTCCAATACTTTGGAAATGTTATGCGGGGAGATAAATATGAACTTCTACGAAACATAATTCAGGGGAAAATTGTAGGAACAAGAAGTATATGGATGAGAATGACGTATTCGCTGCGAAATTTAACAAAGAGGATTGGTTGTAACTACAATTAACTGTTCCGTGCAGCTGTATCTAAGATTAAAATAGTAATGATGATATCCAAACATCCAAACGGAGATGGCACGTGAAGAAGTATAAAGATCGTTGTAATCTTCTGCCAAAAAAAAAACTGCGGTATTCGGCATCTCCAAATAGTGTCATGGCACATCGCATTTGCATTTTATGTTAAATTGTATCCCAAGTTTTTCGGAGTATTAATATTATTTTTATAATTTTTTCTACAAAACTGAGATCTAAAGGTATTGACATTTAATTTTTCATTTTTGGAGAATCTTCCAAACAGAGAATAGTACCGTTTTTAAAACTTTTATAGTTTGCTTCATAAGAAAAAATTCAAATTTGAGCTTTTTCAAAATAGAATTCTATTAGATTATACTCAATAAACATTTCATTTTATCAAATTTACATAGTCGATTAGAAAATTCAATAGATAAATATGACAAAATGATTTATATTTTAAGTACCTAAAACTATTGGCAAATATTACCACAGCATTATTTTATCATAAAACCTATTAATGTGAAAAATTAAATAAAAAATTCATGATAATATACTGCGAAATAATTCAATAGTAATTACTTAAATCATTTTTTACCTTTACGAAAATTCCACATTAATTAAAACTATTTTAATTATTGTCCATAAACATTATAACATCTTCCGATTTACAAAACATATTAATATGACAGTAGTTTGACGTTATAGTGTTTTCGTAATCGCCACAGAGTAATAAAATTGTAGAAGCAGGCAGTTTCAGGTGTGGGTGCCTATATTATTATTAACGGGGTATATAAAATGGACATTTCAAATATGTATTTGTTTCTTATAGGTAATAGTATGATTTCGGTATCTACTTTACATGTTTTTCTGTTTGTTGTAAATCGATAAAAGTGACTATTATCCTTATTGCATTAAAATTAAACTTAAATTGGGTAAATCCTTAAATTTTAAAAGCCTATAATCTAATAGTACAAAAGATCAGACTCCAGGATCACTCTAACGTAGTTATTCAAACTTACATTTTTACATACATTTAAAATTAGGAAAATACGTTGATAATAGGTTGCCAGTCAAAAAGTGGCCGCAGATATTTTTAATTCAATTAATAATAATTCATTTTTGAACAAAAAATTTATTTCATTCATTTATTTAAAAAATAAAATACGCTGCTCATGACGTATATGCCTGTTTTTATATAAATTTAAAGCTAATTTTTTTTCTTAATATGATGATATAAGGTTATCTGTGAAAAGTGGTCATAAATAGGGTTGCCAGCTGTTGAAAACGCGAGGTATCAAAGATAAAGTAAAATAGCGTTAACGCGAAACGACACCGGTTTGACAAGTGATAATACACTTCAAACCAACTTCTTTTAGAGTCGCACTTAATTATTTTCTCGCTAGCTTCTCCTACGGCAGATTTAATTTGTTCCCAGGCTTGATCTATCTGTTAATTTTGGTCACATTGTTGTAGAATTTTATTTATTTCTTCTTCATATTTGTTTTTTTAGTACGGTTTTTTAGGCGGTAGTTTTAGTTTCGAGAAAAAAAATATAAGTTATCTTAATTTGAAGTCCATATTATTGCATTAGACTCCTATTTACTAAACCGTTTTATTACAGATTCCATGTGAAAAAAAATTCCAAATTTCCCAACACCTGAAAACGGCTCTCCACCAATATAAACTATCTAAGGACTTCAACAAACCACGCCAGCAGCTTCTGCAGAACAACATTGTTCAAAATCATCACACATCGACGGGGCAAGAAATGTTTGCAAAAGATGTATGCAATTTTTTTGTAAGTTGCAATATCCCACTGTATAAATTGACTGTATAAAGACGTTATTGAAGGTATTAAAAGCTGGGTAAGAGATGAATATCTGTGGATATCTGTCGACGAGACTACTGACGCCAAGGGTCGGCAAATCGCGAATTTAATTATTGGAGTTTTAAACAGTTCAGCTGATGACTCCAACAAGTCGTATTTATGTCGTAACAAGTCGTAACTATGCAACAATTGCTCGATTTGTTAATGAATCTTTGACAAATTTCTTTTTACCGAATCAAGTACATTCTGAAAAAAGTTTGCTACTAGTTAGCGACGCCGCTTCCTACATGGTTAAAGCTGTTACTAGTCTTATTTTTTTTCCAAATTTGATCCATTGTACATGCTTAGCGCATGGTTTAAACATGGTGGCAGAAAAAGTTAGACTCGAGTTTCCAAATGTAAACACTTTAATCAACAATGTAAAGAAAGTATTTTTAAAAGCACCATTGCGAGTAGAAGTATATAGGGAGATGCTTCCCGATATCCCTTTGCCACCGGAACCAGTGTTGACTAGATGGGGGACGTGGTTGAATAGTGGCATATTTCTTGCAAATAATTATATTGATATCAAAAATGTTATATCAAATTTTGACCCTTCTTGTTGTATTGCTGTTCAGAAATGTTAAAATATTTTTAGTGAGAATTCTGTTCAGAATGAACCGTCCTATATAAAAGCAAATTTTGACATACTTGTAAACGCTATTACAAAACTAGAGAGTCAAAAATTATCTTTAAATGATAGTATTTGCATTGTTGATTCTGTCAAAGAAAGAATAGTAAACGAAGAAACGAAGTCCACCTAATATATTTATTATTTGTTTATGTAGTGTGTTGACCAAATTTATTTAATAATTTACTGTTGATATCTTTCCTTGGATTTGGTCTCAGAACCTAAATATCTTTCCTTATCACTTTTCGTTTCTAGGGTTTCTTAATTTTCCGCTTAAACCCCAAAAAATTGAGTGGCGCCCTTTTTCTATCTTATCTTATCTTTGATAATTTTATCCATCTATCTTTTTTTTTTATTTCTGTATATTTTCTAATATATCTTATACTGTCCTATCCTTACTTATTTCGTCCGTTGGACCCATTCCCGGTTCCAAAAGCTAGTTTCGAACCCACGACTGGCTCTCCACCAACCATCTGGCTGCCGTCCGCAGTGTCTCCATTGGTGACCTTTCTAGCACCATCCAAAAAAGGTTTCCGAGGTTACAATATAATCTTTTATTAACAAATATTTACTATATATTCTCAAAACATTAAACAAATAATATTTGAAAAAAAGATGTAAGAAAGGGAAAAGCAACAATTTTTTAATAAAACTAGAGTTTTCTGTCTCGAAATTGTATGTTTTTCCTAAAAAAAAAATACATATTATTTTCGAGGTTGCGACTTCGGACCTCTACAGGTGAAAATGCCAATATTCATGGAGAAATCCAGGTACAATTGGGAATTGGAGCAGAAAAGTTCGTCCATACTGTTATAGTTGCTGACAATTGGATTTTAAGAATAAGGTAATCAAAGTTGGCAACGAGGAGGAATTCCTTCATCCACATGATGACAACACTGTGCAAGCAGCCATTAAAGAAGATACAGTCGTACCTGCGAAAAGCGAAAAGATCATAGTAGCGCGGCTACAGGGAATTGTGGACGAAGGGACACCTGTTATGATGGAGCCTTGGAACCATGGCGACGAGGTTGGCCGTGGAATCATAATTGGAAAGGAATTGGTGACTTCGGCTAAAGAAATTCCTGTGAGACTTATCAATGTCAATGACTACCCAGTGACCATCAAGAAAGAGACAAAAGTAGGAACTTGTGTACCTGTGACATCCATAATCCGTCAGGCGACAACATCTGATAATTCCAACGACAAATGGTTACAGTTGCGGGACAGTCTCTAAACCGGATGGAGAAAAGGAAATTAAGGGAATTTCTTCGGCAGTATCGTGATATTTTCGTACCGAAAGGAGGAAAGACGGGAAGAACTACCGTTGTTAAGCATAAAATTGATACTGGTAATGCTAAGCCAATTCGTCAAACAGTTCAACGATTACCACAGGCGAAAAGAGAGGAAGCTGAAACGATTGTTCTGGAAATGAAGAAAGACAGGGTGATAGAACCTTCTAAGAGCCCATGGGTCTCCCCGGTGGTCCTGGTTAAGAAGAAAGACGGAACGACGAGGTTCTCTCTGGATTACCGTTTGCTGAACAACGTTACCAAGAAAGATAGTTATTCTCTGCCTCGGATCGACGACACATTGGACACATTGGTTGGAAATAAATTGTTTTCTACTTTGGATTTGTCTGAATACTGGCAGTAGATAAAGAGAAGACAGCCTTCACCACAGGATCTGGATTGTGGCAATTCAACGTTATGCCATTTGAGAGGGTTATCTAGGAAAACATGCCTGGTTTATCTAGATGACATAATCGTCGTGGGGGAGACATTTGAAGATCATCTGAAGAATTTAGAAAAATCAACTTAAAGCTGCCCAATTGATGTTAAACCCCAAGAAGTGCCAGCTATTTCAAGGTAAAGTCAATTATCTGGGTCATATAGTCAGTAAAGAAGGAGTGGCCGTGGATAAGGGAAAAATCGATTCCATTAAGGAATGGCCAGTACCAACGGACAAACATCAAGTGAGAAGTTTTCTTGGACTATGTACTTACTACCGGAAGTTTATTAAGAAGTTTGCAGATATCACTAAGCCATTAACGCGACTTACAGAGGAAGCAAGAGACTACCGCTGGGTACAGACTGCCAAAATGCCTTTGAGACCTTGAAAAAGCATTTAATCACAGCACCAATTTTAGGGTATCCACTGCCAGAAGTAGAGTTTTTCTTAGATACAGATGCAAGTAATGTGGGAATTGGAGAAGTTCTCTCAAAACCTGAGCGGAATTATTGCGTCACGAGAAGAGAACTTCTAGCAGTAGTGAAATCAGTAGAGCACTTCTATGGAAGGAAGTTTTTAATCCGCAGCGACCATGCCGCCCTTAAGTGGTTGATGCAGTTTAAGAACCCAGAGGGTCAGATAGCCAGATGGATCGAACGACACCAAGAATAGGATTTCAAAATTGAGCACTGGGCCGAAGTTAGCCACAGAAACGCCGATTCTCTTTCCAGAAGGCCATGCCCAGCAGAGTGTTCCCACTGCAACACAGCTACTAAGATAAGGGAAGAACAAGAGAAAGATAAAGTTATACAAAAAATTCGAAAATGGAAAGAGGAAAACCGTCGACCACCTTGGCAAGAAATATCAAACGTATGCTCAGTAGTTAGGACGTATTGGGCTCAGTGGGACTCATTTACCATGGAAGATAGTTTGCTCAAACGAGTACTGGAAAATGATGACGGTTCAGAGGACAGTTGGTGATCCCAAAGAGCAGAATAGCCGAAGTACTTTGTCAGTTACACGACAGTCCATCAGGAGGGCATTTCGGTGTAAAGAAAACCATTCAGCGAATTCGGGAACGGTTTTATTGGATGAACAGTTCCGACGACGTGAAGGATTGGTGTAAGAAATGTACCATTTGTGCTACGAGTAACGAGCCTCACCGAAAAAGGAGAGCTCCTATGAGACAATATAATGTTGGAAGCCCGTTGAAAGAATAGGTTTGGACATCGCTGGGCCATTTCCAGAAAGTGAAAATGGAGGCAAGTACATGTTGGTAGTAATGGATTATTTCACTAAGTGGGTCAAGATTTACGCACTTCCAGACCAGAAGGCCGCCACCGTTGCAGATAAGTTGATCCAAGAATATATCAGCCGATTTGGAGTGCCTTTGGAGATCCATAGTGACCAAGGAAGGAACTTCGAAACCGATCTATTTCAAGGAATATGTGATAGACTAGGCATGAAGAAAACAAGAACTACAGCGTATCATCCGCAATCGGATGGTATTGTAGAACGGATGAATAGGACAGTTGGCAAGTATTTGACAAAGATGGTGTCCGATCATCAGCGAGACTGGGACCAATATCTTCCGTTCTTCACAATGGCCTACAGATCTGCTGTTAACGAATCAACAGGTCAGACACCAGCCAGGGTCCTATTCGGACGCGAGATGCGACTACCTTGTGATTTAGAGTTTGGGTGTCGACCTGGAGAAGATGTAGCAGGTGAAGATTATGTGATTGAATTACGAAGAAGAATGGACGATGTACACGAGTTGGTCCGTTCCCATCTTCAGATCGCTAGAGACCGAATGAAGAAACGGTACGATAAGCAAGCCGAAAAGGGGTGCTTTAAGAAGAACGACAAAGTCTGGCTCTATAATCCCAAAAAGCGAAAAGGTTATTCTCCCAAATTGCAGCAGTTTTGGGAAGGTCCATACCTCATTATGGAGAAGATCAACGATGTCATCTAACGAATAAGCAAGATTTCGAGGAAAAGCCGATGATAGTACACCATAACCAGCTGGCGTCTTTCGAAGGTGACCACGAAGTAGATGAAGAAGTGGAAGTAAACCAAGTCCAAGATGTGTCTGACTTCACGTTTGAGGAATTCATGGGGGCCTATGGAGGTACCGGTAAAGCAAGACATGATGTTAGCACTGAAGAAAAGCAAGATCAACTCGCGCTTCCCGATGACTACTCGCTGGCCCTTACCATCCCGGCCAGTATCAAAGACGCACCAGGGTTGGCACCCGTCTTTCGAAGGAAGTTCGGTCGAGTTGCAGAACTTCAATGCCAAGTGCCAGCTCCCGGGAAAGCCTTGAAACTCCAAGATGCATCACGTTACCTTTTCTACCTGGTAACAAAAGACACTGTCCGTGACCAACCTACCTACCAAGATGTATGGGAAGCCTTACTTCAATTGAGAGAGCACGTACTAGAGTCCGACGTGCAAAAGTTAGCCATGCCAAAGTTAGAGTGCCGCCAATTAGATTGGAGGGTTATCCGAAGTATGGTGGAGATCTTTAAAGACACCGAAGTCCAGGTGTTAGTCTGTTGCAATCCGCATAGTTACTGGTGCGGAGAGAAAACCGCCCCTTGCCATTTTTATACAATTGGAAGTTGTAAAAGAGGGTCAAGTTGCCGATACCAGCATACCGTTCCAGTTCCAGTCCCGACAAGGTTCCAGGAGGAACCATCTTTTAAGAGGGGGGCAATGTTACGATAAATATATGATTCATATTTAACTGTAAACTTTATATTTCTAATCCATTCGAGTCTTTTCTAGATCATACACCAGCCGGCAGAAACCCCAGGTAATATCTGACGGGTCTCCTACGATTCGAAGTTTCCAGAAGAAGGTCGAATGAAAAAACCAGTCCGGGTGACATTCTCGTCTGTTCGAAGGGAATCGCCGGAATTCTAGTCTAACGGTTGTTTAGTATAAATATAGAGGAAACTTTTATTTAAGTTACAGTTAGTTTTGAATATGAAGTCGAGTTTTTAGCCCGAAATAAATATTGTAAATAAATGATATAAATTAAAGTAGTTGTGTTCTAGTTCTTAGTGATGAGTGTAAAACTGTAATACATATAAATAAATATTGTGAAATAAATTAGTGAATATTGTAATAAAGACTTTAATAAACTTGTAAGTGTTATAAATGTAGAACCTTTTATAATAAATAAAGACAATAAATTAGCTTAATAAAAAATACTACAATAATAAACTTATCTCTTTTCCATAACTATTACTTGACACACGAATTAAAAATGCAAAGTTCAATTTGCTTCAATAATCAAAAACAAAATAATTATTATCCCTACTTCGCGCCAAATCTACACAGGTTGGTGACACTGAATTCACGTCAAATAAATGAGAAAAATAGAACATGTTCTATTTCGTCAATTTCTTCACGAATTTATTCACGGCAAAATTGGATGTCAAATTGTGCTTTACAGACGTCAAATTTGACTTTAAAGCGACTTCATGAATTTCTTCGTGAATTTATTGTTGATATAAAGCCCGTATTAGATCTTGCAGTTTCGGTAGCTGTCAAGTAAAAGCTCGGTAGAAAAATTCACTTGTTTTTAACTTATCCTTTCAATATTCGCATGAACAGAATCTTACTCCATATGTGTGTGCCCAACTTCGAGATATTTCTGAATAATGTTTTTTATTTATCGCAAAATCTAACACGACATTTCCCATTATATAATGTCTATTTTGATTCGTGCAGCCATTAGAGTAAATTAAAATTTCGTTTTACAGGTAACTAATTAATATTGTAGCAAATATCAATGCTTTTAAGCGTCAACTTCGCTAAACCAAAAACATAGCGTGTTTTAGTGACTACATCATACACAGTGAGGTTATGGCAACATAATTTTGTATATTATTAACACTAGGTATCTATCTATCCACTTAAAAACTCACACAACTGACACTCGCCAAGTCAAACCAATGACGTTGCGCGCTAGCTCTCTTTTACTTTGTCTTTAATACTTCGCGTTTTTAACAGTCGGCAACCCTAATTTGCGACCTTTTTTTCTCAGGTCATCTTATATCATTATATTAATTAAAATTAGCTGCAATTTGATATAAAAACATGCATATGTCATGAGCGGCGTATTTTATTTAAAAAATAAATCAACGATTTTTTTTAATTAAAGCTATTTGCAGGCACTTGTTGACTAGCAACCTGATATCAACGTCTCCTAATCTTGAATGTATGTAATCTTAAATGTATATAAAAGTGAACAATAATTAACGTATGCTGTACTTCATAGAGTCAAAGTTCAAATAGTTTAAGCATTTTCGATTGTTATACTTACCATGAACTTGTGTATTCACTGCTGGTCTAATATGCGGTTGAGTAGTTGGATTCAATGATGAAAAGGAAGCTTGCTGTTGACCAAAACTTCTATTCTGCACTGGATAAGCATTTGGTCCATTGTCATAGAAATATGCTCCACTAGCCAAAGAATAGGTAGCAACCGTCGTGGTCGGTATGGCACTGCTAGTTTGTGTAATGCAAGAACTTGGGTTTGGACCTAAACGATAATTTAATCAAATAAATTGTACTACCTGTATTAAATTAAAAGCTACAATAACATAGAATTTTGTTCTGAAGCTATTTCATTGTGGCATCTTAATGAAATTTACTATATGTGTTGCGAATAAGCCACAATTTTACTTAAAAATTAAGTTTATGTGACGTTTCGATTTCCACTTCGGAAATCTTCTCAAAATACAAAAATTTAATAAATTAAACAAATTTTGTTTTTGTTGCTGGCCATCCAAAAAAATTCAAATAACAACAATTAGAAGTACAGATAAGATTTCATAGTAAGTAGACTAAATCAATTGTCTCTCCTAAAGATTACAAACATATTAAAAATATATAGTATTCATAATACAGTATTGCAACCCTTTATTTGTGCTTATATAATACCATATCCTAGGCTTTTTAAACTTACTTGGGGAAGAATGTCTTGTTGACTGTACAGGTGTGTGAATGAACACATTCGTTGGCGCACTCACTGACACAGGATTCTCAGACTGAGGAAACACTTTGGCTATCGATATGGCTTGAGAGGGTACCAGAGTTGCTTGCCTCTGCTGGGTGACTATAGCTGCTGGTACGCTAACTAAAACCGAATTATAATATGAATTTGTACAGTTTATACATATAATAGGGATCCTAATTACTCACTTGTTCTTGTACCAGTTGTAACAATACTGGGCGTTGTTTTTATTTGTGTTGATAATGGTGTCAACTGAACTGAAATATATAAAGACGTTATACCATAAAAAGCAACTGGAGTTATAGATATAAACGAAAACTATAATGTACTATAAATATTGGATATGACGATCATTACCTTGAGCTGGTTGGGTAATAACTTTAGGCCCTTGATTAGGTATGTTCGCTCTTCCTTGAGTACTGTTAGCATTAGCCACAGCTACCAAAGAATGTATATTCAACGTGGATATCTTCGTCTGACCCAAAAAGTTACCAGTAGAAACGGCACTGGGAGTTGCCGTAGCTAATGACAGTCGTCCGATTGATAAATTTGGTTGAGTTGTCACTATTCTAGTTGTGGTTCCAAGCGTCGATGTTGGCTGAGACGAGCTAACGGCGGATATTCTGGCACCAGAACTGAGTACAGTGGCTTGAGGACTAACTAATCGAGTACCAGACTGGGATACATTTACGGGTACAGTCAAGCGAGCTGTCGTTACTTGATTCTGAAATTTTATTAATACTAATCAGTTATCTGATCCTTAAAATCTCCTTATCTGACATATCCGCATACAGACAATCCCATAAATGTTAATTTTAACATTTGGATATACAGGGTTCTCTAAAAAGTTTTGGTAACAAAAAATATTAAAGTAAATAAAGAAGAGCTGTAAAGTTTAGTTCAATCATCTTTAGATGTAAATATATCGTCACATTCGTAAACCAAAATGATGAAATAAAAATTTTGCAATGAAACTGGCCGTCCGGCTCTTTCTAATAAAATTAACTTAAAACACTTATTAGATTAAAGCAAATACACCATTGCATTGATATCGGAGACCTGTTTAAACCAGAAAAATATTATAATTACAATATACGCTGTGACCGTGATGACGGATATGGCGGTGCAGCCATTCAGCTCGCATATAATTTATCAAGTATTTTCAATTTCCACTCTAATAAATTTTCATTATGTTTGTATTTCAGTTAACATCTCACAAATCAATAAAAAACTATACTTCGTTTTAATCTATTATGGTAGGCATTTAACATTTCTACAGTTCGGATGTAGAAAAATTGTTCGAATAGGGACTTATATTCCCGGTTGGCAATCTAATTTCATCGGCATACTGACATATCATTTAATATTTTCAAGTATGGTTTAATCGATGTAAACCCAGCCACTGTTTGGTTTTGAGGTTATTTTGCAAGTATGTACTACAAAGTTCACTGGAGATGGAGTGATTAGTCCGAAAACGTTTTAAATTTAATCCTTTTGGATTTTTAAAATTTGATTTTAATTAAATAGACCACTTACAAAAAAAGTATTTTACTTCGATGTTCGAGTTTTTTAACTATATGGTATACAACCAATGCCCGGAAATTATCCCTTTTTAAGATAATATATTATGTTAAACCAAGATCTCGAATATCATTGCAAGAGTGAGAGTAATAGTGGAAGAGGATAAATTTTTTGGAACAAATTCCCAAACCTTGGTTCGATTTTGATGCTCATAATTTAGTTTGGAATTTAGAACATGACTATGTATATGATAAAGCTCTTTTGTAAGCAATCGAACACTGTAATTTTAGTATGTTAAATGACGGGTCCCCTACCCGTTGATGAGTTCTCCGTATTCGATAAACCTACCCATACCGACACAACTATACACAAATTATCATTCCCTCCTACACATTTCCAATAAAAAATGTAATTTTCTATCATCGACCTAGTGTCTTAATAATTATAATTTTTGTTACTCTAATTATGTAATTTAAGGGCCATTTGACCTCATTATGTGGCTAATTCCAATTACTTTATAGACGTAAGTATTAACAACATTTTCAATTTAACAGTCAAAATGTTACCCTATTGTTAAGTGGTTATATTTATTTGTAGGTTTTTCACTGATGATGATCTGATAGGAACGAAAACGTTCTGAAAATTTATAAACCTTTTTTGGATAGTTTTAAAATTTTAATAAAAAATTTATACCATTTTACAAAAGAAGTTTTTACTTCATTGTAAGTTTTTTATAGTGAGGATATTCATTTCTCAAATCCAACAGTCTGGCTAATTGGTCGTATCCTAAGTCATTAATACCAGGGAAACAATTGCTACTACTGTCTCCATTAGCTGAACTGTTTTTCTGTCAAATTCTTTATTAAATAAACTGTCAAAGTACTTCTTAAATCTCTTTTTGACATCCTTTTCGTTGAACTAGTATTTTATTATTTTCATCTTAAATGCATATAATCTGATTAAAATATTTTACTTTCTTCGCTCAAGGCTTGGTTATTTTATACATCTTTGTTTCTCCTTCCCTGGTATCAAGTTGATTTTCTTCTTCTTCTTAAAGTGCCCTCTCCTCAATGGAGGTTGGCAACTACAATTTTAAACTCTTCTCTATCTTTAGCTGTTCTTATTAGCTATTCAAAATTTAGCCCTGTCCATTGTCGGATGTTTCTGAGCCACGATAGTCTTTTCCTTCCTAGGCCTCTCTTTCCCTCGATTTTTCCTTTCACTATAAGTTGGGCATATTGGTACTTATTATTTCTCAGTATGTGGCCTAGGTATGATGTTTTTCTAACTTTTACTGTGTTAAAAAGTTCTCTTTCCTTGCCTATTCTATGCAGCACTTCTTCGTTTGAGGTATGCGATGTCCATGAAATTTTGAGTATTCTCCGGTAGATCCACATTTCAAAGGCCTCCAATTTATTTACGGTTGATGTTTTAAGGGTCCACGTTTCAACTGCATATAGAAGAGTCGACCAGACGTAGCATTTTGATAAACGTAGTCGAATTTCGAGTTTTATTCGAGAATCACAAAGCAGTTTTTTTATTTTTTCGAAAGATTTTCTGGCCTGTTCTATTCTCGATCTTATTTCTAGATCAGGATTTAGGCTGCTATCGATCCAACATCCCAGGTACTTAAATCTATTGACCTGTTCTAAAATGTGCCCATTTATTGTGCAAGGTTGAGGTACGTTTTGGTTTTTTCGGATTGACATCACTTTGGTTTTTTTAATGTTTATTTTCATACCAAATTGCTCACAGGTCGAGTTGGTCTTGTCGATGAGTCGTTGTAGACCTAAGTCGGAATCCGCAATTAACACTGTATCATCGGCGTATCTGATACTGTTGCTATTTACGCCATTCACATTGACTCCATCCTTGGAATCTTCCAATGCTTCTTTAAATAGAAACTCGGAGTAAAGATTAAACAGCAGAGGCGACAGAACACATCCCTGTCTAACTCCCCTCCTAATTTCTACTTCTGCGGATGTGGAACCTTCGATCCTAACTCTGGCGTTTTGGTTCCAGTACAAGTTTTTTAAGAATTTGATGTCTTTTCCATCTAAACCGACTTCTTGCAAACGTTCTAATAGTAGGTCGTGTCTTACTCTATCAAATGCTTTTTCGAAGTCTATAAAGCATATAAATATATCTTTCTGTTGGTCGTAGCATTTTTGGGCGAGAACTAGTAAACTGAACAGGGCTTCTCTCGTTCCCATGCCGGCTCTGAATCCAAACTGATCGTCTCCGATGATTGTTTCGCACTTTCTATAGATACGATTATGTACGATTTTTAGTAGGACTTTTACTGCATGACTCATAAGGCTTATCAGACGGAACTCAAGTTGATCATATAGATTTAAATAAGATTCTGCTTTAGCTTTTCCTACTGCTACTTTCGTTTACTTTGGCAACCGTATTTTTTTTTTTTTTTTTTTTTTTTTTAGCCCTTTTTTCTATCCGAATTGTCGAATAAAGGCCTCTCCCATTTCTCGCCATTCATCCCTGTTGTGTGCTAGGCGTTTCCACATTGGTCCTGCGACTCTTTTGATATCGTCGCTCCAGAGCATTTGAGGTCTTCCTCTTGGTCTCTTCGCATCGTACGGTCGCCAGTTTCCGACTTCTTTGTTCCATCTACCATCTTCGAGACGTTCGTTGTGTCCAGCCCATTTCCATTTTAATTTAGCTGCTTGTTTCGCGGCGTCCTTTATTTTTGTTTTGTTCCGGATTGCTTCGTTCGTTTGCCGATCTATTAGTGAGATACCAAGCATCTGTCGTTCCATGGCTCGCTGAGTTTTTCGAATCTTGTCCATGTTCTTTTTTGTGAATGTCCAGGTTTGAGCTCCGTAAGTGAGAACGGGAAGGATACAAGAATCGAACACTTTGGTTCGAAGGTTTTGGGGTATCTTTTTGTCTTTCAGTATGTATGAGAGTTTTCCAAATGCGGCCCATCCCATTCTTACTCGTCTGCTTATTTCGGTAGTTTGGTTTTCTTTGTTTGCCTTGATATTCTGACCCAGATATATGTATTCTTCTACATGTTCCACTTTTGTTCCTTGGATGGTTATCGTCGGTTGATCATCTTTATTCGACATTAGCTTAGTTTTACTCAGATTCATTTTCAGTCCTTTTTTTATGGATTCCGTATGAAGCTCATCGATCATCGTCTTCAGTTCTTTCCAGTTGTCGGCTATTAGTACTACGTTATCTGCATATCTTAGATGGTTTAAATACTTTCCGTTTATCGACAGTCCCTTCGTTTCCCAATTTAGTGATTTAAAGATATCTTCAAGTGCGGCAGTAAATAGTTTTGGAGATATGGTGTCTCCCTGTCTTACTCCTCGGTTGATTTTTATTGGCCTCGTTTTCATTCCGTTATCCATCGTGACTACCATTTCAGCGTGTTGGTATATATTATGTATTAATATCCTATATCTAGAATCTATTCTGCTGTTGACCAGTGCTTCCTCAATAGCCCATAATTCTATGCTGTCAAAAGCTTTCTCGTAGTCTATAAATGCTAAACAGATTGGTAAATTGTATTCGTTAACTTTTTCTATTAGGACCTTTAGTGTGTGAAGATGGTCACATGTACTAAACCCTTTTCTAAATCCGGCTTACTCTACTGGTTGATATACATCGAACTTTGTTGTCAATCTATTTTGTAATTATTTTTGTGAATGTTTTATAAAGTTGTGATAGTAGTGATATTGGACGATAATTTTTCAGATCTGTATTGTCCCCTTTTTTGTGTATTAATATTGTGTTAGCAGTATTCCATTCCCTTGGTATGTTTCCTTCAAATAGGCATTTATTAAAAAGTATTTTTAGGTACCTGATGACTTCTTCTCCTCCTTCTTTCAACATTTCTGCCAGAATTCCATCACTACCCGGTGCTTTATTTCTTTTCAATTCTTTAATTGCATTTTCTATTTCTACTTCGCTTATTTCGGGCATTACTTCAGAATTTACGTTTGTTATTTGTCTTTTCAGATTTTGCTTTGAAGAGTCGGGGGGATCGTTTCTTGAGCGGTATAACTCAGTATAGAAGTTTTCAACTATGTTTGATATCTGAGCTTTGCTTGTTTCTAGTTGGCCTTGTTGATTTTTCATAGTTATAATATTTTTCTTTCCTATTTCGGTTTGGTATATTTCAGACTTTGATTTTTCTCTATCACTCTTTCTACATGTTCTTGTTGATGTTTTTTAATATCGTCTTTTATCTGTTTTCGTATGGCTCGATTAAGTTCTTTGTATTCTGTGGTATTTCTTTTGTTTAGTGACAGGAGCTCTTTTTGTTGTTTCAGCATATTCTTCGATTCTGCACTTATTTTGGATTTTTTGTTGTTATGGCGGGTTGCTACTTCTGAGCTAGCATTCAATAGTTCTTTTGTTATAACTGAGTTAATTTTATTAACGCTGAGTTGTTCTAGATTCAGTGCTTGGGCGGTTTTTAATTTGCTAGCATATTTTTCTTTATCGACTTTTAGCTTTTCTGTGTCTATTTGTATCGTGTTATTAAAGGCAACCGTATAGTTTTGAATATATGCGTCCCACCTATTTTCTTGCCACTGTTTATATAATTTTCTCTTCTCTGTTATTTTTTCTTGAACAGCACCAGGTCTCTTTATTCTCAAACCTCATTCCAAGTATTTCAATAGAAGTACCTCCAATGATAATGGCCATCTTCTTCCAAATTGTATTAGGAAAGGATATTGTATCCTTTCATGTTCTAACACATTTTTGCTACTATTTCTGCCCTGAATGGACCTTTTTTCCCATCTTTTAACATCCACCACTTGACTTTTTTTACCTTTGGTATTAGCAATTTAGCAACGTAAACTTTAAATGATTAAATTATTAATGATTTGAAAAAAATAATTAAATTTATAAGTTATGCTTATTTTTAATAAACTGAAACAAATAAATAAAAATGGAAATTGAATAAAAAAAAATTAAAATAAGAAATCTCGTAAGTGCATTTTGAAAAATTCAATGAAATTCAATATTTTTCTCAATACAATAATATGTTTTCCAGATCGGTCTATAAAATTTATCTTTTATATCGGCAGTCCTACGACTGCAACATTATTTTTTATACGGGTACTCCTTGCCTTTGCCAGGTTAATTCTGGAAATCATTTCAAATGCAGTCACTTGTATATTTGCTACTTTTCCTTTAATTTGATATATAGTCACTGAATTAAAGCACAATATTATTATATCTGAAAAAGAGCATAACATTATTAAATATTGACTGCTATGAAAGAATCCAAAATGACTTAAATCTTATCTCCTAAGTCCAATCAAGAAAAATACTAAGTGAATTAGCAACAAATCCAATGGTAGTTCTAAGTTTTTTCACGCAGAACAGGAATTTCACTAGCGAAATGTCCTTCCAGATAGATGGAATTTCAACTTTTAGTTAAAATAATGAAACAGATTATATTTACATCTTTTTACTTTCCTAAAGCAACTTTGGGTCTTCAGATTTTTTTATTGTAACCAACAATTTCTTCTATTTTGTAAAAAAATGTAACAACGTAACATGCAAATCGTTACCTTGTTCAGTATTTTAATAATCTAACTTAAACTTGTTTTTTACATTACAAGGCACAAGTTCCGTCTGAGAGTTGAGCTACTGCAATAGATAACGTGGTTTGCATGTTACAAATATGTTAAGTATTGGTAAAAATTAATATATATTATTACTTACCACAGATCTGGGTTGAGTGGGTCTCGGTGTGGAAGCTGTAGTAGCAACAGTTATTCTTGCGGGGGTAAATTGAGGAGTCGAACTAGCACTGTAAACAACAGCTTGAGTACGAGCAGGAATCACTTGTGCTATAGTTACAGCATTGCCCAAAGTCTGGATACCTGCAGCACCAGCTTTGAAAGAATGAATCTGAAATATATAAAAAAGAAATGTAATTTATTTTTATAGAGGTACTAAGAAAATTGACAATTTTTAAAAAATTATCAAAATCGCAATCAATATTATTGAAAAATAGAAGAAAATCGTACAAAACATTAAATAAATTAAAAAAACATTTATTTGTATCATTTAATGATCGGCGTCGTATTTATAGATCACAGAAAATTTTACTTTTTTTTTCAATCATTAAAATTTGTTTAAATTTAAAGAAAATTTTACCATATATAGTTAAGGCTGTAGTAAACCGAATTATAATGTTTGTTTGATTTAATTAACAATATCCATTCAATAAAAAAAATTATAAACATTGGTCAACTTTGGTGAGTTTGCCTAGATTTACACATTAAATATTAAAAGTTTCATATCGGCCCTTTTTGATCTTTTAATGGATTATTATTGTTGTATTTTTCATAAATAAATCGAGGAAAGATAAATTGTTGAATCGTCAGTATAAAATTTATTTTACTGTCCTATAAATAGGTCACTGGGTTCTATGTGAATCTGTGCAGAAATAGTTGGAATTTTTTAAATTTCAGATTTGTTTATTGCGACTTGCATAAAAAGTTTTGTTTTTAATCATATCCCTTATTCTTTAACAGATGAAGGTGAAGTCAATGATGATTTACTAGGAATAGCCGAAGTAAATGATTGAGTAGTACTTGATATGTTAGATTGCATTTCTGAACCTGCAAATCATTGGGTATTTTTTGATAAATTATTTACCAGCAGAGATTTATTTATAACAGGAACCTTCCGGGATTATCGAAGTGTTATATAGAAGATACAAAAACTCTTGGTAAAGAAGCTCGTGTTTCATATGTTTTTCGGATTGATGTAAATGGAGAAATACTCGTTGTAAAATGGAACGATAATAAGTGTATCTAACTAATTATAATCCTATAGTATCTAATTTTGATAATATAGAACCTCTCTCACAAGCTAGCCCATCCCTCCAATAACCCATGTTATTTGCATTATGTTAAGGATTAATACCAAAAAAGATTTTTCTTGAATCTCTAAATATTCAAATTCTTCAAATATCCTCTTCATGTGTTAAAAAAAACAAAACACATCATTCTTGGTTATTTGGTCGATTATAATAATAATGTTTATTTAGAAAGCTTATAATATAGATTACAAGAAACAAAAAGCATAAAAAGTCACTGAAGTAGAGCTACCATAAAAGTAGTACTCCTTGTGCGTGAATATTCAAACAAAGAAATATTTAACAAATGTATAAATATAAATAGTTACATATACTCACTTAAAAATACATTGATTTTAATTTTATTCTAGTATGTGACACAAATGTGAGTACATGATATAAACTGCAGTAAATTCAAAAATTGCTCTAGTTGGTAATCAAAGTCTATTTAGATATTTACTATTTATTACTATTGTCCATTAATCAGTTCTTCATAGAATTGTGTTGTTTTATTTCCAATCCGTTGTTTAATTTCATATTTATATCTATGTTTTTTATAATTTTTAATTTGTTTTAAATTCTCTGGTAGACAATTGTAAAATGCGGGCCCTATGTAACCAACAATATCTGAAGTATGGATTTATTACATTTAGGTAAAATTGCATTATTCATTATGTTGGGTATGATGGACAATAGTGTCCAATAAGATAAATATTCGTGATATTTAAGACATTTGAAACCTCTCTTTAAGTAATTTCTGATTTCTCCATTATTTGACTAATAGAGAGTAGTTTCAAAAGTACCATAAATAGCAGCATCAGTTCTAAATGTTCTTAAGTACAGCCTTGTCAATTTTATTACCTAAGCAACATGTACGGAATAAGTGTTACCACAAATTTTTCAAAATGTGATAGTATTCGACTATTTTTTTAAGTCTGAGAATGAGTCAATGTTCAAAGAAAAACATAAAATTACTTATTACCCTCAATTACCTATCAATAGAAAGAGGAATGTCTTTTTGGCAATAAAATATTTTCGCAATGTATAAATCTACTTTTACTAGAGAATGTTAACTTCAACTAGTGGGTAAAAGCAGATATTAGCGAGACACAGTTCGGGTTCCGAAATGGAATGGGTACTCGAGAAGGACTATTTGACATCAACATATTGATTCAGCGATGTCGGGATGTAAACGTTGATCTACACTTGTGCTTTGTTGACTACGAAAAAGCTTTCGATGATAAAGTAAGACATGAAAAACTAAAATCAATACTTATGAACAAGCGCATTGACAGTAAAATTATAAATATAGTGCAAACATTATATTGGAACCAAAGTGCCATAGTTCAAATTGATGGGCAACACTCAGAAGAAATGAAGATCTGTAGAGGAGTTAGACAGGGATGTGTTTTATCGCCACTTTTGTTTAACTTATATTCTGAAGAAGTTTTCCAAAACATGCTCAATAATATCAAAGCGGGAATTGGCGTTAAAGGAAAATTAATTAACAACTTACGATATGCAGACGACACTGTGATCATAGCAACGAGTATAGAAGATCTACAACATC
This sequence comes from Diabrotica undecimpunctata, assembly GCF_040954645.1. NCBI lineage: Eukaryota > Metazoa > Arthropoda > Insecta > Coleoptera > Chrysomelidae > Diabrotica > Diabrotica undecimpunctata. Next base: position 122,504,731 of record NC_092803.1, on the reverse strand, counting down.
GAAAGCTTAAGTTTATCGAAAGCTTAAGTATGAATAGTGCTGAGATGGGAATTACTATACACGCTAAAAAAAACGAAGTACATGCTAATTACAAAAAGACCACAAAATATACATTACCTATTGACAATCAATGGTAACGTGATAGAACAAGTAGAAAAATATCAGTACTTGGGAACTTTGATCAATGAAACCAATGATCATACTGCAGTAATAAACAGGCGAATAGAGATTGCCAGATCAGCATTTATACGAATGAAGCCACTCCTAACATGTAAAAATCTAAATTTGGAGATCAGACTACATAGCATTCGCTGTTATATATTTTCAATATTATTATATGGAGCTGAGATTTGGACATTAAAAAAATGCAATTTAAAAAGAATCAAGGCTTTCGAACTCTGGTTATAATGCAGAGTATTAAAAATATCATGGACTGATAGAATTACAAATAAAGAAGTACTGGAGAGGGTTGGTAAAGAAGCAGAACTAATCACCACTATACAAACCAGAAAACTGGAATACCTAGGCCACGTGATGAGGGGACTAAAATATGAAATTTTGACTCATAATACAGGGAAAGATTCAAGGAAGAAGATCTGTTGGCCGAAGGCAGAACTCATGCTTGAAGAATCTACGTGATTGGTATCAATGCAGATCGATTGATTTGTTTAGAGCAGCAAGTTCAAAAATAAAAATAGCCATTATGATTGCCAACCTCCGTAGAGAGACGGCACTCTAAGAAGAAGTGAGTAAAATTCGACAGAAGTGATAAGAAGCCTCTGATTGTGTCTGCTCCTTTTTGACATCCGTGTAAGTATTGCAGACAAAATCTGATCTTTTTTTCCATTTGAAATAATGTAATTAAATTCGCTGTATTTTTATGTTAACTTTCCTAGTAATTTTAACAAATCTAGTAAAACACTGTTTAGTGTATTAGATATTTTGATGATGTTCACTGTTATTCAAGTTAATAAACAAATGAGAAATATGAATACATTATATAAATGAAATATATTACCTGGCCAGTTTGTCCAATTGAAATAGCATTTTGTAAAATAGTTCCTGGACGTATTGTAGTCTGTGGCTGGGTTCTGCTAATAACAGCCGGTTTTCCTGTAACAGTAGCACCACGAACAGGTGAACTTAATACTGTAGGAGCACCCTTGATTTGTGATCCTGTAGAACTGTTTGTCAACCATGCAGTTCCGGAAGCAGGACTAGGAGTTCTGGGAGGTCTTACAAAACTGTGAGACTAATCAAAAACAGATTATTAAAAACTCGTATAATTCAAAATGATACATTAGTAGTTTTAAATACAAATACCATAGAGCCATGGAAAAAATCGTAACTTAGACAGGCCCTGGAACATGCCTGCCATAACCTAACGTTTGTAAATAATGTATACAATTATTTGATTTCTTTTCAAACACTTTCTATCTCTTTTAAGGTGTGTTTGACCTCATATGAACCACCTAACCTAATGATGCATAAGGCTAGCTATAAATGTCTAATAGAAGCTATCCACACTTAATAAGACTAATCAGAAAAGCAGAAGCTAATCCTAAATTTAACATGGTGGAATCAAACTTGTAAAGAAACAGTTACATATAAAAAAAATACACTAACAATTTTTAAAAACCAATCAAATTCTCAGAATTATATAAATTACAAAAGAACGGTAGCATATACCAAGAAACCCATTTTAAAGTAAAGGAGAATCATGGAAACTTTTTTCTTTCTCAAATGGCATGGAAACATGACATTTCAGAAAAATTGTAAATGTCAATTTTCAATCAAATTAATTAAATTAATCCAATTAATTAAAAAAAAAAACTTTTGTTCACAATAAATGTCAAACCACTGTCAATAGATAACACAACAAGTATTTGCCTACTCGAATAATAAACTTGATATTTGTGATAATTAATACTGTATTATTTTAGCTTGACATTTAAAAAAATGGCTGTACCTTCTAAATTAATGATTTTATCAACAACAAAACAGTTCTAAATTAGGTATTTCATTCTATTGACGTCCCGCTTTTAATCCAATATTACACTACAAAAAAGTGAGGGGGAGGTTAGAGACCTCCTCTAAACATCTAGAAAAATCTAAGAAAAATATTTTCACTACTTCAGTTTTCTTGGTCACGACATGCTAAAACATAATTAGTCCAGGATATGACAGTTTTTTGGTCAGAATTCTTTTTATATGCATGGATTTGCTTGAAATTTTGACTGCAAGTAGAAAATACTTCGAAGATTAAAATCTACCCTATGCCAATATGTGCTTTTTCTCTGGGTGTGGTTACCATCCTAACTAGGGGGGTGGAAAAAGTTTATCAAAAAAACATGGTAATCGTTAAAATGATGAATTTTAAGACAAAAATGACCTTTACAGTTTTTTCGAAAAGTCAATATTTTTGGAGTTATTTGTGACTGAAAGTTCATAAATTACCTGTCAAAAAAAACATGTTTTTAAACGATTTTTAGCGAATAATTCCAAAAATTTAGATTTTATCGGAAAAAACTGTTTGGATATAAAATAAAGCTTACAAAACAAAGATATTCATTTTTTATTATTATCGTAAACTTAATAGTAACAAAGTTATGGTTGCTCGAAAGTAGACTTTTATTCATCGAATACAAAAATCCAAACATATGAAAACGAATATCCATAAAAAGGTAAGTTTTTCATGGAAAACTTGTCGAAACTTTTTATAGATCTTAAAAAACCCTTTAAAATAACCACTGATAAAATTAAGGTAAGTTATAAGTAACATAAAGTCTGCTTATGTTTTTTATGATGCAGAAAGTAACAAACTCATCCTTGCCAAAACCACACTGGTTTAGAAGGTTTAATTTTGAAAAAAAATTTGAGTTTAAAGTAAGACACTATTATTGGAATTTCTCAAAAAATCCCCTTTCTTTCAAAATAAGTCAAAAACTAAAACAGTCATAGAAAAAGTGTTGGAATACAAATGAACAGCTTTTTTACTGAAGATCCTCACTTTTTTTTATTTCTATAAACTAAAAATTAAACGACATATTATGATTGTTTAAAAGTTTATTTGCATGCATTTAGTACCATCTTCAAGCCCTTTCAGTGCACCCCTTTTTAAAATGAAGAGCTTGAAAAAAAATAATATACAACACTTTATAAGTTATTTTAAAAGCTACAACGTGGTGTATATTAAATTTTCTTCATCCTTCATTTTGAAAAGGGTGGGCTTGAAGATGTAAATACAACCTTTAAATAATCATATCTCATTTAATTTTGAATTTATAGAAATAAAAAAACAGTCAGGATCTTCAGTAAAAAAACTGTTGTTTTGTATTCAAATATTTTTTCTATATCTTTTTTGGTTGTTAAGTTATTTTGAAAAAAAGGGGATCTTTTGAGAAATTAGGAAAATAGTGTCTTCACTTTTTTCGAACTCAAATATTTTCAAAATTAAACCTTCTAAACCAGTTAAACTTCCATAATGTCATAATGTAATGTTTAGATATAAATGAGGTAAATTGTAAATGAACAACGAATAGTTTCAACCAGGTTGGTTTTGGTGGGGTGAATTGTTACTTCCTTCATCACAAAGAAAATAAGTGGACTTAATTTAATTAAAACTTATCTAACTTTTCATGAAAATCACTTTTACCAGTGGTCGTTTTACTGTTTTAAAGGTTTTTTTAAGATCTTTAAAGAAGTTTCTATAAGTTTTCCATGAAAAACTTACCAAAGTATTGTATTTTTGTATTAGATGTATAAAAGTCTACTTTCAAAGAGTCATAATTTTGTTACTATTAATTTTACGGTAATAATAAAAAACGAATATTTGTTTTACAAGCTTCATTTTATATTCAAACAGTTTTTTCCGATAAAATCTAAATTTTTGGAATTATTCGCTAAAAATGGTTCAAAAACATGCTTTTTTGACAGGTAATTTGTGAACTTATTTTTTACATTTTTATGTTTTCTGCTTATTCAACATCATAGGTTTGGATTTTTGTATTCGATGAAAAAAAGTCAAATTTCAAACAGCCATAACTTTGTTAATATTAAGTTTACGGTATAAATAAAAAAAGAATCTCTTTGTTTTATAAGCTTCATTTTATATCCAAACAGTTTTCCCGATTAAATCTACATTTTTGGAGTTCTTCTTCTTCTTCTGGTTCCTATCCGTTTCGGATGTTGGAAATCATATTGGCAATCATGACCTTGCTCGCTGCGGCTCGAAACAGCTCCGTTGAGGTTTTCTTAAACCATGTTCTTAAATTCCGCAGCCATGATATTCTCCTCCTACCGGGTCCTCGCTTACCTTTGACTTTACCTTGCAATATAGACTGCAGCAGGGAGTAACGGTGCTGATTTCTCATAACGTGTCCCAGATATTGCAATTTTATGCGTTTGATCGTAAACACAATCTCTGGTTCCTTCTTCATTTTTTCTAGAACTTCCTTGTTCGTGATCCTTGCTGTCCATGATATTCTCAGCATTCTTCTATAAAGCCACATCTCAAATGCTTCAAGTTTTTTAATAGTGGTGTCTGTAAGCATCCACGCCTCCGCCCCATACAACAACACAGAGAAAACATAGCATCTCAAATTTTTGCCAAAAATCATTTTTGGAGTTACTTGTGAAAAACCATTAAAGACATTTTTTTGACATTGCATTTCTGGTTTTATATATGGTAACCATATAATATATATTATGGTTACCATTTCTCATTTTATATGTGATCAAGTTAAGACTAAAATGTTCTTTAGTTTTTTTGAAAAGTCAGTATTTTTGGAATTATTTGGGACTGAAAGTCCACAAATTACAAGTCAAAAAAGCATGTCTTTAATGGTTTTTCACAAATAACTCCAAAAATTTAGATTCAATCAGGAAAACTGTTTGGATATATATTGAAGCTTATAAAACAAAGAGATTCTATAATACCAGATCAATCAATGTAAAAAATTTTGATGATTGCTTATGATCATTATTTTTGGTTGTTCAATCACAAATTAATCCCTTAATTTGTAATCTCACATTATTCTTAACTTCTGAATATTTTCTAGTTTCACAGTGTATAATTGAAACATTGTGAAAACATATCGTGTAATGTTTTAAATTAACGTGTAACGTTTACCTACAACTTAATAAATTGCTGAATAATATATTTTTCCAATTGAACTTCCTAAGTGTTACAATTACGGCCTAGATAAAATTGTATGGTAAGCTCATAGTTCAAAGTTTGTTAGTATGATAGAAGCAATAACCTCTGTGCTGAGGTATACATTATTTGTGACATTATAAATTGGGGATTTGAGCGCAGTCTATTGTAGAAAGTTACCTAACCATCATATTTAGTGTAATTATTAGTAGCCGCCAATAAAACCATAATTTTTACTCCACAACTTCAAAGTTTTATTGTATTTACCATTGTCAATCGAGAAGAAATGGACAAAGGGGCATTACAAATGATTCGATCCTTATATCTACATTCGAATCTGTCCATGGTGCTATCATTTATAGTCTGAGATCCCACTATAATATCCCTTCGTTTATAACAGAGTTAATCAAACTCACATTTTTACATACATTTAAGAATAGGATAAAACATTGATAACAGGTTTTTATTTTTTAAATGAAATACACTGCTCATGATGCATATGCATGTTTTTTTTTATATCAAATTATAGCTAATTTTTTTTAGTATCATATTGATGAGAAAAAATGGTCACAAATTAGGGTTGTCAGCTGTTAAAAACAAGAGGTATCAAAGATAAAGTAAAATAGAGTGGACATGTGAGACTGGTTGGACAAGTGATAATATGTATATTAACACTATCTATTGATGAATGCTTTAAAAACTCACACAACTGACACTAGCCATATCAAACCAGTGGCATTGCATGCTAGCTCTCTTTTACTTTATCTTTGATAACTCTCATTTTAACAGCTTGCAACCCTAGTTCATGACCAAACCATTGTTTCTCAGGCAACCTTATATCAGCATATTTAAAAAATAGGTTTAATAAGATATGAAAACATGCATATATGTCATGAGCAGCGTATTTTATTTAGAAAATAAATTAACCAAATTTTTTATCAAAAATTATTTACCATTACTTGAATTAAAACTATTTGCAGCTACTATTTGACTGGCAACCTGTTATTAATGTATTCTCCTATTCTTAAATGTACAGGGCTACGCAATTGAACTGTTACCTATTCAAATGACCATAATTTCTTTGTGTGAAATTATTTTTTATTGATTCAAATGACAAAAATGTGTGAAAATAATCAAAATTTCAGAAATCACTCACTTTAGCCTTGACTATGGCCTTCAAACGATCAAAAAACGAGTTGCATGCTGCACGAATGTGATCTTCCGGTATTTTGGCCCATTCACGCTTTCTTCAGCGCATCCATACTGGCATATCTTTTAGTCCTCACCTTACTCTCCAAAATGGACCAGATGGAATAGTCCATCGGATTTGCGTCTAGCGAATTAGAAAGCCATCGTGTGGATGAAATGAAGTGTGGAACATGGTTTTTTTAACCATTCTTGGTTCACACTAGCTTTATGAGACGGTGGTGAGTTCTGTTGGAACATCCATGGTCTACAACCGAAATGTTGACGTGCCCACTGCTCTAAAGCAGCTTCTAAAACATTTTCCCGATAAAAAGTTGCATTTACTTTGACACCAGATTCAATAAAAACGATTGGAAAGCAGCCATCGGCGGTTACAGCTGCCCATACCATTACTTGAGATGGGAAATTACTTCGGTTGGCCGTTCGTAAGCACAAACTTTCGTAGGTGCGTTCGGTCAAGTAAACACTATTATTTTGAGAGTTTATGAACTGCTCAATAGGGAAATTTTTCTCATCAGCGAACACTATGTTCGGAAATTCGCCACGTTCGCGCAGGCGTAACAACTCCTTTGCTCTTTCAATCCAAATCTTTTTTGCTTTGATGTAAGATTGTGTGCTTTTTGGAACTTGTAAGGCTTGACCTTGAGCTTCTTTTTCAATATTCGTTGCATGGTTCACTGGGATATTTTCAGTTCTTTGCTTATTTGATTACCACTACGACGTGGATTTCGCTCAAATCGAGTCTTCACTTTCTGAACCATTTCAGGTGATGTTGCTGTTTTTTTTTTCGTCCACCACCATAGCGTTTGGCAATGCTACCAGTATCATTATAACGAGTTATGGTGCGATACACAAACATTTTATTCACTTTGAGGTGTTTGAGCTAAGGAACAATAGCTGGTTGTGATTTTCCAGCCAAATATAACGCAATCACACTATTACGTTTAAATTCCATTATGAATAACTTTTGTTGTATGTATAAAACTTAAATGCAAATGCTTTTGATGGCTTATAAACATACTGAAGTGTTATCAGACCAATTTTGACGTAGCTGTCATTATCGATTTGCCAGATATACCGATGTGAAGTTGGTAACAGTTCAATTGCGTAACCCTGTATGTAAAAATGTGAGATGGAATAACTACATTATGAACATAGTTATCTTGCAGTAGGATCTCATACTATTATTAATGTGCTATCATTCTTTTTTGGGTGCTATCATATACAAAAAAATAAAAATTTTATATAAGCTTACCTGACTTCCTTGAGCAGTAACCACCATTGGAGTTCTAACTGTAGTCACATTACTTCTAGGAGCAGCAAGATTTGCTACAACAGCAGGTCCTCTGGGAACATGGTAAGAAGTTCCTATTGTTTGGGGAGCAGTGGAAAGTGTAATCTGTGTTGGCCTTGCCAAATTGCTTGATACTTGGGATTGTGAAGTATTTGTTGATATTAGATTTGCAATTTGTGGTCTGCTAGGGTCTAAAAAAAATTGTTTAGAATATAAGTATAAAAAATTTGTAGAACTGTAGACAGTGATATTAGATCAATAACACACAAAATACCAATACCAAAAACTTAATCTGGTACATTTCAGACCTAAAGCATGACAGATTATCAAATATTCCAGGATATAGGATGGATATCAGAAAAAATGCGTAAAAGTGAAAATTAAACAAAATATTGACTTGCCCTTACTTTACCCCAAGATATTAGTTTAGGTTAGATAAAAACTTATACAGGCAATTCCCATTGATATACTACATGGTCACAGTATTTTAATGTATATATATATATATATATATATATATATATATATATATATATATATATATTAAAAATTTACTAACTAGTTCACTGACTAAAGGTATTTTAAAATATTAGTAAGATGATTTCCCCTTTAGACATTACAATCTTTTATTGCCTCATTTTTATTATAGTGATAAATAAAGTTATTTGGTGCACTACACTATTGAAGTGCTAATTATGACCTTCTTAGGGCACTTCAATAATCCAAAATATATAACATCTAGTTAATGAAGTGAAAAGTGATCATTGGGAGGGAGGTTAGATTTTCTAGAAACATTACTACTGAATTAATGTGGTCATATTCTTATATGTGCAAGTAGTTATACAAAGAGAGTCCTTTATGATAAATAATTTAAAATGTTTATCAAAATCTTACTATTATTTTAAAAGCAATAATAGTATAATAAATTCAAAACTAATGGACAAATATAACCATCTAAAATGTATCAATATGTGTGAAACATAATAAAGGGAATAATCTACATAATCTATATAAGTAGATAATCCATATTATAAAGTAAAATTTAATTACTTGTGATAGTATTTGAACAGCCACAATTTCTAATAAAATGTAATAGCTTTGCCTTTATATTTTTTTTTAATAAAAATGCATAATAATATACATATTAAAGATAAAATCTAGCAAATTTCAAATGTTTATACTATTGTAAATAAATACATAAGTACATACATATTATTTAAATTTATTATAATATACATTATTAAAAAGGGAATTAAACAACAGAAGCTGACATTAATAAAGTGATAATAAAAAATAAAGTAATATTGAAAATAATTAATAAAACTTATAGTTGCCAATTGAAGTACTAGGTACTCATAAAAGGATATTTAAGGAATAGTGTATAGTATTTATAAAATGTTTACTTATAGGCTCTAAGCATGTAAACAAAATTAGCCAATTAAGGATTATTAATACATGAAATTAACTGGGAATTTAGACACTTCAACATTGTTTTAAAATTATAACTCTTTAGTGCTATATATATAATTGCTAATTATAATAAAAGGGGCTAGGTCACCTTATACAGCAATTTACTTTTACCTTGCTTTAGAACTGCCTGGGACATTAAATTTGTTGTAATAATAGTAGGACCACCAAGAGAAGGATTACAGCTAGGAACACCTTGAGTTAAAACTCTCATGCCCCTCAGAGACTGGTTAGTCATTACAATAGGAGTTTTTCCTTCTAAAGTCCTAACATTGGCAATATTTCGGGCTAAATCCAAAGGAACTGCTTTTGGAGAATCCTTGTCATCTTCAGGGTTTGTACTCATTTTTACGTTCAAATTATATTTAAACCACACTTATAACAATTAATATTTATGTGTAATTTTGATATTAGCATCTGTTTTTTTACGAAAATTAAGTTTGGCTTTAAATTGTCTATGCACAGGTTTATTTACACTGTCCTAGACGCTTTATAGTCTTTTAAAACCGAGCTACTTTTCCCATTCATCGATAAATATGCCATATTGTATTAATTACGGATTTTTTTTCACTGTATTCAATAGAACTTTAAAATTACTAGTAATGGCGGATGGGATCTGAAGGTTATTTCAATTTGACAACATTGTGCGCAGAAGGTCTTTTGTCACTGAAGGGTATGTTCCACACATTAGTGTACGTATCATAGAACGTATGTGGCTGTAAACAACAACTTATTTTTATTAATCCATATTTAAAAAACAGTATCGGTTACAATAATTCAAGAATAAATAAAAAAATGTAATAAAATTATGAAAAGGGCATTTATACATTTAAATTTTATTATTTGTAGTATTCCACATAATTAATTATACTTAAACTCAGTTCGCTATTCCCAGTCCTAACTGTCTAGTGAATTTAGTGATTATTTTTTTGCGAAGTTAGTTACTTTTTGACAGACTAAAAGTGGCTGGAAATTACTATACAACCAAGCACACGTACTCGTAGCCAATATTAATAGTAAACAAACTAAATATTAAATAAAATAGAACTTTGCGAATTACCGACAATTAATATTTATTTATCTGCACCATATAATAAATAGTTATGTTAAATTATAACAACTAAAATATATTTTTTAAATATATACTACCCAAAATTTGATGGGTTTAGTATACACTTCCACTATTTAGAATAATTCTTCTTTTTTTAAAGAAAAAAGTCTGCAATAGTAGGATACTTGAGCTATAAATACTGAGAAGTAGGAATTGTTGTGTTGTAGGTTTCCGACAATGAATCTGTCAAAATATGCCCGAGCTAAGCAAATGGAGTATACCTTAACAAAAAAAGTACCTAATCTTTTATAATCATCTAAAATATTTACGTTTTATTAAAATTTTTTGTAATTTAACTGTTGCCCATTGAACGCGTATAAAAATGTATTTTTGTTTAATTACGTATTTGTTTTATGTTAATTTTTTTGTGAGTGGAAATATTCTAAAGACTGTACCAGGTGAATCATAGCTTACGTGAATTGGATTCAGAGTACATCCAAACGCAATTACCCTTTGATTTATTCATAGTACCCTGCCTACTAACTAAAATGTCTAAAACTACTCTTTACTCCTGTTATTCTCTAAGGAATTGCATGAAGAAGTAGTTTTATATTTGCACTTCACCCACATAGCCCTTCGCTCGTTTACCCACTCTTCCTGTTTTTTTTTTTGGGATAGTTTCTATTATTTCTTCTGTCTTTTCTTGATTATTCTTGTCATATGTTTTAGCTCTCTCTTTACTTGCAGGTGTATTAGTATGACCCCAGCTATAACTTGTAGGGCGTCGAGGTCGTTTTCAGGTGTTCTTTGCCTGTTATTTCCGTTAATGTATATCATCTTCTGTATCAATTATTATTTAGTGTATTTTTAGTATACCTGTTATCAAATGAATGATCTAATTAGTTGACTCATGGCCGTCTTTATTGTTACGGCGGCTATAGTTCATTTTAATTGAACACCTTACAGTCCTTCGTACTTCTCATATTTTTGAATGGAAAACCGACCTCAGTGACTGGACAGCTAATTAAGCGGTAGCGTCCAGACGCCACCAGCGCAAGCCGCTGGAAGTCAGCCGCTGTTAAATTTACTAAGCGGCTGTATGAACTCAGCTATTATTTGGGCAGCGTGGTAATAATAAGTTTTAATTTTAAGAGTATTAAAATTATTGATCTAAAAAATAGATTTACAATGGAATAATAAAACTACAATTTGGTACTGAACGAGAATTTATTTATACAAGTATTTATCACATACCTCGGTCTGTGGTATTTATGAAAATATTGAATCGAAACGTCAAACATGAAATGTCGAGACAAATGCGTTCAGAAGTTATTGTCTTCTGGATCTAAAGTCGACTTTACACTACATGATTTATCATGTGATTTCTCATATGATTTTGTCATAAGCACTGTCATGCGGCTCGTCATAGCTTGTCACAGGAGAATAGGACGGTACCTAGTCTGCATGATAAAATCATATGATATTCGATAATGGACCGTGGAAGTGTGACGTCACAACTGTCAATTACTTTCCAAACAAAAGTTGAAATGTCCAATCTCAAGACTTTTTAATTTCTATAAAGTTAACATTTTGCTTCCTCTGCTGCTTTTTTTTAAGTATAGTGTTTTTTTACAATAATACCATCATAATTTAATGTTCTATTTATATGAAATATAGTTTAAAAGTTTAAATTAAAGACATTCTAACCTTACTTTATTGATACATGAATTTTATTCTTATTTTTATAAAACAACATGCTTTATTATTTACACAACCTTGTAAAATTATTGTAGTAACTATTCGCTGTGAGCCGATGAGTAGAGGGGATATGACAGTTTTCACCAGCGCTGTTAGTGGCAGTTTTCTGCATTTAACTTGTAAATTTTCAATTAATGGCGAATACGGATTTTTCAAAAAAAAAAAGATATAGCAGCTGTTGTATTGATACATGTAAAAATACTGGGTATAACAGTGATTGTAAATTTTATTCATTTCCTGTTGCCAAGCATAAAACAGTTCAAAGAGAAAAGTGGAAAATTGCTATCAATACGAAAAAGTAAGTACCTAAATAACCTATAATACAAACAACATAATATTTCTATGGTGTAAAATAAAAAAATAATTGATTTTGTAGCGAAGATGGATCATTATGGACTCCAAAAAGTCATCATTTAATTTGCAGTGATCATTTTCTTGGAGGAAGAAAATCTGATGCAGAAATGAGCCCTAGTTATGTACCTGAGGCCTGGATGCAGCTATTATATTTCGAAACATTGCGTACATGCCCAGCATCAACTAAATCTTTCCCCTTTTTTGGTGTAACTGGTTGATATGGGATATCATGTGATATAGACTTAAATCCAGTGTAATGTTTAATATCCATTTTGATAAAATTCAAACAAATTGATATCTAAGTACTAAGGCCTACGCACACAAAAAATAACGCTGAGCAAAAACAGTAAACAGAATGAAAAATGAAAACAAGAGGTGTAAACTGGATTTTGACAGATCCGATATCGGATGACACGAAATACGAAATTTTTTTGTACGAATATATTTGGTTGTCGTATCCGACATTTTTTGACATAATATATGTCATAATATATGTATCATGTGTCAGATTATTGGATGGATTAATATTTATTATTTCAATTAATTGTCAATAAATGTTAGCTGTTTTGTTTGATAATATAATATATATTATATTGAGCTACGTTCTCGTCGTTTTTGCCTCACATAGTGTAGAAGACCCAAAAGCAACACTTTATGTATTGCATTTATATAATAATTAGGTCTTTGTTCCATTTTAAATATATTTCAAATAGTAAACATAAACACTCCACAAAAGTAAGTAAGGTAAGGTAACCTTTAACCTTTAAATATTTTCACATAAACTTCGTCTTTTTCTCAATGGCCTCTTGCGTAAGTAGTCATCCAGTCGCAGGAACTTATATCTTACATATTATAATTATAATGAATAAAATAAAAAAGCGTAATTACTTTTATTATTCATTCTGTGTATTCGTTCAGTAATCAGTTTACAATAATATTTCAGTTCATAATCTGTGTATTTTGAGATAAATATCTATTTTTCTCGTTTTGTCATATTTCACTTACACCGGTTTTACAAGAAAAGTACAAGTTTCAAACCGCGAGAGAGCGCTACCGGCGAAACTCACAGCCAATTAGAATAGTTAGATATTGCAAAAAGCGGAAAGATTCTGTAAAAAAAATGAAAAAATAACGAAAAATACAAATTATCCACACTAAACAAGGTTTGTTTGGAAAGTGAAACTAAAGAATATAAAGCGTCTATATTCTTTGGTGAAACTGACAGATGTCAATAAAATCTACGTCATCACTTCCACGGTCCATTATACCGATAACACCAACATATTTAAATATCGCGCCTTTCTTATGCCAATTCAGCGACATTCCCTTACCGAGAGACAACAGAGAGATATCGCAAGTGCATTTTTATCGCACGCTAATAGAGAGATATCGCAAGTGCATTTTTATCGCACGCTAATAGCGGAATACGCTATTTTGACATGTACGCAAGCGCATAGTGAATGTTACGTTAATAACGAATAAGGGCTTCCGCTATTTGGATCGAAATAAGGGGTGGTAATTACGTTAAACGATAATTTGACATTTCGCATAAAACATAAAAATATTTGATAGAATACAAATTTAGAACATAGTATATACCCCCCCTAGTAAGGTAAGTGCCGGAGAAAAAGTGGGGAGAGAGTTTCTAGCGCCAAATAAATTCGGAATCGGGAACTAAAAATTTAGCGGCAAATTCAAAATGTAGGTTCTGAATTTAAGGCGGGAAATTCAAAAAGGATATACTGAATTTTAGGCGGGAAATTCAAAAAATAAATTTCTGAATTTTAGGCGGGAAATTCAAAATGTTCCGAATATTATATAGAAAACAAATATAGTCATAAAATAATAAATAAAAACTTATTCTATGCCAAAATATATTCTCTGTCCAAAAATGTAGTATACACTTATGCAATTTTGTATACCATAAATGTATAACATATCAGATAGCGACATATGTTTTGGCACAGGAAAAGTTTTTATTTATTATTTTGTGACTATATCTGTTTTCCATTACATTAAAACATCAACATAAAAAACAGATATTCTTAAAAATTTATTTATTTCTGTAATTTATAAAATTTGAGGAATCACAGAGATATAATAAATTATAAAGATCGTCATCACTGCCATTGTGGTGGTCTTCACCTGTATCCACGAAACTAGGCTCCATTCTGAACTTAACCATCTATTCACTGCAACCTGCAAAATGATATATGGAATTACAGACAAGCAGCAACCGAAATAAGTAAGCCCTACCTGCGGAGACTTGCATATCCATATGGACATTCAGGCATACAATTCATTGAGGTGAGAAAGATTGGTCCTAGTAAATTAGGGACCACTCCTTCGAGCCCCAATGCTCCCCAGGCTTTCCTCACCCTCCCCCCCATACCACGCTGATGTGCTATGGGAGGCTAGTTTCATCTATATATTTACTGAATAGTGCAGAGCAGCATGAGGCTCTTTAGTCTTGCTATGCTATTTGTATGTTTGTGTATATATATATATATATATATATATATATATATATATATATATATATATATATATATATATATATATATGTGTGTGTGTGTGTGTGTGTATATGTTAGAGATTTATTATGTATCTAATGTATTTTACACACAAACATATATAAATAAAAAATAAACTATGTTTATGAGTAAAATATGTGCCCATGTATAATTAAAGTAAAATATGTACCTATGTACTACAATGGCGAGTGAAATATCTCATTCATTTACAATTAAAATGTTTTGAAAACCTTTTTAAACAAAGAGTAAGTAACATTTTTTCCAGAACTTACATCAAAGGAGAATTTTTAAATACACAGTGTTCACAAATTATATGCAATTTCTTTGAATTTCATGAATTTGTAACTAAGTATAATTAAAGTAAAATATGTAACTATGTATAATAAAAGGAAAATATGTGATTATGTATAATTAAAGTAAAATATGTAACTATGTACTACAATGGGGAGCGAGACAAGGACATAGCATTTCTCCCAAACTGTTCACCCTTGTTCTATAAGACAAGGTAGATACAGATGAATACAAAATTTATAATAATTAACTACAATTAATATTCATAATACTTATATTAAAAATCAAAGTCATATTTGCGGAATACAATTAAGTACAATTAGATTTACAAGTTTTGATGATTTTAAAATATATAAGTAAGATTCATATGATAGGATTAACATTAATTTAAACAATAACAGTTTAAACATACAAAATATTATTTAATTTAAGTTTGCTAACAAACATTTGCTATGAGGTACAGTGCTTACCTATTGCTGGTAAAAATCCACTTTATCTTCGTCTGTAAAATGTCTAGAGCAAACACGAAATTTATTGTAAACAGTAAGAGGTGTATAATTGTTTAATACTCCTCTCTTAATTACTTTCAACCATTCCAACGTGTCCATTTCATTTTTCGGATTTGGAAAACGAAATCTACTGCTTGTGTGGTCCTTACAACCAGGAACACAACATGGTTGGCTTTTTCTTTTCTTTTATTTTGTTCCATTTTAACGATCAACAATCATCAACAATCAATAAGATGATTACAACAAAGACAAAACAAAACAAAATTCAACTTGCAATATTTCAATGGCGTACAATACAAATAATACAATACCAACAGACCAACACAACACCAAAGTCACCAACATCACCAAACCAACCTTCATTCTTCAACTTCAATTCTTCCACGGCACATGCGTCTCATACCCCCACCTAGAGTGACTGTAGCGCCGCCGCCATTACGTACGACTGGAATCGTCCAAACAAACTTTCCCGCTGCCCTATCTCTCTTGCACTACTATTTCTTTTTATGTACTATGAATTTAGAAACTAAAAACTGTGACTGTGGATCAAGTGGATGATCTTGTTTGGCTATCTAACCTTATCTATGTTGTTTGGTTTGTTTTGAGAAACACGTGTGTTCTTATTTTGTTTAGACAAGTTTTATACATTGACATTGACTATTGGTTAAATCATTAAAATTAAAGTGCACGTCTACCTGCTCAATATCTTCTCCTTGTAGCAAATTAACAAGAATTAAGTCTTCAATTTCGTTATCATCAGCACCAGCTATTATTGCTGCATCAATTTCCAAATCCATTATTCAATAAAAAAAAACAGTTAAGTACAAGTAGTTATATTCGAGTATGGCTATGACTAACATTAATTTCTAGGTTACAGTTAATGCCAAACGTCGGTTGTCATAATAACGTTAAGTCTTATCGTACCCCCCAGAACAATTTGCGATAACTCTCTTGATACCTGTGTTTCAACAGACCGTTATCCGTTATTTACGTCTCAATACGGTATTAACGTTTGACGTTGCGATAGAGAGATATCTATATAGAGAGATAGTAGCATATGCCTATATGCTAATTAAAATTAAGATAGTTGGAAACACAAACCCACATTTTTCATACTAAATCGACTTATAACTAATATTTTTAGTACTAAAATCACTACTAAAATTAGCATAATGACAAATTTGGTCAATATGAGCGCTTTAAATGTGACGTATATCACCTCCCGTGAGCTGCACAGAACGAATAGGTAACATACTGGTCATCCGTCTTCATGAACTCTTTCTATTCCCGCTCTGGCTGTAGCAATGTGTCCATTTAAATTACCTC
The DNA here is from genome assembly GCF_040954645.1 of Diabrotica undecimpunctata. Lineage (NCBI taxonomy): Eukaryota > Metazoa > Arthropoda > Insecta > Coleoptera > Chrysomelidae > Diabrotica > Diabrotica undecimpunctata. Next base: position 122,487,786 of record NC_092803.1, on the reverse strand, counting down.
CAATAAAACACTTTTCGTCTACAGGAATCTCAAGCATCTCGCAATCAAGGGCCCTCCAAAATTCTTCCTTTTCCTGTTCTTCTCACCCTACCTGTGCGGCGCAAGCACATATGATTTTCACGTTGGTATTGCCTGTATTCATTTCGACACTCATTCTGTCCTGTCCAATGTCCAATGACAGCTGACATGAATATTAAAAACAATTTAGAAAATTATGTTTTGCCATTTGCCGGCCATATTGGATATTACAGATTCGTTCGTGCTAATGCACGATAACGCACGTCCTCGTCTCGGTAGAATCCTGTTACTATGACATTCAGAGAGCTAATGATTGCATAATAAGAAGGCATATGTCCAAAATTTAATTCGTGGCATTCCAAGAGGGTTACAAGAAGTACTCAACGCTTGAGGAGAGACTACTCGTTATTAATTTTATTTTTTATCTAAACAAAACATTCAAATATGACGTCTTCAGTAATACTTGTTTCAAGCTTTTTGTTCATTCCAAAAGTTCAATGTTTTTTTAAAATATTATATTTACTTAAATCGTGTTAAATAAAGTTTTTTTTTTTTTTTAAAGTGTTTTGGTACTATGAACCCATCATATTGAACATATTTACGATAATTTCAAAATATTCCATATTTTTATCCTTGAGTGTATAATAACTATTAACCGCATTCATTTTTAGGCCACGACGGTGCAGAGAATCCTCCCTGTGGTACAATACTGAACCATTCAATAACAAGGCGACAATTACCAGACTTTTTCCTAGTGCCACAAAGTGTTAGACAGGGTACCGTAAATCCTACGCATTATATTGTTCTTCACGATACATGTCAGCTAAAACCTGATCACATACAAAGACTGTGTTATAAACTCTGCCATTTGTATTACAACTGGCCTGGTGCGATTCGAGTACCAGCTCCGTACATGTACGCCCATAAATTAGCTTCATTAGTGGGACAGCACTTGAAAAAACTACCCAGCGCTGCGTTGGCTGATAAATTGTTCTATCTGTAGACATATCGTTTGTTATAAATTATGTACTCTATGGTACCTACCACCAAGAGAGTAATTACGTTCAAATGTTGTGTTAGAAACTCTTCCATTTTACAACTTGACTGGTACGATGAGAGTACTGGCTCTCTGTATGGCTATGTTCTGCGTTGGATGATTAATTGTGCTATCGGTTGTTGTAAATTGTGTTTGTATACTAAAAATGTACATTGGTTTTGTGTGCGTCTGAAATATATGTGGAGTTGTGAACTAAAATTTCGCCTCCGAAATTACATAGAGCCTTGCAAACTATCCTAATATCTATAGTCTTGCATAAACTTTATTAGCTCATATAATATGGCTTTTTTATTATATTTAGAAGATACATTGCCACGTATTAATATGACAAAAAGCCACATATGGATATAACTAAAGAGATAAATGGAAGAAATTAAAAGACATTTCCTAAGTTTTGAGATATTGAGTGATTACTTGATTAGTTACCTTCTTGTAGCAACGTATAATCTAGGAAGCATTATTATAAGCTGTAGTGATAGTTTGTCAATTATTATTAAAATAATTTATTCTCAAAATCCTGGTCTATATAAAGAAAGCAACAATATTTTTTATTTATAGTATTTACCCAAGCTACGCATGAGTTTATTTTCATTTAAAATTATCTATAGATAAAAAATTTAAGCGATATTTGATCTCCTACCTGATAGACCTGTCGGCCATCCTTCGCCTGAATGTTGTTTTCTTGTATTTTGTATTCTGAATATCATAGAAATACATTATTTCGTTAGTCACGACATTTTTGTAGCGCTACTTGAAGATCAAATAATGCCACTAGGGTCCCAACCTCCATGCCAAAACCAAACCTATTATCACTTATGTTCCGTTCACATCACAAACTGTTTAGCTTATCTTATAATGAAGTTGTTTACATGCACCGGTTACTATCTTCGACATACACATCCGATACTCTGTTTATAAGGAATCTGTTGTCCATTGAAAAAAACGGATGTCTACAAGATCTTTGAATACATTTATCATCTGTGGCATCACAACTCGTTATGAGCTAAAGCATTCTTTAGAACAATCCTCATTGGCTCCTGTCTCTTTCAACTCTTTTCCATGCTCCAACTCACAATAGATTTTAAATCATCCTCTAGGTTATCTTCATACCTAAGTGTCGGTCTTCCTCTGGCTCGTTGTCCCATTGACCCTATTTTAAAAAACTTTTCTAACTGCGCCACAAACCTTACTCTTTTATTTCTCCATATATTATTCTTGAGGTGTTTCGCTTGAAACGTTTAAGCAGTTCTAGGCCATTTTATTTAAGTGACCACGTTTCTGCTCCATATGTTAGCACTGGTCTTAGGTCTACATTAGGACAGTATTTCTATGATACTTTATCATATACTTTCCAATGACAACTGGATACCAAATAAACATTTGTTTTTTTATTCCTAGATTGTCATTTACAATCTTATAATGAAAATTGCTTCTGTCGTTGCATAGATAACGGTGTAATCAACTTGATAACCTATACAAACTATTATGACGTTTTATGTATTATGTAAGTACAAATTTAAAATTAATTTTTATGTATGCAGTTGCGTAAAATTATTTCACAACTTAATTTTTTTTTTAAAGCCGTAACTTGATTTAATTTTGTAATGCTACTCATATTACATATAATTTTATTGGAGTTGCATATATTTCAGTATTGTCACTTGCCTATATTTCTTTGTTTCATAAGTCTTACAAAAAGTTAATTGTAAGGATAAGTTTATACTGATTTGACATAACTGATTGTTATGAAGTTTCAGTGTTTTAAAATGGCGAGCGGGCGCCATTTTGTAACATAATTTTAAAGGGGATCATATGGCAAGCATTACCACGTTTGAAAGTCCATTTGAAGTCGTTTTCAACTTTATCTATACAATTATCAAATGCAGCCAGAAAAATTTCAAAACATGCATTTCGCAACAATTTTTATTCTATTCAATTCAGTTTCTGACCGATACAATTAAAATTTACATTAATAATTTTTGGTGAATTGAACTGTTAATCGGTTTGATGACATTTGAGATAGGCGTTAAAAATGGCGGAAGATTTTGTAATATTTTAAACGAGATTATATGACAATTTAAAAAGTTCTTAGTCCTTTTTAATGATTAAAATGTTTCAGTTTTCTGATAAATAAACTGTTTCAGTTTTAACCCAAAGTTGACAGACTATTTTGATTGCTATAACTTACCTAACTATAAAGTTCTGTTATCCAAAATGTTATAGTATAGATTTCCTCAAGAAACTTCAATTCCGATGTATTCTGTATGTTGTAATCTAATTGGTATAAATTCTATTAATTGCCCTTGGATTCTAAAATTGTTCTGGTCCGCCTATTATCTTTCATTCTGACTATATATCGTGTCAACGTCAGTTTGGGTCCAACTAAGTATTCTATAATGCATTCTGCACAACTTTGCAAATTTCTTCGTTGATTACCCTGTCTCGCTATGACATGTTCATATTTTCCATGGATTGCACCATTTGGGCGAATTTTCGTAACGTATCTTTTTCTGTAGTATTAAAGCGCTCATTGTACAAACGAGTGGTTTGTGTTACGTGCGAGGAATTGCATTTCCGATATTATTTTTACACTGAGCCGTTATTTCTCCGGATACAAAATTTTTATCCGGATTGTATCCTCTCTCCCACCTAGCACTGTTAAAGAGGAGAGAAGTTTAGCATCGTGCATCAGTTGTAGTTGGCCATGATCCGCCCACAGCTCCAATCGTCTACGATTGCCATCAGTCTCTCTGCATCCTCATGCACTGAAAATGAAATCTTCCCCAGGGGGCTTGTATACAAAAGTCACGAAGAAGCTTGGTGTTCAGTATTAATTTCTATGTTGTTGAGTTCACTGAGAGCAGATGATTTTATCAACCCAGGTCGGGCAAAGATAGCACTTCCATATTTATCCTAGGTTTGGGGGAATTCAGCCCTCTATGTCTTTCCTATAGTAGAAGCACGTCACATTTGTGTTTAGCACATATGTCTGATAGTAAAATTTCCAAATCTCAATATTTATTGACTTCGTTAGAATAGTTGGTATTGAAAAGGGTCGATTTGATAAAACCATGTTGAACTGGTGATTGAAGGATCAACCGATTAATTAATTAATCGTTACCCAGGATACGCCCGATTGCTTTGGTCTCATTGATACTGCAATCTTCGTGGAGGCTCTTTCTTTGTACCCTGTAATCAAATTATTCCAATGTAAAGGGATCTTATTTATTACTTGTCATATGATCCATTTTAAGTTGTTTTAAAAATGAGTCAGCTACCTTAGTTCAGTTACGTAAAGTTTATTACTCAAGTTTTATTATTCAAAAAATGTCTTGCGGCAATACTGATAAAACTCGAAATTAATATTTCGAGGATTTTTGGTCGAAACTTAATTATGTTGGTGCTGTTTAAAAGTAGTTAAATTGAACTTTCAAGTGGGGTATTATAGCAGAAGCTTATAAGTAAAATCCCTAGGTATTTAACGATTATTGATTGTTCTTATATTCTTGCGACTAGCATTGAAGAATTAAAAGTCTGTTATCAGAATACTATATCTTGACTTCTACTACACTTTAAAACTCTTACAAAATTGCAATCGCTTGTCTATTTTAATGATGACGTCACTTTAACGTCATTTAGATTCAGTTTCATTAAAATGATTAGAATATTTTGGTTTATAAAATTAATGAAATATCCCTGTGCGGAATAATGGAAAAAAGACCGCAAAAACATGTTGCGTTATATTGGAAATAATTAAATTTAACAACGTGTTGCGAAAATGAGTGCAATTGGGATTATTGATTAATATAATAATATAAAAAAATTATTTGAATAAAATTTTTTTGAAAAAATATTACAGAAGAGACATGAGGTGTTAGTGATTCGCCAAAAGCATAGGTTACTGTATTTTTAAGTTGTATTACCTTATCATAACGATGGTGAATGAAAGAGAAGGTTTCCAAGTTGTACTCTTGCCATACGCCACGTGGTTTTGCGAAAGCTATTAATATCGCAGTAGGCTTTAACTCAAGATGACGGCGATATTCCTATCATACTTCTACCTACTATAGTGTTATTGTACCTGCTACACGATACGTATAAAGCATAGACATATAATACAAGATAGACTGACTGCTGCAATACAGTCGCGTTCCCCCAGTGCGACAGAGAGAACTGACGCAAAGTAGTCCCTGCATTTCTGTCTATTGGGCCGGGTTTATTGACCAGGTGACTTTCTCATTGGTCAGTTAGGTCACGTGGTCGTTAAACCTGGCAAACTAGAAAGTGATGCAGGGACTGCTTTGCGTCATTTTTCATTGTTGCACTGGGAGAACGGGCTAGTACTGCAACGATCAGTCTGTCCTGTATTATATGTCTATGGTATAAAGTCCCACTAACATAACCTATCGTTTTGAAAATGTGTGTGTCTTTTTTAATTTTTCTATCCAAATCTCAACCTACCACAAATATATTTTTTAGAGATTAACAAAATGCTATTTTGAAAACGTTTGACCAAATTTTATTACCCATAAAATTATCTGTCATTTTTATTTCATTGAATATTAATATATATTAAAATTAATTTCAAGTTGGTTTAAAAATATTTTTTTAACAAAAAAAATCGACAAAAAAATTGAAGTATTAATAAAAACCCACTATTCCTCTTTAATTTTTTGTTGACATTGTTAATAATAATTTACAAAAAATTTCATGTAAATCACATCGTTACGTGTTCAATACTCGTGGATTAAATTTGATTTTATGTAATCAAATGCATTATTACTAAATAAAGTGGTTTCGCAAACGATTTTAAGGTGACGACAAAGCATTTTTAATGTCTTTCACCTTAAAATTACTTAGTCACGTTCAAAATTTCTTCTTCTTATGTAGATATGACTTTGTCTGTTTTTTAATGTGCCTCCAGTAACTTGTCGTTCCATCGTTTTCGTGCTCTTCCTATTAGGCAACTGTCACTCGCTGTCTTTACTACTCTATTTGTTGTCATTTAACTTGTATGATCATTTCATTCTATTCTTCTATTTCTTACCCAGTCCTCGATGTTCTCCACTTGCATCTCTGTAGTATATCTGTAAGTACTTCTAGCTCTGTCCCATAGTATCTTACCATCAATTTTTCCATATGTTTCATTATGGTAACCTGTGGTTATTCACTTGATCTTCCACTTTTATTTCGAGCTTTACATAGTTAGATAGTGTGATGCCTAAATATTTAAACTCCATCAGTTGCTTTATTATTTGACCTTCTAACTCCAATTTACACCTTTTCTCCCATTTGGTATCCCTTTTAGAGTTCTTAATTTTTTATTATTTCATGCATGATCGGTTTGAACAGTAGAGGACTCGGAAAATTTCCCTATTTTATCCCGTTGCTAGGTTCAATTGGGTCAGTTAGTTCTTTTACTTTTACTGTGTTATTTAAAATGTGTAGAACAATATCCCACCTGTCAATATATTGGAAATAGTTTAGGTAAATGAGAATGTTTTTTTTTCAATACAATAGAATAGTTTGTTTATTTTAAAAGCACAAGCACATTGACAAAACTGTATCATGTTTATTAATTAAAACCTTTTTTACTTTTAAGAAATTCTTTCAAAAATTTTATGCAAAAGACTATATTAATATTAAAAGAAAACTTTATGTTATCGAAATACTATGTTTATACTGTCTAATCATAGACAACTTTATGCTAACATACTGCCAAAAGACACCGAGCAGTCGACAAATTATGGATCATAGGTTATGGAATTAAAACGACTGGTGTATGGTCCTTGTAAAACCTCGTTCTAATCAATAATATCCTTCCACTCGTTTCGCTTTCTAATACATCTCAAGTTGCCGACACCAGGCAGGATTAAATATTTTTTCAGGTCGTTTGGTTATCTCCTTGGTCCTCCAGATGATCCTTGCCTTTTTGCATTTTGTTCGTAAGATCTCTTTCGCCATTCGTGTGTAAACACTTTCTTCGACTCTTTCAATCCTCACCGAAAATATGGTATAAATTTGAATTTTTTTTCCTTTTCCGAAAATATGATATAAATTTACAAATTTATGATAACATTTGGGAGAATTTCAGTTTAACATACGACTCATAACAAAGTAATGAAAATATTTAAATGTTTTGAGAAGAAAGTGATCGGTTAGTGACAATGGTATATAAAGGAAACGATACAATTTCGAACTGCATAAAATATGCCAGGAACCCAGATACCGTCAAACACGGGTATTATTTTATTGCAGCGCCGTCTATATAGTGGTAATATTAACTAGAATATTTAACTAATAGTTATTTTCTTTAATCCCAAATTTTTAAATTAATAAATATCATATTTTCGGACATAGGGGGAAGTATCAATTAGCAGTTAATAGTTTTATTTTTGCTTTATTAAATACATTTTTTAATGGTTTTTATATTTTGGCTTCAAAGTCCAAACTAAATTGGGATTTGAACCCGTATCTCCTACTATGACAAGAAAGAATTCTGTTCTGAAGAAGGAAGAATTTTTATTTTTCTTAGTAAAAGTTTTGAAAAATTTGACAGGAACATTCATTAATAATTTCTGCGGTAAAATATTATACTTCAACTTTTTTCTCTTAACTGAAATGTCATTCTTTAGAAAAGTTTTAAGGTTCCAAGAAAAAGTAATTAATTTTTAGAATTAAATCGGTTTTTTTATTTCTCGATTGCTCTGTTTTTATAATTATAATTTATTTATAGAGTTATTTACATTATTCAAAACGGAAGATTGTGATTTTTAAATAATATTTGGGGTGTCTTCTTCTTGCAGTACCGTCTCCTATCGGAGGTTGGCTACCATCACAGCAATCTTTACTTTGTTGGCTGCAGCTCTGAACAACTGTATTGAACTGCACCCATTAAATACTATACTTTATCTGCGACTATAATAATCAATAATACAAGTACAAAGAAAGTACTTTAATTACAAATCTTAATAGTTAAAACAATAACAGAAAAAGTTTTAGTTGCAATTACCCATTTTGTTTAATAATGAGATTAACTATGAATAAATATTGTGAACTGAATATGTTGGACTGATTTAGGTAAATTTATGGTTTCTTTTTGTTTTTGTTGCGTATGTCTCGTAGATGCACTGACTATATTTTCGGCATCATCAAAGTATTCCTCAGTAACAGTAGTTGATCGCTAAACGTCATGGCGTTTTGTTGCCGTTATATCCGCTCCAGCATGTACTAATTCAATCCATTGATTTTGCAAATACATCCAGGTATCACGATGGAAATTTGCAGAAGTCTCACCTAATTGCAGCTATATTGTTGATCTTGTGTGTAAGGAAATATTTTTAAGCAAAATGGGCTGTTGATTCTAGGCAAAAGACTAAAAACAATTTCGTGCAAATGTTCTTCAAAAAAAAAACCAATTACATACCGACCAATTATTTCACTAGAAATTTACTGGTTATCTATAATGATTATTAATGTTTCTAAATTGATGCGAAATAGACTCAGACTTCAGCTTACTTGGCTTGTATTGTTTTCGTAAATTTTGTGTTATCCCACGTGGGAACAGAACAAATGACCCCCCATTCAATTACATTATTTTCTATGTTATAGTTCATAAAAAACTATGTGACAACAATGACAATTCTGGTATGCGAATCGGCGCCGCTATTTTATACCTATATTATATTATTTGTTTTTATCAGTTTTAACTATAAAGATGTGTATTTGGAATTTAAACCTGTTAAGTAGGCTATAGAAGATCGTAATAGCGTTCAATCTTCTTCACGTTCCATATCAGAATTTTTCAAAGTTGGCGATCACCATTGCGTTGGCTTCTAGGTCTTTTGCCAGATGGAATAATTGTCCTGGATTTGGTATCTGAGTCGACTCACGAATGTTTTTTAGCCAAGAAGAATGGGAACTTTTTCAACTTGGATTCTATTTCATTGAAGCTCTGCATCTGGATGTGGGGTGGTACAGCTAAAGACTAAAAATTTGGTTTTGTTTGAGTTTATTTTAATGCCCATTTCCTCTTCTACTTCGTGAATACAATCAAGCAGAATGTGTAGACCTTCTATGTTTTCTTAGAGAATTACTGTATCGTCCGCATATCTAATTTTATTAAGTAATTCCCTATTGATTTTTATTCCATATGGCTGCCTGCTATGGCTATTCCAAATGTTAAGTACAGAATGCCACCTTGTCTAACACTATGCGTATGAAAATTTCGTCTATGTAACTATCTCCAAATTTTAGGAGGCAGTTTAATTCCAGTACAGATTCTTCATCATCCAGCCTCAAAAGTTCACTGCTGAACATAGGCCTTTTCCTCGTGTTTCCAACTCCATCTATCTTACGAAACTCTCATCCAGTTTTTATTTTGTCTTCTTACATCGTCAGCCCATTGTGTAGGTGGTCAACTGGCACTTCTCTTGTCTTTCCTTGGTGTCCATTTCAATAATCTTTGTCCATCGTCCTTCCGCCATTCTAGCTATGTGCCTGTTCATCTCCATTTTAGTATTTCGATGACGTCAGTCACCTTGGTTCTTCTCCTGGCCTCTTCGTAGTGTTTCTACTAAGGACTTATTGATCAAATACTTTTCTCTTTAGGCATGTGGGCAGCTTACTTTTAAAAGTTTCTTTTAGCTTTCCATATGCTGCCCATCCAAGACTAATTCTTCTCTTCAGTTCGTGGATCTGATTATCCCTGCCAATCATAATTTCATGTCCTTGATATTTATATTTATCTACGATTTCTACTTGCCCACCAATACTGATGTTCTGGTTGGGTACCACAGTTGTCATTATTTTTGTTTTCGAGGTGTTTATATTTAAACCTAGATTTTTTGTAGCCACCAGTTCCTGTACCACCTCTCTTACCATTCCTAGATCTTCAGCTATTATGACTATAACATCGGCGAACCGTAAGTTGTTTAGATATTCTACATCTATTTTTATTCTCTTTTTCAGCCAATCCAAATTCTTAAAAGCATGTTAAAGCACAATATTAAAAAATTTAGGTGACATTGTCTTTGTCCTTGTCTAAGCCATGCTCTATTTTTTTGCGATTACTATTAATATGTAACTCACAGGGGTTGTTGCCTTTAGGTATATATTTTATTATAATGTTATATACCTATAGTCTAGCCTGCATTCTTTAAGCGCCTGTAGTATTTTGCTTAGCTCACCTGTGTCAAAGGCTTTATGAAAATCGAGTTCTAATATTAGTTGTAATATTTGTAATACAGATTCTTAGTGACAGAATATCTTTATTATCTCTTCCTGTATTTTTTAGCATATTCATTAATTTTACATGCTGTATTTTATCAAATACCTTTTCGAAATCCACAAAGCACGTAAGTCATATTTTCTTTAATTACGGCATTTTTTATAGAATATTTAGTGCCTTCCTAGTTCCCATAGCATATCTAAGACCAAATTGGGTTTCTTCGAGATCTTCTCATTTGCGCCTAATTCTGTTGTGAAATATTCTTACGAAAATTTTAAGAGTGTGGCTTATTAGGCTAATTAATCGATATTCTGGGCATTTCCCAGCATTGTCTTTTTTAGATATTACGATAAAGGTAGACTTGAGCCAGTCTATGGGAATCACTCCAGTGATACTTTATATTGCATTATAAAGTTTAACAAAAACTAGTTTTTCATTATAAAGTCGCTTCAGAAAATAAATGATGTTCAATTTAAACTAAACACGCTATTACAATTTAAAACTTGCAAGAATTTGGTGACAGCTTTTGGTTACCCTGAATAAGTTAGACATTATATCGGAATCACAGAGTTTTGCCATAATCTTCAATGTCGAATAATACAAATAACCCGGTAGAATGTATTTAGAAGTTAGGACAAAAACCAGCTCTTTTTAAATTATATATTTTGTTTACATTCTTAAATAACATGGATTAGTTAAAAAAATTGTATAAAAAACTGTGAGAAAGGTACTGTTAAGTTTGATATCGATTATTACAAAATACGGGTAAAAATAATAGGTATATGTATAATATTCAGTACTATCTGGAAAAGATGAATATGTCTTATATTACTTAAAATGTTTGTGTTAATTAATAAACCTAAAATTTCATAATACACCCGTTTAGTTTTGCAAACATATATTATTAATTTCATTTATATATAATGTTATTATATAAATAAGTTATTTTAAGCAAAGAATCTCTTTTTCGTAGTAACATTGCATAGGTACTTATTAGAGCAGTAAAAAGTCGATGTCAATAATTGATTTTTCAGGCCATAAACATTCTTTTATCGATCTATTAGTATTCTTGAACTGAAAATGTATTAGTTGAATAGCTCATATATATGTAAGGACTGGACATCAGTTACGAGCTAAGTACAAAAAAATGTAAACTAAATCTATTGGCAACAAGCTTTAAGCCGGCGAAGTGTCAAAATAATACCAAGAATAAAAGATAGTTTTAGAAGTATGTGTTGGCTCAGTGTTAGCTGGATAAACTTATTTCTAAAAAAGTGGTGCTACTATTAAACGATCATAGTGATGCGGTGAAGACGTAGAAAATCCTCTGGTTTCTCTTTTCAATCTCTTTATTAAGTAATTGACTATTTTTCTAAGTGAGATGAAATTATTGACGATGCTAAAATATAAAAGCTGGGCTGCCACTCCCGTCGAATTCGCCGTTTTGAATGTTCTTATACGCTTTTATCGCCGTTGTGGTATTCATTTGTAACCCTACACAAGGGCCCCTACAAAGCGCCGGGCCAGCTAAATAAACTCTTCTTTTTTATAGAGGTGTTACGCCTCTATCCCTCGTTTTTTCCGGGCTTGGGAACGGCTGCATCAGCTGTAGAGCTACTCAGTTCACTCCACAACTAACACAGGCACAGTTCTATGACTATTAAACTATTTAAATAAAATTTAAAAATATACATCTTCATCGCTATTTTCTTACACACTTTATTACAAGACATCCAGAACAAAAGAAATTTATCAATAATTATTTCATACATTGATCTATTTCTATTACTGAAACCAACAAACTCAAATCCCATATTTTTAAAAGTTTTTTATATAGATTACTCTTTAAGTTTACCAACCAAAAGATTACCCATCGGCATCTAAATCCTCCGTCTAATCGGATCTTACTTCTGCATTTATTCGCTCCATCATAGACAGAAAAGTAAGATTCTTTGAAAAGAACGCATAACATCACTTTCGAACTACTCAGGAAAATTTAGGGATTTCTTCCTGTTCCATTCTCTACCGCTATGTCTTTCTTTAATACCAAATGCGCTAAAACTAAAGTAATAGTAAACTTTACTCATGCAACTTCTAAACTATAACTTTTTAAACAGATATAATGTTGATGGAAGATCATAAATACCTTTATCTCTATACGAGGTACTTTAAATACTGATCCTAGGTAGTTACAATTATTACTTTTCATAATCATTACAAACAGTATAGCAGACATTAAGCACTAGGGAATGTTACTCCTGTAGTTTCTCGTTTATCTGATCCAAAACTAACAAAGTCAAATAATGACTAAACACTGAGCCCTGATGTAATCCTATCCTACTTTCACATAATATGTATCAGTCTCCCCCACACCTATCACTATAACACAAGTTGTTACTCCCTGATACATTTCCCTCAGAATTTTATTATACTTACCGAGAACTAATTAATTTCCGGATATTTCTGTTTCTTTCCGTATTCGTCTATCAATTACTTTCTCACATATTTTCATAATAAGATTAGTTGTATGAGCAGGAATCAACTGAGAATTATGTTAGGTTTCTTTACTGGACATATGCCAGTGAAGGGACAGCTGCAGGGCACTTGATCGTAGGCATCGTCTACCCAAAAATATCCATCCACTAGAGCAGTATAAGCTGGTACAGGGTACCAAAATTCTGGAATGAGCATTAAGAATAAATGGATGGTAGTCAGTTGACTGCACTACTACCAGTTTATAAAAGACTGCTTATAATTAGTAATTCTATTAAACAAACCTGTTAGCCAACTGTGAAAGTATTTTTTCCATCGTGTTTGACATTTTTTTTCGTCAACTAGTACTTTATTATTTTCGTTATGCAACTAATCTGTTCCAGCCTCCCTGTAATCAAGTTTATCCTATACATCTTTTAATGCTTCTGCTTTAGCTTTGCTACTGCTTCCTCTACGTTCCCGCTGATTTTTTTTCTGCTGTATTTGCCCTGAATAGATCTTCTTTTTCATCTTTTAATATCCATCATTTGATATTGTGTTATCCTCTCTGATAATTTGGTTTCATATCTCTTCCTACTTCAATGTCCATCACAAGTCTCTTCTTCTTAGTCGTTAACCTGATGCAGGTATCGTGATATCATGAAGCTATTAGCTAAATTTCCCAATGTTCCTCCACGTTTTTCTATCTTCTGCCATTCTAGCACATTCTGACAATGGAGCACCAATGGTAGCAACAATATGGTCCGTGTATCGTGTGGGAGATCTACCTTTATTTCTTTCGCCTTCTACTTTTCCCTGGATGGTAAGTTTTTCAAGGCCATTTCTTCGAAGCACATGTCCAAAATAGCTTATTATTTGTTCTGATATTTGTGTTCTTAGTTCTTTCTTTATGTTTAGCTGGTCCAGTATGGATTCATTTGTTCTTCGGGCCACCCATGGTATTCTCAGCATTCGTCTCCAGCAGTACATCTCAAATACATCTATGTTCTTTTTGTCTTTCTCAGTAAGGATCCAGCATTCCGATGCATAAGTAAAAACTGGAAAAACTAGACTTCTTACTAGTCTCATTTTTGTATCGGTAGTTATTTCATGGCATCATCACAAGTAAGTTTCACTAACTATTAACTTGCAGTCCTTACATTCAAGTATATCATCTTTTCTTGTTAGGAAATAGTCTATTTTACAACGATTTTAAAAACGAACAAGTACATGAAAATTCCTAGGCATAAATGGCGAACATTGGTAGCCTCCTATTGCCTCAGAGGAAATTGGTTCTACGATACTTACCATCCCGCCAGATATTTGAATATCTTTGTAATACTACGAGTTGAGAATAAACTGAGTTGAGAAAAGTTTGGGCCTATTAATATTATACCGATTAATTATTAAAAATCAACTTTTTGGCACTTGACCCATAATTGATGTGCAGTCTTCATTGATTGTTATAGAAATAAAATATTTTTGTATGAATGAAAGTATAAAAATCTTTTTCTATTTTGAATAAAAACGTTTTGCATATGGAATTTTTAAATTATTTACCTGATAATATCCTTAGATTTATATATGTCGAGTAAAAGATTAGAATCGCTACAGCTCAAAAACTATTTAATGGAAAGGGCCAAAGGGCTTTAATGATGTAAAATGGAATAAAATTTGGCTTATACTTAGAGTAACGGGAACTCCAGAACATCGTATTTTTGTGTGAAAAGAACTATAACAGTAACTGTAAAAGTTAACAACCTACATTCGAACCACTTAAAATCCAAAGTTTGGCAAGGATGTGTTTATCTTTACCTTTTTATTTAACATATAGAGTAAGTCAACACATTATGTGCCTAGTTTTTGAAGAATGGCAAGGTGGAGTAACAATAGGGGAACGGGAAATCTACAACCTCCGATATGATGGTAATACCTTAATCATTATATATATATATATATATATATATATATATATATATATATATATATATATATATATATATATATACATATATATATATATATATATATATATATATATATATATATATATATATATATATATATATATATATATATAATGTAAAAAATGGGATGTGGCGTTCTGTTTATTTATTTTATTCGATTCGATTTAATTTAATTTTATTAATTTAGTGTATTATAGCTGAATTTACTTTTTCTCATGGATTTTTAGGGTTTTTCACAAGTGGCACTGACCGCAAGTAATGCATGGTTGTGTAGTGTGTAGTTGCTTGAAATGGTTGGATTGATGCTCGGGACAACTGCAAAGCAGTGATCAACCGGTCGATTTGATCGGGTTAATTCTAGCGTTTTGCTCTACTTGCCAAGTACGCAAATGGCGTACTTGGCAATTGGCTTTGGTCCAAATTATATGGCCTTCCGCTATAGTCTAGAGCAGAGTTTCCCAAATGGTGGGTCACGACCCGGTACCGGGTCACGAAAGCAAAATGCCGGGTTGCCTCGCCTCGCCGTTTCACATCTTGCTTTTTAAGGCTGCGATCTGACAGACTCCACCGATTTTATTTTAATCTCCCACTACCACATCCACAGTTAACAAATTTCCGTCCGCTGCTTCTTTTATTCCTCTCAGTTTAAGCTTAGTGTCAAGCCACAGACCGCGTATTTATCGTGCATATTGATTACGTTGTATTTGACCATGGATACATTTGTTATAAAACAAAGTAGAAGTTCTAAGACAACTGTTCGCAAAAAAGGAGTCCTGGACCCGACAATATTCTTAAGATTACTTACAGTTCGGTTTTATAAAGGGTACTAATGACAAACCATTATGTGTTATTAGTTATGCTGCCCTTTCAAATGAGTCCATGAAACCTTCAAAATTGATGCACCAGGAATACAGTGGTAAGCCAATAGTTTTTTTTATAAATAGAAAGAGAATTAATAGCTACCAAAAGTCTTTGAATTTTTCTCAAAACGCTTAATCTAAAAACGTTGTACTGGCTTCTTACGAAATATCAAAATTAATTACTGAAACCGGTTATCCTCTCACAGTTGGCGAGAAATTAATAGTCCCAGCAATGAAAATAGCGTCTCGGATATGTGATAAAAAGCAGGAATAGCAAGTGAATTCGCTGGCTCTATCAAATAACACAGTGAAGCGTAGGATTGTGGAGAATGCAGATTATATTAAAGAAACTATTATAGGTCACTTAAAGGAATGTAATTATTTTTCCTTACAAGTTGATGAAAGTACAGACATATCACATGTTTTGTAAGATACGATTTTGAAAATATGTACTATTCATGAAGAATTTCTATTTTGTAAATCTCTGTCAACGAGAACAACGGCTGAAGAAATATTTAATCTGATTAATAGCAACATTAATGACAATTGAATTGAATGGAATAAATGTGTAGGACTAAGTAGCGATGGAGCACAGGCAATGGCAGGCGTTCGTACTTGACTTTTTCGAGGATCAAAGCAGTAGCACCAGAATGTGTTTGGGGTGCATTGTAGCATTCACAGAGAGGCATTAGCTGTCAAAAAAATGCTACTGCTTTTAACCGAATCTATGCAAGAGTATGTAAAATTTATATACTTCATAAAATCTCGCCCAATGAACTCGAAGAGTATTCTCTGCTTTGTGCAAAGAAATGGGAAGTGAATATGAACATATTTTACTGTTTTGAATGTTTTAAAAAGACTTATTAAATTGAAGGAAGAAATTTCAATATTCTTAGAACAACATCCACCAACGGCTGGGGATGCAATATTTCAATTTAAAGACAGTTTTCATGATGTCAATTGGTTAATCAAGATGGCCTCAAATCTTGTGATATTTTTGACTTCTTAAACAATGTAAATATATAACATTACACGGTAGTAATTTAACTGTATTTAAAGTACAAGAGAAGGTGAAAGCTGCAACGAAAAACTTAATTTGAGGACACGCCGCGCGAATTATGAATGTTCTTTTGGAAAACACTTTTTTTAATGCACAAACACTCAAACTAAACTTTTATTTACACCAGCAAAGATTTTAGTTACAATTTAAAATAAAATATTCAGACTACAAATAAAAATATATCAGACTGAAAAAACGTGGTTTTACAATGCTTTATTTATAATAAATACACTTACTGAATATGATGTTCTATTACGTCACAAATTGATGTTGCAAGGTTCCATAATGTTCGGTGCTGATAAGTGGTAACTTCTTATTGAATTCAGATTGATCAATGACTAGCGGTCATTGTACAATAACTAGCGGAAGCAGGCAATTACAAAGCTAACAGAAGTACAAAAAGAGTATAACGTGAATTCATTGCCGGATTAGATTTCAGTGGCTTTCAACGAACACCTTCTAGGACTGAAGGCAAATCTGAAGGAATATTTTTATATGGACGTAGAATCTGAGACAGGATTTCCAGATTTAGAAATTGAGTCAGTAAATGAACTATCGTGCGATAGGGCTCTCAGACATATTTGACATGATATATACAGTAGACTCCCTCTATAACGAGAACTGAAATGGCAAACTAATTACCTCGTTATAAGCCGATCTAGTTATATCAGACAACAATAGTACTGTGAATATATATGAATATGTAGTTTTCTAAAACATTAACTTGCTATAGCGAAGCCATTCGGAGCAATATAATGTAACAAAAAAAAAATTTGGACTTTCAGGTTTAGGTCGCCAATGTAATAAAAGTGTGTAATGAAACACAAGTATTTGGGGTAATGTATAAAATAACGTATACTTTAAAGCTGGCTAGCAGAAGGTGCCGGAGAGTGACTACTTGACACTCAAAGGAGGATTCAGTCACTTTGCATGCCCTACAGAGACCATAGAATAAGAAAATGAATGGCAAGGTAATAAACAATCTATAGGTATATAACTAAGGTAAATAAAAGTGATTATAGAAGTTGCTCCAAAATGTGAGTGGGCGCCAGGAAAGTATTAACATAAACTTTCCAAGGTATCTTGTAAAGCTATTTGCTGAAATACAAAAAAAAGGATACAGGTATGAATTGAAATATTTAGTTTTCACCAAAAATTTAATCCCTATCCAATATATATAATCTAAATTAACCCTAAAATACCCACCACCAATTGTGTACAGTCAACTTAGTTAATTATATACAAAAAAAAATAAATGCCCTGGTTATACGCAACTGATCCTTGATGATCTAAATTTACCAATAATAAGATATAGGAAAAATTGTAATGATTCACCTAAAAAGGTAATTTACTTGCCTCAGAGATGCAACTCTGTACTTTGGCTTTCAATTGAAGGTTGTAATAAAGTAATGAGGACAATATCCTGAAGGGATAAATGTCCAAAGGTTGGAAAATATAATAATAATAAAATCTTAATAAATAACTCTCTGATTAGATGTGTACACATAAAATCGTACAAACTGAGTTAAATGGGAGGATTTAAAACCTCGACCTCGACGTGACAATTTTAATGCTTATGTATTTTATAATTATTTAGAAAAACTTATTAAATGAAATAGTATGATTTAAGATTGGAAAAAAAAATATTATAAACAAAATTATTAACAATTAATAAATAAAAAAAATATATAAAAAATGAACAATGTTCCACACTCTAAATAAGGGAGGTCTTTCGGGCTGGTATCCTGAAGTGGTCCGAGAGTAGTCTGAGAGAGCTCTGGACCTCTGATGGAACAGACGGGCAAATGGGCAAATTCAAAAACGTAAATTCTTTTCCTCCTTGTAAAAAAAAAATCCCCAAAAAAAATTAATGAAAAAAAAAATCCTCGATCCTGGATTTAACTTCTTGGGGTAGGCGACTAGAAGTGGCTTATAAATCAACGGGTATACACTACGAAACAACTAAAAACTGTATATATTCTTCCTTCCCAACGAAATTAATATTCTTTAAAACAAATTTAGCCTTCTTCTGTCGCCTACCCTTTTTTTTGTTAAACGATGTTGTCTACCAAAAGGTTAAAACCAGAATGAGCGCTACTTGCTAGCCGGAAGATCATGTTGCCCTACATCATTGTAGGTGTCGCTGTTTAAGCCAACTTAGAAATTCAAAATTCAGAAAAGCATTAAGAGGGTTGGGATTGTAAAATTGTATTTAAAAATGTTTACGGATTATTAAAGTAACGGACTCGTTACAATAAGATGCTAGTAAATATTGTTTAAATGGCGTTTTTGAAAAAAAGTTGTTTACTTTTATTGTCAATAATATATATATATATATATATATATATATATATATATATATATATATATATATATAGTTTGAGTTTAGTTCTTGAACCTTAATATATATTTTTTTAGTGGATTTTCTTGGGCTTAGGTTCATAAAAAAAATTTTGATTTGATACTAAGACATTTTCATATATTTTTTCGACGTTTCGGCAGGAACATGACTTTTTCAAGAAGTAATATTGACTAAAAAAACATTTTATGACAGACATAATACGGTTTAAAAGTTAAACTTTTGACTTGCCAAGCATGTAAAAATTCGGTACTAACAAGTAGACGTCACAATTAAAATAATATTAAAAATATAGGACATACCCACTAAGTCACTGCATGTAAAATGTATTTTAAATCTAATGTGTTGTTTATTGATGTTAGTTTATCGTTTAAACAATCAGTTATTTTAACATCATAGGCGTTCTGAGATTGTCTTTTTATGTGTTTTTAAATTAAGTTAAATTATATTTTGTTCAAATTTTTGACATCTTTTTTATCATTTATTGCATTATTATTGATCTATATATATATATATATATATATATATATATATATATATATATATATATATATATATGTATATATCTAAACTGAGATTCCAAAGATCTCAGTCTAGAGCCGCCGTCCGGTCCCGCTACCACGATGCAGCCACATGATTGGCCAGCGCGCGCTTCTTGACGTTCGCGCCACGGAGTGTGCCGATACGACAGGTCACCGCGACTATAAATAGAGCGGTAGCGGAGTAATCGTCGGATTCACTCCCCGCCTCTCGACGCGTTAGTGTTCTGAGCTGTTGGACGTGAATCCCTGTCCTGGCATTTGGTTTTCACCTCTGGCTGCGTTAAGTAGTTGAGTTACTGTGACCAAATGCCCATCTTGGTAGTTAGTATTCGCCTCTGGTTGCGTTGAGTAACTGAGTTACCGTTGCTAACTACCCATCTTCCTGTCTTTTGTTTTCTTTCTCTTTTTTGTTCTCCTGAAGAAGCTACATACAATTGTAGCGAAACGTCGAGATGAACCCACTTTTGGGTCACTCACAAATGACACGGTCCAAACCCGGAAGACGAATAAACTATAATTCTGACTCTGGCCGTGGAAGCCTACGATTTCATTTCAGTGCCAATACTGCTTCGCACAGTGATAATTCTGAAGTTGACGATTTTGTTGATAAGCTTATAGATATGCCGTTATTACCATTGATCAAGAAAAAAAGATTTCATAATTGTCACACACTTCAAAGGAGATTACATGCATCTCGAATACGGATTAATCTTCTGAAAACTCGCATAACAGCACTAACAAAGAGACTGGTTAAGATTAGGACAAAATCTGTACAAACTGCACCAAAGCCACAAACTCAGTTTTCTGCTGCAGTTTTTCTTGAACACTTTGCTAGCATAACGTTTATTGGACTTGATACCATTGTAGTTAAATATCGATCTAATATTTTTAAACTAGTATTGTTGGTTCATACATATATCCAACTCATACATTGCTTATTTTAGTTAATGAAAACAATGTTACAATTAATTTCTATAACTATTAATGTAAACAATTTTGTTTTGTTTTTTTACCTTGAATTATTATTTTGTTAATATTGTCTATGTGTAGATATTACAATTTTGATAAGTATTATATAACTATTAAAATAATGCGAATTTAATTTTTGCAATATATATATTACTTTGTAATTTTAAATTATTTTATTAATAAATAGTTCAGATCGGGCGAGTTAATTGAAAAAAACATTCTCATTTATGTAAACAGAAATACAAAAATAGTCTTTATATTAAAAAATAAATAAATAAATAAAATAAAGGGTACTATTTATTAAAGTTTTCTTAATTATTATTCCTTTTATCCTAACACATAGATTAATTTGTCCCTAAATATGTGTTGCCTCTTGTTGCATATCGATCTGTTTATTTGTTTCAAAACCATTATCAAAAAATCATATCCATAAATTTAGTATATTTTCAAACGTCATTTTAAAGATTAAAAGATTGAAAATTTAATTTCCTCAAAACATACATAAAATCATTGTTTAAAAAGATTTTCTTTTTTAAACAATGATAAAACTTAAGTCTAGACTTCTAGACTCCGCATGAGTGTTCTAAGACGATAGCAATCGAGTCTATTTCAATTAAATATTTAATCCTTTTCTAACAAATCATATAACCAAATTAAATTCCAGTAAACTAATAAAAATTTAAAAAAAGGCAGCATTTACCTACTTCGTTTAAATAGGTTACTGACCGATTTAGATTTAGCAAGTCTCAAAGTATAAAAACAATTTGAAATATTCGCTCGAAATAGTTAAATTATCTTTCACAAGACGCATACAACGATAATAACAATAAGCATTTTATTTAAGTCTTATATTTTCTTCACGATCTGGCATCCATGTACAGGTTTGCATAAGTTAACAGACAGCTAAAAATATACTCGAGTAGAATACTGCAGAAAATTAAATTTCTGTTAATAGTTTTTAAAATTTTTGACTAGAGGCCGCCAGATGACGGCAGATTGAAAGTCAAACTTTTGTTCCATAAGGATTGTCTAACTAGTCCTATTTAAACAATGTTCTAGCAATAAGCTGACTAGGATATTTTTTCTAATTTATCTGGTTTGTGCTCGTTCTTTTCTACGTCTCCTCAAAGAAAAATAATTTTGGATGATTAATGGTGCTTGATGGAATTCTTGGTTATGATAACCAAATAAACAAATCTTTGGTTATACACATTTTTACATAATTTATACAAAAAAACATTTTTTTAAATTTAATAGAGTAAAAGTTTACCGTTACACCAGACCTTGCATAATAGTCGCCGTATTTTTTCTATACCTCTTATGGTATACGCTGCGCAACCCGAATGGAAAGAATTATTAGGCGCACATGAGATAATTAGATACATTTCACTGAAGGAAAATCCCTATAAAAGCAAATTTCTTACATTCAGATTTTTTACAGTATGCGATTCTAATATGTGTTTTCAAATAAGATTTGCGAAATTTCATACTTTTAAGCTTCAGTGTGCAATTTCATATGGTTTTTCAAGTAGTCGGCTGTAGTAAACTGCTTAAAATAAACTTGACAATTAAATACCAACTGTTTCAAACAAATTCTACATTCTTAAAGTTTTTCTCCAGCGTGCATTCTCAAATGTTTTTTTAATAAACCTGTTCGAGCAAACTGTTTAAAACAAATATCACATTTGTAAGGTGTTTCTCCAGTGTGTGATCTTAAATGGATTTTTATAGAAGATTTTTGAGAAAAATGTTTGGAACAAATTTCACACTTG
The DNA here is from genome assembly GCF_040954645.1 of Diabrotica undecimpunctata. NCBI lineage: Eukaryota > Metazoa > Arthropoda > Insecta > Coleoptera > Chrysomelidae > Diabrotica > Diabrotica undecimpunctata. Next base: position 122,465,481 of record NC_092803.1, on the reverse strand, counting down.
TACAGTTCTCCAGTGTGCACTCTCAAATGTAATTTTAAGTGGCTTGCTGTAGTAAACCGCTTAAAACAAATTTCACACTTGTGAGGTTTTTCTCCAGTGTGCACTCTCAAATGTGCTTTTAAATTACTAGGTTGAATAAATTGCTTAAAACAAATTTCACACTTGTAAGCTTTTTTGTTAGTATGGACATTTATGTGTTCATTTAAATGACTTTTCCGAGCATACTGCTTAAAACAAATTTCACACTTGTAAGGTTTTTCTCCAGTGTGCACCTTTGAATGATTTTTCAAAATATTCATTCGAGAAAACTGCTTCAAACAAATTTCACACTCGTAAGGTTTTTCTCCAGTGTGCGCCCTAAAATGAACTTTCAACATATTCATTCGAGAAAACTGCTTAAAACAAATTTCACACTTGTAAGGTTTTTCTCCAGTGTGCACCCTTAAATGATCTTTCAAAATACTCATTCGAGAAAACTGCTTAAAACAAATTTCACACTTGTAAGGTTTTTCTCCAGTGTGCACCCTTAAATGATCTTTCAAAATATTCATTCGAGAAAACTGCTTAAAACAAATTTCACACTTGTAAGTTCTTTTTCCAGTTACCACTTTCATATTTTTAGTTAATGTTTGTCCTTCAGCTTGTGGATTCATGTAATTTCCTGGGTGAGATGAATGTTCAGTTAGTACCTCCATAATTTCCATTTTGTTCTCTTGGAGATAATCTAAAAATAAAACTGATTATAATATACTACATAATTGAGTACAACGGAAAATGTGTATAAAAACAGAAATGTGATAATCAAATTAAAGATTAATAAATTGCGAGACATATGAAGTGTACTCAAGAATAGAATATATATATATATATATATATATATATATATATATATATATATATATATATATATATATATATATATATATATTGTTATGATTCATTTTATCCGCCAAAGATAAAATTAAAATTACTAAATAGACCATCTAAATAGATTTTCAAGATATCCTGGAGAGTTGTTATGCTATGTAAAAATTAAAAATAATATTAAAAAGATATTTCAAAGAAACGAAAGTCCATTATCTTTAGATTACCTGTAGTAAACAAAATTTAAGATATGCATAAATTATTTTCTTTGTAAAATATATTTGAGTGAACGTAGTGAATTGAACAATACGACCGGGTTTTCCAAATGGACTTGTACAGTGAATAAAGACAATAGGGTAGAATTTAGAAATTATATTTCTCCGTTAGTTCTTAAGAATTTGTAGAAACCGATTAGCATGTTAATAGTTTGTAGAAAATTTATAATTGTAGGAAAAATTGTTGTTTGTCATCTAAATGAGAGATGGTGGGAAGTATGAGGAACTCTGATTGAAGGATATTGAAAAAGAGGTAGATGGCTATGTAGGAATTAGAGTTTAGCTGGATTTTTGAGGGAGAAAATAGAATCAGTTGTTTTCCAAGGGTGCAAAGCGAACAGTCGTTGTTCTTTGGCGGTTCCCAAGTGATGGTAAGCATTAGAAGTGAATGTTTGTGAGTTTTCGTGGACTAAGTGTATCCTGACGGAAGCTGATCCAGTAAAATATTGTAAGTCATACTTTTCTACTTATATACTCCAAGAGTCACTGTTCAGGCCGAAACGAGAGATTCAGTTTATCGAGAGGAGAAGAGGCTAGCATCTTTTGAACGATACGTGCATCTGAAGGAGATCATTGAAGACGAGAGGCTCGCAATAATTTGTTGTAAGATTGCTGATTACCTAGGGAACTGCTAAGAATAGATAGTGTAGGCTACAAGGAACAAGGATTTGGACAACTCATCATCAGAGAGTTTTTTTTACCATTCGTCAGTTTTTCCTTTATCAACAAAGTTTTTTTTTAATTGCTTCAGAAAAGATAGAAATATTTATCAGGAGATATAGAACAACAATTTTGATTTGAAATTTTAAATTATATAGTATATAACTTTAATTTTTGAAGGTTCACGTACGTAGAACAAAATTTTGATAATCATTGTATCAGATATTTTTTGTTTAAGATATTTGTTTCCTAAAACAGGAAACGTTTGTCGCTAAAGGGCAAAATAAATATATTCGCAGAAATTGAAAAGTATCGTTTAAGTTCGCGAAAAGTTGTCAGAAAAATACGGGACTGGGGAAACTCAAATTAACGATATTATAAAAAAATAAGTGAGTTAAACTTAAAGCAAAAACGAAAGTTTCCGAATATATACAGGGATGAGTGCCTTAAGACCCTCAAAATAACGCAAAAGATAGAAAACATAATACGTTGTGAAATAAAAAGAGATGAAAGTAGTAGAGGTGAGAAATTATCGATATTAACCTATAATTTACTTTACATTACATTAGAATTATCGAAAATTTCCCACCTTTAGACGTTAGCTTATGAGCTGGTTGACTTCAGTCATAGTTATACCACAGTTTAACTACAAAACAGTTTCTTTTTTATACTATGGTTATACGTACCACGTAATGTAAGTAAAAACAGTTTAAGTAGGAGTATTTTTATCCAACATTAAAGTATTGATCAATAATAAACTATGATTTGAGACGTCGCATACACTCTTCTCAATACAGAATTATCATAGCTTGTTATTCTGTATTCGTCAACACAGAATTAATTATCAAATTACTACTAATTAAACTGTTTACTTACATTTACTTTATTGCCTTCAATCAGTTTTTACTTTATGCGAAATTTAAAAAATGTAAATATTCGACGTCATACTTGTAATATTATGACTGAGTCAACTAAATAGCTCATAAGCTAACATCTAAAGGTGGGAAACTATCGATGGTCCTAATGTAATTTAATGTAAATTAGAGGTTTCTATCGATAATTTCCCACCTCTACTACTTTCATCTCTTTTTATTTCACAACGTGTTATGTTTTCTATCTTTTGCGTTATTTTGCCGGTTCTTAAGGCACTCATCACTGTATATATATATATATATATATATATATATATATATATATATATATATATATATATATATATATATATATATATATATATATATATATATCTAATTAGCCTTCTTCGGTCCATCTTTGGACATAGGCCTCCCCAATTATTTTCCATTCTTCTCTGTCTGTCGCTACAGTCATCCACCTAGAGCCCACGTGCTTCTTGATATCATCTGCCCATCTCATGTGGGGCCTTCTTCTGCTTCGTTTATATTACCACGGTCTCCAACTTATAAGAATTTTGTTCCATCGGTCTTCTTTTTGTCTTATATTGTGTCCGGAAAATCTGCATTTCAATTTTGCAACTTCTTGTATAACATCCTTCACTTTTTTTCTCTCTTATCCACTCGTTTCTCTTTTTATCCATTAGTCTTATGTACAACATTTGTCTTTCCATTGTTTTTTGGGTTTTTATGATTTTGTCCATGTTTGCTTTTGTAAATGTCCACGTTTGGGAACCATAAGTTAGAACAGGGAGTACGCATTGATTGTATACTTTGGTTTTAAGATGCTGTGGATATCTTTTGTTTTTAAGAATGTAGCTTAGTTTGCCAAATGCCGCCCATGCGGCCAGTGCTGCCAGGTCTACCGTTTTTACGGTAGATCTACCGTTTTCCACCTCGATCTACCGCTCTACCGTTTTAACACCTTATTCTACCGCATTTTTTAATTTAAAGCATTTGACAAAACATAATTTAATTGGTGATTATCTTTTTGAGATTTTTTGTTTCTAATTTTAATATTTTTTTAAAGAATATGAGACGTTGGAACGTTAAATCCCTGAATCCTACGTGGTGCCTGACTTGTAACGAGACGACGATAATTCAGTATTATATTATAAAGTTACTTATTGCACATATTCAAGTGCTCTGTGGCGTGGGTAAATTATATTAAGTGTAGATATATTTAATACTTAATAATGTCTGACAGTGATAGCAGTATACTAGTGCCAAAGTTGTGAAAAAAAGAAAATATTCCCAGGTATATAAAATCTCATGGGAAGATGAAAGTAAATTTAAAAGCTGACTTGGAAAAAGTAAAAGTCCTGAGTCACCTCAAATTAATTACCTATATGCAAATGTCAAATCTCTCATAAAAACTCTTTTGGACTGTTTTATAAAAAGAGACATCATTGACAAAACCGCAGTATTGGATATAGATTATAAAAATCCCAGAAATATGTTACCCATTCAGAAGATGTATTTTGGTTCTGACATTTCTACGTCTAGTGTAAATAAAAATGATTTAGAATTTGTAAAGGTAAAGTGCTTAGAATTTTATATACAGGGTCTGGACCAAGTATTAAAAAGGTTTCCCATAAAAAAAAACGGGTGTGGCAGTCCAAGTCCAGTGGGACTGCCGGTGGAAGTTACACTTCTATATACGCATTCGCCGTTGCAAATTTATTTGGGAGTCAATATGCACAATCATTACATATGTAATTCTATGGGTAAGACATAGCAGAAAGAGAAACAGAATTAATAACAACTTACTAACAATGAAGGATTAAATCAATATTTTGATGAAAATGTATATTTTTCTTTTCATATATGTATGAAAGGAGTTGAATGCAAAAATTTTTTTACACATACTTTGCAGTAAAATTCATTGTTTATTTTGTTATTAATACAATACAAATTAAACTTCAATATTCATAAGTATTTAAAAATGACAATAATATACATAAAAAAATACACTACAATACAGTGCAACATAATTCCATATAATAATACAATACAAATTAAAATGCAATATCCATAAGTATTTAAAAATGACAATAACGCAATAATATTAATAAAAAGTCCTACCCGACTGGGAATCGAACCCCGGTCTCCCGCGTGACAGGCGGGGATACTGACTACTATACTACCGAGGACATGACAGATACGGATTTCAAAATTGACAGTTCTGGATCATACAGTGATTTATTGAGATTATTATTTTGAAATACAAAAGACTAACATAATTATGAACATTTAATAAATAATACAAAACATATCACATAAATAATAATATTAATAAATATTTTATTATATGTATATTATAATATGTATATATATATATATATATATATATATATATATATATATATATATCTTTATATAATATGTATATATAATATTAAATTATATATACAAAAGGAACATTTGTATATTCGAGAGAGGAAGAGAGAGAAAATTCTTCTTCTGTCTCTCTCTTACTCATTATCTTACATATGTAATGATCTCACAGATTCACTCCCATACAAATTTCCAACGTGGAGCGCGCGTATAGAAGTATAACTTCAATAACATCTTGGAAGATTTGCAGTTCATAAATCCTAATTTGGTGCAAAGTAGAAAAAATAATTCAATTGCACATATTTCACCAAAATTGGGCAATATTGGGATAATTGATAAATCAGGGCGATCTTCAATCATTAGATAATGAGTGGAGACTTTTACGAAACACTGAGTTGCCTGAATCTAATGATATATTAGCATTTTGGAGTCAAGTAAGTGAAATGAATTATGGTAGTGGACTAAATACGTTCCGCAATTTATCCTTACTTATTTTTAATGTTACCGCATTCGAGTGCAAATGTAGAAAAAAAATTTTCGGTTGTAAATAGATTAAAAAATAAGCAAAGAAATAAATTAAACACAAATACTTTGAGGCACTACTACATAGCATTAATAGCAAGAGAATAGTTGACTCCGACGGAAGTTGCTATATTTTAAGGTAGAAAATGATATGCGAAAACTTCTTAATAAAAACATTTACGAGCAGAACTCGGATATTGACGAGATGTAATGGTTGATTTTTTTATAATTCAGTGTTGTGTTTTGTTTTACCATATTTTTTAGGTTTAGTTTTGATTTTAGTTAATGTTTTTGAAGTTTATTTAGGTTTGTTGCAGTTTCGCAACTGTTAATAAACATTTATTAAATATTAAGACTTTATGGTAGTTTTGATTCTCCCCGTATATCAAGATTTCATGTATAAGGGTGCATCTGGGTTAAAAACTACATGCTACGAGACAGGCAATCTGCAAAATGAAACAGATGTGTATTGGAGATAAGCGATGCATCTACACAATCAGAGTCGAATTTTATCTCTCAAACCACACACATGTGTGTGCGTTTGGGTTAAGAGTACCTTACGACACTTGCCAGCGGTCCTTTGACCGAGGAAGTCGGTTTGATGCAGAAAAGTTGAAATTAGAAATTTTGTGGTTCCTGTTATTCGTCGGTGAAGACATATTTTTTTGCGGTGGCCGGAGTGCCATCTTCTCATTGGGTAAGGAACAATACACCATTAATCTATGTTGCTGCATATATCAAGTACGTTTACTTGATATATAGATGTCATATTTGCTTCGAACTTTTTATCAGTTGTGCCGCGATCGCGATTGAACTTGATCGAGAACATTTCATTACCTTTATGTAGATTTGTATATTTTTCATATTATAATAATTTCACTATTCTTTTGTATATATATCACAGTGTTGTGTATTTTATTACCTAATATTAACTCATAATGTGTATTATGAGTATACTTTTGCATTGAGTTTAATAATTTGTTTTTATATGACATATCGTCGGTCCAATTCCAAAACCGCGAATGTGCCAAATTGCCCATTTCCGCTTTATGTTATCAGCGTCTGTAATTATATTCATAGTATACGGTGACAGAAGCACGAAAGAGTTGATCTATCCCCTCTGCCCCCCTCAACTGGAACGCATTCCACGAAAGCGTCAGTTGGAGATTTACTGCCATACCGAATAGACGAATGTACCACGTTCGTGCTTTTGACGTTGCAAGTTATTTTACTATTTAAGATCCAAATTAACGAATGTGCCACATTCGTTGTATTGGCAGTGTGAATAATTTAAGTTTCAAGGTATTCGTGAATTTAGTGATCTTGTTGAAAAATGACCTCAAGGATAGCAAGAATAATGAAAAAGTGCCGAGAATTAAAAGATCAAGGTAAGTAAATATGTAATAGTAACTCTTATAAGGCCCAGTCTTTTACCTCCGGATAACTAGATATTGGGAAGTTTATCTGACAGATCGGCGTGTCTGTAATCTGTCAAAAAAACTCCCCGATAACTAGTTATACGCAGGTGAAAAGACCGGACCTATGCAACTTATACAAACTTCTTTTGTGGCTCGTAGATTAGTAAGTTTTAATATTTTAAGTTGTCATAACTTTGTTCATACACATTTTTTATATAAATACCTGTGTTATGATTTTTCTTTTTTCTGTTTTCAGATAATCTATTTTAACGAAGTTCCTTTAAGAATCACCATCGAGCATCCAGATGTACCTCAGTACCATGTAATGCAAAATGTACAAACATACACAGGTAAGAAAACATTAAAATCTTATTACTCCTATACAAGTTTTTTCAGTCATTGCCGGCAAAAAAATAAAAAACCTAAAAGCTATGCTATGGCTGGCTTTTGTTTAGCTGTATGCACTTGTCAGCAATTTTCGATGTTGATTCTGAATAAATTGGTCTAAAAATCATGTCTGCATAATTTACGGACATTAAAACGTTTTTAAATGAAAATGGGAATGTGAAGAAACACGCATTCAAAAGTTCATTTTTATTTCAGGCGATATATCTGACCAGCACATGTCAACACCTCTTCTGGTTAACCATCCGAACAATCTACTCCCAGCTTCGCCACAAACACTACAAGAAGATTTGATTGTGTCTGATTCATCTTCAGATGTCTATGAACCTTCACCTGCGTCAGACATACACAGTTCATTGGAAAGTGATATTGAAGGTGTTGCTGACCATAAGAGAACTATACTAACAGACATAACACCTAAAAATCTGGCGAAAAAAGAATCTATGAAGAGAAAAAGAAACGAGAAGTTGTGGAAGAACAATGTTAAGAAAATAAAAAGGCTTAAAGGAGAGTCTAACGTTGGCTAAAGGGGAATCGAAGTACCTTCATGGCCTCTTTTGCCAGCACCTTGTCTAAATAAGCAAAAACATAAATGTGCAACTTTAATTTCCGAGCAAAACCGAATTAAAATTTATAATGATTTTCGTATTTTCACCTGTAATAACGATCAACGTCAATTTGTGTCTAATCACATTGAACAAAAAGACAAGAAACGCACGACAAGAGGAATCGAAAATTCAAGAAAAAATTACACCTACGTTTATAGTCTTACAGTTGATGGTATTAACTTACCGTATGTAGGGAATTTGTCATGGCCACATTAAACGTGACAGACGCCTTTATGCGAAGTGCAATAAACAAGCGCAATGGAGTTTTAGAAAAAGATAAGCGCGGGAAACACCAACCATCAAACAAGTTACCCCAGGATGTCGAACAATTTATACGAAACCACATTCTATCCTTTCCAGCGGTAGAATCGCATTATTGTCGTAAATCGAGTACAAGAAATACCTTGACTCATCTCTTAATATATCAATAATTTACAGGATGTATAAGGAGTTGTGCAGCACTAACAAAGACAAAACTGTATCATTTAAAAAATATCGCCAGATATTCTCCGAATATAACTTAATAATTCTCTCCCTAATATTCTCCGATCATAAGTTTCTTGAAACGGGACACACTGAAATGGAATGTGATTCCATTCATTCAAAAATAGAGAAGAAAGCAAAATATGTACCCGTTTATACCCCCGAGGGTTGGGCGCAACTTATAAGAGATGCACGTATCACACCATCTCCCTCTGTTGTAAAGTCTTTGACGTTTGATGTCTTTTTAGATTTTAAAGGGTTTTTAAATAATAATTTCTTCAAATTAGGTGAAATTCCTTGGAGAAAGCTTTGCTGTCTTCAATATATTAAAGAAAATAATGTCATAAAAGTTCTTTACAAAGTAAACTTTGCCGATGATTTTATTGAAGTGGACTACAAAAAAACACGAGGCCGCCCAAAACGAGCAGAGTTACAAAAGGCCTATCAAAATTACTTACCCATCAGCGAGGCAAAATGGAAGGACAGATAAAATTTGGGTTTTTGGGGTTTTTCAAAGGATTTGACAATACCAAGAGGTTACCATGATTTTTACGGCTCTCTAAAAAAAATCAAACGGTGAGGGACAATCTACCGGAACCCGATATTGGTGAAGAATCCGATAGTGACGAAGATTAAATGTTATTGTTTTATTAAGTTTTTAAAAAGAGTATACGACTATCATTTATTTTAATTTTCTTCTATAGAGAAAGAATTTTTGTTTTTCTTAGAAAACTTTGACGTTTGTTTTTTATTTTGTTCAGTCCGATGATAACAAAAACTAAACTTTTATAATATTGACTTATATTCTCAATAAAACTAGTTCATTTTATCAATAATATGGTTTTATTTGTTTTAACGAAACACAGTATGTCTTAAATTTTGAAAGGCCAAAACAACGAATATGCATTATTTTTTGGAAAAACAATAAAAATGTAGAAAATTTTCAGCCGTTATTATTTAATGCTGTATAAAAGTAATTTTTCAATAGTCGTTAGTTTCGTAAATTGAAATTTCTATTTTTAACAATGTCCCCAATGTTTAAAACGGCTTTTTCTCAAAACATCAAATATGCACATTCGTGACTTTGGCATTGGACCGACGATATATATTCATATTTTTTATTTTTTGTATATTATTTCTATCTATAACGTGGTATATATACAATCGACAGTTTTGTTTTGTTTATGGTTCTCTTTTTGTGTGTAAGTTTGTACTACATATATTCTTCTTCTTTTAAGTTTATATTCTTCTTTATTTATAATTGTAGGTATATTGGGTTATGTATATTTATGGTTTATTTCACCTCTTTTTAAAATAGAGTTTTATACAGTCCACTGGTTTCATTTCTTTTCTTTTATTTTAATATACATACCCAATCTAAAAAGGGGGAAACCAGCGTGTTCTAGATTGAACAAAATATCTTCTCTCCCCCTTTAGGATGACCAAAATTGTTATATTGAGGTCATCGTATGTGCAGAACGCAACAAGGTTAATTTTTTAATAAAAATTATGTTTTTAAAAATTTTGTATGTATTTTCTGGTGAAAATTATTTACACATGAACGTACTGTTATAAAAAGGCATTTAAATAGACCATTGGCATTAGATAATATAAAAAAAAACAACAAACTTGTGATCTTTATGGTATTTCTACCGTTTTCTACCGTATTTTTCATGTTCGCTCTACCGCAAAACGGTTCATGTCACCTGGCAACACTAGTCTAACTCGTCTTTTTATGTCTGCTGTTTGGTTTTCTTTGTTAAGTTTTATAGTTTGACCCAGATATATATAATCCTGAATTTGTTCTATTTCATCATGTCCGATCCTCATTGAGATATCTTCATCTGTATTTGTTAAGATTTTGGTCTTGCTGTAGTTCATATTAAGGCTTATCTTTCCAGCTTCTACGTCCAGTTCTTTCATCATTTCAAATAATTCTTCTTTTTTATCGATTATCAATGCGATGTCATCAGCGTACCTTAGATGGTTCAAGCGGTGTCCGCAAATTTTTATACCTTTTTCTTCCCATTCTAATCTTTTAAAAATTTCTTCCAGAGCCTGATTGAAAAGTTTCGGTGATATTGTGTCACCCTGTCTCACGCCTCTATTTATTTGTACCGATTTTGTTCTTTCATATACTTTAATTGTTGTTTTGGCTTCCTTATATATATATATATATATATATATATATATATATATATATATATATATATATATATATATATATATATATATATATATATATATATTGGCTATTAGTTCCGTATATCTGTGGTCAATTCTGCTGTTAATCAAAGAACTATTCACTGCCCAATGTTCGACACAGTCGAAAGCCGTTTCGAAATCTATGAACGCTATATATAGAGGAATGTGGTATTCATTTACTCGTTCTATAAGCATTTTCATACTTAGTAAATGGTCACTTGTGCTGAATCTCTTTCTAAAACCAGCTTGTTCTTTCGACTGGTAGGTATCCGTCGAATTTTGTCGAATTTGAAAATTTTTGTTAGTTTATATATACATTGAGGAGTGTTATAGGACGGTATTTCTATATACGGATAATTCTAATATATACGGATTCCTTTCAGTTGTTTGGGATGCTTTTTTCTTTTAATATTGTAACGAGATTAAATAAAACGAGCGGTTCGAATTTATGTAAATATATTTATTTATAAGTTGACAGCACGATTATATCTTATCAACTAAAACTACCTCAATCATCGTTACTTTATTTAATTACCACTTTTCCACCATATTTCAGCATCTCTGCAGTTATTCCATCTTTTCCAGGCGATTTGTTGTTCTTCATTTCTTTCAATGCCTTCTTTATTTCTGATTTGCTTATTTCTGGCTGTAGCTCTGAGTTGACATTTTTTATTTTAGCCTTAAGTTGGTTATTGTTTTCTTGATTTCTACATATTCTATAGATTTCCTTTTGCCTTCTTCGTTCAGCTTCCTTCTTTTATCTATTTATATCTATCTATCTATTTATAAGCTTCTTTGTTTCTGTTGATATATAGTTGTTCTTTTTTAGATCCTTTTTTGCTATTTCTTTTCCTGATGTAATCATCGTTGCTGTAAATATGTTGTCTATTTCGTCTATATCTTTATCATCACTGTCTAATTTTTGGGTAAGTTGTTCTTTTAATAGGTCTTTGCATATCTCTTAATATTGTCCTAGTTTGTTTCTATCTACTAGATCCCAGTTTCTAATTATTTTTCTTTTCATTTCATAGTTACCGTCAATACTAATTTTTGCTCTGACCATCCTGTGATCGCTACCTGTTGTGAATCTGTTAGGAACTGTTACATCTTTAATTATATATCGTTCCGTGGACAGTATGTAGTCAATCTCATTTTTTGTGGATCCATTAGGGCTGATTCATATCCATTTTCGTTGGCATTTGTTTCCAGTTTGGCATTGAAATCTCCAATTACTAGTGTAAGACGATTTTTATGTTCTTCCATAGCCTTTGATATATCTTCATAAAATAGTTCGATATCTTCGTCATCATAAGCTGTCGTGGGGGCATATACTTGGATAATTTTAATTGATGTTCTTCTTATTTTAAGTATGACATAGGCGACACAATCTGATATACCTTTGATAATTTGGACATGCTTACTTATAGCTTTATTTATTATAAATCCTACTCCAAATTTAATATTCTTTTCATTTCCTTTATAATACAGTAGATTACCGGATTTTAGCTGTATTCGGTTTTCTTCTTTTCGTCGAGTTTCTGATAGGCCTATGATATCCCATTTTATGTTTGTTAATTCTTCTTCCAGTTCATGTACTTTTTCATCCGTGGACATTGATCTAATATTGTATGTCCCTCTTGACAGGTTGACGGATTTTTTTGATTTATGTTGTGCTCGTGTTAGTGGGTTTTTGTTTTTATCTATCAAAAGCGAATTATTGCCTCCCCCAGATACCGTGAAGCAGACCTTTGAGACGTGGGATTCAGAAATTTTCTTACCCACCTGGGGACCATTTTCTTTGGTTTTATTATTCGTCATGATAAAAGTGGGGGGAGGGGGGCAATGACAGTTAAAACACCACGCTTGCCAGGCGGGTTGATGAGTTAGTTATCAGCCGGCCATTCTAGGTCAGACGCTGTTTGTAGCCGTCCACTCTGGATCAGACGCTACATTTAATTTTATACTAACCCTAAAATCGGGGGTGCCACTTCCGCCAAACACACCGTACCCAAGATGTTCTTCTCCGCCGTGGATATCGTTGTGGTCTTCATCCGTGACCCTGGACAAGGGACCCTAAGCAGGTACTAGTTTCCCGGATCAGGAAACTCATGGAATCTGCGGAGGGCAGGGACTGATTTACTTTCCCTGGTAGGACTGTCCAAGGGAGTTCCTACCCGCTACCCTTGTATATATATATATATATATATATATATATATATATATATTATATATATATATATTATATATATATATATATATATATATATATATATATATATATATATATATATATATATATATATATATATATATATATATATATATATATATATATCTTAGAGCTAAGATTAATACTATTATCAAAATTAATATTAAACTCACCGGTCTTCCGGGTTGAACCGCGTCGATATCCATTTTGCCGAGCTTTCGACATCCTCTCTGATGTCTTCTTCAGGCCTTCCGAGGTCTCAGTCTCCCGAGACTTCAGACACTACTACACTCACTAGTCACTTCTAGTTCACTCACTAGTTCACTACTACGACTGGGGCCAGGGGACGGTTCATTTATACCGTCGATGGTGACGTGGCCTAGGTGGGGGTTAGGGTGGGGATTGGCGCGAGAGTTGGCGCGAACATTTCCGACAGTCGGATTTTGATTCGAGGATGGAGGGGGCGATATTTTGTTTATGAGAGGTCTCCATGTAGAAGGTAACCGTATGGCGTCATCTCTTTTATTAAAGCAATTTGGTCTTTTTTCTATTTCTATGGCTTCTCGGATAATTCTTGGTTTATAAAAGCGGATGGGGGCTATGGTTCTGGAGTTTTCAAAATCAATTTTTTGACCTGTATGAAGATGGTGTTGACCGAAAGCTGAAATTGAATCGGAATTGCGAACAGAAATGGAATGTTCATAAATCCTATTTTGAATTATACGTATTCGTACGTATTCTACGAATTCGTAGTGATTCGAAAAAGGAACACACCTACCGTCTAAATATTTCGTGTTGGTATCGTGTGACCTCACGGACTATGACGCGGATGACGTGCAACGGTAAGTAAATTAGATGAAGTATATATATATATATATATATATATATATATATATATATATATATATATATATATATATATATATATATTGTTATGATGTGTTGTTTGTGAATGATGAGCAATAAGTATTTTTAATAATATAATATATAGGGTTTTTATCGCGGTTCTCAAAGAATTAGTTTGTAAGTACTTTTTTAAATTATCTTTATTATAACTACTATGAAACACACATACATATCTAACCTAGCCAATGTAAAATTTAAACAAACTATCTTTAAAATTGAAATTGTTATGACACTAACTAAATTATATTAACAAAATTTTGTACCTTTCTTTCACTGAATGCCTAAATGAACTGTTTTCCACTATATAGATTCTAATCACCACTGAATGTCTTCGTGCTTCGGTTATCCTTGTTTTTGTGAAATTACTTTTTCCAATTATCAGCTTCTACCAATTTAAGATATATTTTTCTTCACCAGCATTTATAAACCACCAAGCAAACCAGCAAACAGCATTTATATTTATTCTTCTTTTCAATATACCAATATCCAATTATTATTAAGTTGATTTATACTAATCTCCAATCATAATATAATTTTAATTTCTTCCAATATCCATCCAATATTCTTCTAATATACTTTTTTAATCTTCAATAATTATTTGTGTATAATTATAAATGTGCATTAAAATATATGCATAATTTTTAATCTTCATTTAACTCACTATATTAAACAATTGGACTATTTGTAACTGATTGACTGACTCCAACTAACTTTCATATTTCTTACTAAACTGCCTGACTGACTGACTCCTGAATCCAAATCACCGGGTATTTATATCTTTTTGGATGTTCCAGAACCATCTGGTAAGAAATCATGTTCGATTTGTTCTATTTCTTCTATATGGATGTTCTCGAAAAAAGTATATGTTCGATCCACAGACATACCCATTCTTTCGAGAATGTTCGACCGTAAACAAAGGTCAAATTCTGCATTCTGGAGAATTCGTTAATTTTCTATTGATAATTTTGTTGACATTTAGGCTTTTCAGATCAGAATAAACACTTAAATCAGTAAATATATATAAATTAAACATTTTAAACTAACATTATTATTATAACCCCACTTTATATTCCTAATTATTTAAAATGTCACTTGGAGAGTAAGTATATCTGTCTGTCACTCACATATGTATAGTTGGTTGCCTAGTCACATGGCTCACTTAAATATATCTACCACATTATAATTACTAAAATACAACTTTTTACAATTATTATCTGCTAATTTCTTAAAAATGCCCTCACATAAATAATTTTTATTAAATTCTCTAGTATATAACTTCTTAAAATAACCAAATACTTTTTTATATCTAATATTATCTAGTATATAATTTATAAATTATTTTCTTTAAACACCAATCATCACAATATATATATATATATATATATATATATATATATATATATATATATAATATATATATATATATATATATATATATATATATATATAAGCTAATAAATAAAAAGATAATTATTTAGTAAGATGGTACGAAACTGAAAAAGGTATTCTACTAAATGGTTACCGGCTAAACAACATCAGATATGCAGATGACACCATAACATTTGCGGAAAACTTAGAGGACCTACAAGTTCTTATGAAAAAAATCACATATTACAGTCAACAATATGGACTGAATATAAACGTTAAGAAGACAAAGCTGATAATAATAAGCAAGAAAAGGATAACAGAACGTCAACCAATCCCCTGTAGAAAGAGTAACACACTACAACTACCTCGGCACCATAATAAATGAAGAATGGACCAACAACCAGGAGATTAGAGCACGCATCGGAAAAGCTAGATCCACCTTCAATCGGATGGGGGCCTTCTTCAAGAGTCACAACCTCTCTCTTGATACAAAAGTAAGAATGCTGCGATGCTACATCTTCTCTGTTCTTTTTTATGGTGTTGAATCGTGGACTTTAAACGAAGATATGTGCAGAAAACTGAAAGCATTTGAGATGTGGCTATATCGGAGAATGATTACGATCCCGTAGACTGACTGAGTCACAAATGAGGAGGTCCTCAGAAGAATGAATAAGAACCGAGAGGTACTGACCACCATCAAATCTCGAAATTTACAGTTCTTCGGGCATATTATGCGAAATGAATCCAGATATGCTCTCCTTCAAGCCATCCTGCAAGGAAAAATATTTGGAAAACGAGGTCCAGGAAGAAGAACATCTTGGTTAAAGAACCTCAGAATCTGGGTCAATACAACATATGTGCAGCTTTCCCGCACTGCTGCAGATAAGATAAAGATTGTCATGATGATCGCCAACATTCGTAACGGATAGGCACATCAAGAAGAAGAAGAAGAAGACGGTACGCCTCAAAAATGCCCAATTTTTTGGACTTAAGCGAAAAAGTGAAAAAATCTCAAATTTTAATGTTTTCTTTACTTCTTCTTAGAGTGGTTGGCAATCATAATGGCTATTTTTGTTTTTGAACTTGCTGCTCTAAACAAATCAATCAATCTGCATTGATACCAATCACGTAGATTCTTCAACCATGAGTTCTGCCTTCTGCCAACAGATCTTCCTTGAATCTTTCCCTGTATGATGAGTCTCAAAATTTCATATTTTGGTCCCCTCACGTGGCCTAGGTATTCCAGTTTTCTGGTTTGTATAGTGGTGATTAGTTCTGTTTCTTTACCAACTCTCTCCAGTACTTCTTTATTTGTAATTCTATCAGTCCATGATATTTTTAATACTCTGCGGTATAACCAGAGTTCGAAAGCCTCGATTCTTTTTAAATTGCATTTTTTTAATGTCCAAGTCTCAGCTCCATATAATAGTTTCTTTACTGGAAACTAGTAAAAGTGCCCAAAAAATACAGAAAAAATTATTACTAACCAAAAAAAAATTACGTAAAAATCAAAGAAAAGTATATTTATGTCTTAATAAAAAAAAGTAACTAAGTAATTAAAACATAATAAATATCACTGAATTTTACTATTAAATTGTGGAAAATACGTAATATTGTTTAAAATAATCAAGACTCTTAAAATTTCAAAACAATATGGCGGACATGCGCAAGAAATTAAATATATTGTACATTCGACATTGTTGCCACTTTTAACCTTTAAAAAATCTAAAAATTTAATTGAAATTACTTACCTTAATAAACAGGTGAATGCAATGTTAATAACCAGGGCCCCCAATTTTGACAGTGTCTCATATAATCCTGAAAAACTTCTCTGCCAAACGAGTACCAGTCAACCATCGACTTAGAAGAAATCCCGAACTCATCATTTACGAATTCTTGCCTAGGTGACTTTAAATATAATAAAGTTGCCACCAACATAAATATTTTCTTTACCGGTAGTTTACACGCTTTCAAAAAGGTAAGCGTTTCTTTGCCGATAGAGTAAATCCACAGCTTTTGGGTATATTTTTGTGTCTTCTTAGTCCAAGTTTATTACACCTAAACCTACTTTCGGCGTTAATTCGCAACTCGTTGGCGCATCGACACACCATTTCGTCTTTTTATCACATCATGTTTAATAATAAATTCTTCTGCACTACCTTTATTTAAGCACAACGCAAAACTTTCAGTAAATCTTAGTATACATTGTATTGTATCAATCGCGATTGATTCGTTCGTTTTGATTCAATCACTTCAAAGTATTGAACGACCGAATCCCGCTAGTTCATAACGATCCGATCGTGCGGTGACAAAAATCTATTGATAGACCGCCGATCGAGATCGAACCAAAACAAAATCGCACAGCCAATAATCTCATTACTTACGGTCTTCGGTCTTTCCTCATTTGCGACGAAGAACGATATATGCCATGCGGCTGAACGATTTCATTCGTTTGAATGATTGAAAAATTAAAATACTACCTATTGAATTAAGAATTGCGTGCAAGGCAGCGACTTAGCTACAGACCGGGAGTATTGGAGTTGAAAAATATTCTATAGGGCCCAAGCGATTGCTTCCGCTTGTGTTGTTAATAGATATTAGGTAGATAAAATCAAAAAATATCGCAAAATTAAAATTTACACAATGATAATAAATATTTATATTTGGATTCAGCACATATTTCCATACAGATTTATAATTATTTCTGAGTTACACTAAGAACCTAAAAACAAAAACATAATAAATTTAGTTTCTCGAATATTTCTTAAGAATCTAAGCCCTACTCGCACTAACATAAACATATGAAGGACAATGAAGGTGAATACACATAACATGAAATACGCTAAGCAATACTACCGGTTTTCAGTAGATTCAGCTCAATCAATCGGTTACTTGTTATTTGTTTTAAACAGCAAGGAAAAGTATTGAAATAAACGAACGATTGAAATGATTCGATCGTTTTCAGAGTCGGTCACTGATTGATTCTGTCCTTGTAAAATGAACGATTGACACAACACTAGTATACACCCACCACATTCTAAGTATAGCTTCCGTTGGTGACGAACAAATAAGAAATAGGTAGGTCTTAAACGCTATTTTCCACCAATATCTCAAACACAATTACCAAATTTAGATTTTTTCAAAAATATTGCAAATCTATAGTACACTTTAATGCAAAATATTTTCATATGAAATTATCTTTTATCGTGTACATGGAAACGCAGCCATAAAGAAATTTCATTAAGGAAATGATTAATGTCGAGTATGTTGTATTGATTTCAAGAGAATACCTAGATTCTTAACCTAACGGTTAAGTATGTCTGGAAATCCCATAGTATTGATTTATTGAAATACTATACGTATAATACATACATAAATTACTCTGACAATCCCACAATATATATTAACCGTACCGATACTCACGTACCGATAGGTCGTACTTATCAAAAGACGCCGGGTTGGTTAATCCACGGTTAATTCTTTCCGGTCAGGCGGGTTCTTTTTGATAAATTTGGTAAATATCGTTGAAGGCACGTTATAGTATTTTTCTGAGAGAACTTAATCCAAAAGGATTTATCTTTCATCACGTCCTAACTAGAAAGTTACCGTTATTTTCGATATTCGTTCTGACCTTTTATCTTCTTAGAAATAGGTACAGGCTGGCCTGTCATTTTTAAGTGGGGGATATGCCACCTTTTTTTGGGTAGTTTGGTAAATTTGGAGAGGAAGAAGATTACTTCTGGCAGGGTGATCTTTGAGTAAAGACGCTTGCTTATATTACCGGCTCTGTGTTATCTTACCGTCTCTGTGAATATTTTCTTTAAGTGTGTATACACTTAACTGTTTCAGTTTCTTAATCTAATACCATATTAGATTAAAGATTAGTATAAACTACCTTTAAATTAATTAACTTCAGTGTTTAATACAAGTAAAGTAATTAGCTTCAGTGAAGAGTGCAGCAGTCATCAAGGTTTATCGGAAGTTACCATAATCATATTATCTTCAACTATCTGGGCGAATCTCCGTCTACTATTTCTTCTCCTGTAGTTAAGGTTAACTACTGAGTTAGCATTCAATCAAGGAACAATTAATTTTTTAGGTTGAGTTTACCGAAAGTACAAGCTGATTATAGCCGCAAATGTCAAACATGGAACAACAAATTTTGGTATAGCAGTATTGGCATGTTTTTATAATATAGATGCTGTATGCTTCAAATATAAAAAGATAAAGCTTTCGAAAAGTACATTTTGTTTATATTATGTTATGAATTCTGTAATTTTTGATTTATATAAAACAACAATGAGTAAATATTTGTTTCTTTGTAGATTAATTGCAGTTAATTATTAGACATTTTTTTAGCAATTACCCTTTGATAGATTATGGGATAGATTTGGCAATCGTCAAATCAGCAGTTGCCAGGTTACAACAGATGTTTACAACTAATCTCGAAAGAGACAAATATTTACTCGTTATTGCTTCATATAAATTAAAAATAGCAGAATTCATAAAAGAGTATAATCAAAATGTACTTTTTAAAAGCTTTATCTCTTTATATTTGAAACATACAACATATGCACTATAAAAACATGCCAACACTGCCAAACCGAAATATTTTTGACATTTGCGGCTATATTCAGCTTGTACTTTCGGTAAACTCAACCATATTTTAATACGAACGTTCAATCAGCTATTAAGAACTTCTAAATTAGGAACATTCAATTCTCAGTTAATCATTAAACAACAGTGCGATACAGATAATAATCTTGAAAACAAGTGCGGGTTGGTTTAATTTTTATAATACAGAATTCTTGAAACCTTTTTGTACTCTTAAGAATTTAAATTTAATCATTTTGTTATTTGCTATAAATGTTATACATGTTTAACCAGTTATCTCGAGATAAGCCCATAAACAGCAAAGAGAGATTTATATCAGCTTTAGTTGAATACTTTTAAATACTATCAGGCTCTCTTCGCTAATAATTTAAACTTTGCATGATTTTATTATATTATTGTATTTGTAAAGGTATTTCCTAATTATAATACTGTGTATTGTTATATGTATTCCACCATTTAATAATTGATGGTGCTTTTTTTTTGGTGCATGTGTATACATTCAGCTGCCTATATCATAGTGGTGTTGTTTTATCAATGAATTTTATTTCTCGACTCCTAATAAGTTTCCTGATATAACAATACCTCTAAATGTTTGTTTATTATATTAAATAATTATTATACCTTCGACCAGAAGAAAGATCAGGCTGATTAAGTTCCGTAGGTAAGTAGGTGAACGGAGTCCACCTAATATATTTATTATTTGTTTATGTAGTGTGTTGACCAAATTTATTTAATAATTAACTATTGATATCTTTCATTGGATTTGGTCTCAGACCCTAAATATCTTTCCTTATCTCTTTTTCGTTCCTAAGGTTTCTTAATTTTCCCCTTTAACCCCAAAAAGTTAAGTGGCGCCCTTTTTCTATCTTCATCATCATCATCATCATCTTGGTGCTACAGCCCTTAGAGGGCCTCGACCTTCTCAAGCTTTCTACGCCATTCTATTCTGTCCCTCGCTTGCATTTTCCAGTTGACGACTCCGATCTTCTCGGCATCTTGTGTTACCACGTCCATCCACCTCAGCTTTGGTCTACCCCATCTTCTCATTCCCACGGGTTGCGCTGTTAGAATCTTTTTTATCATCTTTTTCTATCTTATCTTTGGTAATTTTACCCATCTATCTTTTTGTTTATTTCTGTATCTTTTCTAATATATTATCTTATCCTGTCCTATCTTTACTTATTTCGTCCGTTTGACCCATTCACGGTTCCAAAAGCTAGTTTCGAACCCACGACTCGCTCTCCACCAACCATCTGGCTGTCGTCCGCAGTGTCTCCATTGGTGACCTTTCTAGCACCATCCAAAAAGGTTTCCGAGGTTACATTATATTTAAAAAATGGAAAACAATTTAACCCAACCTAACTTAAAATCAGACTGGGAAGCTCACAATTTTTATTATTTGAAAAATTTTGGTAATTACTTACATTATTGAGGATAGTCGGATTAGTCTGAAATTTGGACAGTGGATTATGTTTTATTTTTTATTCACTTTTCAATCTATACATTTTTTTACACTGAGCTATAGTTTTTCTGTATTTCGCATTTAAAAAACTGATATTTTGACATAGATTTCAAGATGCCGCCGCCATTACAGCTGCTGTCAATGATGTGCGTGTGCGTAGTACATATTTCTTGATCCAATGTTGCCACACTTTTTAAATATTTTGTTTATTGTGAAAATATTATTTCTCAAGCGTCTCAAGTACAATAATAAAGGAATAATGATAATGAGTATCATTTCCGTTTTCTGTTTCTAAGGGATTCGTATAACTGTATTTCATTTGTTATTCACTTATGTTATTACATATAGATTATAGTTTATTTCGTTTTATGTTGTATTTAGTTGGATGCATTAGTTATTAACTTCTTTATTAATTTACATAGTTAGATGTGATTATATTAATTAAGATTAGGTTTTAATTTTTTTTTATTGGTACCCCATTTTGCTTATTTAAAGTACGCCGTAGCGTGTTTAAATTCAACTTTCAAAAACGCGTGTTTTAAAGTTACCCTGGCAACATCAACAGTTTTAAATATTTAGCTGACCTGACAGGAGTACATAACTTGTAATGTCAAACAAATAATATAGGAATAAAATATTAGTAACAAATATTTCAAAAGCTTTATTCAAATATTTGGAAATCTTAATTGTCCCAATCTTTTAATCTTATACTTACTTAATATACTATACTGATAACGAGTTTGCAAAAATACTAATGAGTCCAATTTCCGTTTTCCCATGCCGTTGCCATTAAACTGATGAGTATTTCATTTTATGTTGTATTTTGTTGGATGCATTAGTTATTAACTTCTTTTTTAATTTAAAGTTTTAGATGTGATTGGATTAGTTTAGATTAGGTTTTATTTTGTTATTTAATAGTCAATAATGATTTTTACAAAAACACTAATTCTGCAACCTGACAACAGTGTTTAAAACTTAATTTCAATATATTTACTCCACAAAAAGCAATATTAAGTCATATGTGGTACACTTTTATTAGAACTTAAAAATTTAATATATTTACTCCGCAAAAAAACAATATTAACTCATATGTAGTATACTCTTATTAAAACTTAAATTCAATATATTTACTCTGCAAAAAAAAACAATATTAAGTCATATGGAGTCTCTTACTAAAATTTAAATTCAATATATTTACTCCGAAAAAACAAATATATATGTGGCAACATTGAACCTTCGCAGAATATTGTATATTGTGCGCAAACGCGCTTGACTTATTTTTCCAAATAAATGAATTTTGGCCATTTTACAATATTTTATATTTTTGGATAATTTAACGGGGAAAATAATTGGTATTTACAATTGATTTATAAATTTTATGTAACTACTAAGGCTGTTTCGTCTTTTGATAACATTTTTCTCTTGTTATTTTTTGATTTCCTATACTTTTTATGATTTTTTTTTCAATTTTTGTTACATTTTTTCACTTTTTGTATGTTTCCGTAGACGTAAACATGAAAATTTTGCCTTTTTTCTATTTTTCAGGCTAAGTCCAACAAAAATTCGCATTTTTAGGGACCCCCACTAATGTAAACAAATACCAAAATTTTAATCTAACTTAACCCTGATAAAAAAAACAGAAATTTTCTGTTAAAAGTAAGTATGAATAAAATGTTATATAATTAAAAATTAAAATTTTTATTTTTCATAAGAAAACATGTTTTGTATAACTATGGCAACACTGGTTACGATTACCCTTCTTGACCGTAAAGGTCGTGGCCTATTATCGTGCACGTTGCGTTTCCAGCACATATCGTTTCCGAAAAATATAATTTAAATGGTTTTAAATATGAACAACGCACACTGTCCGGAACATTGCGTTTCAGACACTTGTTCAGTATATTCGAACACAATATTTTACTGATGCCGACGGCTGCGTTACGAGTCGTAACCGGTTTGTAAGGATAATGTTAATTAGATACCCGTCGTTTTCCCCTTGTTGTTTATTTAGGTCTTTGTTTGATTTTGATACAGAGTATTTAAAAAAAATAATTTTCGAGGCTGTTTTTAATAGGAATTTAATAATAATTAATAGGTTAAAAAGTCCTACTTGTTTATCACTTCCGTGAATAATTGTCACAAAGCAATAAAAACACATGCATAAATGACAAAATAGCCTCGAAAATTATTTTTTTAAATACTCTATATCAAAATCAAACAAGTTCCTAAATAAACAACAAGGGGAGAACGACGGACATCTAATGCACATTATCCTTACCAACCGGTTACGACCTATGTCCCGGACAGTGAGCATATTTAAAACCATTTAAATTATATTTTTCGGAAACTAAACGCTATGTGCTGCAAAAAAGAACGTGCACGATATAATATGCCACGACCTTTCGGTTCAGTTGTCATTTCTTGTTGTTTCATGGTAAACAATGGCGATGGCTAAGACATATTTTAAATGGAAATTACATAAAAAAACGTTTTCCAGAGAATAAAATCCATTGTACAATCGTCAGTACGTGAAGCAGAATTCATTGATTTAAATTTCATCTCCGTAGACATCGTACCGTCTTACTATACTAATACCGATAAAAAAAGTTATTCCTATTTTTACTACTTCTAAATTTGAGATGACTTGTTACTAACCTTTTTCGTTTTTTTGGATTCCTTCAAATTGGTTAAGTTTATTCCCATGTTCTATTTTAGCATTTATAGGATGTTCCTTTAAGTCTAAACACTCATATGTGTCATTTGCACTTTGCCTGTTGGATTCCTCCTTAATTTCACATTTAAAGCCTTCCAAAAGAGCACCATCCGGGTCATTATATTCTATTTCTACCTTACACGTTTCCCCGCTAACTTCTTGTTTTACTTCCATTTGATTATGTACACTTGATTTTATGTATTTCAATAACTTTCAATAATAATTTTACATCAAAAAAATGAAATGAACAATTCATGAAACACATGTAAATCAATCAATGACAATAGGAGGAGGCGGAGGTATAGCACCAAAGAATATAGACACTTATAGAAGAATTGTTCACTGTTATTTTTGAATGGTAGCAAAAAGTGGGCCATAGATAAAGAAAAATGGGTCGAGTGGAACGCACGTGTTGCACGTGGTACCACTAAGGAGCGGTTTGCTTCTAAAATATGAAAGAGTGGGGCAATAAATGCAACTTTAGATATTTTTATATGTAGATGCCGCGTGGTCGTAGAAGAGGATTAAATTTTTGCGTTTTATAATTTTTTTTAAAGAAAATAATATTATTTTAACTTTTAATAAATTAATCTTTTTAGAAAAATTATTATGATTCAAATTTTTAATTGAAATATGTACAAATCTTAAGTATAAATCAGTTTAAGACTATATTGTAATAATTTCACCAATATTCATTCATTGCGAAAATTATGTTTTAGATACTACTAGTTGTTATTTTAAAACAAGATTAAATAGTACCCATACAGCATAAAAACTTTCACATATAGGTACTATTCATTAAAATGTACTGTTAAAGTTTATTTTGTTATTTCAAAAATAAATCAGGAATGCTTTTTGTTGTTATTGAAAAATTATGGATGAAATGAAAGTTTGGAAGTTTTGGCGAAATGGAAAATTTCATAATTTAGTAAAAAGTTTCATTGAATACTTTTTTTTTAAATTGAAATTTTTTAAAAATGTTTCGTTAATTTCTGGGCAGAAAAACAGTATAATACAGAGTTTTTGTGCAAGCAAATACGTATACGTAACGTATCTTTTTGACATATAAGCATGCGCATTAACGGTTGAACTAACGTATCTAGATACGTATTACCTAACGTAACGGGCTGGTACGTTACGTTCATACGCATCCCTATCGAGCCGAAGGTAACCGAATGCGCAAGGAAATCTTACCCGATTACCAAAATTTCAACATCCACATTTCAAAAGCCCACTTGGTACGTGTATTTTTACATTTGTGGTTACTTATATTTGTTTTGATTTTTATAAATAATGGAAAGCAGTAGAAAACGACTTCACTTCAGCAATGAAGATGATTTGTTCTTGTTGAAGGAAGTCGTATGCAAGAACCCTTAACACCATCCAGAAAGGTGGAATTTAATTCAAAAGCGAAAATATTTTTAATGGTATCAAATTAAAGCGGCCACATAGTCGTGCAAGATGTGGAGAAGAAGGGCATCTTCTATGTCTTCGTCTTCTTCATCATCAATAAAGGCACCTACATTTAATATCGCGTCTATCTCAAAAATTAAAAGTTGTTCCAAAAAAATATTTGTTATTTATTTTGAATAACAAAAATAGGGTTAAATGACAAGGACAAGACTGGCACTGACAATTTATTAGTT
Organism: Diabrotica undecimpunctata; assembly: GCF_040954645.1. Lineage (NCBI taxonomy): Eukaryota > Metazoa > Arthropoda > Insecta > Coleoptera > Chrysomelidae > Diabrotica > Diabrotica undecimpunctata. Next base: position 122,439,875 of record NC_092803.1, on the reverse strand, counting down.
AATCACTAATTCGGTGAGGGCGACACTATCGTTACGTTACGTGCAGAACAAAAACTCTCAATTTAACGTTCATCTTCTTCGATACGTTAGTTCTTTACGTATAGGGAGATACGTTACGTTAGGTAGTTACAAAAACTCCCTAATTTAATGTTCATCTTCTTCGATACGTTAGTTCTTTACGTATAGGGAAATACGTTACGTTAGGTAGTTACAAAAACTCCCTAATAAAAAGTTATGTGACGGTTTTTCGTTGTGTTGGAACAAACCAATTTTTAATTCAAAGTTATACAATTAAAAAAATAAATACTTTGAATATTGTAAATATCATACATTTTTTTTAAGTTTTAAAATTAAAAATTTAACAATTTAATATATTGAAAATAAAGATTTTATTGTGAAAAAACAAAAAAAAAAGACAGTTTGCAAATCAATGGCATCGAAATTTGTTTAGGCGTGGATGCAAAGTTACCCGTTCGTACTCCTTTCCCACTTCCCCCTAACTACATATTTCATTATGAAATTTTCATGATAGTTTTAAGCCGACGGCCACGGCACCACGCTGTGAGTTTATGCAGCCACCCTCTTAAACCGTAACCAAATCGCCCATTTGAACTGCTCTTCTATAAGCGTCTATATTCTTTGATAGCACACTACCACCACAGTATAGATAACAACCAGTATTCTCACTCTACCGCGGTACCTTTGATCTTTTTAGACAAAATTCGGTGACCTTGACGCCATATTTTCTGGACGAAAACCGTGGACTGGCCCTGCACATATGGACGCGACAGAGCCGACTTTGATTTATTTAACAAAATTGATTTTAATTTCAACCAATTTCAAAACTCTTCTTGCTACTCTTTCATTCTTCGAGAAATTAAAAAAAAAAAAAACTAAAATTGTTTTGCGTTGTATTTATGATTTTGTTTTCTAAAGTTTCACAACTATTTGTTACAGAACTGTCTTATACACTATCAAAAAAAAATCAAAAGGAGAGTTATGCAACAGTTTTTAATAAATATGCTAGTTTTAAAGCTGTATGGTTATAAAGTAGAATAAAATGCAAAGTTTCATTTCAAAATTCAAATACAGAGTTTGAAATCAGTTAATATATTTTAATTATATCTCACTAAAAACACAAGAGGATGTGAACAAAACTCCTAAATATGTATATTGATTAGTGATTGATCTTACCTGTTCATTGTAATAGACTATTTTGACTTGTTATTTCGATATAAACGATTAAATAATGTGTTATTGATGTTTCCAAATAATCATTTTATTATTTTTTCTTTTAGTTTTGTTTTCATATTTTTGAGTAGGGAAATTTCTGTTATTGAATTTTAATAAATAGTACAAACGTACACGGCTAAATAAAGTTGTACAATATTTGAGTGGACTTTGTTTAAAAGGTGACTAAAAGTTATGGTACTAAGTCGAGAAACATGTTTTAATAATATTCGGCTTTACAGCTAATATGTCAAAATTCTTTTGAAAGAGAATGTCAAGTATACCTACTTATAAAGTCAGCAGAATCACCAGTAGGGATTTTTAGATTACCAAATGTGTCACCGGTTCTATTTTTATATACATTAACATATTGATATACAGTTTTAGCCGACAAATTAGTTACACTTTTTGAGTAGCTGTCTGGTATATTATTTTTAAATAATATATTAGGGCTGAGTAAACAAAATTTGCTACACAAAACATTTTTGTAAAACTTTTGGCCCCTTGAAGTACATTAAGAGACATCCTGTTTAAACTGATTACTGAATCTTCTACCTCTTGCCTTTTTTCTAGACTGTAAAATTTGAACATTTATGAAATTAGCTAAATTTAACGAAGGACAAAATTTAGATGTAAGTGCCATGTAGTCTTCAATTGTCACATTATCGACACATTTCTTTTCTGTAGAATGTACAGAATGTTTTCTGAATTTTTTATTTAAATAATGGTTTTCCTTCCATAATTTTATAACTGTACTTCATAGCACAATTTTTCTTTGAATTTTTTCTTACAATCCTTGTTGATGTACATTAGACGTCTAACGGAATCATACAAAGTGCTAAAAGTAGCGTCATCCTGTTAATGGTAAGAATGTATTTGTGGAAATAAAAAATAAATTTTTAAATGAACTTCATTTATTATTACATGTTGCATTAGATATTACATTTATTTGTTTATTTAATAATAACAAAGGTGACAGACCCACTGTCAAAATTAGACAAAAATACATTGTAGATAAATACAATTACAGATAAAAATCAAATATACATGTATAAAACAAGTACACATTAAGTTTACAAAGTATCATTTTGTAGTTTAAAATTTCAGAAGTTAAACAAATTATATCTCATGAGCACTGGTTTGCATGTATGAGAAGTCAGATCATACCTATATTTGAACCATAATTAGTTCTGCGATGAGATATATGGAAATGTAAATTCTGAAGAAGTGAACGGGAAGGAATATGAAAAGAAATTAGCTAAAGCAATTTAGGAGTATGGATTATTCTATAATTAATTGCTTTTGTTCAAATGTGATTTTGAATGATATTTTACATTTTTGTTTACTTGATCTTGATTAATGTCAATATAATTAATTATTAATTAATTAGAAGAAACACTCTAATACATTTTTATGGAATATGATCAGATATTTTAGTTATATCTCACTAAAAACATAAGATAATGTGAAGAAAACCCCTAAATGGGTATATTAATTATTGATTGATATTATCTGTTTATTGTAATAAAAAAGAGTATTTTGACTTATTATATTGTTATAAACAAGTAAATAATGTTTTATTGATGTTTCCAAATAATCAATTTATTATTTTTTCTTTTGGTTATATTTTCATGTTTTTCAGTCTTGAAATTTCTCTTCATGAATTGTAATGAATATTATAAACATACACAGCTAAATAAAGTTATACAATATTTTATTTTAATAATATTCGGCTTTGCAATTAATATGCCAAAGGAATATGAAAAGAAATTAGCTAAAGGAATTTAGGAGTATGGATTATTCTATAAACAATTGCTTTTGTTCAAATGTGATTTTGAATGATATTTTACATTGTTGTTTACTTGATCTTGATTAATGTCAATATAATTAATTAGAAGTAATACTCAATACATTTTTATGGAATATGATCAGATATTTTAGTTACATCTCACTAAAAACATAAGATAATGTGAAGAAAACCCCTAAATAGGTATATTAATTATTAATCGATATTATCTGATCACTGTAATAAAAAAAGAGTATTTTGACTTTTTATATTGTTATAAATAAGTAAATAATGCTTTATTGATGTTTCCAAATAATCAATTTATTATTTTTTCTTTTGGTTATATTTTCATGTTTTTCAGTTTCAAATTTCTCTTCATGAATTTTAATGAATAGTACAAACGTACACAGCTAAATAAAGTTCTACAATATTTTAGTGGAAATTGTTCACAAGGGTGGCTAAAATTTATTGTACTAAATAGAGAAACATATGTTTTAATAATATTCGGCTGTACAGCTAATATGTCAAAATTCTTGTGAAAGAGACAGTCAAGTATACTAATAAAGTTAATAAAATCACCAGTAGGCATTTTTAGATTACCATATGTCTCACCAGTTCTATTTTCATATCCGTTAAATATGAATATACAATAGTATCTCACAAATTGGTTACACTTTTTGAGTATATGCCACATATTTCACAACTATGGAATTCTTAAACATTTTTTTATTAAATATCCACACAAATAGGTTATAAAATTTCAATTTTTCAATTGTCAATATACTTCTTTTCTGTAGACTGTAACTTCTGAAGTTTATTTTTTAAATAATGGTTTTTCTTCCTTAATTGTATAACTGTACTTCATAATACATTTTTTCGGGGAGTATTTATTGATAATTGTTGTGACACTTGAGTTGAACTTGGTGTTACTGGAAGTGTAGTTACATGTTCAGGTTCTCCATGGAATATGTTGTTTTTACCAGGAGTAATAGTAATATCCTGAAGTACAGTTATAGTGGATGGTTTATGTTTAATACTAACATTTTTCTCTATATCCATAGCTGAACTTTTCACTACTTCTAAAAGAAAAAGAGAAAGCTTACATATGTGTTACATCTTAATTATTTATTTTATTTACCTTCATTAATAGGACATCTTGGAAGACATGTTTTGGACTACTGCAGAATAAGTATGATCAAAAGTTGATGAGCCCTCTGTTAAAGGAAAGTTTTTGAGAACTGCAGAAGGTTGTAATCGATTTCTCATATCATTCAGAAACATCTTATTGTCGAAATGAGTACCATAAAGACGATGACTTCTATGTAAACGTTCTGCCTTATTCAATAAATCTTCTCGTCCACATGCCATTAACCAAATTTTTGCCTAAATACAAACATTTTTTTAATACACGATGAAACGTTAATAAATAATATAACATCTTAACATCTGTAATACACAATTTTAATCCTAATTTAACACTCACCTATTAACATCTTTTGGAAAGAAAACAATACTTTTCCTAGAATTATTACAACACTTTGTAGCTGCACAAGTGTGGCAAGGCTTTTTGTTTTTATTTTTGTACATATCGACGTACTTATACAACGTAATTGCGAAATAAAAAATGTATAAAGTTTATTTGTATCTATAAATACACAAAAAGTAAACAAATACAATGGCCTCTATATTATTTATCTATGACAAATGACAATGGCCAATGACCAATGAGAGCCGTCAAATTTTTCGGAGTCCAGAGAAAATGGCGTCGCTGTCTGCGCGAGTAAAATGCGCGAACTTTCGCGCCAAAGCGGAGTGGGAATACTGGTTGTTGTCTATACTGTGCTACCACCACCACCGGTAATTTTATCTATGATAGGAGTGTAAGCATAGAATAACTGAACATACATAGAAGCGACACAACGGTCCAAAAGCGTGTACCATTTTTGTATACGCATGCCCGATTCTGGTTGTTTAACTGTCAAAAACACGTGCTTATTCTTTTTTTCTGGTTGTTTTCGATAGTCCGTAGGCGTCTATGGTAAATACTCGACACAAGAAGTGCATTTAACCATTTATATAATTTATTTATAGTTAAAAGGTTATAGTTATAGTTAAAAGTTTAATTTATATTTAAAATGTCTGGATATATTTGTGCGATTCGCGGATGTTCATCTGTGACAGGAAAAGGAATAAGTTTATTTAGATTTCCTAAGAATAATAACAGGTAATTACTATTGCTTTGTAATTATTATTAGTTATTACATAATAGTATTGGTTTGACTTTCGAACAGTAAGCCGACGTCGACGTGTCTGTTCGAGCTATAAAAAATAAACTTTGGTCTGTCAAGGGATAGTTCAAAATGAAAACATTAAATTTGGTGTCAGTGCTATTTCTTTTATTGAAAGACGCACGTCTCCGAAGGCTCAGGTCAAAAAATCAACAGATGGTGGCCGGGTGTCAGCGCGCTCGAAGACAACAATACGGATATAGTATTTTTAGGAAATAAAAATATATAGAGGGTTTTATACACGAGAATATTTTATTTAAGAGCGTAGGCGCAAAATTTCGGGCGAATCCTGAAAAAACTAATAGGTATTTTTGAAAAATTTAAACGCAGAATGAAAGACCACATTATTACTAAGGGCCAAAAGTCCCCGAAAACTTTTATAATGTTTATTTTAATAAGTTACAGGGGTGAAAAAAAAAAGAGAAAATTTAGTGTGCTTTTTAATTTCAAATATCTCATTCAAAAAAACTTTTTGTTTTTTAGGCCCTCGGTAATAATGTAATCTTTTATTCTGTGTTTAAATTTTTCAAAAATATTTGTTAGTTTTCTCGGAATTCCAAAAAAATGTTAAAAAGCATTGGCCCGAAATTTTGCGCCTACGCTCTTAAACGAAACAAAGAAATTACTAAAATGCTCAAACTAAAAATTGTTGGAAACATAATTAGACCGATAATTGGGAAAATCTTAAAATTACAACAGAACAAGACTTCAAAATTGCAAAAACATGGTTGCAAATAAACAAACTTACATTAAATTATGAAAAAACTAAATAGGTACTCATCTACTTTTTGATATAATACAAAAGTTGTCTGCCAATTTTTAATTCGTTAAATATTATAAATAAAAAAGATCAAATATATGGATCGAAGTACATAAAATATTTAGAAGTTTTAAATGGGAATTACAAATAAAAAATATTAAAACTTTATTTTTGTTACATATCTCAATATTTAGTGACATTTTTGTGACTTAGTCAGGAGAAAACTAAATTTATTAAGATTAGATATTGACAAAAGTTAAATAGTTCATTACTTACAATATACTTAGAATATACTAATACTCTTATAGTTGTAAGTAATAAAGTATTATTTATAAATACAGAAAAAGTTCTTTGTTTAAAATTTGTTCTGTTAAAAATTTGTAGTGCCAAAGTGTGGATAGAAGCTTGCTGACGAGAAGATTTGTTATTCAAATGGATTCACTTTATAATAATTATAGGATTTGTGAACTGCATTTTGAAGATAATGTTATTGTAAAAGAAAATAGAAGAAAAACATTGGCGCATGACGCAGTACCTTCAATGATCTTTGTTATTTATATTTAACGAATTAAAAATTGGCAGACAACTTTTGTATATAGTAAAAAGTAGATGAGTACCAATTTAGTTTTTTTATAATTTAATGTAAGTTTGTTTATTTGCAACCATGTTTTTGCAATTTTGAAGTTTTGTTCTGTTGTAATTTTAAGATTTTTAGTAATTTCTTTGTTTCGCTTAAGGGCGTAGGCGCAAAATTTCGGGCCAATGCTTTTTAAATACAATCATTTTTTTCGAATCCTGAGAAAACTAACAAATATTTTTGAAAAATTTAAACACAGAATGAAATATTACCTTATTACCGAGGATCGAAAGTCCCTTAGAATAAACAAAAAGTTTTTTTGAATGAGATTTTTGAAATTAAAAATCACACTAAATTTTCTCTTTTTTTTTTTTTCACCCCTGTAACTTATTAAAATAAACATTATAGAAGTTTTCAGGGACTTTCGGCCCTCAGTAATAATGTAGTCTTTCATTCTGCGTTTAAATTTTTCAAAAATACTTATTAGTTTTTTCAGGATTCGAAAAAAATGAATGCATTTAAAAAACATTGGGCCGAAATTTTGCGCCTACGCTCTTAAGAATTTATATTGTAAAAAATTTTGAATAAAATCCTTTATAAAAACGTATATGAAAAACCCAGTTGGGCTATGTTGCATTGACAAAACGTTTTCGGAATAAATATTCCATCATCAGTGTCCTAAAATAGTATTTAACCACTTAATTAAAAAGAACATGAAAAGATTTAAGTTTTGACTAAGGTTAATGTAAAAGTGTGGTTAATACTTACAAGTTAATACATGGATGTAGCCACTAAATATGTGGGTAAAAACCCTTTAAAAATCATTAAATAAGATTTGATTTACATTATGTCTAATTTACAGTTAAGATGTTAAAGTTACCGTTGGATTGGTAACATGGTGACATATTGTGTGATATGCCCACTGACTATTAATTTAATGGTTGTTAGCTGTCATTGGCGGCTTGGCCACGTAACTTGAAAGGAAGGACTGTCGCTTCTCTGTGTTCGGTTATTCTCTGGTGTAAGTGTAACCACTGGTAACCTAAGCACAGTATATAGATATATGACATATGACATATAGACATTTTGTGATGCAAATGGCGGTAAGAGAAGAGCAAAGAGGTTAACGTGAGTTAAGCTTTGAATTAATAAGAAAGATTTATGTGCAAAGTGAATTAGTTTTTTTTAAGGAAAATGGAACTGGAATATTCAGATGTTTCCGCTGAGATCAAAGGATCTTTGACGCCAGGAAAATTGAAACTAACAGAACAAAATATTATCTTCAAAAACAGTAAAAGCGGTAAAGTACAACAAATACCATCTTCAGACTTTGATGTAGTAAATTTTCAAAACTTTGCTGGTACTTGGGGTATCCGTTTATTTCTCAAAAATGGTACTTTACATCGATTTGTAGGTTTCAAAGATTCCGAAAAAGATAAAATTGCAAAGTTTTTTAGTAATGCCTACAAAATAGAAATGTTGGAGAAAGAACTAAGTACAAAAGGTTGGAATTGGGGTACAGCTAAATTTAATGGATCAGTTTTAAGTTTTGATGTAGGTTCTAATAGTTCATTTGAAATACCTCTTAATCATGTATCACAATGTACAGGAGGAAAAAATGAGATTACTATGGAATTTCACCAAAATGATGATGCACCAGTGAGTCTCATGGAAATGAGGTTTTTCATTCCAGCGAATGAATTAGCTGGTGATGTAGATCCAGTTGAAGCATTCCAACAACAGGTAATGGATAAAGCCAGTGTTATCAATATATCTGGAGATGCTATTGCTATATTCAGAGAAATCCATTGTCTTACTCCAAGAGGGCGCTATGATATTAAAATATTTAATTCATTCTTCCAACTTCATGGTAAAACATTTGATTACAAAATTCCAATAACTACAGTGCTCAGATTGTTCCTGTTACCACATAAAGATAGCAGACAGATGTTCTTTGTAGTTAGTTTAGATCCTCCAATTAAACAGGGCCAAACTCGTTATCACTTTTTAGTGTTTCTCTTTAATCAAGATGAAACATCTATTGAGCTTCCATTTACTGAAGAAGAACTAAAGGAAAAATTTGAAGGAAGGTTACAAAAGGAACTTAGTGGACCCACATTTGAAGTTATGAGTAACATTATGAAAAATATTATCAACAGAAAACTTACAGGACCAGCTGATTTTATAGGTAATCATTCATTTTTTATTGTACTGTAATATATTACTATTGTATAGGAGATAAATCAATCCTCACAACCTTAAGTAAGTTTTTCATTGTTGTAGAATTTCTTAGCTACCGGTTTTGAGGCTTACAATATATACCTCATTATCAAGCCACAGTATATAGGTCTTTGTTTTAACAAAAACTAAATCTAAAAACAACATGAACCAAAAAATAAATACCTACTACAAAACAAGAGTTAAAATCAAAATTGAATTAATCAAGCAAACAACTAATATAATATTTGTAAATATAAATTTGTAGTAACCCAATATAAAAGTGCTTTAAAATCACCAGTTGTCTGGCCTCTTTAGTGCCTGAATGTATGGTAGGAAATTATCTTTGATTTATGGGTGTACATATTTAAATTTTAAATGAAAGTTTAAACTTTTTGGAGTGATGTATGTCATTACATGATAGTTGATTTTTATTGCTGGTGAATCTTCTGATTTTAATTTAAACTAGAAAAAAATATACCTTTACACCTTTTCATATTCATCAATTTTATCTCCAGTCTTTATAATGTCACTTATTTTATTGGTGAGTCACCACTGTTTGTAACAAAAAGACAGTATTCACAAATAAAAACCATAAACCGATCTTAAGTATTGATTATCTAGGCATGCTGAACCAGTCTGCCAAATACTTAATCAGTAATTGTTCCTGAATGATGATCTTCACTCATCACAAAACATTAAGTTCTTTATTTTAATCTTAATGCTTTAAAATTTTTAGTACATATTATTATTTTGTTATGATTTTTATATGTTGTAATGTTTGATATACATTTGATATATGCTTGGTAATTATGTTGTTTCTACAATATTTATGTGTATCCTCTTAAGTTTTTGTATTTTATTTTATTTATTTTTGATATTTTTTGTATGAAGTTAATGTTCAATATACTTTTTAGTATATCTTTAATATGTCTGACTCTTATTTATTGTTTATATTTGTAGGTCATTCTGGTACGCCAGCAATCAGTTGTTCCTACAAAGCTGCAGCTGGTTTGTTATATCCATTGGAAAGGGGCTTCATCTATGTTCATAAACCACCTATTCATATTAGATTTGAAGAGATTGCTTCTGTTAATTTTGCTAGAGGTGGTGGAAGTACAAGATCTTTTGACTTTGAAATTGAATTAAAGTCAGGCACTGTTCACACTTTTAGCAGTATAGAAAAAGAGGAGTATGGTAAGCTGTTTGACTTTATTACCAAAAAGAAGTTGAACATTAAAAATAGAGGTAAGAATGATAAAACTTCATATAAAGATGACTTTGGAGACTCAGATGAAGAAGCTGCTCCTGATGCATATCTGGAAAGGGTTAAAGCTGAAGGCCAAGAAAGGAATGATGATGATGACGACGAAGATGAAAGTACAGATGAAGATTTCAATCCAGGTCAAGATGAAAGTGATGTTGCTGAAGAATATGATAGTAATCACAGCAGCTCTTCTGAAGATGAAGATGAAGAAGGTGGAGGTGGTGGAGATAGTGATGAGAAAAAGAAAAAGAAAGAAAAGAAGGAAAAAAAGAAAACAAAGACAATTTCAGAAAAACCAAGAAAGAAACGTGAGAAAAAAGACAAATCAGATAATAAACCAAAGAGAGCAACTACTGCTTTTATGCTTTGGTTAAATGCTACCAGAGAAAAAATTAAGGAAGAAAATAAAGGAATCTCAGTAACTGAAATTGCAAAGAAAGGTGGAGAAATGTGGAAAGAATTAAAAGACAAATCAGAGTGGGAAGAAAAAGCTAAGAAGGACAAAGAAAGATATGAACAAGAAATGAAAGAATTTAAAGCTTCAGGAGGTGACACATCAAAAGAAAATAAGAAAGCACCAGCAAAGAAGGATAAGAAATCTCCTGCTAAAAGGGCCAGTTCACCTAAACCTGCAGAAGGAAAGATAAAAAGTAAGGAATATATTGATGATTCAGATTCTAGTAGTGATGATGAAAAGACTAAGAAAAAAAAGGAGGACTCTAAATCTAAAAAAGATGAAAGTAGTGAGGATGAGAAAGATAAGAAAGATGCAAGTAGTGAAGATGATATTAAAGATGAGTCAGAAAGTGAAGAGGAGAGAGGAAAGAAGAGAAAGAAAGAAAGTGATGATGAGAATGAAGATAGTGATTAAAGAAATGTTGCATAAATTTCAGGATATTCGTTTTAGTATTTTTTTTAAGTAATAAAATATTTGTATTAGTTATATCTTTTATTTGAATAGTATAGTAAGTTTAAAGCTTTTTCTTCTGAATGAATGATTGGATTTTGATGTTTTTTTCTTATAGGTCTACCCATATATGGGGTGTAAAAATAAAGTTTTGTTTTTTCATCGTTTTTTGCAACACCCTGTGAAATTTATTAGAAAAACGCTACATTTTATTAATATTTTAAGATAGAAAAATTATCTCGATATCTCTATTATCAAAGATTATACAGAACTTTAAATGTAACAAGTTTTTATTAATATTTAAAGCAAAGAAAACATTACTTACATAACTTTATTAACATTTAATACAAATAAAGCATAAGAAAACATAACCTAAATAATCTTTAACAATTCCCCCAAAAACACTTAGTAACAAGTATTTCCACCTCTACATCTAATTACTTCTTCACAGCAACGAGGCATACTTAAAATCAAGCAGCGTATTTGGTCTTGATCAATTGCATCTCAAACTTCTCTCACCATAACTTCTATGTAGTCAAAGACAGGTAGTGGTTATCAGCTTCTGAGTTGGCGATCAATAATATCCCACAAATTCTCTATGGAATTGAGATCAGGGCTGAAGAGTGGCCAGTTCATGGTTTATATTCCAACCTCGTCCGAATATTTACGGACCACACATGCAATATGTGCTCAAATGTTATCATGTATTAAGAGAAAATTATTTCCTATGTAATCTCTTCGTAAAGTAACAAGGTCTGTTCGCGCAGTATGAGATATTCCTCCCCAAACCATTACAAATGCGCCAATCTCAGTAACTTTATGTTTGTCTCTTTCTTTTTCTGATCTTGAAAGAATTTTCTCTTTTATCTGGTTTTTGTTTCGCTTGTAAACTTGGTTTATCGTCAGCATTATTAGAGAATGTACATTCTTCACACTGGTCTTTCTTGGGCTGACAGGAGATATTAAAGTCTATCACAAAAATGTGATCATGCATTTGGTGTGGAATATATTGTTTATCTTCAGAAACACATTTATTAACATAATTTCGGTGTAAAGCAGCAATGGTAAGACCGCCTTCTATATATTCGCGTTTAGAACGAGATTGTCATAGAGATGGATTAATCTGGTGATGATTATTGTGTCTTCCTCTAAGATCTTCATCCTGAATGCCATTGACAGTACAGTTGTTGTTCTTTTTCACAACAGTTCTGATCGTTTTCTCGGAAATATCTAGGGTATTCATGAAGAATATTTTGCATACTCTCTTACGTTCAGTACCTAAAGGCAAATGTATGCGTTGTTAAAATTTTTGCGTGTACTGTCAACGCGTATAATATAACGATACTTTGGTACAATATAGACTTTTTATTAGATATCAGAGCTGGGAACAAATTAATTACAATTAAAAATTGAGTATGCACTTTACTTAAAAGTGAATGTAATTAATTTCCCTCTGTAGCTGTGATGTGATCGTTATATTTTCTTTTTCGAGATAAAAATGTGATTACTTTTCACTATGGTATTAAGAAGCCTAAACAAAATAAAAATACAATCAGTCCCATTAAAAATAACTGATACAGAAAGCGAATCAAAAAGGATTTTTTGTTTACGGACTGTAAATTCAAGTAAATGATTCATTGTAAAATTCAAGTAAAATTGCTTGCTACATATTTCTATTATGAACTAATTTGATGAAGAGGAAGACATAGTAAAATATATTAATCCATAAAGACTGAGATAGTATAAATATTACATAATACCAGATCATTTAATTTTTAACTATCAACAAAAATGTAATATAATACCTATGATGTACCAATTTAATGGTAATATGATATTCACAGATATAGCCGCAATAATTTCTTTGTCGATAAAATTGTTTAGATAATTATTATATTCCGACTGACACAGCAGAGCAGTAAAGTATTATACATAAAGATGGTGTTAAAGATATTTTTATTTAAAGATATTTAAAGTTATAGCGTAGGTATTTGATAAAATTACTGTTTACACAACTTGGCAACTCAGCCAATTGATATAATGATAGAAAACTGCAATTTATGTTAGGGTTTGAAAATATTACAGAGTCATCATGTAGAAATCTACGATTAAGTTAAAAAAATTACCACAGTAGTATGCCGCAGTAGAGCCATCTCTAGGATCAGAAACAAATTAATCGATCCACGAAAACTACATCAGCTAAAGTAATTGCCTGAACACATTCATCTCGGCTCAAGATTTCTTGAAATAAATTCCATTTCTACTAACATACGCAAAATAGCAAAAAAATTTTGAAATGTAAACAATATTGACAGTCTACAACTGACCTGTCAAATTGTTTGATTTTTCATAGCCAACTAACTGCTTCCATTAATGACTATTACATTTCGATAAAATCACGTTACATTTTGAATGTACTTTTCTTTTTTGATAATAAAGATATCAATGATTTTTTTACGAAAAAATATTGAAAAAAAAATGGAGCGTTTTAGAAATATTAATAAGATGTAGCGTTTGCTTTTAATAAATTCCACAGGGTGTTACAAAATAAGATGAAAAATCAAATTTATTTTTAAACCCCTATATGGGTAAAACGTGGACATTTCCCAGAAAACATTAATACAGTAATTACTTAGAAATAGTTATCGAAATCCAATTAAGGATACAAAAGAAAAATAGCTTAAACATTATGGTAGAGTTGAGATGGTGCGTTAATTTTGGAGAGTAAAAAATCACGTAATGCTTTGAACATACTTTTCTTTTTTGATAATAGAAATATCGTGATGATTTTTTTACGAAATTGTGGAGAAAGAATAAAGCGATCTCGAAATATTAATAGCATGTCGCGTTTGTTTCTAATACATTCCACGGCGTGTTGCAAAATTAGATGAAAAACACAACTTTATTTTTACACCCTGTATATAGGTAAAACGTTGACATTTATCAAAAAACATTAATATAATAATTAAATAGAAATATTCCCACAATGTGAAAAATAAATCATTGAAATCCAATTAGGGGTTCCGAAGAAATATAGTTTGTCATAATAATCATATATATATATATATATATATATATATATATATATATATATATATATATATATATATATATATATAATATATATATATATATATATATATATATATATATATATATATATATATATATATATATATATTGTCATAATCAGTTAACTGAGACAACAAAAAAAATTACAAATAATTCTTATTGGTACTCATTGTGTGGATACCAGTATTATGAAATGTTAACTACAAATTTCAATGGTTGTGGGAATAACAAAGAAATATTTGGAAATATTAAATGTTTCAAATAATAAGGGAAGTATTTAAAATTAACCCTTCACTGCATTATATTTAAAATCAACATACTAAAAATAAACATTTATTTTAATAGCAGATAAAGATGAATTCATTTGTGCTTGATGAACTCCACTAACCATGCAGTATTAATCAGCTTAAGTAGACTAAACAATCATAGATGGTGTTGGTTACCAGTAGGTTTTTTTTTTCTTCATTTATGAGGGGGGTTGGTCCAAATGTTCGAAACATACCTCAGTCCTAGAAGGTGGGCAGAACCGCCTTCCAGCCTCGGTTATGCAGGACTCCTCCAGCGTGGCCACGATGATATCCGAGGCCGCGCACTAGGGTTGTTCGGACACCATCGCCGTCAATGCCAGAGACCTACCTGCTAAAAAAACACCCTCAGCGGTGAATTACCGGCCAGATCGCCCTGATTGGGACGCAACATCAGCACGGCATTCACCCGATCTTTCATTCACGCACAATTCTCACACATTCTAGCACTTTCCCAATACGACGGAATTCTTCACTCCCTCTATTCCTCCCTGTTCATGTTCAATCTCACCCTTCTCATTCTGCATTATCTTCTTTCTTGGTCCTGGGCACCCTGCCTACCTTCGGTTCGCCTTTCTTCTTGTTCCTTTCTTTCCAATGTTCTCCTCACATGTCTCTGAACTGCTCTCCACGGATCTGACGACCTAAGCATCTCCTCCACCAGTTCAGTGACTGATTGCACCCTACTTCCTAGCTCGCTCTCAAGCAGGCTCCTTTCACCTATCCATCTATCGCATACCAATAGAGTGTGTGAGACAGTGTCCGATATTTCACAATACAGGCATTTGTCATTTTCTGCCTTTCCAAATCTGTAAAGGTATGCCCTAAAGCAACCATGTCCTGTGAGCATCTGCGTCAGGAAATAATCCAAACGCCGGTGCCCGCAATCCATCCATCTTCTCAGATTAGGAATCAACGACTTCGTCCACTGCGCCACCCTTCTCATCTCATTCCATTCCTCTTGCCACACCATTATGGACCTTTCCCTTTCTTTTTTTTTTAAACGTTCTGTTGCCATGTCTTCATTTCTTCTGTCGTATATTCTTCTTCTTTCCTTCACTAGCATGTGCATCGGAATACACCCGGTGATAACTCCTAACGCCTCGGCAGAGACTGTTCTGTATGCACAAGCCACCCTCAATAGACTCTTCCTATCTGCTCGGGTGAGCTGCTTTCTGTACGCCTTTGTTAAAACTGCAGAACTCCAGACAGGCGCAGCGTAGAGGACGATCGATTGCGCAACAGAATGAAGGGCCCTCCTCTCAGTTTTGGGCCCTCCAATGTTGGGGATGATCCCTCCCAATGCGGCGGATGTCACCGCAGCTCTTTGAGTTACCGCTTTTACGTGCTCCCCCCACTTTCCGTTTTGACTCAGAGTCACCCCTAAATACCTCACGCACTTCTTTGGAACCACTCTCTTTCCTGCTTATTCAAATGTTATCCCGTCCCTTTTCCTTGGTCCCTTGAGAATTATAGCCTCGGTCTTACCCGCAGCCAGTTCTAGCTCATGCATTTTCATCCATTCCTCGACTTGGTCGCATGTACGCTGTGCACCAAAGATAAGGTCCTCCCTGTCCCGCGCCATTACCAGCATAGCAAGGTCCTCCGCAAATGCGAAAGGGGTTACACCCTCTCCGTATTGTTGGCTCACAACCCCGTCATATGCCAAGTTACCACAGCGTGGGTCCTAGGACCGACCCCTGCGGCACTCCAGCCGCCACGTCAACCACTACTTTTTCTACCACAATTTTCCTCTCTGACAAATAGTCGGAGACCAAATTTATCAAGTACCTCGGACACCTTCTCTCTCGTAGAGCATTCATTACCTCTTTCCATTTTAATCTGTTGAACGCATTTCGGACGTCAAACAACAGTAGGATTGCCCACCTCTTGTTATCTTGTTAACCCCCACCCCGCGTAACTCCCGGAAGACTTTCATCAGCGCATCCACCGTGCTCCTGTGCTTTCTGAAACCGTACTGCCTGAGTGACAGCCCGCCTGACTCTTCAATCACTGTGTCTATTTGCCCTCTTAGGAGCCTCTCGTATAATTTACCTATGCACGACAAAAGGCAAACAGGTCGATACTTGTCTTCCCCCTTTGGGAGTAGCACGAGCCTCGAGATCTTCCAATTTGCCGGAAATCGCTGAGTTTCAAGCAGTACATTAATGTGGTCCAAAAGCCACGTTGGCTCCATACTGCCAATGCGTTTCACCGCTTCTGGTGGTATTCCATCGAGTCCCGGAGCCTTTCGTGTCTTTAGGGCACTCAACGCTTCGTTGAGTTCGTCTACGGTAAAAGGTACAGCTCGCCCAGCTTCGGCGTCCCACTGCACTCCATGCCAATGGCCGGGTGGAAATAGCTCTCTGGTAACCTCAAGCTTCCTGTCCAGCGGCATCTCATACAGAGGGTACAGCTTGAACTGGTTCATTACGATTTTGTACCCCTGACCCCAAACGTCCTCATCCAACTTATCACACAGTTCTCTCCAGTACCTCTTCTCGGCTCGGATCTTCCTATTCAATTCCTTCTTTAGCACGTTGTATATTATATCCATTCTGCTAGCTTCGGTTACTTCTCCTTTACCTCTTGCCCTCGTAGCTTGTCTTCTGATGGCAATGCATTCCTTTCTCTTATTGGCGATCTTTTCGCACCACCAATAAGGCATTTTTCTTTTTTCATCTACCCTGTTTATGCAATTTCTCATAGTCTCTCTTATTATTGATTTAAGTCCTTCTGCCGATGGCGGTTGGCATCTTCTCCCCTCTATCAACCATCTAGAATACTCATCAAACGCTAACCAGTCCGTTCTATCTCCACCTCTGCTTTCTGTTTGGTTCGCTGATGACTCCACGTTGGTAGTCCCTACTCCGAGGATCGAAAAGCCAATGTAGCGGTGTTCTGTAGCAGTGTCATCCGGCAGAACGGTCCAGTCTCGAATTTTTCTCACCGCATTCTGTGTGGCACAGGTGATATCGATATATGAATGCGAATTTCCTCTCACGAACGTTGGTTCCCGACCATTATTTAAGAGAACTAAGTCCAGAGTTCCTATCCATTCAATAAGCATTTGACCGCGAGAGATAATCCGCAGATATATGACCTTCCTCGTCACAATTAAAGCATTTTACAGTGTTACTTTGACACTGGGATTGCACATGGCCCTCCATCCCACATTTCCAGCACCCCCTTTTGCTTCCCCCTCACAGTCTCTTGCTATGTGGCGTGTGCTTGGCATCTATATCATCGTGTCACCTTCACCATCTCCTTTACCGTGACGTGTACCATCCTAATCTTTATTCTTTCTGCCACTAAAAGTCTTCTGGCTATGTCCTCATCCACCTCCACATAACAAATTCTACTTTCTCCCCTATTTGCCCTTATTTTTCCAACTATTTCACATGCTTCCTCCCTACCAGCAAATTTCTCCACCGATTCGACGATGTCTTTTTTTGTTGTTTTGATGCTACTAAATTCTTGACTTGTTCCGCCATTTTCCTGCCTCCATCTAATTCCCGGACCACATCTTCTTGACTGGTTTGTCTAACCTTGTTTATGACGACATCCTCTCTCTTTTACAAGTTTAGCATAGGGCTTGTCCTTCGGTTTTGTGATAATTACCATCCCTTTCTTTTCTGTGGCTACTATTTGCCTTTCCTTAAACGTTTTGCTGTATATCGTTGCCGTTATCTTCTTTCCTCTTGCTGCCCACTCTAGCACTTTTCTTGATTTTGCCACTCCTAGTGCTGCTATCCCTATCTTTTCTTTATCCATTCTTTCCATACGGTCGAATAGTTTCCTGGCTGCTGCCAAGAATTTAACAGCCATTGGTTCTTCTCCTCTCCTTTGTTTCAGCTTGTGGACAAATTTTTTTGATGCCCTCTCTCTCCCATTTTCCTCCACTATACATGTTATTTGAGGCATAGTCCCAATTCCTCCAGTTTCATCTTCTTCCACGTATAATCCGGGGAGGTCTGGGTACCTTGCACTAAAATCCCCATTCACTCTGCGTCAGCAGCATCCTCTGTTACCAAGATTTCCACATCGTCCGCTGCCTCCAAAATTCCTTTTTCACAGATGGTTACTTTATCATAAACCTCCTCTGACCATTCTTGATCTACTACTTCACTTATTTCCTCGGTGCTTTCTGCCGTATTCATTTTCTTATATAGTTCCTCAATCCTTTTTCTTTGTAATTCTGGGTCCTCTTCCCAATTTACTTCTACCTGTGTCCCTACGCACCTCGTAGTTGTTGCTACAGTTATTTTTGTTTGCGTCCCTATTGTTGTTACGCATCTTCTTATACCTTTCCTTTTTTCAATATCCTCTGTAGCACTATACATTAACTCTCTAATGTTTCTTTCCATTTCGCACCAAATCTGCCGTACCTTTGCGGCACCCTGTTTGATCTCGTTCTTTGTATTTACCACCGCCTTTGTTAGGTTCACTAACTCGTCGATGCATCCCTTCATTTTTGACATTCCTTTCTCTGTTTCACTTCTTTTTAAATTGATCTTACTTTCATTCTTATTTCAACCAGCTCCTTTCTCTCCGTGCGATTTCCTTTTCTTTTTTCTATTAGTGTTGGTCGTCCATTCACTCTCGTCATTACTAGCCCCCGTTTCGTTTTCACTGCCATTCTTCTCCAGTGTTTCACCTATGTCCTCGTTTTCCCCTTCGTTCTTCTCCGTTTGCTCAACATTTTTCTCCCCCCGACTGCCCTTTTCTTCCTCTTCCGCTAATGTCGCCAGCCTCTCTTCGCCTATATCCTCCATAGACTCTTTTACCCCTATGCTTACCTTCTTTTTTATTAAATATTTTTCCATTTTTCTTCCCACGAGTTGGGTCGATTCTTCGGTCCAGCGGGGCAGTGCGCCCATACTCCGCCAAGGCTACAATCCCCTTCGGTTCGCCTTCTCCTTAGGGCATCGCTTGAGACCCACTTTTAACCTTGGGCCATGCACCCCTTCGGCACCATGGTGTTACACCTTGAGGTTAGGGTGGCGATATAGAATGATGCATAGCCGCCTGTTCTATGCATATCCATTTGTTCTCAGTGGTTTTTTACTGGTTTTTGTATTAGTGGAGGTTTTCTCCTCGGGTATAGGTTTGGGTATCAGGACGTGTATGATGGGTAGGGGTGGGTGTAGTATGATTGGGAGTTTTTGTTATGACACAGGGACAGGTTAGGAATTTGGGTAGTGGACAGCGGACAGATGCTCCATTTAGTCGCCTTTTACGACAAGCAGGAGAAGCCGTGAAGGTATTCTACTTGAGCGGCCCGCCTTCACACGGGGGTGGTTACCAGTAGGTATTGTGTCTTCTTAGTTAGGTAGTGTACACGATTAGACACTGACACGTACTTCAGATTTTTTTGTTAGTTTTACCAAAGTAATTTGAGTAAATATATTTTACGTGTTATTAATAAGGTAAGTAAAATGCATGATTTCTTGCGGTATACAGTACTGCGCATATTTTTCTCAATGATATTTTTTGTTGTTGTTTACAAACAACATCATGCATATCTAGTAAATTTGATCTTTTAGATAAAAATCATGGGTTGGAAAGACTCACAAAGAACTTGTTGATATAATAGATAGGCTTTGGCATAGCGAAGATGGGTTTGATGATGATGATACTGTCGATCCAGATTTCTTACCTGACGAACAAGTTGGTACATATAAGTCTGATAATTAGTGATAAGTCTGATAATTAGTGATCAAAAATACTAGATGTTTTTTTTTTTTATTTTTAGACATTGTTTGGAGGAAAAAATTCGAACTTATCCGAACAGCCACTGGAATTTAGAGTCTTCTAAATTATATCCTACAAGTAGAAAGTCCCATTTCAATAATAACGAGAATGCCTTATCCCGTGACAATCCAAACCCGTGATAGAGTTTATAAAATTAGACCAATAAATTGATCACCTCAATAAAGCATTTTCAAACGGAATTCCATCGGAACAAGATCTGTCCGTCGATGAGCTAATTTGTTCCACCAAAGCTAGGCACTACATGAAGCAGTACCTACCAAACAAGCCACATAAATGGGGTTTTAAATTTTTTTGTCTTGTGCAGTAGCTCTGGATATGTGTATCGTATAGAATTATATACAGGACAAGAGAATGATCAAAAAACGAGACCTGCTTTTGAACCTGACCTCGGAACAACTGCAAATGTTGTAGTGAGATTGGCTAGAATTATTCTTAGGAATATGAGTCACAGACTTTATTTTGACAATTATTACTCTTCTATACCTTTCTTTGTATATCTTTTCAAACAAGGTATCCACAGTTTAGGAACCGTAAGGAGGAATAAAATTCCAAATTGTAAGCTTCTGGATGAAAAGGCTATGAAAAATGAAAAAAGAGGAACTAGTGTAGAGTTTGTTGGTACTTGCGATGATGTGGAAATAAGTAGCTTAGTGTGGAAAGATAACAAATTAGTTACGTTTCTATCGACTTTCGCTGGCGAAGTTTCTAAAACTACTGCCAGGAGATACCTATGACAAAAAAGAAAAGAGAACAAAAGAAGTAAGTTGTCCATATCTTGTACAAGAATACAACCGTCATATGGACGGTGTTGATTTGTTGGACAGCAATGACAGCAAAAAAATTGTATTTTAGAATATTTTACCATCTACTAGATCTAACCGTTGCTAATAGTTGGATTCTTTACAAGAATTCAGCTGAACATAGAACTGGCGCGAAGCCTAAAGTCACACACGCTCAGTTTAGAACACAACTGAGAGAAGCATTACGCAGGACAGAAGAGCGATTCATCATTGCAAAAAGGGGAAGACTTTCAGAAAGTGAAACTGAGGAGGCGCTACAAATAAAGAAGAGAAAAGACCCAGTTACAGGTTATGCCAGTAAAGGATGTTCGAATGGATTGAATTCACCATTGGCCTGTAAGGTCCGAAAAACAGATAAGGTGCAAATTTCCACAGTGCAATGGCTATACACATGTGTTGTGCGAAAAGTGTGGTGTAGCAATTTGTTTCACTAAAACGAAGAAAGGTTTTAAAAATTTTCATTTTTTCCTAAATATTGTTTTACATATCCTTATTTGCATAATGTTGTTCATAAACAACACTTATTATTATTTTTCCAAAATAAAAAAAAATAGTTGTTCAGAATTTTTTTATTTTTTCCCGTAAAGATAACGAAAATTCAATCTGCAAACTTTTTTGTAACGAAAAATAAAAAATTATGCAGTGAAGGGTTAATGAATATTTACACAATAATTGGTACTAGAGAAGTTTTGCGAGAACTCAAAAAATAATATCAAAAACTAATGTAAGTAACTAATGTGGTTCAAAGGTTTCAGATATATTTAAAATGTTAATAGGGAATCTAGCTTTGGGCTAAAACGATCTCATTGTAAATGGAAATCAAAATTAGAAACAAAGGCATCAACATTTGATACATCTTGTATTTATGTCCTAAGTATGCCAAGTTTCAACTTTGGGTCTTTATCTGGAGTTATCTATAACTTTGGTGATCTTTTTACCCCAAATTTATTTGAGATTTTTCTCAAATAAAGAAAAACCTATATACCAACTTTCAAGATGTGGATTTTTTCTTGGGAGGTATTTGTTTCACACAGTTTCAAAAAGTCCTTAATAACATATCAAACTATCTGCTGGAAGTTTGGGTAAAAATTAGTACAAAAAAGATAAGCGTACCAACTTTTCAGGTCGAGTGGATTGGCAGCAAATTTATGGAGTTAGTTGATAGTTAACTACTCCTCTGAGCCTGTAAGTAAATGAAAAAAGAGGAAACCTTGGTGTGTACTCCGTGCTAAGCTAGCCTGTATTGGAAAAATCTACAATGGTCTACCAGTGATTTTTATGGGTCAACTGAGTGTATTAACAACTTGATTTATCCTGATCTACCACTTTTTTTGATGATCAATCGGCATCTTATGTAAAATGGTATTTAAACACAAACATCATCACCTGAAATATTAAATAAAACTGATTAAATTATGTTTATATATGTTTATTTAGTATTTAATTTTTAGTTTCTTTAGTAATCTTAATTAGTAATTAATATTTATAGTCTAAGTATAATTGAAATGTTACATTTTTTATGCTTAGCGGGAGGGTAAGTATAAACTTGAGTTAAAGCTTGTGGGGTCGCCATACTGGTGCCCTGGCCGAAATCTTGGGAAAATAAGGGGAAAGGGTTTTCGCACTGCATCTCCTAAACTAGCAATCCAACAAAAAATTTTATTAGACATTATTGGTAGAAAATTAAATTGCCTACAACTTTATTTTTATTACTTTTAGCCGTAAAATGGAATATAAAAAAGTTATAAACAAAAATAAGCAAACATTTTGGAACAAATATTCTTTTGGGCCTTATAACTTTTTTTCTTCTAATTTTACAATAAAATGACATCAGAGCTATATCATAGAGGCCTTTTCATAGAATAATTTTTTCTACAAATCAAAACTCCAGCACACTGATTTTCTGCAGATGCAAGTGAAACTGTGAAAGTATGTGTGGTTGCCGACAAGTAGACCCCAGTGGCCCCAGTGCTCTGCAGTGTACCTCAATTGTTCAGGTAAAACCTGCAGTGACATTATGGAAATATTAAAATTAATCGAAGAATTCAAAAATGTTACCCACAATGACCCCAATTCTAACTTTCGTTCTTTCGCAAACATTCACCTTCGATACTGAATTAGATCCTGAACCGCAGCCTAGACCATAAAAAAATTAAAAAACAATAGCTGGAAAACAACTTTTTAAATATATAATTATGCTTAATATTATCTCGGCTGGAAATTGTCAGTGAATTAGGCCTAATGGTATCCACTTAAAAAAACGCGCCTCCAGACTCTTCCTCATAGATGGTCAAGAAAAAGGTCGAATAATAAAATAATAAATTATATGAATAAAAACATAGATAATAAAAAACTAAGCCTAATGGTTCGTTTTTATCGTATTCTTATGAGTATTCAAGAACTCGGTCAACTTCGTGAGTGCTGTAAAACCCACAGAAATTAATGAAATTTAATTTCATTAATTTCTGTGGGTATATATACAATACCCATTTCTGTGGGTTTCATCTACACTTTCATCAGAAGATGAAGACGCTTCCTTAAATATTCTGCTTTTAGCTGGCATCTTTTCGTGTTACACTTCATATCTTTTTTCGATGTCTTTATTGGTGCAGATTGTTTTGAAATTTTACTTGCACGTCTGTTCTTTTTTTTTTTTTGTTTAAATATTTCTTTAAAGGGCGTTGAAGTCAGAATCTCATCTGAATGTTGTTTCCGTCTTAAAGTTTTTTTCTGGGTATTTGATAGTCCGGATATTGGCATTAATTCTGTAAATGATATGTTTGGTTTTGGAAATACATATTGTTTGGATTGCTGTCTGTAAACCAATGTTTGGACTTAGAGATCTTTCATTTCTTTCTTCCATTGTTGAATTTACTTCCAGAGTCTCCGAATCTTTTAAAGTATCAGATGCCAGAAAGTCTTCGTCACTGAATACGTTTAGATTAACAGGACATATACCATTTACCTAGAATCATTTAACTGCCTCCTCCACTGTAGCGATTCGAGTATAAGTACTGTTAAACAAGGATGTTAAGTCATCTACGTAAAGTGGCTGTATCTTGTGGGACGTATGTGACGGTAATGAAAACATGTGTATTCCATTGATTTTGCAGAATAAATAACTATTAAGGAAAGTATGGCTACTATGTTTTTCCAAAATAAGAAGGAAAAACATAGTAGCCAGAATTCAGAAATAAATTTTCAGTCGTCCAACCTGACTTATTGCGTTGATAGATAGACCCAGGAAGGCCTCCTAGTTCTAATAATGGCGTCATAAGCTGTCTGAGGTATATAAACATTGGTATATTAAAGAATTCAGAGGCACTAATTGCACAACACACAGTATGGTTTTTACTTCGCTCCCAACTACTTACAACACCAACTTGTTTTTGTCTTTTTTGTGCCAGAATATTGCAAGGGTTTTTGACCGTAGAAATCTGTAGGACCTGTTTCATCTACGTTAAATATCCTCGCAGAATTAAATTTATACCGCTTCATTAAGACTTCGAGGTTGGAAAAAAATCGTCGAACTTCATACCTATTGAATGCCTTCACTCTGTTGTCGCCAGATAGATAGATTTAGAGAGGTGGCCTTTTGGCCTATTCCACTGCGATCTTTTCAGATCTATTGTGGTCCTGAAGTCCTAGATAACATTTTCTAGCCTGACCCTTTTTAAAAAGTCTAATAGCTTCGAGACTGTGGACCTTCTATGTAGCTATTTGCCGGTGGATTTTCTTCTACTAATGCAAAGAACCGCACATTTGCCAATGTGCGTCTATGTCACACTGACATAGAATATGCTCTGCTGTTTCTTCTTCGAGGTGACCGCATCTGCACAGGTGATCATCTGATAATCCATCAGCTTCAAGTGTCTATTCAGCTTACAGTGCGCTGTTAGAAGACCTACTATGGCTTTGACTGTTTTTCTGTGTTTGCTTATTAGGTCTGCCGTAAATTTTGGCTAATGTTCTGTAATGAACTGTTTCGCCTGTCTTTGTCCTGGTGAATTCCTCCACCATTCCAGAGATTTGTGAGCTACCCACTTTCTTGTAGCCGTTCTTGTTACTGACTTTGCAACGCCGCAGAAGGGTTCCGGTCCAATGAATGGCATTGATTGGCCATTTCATCTGCTTTTTAATTGCCCTTATGACCCTCGTGGCCCAGTACCCAGGCTACCGTGACCTTGCTACCGTCTCCTAGTTTATTTAGGGCACGCACACAATCCCATACTAGCTTAGAATTGACCTCTACAGAATTGAGTGCCTTAAGCGCTGCCTGAATATCTGTAAAGATGGCAACTGAACGTTCTTTCCTGCCTTTCTATTTTTTCCACGCAGTGATGGATTGCCGTTATTTCCGCCTGGAAAACTGTCACATTCTTAGATAGACTTACCGGGAAATATATCCTTGATTTGTCCCTACTATGCCGGCTCCCACACCCTCCGATGTTTTTGAGCCATCCATGTTCCAGGTAGCAGCAGCTTGCATGGGTACACCTTTATGCCAGTCTTCCCTGCCTGGTATCTTAATTGTGAACTTAATCTTAAGCTTAATTGTTAAAGCTATATCTCGTAGCTGTTGCATCGATAGGTTGTCCCATCACAATATCGACTTTTAGCTCCTCGATTAGCTTTCTGTTGTCAGCACAATGCATCTGGCTTATATGTCGCTGACTATGGATTAATCTGTGCATCTCTGATCTGACTTCGCTCTGTATAAAGATATGAAGTCGTGGTAGATTCAGCAGGACTTCCAACGATGCAGTAGGAGTTGTTTTTATGGCCCCTGTAATACACAGGCATGCTAGCATTTGTGTATTACTTAGCATCCTTATTGCTCCTACTTGCTGTCTCTTTGTACACCACGTCACCGAGCCATAGGTTATCATTGGTCTAATAACCCTCGTGTATAACCATAGAGTCATTTTGGCGTTAAGTCCCCAATTCTTACCATACATTCTTCTACATCTGCACAGGGACATAGTAGCTTTCTGTGTGGTTTTCCGAATGTAAGTATTCTATGTAAGCCTATGATCAAAATACACCCCAAATTATTTTGTTTCTTTGGCAAATGAAATCTCTGTTCCTCCCAGCACCGGTGGTTTTAGGCTTTGTAGTGCTGTTTTTTTTGGTAAAGTTGACGATTTGTGTTTTCTGAGCATCTGACTATCAGTCTCTCTTGTTTACACTAATTGTCAACTATATTTAGGGCTGCTTGCATTCACTCAGACGCCACCTAAGCAAACCTGCCCCTGACAACGATTGCTATACCGTCAGCATATCCTAGATAGAATAAAAGTCTTCTGTGGACAGATTTCTGAGGAGATCATCTACCAAGGTTGCCCAAAGTAGAGGGCACAACTCCTCCTTGTGGACAGCCTCCACCTACTTTTGCTTTGATGGTTGCTTTACCCAGAGTGGACATTACTGTCCTATTCTCCAGGGATGCCCTTATCCATCTGCATATTACCGCAGGTGCGCCTCGTCTGCTCATAGCTCCTTTCAAAGAGCTGGTAGTAACATTATTAAATCATATCTAAAAAAATCTTTCATATCTAAAAAAAGCGGCTATTGCTATATAACCTTTGTCTTCCATTGACTTTGAGATAAGCCTATTTAGATCATCCAACGCAGAGTCCGTAGATTTACCAGGTTGGTATGCATATTGACGATTGCTTAGAGGATTATCTTTTAACACTTCGTCTCTGATGTACCTATCAAGAAGCCTTTCCAGCGTTTTTAATAGAAAAGAAGATAGGCTTATCGGTCTATATGACTTTGGTGTTAAGTCTGATACTTTACCTACCTTAGGCAAGTATATAACTTTAACCTTTTGCCATATTTCCGGTACGACCCCCCATGCTAAACTGGCTTTGAGGAGCTTGCATAGGTGTGGTATCAATACCTGTATTCCCATATGCAATTATATTAGATATATGCCATCTGTCCCTGGAGACTTATATGGCCGAAACTTATTTATAGCCCATCTAATTCTGTTTGGTCTTGTGATTGCTTTGGCTATTTCCCAATCTGTAGACAGGGAGCCTAGTCAGCCGTTGGTCTATGTTGCTTTGCCTATATGCATCATTCAGAATTTTTGAGCCCGGAAAGTGCGTGTTTATCACTTCTCTAAGACTATGGATTCGAGAACATGCCGGGATATCTGTAATCTCCTCGCAAAACTCTCTCCATGAATTCCTTTTAGCTTTCCGAATTTCTTTATTGTATAGCGTTAGCTTATACTTGTAGGCATCTCAGTCTTGATTACTTTTGGCTTTGTTAAATAGGCTTCGGACTTCCGACCTCATCCTCTTTAAGCCGTTGTTCCACCAGATTGTATTACTGTATGTACTTTCTCTTGTTTTTTCTGGACAGTTTTCCTGGTAAGCCGTCATAATAGCTTCGCTTACCGTTTCTGCCACCGAATCTATAACCTCTGGGCCTTTAAACACGATCATACTTTCCCGGGAGATTTTTACTGGGGGACTCCCTATATCCTACCCAGTGTGTATCTCTAGGACTTCTGTATTTAATTTCCGATGGAAAAATATCAAGGTCAAATCGTGCATATCTATGATCCTAACATGAGGGTTCGTCAGACACAACCCAATTTGTTAATATTGTACCGTTTTTAAATAAAACGAGTGGCTCTTAATTTATATAAATATATTTATTTATATAAATACAAGTTTACAGCACGAAAATATCTTATCAACTAAACTTAACTCATAGAAGGTATGCTTATATATAAAAGTTATTATGTACTAGAATATTCTAACGTAGTCCACCTCTAATTCGTTTGCTTGTCGGGTCGAACTCTCCAGTGGTCGACAGTTCCAGTCGCTTCTAGGACAGATCATCCTCGTCCCGGCCTGCAACCGTTATATGGGCTACATAGAATGCATGTTCGTAACAATATACCACTTATCTTGCTTATGCATAGTGTTAAATCCAACACTTCTTTGCGTGCCTTAGTGACAAAAGTTGGCTTGTATCCTATATTGGATATAACCAAACTATCAGATAAGGTGAAATTCAAAATAGACTCGCCCCTTGCATTGATGTTTGTGCTGCCCCATATGGTGTTTCTGCGTTGGCATCTCATCCTATAATGAGCTGTAACCCTTTTCCTAGACAATATGCAACTATGTCACTTATAAAGTGACATATTTGCATATTGTAATTGTTGCATATCAGAGAACCAAAGTGCGGCAATTACTAGAAGAGCAAGACTAGCATGGGCAGGATTTGGAAAACTTAGTTGGATACTTATGAACCGCAAAATACACCAATACTTGAGGAGCAAAGTGTTCAACCAATGCATCCTTTCTATTATGACATATGGATGTCAAACCTGGACCCTAACCAAGGCAAACATGAATAAACTAGCCACAACAGAAAGAACAATGGAAAGAGTAATGTTAGGTATACGACTGTCAGATAAAAAGAGGAACGACTGGGTGAGATCCAAAACAAAAGTCGAGGACATAGCAACAAAAATTGCCTAAGTTAAATGGAGCTTCGCGGGCCACACTGCTAGACAAAGAGACCAACGTTGGAATACTACAATACAACATTGGAGACCTTACGAAAGTAAACGACCAAGAGGAAGACCACAGATGAGATGGGTTGATGACATTAAAAGAATAGCCGGAACAAATTGGAAATATGTTGCTCAAGATAGAGACCGATGGAAGGAGTTGGGAGAGGCCTATGTCCAAACATAGACGACGAAGGCTAAGAAGAAGAAGAAGAAGTCACTTATAATGCTTGGTGGACACAGAGCCTCATCGCCTGGAAAGTAGGCTGAACACACCACCAGTTTTTTCTCTCCTTCTTCCGTGGTTATAGTTAGAACAGCTGTAACAATATCATCGATGCAGAGCACCGGGATTAGTGTACAATCTACTCTATTACTGTGAATTATACACGACCTTGGCCTTATAGCTTTGGGTATGTATAAAACCTTACCTTGTTTAGTTGATATTCCAGCAATCTTCTCACCTATCCTCCAAGGCTCCTGCAGGATACCTCAATACCTTCTTGTTCCTCTCTTCTAACTAGCGTTGCCGATGCGGCTTTTTCATGTTGAAGATTGGCCTGCAGAAGCCTTATTTCTCTCTTCATTGCGAAGAGATGTCCGGTTCTAGATCTATGGACATTCCTTCTGCACACATTTGGACATTAGTCCTTGTGAGTGTGTCAGCTCCACAAGAAAGAAGGTTGATACTCTTCCTGAACCTCCACATGTAGGGAAGTTTCCCCTGTTTTACTGTAACGAGTTGCTACTGGCTTTTCATTCCATGTTTTTGTCTTCCCCTCTTTGGGTCGGAATTTTAACTGTCCTACTCCGAAAAAGGGTGACATTTTTAATTTCTGGAGTTCTTCTCGAGATTCAGAATCCATCGAAAAGGTCCATAACACCACTTTGTCTGAAGGTTTACTACCCCAGACTGTCCATAGATGTGTCCTGAGCCCATGGTTACTTATCCTTAGTCTATTAAGGATCCTTTTGGACTCAAGGCGTTCCCCATGTTCGTCCTGTACGAAGATAGTGCATGAGTGCGGCTTGGGTATATCTTCCCCCTCCACAGCCCTGAGAGATGCACTCTCCCATGCTTCATTGTTTATCGACTATCTAGTCTAGATCCGCTGAGTTCAGTCTCAACTGGGACACCACGTGAAGGGTGCAATTAAAGATTGATTACACGCCCCTAATCATTGTTGGCGGTACCCAGCGGTCTTGGGATAGTTTAAGGAGGTGCAAACTCCTAACACTCTCCGTGCAAAATTTGTTCTTTTCCCGCTCAGCTTTGCGTCGATTAGAAGAAGAGCTTATCCCCCGGTCCCTCTGGTGACACTTGTTGGTTCTGGTTTCCTTAGACTTAAACTAGGGTTTAACAAAAGTAAAAATAGTTTTGAGAAAAGTAAAACTTGGTTTGCAATTTCCGTTACTTCATGTTTTATAAATGTTGCAGAACGTCCTACGTTCAGGAGTGCATACGTCAGTTCGTATTCTATCTCTGATTGAACTATAAGGAAGGTATATCTACTGCTAGCACTCCAAATACTTGTCTTATTTTGAATAGACTACGAAGCACTTTCAATCACATCGACTGACCAAGAAGCAATTTGGGCGGTCCTTTTTCTTTCACGAAGCATCTGAAAAGTAAAAAAAAAAATATTGAAAGCCATTCAGATAACGATATTCTATTTTAGGGTAACTACTCTTACTATGGGGTAATCCCGCTTATAGTGAGTGGCATTACCCCACTTTATTAACTAATGATCAATAGACTAGAAAATCTTAACAGTATGTCTGTACTTACCATTAAACACAAGTTAGCACAATTTTACATCAAATATCTGCTTAATTTATTTTTAATTACACCGTCCTTGCTATACAGCGGAATGAAACGAACTGAGCTCGGTATTGTTAAGTATAACGGAATACACAAGCCAGCGTTGCCCAATCGTGTCCGTATTATAGTTTTCGTGGTAAATCGGTCTGAGCGGCATTGCTCACGCGAATGTAATTCCCCCATGTTCCCCTACTCTACAAGAACCTCATGTATCTAATCATGTGCCAATTATTATTTCCTCACAAAGTTTCTTCGCAACGGAAGCCACTTCCAGTAGAAAACATAGAATATGCAACCATAGCAGAGCCAATTGAATGATGTATACCAGTACTTTGCAAACAGTGGAAATATCATTACTCTAAAGAATTGTTGACAAATATAAACCAGGCAGCCAACATCACTATCTCAAGATATTCTTCCATTAAGGAAAAAATATAGGCCATATTCCGAAACTATGGTGAAACAATCATTGTCAGTTAGCAGCTGAAAGTAGAAAACACGCGTTTATTAATTAAACACAGAATCTAAGACTCCAAAATCTAATGGAGTATAAACGACTCGACGCTGTTGCAAAGAAAATTTGCAAACAGAAGAAAAAGAAGAATTAGATTGATTTTTGCGAAAGCCCAAACTCAAGAACAACATTAATAGATGTCTGGTGAAAAGTTAATTGTTTTAAAAATCACAAAGAATCTAACAAAGTTCCTATTGAATTAGAAGATACATGGTTGTAGGAATTCCACAGAAAAATTGCTCCGACATCGGTTCCAAATGACGACATCGTACAAGAACATTCAAACAGTACCCAGACAAAACCACAATTTCGACGAAAATTTTCATCCATGGGAAGTACTACTTAAACAAAGTAATAATACGATAATACTTTGCCTACCTACTCCAGGTATAGATAATGTGTCATATTCGCTGTTGTACAACTTACCGATAGAATATAAAATTTCACTAGTAAACACTTTCAACAATATTTGGACAAATAACTATAGGTTTGACTATTGATTATAGGTTTTGAAGATTGGGCTCTAAAAATTGAAATTCCATAGATACTCGTCAATAAAAGTAATAAATTTGATTGATCTCACGAGAATCATAAAAAATAGCAAAAATCGCGCAACGTATATTTATGTAACAACTTTATAAAAACTAAGTTCATTTGCAGCGACACAAAAATTGAATACGAAAGCTATACTCTTCACCTTTAGAAGCCATTTTGATTTTTGTCGATAGGATCAAAAGATATCGAATTTTTACCGTTGGCTTGATACAAATTTTATTTAAAATTGATTTCGCGCTCATAACTGAAATTTAAAGTTAATTAGTGAACGGTGCGTTTTTCATAAAAAGTGATACTTCACATTTTTATTCAAAATTATCTAAGCCACATTTTCCATTTGAAATATTTTTTTCTGCGGTTTTCTGAGGTTTAGTGGCATTTTCGTATCTGACGACTGGATTATAATTGAAATTCAGTCGACTTCAAAAACAAAAAATAACAAGTCTGGCTAATTGGCTCTGCCAAAGCCATTTTTCAGGGAAAAAAATACAGCTTAAATGTTTAAAATTAGTTTATTCAAATGTAATAGAAAAATAATTTATATTGAACTTTTAAAATAAAAATGTTTAATTTTTTTTTTAAATTATGTAGGCAGTAAAATTATCATAAATATCCTCCGCTTTGTTCCTAAGCTAATAAAAAAGCAGAAAATTAAAAAATATAGTCTAACCTAAACAAATACCTATATTATCTAATAAAGTACTACAAAATAATAATAATACTGTCTTACGTTAAAAATACTGCCATACGTTGTTTAGGAGAGATTGGTACACATATTTATTCTCTTTTGAAGTATAAGTTAAAAAAATTAAGAGACATGGATAAGATAGTTGAACAATAATAATTGTTAGAATGAGTAATAAATCTATACCTTTATATCAAGGTTCTTATTTTACTTTTATTATTGCTGTATTTTAAAATCAATAGGACTATATTTTATTTTACGGATTTCTTAAATACCTTTGTAAAAAATATTCTACAGATGGTTCTTCTAATAATTGTAGATATAAAAATAATTAATTGTTTATCTTTAAATTCTTGTAAAAAATCGAATGAGATCCATGTCGGTAGATTTAGATGACGTTTCAGAAGACGCTTTATTTGAAGTTTTATTGAAGTAGGACCCAGTCTTAGCTCAATTCAAAGAAAAAATTTAAATATTTATTCAAGAAATTAAGGTAAAATTACCCATAATTTCTTTTTTAATTTAGGAGTAAATATCTTAATACTTTGATATTCTTACCTCACAAATTCACGAAAACAAATAATACAAGTTGCACAGAATGAATGTTCATAACTAAAAGTCCTTATTTACTCTTCAAACAATTAAAAAAAAACAATATTTTCAATTTCCTTATGAGCAAATACACGGGAATTAGATATGTTTGGAAATGTTTTATAAGCCCCGCCCATTGTGACGTCTTTTCTTATTTGGTCCATTACCACTGGTTTCCTAAATTAAGTGTGTGCGTAGACCATCGAGCAAAAAGACAAAAGAGGGAATCTAATTGTTATGAAAAGGAGGCCAAAAAAGTGGCCTCTGATGGCGGACATATCCGGAAATTCGAATGCGCCAAATTTAAATTTCATGACACTTCACAATAATCATACAGTGGTGTAGGGGTTCTAATTTATCTATTTATTTGTTATATTAGATAATATTAATATTACATAATATTAATACATAATACACTTAAAATACTTTTTAACTAGGACACAATAAAGTTTTAATTAAATAATAACAATAATAGTCTAAAATGTGAAGCAATTGTTAAAAAACTTCAATAGAAAATACAAATAATCTTTCATGTGATAGTTGAGAAATAAAATAACCTAACTAAATTTGATTTCTTAAACAAGGAAAGAGTCTCTCTTTCCTTGTTTAATGTGGCCTCTCAAGATGGCACTTCCTGTCTAACAATATTTTTGCCCCCACTACCTTTACATTCCCTCTTTTGTCTTTTTTCTCGATGGCGTAGACAAAGACACTTCAACAGAACTAATATAATACCAATATCGACTAATTCAATACATGAAAAAACCTAATAATTAAGTTAATAGGAACGTGACCTTATTTAATTTGCCAAAACTAGTATTTTTGATTACTTTCATGTATTATAAAAAGGATCACAAGCTCGCATTTAATGTAAGGCTCTAACCAAAGTGTCGAGTTAATCAGATTATATCTTATATATCCTATCCTCTGATTTTGTACTCGTTGGAACTTTAAAGTCACACTTGTGTATTTTAATACTAAAGTAATTTTTTTGTACTTTTAATTTAATTTTGTATTATTCCGAACCCGGAATCTTTTGCGAAAAGTAACTGCAAGACGTTCTCAAACGTAACATTTGGCGACCGTGATAGGACTTACATACGGATGCGCTTAAAAGTTCGTTTTTGTCGCGATGATAGGAAAAGTTAACCTTTTTAAGTGAAAAATGGAACCAGATAAAAAAGCGCAGAACGGTGCTTCGTAGTGCATTTACGAAATTTGCTAATGTTTTGGACAGTTTGTTAATGTTAGCTGAACCGGTGAACACTCGACCCTAGCCGAAAATAAGCGTATAGTAGGAACTTTTACAAGTACAGTGAGCTTTGTGAAGTGGAAAGTGCGATACTTGAAAATATATATTCGAAGAAGCTTCTGAAGAAGAGTTAAACAGTGAGATGGAGGCAAAGGATAAATACAGTGCAAAAAGTACAAATATGATGACATACCAGGTTCGGTAAGTTCAGAGTCATTAAGTGTAAAAGATAAGTGGAAATTTAAATTACCTAAAATCAAGTTCAAGAAATTTAAAGGAGACTTGAAAGATTGGTTTCCCTTTTGGTCGCAGTTCAAAGTAGTGCATGATAATCCATCAATTTGTTTAACTTTCAGATAGTTTGTAGATACTAGTAAGGCCAGACGATTAGTGGAGAGTTTTACTAAAATATTAAGTATATGACTAGTCCAGTCGTCAGAGAGTTGACCCCTAAAAATTATACGAACAAGCTGAATTTTGCAAAGAATATTAATTTTGGGACCCCAAAAAAGATGCAAAAAAATTTACCACTTTTACCTACGGGTTTCCTCCCAAAACTTCCCTCGCAGGGGGGTAAAAACGTGAAAAAATCGATTTACCAAGAATCTGTACACCGTAGAAAAAAATGCTTTAAATAAAAAATGTAGCTGAGATAATTTTAAACCAAAATGTTAATAACCATTTTTGTGTAGAATAAACAATTCTCTTAGAAACAACGCTTGAAGCGATCGTCGATTTTGTATGTCAGTTACGAGCGCGAAACCAATGTTCAATAAAATTTGTATTAGCTGCACGGTAAAAATTCGATATCTTTTGATTCAAATGTCCTATCAACAAAAATCAAGATGCGTTTTAACGGCAAAGAGTGCAGTTTTCGCATTTTGCCGAGAATAAACTCAGTTTTTATAAAGGTGTTAAATAAATTAATGTGGTCCGATTTTTGCCATTTTTTACGATTCTCGTGAGATCAATAAAATTGATCACTTTCATTGACCAGTTATAGTAAACTTTTCGTTTTTAGAGATCAATCTTTAAAACATATGACATGAAATTTCAATTTTGAGTTGTGGTAACAAATGTGAGGCATTTGAAATACGAATACAAAACAATCACTAGCCACGGAAAATGCATTTAAGAAGACTGTTTTGGGTGTAGATTATTGCAGTAGTATTGTTCTTTTAAAAAACGTAGTAGTGTAATTTAAAAAAAAAAATTTAAATGTTTTAGGTCGTTTGTTGTGTGAAAGTTTAAATCCAACGTTTTTTAAGCATATTTCAAATGCCTAACATAACACAAAACTAAATTTTCATGCTATAGCTTTTACAGGTTAGGTTCTAGTAATCACAACTTCATAGTGGCGAGTCAATGAAAGGAATAAATTGTATTGATCTCGCGAGAATCATAAAAAATGGCAAAAATCGCGCAACGTTTATTTATTTAACACCTGTATAAAATCTGAGTTTATTTGCGGCAAAATACAAAAAATTTCATACAAAAGCTCTTTACTTTTAAAACGCATCTTGATTTTTGTCGATAAGTCACTTGAATCAAAAGATATCGAATTTTTACCGTCGAGCTGATACAAATTTTATTGAACATTGATTTCGCGCGCGCACTGACATGCAAAATCGACGGTCGCTTCAAGCGTTGATTTTAACAGAAATTATTTATTTGAAACATTGTTTTATACGGTGTACAGATTCTGAGTAAATCGTTTTCTGTGTAAAATCGGTCGATTTTGCGTTTTTACCCCCCTGCGAGGGGGTTTTTAGGGAGAAACCCGGGAGTAAAAGTGGTAAACTTTTTTGCATCTTTTTTGGGGTCCCAAAATTAATATTCTCGGCAAAATTCAGCTTGTTCGTATGATTTTTAGAGGTTCAGTATTATTTTAGTCTCTGACGACTGGAGTAGACCCTCAAAAATTTAAAATAAAATTTGCTTGTCACCTAAAATATGCAAACACAACGTCACTTCGTAAAAAATCGTGAACTTCGTATCATAACAATAACATAACCGGAGGTATTCATGTTTAGGACACTTTTTACAGCATTCACTGAGTATATTGGATATTATACATCGTTTTTCGCTTGTTTTTCGTATATCTAGAGACCGATGCGTATACATAGGTTGGGTATACCCTGTATACCACAGAGATCTATTAAATTTAATAACCTTTTATTTATTGTTACTACATCTATGATATAGTAATAATATAGATATAGTTATATATTTATATATGTATGATATATCCAGGATATAGTTATAATATTGGTTATATATTTGGAAGTGGACTCTTATTTATTGTCAAAGTAGGCGTGCGTCTATTGTATCTTGCGATGAAGAAGAGATGAAGAGATGTCAAAAAAACTAACCTGAAATGTACAACAACGATATTTGATGATGATTCCAAAGTTGTATTGGTCGTATTGATACTAATATAATGAAAATAAAATAAAAACAGTATTTTTAATTTACAAGATAATTTAGAAAATGACTGAAGAAAAATTAGTCACAGAAGTCCCGAGTAGTCTAAAACAACTGGCTAGACTTGTTGTAAGAGGTTTTTATTCAATTGAAGATGCATTAATTATAGATATGTTAGTTAGAAATCCCTGTATGAAAGAGGATGATATTTGTGAACTTCTCAAATTTGAAAGAAAAATGTTAAGAGCTAGAATAGCTACCCTAAAAAATGATAAATTTATTCAAGTTAGGTTGAGAATGGAAACTGGTTCTGATGGTAAAGCACAAAAAGTGAACTACTACTTTATTAACTATAAGACCTTTGTAAATGTAATAAAATATAAGTTAGATTTAATGAGAAAACGACTGGAAACTGAAGAACGAGATGCAACAAGTAGAGCTAGTTTTAAATGCCCAGGTTGCTTAAAAACTTTTACAGGTTAGTTTAAAATATACAATTTTACTTGCTAAATTTTAAACGATTTTGTAAAATGTTATATAAATTTAAACTACAGCCCTACATTTGATGAACTAGGTGAATTTACTAATAATACAGTATTTTTTATATATAATTGTTACTTTGACATTACCCATATGTTTACATTGAATGTCAACTATAACAAAAACTATAAACTAGATTTATTTTTTATCCTAAAGCAGCAAATAGAAATATTAAGTTATGAAAAAATAAACCTTCATTTACTGATATTGAGGAAACATGAGAGTACTATGAGAATTTATACCACCATGCTTTTATAAAGGAATTCCGGATGTGTATGTGGAATTTATAGAGCCTTCTTTCAGTTAAGAGGTATTGTATTTTAGTCATGTCAAGAATTATTGTAAAAAATTTATTTATTTATTCAGACCCTAAAGATATAATAATTACAGACCCTGAGCGAAGGCTATGTGGGTCAAATTAGAAAAAAATATGTATATTAATACTAACACTAATAATAATTACTTTGACACATTAGAAATTTTGAGTAAGAAAATGAGCTTCAATGGTGCAAACAATTTGTATAAGGTGTACAGATATTATCATTATTGATATTTAACAGAAAGAAAACTTATTATACAAAAAGGAAAAAAACAAATGTAAAAAATGTCAGTGTGAGGCAGTGATGTAAATTTTTGTTACTTTTGAATATTTGTAACGATTTGTTACTTTAAATATCAATACCAGGGCCTTTATACTCTTTACTTTCTATACTTCTGGTCTTCAGTTAAAGTACAATATTTGTGACTTTAGTGATTAGTATTTAAAAGGTAATGATAGTAGTAACTTACTACTAAGTAATAAGATTAGTTAAGTACTTATAATATATAAATATAGTCCAAACTTGGTTAACTGGGATTTTCTTAAACATAATAAAAACCACTTTATTTTCACAAAACAAAAGAAAAATACAAAATAAAATATAAATGAAAAATCAAAAATATTAAATTTTTTATAAATCGGTATTATAATGCAAAAATAGTAGTTTTTCTACATTTTTTTTATTTTAATCTGTTTCTGCCTTTGGTTGCTTTTTTACTGGCTTTAGAAAATATATGTTTGCATCAAACAGAAGAGGCACATACACATAAATACTTTTTAAATAACCAGGAATACACTCTTTGCCCCTCGCACCACCAAATGAGAGGATTCTTTTTTGCCAGATTTGGCTCTTCAGAAAACATTTTGATTTTCGGCAATGGCAGCTGCTGTTGGACTCCAAATAGTTCTTTATACATGTAGAGTAGAGTAGAGTAAATTTTTATTTGCATATATATATATATATATATATATATATATATATATATATATATATATATATATATTGACACACTTTTAAAATACATTAATATTACAAATTAAGTATGCTGATCAAGGAGAAGGATAGGCTCTGCCACAGTATATGGTCCAATATCAACTAGGTGTTGAAAAACCTTTCTTTTAAAAGCTCTATAGTGTGTTTCCTGTTGAATGTCAGATGGTAGACTATTATAAAATTTAACACATGCATACAAAGGACTTCTTTCTGTGTAGATAATCTGTGAAGTGGCAATCTACAATCTGACAATTTGAAACGGCCTCTACAAGATTCTCCTGCCTTTAGTCCTAAGATCACCCGGACTGCCTTATTTTGGACTATAAAGACAGTTGAGCTATCTACTGCAGTACCCCAGAAGATTACTCCATATCGCATAACAGAATAAAAGTTTGCGTAATATACTGATAGTAAAATCCCCTGGTCTAGATAGCTCTTTAACACTCTTAATGAGTAGCAGGCTCTATTTAGTTTTTTTGTTGTATTTTGTATTTGTTCCCTCCAATTCAGATTCTGGTCAATATGAATACCAAGAAATTTAACCAATCTAGCAGGTTCCGTGTTTTGAGATAGAAAATTAATTGTATCTGGAAACTGTTCTCGTGTCTGGCTAAATAATATGCAAATATAAAAACTATGTATCAAAATCCTCCAAATCATATCGTAATTTTCTGTATTGTCCAATAGGTCCTCCTTGATGTTTTTATTTGTTTCATTAACCATTTCATTTTCAGCAGATTGATATTCTGAAAGATGAACTAGTTCATCCTGAATTTGATTACGAACTCTTTTTAAATTGTCTTCGTTACTGAATAACTTTGTTTTAAATGTCGGATCCAAGAAAGAAGCTTTACCCAATATAATATTGTTTTCATGATTTCCAAAATGAGCAATAATCGAGGCAAGTATAGAATTATTACAGTTCTTCCTGCTTGACGAAATACTTTAACTTTAATTTATTCTAAAAAAGAAAGTAGCCCTTTTATAATAAGTATAACTTTGGAGAGGGTTACTTGCTTTTCTGCTCTCATTTGAACAGTAACTTAAAAAGGCTTTTAAAATATGGCAAAGTTCTTTAAATATCGACAATTCTTCTCAGTTAGAAGATTAATAGGATTAAGCAAAAGACCAACTATTGCAGCCAAAGGTTCCGATAATGTAACTAGTCTCTCAAACATATAGTACATCAAGTTCCACCTTGTTAATGCCACATCATTAATCAACCTTAAGGGAGTTTCGTCATGTTTCATTTGATTTTGAGTAGCTATAGTTTTAAAAAATAGACAAATGATATAAGACCAATAATTAAATGCAAAACGCAGCTTCTTAGCTCTAGTTCCCAATTCCCATCCATTAAAAGAAAACAAATATTTCAAACTTACAAAGTGAAATATTAGATTCTTTTTCTGGGCCATTGTTCTGCCTATTTATTTTCATTTATATTAAAAAACTATAGCTTTCTTTTTATTACAGTTTCAAGTAATAAATAGTGTAAATATCAAAGAAACCTCCACCTACTTCGGCAGGCGTCTCTAGTCCTTACCAACGATGTATAATATACTCCATCGTTGGTCTTTACATTACACCGCGTCGCTGGCGCCGCCTCGATATATCTTTTGAAGTGCTGATTAGTCACATGCCAATTGACAAAGATTTTGTTTTGTT
This sequence comes from Diabrotica undecimpunctata, assembly GCF_040954645.1. Taxonomy (NCBI): domain Eukaryota; kingdom Metazoa; phylum Arthropoda; class Insecta; order Coleoptera; family Chrysomelidae; genus Diabrotica; species Diabrotica undecimpunctata. The sequence goes on along the minus strand of NC_092803.1, from coordinate 122,399,990 downwards.
TTGTGTTGCAGACATCTGGGTAATTTGCTTAATTTACTAGCTTGATTATCTGTACCAAAAGTAAAGAGTATATCTAACAATTAGAAATCTCTACTTTGGGTGTTGGACAAATACCCGTTACTTTGTAACAGGTAGGTACTTTTTTACATCACTAGTGTGAGGGTGTTATAAAATGGTTCTCATAAATTAGATGTTTTAATTTTCGTTTAAAGGCAGTGGTGTTCATTGCCTTCACTATGCCTGGGATAAGGTTGTAGTACTTTATTCCTTCTACCACAATGCTTCATTGTCCTGCAATTGTTCATTGCTGTATCTCTAAGGTAGAATTTTTTTACGTTATAGTTGTGAACTTAATGAGTGGCAGTTGTTTCCATATTATATAAAATTTCTCCATTTGACACTGGTGTAGGAACATATGTCAGTACAATGCCAAAACCACTTAAATTTTTGCCTAAGTAGTTTAGCAGGTGAGGTAACCTTGATAGCTATTGGTCAAAGTTGTGAGTGCCTATCGAGTCCAATGGGGTGTTAGGTTTTTGAGTACTCTTTGAGTTACAGATGTGTCCACAAACACTTTTCACAAAAGAAAGCTACAAATTCTGGAACTCACTTTATGTTCATTAGGATAGTGAAGAATACATGAAGAAGTATTGGCAGACCAAGAAAAAGATGGTGCGACAATTTAAACAATTTAGGAGGCTAATATTGAAGAAGAAACAGGCAAAGCCTACATACAAGAAGGAAAAAGAAGCGGAAGAACTTTAAGTTCATTCAATAAACCTTAAAATCACTTTATCAAAAAATGCTTCCTAAGGGAGCTGGAGATTTTTATCTTGCCGTTACATGCATTTTCTATTTTAATGTAGTTGCACCCCTATGAGCGTCACCCTCACCTACATCAATTTCACATATTTCGAGGAAGAATGAATGTCAGCATGTATAAAATTACAATGGTTTATACTTACATATAATAGAAAGTCTTATAAACCAAAATATTTTTATTAATTTAACAAAACAAAGTGATAAAATATTGTAAATCAAACAAATAAGTAAATCAAATATAATTAGATAATATACAAATAAGATGATGAATACACAAATGAAAAGTTTTAAAGGTAATGTATGTACCTACAGATAATGAATGGATCTACACAGATTCTTCCTCCTCTATTTCATAATAAGAGGAATTAGACCAAAAATTTTTGTGTGCTCCTTACAAATAGGGTTACCAGAATTTGACTTTCAGTACTTTGTTTGAGTTTTCGGTTCTTTCTCTTAGGATAAGAGGCACATTTATTAGATTCTCGTTTTATTGCTATAATAGAGGCTCTGCTTCAACTCGAATTTGAAAATGGTCCCTTAGTTCTTGACCATTTTACAAATCTGTAAAATCTTTATCCAAATTAAAAATGGCAATGTTTTGCAAATCAGCTTTCTAACCTAACAATAATGTTTTAATGATATACCTTAAACTTACCTAAATATTAAACAAAAACATAAAAGTTTCTTTGAAATTACAAAAACGTGATCGCATGTGCAGTGAGGAGTACCCTCACATAAAGAGGGCTGTCACTTCGATCAAGTATGACAGCATACTGACCGCCTGAAATATTCTGAAATGTTGATATCTCCTCTTACTAACGATACTAAAAGCAAAGTTGTCATATTAGCTAAGATAATTGTCATTGCTTATAAATAAATATGGTGAGGGATTCGCTCATAGCGCGTGTAACGGGGTTAAAGATGGCGCCTGAACGCATCGGTTTAATTTAAATATCTTCAAAACTCAACAGACAACAGTAATAAAGTTAAAAAAGTACAAAGATCCGGTTGTATAGGTATCACAGTTAAATTGAGATTGTACCCAACTGCAGCCTTAGATGTAATGCTTCCTCACTACAGACAGATACATATAAGGGGCAACTAATACAGTTTCAGTATTTAAAGCCCAGCGACTTTACTAGATATTGGAGCTGTGGAAGGTCGAAACAACACAATTAATGAAGATGCCCACAGACATAATGGCTGCAAAACAAGATTTTTAACTAAGAACTAAATTTCATCGTAAATGATTGCGAGGAAACATAAAACAAAATCACTCATATCACTATCATGCAACTCAACAGCCCTCGAAAATCCTAAAATATTTCAGACAGTGTTACTAACAATATATTTGGGGTTTGATTTATTGCCTCTGAAAGCCAAGCTGCACTAAATAGTCTGAAGTCTACAACCTGTCAGTCTGTAACAACTTTTTTTTTCGTCTTTTATGAGGGAGTGGTCAAAATATTCGAAACACCTCAGTCATAAAGGGTGGGTAGAAACGTCTTCCAGCCTCGATTTTGCAGGATTCCTCCAATGTGACCACGATGATATCCTAGACCACACAGCAGGTTGTTCAGACACCATCGCTGTCAATGTCAGAGACCTACCTGCTAAAAAATACCCTCTTAGTCCTGGGCACCCTGTCTCCTTTCTTCCTGTTCGGTTCTCTCCAGCGTTCTCTTCACATGTTTCTGAATTCTCCACCGATCCAACGACCTAAGGATCTCCTCCACCAGTTCCTATTGCATCCTACCTCCTAGCTCTCTCAAGCAGGCTCCTCTCAGCTCTCCATTTATTGCATATTAAAATAGTGTATAAAACCTTTGCCTTGGTCACTTGAGAACTATGGCCTCTGTTTTACACTGTGCATCAAAAATTATGTTCTTCTCTCTGCCACCACCAGCATAGTGAGGTATTGTTGGCTCACAATCCCGTCATATGCAGGTTCCAGTGTGGGTCTCAGAACCGACCCCTGCCGCACTACAGCCGTGACTCTTCCACCGCTCCTTTTTCGACCATAATGTATGCCAACTTTATGGTAAAGCTTTAGTTTAGTGACACACAGTTTGGCTGTAGAAATGGTATGGGCACAAGAATATTCTCGAACCTAGTAACTGTAGTATATATAGGTAACAATGTTAGAAGTAGAGTTAGTTGTTAAGATACTACCGAACTGTAAAGTTATAAATAAATATATGTATATAAATTCGAACCGCTCGTTTTATTTAATCTCGCTACAGTGGTGTTACGGTGTGAGTAAAAGAAATAAATTCAGCAGTGACTTTTGAAAAAGACTTTTGAACTTTTGAAAAGTATTGTTCGTCGGGAACATCCGCGTAGTTCGGTAGTGATCTTTGTACGAAAAGAACATTTAAAAAGTACGTGTGTGCCTGACAAAGATGCTGCTAGTAGAACTTTCAGTAAAACAGTTGCGTGAGCAACTAGAAGAACGCGATGAAGACTGCAGCGGGTCCAAACAGATACTTCAAGAACGACTGAAGACTGTTCTCAACAAGAATGGAGAAGACCCAGAGACATTCCAGTTCCAGTCAGCAGAAGAAGCAGTTTTAATGAAAATAAAAAATGTCTCGCAAATGATAGAAGAATCTTCTAAAAAAAATGGTGATAAATTCGAGAATGTTTCCAAAAGATTCGATGAAACGTCTCAAATGATCGAAGAAACTTCTCAAATTATTAAAGAAACAGTCAGACAAAACGACGAGAAATTCGAAAATATGTCTAGAAGATTCGACGAAGTATGTAATCAAAACAATGAGAAATTTGAAGAAGTCTCAAGAACATTTGATAAGATACAGAAAAATGTTAACGATAAGATAGAAGACGTAGAAGAGAAGATCAAACAATTAGAGACCATGATAACTAACACAAAAGTGCTACCACCAGTTAATACAATAGCCTTAGATCCAGTAGTGAAAGAAGAATCACCGAGAGACGAAATGACACATCATATGAGATTCAAATTGCCACCATTTCATGGAAAGTCCTCTTGGTCCATATACCTTAGACAATTTGAAGCTATTGCGACAGCCAATCATTGGACAGAACAAGAAAAAGCTGTTTCCTTGACTGCTGCTTTACGAGGTGATGCTGCGGATATCCTAAGATCAATTCCTAAGGGTCAAGAAAAATGTTACCAGACCTTGTTCACTCGACTAGATAAACGTTACGGAGATGCCCATCTACAACCAGTCTACAAAGTACAAATAAGAAGTAGAATCCAACGAGCAAGTGAGAGTTTGCAAGAATTTGAAGCAAATATTGCTCGTATAGCGCTGTTGGCCTATCCAGAGGCACCAGACAACATTTTGGAAGAAATCGCTGTAGATGCCTTCGTCAATGGGTTAAGAGACATTGAACTACAGAAAGCTTTACGACTAGCAAGACCGAAAGATTTAGATGAAGCGCTCGCTATTGCCTTAGAACATGAAACAGCTAGTCAAGCTTCACGGAGCTATCGAGTACGAACCTCTGAAGAGAGCGACGAACAAAACGAGAAACGTCTGGAGGAAATCGTACGGAAAGTAGTTCGTGACATGATGCCGAAGAGAAGTGAACCCAGATGTTGGAATGGTAACGACGTAGGTCACATTCGTCGTAAATTGCAAGAAAATAATACAACAGTCAGAAAGCTAGAACAAATCGAACACAGGGCTGGAAAAAGTCATTCAAATGCTGATGCTCGGTTAAGACGGCCATACAGTGCAAATCGTAATCATTGTCTTGAATTAGAAGAACGACTTTGCCCCGTGAGACGAACCGCCGTCATTAATGATCAATGGCAGCCTCAACAGCTACAAGACGCTCAAGCAGATGATCCATGTATAAAAAGAGTATTGGGTTGGATGCGTCGAAGTGAAAGACCTTCTTGGCAAGACATTAGTGCATGTAGTCCAGAAGTCAAGTGTTACTGGAGCCAATGGAATTGCCTAGTGCTGAAAGATGATCTTCTGTATAGAACCTTTGAGAACGATGATGGTACAGAAACTAAGCTTCAGTTGATTGTACCTAAAAGTAAAGTGTCAGAAGTATTGCGTCAGTTGCATGACGGTGCATCAGGTGGACACTTTGGTATCACGAAGACTCTGCAAAAGGTTCGAGAACGGTTCTATTGGGTAAACTGTAAAGATGATGTAAGAAGATGGTGCCGGAAATGTGAACTGTGTGCAACCAGTAATGGTCCAGCTGGTAAAAAGAGGGCACCCATGAGACAGTACAATGTTGGTAGTCCTATGGAAAGAGTAGCAATCGACATTGCAGGTCCACTTCCAGAGACAAATGATGGAAATAAATATAACCTGGTAGCCATGGATTATTTTACGAAATGGACTGAGGCCTATGCGATACCAAATCAAGAAGCTGCTACCGTTGCAGAGGTACTTGTTAAAGAATTCTTTAGCCGATTTGGTGTTCCTTTGGAGATCCACTCCGACCAAGGGCGAAACTTCGAGTCAACGCTTTTCCAAAACGTTTGTAAATTGATTGGTGTCAATAAGACCAGAACGACACCCCTGCATCCTCAATCAGATGGAATGGTCGAGAGAATGAACCGAACAATGGGTAAACACCTGTCCAAAGTTGTATCAGAACATCAAAGAGATTGGGACCAGCACATTCATTTATTCCTAATGGCCTACCGCTCGGCCGTGAATGAAACTATAGGACAGACTCCAACCTGCCTGATGTTAGGTCGTGAAGTTCGTTTACCCTGAGACCTAGAGTTTGGCTGCAGACCTTCCGAAGAACATGTTGCAAGCGAAGATTATGTCGACCGCCTGAAGTTAAGAATGAACAACATTCATGAACTTGCCCGAAAACACATCCAGATAGCCAGTGACAGAATGAAAGATCAATATGATTCTCGATGCAAGAGTGAAAGCTATGAAGTAGGTGATCTTGTTTGGCTTTATAATCCACAACGTCGTCGAGGCTTGTCTCCCAAACTGCAAAGACAATGGGAAGGTCCATATGAAATTAAAAAGAAAATAAATGACGTAATATACCGAATTAAGAAGTTGCCGAAAGGTAAACCAAAACTAGTTCACATAAATCGTCTTGCACCATATGCTGGCTCAAATGAAACAGAAGAAGCACGAACCCTTCAACATGAGATCAAAGATGACCGGCGACCAAGCTTTAATGAATTTATGTCAAATTACGCAGAGAGAAAGAGTGCTAGATTCGGCGTGACCACAGAAGTTCAACAGGATCTTTTTAGATTCCGCCATCCTGTGCCTACATATAGAGTTGCTGATCGGGACGATCAGATTTAAGAGGGGAGCAGTGTTACGAACATACTCTCGGCATGGCCCAGGTAACGGTTGCATTGCATCTCTAATACTCTCCTCGAAACTTCGAGGCGTATCGAGTGCGAGAGAGAATAACCGGTCACGTAGGCGAATTAGAGGTGGGACAACGCCAGAATATTCTCGAACCTAGTAACTGTAGTATATATAGGTAACAATGTTAGAAGTAGAGTTAGTTGTTAAGATACTACCGAACTGTAAAGTTATAAATAAATATATGTATATAAATTCGAACCGCTCGTTTTATTTAATCTCGCTACAATATCAAATGTAGACCAAACCAAAGAAATTAAGACACGTATTGAAATAGCACGTGCATCATTCGTTAAACTTAAAAAGTTTCTTTGTTGTCGGGATATAAGGTTAGGACTACGCCTAAGAATTCTTCGGTGTTACGTATTCACTACTCTTCTTTATGGCTTGGAAGCATTGACATTAAAACAAGTATATCTAAATAAGTTGGCCGCCTTTGAATTTTGGTATTACAGAAGAATCCTACGAATGTCATGGATTTAAAGAATGTCAAACGCAGAAGTTACTAGAAGAATAGGAAATGAAGCTGAAATAATATTGACTATCAAAAGAAAAAAACTTGAGTACCTACTTAGGCCATGTTATGAGAGGGCAAAGATACTCATTATTGCAGCTTATTATGCAAAGCAAAATTCGAGGAAAGCGAAATGTTGGAAGACGAAGAATATCGTGGCTTAAGAACTTGAGGGAATGGTTTGAATTCAGTAGTGCAGAACTATTTAGAGCGGCAGTCAACAGGGTCCGCTAAAGAAGATGGTAAAGCTAGCATATTTATATAGCTCTATCTCGGCAAGAAAAAGGGCTACAGAGCTCATTATGGCGGCACATTTTATTGCTAATTAATTGCTGCTGATTGGTTCTGGTTCATTGACCAATCACCAAAAACAACCCCATCGTCCCCTATCGCAAAAGTCACCCCCGGGAAATTGTCCCGTGGGTACATTGTCCAATCCTCAAATCTACCCCATTTTCTTATAGCGAAAAACTTACTCCGAAAAAATTGAGATGTCGGACAAAAACGTTGAAACTAGAAAAGTGAACAGCTAGGAATTAATTGTTAATAGAATTAATAAAATACTAGCGGACCAACACGACATCGAGTTTTTTAAATGAAATTTTTATTTTGCGAGAAAAATATACAATAATATATACAATGACCGGAAGTAAAAATATTTTTATCAATAACTCAAAAACTATAAATGATAATTTCGTGAACTTACATTTTTGAACTCTACGTTGAATTCTCTATTGATTTGACTAATAAAAACGAAAGCGGAAGTCGACCTCAAAACCGGAATGCAATTTTTAGTTCATCAAATGTCGACATGGATATCATTTAGCAGTTAATTTTGCATGCTGATCACGAATCCGGTGTCAGATTTGCTCTATCTTGACGTTTTATGCGCGTTTCGGGTCACTTCCGGTGTCGGATCTCAACCGGAAGTACATATTTAGATTCGTCTCGACGAGACCTTTCGATCCATATATACATTGTGGGGTCTAAAACTTAAAGTAAATTTTAACTTCCGGTCATCTCAAAACCGGAAGTGAATTTTTGTACCAAAAGTATATCTTGACAATCTCATACGTAATACTAATAATATTCCGAAAAAATATTTTAATTATCTAATATGGTTTTTGAGTAAAGTGGTGGACAAGAAAAGAGCTTAGCGTTTTAGTATATAAGATGCCGCCAAGATAGGCCCTGTAGCCCTTTTCCTTGCTGAGATATAGCTATGGCTATGCTAACTTTACCTTAAAGTTAGCATAACCATTGTTTCTCGGAAACGGCTACAGCAATAATTTTTTTCTTTCCGTAATAAACAAGCAATAAATTATAGTCTTGGTCTTAATTCGGCCTTATAAAATTTATATGCTAACTTTACTGACATTCACCCATATACTCTCCCTATACTTTCTTCTTTTTTATTAAGTATTTGTCCATTTTTATTCCCATTATTCCCACGAGTTGAGTCTGTTCTTCGGTCCAGGGTGGCAGTGCGCCTATACTCCGCCAAGGCTATAATCCCCTTCGGTTCACCCCCTCCTTCGGGCATCGCTTTTTCCCCTTCGGCCATGCATTCCTTCGGCACAATGGTATTACATCTTGAGGTTGGGATGGAGGTATATTAGAATGATTCCTTTGCAGTTTAATTTGTTTTGTAAAATCAAAATATCTTTAGCATATACACGGTGTTTAAACAAAAATTTGTACTCCCTAAAACTAAAAAATAATTTTTTTTTATTTACAATTAAGGCGCATCAACCTATGTGGTCATTAGCGCCGCTCGGTATTACAATTTTTTTTCATTTTTGGATACTTAATATATACTGATTTTGACATACATCAATTTTTACATACTTAAATCTGAGTTAACCGAGTCATACAAAACCCTTATACAACCAGTGTTGACATATGGGCCGGAGACATGGACCATTTCCAAGGCAGATGAAAATCTCCTGCTTATATTTGAACGAAGGATCCCGAGAAGAATATTTGGTGGCATCTGTGAAAATGGTGTTTGGAGAAGGAGGTACAACTACGAGATATATCACAGATATAAACATATATTTGGTGGTAAAGACGTAGTATCCTTTATAAAAATAGGAAGACTAAGATGGGCAGGACATCTGGCAAGATCACAGCAGAACAACCCTCCTAGAAGAATCCTTATGTCACAACCTGTGGGAAGTAGAAGTAGGGGTAGACCAAAACTCAGATGGAGGGATGGTGTAGATGAGGATGGTAGACAAATAGGCGCAGCAAACTGGCAACAGTTGGCAATGGATAGAACTGACTGGCGTTCTAGACTTGGGAAGGTCGAGGCTCTTTTTATAGGGCTGTAGCACCAATGATGATGATGAAATCTGAGTTAAACTAAGTACATTGGTTAATAGAAGCATTGACTATTACACATTTATTTGTACACGCATTACTGATGTTTATATTTGGTTGTATATTCCTATTGATTTTAGAAAACTTAAAACTGACGAATAGATACAGTTTTCTACTACACTCGCGAAGCGTTGTCGGTAGGTTACACTATTTCCTCTCATTTGAATATGCAGGGCATTCGATTAAGCAATGTTGAACACTTAAACTGTTGAAACACTTACCGCACATTGGATGAACACTTCCAGTAATATGGTATTCATGTGTTAAGCGTGTATGTCCTAATCTCAGTCTGTTTATTAGAGTTTGGCCTTTCCTGTTGCTACATTTATTCTTCCATCTTGTAACTGTTATTTTTATGTCTCGTAGTTTTTGTTGAGATTGATTCCATTCTTGAAGCCACCGTTCTTTCAATGTCGAGTTAATCGAGTGATAGGTAGGTTCTGTCAAATCTTCGTTGTTAACGGAAGATTTGGCGGCAGCATCTACTCTGTCATTACCATGTATACCTATATGTGACGGGATCCACATAAATTTTACAATCGCATAAAAAAAATTAATTTTTTGACAAAAATTAAAAAACCAGTTGATTTGTACATCAAGGGAGACCGATTTTTACCCAAAACTAATTCTTGCGACATTACCCTTCAACGCCCCAAAAATGTTTAAATGGGATGAGAGGTCAAATGTGCCATAATTTGGACGGGATTTTCATTAAAATAAATATAGAAGTTTGCGTTTCGAGTCGGTTTTCATTACTTACACTACCGATTTTCTTTTTTTTTTAACAACCGATCGATTAGTTACCGACAAATCTCTTTAAAATTTCAAGTTCCCCCTAAAATTAAAAAATGTTAAAATCAAAAAACATTTTTATATCGGGGGACCAGTTTTTATGCAAAATTAATTCTTACAACTTTAACTCTGTACTGGGGGATGCAATCATGTACAAATTTTTAAATTTTCGATAAATAATCTATCGATTTAAAAAAATAAATAAACACTCATGTAAGTAATGAAACTCTCTTATAAAAGTCATTCTACTCCTTGTGCTATATAAAAAAAATTGCAAGAATTATTTTTGCATAACAATTGATGCCCCTCGATATAAAAATCGACCGTTTTTTGGATTTTTGTCAAAACATTTATTTTGCATGTTTTTAAGGGTACAAATGTTCATAGATGGTTTAACAAACCATGGTAAACATGGCAAACAAGTCGCTAAACTTTAAACGCGATTCGTGGGTAAATAATCGATAGCTTTTAAACAAATAAAAACGGTTGTATTGGTAATGAAAACCTGTTCCAAATATAAGTCATTTGACACCTCATCCTCATCCTGTTTAAAAGCTTGTGTGGGGTGGCAACCCCCAGCTCAGGGTTAAAGTTGCAAGAATATTTTTGCATAAAAATTGGCCTACTCGATATAAAAATCGACTGCTTTTTTGATTTTTTTTTTAAACATTTAGTTTGCTAGTTTTAGGGAGTACAAATTTTCGTTTAGAGCACCGTGAAAATAATTATTTAAAATTAAATAATAAATATTTTTAGATTTGGAGGCTGATCAACTCTTTGATTTCACAACTGGCGAATTCCATTGTACATATTGTAGAGAAGTTGTTGAAGAAGATTCCTCAGCTTTGCCCAAAAAAGACTCTAGGTTATTATTAGCAAAATTCAATGAACAATTAGATCCTCTGTATATTCTATTGCGTGAAGTAGAAGGTATTAAATTAGCACCTGAAGTACTAGAACCTGAACCAGTTGATATTAGTACAATCAGAGGTTTGGATAAAAAAACCAATGCACCTCCAACTGGACAGGAATGGTCCGGAGAGGCGACTAGGAGAGGAGGATTTGCAGTGGAAGAAACTAGAGTTGATATCACTATTGGAGAAGAAAGTAATGCTACTGCTAACCGGAAGGAACAACCAATATGGATGACTGAATCTACTGTTATAACAAATATGGACTCACAAGAGTCTAATAAAGTTAGTGATAGTTTAGGTGATATTACAGAGGCTACAGGTGAGTTGATATATCTTAAACACAAAATTTATGTTTTCTTTCGAATTTGTTTTGTTTTGGCTAATTCGAGACTGTTTTCTGCTCGGTTTTCTCGCGGTCGAGTCAATTATGCTATAGTCGGATTCACGAGAAGAATTCAGTGCTGCCGTTGCCGTTTAAAAGCTATGCACGTTCTTGATCGTCACGTACAATACAGGACCGTGCTGGCCCTCATGTATGATAACATGAAACCATGCAATCATAGTAGAACTAAATGCAACATTTACAACTTTCAGACTTTTGCAAATCACACAAAATTTAATAAAAACTTTTTCCTTGAATTTTTTTTTACTAAATTATACAGGGTGTGACAACGAGACGGAGTTTACTAGGAAAACTGTCAGTGATATTAAAAATTCCTTCGGCAAAAATCCGCAGTGGCTACAAAGTTTAATTAGGAATTCATATACCTACTGCATGTCCCAACTTGGATCAATGATATAAATTTAAATGTTTTTAAAGCAAACCCTGTATTTTATTTTAATTTTAGAATCTTAAAAAAGTAATGTAATATTATTTATTGTATTGTATATTTTATTAGTATACGAGGTTTGTCAAAAAATGTGATTTTATGTCTTACATATGACAGATTGGGATACTGTTCAGTCGTAGAAGGTCAAATATTTGAATCATTTGTGTAGGGCATAAGAATTATTTCTTATTTTATTAGGAATTATTTTTTATTTTCAATAAAAGTATATTTTTTTTTGTCTTTTTAAAGAAATGCGTTTTGATTTTTAATGCAACCACAAAAAATTGTTCTCATTATTAAAAACCGATACAAATGCACCGCCTTATAATGTCAGTCTATTTTTATCAAGTTTATGTTATAAGAAATGAACCGGGTGTACGTAAGTAAAACAAAAATCAACGGACGGACGCACTGTACAATTTTGCCACTGTTCAGCAGAGACATTGGCAAACGCTTCATGTATGAGTTGTTGCACACGATCTTCTTTAAAGTCACTGTTTCGGCAGCAATGTAATGTATAACTTGACTCCAAACCATCTCTATCGGATTGAGCTCACAGTGATAGGGAGGCAATCGTAATACTTCTACACCATATTTCTCGGCCAAAGTTTCGATGTTATATTTGTATATATCTGCTTAACTGTTTGCTACATATAATAGTTCTGACTTTAAATAATCTTCTTTAAAACATATCCTTATTTCGTAACCATTCTTGAATTTGATGTTTGTTCTAGGAGCTTCTTGGGAAATTTTGTTTGCATAAATGATATGGAGCATTCATTATCCATTACTAGCTCATTTATCTCTCCCTTCGGGAGGCATGCGATTAGTTTATTTTCAAACTAATCTTCGAAGGACTCGCCGTTCATTTCGACATGGTTGTCGCCTAAATTTTTTTGTTAAAAATACACATTCTGAATTTGGTACAAAACCTCGTGTCATATCCAACATGTAACAAGACGAATCTTGGACCTCTTTGTTTTGGATCATTTAGACCAATAGTCAAGCCTTTTAAAAATTCATCCTTATAACTGGTTATGGTTGAATCCATCTATACTTTATTTACTGTATGCCCGATATTTACCCAACTTTCATCCAAATAGAAAATATTGTATCCTTACTATCAATAATTCTGTATTTTTCTGAGAAATTTATGCCTCTGATTTATTATGTCAGGACGCTCCATCATTACTGCTTTCTTTCCTCTTTTTTCATAAACAAAGCCTATCTCTCGCAATAGTCGGTAGAGAGTACTTTTGGAAAATTTAGGCAAATATTCATGTAAACTAACGGTATCCAGAATAGTTTTGATTGTGGGAGGTATCTTCTTTAAGAAAAATTCCATGTGGTAGTGGTAGTCTTCTCAATTGGCTCCTCATATTCTCATCGTAGGTAAACTCCCGATTGGTTTTCATTATGTTCCAATCCTCCCTAACGAATTTTCAAGGCTGTACTTGGTTTAGAAACAATTTGTGTTGGAGTCAGAACCAAATTTGTTCTTGTTGCACATATAAACATATTCAAAATCATTTCTCGCGCATACAAATCTAAAACTTGTCCTCATTTGAAACTTTTCACCTCCTAATGCTGATTTTTTTGACACAGTAGATAAAAAAGTTTAAAAATAAATTGCACTTATTTTTTGACCGGTTAACGTCCCTTCTCGAATGCACACATAAAACTGTTAAACCATTTATACAAACTGCCATTCGTCAGTAATCTATTTTCTTATTTGTTAATTTATTATAATACCCACTCGGGTAACAAATAGTAGATACTATTATCAGGAAAACTCTAAATTACCAATGGGAATTTATCAGACATTCACCTCTAAATCATTGTTTTTTTGTAGATAATGAAATATCTGTTTCATTATTTTATTTACAGTTCTCGTAACAATAAAATTTAATAATTGATTTGAAGTGGTTGCACATTTGGCTAAATTCTGAAAATCTTGTAGTTTTTTAACATCCGGTAGTTCATCAATTTCCGTATTAGTGATTCCAGATATTCCCGGTATTTGTGTCTCATTATTATCTGGTTCAGTTTCAAAAGTCTCAAAACATCCATTTACGTAAATATAACAAAACGATATGTAAGAAGTTTTGTATTCGTCAAATATTGCGAGGACGTCCGAATATTTTCTGGAATGGACGTGTCAGGGCAAATCAGTGAATGTTAGTGCAGAAATGCAAGTGTTCCTTGTATAATGGAGTGTTTTAAGTTCGAATGCAAATAGTATATCTACCCACTATCGTTTTACTCGCATCTGAAGCCGTCTCTGCCGCGGCAGGGCTGGTGACGATGAACTCGCAACAGCGCAGCATTTTCTTCCATTTGATTTACATTGTCCGTAATAGCTAACTCTGAAATCTTCTCGTGAATCCGACTATAAATATAAGTTTATTTCTCAATTTGTTATTTTATTTTAGCTGGTGGTACAAATGCCAAGAATGATGATATTATGTCAGTCCTACTTGCTCACGAAAAGAGACCAACGAACACAACAGTTAATGCTGTTAAGGGTTTGAACAATGAATCGGAATCCAGTTCAGATGAAATGAATGATGTTCATGACGAAATGCAAGATGTAGAAACAATGGATTCAGACGATGAAGACAATGATGATGTTCCAACTGTTACAGTAGGCAATAAGACATATCCTATAACTGAAATTAACGATACTATAATTGCAGAAATGAGTCAGTCTGAAAAAGAGATTTATGTACAGGTTTTTCAGGATTACTACTCTCATATGAATATTTAGATGTATTTTTTATATTTTTTGTAATGCAAACAAATTCAATACTGATAATTATAAGTTTTAAAACTAACATCTCTTTTTTATATAATTTCTTCTATATTTTTAGATGTGTGGTTGCTCTAATACAGTGAATTTCCACCTAATTTCCTCAGACTTGGTTAGTGAATGTCATAACATACCAAGTTGTAACTGTTTCATGTATTGAGATTTACATACCGTGGTCTAGAATTTTTGCTTTATGATGTTTTGTTTAAAACTGCAGTATAAATTATTAAAGGCGATACAAAAGCCGATGTACTTGTAGCCTCCTATCGCTCGTAGTCTATATTAAATGTCTCGAGTATATGCGCCATTTGTACCCTTGATGTGCTTTTGAGAGTCTGTCGGTTTTCGTACAGACTTTTCGTACATTTCGTAGTGTTGAGAGCCACAATCTATTTAGATCCAGAACCTCTTTTTCAATAAAATACGCTGCTCATGCCATATATGCATGTTTTTTATATCAAATTAAAGCTATTTTTTTAATATGATGATATAAGGTTGCCTGAGAAAAAATGGTCGCAAATTAGGATTGCCAGCTGTTAAAAACGCGAGAAATCAAAGATAAAGTAAAAGAGTGCTCGAGCTCAGCGCCACTGGTTTTGACATGGTAATGTCAGTTGTGTGAGTTTTTAAAGCATGCGTCGATAGATAGTGTTAATAATATACATATTATCACTTGTCAAACTAGTGTCGTTGCGGGCTATCTCCATTTTACTTTATCTTTGATACCTCGCGTTTTTAACAGCTGGTACCCTTATATCATCATATTAAAAAAAACTATCTTTAATTTGATATAAAAAAAACATGCATATACGTTGGTGCAGCGTATTTTAAGAAAAAATCAAATTTTTTGTTCAAAAATTAATTACCATTAATTGAATTAAAACTATTTGCGGCCACTTTATAATAAACGGTAGGTATCGAGCACAGTTCTTGGGTTAAATTTTGCCCAAGTATTTTCGTTCTCAGAGCATATTCAGGGGCATTTCGTTAAAAATTGGCTATCCAGCACATTTAAGAATGTCATAAACATTCAAACACACTTATACAAATAACAAACACTAGACAAAAGGTCACAGTTTAAAATAATTCAAATGATGAAAATGTTGCCAATGTGAGTCCATAATCTTAATATATATAAATCTCGTGTCACAATGTTTGTCTTCAATGGACTCCTAAACCAATTAACCGATTATAATAAAATTTCGCACACCATGTGCAGTTCGATCCAACTTGAGAGATAGGATAGTTTAAATCTCAAATTATAGTCGCAATTTTAATTTATTGCTAATTATTTGTCTGTTATTATTTGACAGTCACAATTATCTGTTAACTCCAAATGATTCTAACAGATGTCGATACCTTTCGACTGGGTTGAGTAAGTAATCAATAGATGGCGCTGCTATGGTAAATCTACGAACGTGTTATATAAGATACATTTTAATAGCATAATTACCACGTGTTGTTGACGCTATAAAATTAATTAAATTTATTTTGTAGTGAACGAAATACTGTATAATTCAATTATTTCCACTTTTTAAATTTTTGGTGTTAGCATAGCCGGCCACGTGTTACTTAGACTGAAGTGTAAATTGAATTCATATTATAATGAAGATAATACAGTGAAATTAATCCTGTTTTTTACTTATTTGTGCTTCATTGATCAAAACTTTATAATTTAATTTGAATATATGTATGTAAGTATTATCACATAATTATAAAATTTAATTAAAATGTCAATGCAAAAATGATACACAATTTCCTACACTTTTTCAATAGTTGTACAAATATTTTTTCATGGTCGAGTATTCAATACATACCAGGATGCATGTCGTGAACTGCAATTGCTAGAAGACGATAACCATTGGGACTTAACGCTTGCTGATGCTGCGTTGACATCAACACCGAATAACATTCGTCAGTTGTTTGCAATTATTTTGACGACATGTTATCCCTCGCAAGCACAAACTTTGTGGGAAAAATATAAAAATTGTATGACAGAAGACATCTTGCACCTAATTAGACAAACAAATCAATGCCAAAACATAGATTATACACCAGAGATGTACAATGAAGCATTGGTCTTGATCGAGGATTTATGTGTTCTTATTTCAAATTTACCACTTAATCATTATGGTATGCCATCACCTAATCGTCCAGCCACCGACTTAGTCAATACCGATTTACAACGAGAAAATCAATATGACCATGGAAGTTTAGCAACAATGATCATGAACATGAACCATTACTGACAGCAGAACAAAAAATTATTTATGATCGGATTATGCTGGCTGTTGCTGCTGAACAAGGCGGTTTTTTTTTCTTGGATGCACCCGGTGGAACCGGTAAGACATTTTTAATATCGTTGACTCTTGCCAAAATACGGTCGCAACAAAAAATCGCATTAGCAGTAGCATCGTCAGGCATTGCGGCTACTTTACTGGATGGTGGGCGAACAGCACATTCAACATTCAAGCTGCCATTGGACGTTCGTAATAAACCAGATGCAATGTGTAACATCAAAAAGAATAGTGGAATAGCTGCAGTGTTGCGGAAGAGTTCTATAATAATTTGGGATGAGTGCACAATGGCACACAAATATTCACTTGAAGCATTAAACAGAACTATGCAAGATTTAAACAGCAATAATAAACTTTTCGGTGGTGCTATCTTACATTTGTCTGGTGACTTCGGGCAGACCTTACCGGTTATACCTCGCTCTACTTTCGCGGATGAGATTAATGCATGTTTGAATGCAATCATTCTTATGGCGAAGTGTTGAAACACTTCGATTGACCATAAATATGCAAGTACAATTGCAAAATGATCCATCAGCACAAATATTTTCCGAACAACTACTAGATATTGGAAACGGTAAAATAGAACTGCAACCAAATACGCAATGCATTAAACTACCAGACAATTTTTGCACTGTTGTTCAGGATAAAAATGAATTGATTCAGAGTATTTTCCCGGATATACAGAATAATTATTTGAATTATGAATGGCTTAGTCAACGGGCGATTTTGGCAGCCAAAAACGTTGATGTTGACGAAATTAACTTCCAGATACAACAGTTGTTACCAGGTGATCTGATGTTTTTTAAATCAATCGATACTGTTGTTGATGAAAATGAAAGTGTAAATTTTCCGATTGAATTTTTAAATTCATTAGATATCCCTGGAATGCCACCACATAATCTTCGATTAAAGATTGGTTCCCCTATTATTCTCCTCCGTAATTTGAATCCACCTCAATTATGTAACGGTACGCGTTTGGTCATCAAAAAGATCACCGGAAACATTCTTGAAGCAACCATTTTGGCTGGGAAGTTTAAAGGAAAAGTGGTCCTGCTGCCACGTATTCCGATGATACCATCAGATTCTACCATATCCTTCAAAAGGCTACAGTTTCCAATTCGTTTAGCTTTCGCCATGTCTATAAATAAATCTCAAGGTCAAACAATGTCCATTTGTGGTTTAGATTTGGAAAATCCATGTTTTTCTCATGGGCAACTATATGTTGCGTGTTCACGTGTTGGGAAACCGTCGAATCTATTTGTGTTAGCTAAAGACAGGTTAACCAAAAACATTGTGCACCGATTGGTGTTAAATTAAATTGAAATTGAAAGTATTTATAATTCAAAAAAATAGATATTAATGTTTAAAAGTTTAAGACTGTCTGCCTTGCCTACCTCATTCATGAGTTTAAGCGTCACATGTTATTTACTGTATTATACTGTAATATACTTATATTTGTTATAAAATTAAATGGAAATAATAAATCTAATAAATTTTTATTTTGTACCTATTGATTTCTGCTTAATATCGAGTGTTAGAACATTTTAATTAATTGTGTTCAACGTACTTCCCCTTCAAATCTCAATCCAGTGAATTTGTATACCAACATCAACATTTTCGTCTTTGTTCGTAAATAATTTCATTGTACTAAAGGGTTATAGTAGTAGAAAGTCAAATAAGGAGATCACCATATTTTTTTACAAATACCATCTGTGTGAAAAAGCATAGTGGACTCCGTGACTGATGTTCTCTTATTGTTCCTCTTAGATTGTTTACTATAATGTAATATAACAAAAACTTTAGCCACAGCAACGCGAGGCCGGGTCAGCTAGTACTAGTATATGGGAAATGAGTCAATACTCACAATCTTAAGTATTTTTTATTTAATAAAGTTGGTAAATTTTGGGCTACGGGTTTCAAGGCTTACAATATTTGCCCCATCATCAGACCCCAGTACGTTATTTTTATTTGTATTAAAAACGAAAACAACATAAAAAAAAGCAATAAACAACTGAAATACAATAAATGACACTAAATAATAACAAATTGACTGAGCAGCTATAACATTAATTAAAAGTGAGTATACTCCCTTCGTAAAATAGTACATTCCTTCTCTCTAATCGGACAAACCGTGTCAAAGTCGTTTCACACTCCACAAGCTGGAGTCCCCCAGGGCTCAATTCTAGCACCAATATTATACACAGTCTGTAACAGTAACATCTCCCACCCCTTAACCAGATAAAAGTCAATACTACTATTTGCGATACTACGATACTGCACTCCTCTCTGTAGGAACATACGATGGGACGCGAGACATGCGTCTGTATTCGAAAGAGCACAAAACCAATTTAACAGAATTGTCATGTGGTGCAACAACTGGAGAGTCACACTCAACCCTTCCAAAATGCAAATAATTTTATTCAAATCCCCTCGCAGCCGCGATGCTGGAGATAACCCTCCTAGGAGAAAATCTTCATTTTATCAGGACTCTCAACTAGGACAATGACATTAAAAACATAGACAGGTTAGGAAAAAGAGCTAAACTCATAAGCGCGCTGTCTGGAAAACAAGAAAATACCTCGAAATCTCTGAGACCCTACAGAAAGATTATCGTGTTGTACACCTACAAGATTTTCATCAGGCTAACCATCGAATACAAGGCGTGTGCCTACGCGTCACTAAACAATCGCCAAACCAACGCCATTGTGGCAACAGAAATGAAAATCCTCAGAAAATGCACAAGGAAAAGTGCAGATGAACCGTCAGCAATAATTCACCAAATTGCGAATCTACCATCAACAAAGAACAGAGTCCGCTACCTTAGCAAAAGATACGTCTTCCTCACAATAGCTAGCTGCAACAACAGAGCTAAGCAAACTCCAAGGACTCCTTGCCAAATAAAAGTTCCATTCACTCAAGTCAAGCTTCTACACTTTGCTGGTAACGAACTTCCTGATGAGTATTAAGACATCCTTGACACAACTTCCTCAAATATCGCAGATAAAATAACTGCACACCAAAAACGCTGATTCAGAGCCATTCCGCTCATGGCTTGGATGGCTAGTTTAAATTCTCCCTCATTACGCACATTTTCTACACTAGCACTATCAAAGCCTTCGCTCTATAACAGCATATCACCGAAACAACTACTCACACGCAAGTAAAGTTGCTCACCCCCCTCAAACACGCCCGCAAAAAAGGGAACAAACACTCCCGCAAAAAAGGGAACAGCCACTCCTTGAAGAAGCGTAAGCTTAAGCACGGTTATAATGTTCAGATCTCTCTATCTAAACATCTGCTAACATCATTATTTGATCTTCTGATGAGAGGTTTTCAAAAGTTTCCTGAAGTTGATCATAGAAAGTTTCACATTCTGTTTTTATTTTTTCATTTCAATATCTATATATCTTGAGATACAAGATATTAAGGTGCGGAAAAACAACCGAGGCCGGTATAGAAATACAACAACAACGGAGTTTAGAGGATATAGGCTATGCATTTGTAACTATGAAAAGAAGGGCTTCTTCTTACAGTGAAAACACAAAGTTTGATAACAGATATCTGGAACAATTTGATTGATCATAACACAAAGTTTGATAACAGCGATTTTCCAAACTTCACAGACAATCAAAAAAGTTTCATCAATCAACGATTTACTCTGGCTAAGTACTGGGAAGGAAGCTAATTAGTTAGACCCAAACCCACATGACTTGTAAAGACTCGGAGTAAGTAGCTAGTACATATGTAAGAACTTTTATAGTTTGAATGTCAATCTAAATCGACAACAAATTATTATTTTACTATGTTCACATAACTTGTACGTCTTCTCAGATTGGCTTCAATATTTCATAGATTTACTCGTATATTGAATCTTAAACTTACCAATATAGGTTTATTCACTGAATTTGAAAATTTACTGAGTGGGAGAATAAAAAAAATATTTATTGTTAAAACAATAAAACTGTATATCTATCCATATTTTTATTAGGATACTTTACAAAAAAATAAATAGGCTATACTACAACCATTGGTACTAAAACTTTATCAGTAATACCACAAGCATTTTGATTTCTAATTAATCTAAAAAATCCGCCCTCTCCCCATGAACTGTCAACCCAGTTTTTAAGAATCCAATAGTCGGTATCATTTTCTCTGCCATATCCTATTAAGTTTACGGTCCAAGGGTCGGGATTACTTTTATTACAATCGTCAGACAACCATATTCCTCCTGTGTAACTACGAAGATTTGCACCGTTTATCATTACATTGAGAATACCTCTTGTGACTAAAATATACAGAAGCATAATAAACAATATAAAAAAAGTAAAATATGGTGTAAAGTAATAGAAAAAGTAACAATGATAGAGGTAAGTAGATTACACAGTTTCATAAGGGACATAGTTACATGTTAAATATTATGTTTATATGAGATTAAACTACAATTTGTTTCAATGAAAATTACAGTTATAACTATTTGACGATTCGCTTTAGCTTTACACTCCGAGAATCGCTTAAAAAAATTATTTTAAATTAGGGACTTATTGTTATAACCTATAGTGGTTTTGGCGATTTTGTTTACCAAATTTGACAGGTGATTTACTTGGTCCCTATCTTGTAAGCTTGTATGCAAATAGACATGCTTTTAGTTAAAAATTCTGAGGGTGGTGTTTGTACCCTCGGGATGATATTAAATTCTAATTATTTTGTGTGTTTGTGTATTATATGTTTATGTATTATATGCCTATGTATTGTATGTTGTATGTATGTAAATTCTGAATAATTGTAAATGATATGTCTCTGATTTTGTTTTAATTCATTAATGTTGGAATATTCTTGTTAGTGACGTCTTTTTTTAGTATTGGCAACCAGAGCCTGCAAGATTCTGCTGATGCATGGGTTTGCTAGACATTTTTCTTCATTAAGTAAGATGAGAGCTTTTTTTTATTTTTCTTCTGTGCTCATTGTCTCAGACATGTTTGCATATATGTAATTTGTCGGTCTCTCTTTTTGGTGTATGTTGCATGATCGTTTATCCTGACACGTGATATTGCGGTTTTCTCCACGTAAAAATGCTTGCATTCACAGGGTATTTTATAGATACAGTTCTTTGATCTCGCTTGTGTGTTGTTATTTTTGGTTTTGGATAGAATAAATCTCAGTGTATTGGTTGCTTTAAATGTGCTTGTGATGTAATACTTATTTCCTATTTTTTTATATATTTTTTTGGATCATTTGGAACTTCTCAGTGCTCATGTTAAGCCCTACATTTGAAGTTAATTTTGTAAATATAGTCAGATCGTTATCTCTGACTGTGCCATTCAATTTGCCGTAGACCAGGCTTTGTGTGTCCTCCCCGATCTTCCGATTTTTCAACAACCAGTCTTCCGTCTTGATTTTGTTTCCTTAGAAATTGATAATTTATTCATCATTAATCGATTGCATTTAAGTTTACCCCTTTCCACAGACTCTACATAGTCCTCACCACATCAGTAGTCAATTTTTTTGCATAATCGTTAGCATAGTTTACGCACAATGTCCTTGCGCTAAAGGTTGTTTTACGGAACTGCAGAAGTTGATTTTGATTTCCGATAGGAGCCTCTCCACTGCTCGTTGCAGTTTGTTGATGATAAGATCTGTTTGAGCCTGATCTAGTTGAATATCAGGATGGTGTAGTTATGCCACCGCCATCCTGAATACTTTTGTGGCATTGTTATATGACCTAGTCTGTCGGTTAGAGTTCCTTAGTTTTTTAGCGACTCTTTTTCACGGGGGCAAATAAGGGTATTCTCTCGAGGTTTTGCTGGTACCTCGACCTTGGTTTTATATGGATTTGCTGTGCTACATATTCCAACAATCATTTTTACTCTTTCTTCATACTCTTAGATAGGTGTTTTTTTTTAACTGTCTCATGTTCTGTTTTTTTTTACACTTTTACCCTGCACCATGCAACTCCTAAGTACGATTGTGTTACATCTCGGGATAAGGAAGTGCAATAGTTGCAGAACAAATCTGACCGTAAGATTAGCTTGTTGTGGTGCAACTGTCTGTGATGTACCACTGACCATGGTGTAGAAAAAAAAGTGTGTGTGGGTGTGTGTTCTATGTATTTGTTTTTCTGAGTGTGTGTATGGGTTATGTATTATCAATAGTAATGACATGGCTGCAGCTGTGCTATATTCTCAGTTGATCGACGGATGTTTAAGTTATATATTATTCACACCTATCCTATATGTCTATAGGACGTCCCTTATCAGACCCTTTAACAGTATTATCAGTTTTAAAACAGCATACTCAAGAAAGTGTAAGCCAAAAGATTTATGAATCATACATATGAAAACACTTATGAGCAGGAACTCATTAAATTACAATTTACACAAACAATTACCTAAAAGCCTTTTAAGTTCTTCTTCGCTAATTTTATTCCATATTTCGAACTGTATTGGTAAATTCGCCCCTCCGAAACAAGGTCTTTGCATTCCATCGAAATATGAGTATTGCGAATTAACCCCTCCATTTCGTTCCAAACATGCGTATGCTGTTTCTATAGATGGACCGTTGTTGCAACCATCAGAGAATGAACAGCAATCTAATATATATTGAGGACTGAAAGATTCTAAAGTTCCATTTGCTAAAAAAAGTTGAGTTTCTACTGCGTTTGCCTGAAAAAAGAAATCAGTTATGGGTACGATAGGGAGTTGATTAAACGGACTATGATAATTGTAAAAGATTAAATGAAATAATGATTAAATTTAATACCAATTATGAGGTAGTGATATGCTACCACAAAAACAAAATAGTCGAAGATAAACAGTTGTGAGGTAAGAGAATGTTTATTAGCCCATTCATCATCATCATCGGCTCTACAGCCCAGATTCGGCCTTGGCCTGTTTAATTAATCCTCTCGATTCATTCCTATTTCTGGCTTTCATTCTTCAGTTTGTAGTTTCAAGTTCTCTGAAATTCTTCTGTACTTGGTCCATATATCGCTTTTTTGGCCGCCCCTTGGGTCGCTTTCCCAACATTTATTGTGAGTTATTATTCTTGTTGGTTCAAAATGTTTCATGCACTACAAATGAGCTATCCATCTCAGTCTACTAATTTTATTAGATTTACCATACTAGGGTCTTCGTAGGCTTATTTTGCCATAACAATTATAAAGGTATTCCATGTAATTTTAGAAATATTTGTTTAATACCTGATTTGTCTAAATTTACATTTTTGTTTTTTGTTATTTGCCTTGTTTGATTTATGTCTACTTTGCTAATGTGTTGACATTTTGTAACACTTTTACCTGGCTGAACTTTTAAGAAATAAAAACTGTTAATTAGTAGCAATTATTTGTTTAATACTCTCATAATCTTCCTTTCTTCTGGTAACTGATAAGAAGCTAAATCTGACAGGAATGTAGAGCGACAATATAAGATAAGTATATTTGCTTTTCTTTCTTTTTGACTATTTATGCATTTTGGTTTTTTTTAGAGAGGTTTAGCCTATCTGCCATTTTTTTGGAATCTTTCTTAGATCAATCTTCTCATAGGTCAAGTGTCGACTTTTCCTGGTCCCTCGACAAAGGAATAGGTGCCGCCCTTTATTTTTCCCATTTTTTTTTAGTACCAAATTCTGTCATTTTCATTGGTACGTTTCAATTCCCAATTGTTTTTCTAAATATATCTCCATCCCAGATCTATAGACCCATGTCCCAAAACTCACCGTTGGGTCCTTCAAAACACCCGAGCACCGGTTTGCAAGGTGAACATACTTAAACCTTTCCTTTTTCTCTTTCTATTCCCCACTTCCCATCCAGGCAAGTATCGTTACAATCTTATGACCTGTTTAAAGAAGATGGTAGGCGAGAGTAGAAATTGAATAGTAATTGTGGACTATTAAGGGCAGTGTGCACATGAAATTTTATAAAGTCTATGATATTCAAGGAAAGACAGTTAATATTTGATTTCACGTATAGTGCGTCTGTATATCCGCTTATACGAATTTCATCCTAACAGGAATCTTCGGAGCGGCTATTCACAAACGCCATGCACGTGAAAACAATCTTTCCTGTCGTAGTAGAAGCAACACTAAAATGGCTTCTAAGAATTGCAAGGCAAAACAGACGTTGATAAAGATGTAATTAGTTGGTTTGGACAATTAGGTTCCGGTTCTATGATATTCGTTTGGAATATTGTTTTTATGATTGTGTTTAGTCCTTTTGATTTACGAAGTTTTATCTTTTTTTGCCAGTGGCACTCTTGATAGATGGAAGAAAAACTTTGGTATGGTCTGTGTCTGATTCGTGAATTGGAGATAGATATTTGTGAATGCTCTTGTTGATATTATTTTTATGGTGATCGTTTAAACCAGGGCTTCTTTTAAAGAAACAAGTTCTGAGGATATACTTGCATTGTCGCAAAGACATACTGATCTGGAAAAAGGTTATTAATTACTGAATTAATTTGGGAAGCGGATGATGAGATTTAACATGCGAATAGGAATTGATATAGGCCGCCTCTAGATAAAGGGTGATTGATTAGTGTGGTAAAGCTCAGTAGATCCGATATGATAATAGATAGCAATAAAAGTTAATAACAAAAATGATAGGCAACTTTGAGGCTGATATTACAAAATTACAGGGTGTTCAATAATATAGTGTTGGCAGACCTAACTTTTGTTTTTTTTTTTAATGGAAGACACTATATTTTATTTTATATTCGAAATCTTCACTTTCCTATCACAACAGTATAAAGTTTTATTATGTTAACAAGTCTTAAAATCTTAACAAGTGCAACTTCCTGTATAATTAAAAAGAAGTACAATAAGAATGATCTGTTGCTGCCACATTTTTTTATTATCAAAAGTTTCAAAAATGATTGATATTGCTAATTTTCTTTATATCGAATACAGGCGGAGTCCAAACGCAAGTACATTATTTTCTCAGTAATTTTAAGTAGAACACCCAGTAGGTATTTTATGTCATCATTTAAAAGTAAAATTACCATACTTCAATTTTTATTTAATATTTCGTATGTCTAAATGTATTAATTTTTGAGATATTTTCATTTTTCAAAGCAAATTATTATTAAAGTGTCTAAATTTTTATAAGTTTTAGGTAAGCCATGACTAAATTTTCTAAAACTGACAGTTCACCATAACTGATTATTAATCCGGTAATCAATGTACCTAACAATGTAACCAATAAAGAAAAAAAAAAAGAATTTTTTATTAAGA
The DNA here is from genome assembly GCF_040954645.1 of Diabrotica undecimpunctata. Taxonomy (NCBI): domain Eukaryota; kingdom Metazoa; phylum Arthropoda; class Insecta; order Coleoptera; family Chrysomelidae; genus Diabrotica; species Diabrotica undecimpunctata. Next base: position 122,374,048 of record NC_092803.1, on the reverse strand, counting down.
TATTTTACAAAAAGAAACACAAATATTTAATTACATAAGATGTTCAAAATGACCTAAAACATTAATGCATGCCTAAAAACAGCCATTGAATGAGCCACTTACATTACGAAGCATTTGTACACTCACACATCGAAATACATTTCATATTCTATCTTTTATTGCATCCCTTGTTGTTGGAGGTATTTTATAAACTTCATTCTCAACGTCAGTCACCCCAAAAAAATGAGGTCAATTTTATTAAATCCTGGTGATCTGGGTAGCCACGCTACTAGTTCATTTCTTCCAATCCAACTATCAGGAAAATGATCGTCAAATTCACCTTGAATCAATGCACTATGGTGAACAAGAGCACCGTTATGCAAAAACCACATTTGTTCACGTATATGAAGTGGAACGTCTTCCAATAATATGGGCAATTGATTTACTAAAAAATCTAAATATATATCACTATTTAGATTTTCTTCAAAAAAATGTGGATCCAGGACATGGTCACCAACAGTACCTCCCTACACGTTGAGCGACCATCTAGTTTGACCATGTATAACGATGTGGTATGGACTAGTTGTGGCATAATAGTGAAAGCTGTGCCTATTAACAGAACCATTTTTATGAAACGTAGCTTCATCTCTAAATGGTCATTACAGAAGAAATCTCTCTGTTGATTAATTTTATCTAAGGGCCGTATGATACTATGCATTTTCTTGTATCATTTCTTATGTCGTGTCTAATATAACAAAAAATGGATAGTGTCATACAAGCGAATAGTTCTTATATCAGAAACGATACAAGAATTTGTGTCCGCTGCAGTTTCTTGTACAAGAAATGCGCTAATTTGTGCGCAAAAACGTAAAACTTCTGTCATAATGGCGGCATAACTTTGATATACAATTAGACCAAGCGCAGACATCAGAGAAAAGTGCCCACCAATAATAACCAAGATTAGAACAGCAGTAGCCAAATTTAAAAACAATAAATCACAGGGATTGGATCAAATAGCATCGGAACTACTGAAAGTAGGAGGAGATGTATAACTAAAAACAATACATAACCGCTTTAAAAATTCGTGATGAGTTTAAAGATTATTTTATATCTCCAAATAAGAGCGTAGAATTTCAAGAGCATGCCATTCAAACACATAATTTGTAAAAAAAAAACAAATAAATTATTACAACCAAATTATTTATTATTTCTGTCTTCCATTACAGCCTGTTGAATATCTTCAAAAATTGTGGTTTCCAATTTAGTTTTAATATTGGGACATTTTATTTCTTTCATTTTTGAACCACAGGATTTTAAAAAATAATCAGTAGCATCTGGCTTCTGGTCCTCAGGTACTGCAGTTCTATTTGTATAAGTGTCAAAATTTCGACCAATCATGTGCCGAATCACATACAATTTCCGGTAAAAGAACTTGCATAGTGCCATACAGAGCACAAATGTACGTGCAAGAAATGATACAAGAAAACATAAATAACTTTCTATATCAGAAACGATATAAGAAATGATACAAGAAAATGCATAGTGTCATACGGCCTTAAGGTCCATTCACAAAATACGATTATCTTTTCAAAATCTCCCTGAATTAATTCTTGGTGTAATTGAATACGGTAAGGGTGCATTCTGTTTGTTGCAAGAATTCTTTACACGGAGTAGTAAGTTGGTTATTTTTCTTTGAAAATACTCTGTATATCTACTTGTATTTGGGTTTTCAGTAACTGCCAGCAACACATTTATTTCGTTTTCCTCTCTCGTCAGTACTTTTTGTTCGTTCGTGTTTTTCATATATAACTAAACTAATGTGGTTAAACTGAACTTTCAAAGCTTACTGTTGGAGGTTGTCGCCCCTCAGGGCCTCAGAAAACCGTTCATGATAAATTCTTATTGATTGATAATAATGCATTTTTATTGCATTCCTCAGCAAAACGGCAAAAGTATAGAGAAAGTGCCGGAGAAGTTAGCTACAAATGAGGGAAAGTTTTGTACTTGGCAGTGTTGCCATGTCGTTTTAATAAATCACGAAAAAGCATGCGATATAATATTAATTAATTTTACTAAACATTCTTTTTAAGTTTTTAAAAGAAGTTTAATTAATTTAAATTTAATTTATTATAATTTAAATTAATTTTTTAAGCTTTTAAATTCTTATGTTTTTAAGGTATTCAGGTACCATTTCATCCCAAAATTATAAGAAAATAGTCATAAAATTGAAACCTTCTGAACATCTGTTGCAATCTGGCAACTAGTGTTTTGAAAGTATTGCCAAGTTTATTTGCTAATCTACCAAAGGCCAATTATAACATTTTTTTCTAATAACTAACTGCAGCTAATATCAAAAGAAACAAATATTCATTCGTTCGTGTTTTATATAAATTTAAAAAAATACCCGATTCCATAAAATAATATAATACAAATGAAAAAATGTACTGTTTCAAAGCATATTTGAGGCATAAAACGTATACATAATAAGGACATGGCAATACCGCAACGCAAATTTGACGGTTCATTTGTAGCTAACTTCACCGGCACTTCCTCTATACTTTTGTACATTCCTCTAATATCCAGATCATATTTACCATTTCATCAACACTAAAAATGATCTTAACTATTAGTAAGACAATAGTCTTACTTTCTTTACTAAACCACAGAATAATAAAACAATTGTTATTTATTCTGCAACTAAACTATCAATAAATATACCAACTTACAATTGCATATGCCCAATCAGATTTAGCACAAAATATTCCTGGCACTGTTGGAGTACCTAATACAGCTCCTTCATCTCTCCAATCGAACGATTCAGGCAAATCGTCTAAAAAATTAAATTTGTATATTTATGACTTATAATTAAACTTACAAATTTGTATACTATCCAATAGCAGCTAAGAAATGACTGACATTTTTTTAAGCTCTGCCTAATCAACATCCATACGTCCACCGAGGAAGACAGTGAGATGAAAAACCAATTCTATGATAAAGACCTAGAAAGAGCACAAAATAGCTGCACAAAAATGATTTTAAAATAATTATTGGGGAAATGAACTCACAAATTAGAAAAAAGACATGCAACCAAGATTATGTTGGTAAACCCAACCTTTACTATGTAACTATTGACGATATATTATGATTAATTAGTATGGAAATCGCCAAAAACATGGTAGTGGAAAATCCATGTTTTAATCACAATAATATTCATTATTATAGATAATAATAATGAATATTATTATTATCTATAATAATAATATTCATATTGTGGTTTTGTCTAGCGATGAATCCCCTATCCCAGCTACTGAACTCAACTGACACAGGTTTTAGCATCAAAAATAACACTACTGTTGTGGCAAAGCTTAATCATCTATTGTATATGGATGATTTAAAACTATTGGCTTCTACTTGATGCCACCTGGATCAGGTGCTGAAAACAGTGGAACATTTCTCTAATGACATTAGTATGCACTTCGGTCTTGGCAAGTGCCGTGTCTTAAATATAATCAAAGGAAAGGCTCAGTCCGGTGGATTCGATATGCAAAACGGCCAGAACATCGAGGCCATGGGTGAAAATGATATGTATAAATACCTCGGAATAAAGCAAACGCGGAAGATTGACCATAAGCAAATGAAAACTGAGATAACTAATGAGTTTATACGAAGGGTAAAACAGCTGCTTCGTTCACACCTTAATAGTAAAAATTTGTTTAAGGCACTAAACACCTATGCATGTTCCGCGCTTAGCTACTCATTTGGTATTGTTAAGTGGACAAAAAACGGATACAGAAAATCTTCAGCGAAAAATACGAACACACCTCACAAAGGCACAAAAACACCATCCTCGAAGTGCAGTAGAAAGAACGACATTACCAAGGTATTTAGGAGGACGAGGACTTAAGGATATAAGTGAGCAACTAGAAAAACACATTACTAATTTAAGAACTTATTTTCAGGTGCAGGCTGAGACATCTACTCTACATCGCGCGATTTGTGCAGTAGATGATACAACACCGATAAAACTGAGGGAACCAGAAGTGCGCATAAACCAGCTTACTAAGAACGAAAAAATGCGCAGTCAAGACCACGTCGGCAATAAAGCGTCGAACTATTGGCTGACATCAGGAAAGTTGTTCCCTGAAACAGAGGGTTCATTACTCGCCATTCAGGATCAGGTTATACCAACTAAAAATTACCTGAAATATATCGTCAAAGACCCTCAGGTCCAAAATGACAAATGCCGATATGGGTGTCAAGCTCAATAAACCATCCAACACCTTACCGGGGGCTGCCAGGCATCTGCTGCAACTGAATATAAGGAACGGCACGACTCAGTAGGGAAGATCCTTCACCAAAAGATAGCCATCAAACTGGGACTTCTCCAATCAAACCATCTCCCATATTATCAATACGTTCCTGAAAGTATACTAGATAATGATAACTGCAAGCTATACTGGGACCGCACTGTGCTCACAGACCAAATAGTGGCACATAATAGACCAGATCTCATACTAGTTAATAAAGTAAAGAGACAAACAACACTAATTGATGTGGCGATACCCAACAACAATAATCTTCCTGTTAAACAAAACGAAAAGATCGAAGTACAGGGATCTGGAAATTCAAATACGAAGACAGTGGAGAATGGAAAGTACCCAGACAATACCTATTATTCTCTCTACTACTGGAGTCATTCCGAAGAACCTCCTAGAAAACATAAGAAAGCTAGGTTTGAATTGAACATCTCTACAAGACCATGCAGAAAGCTGTACTTCTCTCAACGTCCAGATGTGTACGAAAATTTTTGGGAGATACTCCAGCATACCAAGTCACCTAGGGCTCGATAACACGGAAAAAGTCCCACCAGAGCTCAATGCTTTTGATACCGTAGGTATCTGGGACGAGTGAATTTTCCCCTTAGAGGGAGTGTGAGCCGTATGGCTAAATCTGGGGATTATAGATAATAATTATATGAATATATTATTATTATCTGAATGGAGGTTTTTCGAGGAGGCCTATGTTCAGCAGTGGACGACTATGGGCTGATGATGATGAATATTTATAAACCATCTGGATATCATTAGATGGAAGGACTAAAAATTATATCAATCAAACACAATACAATTTACATATATTTAAAAACGAGAAGTTACTGAAACTGTCATTCTTATATAAGAAAAACTCCAAACCAAGACAGTCGATCAATAAAGTACAGAAATATGGAATAACCGGAAAGAAGCTCTAAAATTTGCAGCCGAAAACACATTAGGTAGATCCCGAAATTCAGCAAGAAACATGATTTGACGAAGAATTTATGAAAATAATGGAGAAAAAGGAAAAACTCTTGCACAGAAAACATACACAAATATCACAAACTGACGTAAATATCAGCTAAGAAGAAACACGAACTTTCAATGACTAGATAAACATTATAAGACAATGTTTGAATCAATAACTAATTTATGCATCTCTAGGGATGATATATTTATTTCCAGCAGAGAACATTTTCTTATGAGATAAACAGATTACTTCTGAGAATTGCTGTAAGGTGAACCTGCTAACAATATAGAACTAGAGATCCAAACAAGGAATTTATGGAGACCTCCACAGTAGATGAAATAAAAATGGTCATACAAAATCTATAAAACAACAAATCCCAGGCAGTGATGATATCCCAATAGAATTTTTAAAACACGGAGGACAACATTAAACTTCTTTTTCTAGTTTCATGACCGCTATCGATCGTTGGATATCATGCTGGCTACCATAATCGCTATCGTGACTTTATTGACAGCAGCTCTAAATATTGATGTAGTTGATTTTTCCATACCATTGTCTTATATTTTTCAGCCATGATGTTCTTCTTCTACCAGGACCACGTTTACCTTGGATCTTTTCCGGAACAATCAGATGTAAAAGTTCATATTTTTCAGGGTCTTTATTATATTGACCAGTTGTGTTGTTTAGTTCAGGTATCTAAGGACCTTCTCATTTCTAACTCTGTCGACCCAACTTATTCTTAGTAATCATCTGTATACCCATATCTCAAAGGTTCGCAATGTTTATAAACGTCGTCTCACTTAGACTCCACGCTTCTACTCCATACAGTAGCACTGAAGAGATATAGCAATATGTCATTCAAACGTTGTATCATATATTTAGTTTTCTTAATGTTGAGTTTTAATCCATACTGATTACAGGTTTGCTTTGCTTTACTGATTACAGGTTAATTAGATTTTGAAGGTCTTCTTCGCAATTAGCCAGCACTAAGGTATCGTCGGCATATCTAATATTGTTTACGGTTACACCATTCACAATAATACCTTCTGTTGTCTCCATTAGGGCTTAAATGTTTCTTCTGAATGCAAGTTAAAGAGTAAAGGCAATAGTTTACAGTTTTGTCTCACTCCTCTTTTTATATTTATTTCATCTGATAGTTCTTGTTTAACTTTTATTCTTGTCACTTGATGCCAGTATAGATTTGTAATTATTTGTAAATTTTTCTTGTCCAATCCAGCTGTTTTCAATATTTCTAATTTAAAAGAAAGACAGTTAAGATTTAATTTCACGTGTAGTGCCTCTGTATATTCGCTTATACGTATTTTATCCTAACAGGACTCATCAGAGCGACTGTTACAGAAGCTCTGAAAGTGAAAACAAACTTTTCCGTCGAAAAGAAGCAACAATAAAACGACTTCAGTATGGAAGCTATAGCGACATCTGATAATAAATCTCGTAGGTAGAAATCCGAAGATTTCTATTGACGAAACCAAAATTCAGATTTTTGCTTTAATCTGTACCTTCTAAGAATTTCAAGTCAAAACAGACGATGTTAAAAGATGTAAAGAGAGATATGGAGAATCTAAAATTTGCATTCTACAACATATCTCCCCGTTCTAAGCAAAAATCCTTGGCGAATTGGTTTTTATTACTCATAAACAGTAAAGGTTTCGTCAATACAATTCTTCGGATTTCCACTTTCGCGATTTATTTCTAATTTAATTTAATTTTATTGTCAAAAGCTATTTCAAAATCGATTGCACAGATGTATACGTGATGATTATATCTCTGCATATATAGATCAGAACTTGTATACTGAACAAGGTTTCTCTCGTATCCAAACCACTTCTAAATCCGAAATGAGTATTGCTAACTCTCTCCTCTAATATCATGTATATTCTGCCATGTATTACTCGCAGGAAAATTCTCAAAACGTAACTCATCAGAGTTATTGTCCCATAATCACTGCATGTCTTTGCACAATGTTTCTTTAGTACTGTGGCAAACTTTGGGATAGTTGTTTCCGTTTGTTTCTTGTCATAGTGTTTGATTCATTACATTAACTATAAAATTGTGTTTTTACATCTTATTTTTTGCCTGATTATTGCGTGAATCCTCTTGTATTCGCTTTTATCTTTATTTCTGACTTCTCTTGTTTGGTCCATGAGTCTCAGTGTATACCTTCTGTCATCTACCCTTGTTTTTACTGCACTTAATTTTGTTTCTTGAACGGTCTGTAATATATCTTTAATTCTCGTACAGTTTTCCTCAATCTTTCACTTTTTCTTGATTTCAACTTAATTTTTTGTTCTAATACACTGATTATTTCTTGTTTAATGGTATCATTTGACATCTTTTCTCTATCAGTAGTAACTGTTTGCTTATTAATCTTTGTAACTCTTTTCAATCTGTCTTACTTTTCCTACCAAAATATTGTGATCTGTGAACGGATAACTAGAAATAGTTTATAAGATCTGGGCAGATGAAGAATTTTCAGAGAACTGGAGCATAGGAGTAGTATTTGGATAAAGATGGAAACAAACTAGAATTAGATAACTACCGAAGAATAACCCCTCTGAATATTGCCTGATAATACCAACATCTTGTATGAGAGATTGAAGTTATACAAAGAAGTCTATCTATCGGAATATCAGGCTGGTTTCAGGCCAAACATTTGATCATTAACCAAATTTTCATTTTGCGCAGAATTCCTAAAAAATGTCCCAAAGTTCCTAAAGTTATCCGTAGTAAACATTTAGAACGTCTCATCAGCTCCCTTTGAAACAAATAGAGGACTGCGACAAGGCGATGCGCTGGCATGCCAGCTCTTTAACTTGGCCTTAGAAAAGATTATCCGAGACGCTAACTTAGATAACATAGGGCTTATATTAAAAAAAAAAAAAATCAGTTCAAACTTTAGCATTCGCCGAGTATGTCACACCACCGATGATTATAATGATACGATTATATTAAGAAATCAAAAGTTTACTATTTCATCCTATTAAATAAAAACAAGCTAGCTATAATGTACAATAAATGGAAGCAAATTATCTATAACCAAAAACTAAGCTTAGACATCCGAATTAGAGTTATTAAATAATACATTTGGTTAGTCCTTCCGTATGGAATTGAAGACTGGACATTAAAATTAAATACCATGAGACGACTAGAAGCCTTTGAAATGTGGCTTTATCGCAGAATGCTCAGAATATCATGGACACAACACATTACAAATCGAACAGTATTAAACACCATAAATAGAGAGCTAGAACTTATAACAACAAATAAAGAAAAGAAAGACCTCGTACCTAGGCCACATAATGAGAAATGACAAATACAACCTGTTGCGATTAATAATTAACGGGAAGATAGAGGGCCGAAGAGGAGTAGGCAGAAAAGGCATGTCATAGCTTCGCAATATCAGAACTTGGACGGGCATGAATGTTCAACAATTATATATTTATACACAATATTTATTCGACATAAAAAATAAAAATCACTTACCACTATATTTGTTAGCTATACATTTGAGAATGCAGAAACAGAAGACAACAATAAAGAATTTCATTTTAAATTTGATAACATTTATAATAACATGGTATTTATATATAAAATAATCGGATTAAAGCAAATAAATACGGATCTTAAGATTAAGTAGATAACGTTAAAGGTCGTACAATTATTAGATCATTATTTAAAATCCTATAAAAAAATCTATAGGTAAACTTCATATGTTTGTTTTTTTTTTTAAATAATTATTTTATTTCAATTCCTTTAGATCTTATTCATTTATTAACTTTATATTTTATTTTACTATTTTTATTCTAAAAATAGTTGGAGCTTAACTCTTGATTCAACTTTCTATTTACTAAATATTCTGTCGTAATCTAAATTCCGATTTTCATTTTCACTTAATATTCTAATTCCTTTATTCAGACCTCATTATGTCGTAAAACATGAAATTTCTACCACACTTCAGTCGACTTTCTTTCAACCATGCGTTTACAGACTTTCGAGTCAATAGCCAAGTGTTATATCAATAGCATTGCTCACTATTGTATTATTACTATTGTCTTGTAGATTCCTATCCTAGTCATTTTTTATGTACGTCTCGTGATTTACACATCTGGTTCATAGCAGAGTACATATGCCGCATTAGCTAGGATGATTATTTTGTTATCGTATATGTTATTCTTTGTGATGTTGACTCCGAAATAGATAAAGCTATCAGCTTTTTCTAAGTTGTCAACTGTCAAGTGGGTCATGTTGCTCTCTTCGATTGGCTTTGTACTAGGATTTTAGTCTATTTTGTGTTTATATTGACAGACCTATTTGTTGATATAAGTTCTGTATACGTATTCTTGCTTGTTGCTTTGGTTCTGTTTATATTTATGTCATATACTGTTTTTTCTTTGTAAGAAGTGGTTTACCTTTGCTTAAAGTGAGATAAGTTTGAATATTTAAGATGGGATCAAGTGTTGCTTGTAAAAACTTACCTTATAGAATCAATATCCCACTTTTTGATTCTTCCCAAACAAGTGTTTTTTGAAATTGATCTACTAACAGCATGAGCTCATTTTACAGCAAATTCTCGAGAAGAAGCACGGCGGTCTTGTTTAATAAGTGTCTGAAGAGCCCGCTCATCTCTTTCGGTAATCTTTGAAGTAGTACGAACAATTGCAACTTGTTTCGAAACTTCCCATTTTTTTAACTATTAAATTATATTTCTTGAGGAATACTTAAATTTTGAGCAATTTTGTCCAGAAAGTTATATGTCCCAACAATGGAATTTCGTAAATCGATAAATAAACACTTTCCCGAACCATTTTGACAAGTAACTAAATTAAATCATTCAATTAACGTCATAAATTATGTCTTCAATGCACACTTGATAATATAATTTCCAGAAAAAAAAACAGATTTTATTGGACGAATAAATATTTGTTATTAATTTGGTGATGGTCCAATTAATTTGAGCTAAACAATACTTTCTTTGTGTTTATTTTATAATTATTGTAAGCCGATTTATTAAATTCAATTGATTTTTCAGTTATTTGAAGACAAAAAATGGAAAATCTTTTTTATTTTATAATGCCAGGAAATAAAAAAGCTCAAACTGGATCAGGAAAAACAAAATAATCCTGGTTAACAATATAGGACATAAAATAAATCTATAGGTAAATCTTTATTTATTAATTATAATTAAAGTAAACAAGTTAAACATTTCTTATATCTATAGAATCTTACATCTATAGAAACTTACATCTATAGAAATACAAAACATTGGTAAATCATCATTCCCCTTCATCAAATTTAATATGCTTAGCCCTTTCCTTCTCCGCTTTCTTCAGTAACTTGTCTCTTCCTCTTTGTTTTTTAACATTTTTTGAAAATTTTATGCTTCGGTCATTCTGTATTTTTTCCCAATACATTTGTTCTTCATCTCCTTCCAACAAAGTCTTGTCGCCAGGATATTCTTTATTGCAAAATTCTTTGGCACACTCCGAATTTGAAAATCTTACAAAAATTTCCTCGCAGCCGGCAGGTACAGGTATATCAACGTATTTAATATCTGATGAAAATGACTTGATTTCATTCTAAAAAAAGTATATAATGTATTAAACACAACTCATCATGCTCCTAATAATATTAGCATATACTGTACAATATTAAATCATCATATACAAGTTGGAAGTGATGAGAACGGACAAAAAGAGAATGCCAAAGATGATCCTAAAACGGGACCCAATCAGGAAAAGGAGGAAAGGACGACCCAGACAAAGATGGTTTCATAGCGTAAAGGAAGATCTCAGAAAAGAGGGAATTGATGGATGAAGTTCTTATCAGTGCATGAACGAGTCTTCATTAAGTGTTTGTTTATTTGTTTTTCGATTGTTATGATCGGGGATTCGGACGGAAGATATGAACCTCCTAAAAGGGGAAAAAGTATTATTATAGATGAAGTGAATATGGAATTTATCGGAAATGGAAAAAGCGACGAAACAAGTGGTATTGAAAAAATATTAAAACAAAAAAATAAATATAGTTCAACGGACCAAGGTCCATATTATGTATTTGTGCAAAGTAAAGAAGGAAACATAGGTAAGTTTCATAAAATTTCTACTGCTAGATTAATTTTAAACGCAGAACCGGAGATCAGGGATAACATTTTAAATATTTCTGTAACTGGTAGAAATAAAGTTAAAGTCGAATTAAATTCATTCAATAGTTCCAACAAATTAGTCGAATCTAAAGTATTTCAGGAAAAAAATTACGAGGCTTATATACCCACTTTCTTTACATACAAAAAAGGTGTAATAAAAAGTATTGACAAGGATATCAAAGACGATGATTTATTAAACATAATTAAACCTAAATATGGAAATATCAATGGAGATATCAAAGACGATGATTTATTAAACATAATTAAACCTAAATATGGAAATAATTTTAAAGTTTATGAAGTAAGGAGAATAAAATGAAAGGTAAATGGTGAGTTACTCCCTACAATGACAGTTATTGTTACTTTTAAGGGGCAAATGATACCTAAACAGGTAGTAATAAAAAAAATTATTTACGATGTAGACATATATGTTTCACGAGTAATTCAATGCAGACAATGCATGAGGTACGGTCACATTAATACACAATGTAGAGGTAAAGTTCGATGTGGAAAATGCGGCAATGAACATGAAACAAATTCTTGTAATTCGCAATTGACATCATGTATTTTATGCAAAGGAAATCATGAAGCAACGGATAGGAAAAATTGTGAAGAATTTCATCGTCAGAAACAAATTAAAACATATATGGCCACAGAAAATTTATCCTATAGTGAGGCTAATAAAAAATATGATCATAGTTACGCAACGGTGATAAAGAATGTAAATAAAAGCACTCATTACTCAGTACCAGTTAAATGCAGACGAAATTTAGAAAGTTATCCTAATTATTCCCGTTTTCAGGATATTCTGACGAGCATAAGGAGATTCTTTCATCTACATCTACTAGTAGTCAACCGGTATATCAAAATTATAGAAATATCCCTAATTATTCCCAATCAACAATGAGCTCAAATTCAAATAATAACTGTAAAATAAATTCTATTTGTGATATGATTATAAGCACTTTTAAAAATGTATTAAAGAATAACTCAATGATTTTGGACAATATAAAAATGCTTGACGATTTTAAAAATAATTTAAGTCGTATTCTCGCATGGGGTTGCGATCAGAATGATAGGGCTGGTCTTAGTCTCTTAACAGCAATAGAAGACTGTGAGTTATGTTTTTTAAATAATGGGGCCGAAACTATAATACCTAGATTATACACTAGAAATAAATCAGCAGTGCACATAACTATATGTTCCAGTGACATATCTTCCTGTTTTGATTGGAACGTAAAAAATGTAGCTCTAGGTTCTGATCACTTTCCAATAATAATTGAAAGCGATGTTGATAATATAACAATAGTTAATGAGAGAACCCGATGAAACGTGAACAGAGCAGATTGGTCGTTATTTTCTTCGATTCTTGTAACTACTGATACCAAAGATATAAATACTGATGAAAATATTAATATATATAATACAAAACATATATAATACATTTATCAATATAATTAATGATGCTTGTGAATTATTAATACCTAAGAAAAAAAATGACGATCAATAGTAAGTTTAATAAAAAATGGTGGAACCCAGAATGTGCACAAGCTATAAAATTTCAGCAGAAGCTTTTTTAGAATTTAAACGAAATAGTACATACGAAAATTACATAAAATATCAGAAAGCAGAGGCAATTAAGAAAAAAACAATATTAAAAAGTAAAAAAGCTTCTTGGCGAGAATTTTGTAATAAATTAAATAAAATACTCCGGTCCAAGAAATTTGGAAAGAAATTAAAAAAATCAAAAATACTTATAATGTCCCAAAAAATCAAGTAAAGAAAGATAATTGGACTAAGTTAGCTCCACCCTGGGTTCCACCAAATTTAAATACAAACCATGCTAAAAAGGCGAATAATAATAATTCAAACTATTTGTTAAATTAATTTACTCTAAAAGAACTAGAATATAGTTTAAAATGTCATAAAAATACTGCTCCTGGCTTAGACAATGTCCATTATATTATGCTGTACTACTTACCAAGGTGTCAGAAAATAAAGTTGTTAAATATAATTAATTTAATATGGATGAAATCTGAATTTCCGGATTCATGGAAAGATTATGTAATTATACCGATTTTAAAACCAAATAAAGATATAGACTCAGCGGATTCATATAGAGAAATTTCGTTAGGATCCTGTATTTTAAAAACATTCGAACGGATGGTAAAGAGAAGACTTGAATTATGGTTAGAGAAAAATAACAAAATTAGTGATACACAATATGGGTTTCGTAAACTTAGATCGACATCAGAAAATATAGCTAACCTTGTCCTTGACATTAATATATCCTTTTCTGAACGTAAATCCTTGGTATCTCTATTAATAGATGAAGAAAGAAGGTGCATATGACAATGTCAAATTAAATATCCTCTATCAACAAATGGAGAAGATAGGAATACCCAGTGACTTTGGTAAAAAAATAATAAAATTGTATTCAAATAGGAGTCTACAACTTCAAATTAACAATGAACTATCGGATCCAAGAATTTCTAATGTTGGGTTACCGCAAGCATCCTTAGTCCTTTACTATATCTCATTTATACCTCAGAATTACACAAAAAAATTAATACAAGGGGAAATGTTCTACAGTTTGTGGATGATGTGTGTATATATGTACCTAAAGTTGAAATCGATCAAGGTATCAATATAATGAGTGAAATGTTTTCGACAATAGAAGAGTATTATTTTAACATAGGACTCAGCATCTCTACAAAGAAAACCCAAGCATGTATATTCTCCAAAAAACATAGATTACCACAATCTATAGTATTCAATGACGTTAATTTTGAGGTTCAATCATCCATTAATTATTTGGGTATGGTAATAGATAGGAAGTTATTGTGGAAAAAACAGAAAAAGGATTAAATGCAATAAGATCAGTGTGTCATACAAGTTGGGGAGCTGATCCAAATATTACGCTTACCTTTTATAAAGCTTATATTCGTTCAATAATAGATTATGGGTAAATTTTTTATAGCCAAGCAGCGAAGACTCACCTGCAGAAATTAGATAGGCTAGTAAATAAAGTCTTAAGAATAAGTATAGGTGCACTTAAGAGTACACCCATTTCAAATTTAAATGCAGAATGCAATGAACCTCCACTAAATTTCTCTCCAAAGAAAAGTCCGGTAGTCCAAAAATGCTTTGAACTCAGTATTTACGATCCAGTTAAGGAATGAAATGAATGAAATGTTGGCAAAAAAAGCCTACAATTCCTAATATTGAATCGTACAAATACGTAAGCATACAACTTAGTAAGGATATTTCGACTTCAAATCCGGAATAGCATGTTCCAAGCTGACATAAAATCTATGTTCCCTAATTATTCATATATTTTTTCAGATGCATCTAAATCAGATTTAAAGGTTACATCTGCCTTTTACGATCAAGATCGAAAATTGAGTACAGTAGTAGATCTAAATATTAAAACCTCAATATATACCGCTGAATTAATAGCAATATTAGAAGCACTTAAATATAATAGTAATTTGCCAGGAACAAAATCTAATTACGTTATATTCTCTGATAGTAAAAGTTCAATACAAAAAATTGAAAATATTTCTAAATATAACGATATTGGATTTAATTATGTGTTATCTGAAATTATAAACCTGGTGGGTACAATAAAATTAAGAGGATCGAATATAATGTTTTGTTGGATAAAAGCTCATTGTGGAATATTAAATAATGAAATAGTAGACAAAATTGCTAAATATAATGAACCATCTAAAGAATCAGAATATAAATGTGTAATTGAAGATCTAAATTCTCATCTAAGGAAAAAAATGATAAATTCATGGCAAACAATGTACAATTTGTCCAACAAAGGATTATATTATAAAGATATAAAACCAAAAATACAGTCCTCAACGTGGTTCAAAAACTCAAATTTTAATAAAGATATGATTAGAATACTATGTAGAATAAGATTTAACCATGCTCTGTCTCCGTTACATAAATTTAGAATTAATTTAGCTGAAAATCCATTTTGCGAATGTGGCGAAGAAGGCTCAATTGAGCATTTAGTTTTAAGCTCATTAAATACACGATGTATAAACCAATTTATAATAAAAATATACGAGTATATCAATAATGAAAAAATTCCTATTAAAAGACCTTTTAATTTAGCAGATTTAATAAAAACCAATAACTTGCATATATATGAAATAGTTTTTCGCCACATACGTGAAATGAAATTTCTAAATGTATTATGGAAACAGTGTATATATTTCACACATAAAAAGTTAGTTATATAAGTCCTGTGTTTTAACCCAGTTGTTAACCTTTCTATCTGTGGTCTAATTTTGTGTTGTGCAAATCGCCTTGATAGACCCCTAGGCGTATGTAAAAAATCAGCAAAACCTTATATTTTCCTTTTCCTTCCAGTAAAAAAAAAGTAACAAAAAAAATAAAAAAAAATAAAATAAAAAAAATATAAATAAAATAAAAAAAAATATAACGATAATAAAAAAAAATTTTAACGTAGGTACGTACTTATATGTGTGTCAATAGAAGATTAGATTTTATTGTTGTTACGGATTCTCTCTATAACAATTGTATAAAAAAAATTAATTAATAATTCAAAACATGCTAATGGATTATGTCTCTAGTCATAAAATGAAACTTCACAGACACACACTTCCGTTTGTCATGGTTTTTATCACTAGTCATTTCAACCTCCCCTCTCCAAGATAATTAAAAACAAAAATTGATTATTTCCATCCATCACTGAATCCATCACTGTTAAAAATTAGTAAAGCACCTGGTACCGATACTACAACAGTTCTTCTTCTTCAAGTGCCCTGTCCGTTGAGAACGTTCGCTATTAACATGGCAATTCTGATCTTGTTTGCGGCGCTTCTGAATAGTTCGACCGATGTGAGCCCGAACCACTTCCTCAGATTTTGGAGCCACGAGTGTCTTCTCCTGCCTGGCCCTCGCTTACTGTCTATTTTTCCCTGGACAATCAATTGCAGTAGACGGTACTTATCGTGTCTCAATATGTGGCCTAGATATTCAAGCTTTCTTTGTTTAATTGTATTCACGATTTCTTTCTCCTTTCCGATTCTTTGGATTACCTCTATGTTGGTGACATGTTCGGTCCAGGATATACGAAGAATGCGTCGGTACACCCACATTTCGAATGCTTCTAGTTTTCTCGTGAGCGTCTCCGTCAGCGTCCAGACCTCCACACCATACAGTAAGATCGGAAAAATGTAGCATTTAACTAGACGTAGTTTTAGGGGAAGAGACAAATCCCTGCTTATGAGGAGCTTTTTCATATTGCTAAATGCTGCTCTAGCTCGTTCTATTCTCGCCCTATTCTCTACAGTAATTAAAAATGGGCTACCGATACTATTGAAACAAATACATGGTCTACTTCTCCACGTATGGGTCATTGAAATAAGTGTTGAATAGAGGAAATGGGGACTTTACACCCACTTTATAAAAAATAAACAAGAGTGGCTACCTAAAGAGAAATTATACTTCTGAATTTTTATTCCTCTTTATTGGTTTAAAATAAACCTTTGAACTCAGTAAACAGAAGAAAACTATATAAAAATCCTTTTCTCGTGTACTAGGAATACTCAAAACACTAGTAAGAACTTACTCTGATACCAAAGTATGTAGACCGGGTGTTTCTTTGGGAAAGTAAGATACGCTAACTATAAAAAAAAAATCGGTTGCCTGTAAAGTCGGTTTTACGGGCGAAGATTTTACGTGACAACGTCTTTTTCTCGGTAGAATATTTATTGATATGAATATTATTAAATTGCACAATAGGAACAAGGAATTGAATGAAAATAAGAATTGCACAAATTTTAACTATAGAAATATATTTTGTTTACTAAAACATTGTACATGTAAACTTAAACTTAACTAATTTCTATTTGAGTGATTTTGTTGAGGATAGGATGATAGCGCCTAATTCTCTAGTGCTGCGCGCGCAGCGGACCGATCATGTTTGAGTGGGAGAGAGACGCAAGGCATTCGCCGGTCCGGCGGGCCTCTCTCTCGTTCGGTGACTCACTGTAACAGACGTGAGCGGGCGTTACACTTTTTCATGAATGACTCCGAGCCACAACCTAATTTAAGACGTTGTCACGTCAAAAGGACACTTAGTCGATCTCAAAAACCCCATACGTAATGAGTCTTACTTCATCAAAAACAAAGATACTGGGTGTTTTATCTATTTTGCCAACCTCTTTTTCCAGACAACAAAATTGTCCCATTGTTCAGGCGGTGCGTTAATTTTGCTGCTTAGTGTATATATTTATATAAAGTTTCTGAGTAACAATTCCAAACATGGATTTGGCAAAGTTTTATGTCGAAATATGCTGATTATCTACGAAAAATATCAAAAGTCTGCTCAGATTATTACATTGCTGGAAACGGAACAAGTCAAAAGGATGTGGCAAGCCAATTGAATGTTAGTCATTCAATTGTGCAGAAAACTTACCAACGATATCTTGAGACCGGATCTCACTAACGACTACCCGGTACAAGTGTCAAAAGGAAGATACAAGTCAGAGAAGATCGTGTTCTCACTATTGCTGCATTGCGAGACCGGAAGCAAACTGCTAAAATGCTCCAAGGCCATCTTAAGCAACCCGAAGGAGCAGTAGTCAGCGTTTCTACTCTTCGAAAAACGTTAGAACGGAGTTTGGCAGCTTACCGTCCAACAACGGGGCCATGACTTATCGATGCTCACAAAAGATGCAGACTTGCATCCTGAACCATATACCTGTGAACACGTCAATTGGACAATAGACGGATCTATAAAAGGGTTGGAAAACGTTCTGTGGCCTGCACTCCATCACATATATAAGAGCTACTGACATGAAGTCAAAAATCAAATAAATTAAAAATTGCATACCTTTATTTTTTTGGCATCTATCACTGGTTCTGGTAGTGCCACTTTTACAATCACTCCTCTTAAAAATGTTAATTTTACATTCGGCTCTTCCTTCTGGTTTTCTTCTTGAGAGCTTTGTTGGTTGTCAATATTCCCCTTCTTGAATTTATCATGTTTCTGACTGAATTTCGGTTTATTTAAATATTGTTTGAATTCCTTCATTTTCTTTTTCTGTAGGTCCAAATATCTATTTCTCATTTTTTTCCATTCTGGCCTAGATTAAAATATAATTTATTTTAGTATTAGGTAGTCACTGTGTCCCTATAAAAATGTTTACCCCCTAAAACTATGTAAAATAAATATTTTGACAAAAAAAAATCCAATAATCGGTCTACTTTTATATCAAGAGGGACCAATTTTATTCAAAAATAATTCTTGCAATTTTAGTCCTGCGCTGTGAGTTGTGACCCCTCTAAAATTTTTAAATGGAACTTACACAGCCTTTTTATTTTTTTAAATCGATCTATAAGTGAACGACAAATCGTGTTTTAAAATTTCAAAGTTTGTATCTGCTAAGACTCAGTTTAAAAAAAAAATGAAGCCCAAAAGGCTTAAAAATTAATAAAAGGCCAAAAAGGTTTAAACTAACGAATGTATTGCCCGAAATGATATCCACTCACTTCCATACAATAATATAATCTTCATTCCAACCCAGATTTGACAGTTGTTAAGACCTCAGGGGTTATTCTTCGATATTCGGCGATATTTCTTTGTCGCAGTTCTTGAGGATTTTCGTATTAAGTGGCGCGAACGGTTTAGTTCAGATGGATCTAGATGAAAAATCGTGGGTAACAAAATCTCCTTGAAACTCGCCAATATTGCGTCATTTTATATGAATGATGAAATTATATATATATATATATATATATATATATATATATATATATATATATATATATATATATATATATATATAAACTAAGGTACACTCGAAGAGTGGTGGGTTTTTCGGTCAAAGTGGAGAAATAAAAGACAAAGAAGGTGGCTACTTCATCTATTTATTGAAGACGTTTCGCTTTCTGCTCAGAAAGCATCATCAGTTCATCTAAAAAGAACAATATGAAACCAAACATCCATAGAGAAGTTACAACAAAAGTGTGTTACCTTACAAAGACATGTAGCAGTCAATGATGATAACATCATTGACTGCTACATGTCTTTGTAAGGTAACACACTTTTGTTGTAACTTCTCTATGGCTGTTTGGTTTCATATTGTTCTTTTTAGATGAACTGATGATGCTTTCTGAGCAGAAAGCGAAACGTCTTCAATAAATAGATGAAGTAGCCACCTTCTTTGTCTTTTATTTCTCCACTTTGACCGAAAAACCCACCACTCTTCGAGTGTACCTTAGTTTATTTTGGATTGACGGTCGTACTCCTTTTCTCGATATATATATATATATATATATATATATATATATATATATATATATATATATATATATATATATATATATATATATATATATATATATATATATATATATATATATATATATACACTCGTGATCATAAAATTCGGGTCACCTTGAAAATCGCCGTTATTTCATTTTTAACGAGCTTTATCGTAAATAATAATACTACCAATACAAACTAATGCATGTTTCTGAGAATTGTTGTCAGCTTAGCGGTTTCCTTTGTAACAAAGAATTCCAATAGTGCCGATTTTGCGGAAAAGTGCACACTTTTCAAAATGAACGGTACCTGTAATTGCCGCTTGTTTTAAATTAGTGTTTATTGGTGCTTATTATTGTTTATTTTTTGCCAAAAATGCCTTGACTGTTGTTGAAACGGCACGCATTGTTGCGCTTATGTAAGACGGTCAAGTCGCCAGAACTGTTGGCGTAAGCCTTTCTACGGTTCAACGAGTGCTTAAACGCTTTCAGGAGACGAGTTTGCTAACCAAACGATCTGGCTCTGGACGAAGAAGAAAGACCACTGCACGAGATGACCGTTTTGCTCGACAATACGCGCATTGGGGAATTAATGAATGGAGCAAAGTGTTATTCTCAGATGAATCCCGTTTCTGTCTAACTGGATCCAATGGACGTGCAAGAGTTTGGAGTAGAACCCGTGAACGATTTTCACAAGCTTGCATTGCTCCAAGAATGCCATTTGGTAAAGGCTCGGTCATGGCTTTGGGAGGTGTATCTTCTGACTTCCGCACAGAATTACCCTTCATCGAAAATGGGTCCTTAACTGTCCGAAGGAACATTACGGAGATTCTGGAAGAACATGTTATGCCCACCATGGCAGGGCTTGGAGAAGACGCCGTTTTTATGCAGGACAACGCGCGACCGCACGTTGCCAGGATCAGTATGCAATACTTGGACGAGGTTAGAATTACGAGGTTACCCTCGCCAGCTAGGTCTTTGGACCTTAATCCCATCAAACATCTCTGGGACGATTTGAAAAAACGTATTCAAACCCATACACCTCCTCCTAACAACGCACAGGAGCTTAAGGATCTGTTAGTGAGAGAGTGGAATAACATACCTCTTCATGTAATCCGGAGAAAAATTTGAGAATATGCCCCGTCGTCTGCAAGAGGTTATTAGAGCAAGGGGAGGCAATACACGATATTAGTCATTGAAATTCCACTGATGTTTTACCACCTTCTGTATTTTTCATTTTTTCTTTCGTATGTCTGTTTCAACAATTTGGTTTGTTTTCTGCTTTTTCAATAAAAACCAAAAAAAAACCGTTTTTTTTTCTTTCAAAACAAACATTGATGACAAATAAAAAATACATTAGCTTAAAAAAAAGGTTATTACTGCACCAGATGCAAAAATATTCAAGAAACTCGAAATTTTCAAGGTGACCCGGATTTTATGATCGCGAGTGTATATATATAAATATATATATTGTTATGATGTATTGTTTGTTTGAATGATGAGAAATGAGTATTTTTAATAATATAATATATAGGGTTTTTATCGCGGTTCTCAAAGAATTAGTTTGTAAGTACTTTTTTAAATTATCTTTATTAGATCTACTATGAAACACACATATATATCTAAACTAGCTAATGTAAATTTAAAATAAACTATTTTTAAATTGAAATTCTTATGAAACTAATTAAATTCTATAGACAATGTAAAATTTAAACAAACTATCTACAAAATTGAAATTGTTATGACACTAACTAAATTATATTAACAAAATTTTGTACCTTTCTGTCACTGAATGCCTAAATGAACTGTTTTCCACTATATAGATTATAATCACCACTCAAATGTCTTCTTCTCAGCTTCGGTTATCCTTGTTTTTGTGAAATTACTTTTTCCAATTATTAGCTTCCACCAATTTAAGATATTTTTCTTCACCAGCATTTATAAACCACCAAGCAAACCAGCAAACAGCATTTATTTTTATTCTTCTTTTCTATATACCAATATCCAATCACCAAAAATATTATTTAATTTTAATATTCAATTAAAACTTCTTCCATTATCATCATCTATACATAACATAATTTTTAATCTTCAATATTATTTTCTTTATACTGTTTCTTAATATTGATTTAACTCACTATTCTCACTAACTCACTAACTGATTGACTGCCTCTAACTAATTTTCATACTAAAAAACTCATAACTGATTGACTAACTGAATGGACTTTCTTACTAAACTTTTTGACTGACTGACTTGAATCCAAATCACCGGGTATTTATATCTTTTTGGATGTTCCAGAACCATCTGGTAAGAAATCATGTTCCATTTGTTCTATTAAATACATGTCTGAATTTTCTGGAACAAACCATTTCGCAAACAAGGCCATCTCCGGTGATCTAGAGAATTCCATACTTTTCTATTAATAATTTTGTTGACATTTAGGCTTTTCAGATCAGAATATACACTTAAATCATTAACTTAACATTCTAATTTAATAAACTACACATTTTATTATTATAACCCCACTTTATATTCACAACCATTCCTTAAATGTCACTTTAGAGTATGTATATCTGGTTGCCTAGTCACATGGCTCACTTAAATATATTTACAACATTATAATTATATAAAAAAAATACTTTTTATATGCTAATTTCTTAAAAATGCCCTCACATAAATAATTTTTATTAAATTCTCTAGTATATAACTTCTTAAAATAACCAAATACTTGTTATATCTAATATTATCTAGTATATAACTTATAAATTATTTTCTTTAAACACTAATCATATCAATACCCCAAAATAATATTTAAAATAAATAATTTACTTATTATTTTTTTAAATATTAATTTTCTTGTCCACTAATTTAATTTCTTATTTAAAAATTGTTCTATTAAATACATCCCTGTTCGCTGTCTATGTCAAACTGTCATGTCAAATGGAGCAATTGAAAATGGAGGCTATATCAGAAAATAAACATATAATCTAATCATCTATTATTGTGTTATGTTTATTTATAAACAAAATCTAGGAATTATTTCCATTCAACAGGCTTTCATCCATATAAATTGGTAAGTTTTACACTTTATTATATTAGAAAGACATTTATAAAATCAATTTTGTATCTAACCCCAAATTATGATTTTTAGGGTACAAAATAATTTCCATATGTACAAGACAACAAGTATGATGTCAAATTGATTCACAATAATGAAATCTACCATTTATTTAACAAATCAAGTCTATTGAATAAAATGGATATATCAGTAAGCTGTTTGTGTTGTTAAAATTAGTGTTAAAAGTATAGAAAACATTATTCATTCTCTTCATAATACTTAAAGATGTCGTTGATATGAAACATGCCTCTTAGTCTATTCTCTGCATCTATTAACACATAACTATTTAGTCCATTCTGATTTTCAATTCTGTATGGACCTTCAAACATTGGTTGTAATTTCTTACAACGGTTTTCTTTAACATTACTTTTTCTAAGTGAACGAATTAACACTTTATCTCCCTTTTGAAATGTGATTGGTTTTTTTATTTTTCGATTTTGTCTTCTGATATATTTTTCAGCTTTCCTCCTAATTCGGTTATTCACTTTCTGCATTACTTGTTCTAACATATCCTGATTACATTCACTAATCCATTTTCTGTTTCCTATATGGCCAAACATTAAATATTCTGGTACTTCCTCTGTATTTAAATTATGTGTATTATTTAAAAAATATTCTACTTGTGGTATATGTTGCTGCCACGTTTCATGTTGATCTTGGCACACTATTCTTAAATATTTTATAACTTCTTTAATATATCTTTCTGCAGGATTTGCCTGAGGATGTCTGATACTTGTAAAATGAATGTTGATCCCCTTTTTCTCACAAAATGCTCGAAATTTTTGGTTGTTAAAATATGTAGCATTATTTATTATGCAATTTCTTAATGGTCCTATTTCTTCGAAAAATTGATTAATATATAATTTCAATGTTTTAACATTTGTTCTTGAGCAGGGATATAGTTTAATAAATTTTGTATATAAATCAACTATCACTAGTATATGCTTTTTTCCTGTTGGACTTGGAACTAAATTTGAAATAAAATCCATGGAAACTGTATTTAGTTTTTCATATACAACATTAGATCTATATGTGTTCTGGTTTTTGAAATTCTTTTCTTTGTTTATTTGACATATTGGGCATTGGTTAGTAATTTCCTTTGCTATACTTATGTCATTCTTTGCAAAATAATTGTCCCTAAATAGCATGAATAGCTTTCTTGAACCAATATGTATGTAATTATTATGTAAATTTTTCAATATTTTCCTTGCTAAAGTTCTAGTTATTACATATACTTCTATGCCATTTATTATTTTATAATAAACTCCATCTTTCTTAAGGACTTTTTGTTTTTCACTCAAATTGATCTGATCTCTTATAATTTCTTCTTTAGAATATAATCCTGTACTTTCTACTAATTGATTTAATCCAATTTTTATTGTTCGCTGCCCTTTTTGTGATGTATTTTCTAACCTTGATAAAGCATCTGCCACTATATTGGATTTTCCAGAAATGTATTTGATTTCAAAGGAGTATTCACTCAATATTAGACTCCACCGATGTATTCTACTGTTTCCATATTTGTTATTTAATATAGATGTTAAAGCTTGGTGATCTGTTTCTATTGTAAATTCATTACCCAACAAATAAAATCTTAATTTTGTGACACAATGTATAATACTTGCTAGTTCTAATTCTGAAACTGAGTAACCCTTTTCATGTGGCTTTGTAATTCTTGAAATGAATTGTATTGGGTATTCGACCCCATCATGTATTTGTAATAATACCCCTGATAATCTCTCTATGGATGCATCTGTTCTTAATATGAATGGCTGTGTGTAGTCAGGATAATATATTTTTAAATTTGACAGAAAAATGTTTTTAATTTCTTGGAATGCTAGTTCTCTTCTCTGATCCCATCTCCATTTTACACCTTTTCTCAGTAGTTCAAGTAAAGGAATTTCTTTTATACTTAGATCTGGTATCATCCTTTTATAATAATTAATTATTCCAATAAATCCTCTTAAAGTTCTTAAATTGTGTGGTGTTTTATATTCCTGAATGACTTGTGTCCGTTCTGGATCCATTTCGATTCCCTTAGTGTTAAGTTTATAACCTAGATATATTACTTCTTTTTGAAAAATTCTACATTTTTCTTGATTTATTTTTAGTCCAACTTTGTCTAATCTATTTATTATAATTTTTAGGTGTTTCTCATGATCTTCAGCCGTTTTAGAAAAAATTAATATATCATCAATGTAGTGAATTACAAAATGTTCATATTGATCCAAAATATCATGAAGACATCTACATAGAGCACTGCAAGATGATTGAAGTCCAAATGGTACTACTTTGAATTGATATACTACTCCATCTATCTGAAATCCTATATACTGTCTACTTTTTCTTTCTAGAGGTATTAACCAAAAGCTATGCTGTAAATCAATTTTAGTGAAAAATGACATTCCTGTAATTCTTCCTAGTATTCCATCTATACTCATTGGTGCTTCAAATTGCTTTTCAGTGATCTTGTTAATATTCCTTGCATCCAAACATAACCTGATTTCACCTGATCTTTTACGTACTAGTACTATTGGGTTTATGAAACGTGTATCTGCCTTCTCAATGATTCCATCTTCTAACATATTATTAATCGTTCTGTTTACTTCTTCTCTGTATTTATATGGTATTGGGTATGATTTTGTTTTAAAATCTTTTTCTTCTTTAACTTTTATACTATGGATATAATTTTGTGCAATTCTATTTTCTTTATTGACAAGTCCCTTGTGTTGCTGCAATATGGAAATGACTATTGATTTATATTCTTCAGGGCAATTTAAAACTTTTATCATATCTTCTTCTTTACAAATAAAATTATTCTTCATTATGTACTCATTATTCCTTGCTTCCAATTTTACGCACTCCACCTCGTAGGCATCCATCTGCTTAAAATTTCCATTCCTTAAATATTCACTACAATAATTATTCTTTACATTCTTTTGGGACATATCCCTATCATCAAAATACATTTCTTCTTCATAAACATCATTATTTTCTTTTAATAATATCCTATCAACTCTTATTCCTTCTTCCACCTCATCTTTCTGCATAAATTTAATTATTTGCCCTTCCAAAGTTACCATTTTTTCTTCAAAATCTATCTTTACTTTCTTCTTTTCCAATTCATCATTTCCCATTAATATATCAACACATAAATCCTTGACAATAAATCCTTGCATATTAATTTCTTTATTAAGAATATTAATTTTAAAATTGGCTAGTTTATCAATTTCACCCAACTTCTTATTATTTGCACCAACAATTTTAATTTTTGGAATCTTTATTATATCTGATAGTTTTAATGTATTAAAAATAAAATTCTCCGAGACTAAAGTACTTTCTGAACCAGTATCTATCATAATTTTAATCATTTTATTTTTGGCCAAAGCATTTATATAAATTAAATTAATAGATTCAATAATTTTATCTTCATCTAGAGAAATAAATTCAGAAGGTTTTTCATAATAGCAATGGCCTAACTTGTAATTCAGAAAGTTTACTGAACAAAATTTTGATTATTAGAATTGTCAGATTGTATCTGACCACTTGGATCTGATGTCCTATGTCTTTCCCTACTGTGACTTCTACTCACATTTTCTTGCCTTGTACTATTTCGTTCCCTGTCTTCGCAGCTTCTATTCCTTCGTACACAATTTACCTGTCTGTTATAGTTAGGTCGCTCTGTATTTCTGCTATTGTTAAAATCTTGTCTATTATTATTAGTACTGTTATTAAAATGTTGTCTATTATAATTACTGATATTATTATTAAAATTTTGTAAATTATTACCATATCTATAATTATTATATGATTGTCTATATTGTTGATTATCATTTTTATTATATTGAAAGTTATTATTGTTTTTTCTGTTGTTATTATTACTTGTCATATTGCCTCTTTGTATTCTTTGAATAAAATTAATAAAACTATCTATTGTTTGAATATTTTGTACAGTTACTGTTTGCACAACATCAGCATCAAAATGTCTAGATACATTTAAGACTGTTTCTTCCTCTCTAAGTGGTGGTTCTAAATATTTTGCAACTGTTATCAGTTTCAATGCATAATCTACCATATTTGATTTTAAATTGTGATTATACTTTCCAAAATATAGAATTTCTCTAAACTTGGCTTGCTCTAATTCACCCCAATAATAATTTAAAAATTTATTTTCAAATGTTTGAAAATTATCTAAATCATTTTCAATACTAGCAAACCAAGTTGCTGCATTGTCATTTAATGTCATTCTAATATAATCTTTAATATCATTAATATTATTCACAAATCTTAATTTATGTTTTAAACTATTTATGTATACCCTAGGATGCAAATTTTTTATATTACCAGTGAATTTAATCCCAGTCTCATTTGTTAAATTTAAGTAAGGTCTCCCTATGTCTCTCATTTGTGAAATATCATCTATTCTCTGTTCCACATTTCTTATTTGATTACTATTTATTTGGATATTTTGTTGTATATCGTCTAATTTTTCTTCTGTGTTTCTCCTGTCTTCGTTAATTTTTACTTCTAAGTTACATTTCTGCAACTCTATTTTCTGTTCTATATCTATCTTATTATCTTGAATAATCCTCTTTACTTCTGTCCTCTCATTTTCTATCCTTTTCTTGTAGTCATTCCGTATATTTTTTATTTCATTTGCTACTTTTTTCTCTGCAGTTTCAAGTTTTTTATCCATTTGTTTTTCTATTTGCTTTACAATTTTATTATTATTATCTTCTATTTTCTTTTCTAATTTTCTATAATTCTCTTCCAATTTCTGTTCCACTTTTTTTATGTCCTCTTTGACTTCTTTTGAATTCTCTTCCATTTTTTTTGTATTTTTTTTATGTCCTCTTTGACTTCTTTTGAATTCTCTTCCATTTTTTTCGTATTTTCTTCCATTTTTTTCGTATTCTCTTCCATTGTCTTGTTCATCTGCATCACTAATGACATCAAAGCTGCCATATTGACATTTTCCTCTCTTTCTGGATTCATTTCTGCAGTATCTTGTGGAACTTGAACTAAACTCTCCTCTTGTATAGGTTGTGTTTCTACTTCCACATCTTCTTCATTCTTTTTGCTTCTTGTACCTTTCTTTCCTTGAGACATTTTGAGACTTTACTTGTTCAAATATAATTAAAAATAAAATCTATAATTTTTTCTTTCTAATGAAAATTAATTTAATTATATGAGAGCACTTATCTTCCCAAACTAATTCTTTTAAATAGAGAGCCCCGCGGTGGGCGCCAAATTGTTATGATGTATTGTTTGTTTGAATGATGAGAAATGAGTATTTTTAATAATATAATATATAGGGTTTTTATCGCGGTTCTCAAAGAATTAGTTTGTAAGTACTTTTTTAAATTATCTTTATTAGATCTACTATGAAACACACATATATATCTAAACTAGCTAATGTAAATTTAAAATAAACTATCTTTAAATTGAAATTCTTATGAAACTAATTAAATTCTATAGACAATGTAAAATTTAAACAAACTATCTACAAAATTGAAATTGTTATGACACTAACTAAATTATATTAACAAAATTTTGTACCTTTCTGTCACTGAATGCCTAAATGAACTGTTTTCCACTATATAGATTATAATCACCACTCAAATGTCTTCTTCTCAGCTTCGGTTATCCTTGTTTTTGTGAAATTACTTTTTCCAATTATTAGCTTCCACCAATTTAAGATATTTTTCTTCACCAGCATTTATAAACCACCAAGCAAACCAGCAAACAGCATTTATTTTTATTCTTCTTTTCTATATACCAATATCCAATCACCAAAAATATTATTTAATTTTAATATTCAATTAATACTTCTTCCATTATCATCATCTATACATAACATAATTTTTAATCTTCAATATTATTTTCTTTATACTGTTTCTTAATATTGATTTAACTCACTATTCTCACTAACTCACTAACTGATTGACTGCCTCTAACTAATTTTCATACTAAAAAACTCATAACTGATTGACTAACTGAATGGACTTTCTTACTAAACTTTTTGACTGACTGACTTGAATCCAAATCACCGGGTATTTATATCTTTTTGGATGTTCCAGAACCATCTGGTAAGAAATCATGTTCCATTTGTTCTATTAAATACATGTCTGAATTTTCTGGAACAAACCATTTCGCAAACAAGGCCATCTCCGGTGATCTAGAGAATTCCATACTTTTCTATTAATAATTTTGTTGACATTTAGGCTTTTCAGATCAGAATATACACTTAAATCATTAACTTAACATTCTAATTTAATAAACTACACATTTTATTATTATAACCCCACTTTATATTCACAACCATTCCTTAAATGTCACTTTAGAGTATGTATATCTGGTTGCCTAGTCACATGGCTCACTTAAATATATTTACAACATTATAATTATATAAAAAAAATACTTTTTATATGCTAATTTCTTAAAAATGCCCTCACATAAATAATTTTTATTAAATTCTCTAGTATATAACTTCTTAAAATAACCAAATACTTGTTATATCTAATATTATCTAGTATATAACTTATAAATTATTTTCTTTAAACACTAATCATATCAATATATATATATATATATATATATATATATATATATATATATATATATATATATATATATATATATATATATATATATATATATATATATATATATATATGACTCAACAGGCACTAGGGGCTTGCAATTTTTTCACACTGTTTTCCTCCATTTCCTTCTGTCCATGGTCGCAGTTCTCCAATTTTTTATCCCGATTGTTTGTAGGTCTTCCTTCACGCTTCTAGCCACTTTTTTTGTGATCGTCCTCTTCTCTTCTTTCCTTCCACTCAGCAGCGAGTCCTTTGTCCACCTTACGACTGCCATTCTTGCAATATGGCCTAACCATTTAAGTCACTTTGACTTGACGATCTGGCTAATTTCTGGTTTCTCAGATGTTCAGCATATTTTTGCTGATTTTTATTCATAACTCATGTTTCGCTTCTGTACATGTTTCGGCGTGGGTTAGATCACTGTTTGGTATAGTCTCAATTTTGCCCCTCTAGAGATGTTTTTGCTCTTAGTAGTTTGAGTAGAGCTCCGACCGTCCTTCTTCCTCTCGAAATATGCTTCTTAATTTCTTGATTTTCTTCCCTTTTGGGGAAGGACCTGACTTCTGTTGTCATAAATCATAAGAGATTTAACTTTAACTGTTATTTGTACTTACTGCTCTGAATCCTTTTTACCACAAATATTTGATCTGTGGTGGATCTGCCCGTTTTGAATCCTCCTCTGGCGAGTACCTTTTATGTTATACCCATAAGAGCGATACCCCTGTAGTTTTTGCACACTGCTTTATCTACCTTCGTATAAAGGTAGATAAAGCTTCATACGAATTTATGTGTTTTTCCAATTCTATGAACACTAGGATGTGAAACACCAAAAACTTCAGATATCTTTATACTAGACTGACTGGAAGCCATTTACACATGACTAAAAACTACATCTTCAATACCTTCATTTCAAACTGGACTGGACTTACTTCTCATTTGTTGTTGCTGACTAAACCAATATTTTGAAACTTTTCAATTAAGTATTGCATGTATTGGTATACTAGGTTCACTAATCTAAGTCCTATGTATCTTATAATTTTACTAATTTTTTTCCCTACATTGAATCAATTAAAATAAAGGTTGAAATGTTTATTTATGAAATTTTATAGTTGTTTATAGATTAGTATTTATAAATGGAAAGTTTATAATCGAAATTATAATCAAAATACTTAAAACTTACTTTGATAAAATTTGTAGACCTATCTCTTTGATAACACTTTTCTTTTTATCTTTCTTGTGCTTTTTCTTCTTCTTATGTTCAGTATCTTCAAATTCCATATTTTCTTGATGATCTGTTTTTGGGTCAGAGTCATCATTGTCCGCTTTTATTTTTTTGTTAGACTCTCTTAAATCTTCTTCAGACTTGCTTATATTGTCACATTCATTCTTTTCTATTTGATCTTTGTTAGTTTCCTGACAATCCAGTTTTCTTTTTTTATTGGATTCATTTGAATCTTCCCCTTTCTTCCTCTTTGTAGTAGATAGCAGTTCCTCAGGCTCGTTTGCTTTAGTATCAGTGGCATACTCTGAATTGACTAAATCATCTGCATCTAAAAATATTCCAAAATTATAACTGATCATAAAAAACTATCAAAGTAGATGGGAATATTAAGGAAGTAAATATCTAAGCCTCATATATATATATATATATATATATATATATATATATATATAAATATTTATATATATATATATATATATATATATATATATATATATATATATATATATATATATATATATTATGAACAGATGAACTTTTCTGGAAAAAAACCCTCAGATGTCATAAAGTCCTTATGGTATGCAAAAACTTTTCAATAAAAAAATAGTTTTATAATTCCATTTGTATCCAATCATCATTTAAGAGACAGTGGCCAATTAGCAAAGTCAATCCAACCCCCACAAAGATTCAAAAGTGTCTATGAAACTTAACTTGATGATAGTAAACATGGAAATAATATTACACCTCATGCCTTCACACATTTTGACAAACCAAAATATTCAACTAGGTGAAACAATTTATAAAGGAATACAAAGATATACTACATATTTCCTTACTCAACCAAATTCAGAAAAACTGGGTAAAACTCCAAATATTTTCTAAGTAGAAACTGAAATCATTTGAAAATGTATCCAGCCTAACCTTCTCTGCCTGGAATATTAAGGTATATTCTCCTAGTGGAATGGAAGTGTTTACATTTCCACCAATACTAAATATTCCTATACCTGGCCCTTCTAAAGTTTTACCACTCATATGTGTACCAGGTATAAACCTGCAATCTGGGTTATGAAGAAGAAGAGAAGTTAGAGTAGTTATGTCGATATCAAATGAATGACGATTATGATCATGTGCATACTTTTTAGTAAATAAAACTATAATATCCCATATTTCATTACTGAAGTACAGCGAAAAAAGTTCGAAAGGAGTTTTACCCGCAACTCTGTGTTTAATTTCTTCACAACTATGTTTCTTACTCACTTAGAATTATTATTGTACAAACAAAAACGCAAAATCTAAATTTTATTATCTAAATCCGTTAGTCTGTCGACTTAGCGGCACCTATTACAGGAAATCCCAATATCCTGTAAACGCAACATTATTGAAATCGATTAGGAATGCAAAAACCAAAAAAGATTTTTGAAATATGACACACTATCTTTTCTACTGATAGATATATCAATATAAATTGATACATTCAGAAATATAATTTTATGTTTAGTACAGAAATTACATTGACAAAAATATGAAAAAAGAATTTTTGATTTTTTCACTATTCAATAAACTTAAAAAATATACCTTTTTAATTATTTCAAAATATTTGATTAGATACGTATTTTATGTCCTGTTTTAAATAAAATGTAGCAATAAAAATTATATTTGAGTAGTGATACATTTAAAAAAAAATACAATTAAAAATGTTGTGTTTACACAACATTGGGAACTAATGGGTTAAATTTACCATGAGCTAAGATGACTAAGGTGATCTGCATAGCCCAGGAGATGATGTCTGTTGGTACTAAGCCTAATATACCTCTGTATTTCAGGCAGAGATTTGCAATCTTGCAGTGTGCAATTGAAATTAACATAAGAGCTTTCAAACTGAAGAGGATCAATATATGCACATATAACCAAATAGTCATGGGGACACTCATAAGCCCTAAGGTGGACTCTGTGGGAATACTGAGAAGAACTCAACAGACTGGTAGAACATAACTGGTATGGATGCCAAGTTACTGAGGAATATACAGCAATGAAAGAGCTGATGCAATTGTCAGAAGAGCATCAGGTACAAAATACTTAGGCCCAAACCTGGCAGTGAGTGCCAAAAACTTTGACAAGGACTAGAAAAAAGCCTAGATCTAAAGGCAACATATACTGACTGGGAAAATATACTTGGTCAAACACATGACAAAATATATATTGGACAGACATGTGCTAATAGGGCTGAAGTACTGTAAAAAACTAGCAGGAATCAGCTCAGTCATAATAGGCTTCCTTACTGGACATGCACCAGTCAAGGTGCACCTGTGTACAATAGGATTGTTTCAAGGAGACTTGAGCCACAGGCTGTAGTAAAGAACCTGAAACAGTCAACCATATCTTGCATGACCACAAAGTATTAGATTGCAGATAGCAAACACTTTTTGGAAAGAAACAAGCGATTCAAAAACAAATGGTACCCATCCACTAGACTTGTATAAGCTGCTACAAGGTTCCAGAATCCATGAATTTTTATCATGAGGGAATAGAAGATGTATAATAAGCCTCTTGGCTGCGTTATAACCAGTTTATAAGAGGCATCTTCCAAGAAAAAAACTGAATCTAATAGACCTCAGGGACTTAATCTTTTCCTATCCTGTTTTGCCAGATTTTGGTATAAAGGGTATCCTTAGCATTTTTCATTTCATTAGGTCATTTCCTTTCGGCCAAATACTCATTATTTCAGTAACATAATCAGTTTTAAAAATGATCTAACATGTTCTTGTTTGATTGCCATATTCATTCTATAATATCCATATTCATTTCTTGAATAGGTGCAATATAATTTTTGAAGTAAGTAAGCTATAAATTAAATACTGTTAATAATGATACTAACTCTAAGCTATTAGCTTGGCTCAATATATCATCACTTTACACAAAAGATTGGTTTTTTGACACATTGTGACTTTTTATATTTTTTATACAGTAAAATTATTGGTCTTGAAATACTACATAAAATGTTTCCTCCAACATAACAACACCAAGTAATAACTCCACTGTTCCTATTCATTGTATAATTTATGGTTTTTGTCCTTTTATATATCAAGGTATTCTGGACTGGCTAATCAACACCAGAAATTGACATTTTTGCTGCCTCATTCCTGAGTGGAGTTCTAAATGGTAATCTGTAACAACTTTTCTTTTGTGATTGAAATTGGACGCTCAAATAATAAATAAATAAGGAAATAAGATCTCTGTGCCCCAATGGATTTTAAGGGATAGTAGGGCATTATTATAATTTTGACCTATGAAACAGATGTCCACAAGACATACTAGTTTACTGAATAAAGAGCTAAAGGCAACTACAATTCTATATATCTATATATTATAAAGACTTACCTTTTTCCTGAAATGTCTGAATACTTTTTAAATTCTCTGGGTTTGTTTCTGATGGCATTTTACACCCAATACTCTCAAAGTATGTAAGAGCATTTTTAGCACCATTTTCATCTTCGAACTCAACAAAAGCAAAACCTTTGTTTGTTTTATTATGTCTGTATTTTGGTATTGAAACATAAACCACATTTCCAAATTCTGAAAATATCTGTGAAACCCACTCATGGTTAGCATCAGCTTTAATATTTTCAACATATATTGTACAATTGTCTACATTTTCATTAATTTTTATCGGCATCTTCCTTCTTATTCTTTCTTTGCATTCTGATAGTTCTATCATATCGGACTTACTAATTGCTTTTCGTATATCATCTAGAGTACAGTTTAATTTTCTAATTTTATTGAATTTCAAAAATATGTTTATATCTACAACTGATAAAGGCAAAATATGATTTTTGATACAATTCAAAAATATGAATGTAATTATACTTACATGGATTTTCACTAATTAATTGTGAAAGAAATCTATCTTTAGCTAGGTTAGAATCACTGAAGTAAAATTCCATTAATTGTAAAATTGAATTGTAGAGTAATTTTTTACGATGTCGCCCTTTTTTCGAGACTTCTATATGTTCATTTTCATATTCACCTTCACCCATCTCAAATATTCTCCGAAATTCAAACTTACCAAAAGAAAAATTCTACCACTAAAGAAGTTGTTGACTGTTGACTTAGGTTAGGTTACGTTTACGTTAGTTCATTACATCTTCTTCTTGTTCTTTTTGTGGGCTAAAATTGAAATACATCGGGCTATGCAGTTCACTTCAAACCAAGGATTTTTAATGGACGATTTAATTCTGGATTAAAATTAATATACAATTCAGGAAATTGCGACAACAATTTGGGTTTATTCGAACACCATTTCCGTAACATTTTTTTTCTTTTTTTGTGAGGGTGGAGGGGGTGGTCCAAATGTTCGAAACATACCTCGGTCCTAGAAGGTGGGCAGAACCGCTCGGTTATGCAGGACACCTCCAGCGTGGCCACGATGACATCCAAGGCCGCGCGCTAGCGTTGTTCGGATACCATCGCCATCAATGCCAGAGACCTACCTGCTAAAAAAACACCTTCCTCAGTGGTGAATTATCGGCCGGATCGCCCTGATTGGGACGCAACATCGGCACGGCATTCAACCAATCTCTCATTTACGCACAACATTCTAGCACTTTCTCACTACGACTGAATTCTTCTCTCCCTCTGTTCCTTCCTGTTCATGTTCAATCTCACCCCTTCTCATTCTGCCTCATCTTCTTGATTGCTCCTGGACACCCTGCCTTCCTTCGGGTTGCCTTTCTACTTGTTCCTTTCTCTCCAATGTTCTCCTCACATATCTCTGAACTTCTCTCCACCGATCTGACGAGCTAAGCATCTCCTCCACCAGTTCCGTGACTGATTGCACCTTACTTCCTAGCTCTCTCTCAAGCAGGTTCCTCTCATCTATCCATCTATCGCATACCAATAGAGTGTGTGAGACACTGTCTGATATTTCACAATACAGGCATTTGTCATTATCTGCCTTTCAAAATCTGTAAAGGTATGCCCTGAAGTAACTATGTCATGTAAGCATCTGCGTCAGGAAGTAATCCAAACGCCGTTGCCCGCAATCCATCCATCTTATCAAATTAGGAATCAACGATTTCGTCCACTGCGCCTTCCTTCTCATCTCCTCCCATTCTTCTTGCCACACCATTATGGACCTTTCCCTTTCTTTTTTTTAAACGTTCTGTTGCTATGTCTTCATTTCTTCTCTCGTATATTCTTCCTCTTTCCTTCACTAGCACGTGCATCGGAATACACCCGGTGATAACTCCCAACGGCTCGGCAGAGACTGTTTTGTATGCCCACGCCACACTCAATAGACTCTTCCTATCTGCTCAGATGGGGTGATTTCAGTACGTCTTTGTTATAATTGCAGTACGCCAGACAAGCGCAGCGTAGAGGACGATCGTTTGCACAACAGAATGAAGGGTCCTCCTTCTCTCAGTTTTGGACCCTCCGATGTTGGGCATGTTCCCCCCCAATGCGGCGGATCTCACTGCAACTCTTTGAGTCACCGCTTTTACGTGGTCTTCCCCTTTTCCGTCTTGACTCAGAGTCACCCCTAAATACTTCACGCATTTTTTTGGAACCACTCTCTTTCCTGCACATTCGAATGTTATCCCGTCCCTTTTCCTTGCTCCCTTGAGAACTATAGCCTGGGTCTTACCCGTAGTCAGTTCTAGCTCATGCATTTTCATCAATTTCTCGACTTGGTTGCATGTACTTTATGCACCAAAGATAAGGTTCTCTCTGCCCCGCGTCACTACCAGCATAGCGAGGTCATCCGCAAATGTGAAAGGGGTTACACCCTCTCCGTATTGTTGACTCACAACCCCGTCATATGCCAAGTTTCACAGCGTGGGTCCTGGGACCGACTGCTGCGGCACTCCAGCCGTCACATCAACCACTACTCCTTTCTCTACCAAAATTTTCTTCTCTGACAGATAGTCGGAGGAGCTCGGACACCTTCATTACCTCTTTCCATTTTAATGTGTTGAAAGCATTTCGGACGTCAAACAACAGTAGGATTGTCCACCTCTTGTTAACCCCCACCCCGCGTAACTCCCGGAAGACTTCCATCAGCGCATCCACCGTGCTCCTGTGCTTTCTGAAACCGTACTGCCTGAGTGACAGCCCGCCTGACTCTTCAATCACTGTGTCTATTTGCCCTCTTAGGAGCCTCTCGTATAATTTACCTATGCACGACAGAAGGCAAACAGGTCGATACTTGTCTTCCCCCTTTGGGAGTAGCACGAGCCTCGAGATCTTCCAATTTGCCGGAAATCGCTGAGTTTCAAGCAGTACATTCATGTGGTCCAAAAGCCACGTTGGCTCCATACTGCCAATGCGTTTCACCGCTTCTGGTGGTATTCCATCGAGTCCCGGAAGACTTCCATCAGCGCATACACCGTGCTCCTGTTCTTTCTGAAACCGTACTGCCTGGCAGACAACCTGCCTGACTCTTCAATCACTGTGTCTATGCACGACAAATGGCAAACAGGTCGATACTTGTCTTACCCCTTTGGGAGTAGCATGAGCCTCAGGATCTTCCAATTTGCCGGAAATCGCTGAGTTTCAAGCAGTACATTCATGTGTTCCTAAAGCCACGTCGGCTCCATACTGAAAATGCGTTTCACAGCTTCGTGTGACATTCCATCGAGTCCCGGAGCCTTTCGTGTCTTTAGGGCAGCCAACACTTCGTTGAGTTCGTCTACGGTAAAAGGTACAGCTTCACTGCACTCCATGCCAATGATGGCCGGGTGGAAACAGCTCTCTGGTAACCTCAAGCTTCCTATTCAGTGGCATCTCATACAGAGAGCTTGATACTTGATAGCTTGAACTAGTTTATTACGATTTTGTACCCCTGACCCTAAACGTCCTCATCCAACTTGTCACACAGTTCTCTCCAGTACCTCTTCTTCTCGACTCGGATATTCCTGTTCAGTTCCTTCAGTATACCATATCCATTATGCTAGCTTCGGTTACTTCTCCTCTACCTCTTGCCCTCGTAGCATGTCTTCTGATGGCAATGCATTCCTTGCTCTTATTGGCGATCTCTTCGCACCATCAATAAGGCATTTTTCTTTTTTCATCTACCCCGTTTATGCAATTTCTCATAGTCTCTCTTATTATTGATTCAAGTCCTGCTGACGATGGCGGTTGGCATCTTCTCCTCTCTATCAACTATCTAAAATACTCATCAAGCGCTAGTCAGTCCGTTCTATATTCACCTCTGCTTCCTGTTTGGTTCGCTGATGACTCCACGTTGGTAGTCCCTACTCCGACGATCGAAAAGCTAATGTAGCTATGTTCTGTAGCAGTGTCATCCGGCAGCACGGTCCAGTCTTTAATTTTTCTCGCAGCATTATTAAGACCATTATTTAAGATAACTAAGTCCAGAGTTCCTATCCATTCCATAAGCATTTGTCCGTGAGCGTCCGTTCTGGGAGAACCCCACTCCGCCGCTTTATAGTAATTATAAAGAGATGATAAAATTATGTTATTATATTATTTAATCATAAACCATATTTTGAGGTTAATTTAATTTTATTGATTTTTGGTACAGTTATTTTGTTCACATAGATATTCTTTTTACACAAGTACACACTTTTAAAACAAGTTTTATTTATCTTTTATAACACATAAGTACAGGTTGATCAACTTATACTCCAGAGTTCAATATTTCAGACGTTTAAAAAGATACAAAAAATTGGTATCTACATAAAAATGGGTCGAGTACAGCTAAAAATTTTTAAATTATTTTCAAATATACAAGGTATTCCCACTTCTTAATTTGTTAATGATCACTTTGTAATGTAGGTACACAAAATTTGTACGTATATACTGAACTATACACAAAATCAAAATAAATAAGGATAACATCAACTTTATTTAGATCGGATGAGCTAGCTGGTCATCGAATATGAGTGTAGAGAGGTCACATAATATTGCACAATGTTTTAAATGACATCTTATGTAATTTTTACATATAAAATTATCTTGGTGGGTATTGTTTAATAATGATATTAATATGTAGGCCCATGGCTGATGTACTATTCTTTGTCCCATCCTTTTCTTTCACAGTTCGTTACGTTAAGTCTTCTCATATCTTCTTTAACTTCGTTGCTCCATCTTGACCTCGGTCTTCCTCTTCGCCTTTTGTCTGCCAATGCACTAGGTAGTACCATTTTGGAAATTCTAGATAGAATCATTATCTGCACATGGCTCAACCATCTATGTCTTTGAACCTTAATTACCGCTAATATATTACCACCAGATTTTGCAAACTAATAAAAACTCCTGGTGTTTTTTTGTTGTGACCCATTTGTCAGAAGCATACATCATTACTATTGTCCTTACTACGGTCTTGTCTTAGTTGTCCTTAGTTTTGCTCTTCCAGATATATTTTTGCTTCTTAACAACCTATTGAGAGCATATACAGCGCCAATGCCAGACATAATTTTTTTCTGTATTTCTTCCTCACAGTTAGGTTATTTTGTGAAGACATTTCCTAAGTACTGAAATTTTCTTACTTTTTTGAATTTATGTTATGTTACCTTTGCTGTTATCATTGTTTTGTACCGGCCCCGGACGCATTTCTTATTTGTGCATTCCATATACTTCATTTATATACATTCAGGGGCGGCTCGTGATAGTACAAGATGGTGAGGCACACTACACTTAAGGAAAATTATTATTATTATGGTTAGCTTCTCTTTGCTCCAGTCATACCCGGCTAAGGAGGCATTGCTCGCGCCAGCAAACAATGACTTGGCGTGAGAAGGACTTCTGACGATACGCGCGCGGATCAACAAAAGTCATCCTCACCTCAAAGCTCTCCTAAGCCCTCCTCCACCCTCCCTTATGTGCACTGAAGGTGCAACATAAGGGCTGACTGCTTTTTGAAAAAGTCCGCGATTGAGCTGTATTTATGAGCACCATGTGTAATAGGGTGCTCATAAATGTAACTTAAATGATACCCAAGGTGTCGTTAAGCGACTTACTCCGGTTTATCATGAAATCTCGTATCGTGAGATAAAAGCGAACGAAAAACGAGGGAGCTCTAATCCTCGAGCCTGCACCTTGGTTAGCGGCCAAGTTGTAGCCTCAAGGATCTAGGTGGCCTCTCCCGTGGCCTTTTTTTATTTTTATAATTTTTTTGTGAATTTTTTATTATTTTATATTTTTTTTGAATCTTTATATTTTTTATTAATTTTTTTGGGATTTTTATATTTTTTGGGGGTTAGTAGGTATTTTTTATCTGGGAGATTTGTTAGTAAGTGTTATAAATGGCGACTGCTAATCTAGTGCCATCTTCTTCACGCTCTCACATATCCCTTCAGTTGAAGCTTCGGTCTAGCATATCTCCATTGATCGTTCTCGTCGTAAGATGTTAGTCGGAAGGTCGATTTTGTGACATCATAACGTGAGGCCGTTTACGTTAAATAAACTTAAACAAAGGGTTAAATTTTGTTTTTTGGTTTTTTATTTCACGATTTTTAAAAATTATAATTATTTTAGAAAAACTTCAAAAAATATAAATTCTAAAAGGAAAACTGAGTTCTAAAATTTAAAGTTTTTTATAAATTAAAGGAATTCTGCGAGACTTCTGTTCTGCAAAATGATCTATTACATCGTCTATAAAAACGTTCTCATCCTGTGATTTTATAAATGATTTTTCAATTGAGATTTTTGCCATATTACTCAATCGTGTCTGTCCAGTTGTATTTCTGATGTAATTTTTAATCCTTTTTAGCGCGGAGAAACTTCTTTCTGCAGAAGCACTTGTCACTGGCAAAACAACACAAATGCATAATAATTTAAAAACTTCTGGCATACAAAGTTTTAAATCATAATCGTGAAAAAAAGTTAACATTTCATAAGGGCTTGCGCAATTTTCTATTATATCATTCCCGTACATAGCGGATAACTCACTTTTTAGTTGATTTATATCAAAAATATTATACTGCGTTGTCAAGTTTTTTAATAGATCATGAGGAAATTCTTTAGCAAAAATGGGAAATTTTGATATATTCAACAGATCAAAGAAATGTAATTTTTCAACGTCGCAAAACCTAACCTCTATTTGGGTTGCTATAATGTCAAGAATTTCAAAAAAAATTTGCCTTAATTGTTGAGTTTTATCAGTCATTTCAACTCCCTTACGACGACGTTTCGAGTGTAACGCAGCGGTATCCAGTTTTTCATAAATTGTATCAAAATAAGTA
Organism: Diabrotica undecimpunctata; assembly: GCF_040954645.1. Classification (NCBI taxonomy): domain Eukaryota; kingdom Metazoa; phylum Arthropoda; class Insecta; order Coleoptera; family Chrysomelidae; genus Diabrotica; species Diabrotica undecimpunctata. The sequence continues at coordinate 122,333,162 of NC_092803.1, read as the reverse complement.
CTGTTACTCCTAAATTCACGTATTTTACTTAGGGTATTTTGAAGTAAATTTCTGGCCTTAACAATGTCTGTATTTCTATTTTGTAGAATGGAAAAAACAGTATCAGTTTGATGAAAAATCAACGAAAATATTTCTAAAAAAAATATGTTCTGAGGATCTTCTAAAAAAGCTTTTAAACCTACTGCTTTTCTTATTGTTTTGTCATCAAAATCGCGACTATTAATAATAAAATCAAAGGTCTCAAGTAATTTATCCTTATTATTATTAACTGTGAGAACTGCGCGTGAAGTAAAATTCCAGCGACTTGCTACATTAGAAGGTATACGATTTCCTCCAATGTGTTCTAACACTTGGGTACGCTTTGTAGATTTAGAAAAATATGAAGAAAAACCGGATAAGGTTGAGAAAAAAACTTTAACTTGTTGAATTGAACTGCATGCGTTACTTAAAACTAAATTAAATACATGTGCATAGCAATGAATGAACATGGCTTGAGGCGCTATAGATTTAATTTTTGCCTGTAGACCATTCACTTCTCCCGACATTACAGAAGCTCCATCGTATGTCTGAGCCACTAATTTACTATGCAAGTTGAACTTTCGAAATTTGGTAGATAAAAATTCAAATAAATCTTGAGCAGAACGCCCGGAACTTACATCGTAAAATCCCATGAATCGTTCGACTGGTTTATCGTTTATTACGTATCGAAAAATAACGGATAGTTGTGAATGGCAGCTTATATCAGTAGTCTCATCCACCTGCCAGGAAAAGAATAATGATTTTGAAATTTCTTCCTCAATATTTTTTTATTTATAACAAAAGCAATTGAATCGATTAATTCATTTTGTATGGTTTTAGATGTCCCAGAAAAAACTGATCTAGAGTCATTATCATGTTCTAAAAATGTTTTTAAATTAGTGTCAAATTTACTAACAAGAACAACTAGCTCTTTGAAATTCCCGCGATTTAAAGATTCATTAGATTCATCATGCCCCCTAAACGGTAACTCTTGCATACAGAGGTGTAACGTAATATCTATAAGGCTTTTTAAAATTTGCCGATTTTCTTTAACCCTAGCATTGAAATTTTCAATATCTATTTTACGCGAATTGTCTAGTGCTGTGGCGATATTTTGCTTTTGTTTTCTCATAAGAGTAAGCTTGCAATTCGATGTAATATGTTGAGAACTTTTATTGTGTAACAATAGACTCCGAGACAAATTTTTCAAATCAGTATAACCACTTTTGAACCAAACTTTGTCGCTAGTATTAGCTGTGGCAAATAAAATGCATGGCCAACAAAACAATTTATTTAATGTTATACTACCCGTAAGCCAGTCAAACTTTTCGTACCATGCATTTTGAAATCCCCGATTTGGTTTTCCGACGCCACCGATAGAAACAAGATGTTTACTTAAATCTGGAATAGGTCGTTTTACGACTTTAACTATATATAATTTATCTTCATATGAATGACTTGAAAAATTCTGCTGATTGACTAAAAAATTTACGAGATCACAAGTATTACGAATATTTACATTTACCTGGGAAAGTTGTGACGAAGTGCTCGGTGCTAAATCCATTTTTCACTAAAACCGAAAATCCTGCACACAAAAACAAACCCACCAAAATTATTAAAAAAACTTAATTAGAATTGCACTGCACTTATTATATAACATGTAATCTTACTGTTTTTTTAATGAAAAACAACACGAGATACGTCAAACGTGATCCTGCCGCACAAAGAGGTCAACAGGAAGTAATTTAACTACTACTTACTCTTACTACAACAATTTTGCAGAAATGTTCCAAAATGTACCAATGTTGCCAATCTGGTAAATGCATAGAAAGAAATATTTTTTGTTAAATCGGAAAACAATAGAACAATATGTATAGTACCATCTACTAAAGGAAAATACTCTACTACAACATAACAATGTTACAATTTTCAAATAAAAATCTATGTTTTATTTAAAATGTACTTTTATACCCCGAGGGAAAAAATGTAGCGAATTGGGTACCTTTGTACCCAAACGGCAACGCTGCTAATTAAAAGAACTACACCAAACCAGAGCGGCATGCCTCTCTTGTTCGGTGAAATCGTGGGCAGAAAATAAATAAATCATGTTGAATTTCGCTAGATAATGTGATGTCTAATATGTCAGACAGAGCAATGCCGTGAGGCTTGCCTCGGCGGCTATAATTTTTAAAGAGAGAATGAGATGCACAGATGATATATTAGAAGCTGGCGCGGAAAATGGAGCCGTTGTTTATTTAATATTTTGTGGTTTAAGCTTGTCCCTTGTCCGGCCCGTAGATTATGAAGAAATATACAAAGATAAGACATCAGGGGTGTACATATTTTAATTTTTTATCATAATGAAAATAAAGTTATTTAGAAAATTCCAAAAAGTTAAATTGTAGTTAAAGAACGTAAATAGTCGATTGATACTGGTGAGGCACTGCCTCACCTGCCTCATAGGACCAGCCGCCCCTGTATACATTCCCTTGGTTTTACCCTCTTTCAGTTTCATGACTGTTTCCATCAGCTCTATTTTTCTTCTAGCCAATATTACCAAGTCGTTCGCAAATGCTAAGCAGTGATGTTTTTTGTGGTAGATCAGACCTGTTCGATTAACGTTTGCTTCCTGTATCATCATCATCATCATCATAAGTGGCTCGACAATCCGTTGTGGATCTTGGCCTGCTCACAAAGAAGTCGCCACTCCTGTCGATTCCTGGCAACTTCCCTCCATCTTCTAACCCCTAGAATCTGTAGGTCTTCTTCCACATCATCAATCCATCTCATTCGTGGTCGTCCTCTGCTTCTTGTGCCCTCTGGTTGTGAAAATGTTAATCTCTTCGTGTATTCGTGATCTGACATCCTAGCAATGTGTCCAGCCCATCTAAGTCTCTGCACTTTAACGAATTTCACAATATCTGGATCGGTGTATAACTGATACAGTTCAAAGTTGTATCTTCGACGCCATAGCCCATTTTCATTTACGGCCCCAAAAATCTTTCTAAGAATTTTTCTCTCAAAAATACCAAGAAGTCTTTTATCATTTTGAGATAAGATCCACGTTTCAGCCCCATATATCAAAACTGGTCTTATTAAGGTCCTGTATATATTAAGCTTTAGTGCACGTTTTATATTTTTATTTTTTAAATGTCTCCGGAGGCCGTGAACAGTTTTGTTTGCTATTGCTATGCGTCTTTTTATTTCGTCGCTTGTCGTGTTTGTTGCGTTTACTAGCGATCCAAGATATGTAAATTCTTTGACTTGCTCAAAGGTATGGTTGTTAATTTGAATTATTTCTTGGATATTTCGAGGGTTTTTAGAAACCAACATATATTTGGTTTTTTCCTCGTTTACCACAAGTCCTAATTCACTTGCTGCGTCCGCAAGCCTTGTAAAACACTGCACCATGTCTCTCATACTTCTGCCCACTATAACTATATCGTCAGCGAATGCGAGAATTTGCGTCGATCTATTAAAAATAGTTCCATTCATTCTAATATTTAATTGTCTGATTGCCTTTTCCAAGGCAATATTAAAGAGCAGACACGCCAACACGTCCCCCTGTCTTAGACCATTATTAATGTCAAAGAACGTAGAGTTTTCTCCTTCAATTCTAACGCATGAGCTTACGTTTTGCATTGTTAGGTGGGTCAACTTAACTAACTTAGGTGGGATCCCAAAGTCTATCATTGCATTATATAATGCAGTTCTTTTCACACTGTCATAGGCTGCTTTGAAGTCAACGAAGAGATGGTGTGTTTCTATGTTATATTCTAGTGACTTTTCTAGAATCTGCCTATGTGCTTGAATTTGATGTGTAGTTGACTTTCCAGCAGTAAATCCGCATTGATATTGACCAACAATATCCTTTGTAAAATGTTTAAGTCTTTCAGATAATACATTGCCGAAGATCTTATACGCAAATGCTAACAGAGTAATGCCTCTATAGTTCTTACACTCCAGTTGATCCCCCTTTTTATGCAATGGACATATTATTCCCTTCAGCCACTCTTCTGGTACCCGTTCATTCTGCCATATAAGTACTATTAGTTTATGGATTGCTGCAAAAAGTTGATCACCACCTTTTTTATACATTTCCGAACAGATGTCATCGATTCCTGGGGCTTTATTGTCTTTGAGTTTTAGGATCGCATCTGACACTTCTCTTCTTGTTGGGTCTTCACTGTGTAGTTGACGTTGTATATTTTGTTCATTTTCTATATTGTACTCTCCTTCAATATCGTTTATATTTAGATGTTCGCTGAAATGTTGTGCCCATCTGTTAAGAACTGAGTTTTTATCATGTAGAATTTCACCGTTAGTGTCTTTACAAATTTTTAATCGTGGTTTAAATTCTCGACGGCTAATATTTAAGGATTTGTAGTATTTCCTCGTTTCATTTTTATCGAATAAACTTTGTATCTCACTGAGAGTGTTCTGTTCGTATTCCCTCTTCTTACGTCGATGGATACGTTTTTCCTCTCTTCTAAGACGTCTATACTCTTCTTTTTTTTCTCCGTGTACAACCTGCGTCAATGGTTTTTTGATATGCTGCGTTCTTTCTATTTGTGGCCATTTCGCACTCATGATCAAACCAATGATTTCTTTTTTCTGATTTGGTTTTGCCCAATATTTCAACGGATTTCTGTAACACAATATCTCATATATTTGCCCATAGTTGGTTAATATCTTCTTCTTCTTCTAAGTTTTTTGTCCTTATTTGGTCTTCTATTTGCTGTCTGTATACATTTGCAATGTCGGGATCTTTTAGTTTATTAATGTCGATTTTTTCTCTCCTTCTTCCCATCTCCTTTTTTAAATTGGATATTCTCTCCTTAAATCGTGTTTTAACTAGATAATGATCACTATCTATGTTTGCTCCTCTAAAAGACCTAACATCTAATAAGTTAGAGCAGTGTCTTGCATCGATGATTATATGATCTATGTGGTTAATCGTTTCATTATCAGGAGATTTCCAAGTTCCCTTATGTATATCTTTATGGGGAAATCTTGTCCCAGCTATAACCATGTTCTTAGACATGGCAAAGTTTATGATTCTGAGACCGTTATCATTAGATTCTACGTGTAGGCTCTCTTTTCCGATGGTGGGCGAAAATATATTCTCTCTTCCGACTTTGGCATTAAAGTCTCCTGCTATTATTTTGATGTCATTTTTTGGGCATTGATCGTACTCTCGGTCTAGTGCCTCATAGAACATGTCTTTTTCATTATCCTCTTTTTCTTCCGTTGGAGCATGGATGCTAATAATGCTTATATTAGCGAACTTCCCTTTAAAACGTGATCCTGCCGCACAAAGAGGTCAACAGGAAGTAATTTAACTACTACTTACTCTTACTACAACAATTTTGCAGAAATGTTCCAAAATGTACCAATGTTGCCAATCTGGTAAATGCATAGAAAAAAAATATTTTTTGTTAAATCGGAAAACAATAGAACAATATGTATAGTCATCATCATCATCAATCAGCCAATCCCGTCCACTGCTGGACATAGGCCTCCCTCAGTTCTTTCCAGTGTTCTCTACACTGGGCCGCTTGTAGCCAGTTTCCCGCTACTCTTTTTATGTCGTCGGTCCATCTAGTCGGTGGTCGTCCTCGGCTTCTTTTATAATTTCTGGGCCTCCATTCCATAATTCGTCTTGTCCATCGTCCATCTTGTGTTCTGGCTAAGTGTCCTGCCCAGTTCCACTTAAGTCTCGTGGTTCTTTCGATGACGTCTTGAACTCCTGATCTTTGCCTGATTTGTCGGTTTGTTATGTGGTCTCGGAGGCTCACATTCAGCATTGCACGTTCCATGGCTCGTTGTGTAACTCTTAGTTTATTCGCAGATTTCTGCGTGAGTGTTAAAGTCTCTGCTCCATAAGTTTGTACAGGCAAAACACATTGGTTATAAACTTTTCGCTTGAGACACATGGGAATTGAACTTTTTAGAATATGGCTTAGTTTGCCAAATGCTGCCCATGTCAGGCCTATTCGCCTCTGTATTTCATTTGTTTGATTGTCTCTGTTTATTTTGATCTCGTGTCCCAGATATTTGTAAATTGTAAAACAATTGTGTAACAAAAAATTGTAAAAAACTAAAGGAAAATACTCTACTACAACATAACAATGTTGTTACAATTTTCAAATAAAAATCTATGTTTTATTTAAAATGTACTTTTATACCCCGAGGGAAAAAATGTAGCGAATTGGGTACCTTTGTACCCAAACGGCAACGCTGCTAATTAAAAGAACTACACCAAACCAGAGCGGCATGCCTCTCTTGTTCGGTGAAATCGTGGGCAGAAAATAAATAAATCATGTTGAATTTCGCTAGATAATGTGATGTCTAATATGTCAGACAGAGCAATGCCGTGAGGCTTGCCTCGGCGGCTATAATTTTTAAAGAGAGAATGAGATGCACAGATGATATATTAGAAGCTGGCGCGGAAAATGGAGCCGTTGTTTATTTAATATTTTGTGGTTTAAGCTTGTCCCTTGTCCGGCCCGTAGATTATGAAGAAATATACAAAGATAAGACATCAGGGGTGTACATATTTTAATTTTTTATCATAATGAAAATAAAGTTATTTAGAAAATTCCAAAAAGTTAAATTGTAGTTAAAGAACGTAAATAGTCGATTGATACTGGTGAGGCACTGCCTCACCTGCCTCATAGGACCAGCCGCCCCTGTATACATTCCCTTGGTTTTACCCTCTTTCAGTTTCATGACTGTTTCCATCAGCTCTATTTTTCTTCTAGCCAATATTACCAAGTCGTTCGCAAATGCTAAGCAGTGATGTTTTTTGTGGTAGATCAGACCTGTTCGATTAACGTTTGCTTCCTGTATAACCTTTTCTAATATTAGGTTAAACATTTTAGATGATAATGGATCTCAAAGATTTCTGTTATACTCTTGTTTATCTTGATTTTATGGAGAGTCCTTTGAAGAGTTAATGGTGCTGTTGTAATATGGTATTAGGAAAAAAGTGGGAAATTTAAAAGGTGTAAGATAGATAGATTGATTTATGTAAATTGCTACATTATTACATTCGTCAAACATAAAAAATACAATACATGAGACAGATACTCATTAATAGAATAGAAACTGTGGTAAATCAAGAGTTCTTTAACAGTATGTTTAAAAGACTTAGAAGATACCTGTTCATATTGTATGGGTATAGAATAGAATAAACTAGAAATATGCTTTATCACAGAAAATTTTACAATTTTATGGACAAAGCTTACAAAAAATCAGAATAACAATCATTAAAATTTACTGAAATTACAAAAATCGCCATAATCACAAAATAAAAGATAATAAAATAAACAATTAATTGCACAATTTAAATAAATTGCAAGTTGCATAATAAAACATTACGAACTAATAAGTTGAAGTTGCTGCGTATAATACCCAAATATATATTAAAAATACTTAAGTTACTTGGACATAAAGGTACTGTAATTTCTTAGTTATTCGTTAAGAAACTCTTCTACTGAATATGTTCTTTCAGATGATAGCATCATCTTCAGAACGATCACTTGTATATGAATTGTTACTACCAAGCAAAGAATATGATTTATTTGCAATTGGGACAAAGCTCACCTTCTCGACTAACTTTAAAATATTAAAATAGACTCAGGAGTTATATTTGAATCTGTTAACATCTTCTGTATTATAGAAATACTCAAACTCTTTTTATGTATATCACAAGAGTCATGTTGTACAATACTATCTTCAGAAGATATAATTAGTATAACTGGTTCTCTTGTATTCATTGTGTTCAAATGTCATGCGCCATATCATACCTTGTGTTTTGTGTTCATTGTACCATGGGAAGGAATGAATAGGTAGTGAGCCGTCGAGGACTCGTAGAGGTAGCGAGTCCGCTTACGGTCGTATGCCGAAAGGCAGGTAGACCAGGGTCCTGCCAATGCTTTCATTGGAGGGACCACGAATCTTTTTCAATGGACAATTCGGTGAAATGTAGCAGCTTACCACATTTACTCCCTCCACACGTATCGTCACAAATCCCTCATGCGTATCGATACCATATATTCTAAGTCTTCTATTAAGTATCCACACTCCTACCACACCCGACGTATCCACAAACCATTCTCTACTGCGCACTAACGTGGAGTTTGGCCCGCCGCTATCAGGATATCAATTTCAGACTGTCCTTTTCTTCCTCTTCCTCTAATGTCGCCAGCCTCTCATTGCCTATATCCTCCATAGACTCTCCTACCCCTATACTTACCTTCTTTTTAATTAAATATTTTTTTATTTTTATTCCCACGTTTTGGGTCGATTCTTCGGTCCAGCGGAGCAGTGCGCCCATACTCCTCCAAGGGTATAATCCCCTTCGGTTCGTATGAAACTCGTTTTATATGAATCATAATTGAAATCACAAATAATTAAATATATTTTAGGTTTGACTATCTTCTCCGAAACCGCGTCTAGAGATTCAAAGAAACTAATAAAATTACCAGAAGGAGATCTATACCAATTTAATATACATACTGAATTATTTAAATATACTTCAGCTGAAATACCATTTATTTCAAAACAGATTATCAGTAAAATGGTTGTCAAGCCTTATGACATTTAAAGACAAATAGTTTTTTTACCCATATGGCAGTATCACTCCAATAACTCAGCGACAATAATGAATAATAGAGAGAGAGCAGGTACAGGCATAGGATCGCTTTGGACTATCCCACTCCTCGTTTTTAGACCACGCTTCCTCCGAATTAAAATGATTCCCCTTATGGGAATGGGCCTAAAATAATATACCCAATTTTCTCCTACTTGTCGCATAAATAAATTAACTAAATCCAATTATCAATTTTTTAAATAGATATATTCAAAGAAATACACCTGAATATATAAAAATGTGAGGTTGAATGTCTGGTGGACAGATTTGATGTGGTTGTAAAGAAAAGTTTACGGTGGGAGAGGCAATGAATATATTAATACAGAGATATAGTTCTTCTCACAGCGCTTTTCTAAGAGCCCCATTTCTTTTAATACGTATACTAGTATTTTTTATTTTCTTTATTTTTAAAATTTTTCAATAAGAATCACCATATTCTTCCTCAGTAAAACGATCATAACACTTTACATTTGGAAATATAAAACAATATATAATAGTCCGATATTTGTATAATCCACAATCTTGGATTTTATAGGGTCACTTGGACACCCCACTCCTCTTTTTTAGGCCACACCCCCAGGGGAAATAAAGTCGAATCTTTCCCGCCATCCCCGCCCGACGCCTATTTGATCTAGTGCCGGATTTTACCTACGATTATTTCAATACTATTTATATAATAGTGTGTAACAAATATAGCTTTTACAGTAAACTCAGAATAAAAACAGATCTGTGGACTAGTTGTGAAAGTCGGTTTTGTATACTGAAAGAGTAAGTCGCCAATAATAATTTTAATATATGCATTTTCTTGTTAAAAATGAAGCAATTGTATGAGTAAATAAATAATAATGTAAGATAATAAAGTTCTATGTCAGTATAATATGTACTACTAATATAAATTATATAAATTTATAAATGACCTAAAAGTTCGTAGGTGTACCAGTTTTCAAATGTTAAAATGTTATTTTTTTCATGACCTGTTTCTGTGAACCGATGAAAACAATTTTTACACTTTTCTTCCTCTGTATGTACTATCAAAAGTCTCTGCAAACTATTTTTTCAAAAATATCATTAAATCACATTTTTACTGTGTGAACTTTCGTATGTATATCCAAAGAATTTTTGTAAGCAAACTGCCCCAAACAAATTTCACACTTGTAAGGATTTCCCCAGTATGAATTCTCAAATGAACCTTTAAATCAAATTTCCGAGAAAACTGCTTGAAACAAATATCGCACTTTTAAGGTTTTTCTTTAGAGTGTATTCTCATATGTCGTTTCATATGTCCTAGTTGAGAAAACTGTTTGAAACAAATTTCGCACTTGTAATGTTTTTCTCTAGTGTGTATTCCCATATGTCGTTTCATATGTACTAGTTGAGAAAACTGTTTAAAACAAATTTCGCACTTGTAAGGTTTTTCTCCAGTGTGATATCCCATATGTCGTTTTACAGTACTTACTTGAGAAAACTGTTTAAAACAAATTTCACACTTGTATGGTTTTTCTCCAGTGTGCGATCTCAAGTGTGTTTTTAAATTCACTTTATCAGTAAACTGCTTTAAACAAATTTCGCAGATGTAAGGCTTTTCTCCAGTGTGCCATCTAATGTGCTGCTTCAGGCCCCCCAGTTGAGAAAATTGCTTAAAACAAATTTCGCACTTATAAGGTTTTTCTCCAGTATGAATTCTCAAATGGATCTTTAACTCATCTTTCCGAGAAAACTGCTTAAAACAAATTTCGCACTTGTCAGGTTTTTCTCCAGTATGAATTCTCAAATGGATCTTTAACTCATCTTTCCGGGAAAACTGCTTAAAACAAATTTCGCACTTGTAAGGTTTTTCTCCAGTGTGCCATCTCATATGCTGCTTCATACCTCCTAGTTGAGAAAATTGCGTTAAACAAATTTCGCACTTGTAAGGTTTTTCTCCAGTATGAATTCTCAAATGGATCTTTAACTCCTCTTTCCGGGAAAACTGCTTAAAACAAATTTCGCATTTGTTAGGTTTTTCTCCAGTGTGCGATTTCATATGTTGCTTCATATGAAAAAGATGAGAAAACTGTTTAAAACAAATTTCACACTTATGAGATTTTTCTCCAGTGTGCGATCTCAAATGTCTTTTCAAAAGACTTCCTGTAGTAAATTGCTTAAAACAAATTTCACACTTGTATGGTTTTTTTCCAGTGTGAATATGTGTATGATTATCTAAAGAACTTCTCTGAGTAAACTGATTTAAACAAATTTCACACTTATAAGGCGTTTCTCCAGCGTGCGGTCTCAAATGTGTTTTTAAATTACCCTTACCAGTAAACTGCTTTAAGCTAATTTCACACTCGTAAGGTTTTTCTATGGTGTGTATCATCAAATGTTTTTTTAAAGTGTTTGTTTGGGAAAACGGCTTTAAACAAATTTGACACGTGTAAGGTCCCTGGCCGGTTTGAAGTTTCATATTTATATCTAATGTTGTTTCTTTAGTGTTTCTGTTGCCATATATTTTTTTAGGATATGAATCTTCAGATGTTTTCATAATTTTCATTCTGCTCTCCTCCTGGAGACAACCTAAAATACAAATCAACCATAAAACATTTTTTTCAAGCAAAAATAAAATGAATATTACATAAGAAGTATAATAACATGTTCAGCAAAAGTCGACCCAATGATATATAAAATTAGGTAAGATGCATATTAAAATTTTGACTCATTAGCCAATATTTGATTATATCAAAGAATACCCCACCCACCAAGAAACGAAAGCTTTGTCGGTAAGCATACAATATAATAAAGAAATTTATTGTATTTATTAGTAGGTATATCTCAAAAAACGAAATAAAGATTGGAAATAAATTGGAACTTAAAAAACTAAATAAAGAACAGGTGTTTGTTGAACAAGATTTATTGTAGTATTGAAAAAAGGAAGATCTAAAAACTACACTAATTTTAAATATGTTTTTATAGATGTGACAATATTTTCAACCTTTTTTACTTTACTTTACTTTAGATCCGCGTTAAAATATGTTAAAGAATAAAATAATCTTAAACAAAAAAAAATTTTACAACATATGTATATGGATATGAATCACATGGATGTTTAAAAGAAACTTCTTTCACTACCCTAAAGTATGAGTGTGATACGCTTTTAGTTAACATATTTTCAAATGAAGAACAAAACATGTGTTCTAACTTATAAATATATTGAACAAAGTCGTTACTTGGTGTTCTCAGTTCCCCATATTCACATTTATCAATAGTATATGTTTTAAAATGTATCAATATTAAACTAGTATCTATTTCTTCAATTTCCTTTGAATATTTTTTACATATGTATATGACAAACATGAATATTGAGAGCCTTTTTAATTAAATAACCACATACATAATGAAAAGAATTTTGGTTTACCTATTAGTTTTTCTGTTCTTTAATCACAGTCAATATTGTTGAGTTGAAACTTTCTTTACATTTAAATCCATTAAACGTTTATCTGAATCATCTTTGCGATTAATATTGTTAAAATGCATACAATTTGACAAAACAGTTTTTTAAATGCCCTCTGAAATTGTATGAGAGTTTGAATGATGGAATTTCTGCCTTGTTGTCTTATACTCCCAAAATAATTTTCAACAGTTTTGGTTAAGTCTTCTTGTTTTTAAGTATTTAAAATTGTTAGATGATAAATTATCCCAAAGCTGTTTGACACCATTTTAATTGTTACAATCTAACAATTTTTTTTATCGAGAACGACATATTACATCTTTACCTGTTTTATCTAATATTTCCAGTTTATGTATTAAATCTATCATGGAATTTGGGAAATTGATCTGAAAATCAGTTCCGCCAAATACATTTTTAAATTCGTTAGAATTATTCTTATCAGTAAAATTTAAAATATCAAACACATTATTAAATTTTTCAATAATCTCTGTTGTTCCCAATGCATCTGATGGAAGAATACCAAGAGCAGCAATATATGTAGGTATACATAGAACTTGCAACAATGTTACTTAAAATTTAAGATAGTAGTTTTACTCGCATTTTTTCAAAAGATATAAAATATATATGAGAGTGTGTTAGTTTTGGCGGACATCAATAAAACTGTTTATTATCTTCATGATAAAAAATTTCTATAAATGACCAAAACATTTGTAATCAAAATAAAAAAACATATTAATTAAGTTATTTCTAGTTGCTTTAATTAAATGACATGGATGAAATATATATCATGGATGCTAAAATATGGAGAAACAACACTAAGTAAATGGCTCCTGAAAGTATTAGTTGATATAATAAATACTGGAGTAGTACCAGCGGAATGGAAGGAAAGTCTCCTGCTACCGATACCTACTTCAAAAGGGAGACTCGAGAAATCCTGAAAATTATAGAGGCGTTATAAAATATAATTATAAAATCGAGGAAAAAGCGAACATGGCAGAGGAACAACAAGGCTTCCGGAAGAACCCCAGCACAATTTAAAAAGTGCTTTTGACAGGGTGAAGCGAAATGACATCTTAAATTTATTACAAGCTCAACAAATAGACCATCAGATAATAAGCATAATTAATGAAATTAACAAGAACAACAAGACCAGAGTTATAATGCCAATAGGGGCAACAGAATGCATATAATTAAAAGGAGGAATCCGCCAAGGAGACTCGCTCAGCCCATTGTTATTCAATATGGTGATGAATCAAATAATTCACGAAGTAAGAAAACGACACGGATACCACATGGGAGCGCATAAAATCACGATACTATGCTATGCCGATGATGCAGTACTAATTGCTGATAACGAAGATGACCTACAAAGGCAGCTCCACACCTTTAATATCACAGAAAACAAACTTAATATGAGAATATCAGTAGAAAAAACTAAATGTATAGTGATCAGTAAAGAGCAGCGTAGATGCAAACTAGAAACAGATGGCCAAATTGTAGAACAAGTAATGAAATTAAATTACCTAGGAGTAGAGATCACTAGTGACAGGGATATAAGTACAGAGACCACAAGGCAAGCATTAAAAGCGGCAAGAGTAAGTGGTTGCCTCCGAGAAACCATATGGAGAAACAAATATCAGACCACGGAAAGCAAAATGAAAGTATACAAGACAACAGTAAGACCAATCCTAAGGAGGGCCGATACAATAAAGACGAAACAACAAATTAACAATATCGAAATGAAAGTATTAAGATCAATAGCGGGCATATCATTAAGAGACAGACAAACCAACAGAAGTACACGCGAGCAATGCAAAATTCAAAATATTAACAGGTGGATAAAAACAAGAAAAAAAAAACTGGAACAAACATGTAAACCGAATGGGACCAGATAGATTAGCGAACATCTGTAAAAACAACAAGCCGTATAGCAGAAGACCCGTTGGAAGGCCGCCAAAAAGGTAGAAAGATAATGTACAGTCAACAACGACTGAAACAGAATAAGAGGCAGACAAACAGGAGTAATCCTAGTCGCACGAAGAAGAAGAAGAAGGATGAAATAGATAAACAATTTTTTGTCAGTTGGAGAAATCACAAGTAATTCACTCATATTTAGAAAATTTGAGCACATATCAGTAAGGAGACAGTTCACATATAAACCTTATTGAAATAGTTTTAAAATACATTCTTTTCTAATAGGAAGAAAGCGATTTGCTTCAAATCTAGTATTCAAAAAGAAATATGCTATGTGCTGTTTCCAATTTGAATACAAGCCTGGAATCATTATCACAAGTACATTTTGTGTAACTATTGATTCCTTTTTTTCCAGTTCCTATATCATATAGACCAACAGTTTCATCACGACCTGTATCAAAAAATAAATTACTTTTAATGGACATTTCTTCAATACAAATACAATGCTTGTCCTAATCTAACATTGTGTTCGCTTTTAATTTTAAGGCATCAAATATTTGGTCATTATTTAAGCCAAATTTACAGACCATATTTTTTGAAAACTTCGTTTTAAGGGGAAGTACAATATTTTTCCATAATAACATATGCTCTTGGGTCCAAAAAATATTGTGTTAATGTAAATTGTTTATTTTCATCAGAATACCTCCTACTTTTTGAAGGTTTAGTTTTAAAATTGCTGTGATTGAACTATTTCAGATAGGGACTTGCTTAATAGCTTATCACATTTGATTAAATTTATTCAAATAATATCCACACGGAAACTAAATTTCTGTAGTTGGCTATATACCATGTATCACAAAAAAAAATATTTAAAAAATTTTCTTTATAAAAGATATATTGATAAAAAATCTTATCGGACTACACAGAGCATTTTCGGAATAACTATTCCATCATCAGCGCTATCTGAATGTACATGTTTGAAGCCACTAAATATGTGGGTAAAAACCACAGAAACCGAATTAAAATTTTTACCACCGTGCTTTCTAAAACTTGCAAAGCAAACAGCTTGATAAATTACTCGGCGAGGGAATCTAAAATTAAATTCCACATGCCGTTCATCATGGTCAAAATTCGTAGTGAATTCAGTTTCTGGTACTCCAAACGGAGTAAAGTAATAAAACATATTGACGGTATTAGATTTTTGTTTCGATACAGGGCAGCGACAAGCCGCTTATACGGTTTCGTCAGGTAGAAATCGTTTGATTTCTCTTTTTGTTTTTAGATGGCGTAGTTACGTCCTTCTTCTTCTTAACATGCCATACACCAAAGTGCGTAGGCGACTATCTCATTACTAGAATTCTGTTCTTGGCGGCGTGACACAGCTCGCCTGTATTGTGTATTCCTGTCCATTCTTTAATATTCCTTAACCAGGATAATTGTTTGCGGCCGGCTCCTCTCCTACCTTCGATCTTCCCTTGTAGGATTAACTGTGGTATTTCATATTTTGCTCCTCTCAATATGTGTCCAAGGTAACCAATCTTGCGTTTTTTAATTAATTCAAAGAGTTCTCTTTCCACGCCGGCTCTCTTAAGGACGTCATCGTTTCGAACTCTATCCACCCAAGGTATGCGCATCATTCTTCTCAATGACCACATTTCAAATGCTTCAAATTTGTTGATAGAGGTTTTTTTCAAAGTCCACGTTTCCATGCCATAAAGCAAGATGGACCATATGTAGTTACGTCCGTATATAGTTATTTTGATAACTATTGTCTAGGACGGGAAAGATTTTTGTTTTGGTTCAGAGCAGTGGCTATACCGTTCTGAGGAGACCTAAAGAGGTCGAAATACGTATAAGCGGCTTTTCGCTGCCCTGTATCGAAACAAAAATCTAATACCGTCATTATGTTTTATTACTTTACTCCGTTTGGAGTACCAGAAACTGAATTCACTACGAATTTTGACCACGATGAACGGCATGTGGAATGCAATTTTAGATACCCTTGCCGAGTAATTTATCAAGCTGTTTGCTTTGCAACTTTTAGAAAGCACAGTGGTAAAAATTTGAATTTGGTTTCGCCAGGTAGAAATCGTTTGATTTCTCTTTTTGTTAACCCAGTTTAATTGATTTACGCAACCATAGAGATAATATGCACTATTTTATTCGTACTTTTAGTTGAAGAACAGATTAAATTATTTTTAATTTACTAAATTATTAATCTCTAAAAATTTAAATTACAGTTAAGTCGTAGCTTGCCACAAATTTCTCAATCCGAGTCTATGTTTCCGTTTAAAATATGGCGATTGCGTACTGACACACTTCAAAGGCGGCATCTGAGAGTGGGCATTGTTGGATTGTTTTTTATTCTGTCCCTGGCGGGCAAAAGTCACCCGAAATTACGGTACATTTAAAATTGGGAGAATACATTGATAATAGGTTGCTAGTCAAAAAGTGGCCGCAAATATTATTAATTTAATTTGTAGCAATTTTTATTTGCCTACCACGTTGTGTGTCACTTATAACAATATATAATTGCTTATAGGGGGTTGAAAGGGGGGACCAATTACTGGGTCGTGAATAAGGTTTCTTGATTTGAGGGACTGGGGAAACTAACTACAAAAAAAAAATAAAAAAATGCTTACAGAGATTTCCTAGACAACAAACACAAGAAGATTCTTAAACAATTTTGTGATGGGTAGCTCTTTCGGGGCGACAGACTCAGTAAAACACAGGTTGAAATAAAAAAATAAATCTATTAATTTAGCATATATACAATAAATAAAATAAAATGAATTCTACGCCGTACATACAATAAATGAAGTGAATTCTACGTCCCCGTCTGGGTCTCGCGATGAATGAACTCCCCGGCGAACGTCTATAATAGAAAAGAAACTAATTATTACTAATAAAGAAATGAAATAGGTGAAGTCGATCACACGCAGACTTGCAGACCCACGGCAATGTTCAATACACAATACCGATGGGTTCCGCTTGGTTAAGGACAGAATACGATCCTCAATACGGAAATCTCTCTGTCCGGGTTGGCTCTGTGCAGATCCACGGTAATGTTCAATACACAATACCGATGGGTTCTGCTTGGTTAAGGACAGAGTACGATCCTCAATACGGAAATCTCTCTGTCCGGGTTGGCTCGCAGGTTCACTACACCGGCGAGTCAGGGAGCCTAGAGAGCTAGCTACAAGACTGTCTAGTG
The DNA here is from genome assembly GCF_040954645.1 of Diabrotica undecimpunctata. Lineage (NCBI taxonomy): Eukaryota > Metazoa > Arthropoda > Insecta > Coleoptera > Chrysomelidae > Diabrotica > Diabrotica undecimpunctata. The sequence continues at coordinate 122,315,936 of NC_092803.1, read as the reverse complement.
TCTAATTCCGCTACTCACACACCTTAAATAGCCGTTCTGAATCCCACTTCGTCGTCTCGTAGAAGTGGATGCGCAAATATTGACACTCCCACGGTTCGAACTGTTAAACGATCAGAACATCGTTACAATTTAAAATGGACGGCGTTTAAAAAAATCCTCTTGCTGGTTAGAAAGAAAGGCTTTTCTTTCCTGAAAAATTTTTAAGGGTGAAAATTTTTTAAAAGAAATAATTTTAAACTCCTGGTTTAAAGAGAAACATTACATAATTATTATTATTTCACATAAACAGTTATTACAAATCAACAAACTTTACATTGAGTTTAAGCTTTTAACAATACAGAATTTAAAATTTTGGTTATGTACCAATTGACAGAAAAGGATAATACTGACTGTCATTTATGTCGAAATGAAATATCACACTTTTCTGAATTATTAATTAATTATCAAGGTTAACTTTATTTAAAAGAAGACTAATATGACAATTAGCTGATCCATAAATCTTATAATTTTATTTATATAATTTTTTAATTTGTCATGAAAGCAAATCTTTGTATATTAATAGAAAGATTTAACAAAAACTACCTTACTTCACTGGCTGTGTATTTCCTATGTATAGTATAGCTGTATAGTTATTAAGAAAGTTTATCATCTTGGGATTGGAGACAAATCAAACACACTGAACCACACAAACTGCAAATGATCTGGATTGACCCATGGAGACACAAAATGGACAAATCTTGGGAAGGACAAACATCGAATTTGGACTTTAGGTTATCCTGATGATAACAAAATGTATTCTTCAAAACTTGGCTGCTTAATTTTCACTTAAATCCATGTGGACTTCTTAAAACCTTGGAAACACTGTTTTCAATTCTCTCCTCTACCGAGAAAGATCTTTGCTGTTCTGAGCCCAATCTGCTTCTCTGTTTTGACTGCTCAATCGAATTTCCGATAACAAAAATGAATAAAGGTAATAATTTTAAGTAGAATATCCGGACTCAAACAAATACAACAAACTTCTCAGTCAGTGGTTCATCTAGTAGGGATATCATTCTCTTCCCCGCATCACTTTCTCACCAACCTTGGAAAGATCATATTTATTTGACGCACAATATCCCTGCGGAATCAAGATCAAACGAAATAGCAATTTGTGTTATTATAAACAGACTAAATATGTTTATATTATCAATCTTAGCGAAGCAAAAAGTGTTTTAATATATACGAGGTAAAATGAAATGCTACAAATTAGTAGTAATTAGTTTTTGACAAATATTTTATTTCGTTCATTCATTTTTTAAATAAAATACGCTGATCATAGCATATGCATGTTTTTTATATCAAACTAAAACTAATTTTTTTCCTAATATGATGATAAGGTTGCCTGAGAAAAAATTGTAGTAAATTAGGGTTACTAGCAGTTAAAAATGTGAGGTATCAAAGATACAGTTAAATAGAGTTAGGGTGCAACGACACTGGTTTGAGAGGTGATCATATGTATATTATTATATATCTATCGATGCATGCTTTAAAAACTCACACAACTGACACCAAAACCAGTAATGTTGTACTCTAGCTGTCTTTTATTTTATCTTTAATACCCTGTGTTTTTAACAGTTTTAACCCTAATTTTTGACCATTTTTTCTCAGGTAAACTTATATCATCATATTAAGAAAAAAATTAGCTTTGCATGCATATGTTACGAGCAAAGCCCGAAATTGGACAATCCTAACATTGTACACAAATTATTGTCCACTTCTAGCATTGTACCCCCAAACTGTACAATGTCCGAAATAATCAAAATAATTGTCGACACGTTCATCGGTTCGAATCGATTATTATTGACAAGCGACACACCAAATCAAAAATTGAAAAATCGAATCGAAGAAGAAATTGTTCTACAATAGGGATATTGTTCGTTAAACATTTCAAAGCTTCAAGAGATAGATACATCACTATAATATAGGGAAGATGTTTGTAAAACATCTTAGATTTTCAAGAGATATGTATGATAATTTAATTCTACGAATCCAAAAGTCAAAAATGCTGGTTAATTATGGATTTATAACCTCAATTGATGTTTGTTTGTCGTTAATAACAAATGGGGAATAATTGTAAAAATCGATATGAATCAATATCTGATATATTATCTTAAACTTTGACGCATGGCTACTTATTGAAATTCGAACATTGTACAGCAATTCTTTTATACAAAGTCCGACGATTATATATATTTCGGAGATTGTACAGTAAAGGGGTGCAATGCTAGAAGTGGGCAAGATTTTCTGTACAATGCTAGGATTGTCCAATTTCGGACATTGCTCGTAACACATATACTTAATGAGCAGCATATTTTATTTAAAAAATAAGTGAACTAAAATAAAAAAAAATTCAAAAATTAATTAAAAACTGTTAATTTAATTAAAAATATTTGTGCCTACTTTTTGACTGGCAACCTATTATCAATGTATTCTCCTAATTTTAAATGTATGTACAAATAAAAGTTTGATTAACTACATTATGAATGTAGTGATCCTGCAGTGGGATCTTAGGGTGTCATTGGGGGAATGCAACTGTATTGCAGCAGTCCATCTATCTTGTATTATATGTCTATGCATATAATATATATTAAATGCCACTGTCAAATCTGTCTGTAAGAAAAACATGGTGGTTGATGAAAAGTACTATGGATATTATGTATACTAATAGTTGGACCCTTGCCACAGTAGTGTCCTTGCTTTCTTAACTCAATAACTTGTGTTATTTTATGTTTTATCTCTTCTTTAACATCAAATATGCCATAATATTGTGTCTTTATCATGTGTAATTATTACTATTAATTCAAAACAGAAAAAAAAATTTTCACTATAATATTCAAGAATAGAATTTATTCAAATAGCAATTATAGACAAATTAATAATAAAACAAATCATAAGTTACTTAACTTGATAATTTATATAGTGGCACTAAAGAATATAGACACATCTATATTCATCTATATTCTTTGGTGTCACATTTGAGCAAAAGTGGACTAGCTGAAAACATTTTAACTCAATGGAAAACCCATAGAATAAAGCTGCTTTTAAAGTTCTTTTTTTTTCCCAACTGTCTCTTACAAACTGGCCATACTGCATGAAATACGAGTCATGCATGCAAATCCTGGTCAATGCATGACATATTTTAAGATTATAGTAGGTTTAACTTTTTAACTATTTTATAGTAGACATGGCAAACTGAATTTAGCTAAATGCGATAAATACATATTAGCCGCAAGAAATGCGGAAGTCCTGAGCCCTGTTTGATACATACTATAAATACCTACAAAAATATTTTTATTACCTTTCTTACCTGGGTAATCTTCCCCTGGTTCATTTTTTAAATCTTCCAGATCTACTGATCTGGATAGGTCTATATCATTTTGGTAATAATCTTCAAATTCTTTCTTAATTTCAACTTTGCCCTCCATAACTAATATAAATTCTGGGTTAACATATGGTAACAGCATAGACTATGGAGTGATATGGTCACAGTATAATATCAGCATATTGCTTTAAAAGAAAAAGAATACTCTTTTATGCATTAAACTGTGATAGGTTAACCATTGATATAATATACCAAGGATGGAGCCTGTGGCCTGTTTTGCGGGAAGCAAAGTAATCGAGGCACACTTTAAACTATTTTAATGGTTTATTAATAAGAAACTACATACCGACTAAAACAAGTAAGAAAACAATAATATTATAATAATTAGTTCCTTTTTGGAGTTGAATCCTGTTCTGACGGGGATCAGCTGACTGCCTTGTCTTGTCCAATTTTCTTCTGTTTTCTTGCCAGCCAGCCAGTCTGTCTTTCGGCGCCGAAGTTCGCTCGCTTCAGCAGACAGTCAACCCAAGTGTGGCGGGCGGTTAAGTATCAATCCGCCACCACAGGGCTCTTCTCTAGTGAGCAATCTGCTGGTTTCGAACGGCTCTGTTGACCTGTGTTGGTCAGCAGACAGTTGGCATATGCTGGTCGCTGGAATATATGCTGGTTTGAGTCGATCCATGGAAATTCGTTGATGAACATTTTGGACATCTACTGTGATAAACTTGTTACTACGTTCCAAAACTCTAGACGGGCCAGTATAGGGTGGTGTAAGGAAGGCTTCACTTTATAGGTCCGAATAAACACATGAGTCGTGGTCTGCAGATTTAGATAGACAAAGGCAGTGCGGGCTGAGTGGTTGCTTGTTGGTATAGGCCGCATGGTTTTATGTTGTTGTTAGAAAAAATATGTTCGTCGGGTGCAGCCGCACTAGGGACAAGCAGCTGTCCAGGGAGGCACACTGGGGTACCACACACTAACTCGGAGGCTGTGACATGAAATGTCCTGTTTGAAAGTGTTTCGAAGACTCAGAATGACCAAAGGGAGGGCTTCAACTCACGATAATGTATCAGCAGCGATGAGCGCAGTTTTGAGTGTTCGGTGAAAACGTTCAATACACCCGTTTGACTATGGGAGCTAGGCAGTGGTCTTAATACGATGTACTCCTAGCATTGTATTGAGCTCTCTAAGCAATTGGCTCTCAAATTGTCTACCTCTGTCTGTAGTTATGGTTGCTGGCACATCAAACTGGGATATCCATCCCTTAAGAAGCTTCTGTGGGTATGGGTATGGCCTCTCTGGCCATCTCGTGAATCTATCGAAGATTGTAAGCAGGTATCAAAAACTCTGACTTTTTGGAAGTGGGCCCACGATATCAATATGTATGTGTACGAATCGATCGTCAGGCATTCCTAGAGTTTTCATAGGTGTAACAGTGTGACGTTCAATTTTGGCACGCTGATATTGGATGCACTCTCGTGGCCATTGCTTGACTTAGCGATTCATGTTATGCCACACAAATCGTTAACGTGCCCTGAGCGGGACTGCGTGTGTAATTTCAGGAAAACATCTCTCTGGAGACGTTTTCTTGTACACGACCATCTTGGACTGGACAAAAAAGGATCGCTGGTTGTCTGGTAGAACTATGCGTTGAAGTTGTAAAGAGCTGGCAGGATCGTTCAGAATCTGTTGGAGACCCTCATCTGTTGCCTGAGCTTCGGATAGCCGCTCATAGTCAATGGTAATGGGTGCTGTGACAGCGTCTACTTCAGGTTGTGAGAGACAATCGGCAACGATATTGTCTGCACTCTGAATTATGTCGAATATCGGTAGGTAGAGAATTGGCCAATAAATTCTAGTTGACGTATCTGTCATGGAGACTGTCACTCATGTCGCTATTGGAAGGCAAACGTTAAAAGCTTGTGATCAGTATAAATGATAAACAGCATGCCCTCGAGAAAATGGCGGAAGTGATGTATGCCACTGAATATGGCAAGTAGCTCTCGGTCATAAATGCTGTAGTTTCGTTCCGTCAGCAGGTGTTTACCTACGAGCTGTTGCAAAACATCGCCGATGGCAGCATCTGAGGCATCAACTGACGTGTTCAATTGGGCATTCGGTGCTGGAAAAACCAATTCAGTCGAAGTGGCCAGGAGTCTGCTGCCGCCGTTGGTATCAATGTCAGTTCTTGCTGCTTCTCCTTTTGCTGGGATAGTAGCGCCGTTAGTGGCATTCGCTCATTGTATACTGAAGATAGAAGCATTCTCGAAAAAGGTCGTCGATGTATCTCTGGAACGTCTGGGGAGCATTTCACAAACCAAACGGCATTCGGATGAACTCGTACAGGCCAAAGGGGGTTATTACAGCCGTATTTTGTACATTTTTATGTGGACTGGGATTTGGTAACAAGCACGTATCAAATCAATAGGTACATGAGAAAATTTTCTTGCCACGCAGCTGGTTAGCAAAATCCTGGATGTGCGGTATTGGGTAGCGATCTAGTTTCGTCATGGCATTTAGACGGCATAAATATCCACAGGCACTCCATCGTCCATTAGACTTCTAAACCATGTGAAGCGGATTTGCCCAAGATGACCTTAAGCAGAGATTCTGCTCATGTAGCTTAAAGACGATGTGGTGGGGGTCTTCGTAGTTTAGAGAAAACTGGTGTACCTCGAGTCTCAATATAGTTCTGGACTCTTCCAGTATCCTCTGGTATAGCAGCAGTTGGACGATCGTAAGGATGGGCAGTGGATAGGCCTACTTCTGGTACCTTAACACGACGAAAAACGCAGGTAATACTGCTTGAGAGACTTACTAGTTGTTTGTTTCCCTATGTATACACTAATGCTGTGGTGTGACAGCAAATCGTCTCCTAGTATAGGTGTGGTGACATCTGCGACTACAAATGTCCATGTTACTGATTGGCCTAGACCAAGGTTTAGTATAAGCTGTTTTTGTCCATACGTTTGGATGCATGATCCGGTAGCAGAATATAGGCATACAGTGCTGGGCTAAGTTGCAGTGCAGATTTTTCGTGGAAGCACACTTAGTTCTGATCCTGTATCGATAAGAAACTGAAGTTGGAGAGCACCATCGGTGATGAAGAGGCGACGTGGTATGTGAGGGGCTGCAGTTGCCGCCATTACTGCGTCCTTTGGTCGTTTTTTGTAAACTTGCAGGGTGGTCTACATTTCTTTGCTTGTGCACCAAATCTCCGATGGTAGTAACACTGCGATGATAACTTGGTCCTCTAGACCATTTGAAGCTTTTGCCTTTATTCAGATACAACCTAATCTTTTGGATAAAGCGTTAACTTGGTCACTCAATGCAGCCACTGCTTTGCCTAAGGTAGGGCTTTCGGTAACAGCCATAACTGGAAAACTAGAACACCGGATATACTTATCGGCTTTCTTAACAAGGTTTTCTAGGTTTCCATAGAGAATAGATATAACACTTCGAACCGAAGGTGGTAGGCGGTCGAACTAAAAGTTAAGTGGGAAAGTTAAGTCACCCAGACTCTCCCCTATTCATAAGTATTTAAAACTGCCAATATACATTTATATCTTACTTTACGAAGATAAAAATAAAAAACCAACAACTCGGATTATGTTGTAAATTTTCATTTTATTTTAAAATTCATGTTTTTTGCGTATATTACATATATTTAATAAGATTAACGTGAGGTTTTTAAATATTTCAAAAATAAAAAAGGAAATTCATAATTGGGATTCGAACTCACAACCACCAGCGTATGAACCAAACACGTAAAGGATTTGCCAATTAGACATAACACTAACGGATTTTAAAATTGACAGTTCTCGGTAAAACAGTGATTATTTTGAAAATACAAAAGCCTAAAATAATTATAAACGTTTAATTTTAAATAATACAAAACATATCACATAAATAATAATATTAATACATATTATATTATATATAATATTATATATACAATATTATATAATATATAATATTAAATATATATACAAAAGGAACATTTTTATTCTCGAGAGGGAGAGAAAATATATCTTCTGTCTCTCTCTTACTCATTATCTTACATATGTAATGGTTTCACAGATTCACTCTCATGCAAATTTCCAACGCCGACCGTGCGTATAGAAGTATAACTTCTATACGAAAAGAAAAATCAATAAAACCTCACTCATTGTCACTCATATCATAAGTCATAACTTATCATGCAGTATAAACACGATTTTTTAAAACATCATAGAAACGAGGAATCATAACAAATCTCATATGATATTGTCATATGATAAAATCATGTAGTGTTAAGTCTACTTTACATGCATGCAACCCGTGTTGCGCTGTGTGTTGCCTGCCATGCAGTTTATCGATATTATATCCAGCCATAGCAGTTTTCAACGCTTCTTGTTTATTTTGAGCTTCTGTCATATGGCGTATATTAATATTATAGACGGATTATATGACATATTATGCCAGAAGCTCGAAACAAATGAGAAGCGTTGTAAAGTGCAGGTGGCACTGACAGGCATAGTAATTGTTTTTGACATTACTGACAGTATGACAGTTATTATATACTTAGAATTACAGGAAATTATAATGCCTCATGACTTCTAAGAAGTCTTGATAATTTTATTTGTTTCTTCTAAGTCAGGGAACCCGGGGAACCCCGGACCTACACAGGTAGTTTATAATAGATGACAGTGTCAGGGAACCCCAGTCTACATCATTGTTCGCGGTAGCGCCAATTCACCAAACTGTATTGAGTGTGGCCTATACAATGTGGAATCAGTCACCGCGATCTTATCTTGTCCTTGTAGTACATTTATTATTCACATAATTGCTGGACTTTCAAAAATAACAATTTTTTACTAAATTTAATAACATATTTTAGTCAGTTTGATTTCCCCAGATATTAAGCTGGATTTATAGTTTGACGCACTGTAAACGTAGACGCACTGGAAAAAGATCAACATAGAATTTTATGTACTCTTATTTATAAATGAACGTAAACGCATGACGGAACGTAAGTGAAACGCACTGCAACGGAAGAGTTGGCCAACTTTCATCTTTTACAGTGCGTTACTTGCGTCTGGCCAATCAAAAGGAAGAATTTTGTGCTGTCAACCAAAGTGAACTGTCTGGCCCGCCCACCATTTTGTAAAGTTGTTTATCAACATAATCGAATTTTGATTTTGTTGATTATTTGTTACAATGAACGTTAAGAATTTATAAAATAATAGTAATAAATAATAAAAGAATATTATAGTATCATGGTCACCAACTCTAGCCACTGTTTCTACTCATGCGAAAAAATTCCACTCCGTCGATTTATAAATTGAAATAATATTTACAGTCCGTTGGTTACGTCTACAGTGCGTCTACGTCTTCTACAGTCCATCAAACTATAAATCCAGCTTTAGTCATCTTAAAAAAGTTTTTCTCCAGTCCCCAAGATTCTCAATTTTCCCCAGTTCTAAAGAAAAATCCCCAGACCTGGTATCCCTGATAGAAGACAGAACAGAACATTGCATTTTGCATTCATAGATGAGTCATGATTCATAGAATGATTGACTGATGATTGATTAACCTTACAGTTAACCAGAAAACCAGAAACCAGAACACCAGAAGTTGTTTTTGTGAATTTTGTGTATGCTAAAAAATATTTATGGTGTAGTTAAAATTATCGGTCCTGTACCTACATAATTTGGAAAATTAAAAAAAAACTATCTTTGGCATGTCTAGTGCTAGTGAACCAGCTTCCATAGAAGGGCCCCATCTATATAACGATGCCTTGGATATCCAAACAGTTTTACCCTGGATTGAATCTGAAGACAAAATTATATCCTTTTTCAGAACAATTCCTCAAAAATACGAAAATTTAAGAATACGGCTAGCTCTTCAATATTTTATACAACTCAGGGATAAAGATGAACAAAACTCTAGGCTAAGTATTGAGAGTGATGCTCTAGATATATCTAAGCTTTTACCCTATACTGATAGGAATCGCATTCAAAATCATCTTAAAGACTTAGGTAATTATATTTTTATTACTACAAACTTTTTGGCACAAAATTTTAGGTACATTCAGTTTAATTTGTCACTATAATTTTTGACAAATTGCCATGACTGTAACATGTGTTTAAACATGATAAAAATTAACATTGTTCAGTACTTAAATCATGTAAACGCTCCGTTATTGATACAGTAGAACCTCTTTAAGTAGAACCTTGATGTATTGAAAACCTCCAAAACTTGAAATAATGTTTTTTGGTCCCTCCCCTTCAAGCCCCAAAACAGCATTACTTGAAATGTCAACCTTTATTTGTCGAAATAATAAGTGTGTCACTGTAAGTCATTTTGGCACATATTTTCCTCTATAACTAGAAAAATTAAATTGGACTTCTGTATCTGAAACCTAGCAATGTTTTACTTTACAACCTTTACAACTCAATTATTTGAGTTATAACATACCTGTATAGTTTGAAGAGTGGTGAAGTGCACCATTGTACAACCTTTATAACTAGATAATTTTTATTACCTCAATAGTTTGAAGAAAAATAAGATAACGAATTTGCCAACATTGTAAGTACACCATTGTCTCTTAGAAAACAATTTAGTATACAATAAATATAATTACCACTTAAGGAATTTATGACTAACATTAACACTTGCGTGCTTGCTTGGTGTTAGATATTTAATTTTGTTATTTTTGATTTTTGTCATTTGTTCTTGATTGGAAAATTGTCAGAAGTAGTTCAGGGTTACTGCAATACGCATTAATTTATACAACAGTTTACAAATAAAATTGTTAAAACATGAGTGCTGTGAAAAATAAATTGAAAACTGTGAGTCTTGCTGAAAATTTAGAAGTGCTGAAAGCTGTAAAGAACTGTCAAATGAAGAAAGATATTTCTGAATGAAAAGTTTGGCCTACCAATGAGTATTCTGTAAACAACACTAAAACTTGACAATATCTCCATCAATGACGAAATGGGACTGTTTTTAAATGTCTTCTTGATAAGAATGTAACTTTTAAAAATGATAAATGTCATGGTAGTGAAACGGCAAGGACTGTTGGACTACTCTGCTAGTAGCAAACATGTTGGATACAGAAAAACTGTCACCATTAGTCATCTTCAAATCTAACAAACTTCGTTGTTTTTCAAGATGTTGATTACTATCTTGAAATATGACGCAAATTTTCAAAAACTGGCTTATAAATATTGATAATAAAATGGTCAAAGAAAAAAGAAAAATCTTGTTATTAATTGATAATTGTATAGCCCATAATGATATCCCACAAATGAAAGCAGTTAAAATTAAAAAAATCTGCTTGCCAATAATACATCAAAATTAAAGAATATGGATCAAGGTATCATTAAAAACTTCAAGTCATTATATAGAAAGAAATTATTAAGAACATGTTGGATAATATGGAAGAAAAAAGAATTCTACTTTAGATATATTGCAAGCCATGAAAATGGCTGATAAAACTTGATGAAATATAACTATGACTACTATAAAAAACTTATGTACACTGTGGTTTTCCATTGTCGTCAACAGAAGAAGCTGAAACCGAAGATATTTCTATTTCACCTCTTGCAGAATGGAATACAGTGGTGTCTGAATCAAGAATATCATGTGAGAACTTTATTATGGGATAACGAAATTATTGATTCAGTAGCTCAGAAAACTGGTACTAATGATTTAGATGACATAGAAGACTTGAATAATACTAGATGCACTCCGTGGGTTTCCATCAAAGCGGCAATCCATTGTGGATCTTGGCCTGCTCACAAAGAACTTGCCACTCCTGTTGATTCCTGGCAACTTCCCTCTATCTTCTGACCCTTAGAATCTGTAGGTCTTCTTCCACATCATTAATCCATCTCATTAGTGGTCATCCTCTGCTTCTTGTGCCCTCTGGTTTTGAAAATGTTAATCTCTTCATGTATTCATGATCTGACATCCTGAACAGTATCTGAACAGCATTGAATACTTTACGGAATTTTATAGAGCAAACTAGCAACTATGAAGAACCAGAATTTTCTGCTCTTTATACCGTAGACAATACTATAGTTAGAGAACACTCGAATTATCTAAAGCAGAAAGAAATGTCTGATTTTTTTTATGCCATATTTATTTATTTTAAGGATGTTTTGAAATAAAGTTGATTTATAATAAATAAAAATGTTTGTTATCTTTTTTTAACATGAATTTTTATTTATTTCACCTCTCTAATTCAAAATTAGTAATAGGTTGAGTTTACCGAAAGTATAAGCTGATTATAGTCGCAAATGTCAAACATGGAATAAAAAATTTCTGTATATCAGTGTTGGCATATTTTTATAATGTAGATGCTGTATGCTTCAAATATAAAAAGATAAAGCTTTAGAAAAGTACATTTTGTTTATATTATGATAAAAATTCTGCAATTTTTTATTTATATAAAACAACAATGAGTAAATATTTGTTTCTTTGTACATTAATTGCAGTTAATTAATAGAAATTTTTTAGCAATTACCCTTTGATAGATTAAGGGATAGATTTAGCAATCGTCAAATCAGCAGTTGCCAGATTACAACAGATGTTTACAATTAAATCTTGAAAGAGGCAAATATTTACTCGTTATTGCTTTATATAAATTAAACATTGCAGAATTCATAAAATAGTATAATCAAAATGTACTTTTTAAAAGCTTTATCTCTTTATATTTGAAGCATACAACATATGCGTTATAAAAACATGCCAACACTGCCAAACCAAAATATTTTTGACATTTACGGCTATATTCAGCTTGTACTTTCAGTAAACTCAGCCATGAATCCCAACCTCTTTATGTCTAATTAAAATTTGTCTAAGTTGAAATACTCCATAAGTTGAAAACTCTATACATCGAACATTTTGACATGTTCCCTGATGTTGGACTTATTGAGGTTCTACTGTATTTTATGGACTTCAGTCATGACTGATTGATACATATTCTATGTCATTAAAAAACACTGAGTACCCAATCTAATGCGTTGTATGTTTCAAAACATCATGAACCTTGGAATTACATGTTCCAGAAAAAAAAAATGAATAATAAAAACATTAACTATTTTAATTTGATACTGAATTCAATTCAAGTAAGGGATATAGATAAAAATTAAATAATAATTGTTTATAGTTTATTACCCCAGGAAATAAAGCCAAAAAATCACTTAAAAAATCAAAAAAATACTGGGCGCTATTTTTTAACTGGAATACCTGGGGGTAGTCAATAGAAAAGGTGTACCATCTCATAGTTATCGACAATTTTACTGAGTCATGGTTTTTTATTAACATTTATACAAAAAAGTGAACTTTTTCATTCATTTTAATATTGTGAAAAAACTATGCATTTTAGAAAAAAAAATGTTCAACAGACAACTTTCTTGATGGGAAATACTTTCTCTTTAAAATGAGTTTTCCCAAATTAAAAGCTGTTTATAAACAAAAAAGTTATTTCAAATTAAACCCGGAAGTAAGCATTTTTTTAATTGTTTATAGGTACTTAATTTCCAAAATAAACAATAAAAATGTTTAAAATACATTTAATAATGTGAGTTTTTGTGTAGTTACTATATTTGCGTAAGATGGGCCCAATCAGTCAAGTAATTTTTAAACAATTCTATTGGTTTATCCCATTTGAGAGAAAAAAAGGTCATTTTCATATGGCTGTACAGGTGCTTTGTCAATACCTAGATTTGTTTTTGGTCTGATTCTCTTTAAGGTCTCAAATTTTCATATTTTTTAAAAAGCATATTCATTTTTAATTGTTTACTTACAAATAATGGGTGAATAATGAAGCGCCATGACCAGTATAATGCCAATATCCCTATGCTGCACAGTATATATTACTAATGTTAAAACTAGTTTGACCCTCGTTTTGCATACATACTGCAGATAAATAAATGTTTTAAGACGAATACATTAATCACTAGCTGATGCAGAATCCATTCATAATCAATTTCCGATTTATAGAGGTCCTACCCTCTTACTACATTGGTATACTCGATTCACTGATCCCAGTCTCAACTATCTAGTAAATTTAGTAGTCTTTATTTTGCTAGGTTGCCTAAATTTTGACAGCCTGGAAGTGGTGGGAGAATACTATACAACCAAGCACACATGCTTATAACCAATATTAATTATAATTTAAAAACAAAAAGTTATTCACATTCAATTTAGTACCATAATAAAACTGCATCTTAATTAAAACAAAAGTTCAAATCTTTATTTTTGAAGTTTTATAGTTGTTTATACAGCAGATCTGCCGAATCTTTGCACATTGTCCTCATTCATATTATAGGAATTAAAATAATTTAAATTTAAATTAATAATTTAAATCATATTTTTAAAATTGAATAAAGTAATTTTATTATTTGTTTATTATTTTAATTACACCTGTAACTTTAATAAACATGTGGTAGATAGATAGATTTAGAGAGATGACCTTTTGGCCTATTCCACTCTGACCTTTTCAGATCTATTGTGGTCCTCTAGTCCTAGATTACATTCTCTAGCCTGACCTTTTTTAACAAGGCTAATAGCTTCGAGACTGTACCTTCCATGTAGCTATTTGCCAGTGGATTTTCTTCTTCTAATGCAAAGAACTGCACATTTGCCAGACTATCACACTGACCTAATGCAAAGAACTGCACATTTGCCAGACTATCACACTGACGTAGAATGTGCTCTGCTGTTTCTTCTTCGAGGTGATAGAATCTGCACAGGTCATGATCTGATAATCCCATCAGCTTCAAGTGCCTATTCAGCTTACAGTGCCCTGTTAGAAGACCTATTATGGCTTTGACTGTTTTCCTGTCTTTGCTTATTAAGTCTGCCATAAATTTTGGAATGAACTGTTTCACCTGTCTTTGTCCTGGTGAATTCCTCCACAATTCCAGAGATTTGTGAGCTACCCACTTCCTTGTAGCCATTCTTATTACTGTCTTTGCAACACTGCAGAAGGGTTTTAATCCAATGAATGGGATTGATAAGCCTTGTTTGGCCATTTCATCTGCTTTTTAATTTAATTACTATTTAAATGGGAATAAGCCACAATTAAAGGTTAAAATAAGTTTATTATGTTTTTTAATCGCCCTTATGGCCTCGTGCACCAGTCCCCAGGCTACCGTAACCTTGCTAGGGTTTCCTAGTTTATTTAGGACACACACACAATCCCGTACTAGCTTAGAATTGACCTCTACAGAATTGAGTGCCTTAAGAGATGCCTGACTATCTGTGAAGATGGCAACTGAACAGAACATTCTTTCCTGCCTTTCTATTTCTTCCACGCAGTGATGGATTGCCGTTATTTCCGCCTGGTAAACTGTCACATTCTTAGATAGACTTACTGGGAAATCTATCTCTTGATTTGTTCCTACTATGCCGGCTCCCACACCCTCCAATGTTTTTGAGCCATCCGTGTACCAGGTAGCAGCAGCTTGTATGGGCACACCTTCATTCCAGTCTTCCCTGCCTGGTATTTTAATTGTGAACTTATTATTAAAGCTATATCTCGTAGCTGTTGCATCAATAGGTTTTCCCATCACCATATCGGCTTTTAGCTCCTCAATTAACTTTCTGTTGTCAGCACCATGCATCTGGCTTATATGTTGCTGACTATGGATTAATCTGTGGTTGTAGATTCAGCAGGACTTCCAACGCTGCTGTAGGAGTTGTTTTTATGGCCTCCGTAATACACAGGCATGCTAGCCTTTGTGTATTACCTAGCAGCTTTATTGCTCCCACTTGCTGCGTCTTTGTCCACCACGTCACCGAACCATAGGTTATCATTGGTCTAATAACCATTGTGTATAACCATAGAGTCATTTTGTTTTTTATTTTATTTATACACACACATTTTGGGGTTAAGTCTCCAATTCTTACCGCACATTGTTCTACATCTGCCCAAGAACATAGTCTCTTTCTGTGTGGTTTTCAGAATGTTAGTATTCCATGTAAGCCTATGATCAAAATACACCCCAAGGTATTTTGTTTTTTTTTTGGCATCTTAAATACAACTTTTCTAAAAAAATATAAGTAAATATTAAAAGAAAGAGATATTAAAATTAAAACCTAATTTATTTCTTGGTACCATGTCAAGCTTCTAGTAGCACTATATGGTATTATGACATCTGATCGGAATATTCTTCGCCATTATTTGCAGAGTTGTAAGCAATTATATATTTTGGTTTCACAATATCCTCTTTTTACTATGGGTCCGGATACTTATCCATCCACTTAATAATTCCTAGTTATTTTTTGCTTTTTTTCCAATAACCTCCGTTCGCTTCATCATTTTGGACTGGTTAAAAATAGGTGGTATTTCTTTTCTGTTTCCTCTCAATACATCACAGTACATCATGTTTTCTGCTAAAAATCTTTTAACGAGAGGTGTCCCTGAATGAAAGTTATCAGCAAATAATATTTTGGCAGCTGTATTTGTGATACACTGAAGTAAATTTAGAACAACTGCTTCAGAGTGTGGTACATTAACTGGTTGTTGTTTTTTTTCCTGTGTAAATACTTGCATTGAAAGTATAGTCGTCAGGTGAACAGAGTTTGTACAGTTTCACTCTATATTTATGAGTCTTGTTGGGGATGTACTGACGAAAATGGAGTCTCCCTCTAAAGAGTACCATAGATTCATATATAAGGAGAATGTTGCCAGTTTCCATTAGTTTCATCAGGTATGTCATTATTTACAAAATGAAGAGGTTTCAATAAAAGCAAAAAGCGATCTCGACTTAAAATTTTTGTAATAAAATTATAAAATATATCATCATGTGTGTTAAAATGAGTCACCGTCCTTTGCCCGCTGGTGTTTTCAGAGCCGATGATAACCCTTCAATAAAGGTTTGTTGACGGTTTGTAACTTAAAAATCTTGCGAAACCTTTGAGACAGTATGATCTTAATTTAACCAAGTTTCGTGTAAATAGATTTTTCTTCCTTAATGTTCGCAATAATACACGTCGTGATATTTTGGGTTATCAAATCGTCGGAATCTATTTCGGTTGCTACTTTCTTTAAGGTTGGGATTTAATTTTTAGAAAAAGAAAGCATTGAATTTTTTACAAATAACATAATTAGTTTCCTCTTTAAGCTGATTACGTTTTCTTTCTCTGGTTTCCATTTTTTCGACTTACCTTCAAGTTGTTTCAAATGGAATTCAATTCTGTGAACACTTTTCATAGTCATGGGGTTCACAATACATGTTATATATAATAGTTTTTTCACTTGAAAAATTTTGCAGACGACGTTTCATTTGACTATTTTTACCTTCCATATTTGTCAGAACATTATAAAAACGTATTAACCGCTTCAGTTTAATTATAAAACTGACGTATTTTAGTATGTATTTTATTATTGTATTTTAGCAAGAACTTTGGGACTTCCCAAACAATTAAAATAAGTTAAATTGTATTTGGGAGCAAACTAAAGCATATATTGTTTTCTGTTTAGATGTAAAGTTTGAGTGTTGAAAAAATCAATAATTTATTAAATGCCATTGAATTGTTTAATAGAAAGGGGAGTATTGTAATACATCATTTGAAAGGTCTTTTAAATACCTATTCAGCTATATCAATATGTCTAAGTATAATTAAAGTTTGTAATTGTTTAAAAAAATAATTAAATTTTTATTATTACAATAAATATTTATTAAGTATTATTTAATAAATACAACGAAACCTAAATTAAGTGCTCAAATTGTTTACCTTCAGCTAAAATACAATGAGAAACAACCTCATTACGTATTCTTTCTTTCAGTTCATTAATATTTTGTGGTCTATTTTGATACACCTTACTTTTTAAATATCCCCATAAAAATAAATCAAGAGGAGTCAAATCAGGTGACCTAGGGGGCCATTCTATTGTTCCTCTTCGACCTATCCACCGATTTGGAAAGACGTTGTTTAAGTAGTTGCGTACCAAGACAGCATAGTGTGGAGGCGCACCATCTTGCTGTAGCCATAAATCATTTCTGTTTGGAAACAACCGGTTCAATTCTGGAAGCAAGAAATTTTGAAGAAATTCTAAATATCGAGGACCTGTTAAGTTTTCTTCGAAAAAGTATGGTCCAATACACCTATTATCTATTATTCCCATCCAAACAATAATTTTCTCTGGGTATTGAGTATGGTACTCTTGCATCCAGTGTGGATTTTCCGTAGCCCAGTACCGATAAGTTTGACGATTGACATGACCGTTTAGTAGAAATGTAGCTTCATCAGAGAAAATAATCTTTTTTAAAAACATCGGATCTCTGTTATTTCGTTCCATTATAATGTCACAAAATTCAATTCGTCTATCAAAATCATCTTCCATAAGTTCTTGTACTAAACTTACTTTGTAGGGATGCCACTTTTCCTTCTTTAGCTGTTTAAGAACTGTTGAATGGTCCATGTCATTATCTAATGCTACTTGCCGTGAACTGTTATGAGGATTATCTTGAAAAGCTAACAGAACGTCTACTTGTTGGTTTTCAGATATTGGTTTTCTACTACCTTTAGGAAGGTCTTTAACATGACCCGTTTCTCTAAATTTTTTCTCAATTTTGCTTACAGTGGATTGTGAAATTGGTTCTCGACGGGGGTATTTATTATTAAATAACGCACATACTTCTTTCTGCGTACGTGTTTTATCTCCATAACCAATCATTATGAGAATTTCAATTCTTTGCGTTTCAGTTAGCTTCATGTTCAAAGATACAAAGACTTTTTGAATACGTTTACTACAATAATACTATTAATCACTTCACAGAAAGATAATTAAGTTTGAATGTCCAACTATCAATGTTCATATTGATAAGGTAACTAGTTTTTTTAAAAAGGTAAAAAGTAGATAAAAAAGATATTTCATTACCAGTGATGGCCTTTATAAAATTTATTTTTGGGTGTCAATAATACATCATATCAATACTTAATAAATATTTATTGTAATAATAAATATTTAATAATTTTTTTAAACAATTACAAACATCAAATACTCAGACATATTGATATGGCTGGATAGGTATTTAAAAGACCTTTCAAATGATGTATTACAATACCCCCTTTCTATTTAAAAATTTTAGCAATGACGTCATCACGCTCACATAGATGACGTCAAAAATAAAAATGTATTACGAATAGCTTATTTAAAAATAAAAATCGACGGGTTTCAGGATTTTTCCTTAAAGTCTCCGGTTTACGAAATAACGAATTTATTCCTTTCATTTCCACCATACTGTATATTTAATTATCTAACATATATACCTAACATACACTGTAAAACGATTCATACAAAACGAATTATATTTGCAAGAAACTTGTAGAAATATTTTACTGTATCAGTTTACTGATAATATCTTTTGGTCACCTAAAGTGACAAATACCTCAATTTTATGTATTAATCATATTTTTTAAAATTTTACTTTATAAGGTCCTAAATGTGTACTTGATAATGTTGTTAAGGACAACTCAGCAACAGAAATGGTTTTATATTCGTTTACCGAGGACGAATTATATGAATTGCTAATTAAAAAACTGAAAAATACCAAATCTTGTGGACTTTTTTGTTAGTATTTATAATCCGATGTCTAAATTATTCAGTTGCATTATGGCCGATCCCACATATTTGTTTAGAAGTTTCTTATTGCTAGAGAGAGAATAGTGGTTCATATAATTTGTAAAAATTCTTGAATACTGGTAGCGTTATCTCTAACTCTTACAAAACAATTTTGTACGCCACTGGAAGACCAAGAATATAAAAATCACCATTTCCTGGAATTTAGTGTCTACAATTCTGATACCCAACTAGACGTTGCGTCAACATTGACTAACAGGGTGCCCTATTTGGACATTATCTAAGGAGCGATGTATTTCATTAATTTTTTGGGATATACTAAAATCTATTAAAACGGTTTAATTCAAATTTAGATTATTATTTAGCATGGGTAATAAGAAAATGATGTTAGTTTTTATTCCAACAAAATCAAAGTACACCTTAATTAGCTTTAAAAATGATTTGTATTGGTTAACAATACTTAGTAACATTTTTAACAGTGAACATTTTTACAGAAAATAAGGTACCCATTTCGTTCCATAAATTTTGTATTATTCTGAAGCTATTTTCTTGAGGCATCTTAATGCAATTGGGAATAAGCCACAATTTGTGTTTAGAATAAATTTATTGTTGATGTTTCCATCTCCACTTCGGAAATCGTTCTCAAAATACAAAACATTAATACAATCGTGGAAAGTGGAAATCGAAATGTCAACAATAAAATTATTTTAAACATAAATTGTGGATTATTTCCATTAAAAATAGTAATTACTTATAAACTTTTGTAAAATTTAAAATTGCCATCATTATAGTATTGTCATCTTACTTGTTAATTGATTTAAATTTTTTACTTGCATTTTCTAATAATGTCTTGCTTAATATCATTGAGTAAATTTTAATCTTAATAGAAATTTTTTTTGCAGGTAATGTTTATAACAGAAAAGAAATTGTGATAAGACAATTACTTAAGGAACAGACTCATTTAAATCCACTTATAAACAGTTTGATATCAAATGTGCCAGAATTAAAAGTCTCATTAAACGGAAATGTGTTTCACAAAAGAAAGAGACCAATCGAAACTCATGTATTAGATAATACCACTGTTAATGAAGAAAAAACATCTCCATTCAAAACTATGAAAGTACAAACAAATGAAATAGAAGAAGACCAACTTCCTCCACTTTATCCTTCCTCGGCTATCAACAATGTAGAGATTGAAGAAAAACCAATAGGGTAATCTAATATTTTTTTATTGTGGTATATTGAAAAATTTCTTTTCTTTTCAAGAATTTTTAAACGGACTAAATAATATGTGGAGTTTTTTAAAGCATATTTTAAGACATTAATAATTTATTAAGAAAATTATAAAATAGATGACGCCATACACCTCCAAATTCCACACCACTGCGGAAAACGTGCTCAAAAAATATTTATATACAAATTCTGAAAAATGTATAACCAAAGTTTTTGTTTTTGGTTCTGACTGTTTTGTGTATTCTGTGTTATATGTTTGTGTGAAAAAAATGTATCCCAGTTGTAATTGAGTAACGTAAATTGAGCAAAAAATCGATTTGTTGTTTTGTGTGTTGCACACAACAAAAAGACCGAAATTGGTAGTTTCGTTTCGTTCGTATAATTTATTTATATTGTTTGGTAAATACTGATAAAATACAGGGTATGACAGATAAACGGCCAATTAGAAATATCTCGAGAACTAAAGGTAACTAAATAATGAAAATTGGATTGAAGGAGTTTTGAAGAGTGAACTGTTTATTGAAAATATTTTTATCTATTTTGTACTTCAGGTTATACCTGAAGTTGCTGATAACTTCGTTTTGTTTAATGGGACCCACTACCGTTTTTGAGTTATCATGGTTTTTATAATTATGAAAATTACACCTTTCTACCATGTATATAAAGTGCAATATCCTCTAATGTAATTTGAATATAAAAGTAAATTCCTTAGGCCTTATCGTTTACAGTATAAAGTTGCCTTTTTTATTATATAGTGTGCTGTCAAAATTATGGCCGGCATAAAACCGGCATCCTAAATTTTCGCCTAATTCCTTTTTTTAAAATGGGACACCCTGTATGTTGTTGATTATTTTAGAAGACTACTTTTCTCACTATCGATCTGTATTAGTATTCCCTATACCTATTTATTGCAGTTTTCAAATAAATTAACTTAAGACACTTTTGTCACAAAAAATTTATTTTTCTATAAACTATGTTGTGTTAATTTACAACTTTCATATTATAAGTCAAACATTGAACAATTAAAAAAATGCCATCAAAGAAAATAGGCACTAACTTATTAATGTTCAAACTAGTGATAAATGTTCAAAATGTTGCCCATTAACTTCCAAACATTTATGAACTCTATCAGATTTTCATTAGTAGCTCTTGATATTGATTCTCCATTTATCTCGTTAAAAACTTGAAGGATTTTATTTATCATATCTTCCTTAGTAGTGACAGGTTCAGAGAACACCTTATTTTTTACTTATTCCCAAATATAGTTATCTAACGGTGACAATTATAGTTGTCCTGGTGGCCAGAGAAACGGACCTTATTAGCTATCCATCTATCGCTAAATATTTCATCAAGCAATGTGCCGACTCCTCGAATATTGTGAGCCGGTGACCCACCTTGATGAAATCAAGCCTCGTTAGCCCCATTATTATTCGCGAGGAACCGCAAAGTGGGCGACGCCTGGTGGTAGATTTCAAAAGCATCCACTTCGGGAAAACATTGAAATTGTCCTTAATTTGTATACATATTAGCGGCCGGTTTATATTGTAATTAACAATGACTTCGACTTCAAAAAACTATTGCAATGTTCCTCAATGTTCATCCTATTATAATTCACAAAAAAATTCCATATATAAAAGTTTGGCAATGCATTTTGCGAATTGGCAAACCTGTAACCAAGTACATGACTGTGTGCAGTTTACATTTTACTGAGAACGATTACTTTCCAAGTAAGTATTGATTAAAATATTATTTATATTTTAATATATTTATATTTAATTGACTTTATAGTAACACCTGAAACTAAATTGAGAAGACGGAAGAAAGATACTGTTCCACCATCTAAATTGCCCCAAACGTCTCATGAAATTATTAGTAGAAAACGTAAGGCGTAATTTACAAAATATAACATGGTCAGCTCCAAAAACTGCCTCGCCCTCAACTAAAGATCTCTGTCGACCTTGCAACCACAAAAATAATTGAGACAATGTAAATTTTACTTTCCGTGTTTCAGACATACTGTAAAAAAAACAAACATTTAATTTTATTTTTATTCAGGTTTGGGAGTCAATTGCCGTATGTATAAACTCGAATCACAAACAAATAAACTTTGAAGAACCTACTCCAACTTTTACTTTGGCAAAACACACGTGTAAATGATTTATATTAAACGTTTTATAGCTTCGAGATCAAATGACAAAATTATTTGTTTTCCCGAAGTTATCGTCCATCTTTGAAATCTTGAGCGCCCCCTGTCGGAATTGGCTATCGCGAATGTAAAGCGTGCAGTGCTGGTACAATTACTTGCCGTAAAATGTTGCCAACGCTCTCCGTTCAAATTTTTGTTATTAATCATGAGAGCGAATATCTTATTATTTTTCATAGCACAAAAAACATTAAACGAAAAGCACACTTGAAATTTACTGTCTCACGTGGGCTGGGGATTTTCGTCACTCTATAAGTGACTGTTATGGCGGTTAAACATAATATTTTTTGTAAACTTCGATTCATCACACCAAATCTCTTTTTTGTTGTAAAATCTAGATCTTGTCATATTATTAAAATCCATTCACAAAAATCTACGTCTTACATAATCTCCAGGATGAAAATGTTGAACGAGTGTATACGAATATGGGGTCCAATGATTTGGTTGGTGATGGTTTTTTTTTTAATTCTGTGAATTGTTCTAGTCAATACCTGTAATAATTGCTCTAATTCCCGTAAGGATGAATTTGGATTAGCTGCAAAATATCCCAGGATATCGATTTGTAAGTCCTTATTACCGACGTGGGTTTTGGACTTTTTCCTTTTACTTTTAAACTTACCAAACTGCGAACAGTTGTTCAACAAACGTTTTACAATTTTATGATTAGTTCGAGGCTGCACACGATATCTCTCAGCAAAAACACGGAAAGTTCTGGATACTATTCTGTTACACTCATCGTAAGTTATAATTAAATTTAAAAAATCATCATTTGTATTCCCAAATGACCCATTATTATTTTGTCAAGAAAATTAGTTAAATTATTATAACTGTCACCCAACGGCATACAAAAAAGTTACTATTAAATATGAACAAAAACTGACATTTGATAAATAAATTTTTTGTGACAAAAATGTGTGAAGTTAATTTATTTGAAAACTGCAAGAGATAGGTATAGGGAATACTTATCTAGATCGATAGTGAGAAACGTATTCTTCTAAAATAATAAATCGCATACAGGGTGTCCCATTTGAAAAAAAAAAAGAATTAGGTGAAAATTTAGGATGCTAGCTTTATGCAAATTTTGAGAGCACCCTGTATAATAAAAAAGACAACTTTACATTGTAAACGATAAAGCTGTATGTGTTTACTAAGTTCCTAAAGAAATTAAACTTTTATCAAATTACATTAGAGGATATTGAACTTAATATACATGGTAGAAAAGTGTAATTTTCATATAAAAACCATTATAACTCAAAAACGGTTCACAATAAGTATAGGGACGTATTAACAAAAATGTTCATAATAACGTGAATATATTTCTAAAATTAAAACAATATACAGGGTTTTCCATTAAAAAAAAAACGAAGTTATAGGGCATAACCGGAAGTTGCAGTAGTAAATAGATGATTAAACAGTTCACTCTTCAAAAACCTTTCTTCTTTAGTTCTCGAGATATTTTTAATTGGCCGTTTATCTGCCGCACCCTGTATACAACATAATAAAATTAAATAAAAATAAGAGTATTAAAATTTTAGATTTTATAAAAAGGTTTTGCAACTGTTTTCTTGTGGCATGTTTAAGTTAAATATTATGTTTATATGGGGTTAAGCCACAATTGATTGCAACGAAATTTACGTTGACAGTTGACGTTTTGATTTCCACTCCGTAAATTGTTCTCAAAAAAGATATTAAAAAAAAAGAGCAAAATCAAAAGAAGCAGCTCCCATTCTACTTAATGAGGAAAAATGTGTAGCAAACCCATCAGCAGAATGTAGCAGGCCTTGGTTGTCAATACTAAAAGAAGAAGTCAACAACAAGAACATACAAACAATAGCGGATTAAAGGAAGTCGTAGACGTCATCTACAATTACACACGATACATATGCAAGGGCAAAAACATCACCCTCAGATTTTTTTGTCCACTAAAAGAAGGCTATTGCCTACAAGATCGAGACCAAGTGTCAACAGCCCATTTTTGAAAAACATAACCCAACTTACCAACTTGTTGGTTACACTTTTCGCACAATTTTTTAAATATCTTTTTTGAGAACGATTTCCGCAGTGGAAATCGAAACGTCAAAGGTTAACGTTATTAACAATGTAATTTTCATTACAATCACAACCTCATATAAAAATAAAAATGTGGCTTAACCTCATATAAAAATAATATTTATTTTAGATTATGTTTCATTTTTCTGATCTCATATGACCTGTCTTACTTTCCTCTTTCCTGTATTTTCAGCTATCAAAACCTATACACATTATTAAATTTATTGATATCTATGCATCGAAAATATCGATGTTTCAATTCGATACATTGAAAAACATCGATGCAAGCTTTCCGATTGATACATTGCAAAACACATCGAATGTATATTTTAAATGAACGTCCCAAAGTGGTTCAATCCCTTCCATTTTGCACGGAGAACATTTATAGGTTCTATAAAGGATAGTTGGAAACATACAGCGCTTTTACTCACTTGTAAAACCTTACGGCCTACAAAATTCGGCGGAATTGAAAGTACCGTTGGGAAATAACGTCAAAAAACTACATATTTTGGTTGACATTTATTGTTGATCACTATACTTTACATTTTCTACTTCGTCGAATTTTATGAGGCATCATGCATATTTATTTTAAAATTGCTTATAGTTATTTATTTTAAAATTGGCTATAGTTATATCTCCATGTTTATTTTTTATTTCTAAGAATTTGGTGCAGAACTAATTCTTTTGGTTTAAATTTGTAATATTTCCTTCAAACATTTCGTCCCTTGCCCTCTTTAAATTATTTGATTATGTTGACTGGACTAATGGCAAACGAGATATGTTAATAAAACAATTTTTGGTAAAAAACCGGCTTTAGTGTTTAATTTTTACCGTATAACCTGTATTTCTTGTAGGTTTTCTGCTTCCTTAAAATTACACCATTGTGAACAAGTTCCAGCAGTGCCACCGAAATTTGGACTGCCTTCTCGTTTAAATTTCCAAAACGGTGAAGAAGTTCCAGCAATGCCATCGAAATTTGGACAACCTCCTCAATTAAATTATCCGAAATATGAAACATTTCCTTCTGCATCAGAGCAGATTGAACCATCTGCTCCTTTAAATTTTCAGAACCGTGAAGAAATTCCTTCTGTATTAGTGAAGCGTGAACCACCTACTCGTTTAAATTTTCAAGACCGTGAAGAAATTCCTTCTGTATCATTGAAATCTGAATCAGCTGTTAGTTTTGTGAACTATGAAGAAGCCAATTCTCTATCAGTGAAGTTTGAACCAGCTGCTCGTTCCAATTTTTCCAACTCTAAAGAAGTTCCTGCAGTACCTCCGGAGTTTATGGATGTAATATCGCTAGTATCTGAAAGTAGTAAGTGTTTTTATTATTACGGAAATTTTGAGAATAAGATTGGGCCTTTTTTAACTTTATATATTATTTTAACTGTGTAATATTTATAAATATGGTGTCACCGATGTATAATGTTGCCTCATTTATAAAATAGTACTGGAGATACGGATAATTATACTCGGTTCGCTCATCACAATCCCAACTGTCTAGTAAATTAAATATTTTTTTGCTACGTTGTTTAAATTTTAACCGACTGGCAGTGACTGGAAATTACTATACAACTAAGCATACGTGCTCATAGCCAATATTTAAACCCAAAAATTATTAACATGCAGTTTTATAAGAAAATAAAACTGCGTAAATTAAAACAAAAGTTTATTCTTGAAATTTTGTAGTCGTTAATATATTAGTATTTACAAATATATATATATATATATATATATATATATATATATATATATATATATATATATATATATATATATATATATATATATATATATATATATATAGGTTCTTGAACTCCTAAGTGGAGCATAGAGCTTCAGTGAAAACGCGCCATCGTGTTCTATTTTGCGCTAAGGCCTTCACCTCATTCCAAGACTTTCCTTGGCCTCTTATCTCGTCCATGATGGATCTTCTCCAAGTTTGTACTGGGCGACCTCTTTTTCTTTTCCCTTGGGGATTCCACTCTAGGGCAGTCTTTGCGATACTGGAACTATTTTTTCGGAGTGTGTGACCGAGCCAACCCCACTTTTTGGACTTAATTTCATTTTGTACTCTCTTTTGTTCGGTCAGGTGTAGCAGATCTTCGTTTCTGATGGTGTTAGGCCAGAATATACGAACAATTCTTCGTAGACATTTGTTAACAAAGACCTGCAGTTTGTCTGTCAGGGTGTTTGTCACTTTCCAGGTTTCACATCCGTAGAGTAGAACAGACATGACATTTGATCGGAATATTCGGATCTTTGTCCTTGTAGTATACTCGCCAGATCTCCAAACAGGGTTGAGCGTGCTGAAAGCTTGTTGAGCTTTTCGTATCCTCATACGAATATCGTCTTCTGTACCTCCGTTTTCTGTTATGACACTTCCAAGATACAAGTTTTCCACATTTTCAATCTGCATATTGTCGATAGTAAATAGCGTGTTGTTCCTTGCATTTATTCTCATGGACTTGGTTTTACTAATATTGATTTTCAAACCTTTCTTTCCGACAATAAATCTGTTAAAATAATCCCCAGCTGAGCAAATTGACTATATAAATGATGAAAGTATAAGATTATTTTGTTTTTTTTATATATTCGTTGTATAAATAACACACAAGTTAACTAATATTCCAGTTATACACATCATCTAGTTATATATTCAAGTTTTTATATACAGCGTGAAGAAATGTGAAATTCGGTTTATAGGAATTGTATAATATGGTCGATCTTTAAACGGTATTTGCGTTATCATTTCTTCTACTTTTTCGATAACACAGGAAACTTTCTATTTTTCAGTTGATCATCTTGTAGTTCAGTCGTCAGTGAGTTGACCCCTAAAATTCATACGAACAAGCTGAATTTTGCAGAGAATATTAATTTTAGGACCCAAAAAAATATGCAAAAAAGTTTACCACTTTTACCTTCGGGATTTCCCTTAAAACCCCCCTCGCAGCGCAGGGGGGGGGGGGTAAAAATGAAAAAAATCGATTTACCAAGAACCTGTACACCGTAGAAAAAAATGTTTCAAATAAAAAAAAACTGTAGCTGAGATAATTTTAAACAAAAATGTTTATAAGCATTTTTTGTGTAGAATGAACCGTTCTCTCAGAAATAACGCTTAAATCGACCGTCGATTTTGCATGTCAGTTACGCGCTCGAAATCAATGTTCAATAAAATTTGTATCAGCAGCTCGACGGTAAAAATTTGGTATTTCTTGATCCAAATGTCCTATCAGGAAGTGTGCAGCTTTCGTAAGCAGTTTTTGTATTTTGCCGAGAATAAACTCAGCTTTTATAAAGGTGTTAAATAAATTAACGTGGCGCGATTTTTGCCATTTTTTACGATTCTCTTGAGATCAATAAAGTTGATCATTTTCATCATTTGATCATAATAACATCTTTATCAACGTCTGTTTTGCTTTGCAATTCTTAGAAGGCACAGATTAAAGCAAAATTCTAAATTTGGTTTCGAAAATTTGTTTACGGATTTTAATATCAGATGTCGCTATTTGCGTCTATACGAAACCATGTTAGAGTTGCTTCCTAAGACAGAAAAGATTTCTTTTCACGTTCAGAGCGACTGTGAAAGCCGTTCTGAAGAGGCCTATTAGGCCGAAAAACATATAAGCGGATACACAGACGTACTATACGTGAAATCAAATCTTAACTGTCTTTTCCTTTTTGATCATTTTCATTGACCAGTTGTAGTAAAATTTCCATTTTTAGAGAATATTATTTAAAACCTATAACATGAAATTTTAATTACTATTTAAATGGGAATAAGCCACAATTAAAGGTTAAAATACGTTTATTGACGTTTCAATTTCCACTTCGGAAATCGTTCTCAAAATACAAACATTAGTAATTTCACTAATGTTTGTATTTTGAGAACGATTTCCGAAGTGGAAATTGAAACGTCAATAAACGTATTTTAACCTTTAATTGTGGCTTATTCCCATTTAAATAGTAATTAATTTAAAATGTCACAAGAAAATAGCTTCAGAACAATATTATGAAATTTTAATTTTGAGTTGTGGTAACAAATATGAGGCATTTGAAATGTGAATAAAAAACGCAGAATTTAATGTTATACATTACAAACGATCGTACATCACGTACTAGTGTAATTAAAAAAAAAGTTTTAAACGTTTTAGATCGTTTGTTGTGCGAAAGTTTAAATCCAGGGTTTTTTAAGCATATTTCAAATGCCTCACATTTCTTGTCAAAACTCAAAACTAAAATTTCATGCTATAGGTTTTAAAGGTTAGGCTCTAGTAATCGAAACTTTGGAGTGGCCAGTCAATGAAAGAGGTAGGTACATTGTATTAATCTCATGTGAATCATAAAAAATGTCAAAAATCGCGCAACGTTTATTTATTTAACACCTGTATAAAATTTGAGTTTAGTTACCGCAAAATACAAAACTGTATACGAAAGTTGAACTCTTAACCTTTAAAACCCATCTTGATTTTTGTCAATAGGTCACTCTGAAATGGTCACAAACTGACACGCAAAATTGACGGTCTCTTCAAGCGTTGTTCCTAAAAGAACGGTTCATTCTACACAAAATTGCTCATAAACATTTTTGTTTAAAATGATCTTAGCTACATTTTTTATTTGAAACATTTTTTTTCTACGGTGTAGATATTCTTGGTAAATCGATTTTTTTGCATTTTTACCCCCTTGGTTTTAGGGGGAAGCTTGGGGGTAAAAGTGGTAAACTTTTTTGCATCTTTTTTGGGATCCCAAAATTAATTTAGCTTGTTCGTATGATTTTTAGAGCTTCAGTAGTATTTTCGTCTCTGACGACTGGAGTATTGTATATTTTACGATTTTTAGATTATCTATAGTTGGTAGAGTATAAATCCCGATTCACGTCATTATCTAAGTCAGAGATCTAAGTTGACATTGTTGCCAAATTACAAAAAAATTACTGAATTCATTTTAAATCACATGTATATCACATAATTATTATCGCAGAAGTGACTGCAACAGACTGCAAAAATTATACAACAAAACAAATTATTATTCAATGTAAATAAATTAAAAAAAAACTAGGAATAGAAAACAAGAATTAAGTAATAATCTTATGTTAAAAACAGTTTAAGCTGCTTGTGTAGTATAAAGAAGTAAAATAGAATGAAAAAAACAGCATTGTTTTGTTACGACTAGATTTTCATATGTTAACCAATCTTCTTCAGCTTTATTTACGTTTCATTTTTCTGATGGATACATTACAATTATGCATATGATGGTTTTATATAATTTGTGAACAATGTAAAAAAAGTGTGGTGATTAAAAGTTACACACTAGCATATGCTTCTGTTTCCAGATTTTAGTCTTTCTTATACTTTTTTCATCCATCTTATGGTTTTTTTTAGAAAAACTTTGTTTCATCATCAGTTTAAACCTATAAAAAGTTAAGCTTAATTTTAATGCTCAAAGAGCCATAAGATTCTTTACTTACTATTCACTGTCTATGTCACAGCTGCTACTGGAACCACTGTCACTGTTTATATTAATTATAATATAATTTCCTCTCGGTCATATCACTTTTTAATTAAATTTTCTGTTTGACTAATAGAATTTTGTCATATCTGGGGTGTAATAGTAGCTTCTTTCCACATGTTTAAAGCGTCCAATTCTTTATAGCCATCTCTACCAATATGTCGGTTATAATAGTTTTTGGCAATTCCCCATATTAATAAAATTCTATAGCATTGGAAACACAGTAGTATGGTGGTAGACGTAATACTTTATAGGAATATTGTTCTACTAGATAATCAACAATGCATTTTGGAGGTGGCTGGTTTCTAAAAATAAATATTGATAACCTGATCTAAACTCTAATTAGGCGTACTGCGCAACAATCTGCAAAACCTCGTTTTTCAATGTTGTCTCATTAAAAGGCAGCTTATTGTTAGTTAACCAATCTTATTTCAGTCTTGGTTGAAGACATGGTTGGTGTTTTTTCTAAAAACATGCTATGGTATAATAGGGATGGTGCAGAAACTTTTTAATAGTTGATTTTCAGACCACGATAAAAAATTTGCTTAATGCATTTCCCCATGGTAGTTCATTAAAGCCATCGAACAGAGTTTAATTAATAGTAAATATTTAAAAAAATCTGAAGTGTCTACACCGCAACTGTCAAATAAGTGTTACCAATTTATGCCAAAATGTCACCTTCATTCGATTGCAGTTAAAGTGTGATCCATACACATGTGCTTCATAAAAAGGGTTTATAATCCACACAATTAAATGAAACAAGTTATGGTGAATTTCTTAAAGTTTAGATTAATAACAATTGTTAAATATTATTTCTGCGCGTATATAATAAGATATATCTAATGGCTGTACTTCTAGTGTACTTGGCTAAAAGATTCTAAAAAAGAACGGACCTACGACTTAAGTATTTTGTGTTGGTATCATGTGACGTCACTTACTATGACGCGGATGACGTGCATCGGAATTTATACTGTACCAACTGTAATTAGTTCTTAATATTTTTCATGTAGCATTCCCTATACTTAAATAACAGATTCAGAAATGAATTTATCCTTAATATAACATTAAAATTATCAGTTTGTAATACGGATAATTTGAATGAACTCAAAATAATTTTACTGACAAACATCAGAAATTTGCAATAAATATCAAAGATGTTGGCTAATTTTTTCAAAAAGGCCTCTATTCTCCATATCTTTGTAATTATTATCATATCTTTTACTGCTTTTAATAATGTCACAAATGTCTCCAGTTTTGCAGTTAATGAGTAAAAATAATTACTATTTTCGTTGCGAATAAGCCACAATATAAGTTTAAAATAAGTTTATTTTTGACTTTTCGATTTCCACTTCGGAAATCGTTCTCAAAATACACACATTAATAAATTAAACAAATTTTGTTTTTTGTTACTTGGTCTAACAAAAAAATTAACAAAAATTACCCATCTAAATATCGAACTATTACGTTGTTTAACACCAGTATGAAACTATTGTTTCGGTGTAACAGTAACTGTCGATGTCATATTCATAATAAGACAAATAGGAGAGAAAGCAGTAGAATTTAATACACCCGCATTCATGTGTTTTATCGAACTCACCTTCGCCTTCGATTGTATTAGACTACAAGATGTGATTGAACTTTTACACAGAGAGACTATAACAGTCACTATAACACAGATAATAGAGGATATTAACTCTGATCACAAAACAAGAATAAAAATAGGAACCGAACTAACGGAGGAAGTCAACATTCAATCAGGTATAAGACAGGGTGATAGCTTGAGTCCGTTATTGCTTAACTTGATAATGGACAAACTAATAGAAGTAAAAAAAGTCAGAAACAGGGTATAAAATGGGTAATAGAGCAATAAAGATTCTATGCTACGCAGATGAAGCTGTAATAATATCAAATAATGGCGATGGCCTACAACGAATGGTCCACGCTTTGGAAGCTAACGCAGAAAAGTTTAACCTGAAAATATCAGGACTAATAACAAAGTCCCTCGTTATTTACAGCGAGCCAGTGAGATGCAAAATTGTAATAAACGAAGAAATAATAGAACAAGTATCGAAATTCAACTATCTGGGAACACTAATATCGTATTATGGAAACATTTCCGAATGAACCCGCATACAAGCTAATAAAGCAGCCTACGTGTCAGGATGCCTACGAGACATGATATGGAGAAATGAGAATGCTATAAAAACAAGAGCAGAAACAACAATTACAAAGAAAATCTTAAGAACGATAGAGATGAAAACAATGAGGGCGATAGCAGGTAAAACTTTAAGAGACAGATACACAAATCGTCAGATGGGGACGCCAAAGAAGACAAGAATGGAACCAATGCATTAAGATAATGGGAAGAGACTTGTCCGAATAGTAAGAGTT
Organism: Diabrotica undecimpunctata; assembly: GCF_040954645.1. Taxonomy (NCBI): domain Eukaryota; kingdom Metazoa; phylum Arthropoda; class Insecta; order Coleoptera; family Chrysomelidae; genus Diabrotica; species Diabrotica undecimpunctata. The sequence continues at coordinate 122,283,605 of NC_092803.1, read as the reverse complement.
GGAAAACCAGAAGGTAAAAGACCACAAGGCAGACCCCCTAAAAGATGGAGAGATGGCTTGCAGTCAATATCGCAAATACTGCTAAATATAGCACCTTTGCACAAATTATGGAGATGGTGAGTGACGAAGAAATACCCTTTTTGGAAACAAAAAAGCTTACAGGAAAAAAGAAAAGTCCTCCGTGGTGGGACAAGGAATGCTCAAATCTAATTAAAATGAGGAAAGAGAAAATCAAGAAATACAAAGATGAAGCAAATACAGATAATTATATCGAAATCAAAAAAATTTTTGCCTATAGCAAAAAATATTAAAAATGAAAAAAGAAATAGTTTTAGATGTTTTTGTAATGGATTGAACAGGGACACTCCTCTAGCAGAAATATGGCGAACTGTTATACAGTTCTCCACATATCAAAACGCAATAATTCCTGCCAAACTTCCCAGCAAATACATAGCTTTGGATATATTGGATAAATTGGGAATTGATATAACAAATCCAGAATTTACTGTTATCAAATCCAATGAGGATGTAGAGGTCAATTCTAGAGAGGAAATAATAAGTGTCATAAAAAAAGGATAACACTACTGGTTTAGATCTAATAACGTATAGTATGATTGGCAGACTTCCTCAGGTGGCATTAGAATCACTGTCGATAATATTTAATCAAATAATTAAAAGAAAAGCTGGCTTTCCACAAGAATGGAAAAATACTCTTGTTATTCCTTTCTTAAACCCCTATAGAGATCCATGATATGCGGATAACTATAGAAATATAGCTCTAGTCACGTGTTGGAAAAACACTCCAAAATATAACTAAAGTAAGAATTGAACAAATAATTGAAAAAAATTATATATTGAACCCAAAGTAGTTAGGATTTAAAAGAAATAAAGGATGTAACGATAATTTAGCTTTAACAATAAATTATATTAGAACAGAATATAGTAAAAATTTAAATACAATCGCAATTTTTTTGGACATTAGTAACGCATATGATACTGTCAATACGTTTTTGCTATATAAATATCTAATAAAGTATAGCATTCCAACAACCTATGCAAACTTAATCATGAAATTCTTGCTTAATTGAAATAAATCAAACAATATATATGGCCCAATCCAAGCATCAACTGGATTGCCACAAGGGTCACCTCTCAGTCCAATATTATTTAATTTATACACAAAGTCCTTACATGATTTAATCAAACCTGAAATAGAGTGCTTCCAATATGCAGATGATTTTGTAATTCTGGTACAAGGGTCAGATATACCTATATATATATATATATATATATATATATATATATATATATATATATATATATATATACCTATATATATATATATATAAATTAATTCCTTAAATACTTATTTAACTTCCCCGCCTTATTTACCAAAACATGGAAATCCCATGGAAAAATGAAATAAAGTATCTGGGATTCCATGTACAGTGTAACTTGAATATGACAATTCAAATAAATGATAGATAAAGCAAACAAAGGAATTAATGTTATGAGAGCAATTTGTAGTACAAAATGGGGAGCTGATCCAAACATACTTTTAAGTTTATACAAAGGGATAGTAAGATCTCATTTAGATTATGCAGCCAATCTTCTAAACCCTTGTAGTAAAAGCCTGATGATGAAGTTGGAACACGTACAAAATCTGGCCTTAAGGATTATACAGGTTGTTTACGTTCTACACCAATTTTAATATTACAAGCGGAATGTTCAGTATCCACACTAAAAGTCTGAAATTAGTCTGAAATTTCTGAAAAAAATAACATAATAATAAGAAGTTTAAATAAGTTAAATGAAGCTATAAATGCAAATAACCAATTTTTGAAGAATAAAGCTATACTATTAGCATACACAGACATAGTCAAAAAATCAAAAAATATAATCCGATATAAAATGAATCCCATATATGAAGTAGAAAGAAAAATTCTTTTATATCCTATCACAATTAAAAGCCTAGAATATGAAAAATACGAAATTGAATCTAATGAAATATTTTTAGCAAAATATGGTGGAATATATAGTAATCATACTTATGTATATACAGATCGATCTATTATCGACCCACAAACTAACCAATCCTGATTTGGAATTTATATACCACGCATTAATTATAAATTTTCATCAAGACTCCATAATTACACACAAATCTGTACAACTGAAGTATATATATATATATATATATATATATATATATATATATATATATATATATATATATATATATATATATATATATATATATATGTAGTGGATTCAAAAAGTGCTTTATCCAAAATTTCTAGTCTCAAATGGGATCCAAGGGATTATGTTACCAGAATATCCAAAAAACTATTGGTAGAAGCTAATAATATGGGATTCTCAATACGAATAGAATGGGTACCTGGACATCAGGGGATTAAAGGTAATGAGGTAGCAGATAGGTTGGCGAATATTGGGAGGGAATTAAGAGTACCATATGATATAAAAAATATTAGTACAGAGGTACTTACAGAGTACTTATAATCCCTAAGGCCACATCTTTTGTGTTACAAAAAAGACATTTTAACACAAGTCTACAATGAATGGCATTCCCAAATTAAAGATAAAGATCCAGATTATTTTAGATTTGAGAGTGATTTCCCCGTAAAACCATGGTACGCCAAATGTGGGTATATGGGCGGGAATACTATAACAAATATTAATCGTTTACGTAGTGGACATTGTAAAACTCCTTGCTATCTCTACAAAATAGGTAAAACAGAAACACCGATATGTGAATGTTGAACCATTGGAACAGTGATCCACATCTTCTTTGAATGTCACATAAACAAACACAAAAATATGGATCTGTATTTAGAATTATTAAAAGCAGGATTAGAGAGTCCAATATCTCTACGTAGTACTGTTTACAAACCCTCTGACAAAGTTATAAAAATAATTAATAAATTTATTAAATTCTTTCAAATAGATCCATAAAAAATTTTTTACTTGTCAAAATAAGAAAAAAATAAATTCAGAAAATATTGGAATATCCTAACATATAAAAATTTAAGTATCAACCAGCTGTCAATTAGTAGTAAACAGAAATTTATCGCTGGTTGTGCATTGCCTAGAGCAAGACGAGCATAACCTTACATGGACTGAGTAATTGATTATACAATCGAAACCTAAAAAAAAACGAAGAAGACGCAGATACTGCTAAATCAGACCGGAAACCGGAAACAACAGGCCTTAAGGCCTAACAAACGAACAAGAAGAAGACTAGAATACAAGTAGTTAGCACTCGATAACTAAGAATTTTCTACAATATGGCGTACTGGAAAGGTTAAAAGAAGTCATTGTGACGTCTTGATGACAGCCGTCACTAAGTGGATAATATCGACGAAAAAAAAAAACGATTAAGTAGCCGGTTTCTTCGACTGAATTAGCCACAAGTTTTTCCATACGGATATGTGGATTGTTTCCTTCATGAAATAGCTCAAAATTGAGAAGTCTGACTGAAGTCGTCATCGACATCATTTTATGACCATTTAAGAATTTGCAAGGCTGAAAGAGGTGACATTTTTAAAACAATCATTAGTTTACGGAGTATTTTTTGAATAAATAATATTAGAGAAGATTCTTCTTCTTAATGGCTTCATGCTTTTTCAGGACGTTCGAAGCGGCGATCTAAGCTTTACTAAAACTTTTTGATGTGTGCATTGAATTAACATCATTCACACACACACACACACACACACACACACACACACACACACACACACACACACACACACACACACACACACACACACACACACACACACACACACACACACACACACAACATACACACACACACACACACACACACACACACACACACACAATTTGTACAAACCCCAGCTCCGAGTGACATGTGTATTCCAATGGATCAGTGGGACCCACATGTCCGAAGATCAAACTGCTCACACTTCTTAATGGAGCGGTACCTATCTGACTCCCAAGCTACAACCAATCACCCCTCCCTATCACAGGACATAACGAATGAGGAGACTTTTGTACTGAGCGTTACTTTGGATGCCATGGGTAATGGGGCCCTCTGTTTTACTAGCTCTGTTAGCCCTATAGTCATTTTTGTAGACATTATAGTTCGGAAGTTTTGTTTTTATTTTTTCCGTTATCTTAGTTTCTTATAAAGCTATGATGTCTATTTTAAGTGTGTTTTTTCAAACTCGTCTAGTGTGTTAATTTTCTGTCTTAGTCCTCCAGAATTCCATGACCCTATTTTCAGATCGTCCAACCGATTAGAGAGTTCCGTTTAAACCGATAGTGCCCATTGCGCTCAGTACACCGGTCATTTTCTCGAACATAAAAGTGAAGTTCTTAATTTGTTCGTCCAGGATTGCCATGAGATTGCTACTTCATAATTTTCTTTTGGTTCTTCTATCTTCTTTGCTGCTTGGGCATAGCTTATGTTGTTTTTAGTTGTTGGTGCATATTCCACTGTTTTGCTTTTTATTGGTGCATGTGGGGTGTGTGTTCTTCTTTTTGGTGCTTTGGGGCATCCTCTGTAATTGTAAGTGTGGGCTTCGCCACAGTTTGCACATTTTGGATCAGTGTTTCTGTCCTTTGTGCATTCGCTGCTGATGTGATGTGTTCTTTGCGACATTTGACGCATTTAGTTCCACAGTGGCATGATTTGGACCCATGGTAGTATTCTTGGCAATTATAGCGCTGCACAACTTCTTTGCTTGTTCTTACTTCTTCTTCTACGTGTATTCTCAGGTAGCAGAGATTTGTTGAGCTTCTTAGTTTTTCTTTTTCCTCTTTTTTTATTGTAACTAGGAACAGTGGCGGAACTTTGCCGTCTTCCTTTTTGGAAATCATATTTGAGACTTTAATTACCTTAATACTTCCATCTTTTAGTTCTTGGTGGATTTTTGTTGTTTCTGTAGTTTCGTGTAATTCTCTAATTACAAGTCTTGTTGTTCTCTCTTGGTTTATTGGATATGCAATATTTTCAATAGGGTTCTGTTGACTGTATTCTTCGAGTATCTTGATCATTGCAAGGTATCCTTCTCTGTGACTAGTCTGTATAATGATAGATCTTCCGGATTTAACGAATTTGTTCGCCGATCCTATTCCTTTTTCTAATGTTTTTTGCAAGATATCCTGGCTTTTTCCAATGGTTTTGAGAATGATCGCCGGTGATTTGGGCGCATCCTTCCTTAGCGGTTCTTTTTCGTTTGTTGTATCTTCCGTCTCCACAGGTGGTTTGGGCATGTTCTTTTTTGATTTACCTTTTTCGGTATTCTTTTTCATTTCATCGTGATGGGATTTTCTTAGGATACTTCTGGGTACGCATGTATCTTCTGTTCGCTTCTGTATTTCTTGTATCTTTTCAGCAACACTGGTCTTTTTTGGTTTATCTACTTCGGTATTCTTTCTTTCCAAGTTCGCATTTTTGTTTATTTTTCTTTTTTGATTCTGTGGAATTCTCCAGTCAGCATCATCCTTCTCTTCTGTTTCCATCTAATATTCTTTACTGGTACTGGGTCTTCCCAGTTCTTGAGTTTTTGTTTGTTCTTCTGTCATTTTTTTTTATTTTGTTTCTGTTTTTCAGTTTGTATTGATTCATCATTTGGTATTGCTACCGGCTTTTGTAATGCTGCTATTATATCTGTTAATTCGAATATCTTTTGCGTTAGCTTTTGTATTTCTTGGTCTTTTCCGCAGATTTTTTCTTCTAGTTTTGTCATTTGCTTCATATTTTCCTCCTGAATCTTATGGATTCGGTCCACCAGCCGCTTGTTTCGGTTTCCATTTTTTAGACCAATGTGTCCATTGATCGAACTAGTTCCCTATTTGTAGCCATTTCTTTGGTACGTTTGGTATATTCTGTTTCTGAGCCACTTCCTGCGGAATGGGGTATTTTTCTTTTTACTAAGTCTACGTTATTTACATTTACACTTATTTCACCTTCACTGTCACTATGGGCAATATGGGAGGATATATCACTATTACTACTATTTATCATGCAATTATTATCTACTGACTACTGAACGCATCTTTAGAATTTGTTTCTTGTAAGAACTCTGTACTATTGATATTTATTTTATTGTGAACTGTTTTGTTTCAGATGGATCTGATTTTTTTATTAATGTATTTAAACGAACTGTAATTGTACTATTTAAAATATTTACATTGTCTGAAGGACTTATTTCTAATTTATTCTTATTTGAGTTTTGTATGTCTATATCATTTGATTCATTGTCTTCTATTTCTTTTAATAAATCATCTACCGTAAAGTCAGGCAGATCATCGTCAATATTATAGTCTATAAATTCATTTGATCTACTTACTTCGGGGGTAATCTGATAACTAGTATGCTCGTTTGTAATTATTATTTAATGTTACTTGTCCGTCACTTTTATACATAAATTTAGTTAGTTGTTTGCCCTAATCAATCACTTTATTTCGGTAGTTTATCCGATTAATAATCTTTATTAAATTTATTTGGCGCCAAGTCCACACCTTTACCGGCTCTTTATCGGTAGAAATAATCGTTTGAATATTCAAATTTTTTAAGAGAAACTTTGAAATGCGTCTTAACACTTTGACCGAACATCATTCAGTACCAAAGGCACATTTGAACTGCTATGCCTTAGGCCACCTAAAATGAAAATGTTTAAAGTCAGAAATTCTTTTTATTTAAAAATTGCAGTGTTGCAACTTCTATCGGTTGTATATTAATTTCTTGGAGTTCAAACCCTGCATGACCTCTCATTTTTCATTACTTTATTGATTTTTTAATAATGCGTTTTTTTTTTCATTTTAAGATATCATGGAAGATATGTTGGAACCGAATCCAGTCGAAATAAATCTGTGCGGATCAGTACCGACAGTGGATATTACATCAGAACGTAGGGAAGAATACTATGATGAATCATTAATAATACGATTAAAAGAAATTTTTCCTCAAGCTTGCCCCGATTATATCCGAAACTTGTGTCAAGGCAAACAGTGGTCTGAATTTGATAATTTAGTAACTGAGTTATTGTCAAATGAGTATCCTCAAAGACCTGAAAGAGTTCCCAGTCCACCCAAGGAGTTAGATCTCGACGAACAACTAAAAATAGTAAAAGAATTATTGCCGGACGCAGATCCTACATATCTTAGTTATAAATGTGAAAAAATTGGAAATGATGTTGAGGCTTTAAATGCCTTTATAAACGAAGCAAGAGAACTAAAGAACTATCCAACTATGAAAGAGTATTTGAGAAAACAAAAGTTCACAGCACAAATAAAACAATATACAACAGAGTTTAATGTTGAAAATTTTGTAGCATTGTTTCCAAATCCAGAGGAGACCTTTAAAGATCCAAATAGAATTGTTGAAGTGGATTATCGTTCTGAAGCGTACGTCTGTTATTTTTTTCAACTCAGATATGACAGAATACCTCTAAAGGTTATACGAGCTGCACTAGTCGAAACTAAGTTCAATATCCAAGCATCCGACGAAATATTAAAATCTAAATTTAAAATGGGCGCTACTTTGAAATCGCGTAGAAAAACCGTTCGTCATCAAAATCCTCCTCAAAACATTCTTTTATTACAAAATCTCGCCTATTTAACTCACAAAGAGGAAATAGAGCAGTACATTAAGGAGGTAAAAGAAAAAGAAGAAGCAGAACGCAAACATGCAAAAGAAAACAGTTTATTGAATGAATGTAAATGCTGTTATGACAACGAGGTCATGCCTAAAGATTCATTTAGTTGTCCAAATGGCTGTGTTTTTTGTAAGAGCTGTATCAAAAAGAGTTGTGAAATATCTTTTGGAGAGGGTAAGACTGAAATGATGTGCTTGAATGGTTGTCCAATAGAATTTAGTCTACATACGCTACAGTTGGTACTTCCGCCAAAATTATTTTCAAAATTGGCACAAAAGAAAGCACTAGCTGAAGTCAGAGCAGCAGGTAAGCGTAATTTATTTTTAGTCAAGTTTATAATTACCTTAAATTATTTGACACAAATTTTGAGAAAAAATAAGTATAATACTTTTATTATAATACTACAGAAAAACCATGTTATTTTATATTATAATATATATTTATATTATTAGATTTCAAATTTTATTAGTTTCTGAAAATTGAATCATAATTGTTTTTGCCTTTATACTGATCACTTATACATATATAGTGGCTATCTGTAACACTCCCTCCACGTATTCTTTGGCCTTCATCTACTGCGTCTTTCAAGAACATAACACTCAGCCTTTCCCTCTATTAGGTGATTATCATTTCAGCGTTGAACATGCCTTCTTCTTCTTATTAAAGTTAGTCCAATCTCTAATATTCCTCAGCCAAGATTTCTTCTTTCTGTCCAAGCTTTTTCTTCCCTTTACTCTTCCTTGCATGATGACTTGTAGAAGAGAGTATTTATCGTTTCGAAGTATGTGGCCCAGATACGATGTTTTTCTTATTTTAATTGTGTTCATAAGCTTTTTGCCATGTCCAATTCTTTTTAACACTTCTCCGTTTCAGACGTTTGCAGTCCCAAGAAATTTTAAGAATACGTCTATATAGATACATTTCGAATGCCTCCAATTTTTTTACGAATTGTGTTTTCAGTCCAACCTTCTATCCCATATAGCAGTTGCGACCATATATAACATTCCACGAACCTCAATCTGATAACCATACTCAATTTATTATTTGTAAACATTGACTTTTATTTTATATGTAAATCCTTTTCGAGCTATTTTAATTCTGACTTTTATCTGCTCATCTTGATCTAACTGTGAGTTTAAAATTGCTCCGAGGTATTTATACTTGTCGACCCTCTCTAACGGTTTACCCTTCAATGTCAGATGTATCTTGTCAACTTGAGTTTTCGAGATCACCATGTATTTGGTTTTATGCATATTCATTGTTAGTTCCATGTTTTTGCTTTCTCTGTTAATGATTTCTATAATTTGTAAATCTTCTATATTTTCTACCATGATTGCGGTATCGTCTGCAAATCTTATGTCATTCATGATGCTTTCTCCAATCCTTACAGCAAGGAAAAATAGCAGGCAAACGCAGTTCAGGACGAAGAAGTACCTCATGGTTGAAGAACTTGCGAGATTGGTATGGTGTTGATAGAAACATGCTATTTAGGGTGGCAGTGAATAAAATTAAGATAGCTATGATGGTAACCAACGTTCTGAAAGGACGTGGTACACGAAGAAGAAGAATCCTTACACCTTCAGTTATTTCCCATAGTGCCTCATGATATAATAGTTGGGAGTTTACATTAAATAATTTTGGTGACAGCACATATTCCTGTCTGACTCCTCTTTTAATTTCTACTTGGTTTTTCTCACTATCTTCCACCCGTACGGCCGCTATTTGATTGTAGTATAGGTGTATGTGTTTCCATGCATGTATGAGTTTATCATGTTGAACTCTGTCAAACGCTTTTTGAAAATCTTGAAACATATATGAATACGGTGATTTTATTATATTCCCTGCATTTTTGTAATAGTACCGTCATTGCGCCCAATGCCTCTCTTGTTCCCATTCCACCTCTAAATTCAATCTGTGTTGTCTAATTACTGTTCTTCACATTTTTTATATATACGCTGTTGAATAACATTGAGTAGTATTTTTAAAGTGTGGCCCATGAGGCTAATTAATCGGTATTCATTGCAAGATTTGGGATTATTTTTCTTCTTCATGTGCCATCTCCTCTAAGAAGGTTGGCAACCATCATGGCAATTCGTATTGTCGATACCGCTGCTCTAAAAAGGCCAGCAAAAGTGAAGTTAAAGCAAGCTCTCAAATTGTTTAACCAGGAGATGCGTCTTCTTCCGCCGTTCCTTCTACCCTGTATTCTTCCTTGTATTATTAATTGCAGCAAGTTATATCGCTCGCCCCTCATGACATGTCCCAAATATTGCGGTTTTCTGACTTTAATTGTATTTAAAACCTCTTTATCTTTTCCCATCCTTCTCAACACCTCGTGAGGTGACGAGGTGACATTCGTGACTCTATCCACCCAACTTATTCTTAATATCCTTCTGTAGGCCCATTACTCGAAGGCTTCTAATCTGTCCGAAACATCTTTCTTTAATGTCCAAGCCTCCAACCCATAAAATAATACGGAGAACACGTAGCATCTCAGAAGTCTTATCTTTAAAGAAATTGAAATGTGCCTGCTGCAGAGTACTTTTTTCAGTTTGGTGAAAGAATTTCTTGCCTGTCCCATTTTTGCCTTAAACTCTTCTGTGTACTCATTATTTTCGTTAATTATTGTACCCAGATATTTATATTTTTCAACTTTTTTAATTTGTTCTCCATGTATTGTTATGTTATCTTGGCGCTGTTGGGCTTTTGTAATTACCATAAATTGTGTCTTTTTTGTGTTTAGGGACAGTCCGTTTTCTTCACTGCCTTCTGCCACTCTGTCAACCATTTGTTGTAAATCCTCAAGACATTCCGCTAATAAAATAGTGTCGTCGGCAAACTGTATATTATTGATTGGTCGGCCATTTACTTTTATTCCCATAGTTAGTTCTTCTAGTGCTTCCTGGATTATTTCTTCTGAATACAAATTGAACAAAGTAGGAGACAAGACACAGCCCTGCCTGTCACCCCTCTCAATCTGTATTTCATTTGAAAAGACGTTGTTCTCTTTTACCACAGCGATCTGATTATAATAGATAGCGCTAATGATCCTGATGTCTCTCATATCTAAGTTTTTCTTTTCAAGTAATTCGATAAGACGGTTATGTCTGACCTTATCGAAGGCTTTGTTGTAATCCAAGAAACACATATATACTAGCTGATTAACATCCATGCACCTTTGCACAAGTACATTCACAGCGAACAGGGCTTCCCTCGTTCCCAGTGCAATTCTAAATCCAAATTGCGTGTCACTTATGTCCTGCTCAAGTTTGTTGTGTATTATCCGGTGGTCTTGGCATTCTTTTGAATTTGGTTTTTTTGGTAATGTTATGAATGTTGACATCAGCCAATCTCTGGGAATTATTTCTATACTGTATATTGTATTGAATAAGTCGACCAATATTCCAATTTGCTGTTCTTCTATTAACCGTATTATGTCTACAGGTATTTCGTCAGGACCTATTGCCTTGTTGTTCTTTGTTCGCTTTATCGCCTCTAATACCTCATCTTCTGTTATGTCTGGGTCGTTGTCGAACTTTTCCTGCTCTAGTACTATCTCAGTCCGTTCGTCTTTAAATAGCTCTTGAATATATTCCTGCCATCTTTTAAGCCTTTCATCGACGTCTATAATTATTTTGCCGTTTTTATCCAGCAGTATGTTTGATTTTTTCTTAATATTAGTGCCTGTTATTTCCCTAATCTTTTTATGAAGGTTTAAGTTATCATGTTTCTCTTATCATGTTTCTCTACCAACTGTTCAATCTCTTCGCATCGGTCACTATACCATCTTTCCTTTGGATCTCTGATCTTTCTCCTTATTTCTGTGTGTATAAGATTATACATGTTTTTGTATTTGGTTTTATAAGATCTCCTTGTTTCCATGAGATCCAGAATCTCATCGGTCATCCATTCATTTTTGTTCTTGATCGGCTTAGGTGTTAGTCTTCTCACATGTGCGTATAAGAGCATCTTGTTACATTTCCTGTTCGAATCTTCAGTAGGAATAATTTCTATTTTGGTGAGCTCTTCTTTAATTTTTAGTGTGACTTTTGTTGATGGATCTCTCAAACGGGATACTTGTATCTTCTCTACTTTAGTTTTAGCCACAAGCTTTTTTAGATTAATTCCAAACCTTCCTACAACTGGGTTGTGATCTGATCTCACATCAGCTCCGGAGTATGATTTTACCGATTTTATGGAATTTCGGTATCGTTTGCAGATGAGAAGGTAGTCAATTTAGTATTCTCTTCCGTGTATTACCCGTAATTTCTTTCAGTTTCTTATGTAGGTTATGTGTGTCGTGTTTCATATTAAATTCTTCTAGTTCTTTACAATTTTCATTTATCCAGTGTTCTTTAGCTTCCTTTATCTGCGTTTCTACTAGTTTCTTCATGTGCTTGTATTTTTCTTTATTTGTATTTGTATAATATCTGGTGTCATCCAGTCTTTTTTGGCACTTGGTTCTTTTCTACCCACAAACGTTTCGCCTGCGTTAAGTACTGCCGCCTTTATTCCGTTCCAGGCACTGTTAATATCATTTTTTAAAGCTTCTGTGGTTGCTGGTGGAATTGCTTCATTTATTTGTTGTTGACATTTTTCTCCCTCAAGCTTTGATAAATCTAGTCTCAATTTTACTTTTTTTCTGTTGTTTTCTCAAGCAAAGATATACAAGAGTGTGGTGAGGCCTGCGTTGGTGTACGATGGTGAAGTGTGACCTGTAAAGAGGTTTCAGGAAAAGAATATGGAGATAGCTGAAATGAAAATATTGTGGTGGATATTGAGTAAGACTAGAAGGAACTGGATCAGTAACGACTTGATTGGGGAAAAAGCCAGGATGACTACAGTCTCAGAAAATATTCAAGAACAAAGACTGCAATGGTTTGGTCTTGTCAGACGTAGAAATGAAAACTATGTAAGACGAAGGATAGAAGTTGATGGAAGAAGAGGTAGAAGAAAACTGAGAAGAAGATGGAAGGACTGTGTAGCAGAGGAGGGTAGGGCAATTGTATGCACAATGGGACGTAGAGGAATATGGGGTTTGTGAATTTTGGGTAGGCCATGTATTCGAGGTGTTCTGGAAGATTTTTCACGAGGAATTAGAGATTGTTTCATGTTCACAGGAAGAGAGGTTTTATTGATATGGCTTTTGTTGTTTTCTCCAGATAGGTTGTTGTATTATTAGAAATTGGTCTGTAGTCTGCAGTATTAATGAGATTTGAGTGTTTATTAATGTAAGAAGAAGTGTTTAGGATGACGGGGGAATTGCCTTTATCGGCGGGAAGAATGACTAAATTTGGATTTGACTGAAATTCTTTCAGGGCTTTTTTCTCGGGTTGACTAATGTTCGGAGTAGGAGGCTTTGAGTTTCGAAGAACTCTAGCGATGTCTTGTCTAGTTATTTAAGCATCTTCGGAAGGTAAATTGGATATGGCTTCTTCAGTTTGACATACGATTGTTTTAATTGGAATGTGACTTGGTAACAGAGTAATTAAAACTTTTTGCTAAAGCTTGAGTGGCAATGGTCTAGATACGGGTATCAGATAAGTTATGAATCACTGTAGTGGGTTTCAACGTTGTGGTTTTTGGAATTCGTTATAAGCGCAATTAGATGCGCTAATTTGCGTTTCTGAGTTTTAGTCTTAGATTCGAAAGTGTTTAGGACTGTGTTTGTGTTAATACGGTTGAAACTTTTCAATAATATAGAATGTACATTGAAGGAATGAATAGATGACCAGGTAATGAAAATATTGATATTTGTGACATCTAGTTTTCATTTCATTTTCATTTAGTGGAATGAATAGCTTCACGGAGAACAGCAAAACTGGTCTTTCTAAAAATTTGGGAAATAGAAGAAGTACGGTATTTGAGTTTAAGAAATTTAAGAATGACTTTATGGCCTCGGTAGGCTTTAAGGAATGTAAATCACAAAGAGACGATTTTTACGTAGCAACAGATTGCTATATGATTTAGTGAGCTGGTAAAATTCCTCCCCTTAGAGACGAATAAAACTTCTTTTCGGAACATATATATATATATATATATATATATATATATATATATATATATATATATATATATATATATATATATATATATATATATATATATATATATATATATATATATATATATATATATATATATATATTAAATTTTCTTCCTTTCGTTATCTCGTTATATAATATATATGAGACCATGATTAAAACTAATCTTCTTTATGGCGCTGAAACATGGAGAATTAGTGAAAAGAACAATAAGCGAATAGAAGCAGTAGAGATGGATGCAATGAGAAGATCTTTAGGTATTTCCAGACGAGACCGAATCAGAAATGATGTAATAAAACAACGTATGGGAATAGAAGGAAATATAACTCAAGAAATAGAGAAGAAACAATTAAGGTGATATGGGCATGTTCAACGGATGCCAGCAACAAGACTCCCCAAAAAAGTAGTAGAATGGCAACCGATAGGTTGACGGAAAAGAGGAAGACCCAGATTAGAATGGCAACACGGCGTAAACAAGTCCATGAGCGAAAGAAATTTAACAACAAACGACTGCGAAGATAGGAAGAGATGGTGTTTAGGTATCGGACAACGTCGAAAGACGTTCTAAACCGATGTATATATATATATATATATATATATATATATATATATATATATATATATATATACTGAGGTCATCAAAATATTTAGAAACCTAGAATGAACTTAAATGGCGATTAAAGAAGTAATTTATGCGTTATATATTAGAGAATATTATAAAAAGTATTTATATGAGGGCATCCTTAAAAAAATAGCATAATAGTTTGTTTAGTTATTTTGATAGTTATTTTAGTTATTTTGTTTGGTTGTTTTGATAGTTATGATGATATAAATAGATTAAGATGAGTAAATTTGTTATATTGGGACATTTTGTGAATGAAAGTTATATGGGACAGTGAATCCAGGTGAAGTTGAACAGAAAGTGGACATTTGAAATAATAATTATGGATTAAAATGTTATTTACTAATTTAAGATGTTTAATTTATATATAAGTTCTCATTCTGATCTAAAAAGCCTAAATTTCGATAAAAATTCGAAATAAAAAAAGAAGGTTCTAGAAGTTTAAAAATAAAACGTTAAAAAGTCTAATATATCAAAATAGAAAGAATCTAACTTCTTTTCGCTCGAGAATTTTCGCGAGCATTGAAATATCTATAAATACGTTGTCACTTTGAGCGTGGGGATTAATTTTAGAGAAATGAGAATTGTCACAATTAATTTAAAAAAAAAGTCGAGTTTTTGTTAAATTTTCATAGAAAAGAAATCAAACAAACAATAATATATAAATAATTATTAATAGTAAAAGTCAATTAAAATAAAGAAGAAATAATATTTTACAAAAACTCAAGTATAACTTTTAATAAGAAGAAAAATAATTTGAAATGGTGGAAGTTGATAATTGAAACATTGTGGTCTATTTTGGAAAGCAATTTCATAAAAAGAAGGATAACCAGAGGCTGATATCTGAGACATTGAGTGGCGATTAAAGACTTTATTTTGGAAAACAATTTCATTTAGACATTTAGGTGACAGAAAGGTACCAAATTTTGATACTACATATTATTTAATTATTGTAATAAGAACTTCAGTTTAAAGATAATTTGTTTCAAATTTATATTTAAACATTGTATGAATTAGATATATATGTTTGTTTCCTGATAATTGTAATAAAGATAATTTTAAAAGAACATATGTACTTACAAACTAATTCTTTGAGAACCGCCACAAAAACCCTATATATATATATATATATATATATATATATATATATATATATATATATATATATATATATATATATATATATATATATATATATATATATATATCTTATATACTAAAAGGCTAAGCCCTTTTCTTGTGCGCAATACTCCTCCTAAACGTTGATAGATAGGAGAATATTTTTTTTGAATAATTAAACAGATTGTTGAGTAGATTCCCCTTAAGGTTTAAAATTTAAAAAATTCGAACCGGTTTAAAAATGGCGGCCATAAAATGAATTTTTCCTATAGTAAAGTATAGGAATTTTACAGGTTTCATTCTTCAAAATTTAAAGTCCTAATTTTCAATGTATTTTTAAAATATGCCCGCGTCTACTTTTTGCTTATACTCACTGATTGAATTCAGAATTATGAAACCGGAAGTATTTACTTCCGGTAAGATATCCTAGCCTAACCTAACCTAACTTTAATTAATTTACTTTTTAATTTATTAGTTAGAAATATATTATTAATTTTGTTAAAAATAAACTTATTATAAAGTAAAATTGTGGCGTATTCTCAAAAAAGTGGAACAGTAGGCGGTAGTGTAGACTAGAGCGGAGCATCATACTGTTTTCTGTATTTTTTAAATTTAAATAATATTTACATATAAATTTAGTTAGTTAGTTAGTTAGAGGTCTCAAACCGACTTCTTTTTCTTAAACGTGCCATTTTACAATCTAAAATATGTAAAAAAAAGTTACTTCCGGTTTTACTTCCGTTTTTATTTAAGAGGGGCGGAGTCTAACAATCATATTGTTTCCGTTTCCTAATGTAAATCTTCCTGAAAATCCTAAAAAGCTACTGTATTGATTTTCAATTTAAAAAAATTGGCGTCGATACAGTTTATTTTTAGGATATTTGGAACATTTACACCAGGCGACGGAAACGATGGATCGTTAGACTCCACCCCTCTTAAATATCAGCAAAACTTACATCAAAACTCGATGTCGAGTTGGACCGCTAGTATATATATATGTATATATATATATATATATATATATATATATATATATATATATATATATATATATTATATATTATTTTAAAATACTCATTGCTCATAATACAATCAAACAACACGTCATAACAATACATGTACATAAAGTGAACTAAAAGTCTCTAAACGCATAATTTATTATCTCTTTAACAGATGGTCCGAATTATACAATAACAGGGATATATCTATTCTTCAAAATGAAGATTTGAAATTTGATGTTTGTAACGTTGCCAGATTTACTATTTTTCTTATATCTCCACTTCCATACAAGTTTAACTGTATACAGTAATTTCGATTTTATGTAATTAGGAACATCTTAAAAAGATAAAACAAGCCTAAACGCTTAGAAACCCTAAAGCCTAGAAATGCGTATTGTCTCAATAAATTTTTTGATTCAACTAAATTTGAACGTAATAATTAAAAGTTTACTACATTGCTAAATTAATGTCTACCTCATCAAGTGTTCAAAATGTCCTCTTTTGTTAATTTGACAGTATCCTAAACCATGGTAGAATGCGTCTATTAAATTTCTGTTATGTTTATGTAGAAATTAATATGGATTCATCGATAATTCTTTGCCTTAGCTCTGCAATACATGCAGGTTACTTTTATAAATTCTAATTTTCAAGTATTCGTAATAAAAATTATCTTTATGATTAAAACCGGGTGAACGAGGAGGCCATTCAATACTACTTAATCTACCAATCGATCGTCCGGAAAATGTCTGATCTAAATAAAACTGAACATTTACACCAAAATGATCTGAAGCTCCGTCTTGCTGAAACCATATCTCATTAAAATTGATTCTAAACGTGTTTTTTAGGACAGTTATAGTTTCATTTCTAAGTTTAATATAATTATCGCTTGTTAAATTTCCTTCTATACAAAACGGTTCAATTAACTGAGTACCCACTGTACCCGACCATACATTTAGTTTTTGTTGTCTTTAATCATGGTTTTCACGTATCCAGTGTGGATTTGCCTCACTCCAATACCTTAAATTTTGGCGATTTACATTCCCATACAATATAAATATTGCTTCGTCGGAAAACATATCTTATTAACAAAGTTCTTGTCAGATACAATGCTATTCATCATTACATCACTAAACTGTAATCTACGATCCTAGTTATCTTCATTTAATTCTTGCTACAACTGGGTGAAGTAGGGTTTAAATGAATCTTTATGTAATAATTTATAACAGTTTTGTCTGTTACCGTCTTTATACTGCTGCCTTACAATTTTTTCTACGGTCGCCTTATGGATAGGAGAATGATTTGGGAAAATATCGTTGAACAAGTTTGCTACTTCGTTGTAAGATCTTTTCTATCTCCGTAGTCCCTTATCATTAAAACAGTAATTTGCTCATTTTCATTAAAAACCATCTTGATTGTAGAGCTTTTAAAAACATAAATAACTGCCAGCTCTAGTTATTAATACAATTTATTTTACAAAACTTCAGTAAACTTCAAGCTATTATTAGTTTTATGAATTAATGTAAAAGTCACAACATTATGTATGTACTGAACCACTTAAAAACTATTTAATTGGAAAACCCTGCACATTAGTATTGTATTTTGTAGAAAATATTACCATTCATTTGATATGAGGTTGTATATATCTAACATGTTTTATTTTGTAGATATTTAAAAAAGAACTGTAGATTTTATTTTTTGTAAATTTTTACTAAAACATTTTTTTGTGAAAATAAGAAATTATATCTGATTTTAGAAACATACGTTAAAATATCAAAAATTAAAATAAAAACAGTCTGCTATGACTATATAATTCGTTGACATTAACAGTCTAGTTATAATTTTTATAGTTAGCTATTAATATTCCCAACTCTTCAAATTTCTTTTTGTGAATATATATTATTATATATTTTTTGTAGGTATTGATGAGCTCGAGTCTTGCCCGTTCTGCGACTTCGCGAGTATCCCGAACGCTGAAGATAAAATTTTCCGTTGCCTCAATCCTGATTGTATGAAAGAGTCTTGTAGATTATGCAAAGAAGAAAACCACGTGCCTTATAAATGTGATGAAATTGAAAAGGATGATGACGTTAAAGCTCGTATCTATGTCGAAAATCAAATGACAGAAGCCTTGCTTCGCAAATGTTACAAATGTGGCAAAAGTTTCTACAAAGAGGAAGGTTGCAATAAGATGACTTGCATCTGTGGAGCGACAATGTGTTATGTATGTAAAAAACCAGTCAAAGATTATAAACATTTCAATGGTTTGGGAGGCGATCGATTTGAAAGGTGTCCATTATACAGTGATTCCAACGAAATTAATCGGACCAACGTTCTCCAGGCTGCTGAAGCTGCAAAATCTAAAGTTGATCCAAACAAACTAAAAGTAAGTATAGTACCTCCGTAGTTGACAAGCGATAATAATGGTAATAAAAACTCATAATTTGCGTAATAAATTTATTTCACATCATCAATTACGTTAAGGGACATTTCACGTGAATCCGACAACGAAATAAAAGTAAAATAATGGCTTTTTTCATATTTCGGTCAGTTATATTTTTATTAGATATGAATTTTAACACTATTTTTTTGTATGGTGCTTGATTACCGATATATGGACTTCTAAAAAATGTACGAAATATTAAGTCCTTACTTTTTAGATGCTATTTATTGTAAATTAGTAAGCAAGTTCATAAAAATATGATTTCATGTAGTAAATAGGCTCCGTGTCTGTCTGAGTCATCATGACAATCTTTATCTTATCTGCAGCAGGCGGAAAAGCTGCACATATGTTGTGTTGAACGAGGTTCTGAGGTTCCCTTCTTTCTGGACCTCGATTTTCAAATATTTTTCCTTGCAGGATGGCTTGTAGCAGGGCATATCTAGATTCATTTCGCATAATGTGTCTAAAGTATTGTAACTTTAGAGATTTGATAGTGGTCAGTACTTCTCGGTCCTTCTTCATTCTTCTCAGGACTTTCTCATTTGTGCCTTGGTCAGTCCATGAGATCTTCTCCGATGTAGCCACATCTCAAATGGTTTCAATCTTCTGCACATAGCATCGTTTAAGGTCCAGGATTTAACACCATAAAAAGGAAAGAGAAGACGTAGCAACGCAGCTTACTTACTTTTATACCAAGAGAGAGGTTGTGGCTTGAGAGATCATGACATAAGGACTGTAATTTAACTAGGGGACAGATCCACTTTAAGTGAACTTTTGAATTTATAATATATTATTCCTGTTCATCTTACTTATTATGTTTTAAAACATTTTTTAGTTACATGTGGGGTTATTCAACATGAGGTTTCAACAAACTGAAAAGAGTACTCTGCAACAGGGACATTTCAATTTCTTTAAAGATAAGACTTCTGAGATGCTACGTGTTCACCGTATTATTTTATGGGTTGGAGGCTTGGACATTAAAGAAAGATGTTTCGGACAGATTAGAAGCCTTCGAGTTATGGGCCTACAGAAGGATATTAAGAATAAGTTGGGTGGATAGAGTCACGAGTGTCGAGGTGTTGAGAAGAATGGGAAAAGATAAAGAGGTTTTAAATACAATTAAAGTCAGAAAACCGCAATATCTGGGACATGTCATGAGGAGCGAGCGTTATAACTTGTTGCAATTAATAATGCAAGGTAGAATACAGGGTAGAAGGAGTCGCGGAAGAAGACGCATCTTCTGGTTAAACAATTTGAGAGCTTGGTTTAACTGCACTTCTGTTGAGCTCTTTAGAGCAGCGGTATCAAAAGTGCGAATTGCCATGATGGTTGCCAACCTTCTGAGGGGATGGAGATGGCACTTGAAGAAGGGGTTATTAAAAAAAGAATGGAGGGAAACAGACACCTTGGTGGAATAACGAAATAGAAGAAATTAAGAAGGAGAAACATATGTGAAGGAAATATCTTGGAAAAACCAAAAATACGGAGGACTACTCAAGATATAAAGTACCAGAGAAAAAAAGTCAAATTAAGGGAAACACACTTTTAAAAAATGTAAGAGATAAAGATTGACAAACTATTACACAGAAAATCAACATAATATAATGATGGAGAGAATACTATAAATATTTACTTGGACAACAACTAAAACTAAAACAGGAAAGCGAAGAACAGGAGGAAGAACACAATATGCAAGAAAGAGGACAAGTAGAAGAACACGAAATTAGATTTGAAGAAACTACAAAATCCCTTCGAAAACTAAAAACGGAAAAAGTCGTAAGGATAGACAATATACGACCAGATGTGTTAAAATATATGGTGTTAATATATAAAAAGGAGCTTCTTATGCCCCAGGTTCTGTTGTACATGTTATTAATGCGATAGGTTATTCTTTTGCAAAATATCTCCATCTCCGAACAGACTATGAATGCTGCGGCAGTTTTTTGTTTCTTTTGAAATCCAGCTTTACGTAGTTGGTGACAAGGTTTGATCCGTACAGTTTCGGTGATGCGAAAGCCTGTTTGTTTAATGGAGATATTTTCAAGTATACTGTTATGACTTCTTTTAAGGAGAAGCTGTTTGATCAGTTTATATACAGCAGTTGTATGGGACGTAGTTTTCTGGCCTGTATTCGAAGGAGACATGTCGGAGTGAAGGATACCTTCTACCCGGAGGCCACTGTTTCGTTCATGCACCGCTGTGTATAAGGAACTTTGGATGAATGCCATCAAAACTAGGTGGTTTATCTGATTTTATTTCATTCGAAAGCTTTTGTGATTTCGAATATCGAATTTTTGGTGAATATTAGGCGTCTATTGCGCTCGTCACTTAAATCTCTTTTCACATTCGTTATAAGTGTTCGTGGAGCTCTAGATATAAATACTATATAGTACGCAACCTTGTTAAAGTATATTTTATCATCTTTGGATTGCGGACAACTTTTCAAAATTTTCGCAACAGAGACCAATGCCTGGCGGTCTGTTTTGTTAAGGTTTTTGACTTTTGGTGTCTAGCTGTATTGATATTGTGTAAGAACTCATCAGCTATTTGTCAGTCAACACTCTGTGACTGCCTATACATCTTCGCATATTTCAGTCCATCCGAGCACATAGCCCTTACGATATCCCGTAGGGATGATTGCTTTTACGGGACTTCTTACTGCATCCATAAATCTTACTTTCACCAACCACCATCCCATCGCTGGTTGGTAGAATCCTGCATAAGTCACAGCACAGTTGTTCTGAGAACTTCTTCCATTCCGCCTTTCTAAAGTTCCACTTAGGTCGAGGGTTTGATCTGATTATTTGTATAGATATGCTCATATTAATAAGCACAGGATGATGTTAACTGTGGGAAGTGTGCAAGTATGCTTTTAGAAGCTGTTAGTGGCCTATCGTTGACGGTTTTTGGGATAATGCTTAAGCTGTAATCCTTTCTTCGTGCGGCTGATGTAAATATTCCTTCGTCTTTGGCATCAAAAACGAGATATATGTTTTGTTCTTTGGACCATTCAACTGGTGCCTCCCCAGTTTTATCATTCTTAGTGTCCACATTTCGTCGTGGTTATTAAACTTCGTAATGTAAGTACTAGGCTGTGGTTGGACCTGTTTCACTTCGGGTTTCCAGGTACCGGCAGAAGACCATGGTCTTTGTTAACCACGGTCTTCTCACATATTTTATTGAAGATATATATTATCCGATGGATATTATTTTCATATGATGTAGAAACCAGATATATTTCGGAATAACCAGACTATAACCAGACTTCTACTGGTCGAAGTTTCCAAGACAAGATGAAATTCATAGTTTATACATTGAACTTGCCAGTTCTCAATATGTACCAGCCATGTCTGTTATAGACTACCGTAGGTTTGACTGTATGTCAGTTTTACGATCTAACTTACGGCCGGTTTCCGAAACGCTATTCAAATCTCTAATCATGTAATCAAGTATCAAATTTGATCAATTGTTAACAAGCGACAGGTTTCCGAAACGAAAATTATGGTAAAATTGCGTGATCACCGATTATAGATTATTTGACATACGATTTTACATGGAAACAGTAGAATCGATTGTAATCGTTTATTATTTCTGTACGAATTGTTCTTTATCTTGCTCTAAATTAAGAAAGTAATGTTGCTGTTTCACTTTACCATCATTCCTGTTTATGTGTAATCTGCATTATGGAAATCAACAAACATAACCTAACTAACTAATAATTTTGTGTCGTTCGTTAATGTTTACCAATTTGTCATTTATCATCTTTAATTCTTAAAATGAACCTTTGTAACAATATTTTTGGGTTCTTTCTAAACAACAGCTTTTTATAAAATACCTTAGGTTTATGTATCTTACCACGTAACCAAAGATTTTATTTTATTTACTTACAACCATTGGTACATAACCAAAGATTATAAGATTAATCGTCCAAAAATCTCAGATTACCTGACAAGCTAGTAAGTATGACAGAAGTTTGACATAGATAAAACGATAATTAGCGTTTCGGAAACCCAAAATACTTCTGTTAATCATCGATTATTTGCTTTTTAGATTAGTTAATGTGTGTTATGTGATTGAAGTTTGATCGATGTTTCTGCAACTCAAAATGCATTTAATCGACTGTAAACAGTAGATTACCTAATTTTGATAATGATCAGCCTTTCGGAAACCGGCTGTTAAACTTTCAAATAGGGATCATTCGTCATAGTACAATTATAATTAAAAAAATCCTTACTAGTCAATTCGTTAAACGCGGTAAACTGATACTAATCGAAATTTTAATATCGGTATGAAATGGAATCATGTATTATTTTAATAAAAACTCATTTAATTATTATACACTGAGTGCAAAATTAACCGGACACCCAATTAAATTTAAAAATCCAAAAGGATTAAGTTCATAACTAATCAGTCCATCTTCAGTGAACCTAAAAGCAAGTAAACCCACTAAATTAATAAAAACGTAGGGTCAAATTTTGACTATTATATGCAAACATGTGATTAATTACTTTACTTGCAAAATAACCCAAAAGCCAACAGTGGTTGGGTTTAAACGGATTAAACAGTAGTTAAAATTGTTAAATTACCTGGCTATGAGGCAGGTAATTGCCTACTAACCATTAGATGACAGTCGCTTTTATTACAGGATCCTTTAATAAAGTAAAAAATACTTGAGAGTATGTCTGAAAGAGAGTTATCGCTAACATGTTAAAGAAATCTTTTATTTTGACAAATGACATATATTTTTATATAATATAAATAACCTATAAATGCTTATAAGATTATGTTTGTTAGTTTTATAGCTAATCCTAGATTAAAAATTAAAATAAGGTAAGAGTAAAACGTTCAATTTAATTAAATTATTATTTAAATAATTCTTTAATCCATAATACTCATCTTAAAATGTAGAAGAACCATTAGATATAGCTAGATAGTTTAGCTGGCGCAAATGATATAGAGTTGTTACTTATGAATATAAGTAACAACTCTATATGAAAATAATGAAAATAATCATGAAGACTTTACTAATTAAGAATAATAATAATACTAAAAACAATATTCATTAAATAAAACAAAACATCATACAATAAATTTGATCAAATATCCAAATAAATATAAGTGAAGTTACACGTCTTTCTCCCTTCTACTCGTAATATGACAGGTTACATAAAAATAAGGGATCTTTAAATAAAAGTTATCTGGCCTGTATTTAACAGGATACAGGGGTCCTGTATTTTATTAAAGGACAAAAATAAAGGACGCAAAACAGGGCATGCGTATATGTCAAAATAAAGGAGCTTTTATTACAGGACGACATAAAATACCTCTTTAATAACTAATATCCTGTAGTGTAATTCAAACTAATTCTGTGTGAATAAGGTAATGTTAATAGTGAATAAGTAAAAAGAATTGTATTGGAAATTTGGTCAATTTTAGGGTAGGTTGTATATGTACACATAAACATCACTATTTCAGATTAATAACAAAAATTTGTGTAGAACTGTTGTTGGCAAAAATCATCTAAACAGGTTGAAACAAGAAAAAACATTATTGCTAATAAGACATAAAATAAAATAAAAAAAATTAAGTTTTTATCTATAACGAAAAAATACATCAAACTGAGTGTCCGTTAATTTTGCGTTCCAGTATATTATTAACATATATAAAATAATAAAACAAATTGTTTATATTAAATTCTCTATCGTTTGGATTTATTACTAAATAAAATATCTTTTACAGATCGATCCTACCCTGGATATTAAAAAACACTACGAACAAAGAAAGAAAGCACTTCCCGCTGAACCTCATCTTAGGTACGTTGGACAAGTGCCTCCTATAATGGAATTAGTACATATTCTGGAACATCACGGACATAGATTGCCACAATTACAACGACATCCTCCTGGACAGCTATAAAGTTTCATTGTTATATATTTTGTTTATTAACACAGTCCTGAGAACTCCAATACTGATACACTTCTAACTACCAATCCCGAGTGATTTTGATTGCACTTTTTAGTGAAAGACATTGAAGTGCGCTCATTTATAAATTTTAATATGTTTTTATGTTATTCAAGTTAATATTTCTTTTTCTGCAGTGCTCTATCGGTCATTGGATGATGGGTTGTATTGATACTTTTTGAAGATTCCATTTTTAAATATACGATGTTCGTCCAAAATGTATCCGACCTTCGTTTATAACTCCGGAATGTTTTATTATTCGTCATCCAGCTCGTGGTATTCTTTGAAATAATTCCTATTCGACTTACAATACTCCTCCATTGGTGTTTGTCATTGAAGCAGTTTTAATTAAGTTTTTGTAATGGCCTTCAGAGATGTCATCGCCTTCATTTGAATCGTCTTTGTTTCGTCGAAACGTTGACGTTTAAGTGGCATTTTCAGTTTTAGAAACATCAAAAAGTTGCAGGATGTTATGTTGGAACTGTGCGGAGTAGTGTAACCTTGGGTTTTGCCAAAAACTGAGGCGTAAGGCTTGATAACTATCCTGACGAAGTATCTTGAGGAGGAAACTAGTCGCTGCTCGGCCACAAATGGGTCGTTTTCTTCTCACTGCATTGTACTATCATTTAGGACTTCAAGAGAAATACGCTAGGATGGAAACTTCCATTGTAAAGCCTGTTGTTTTGTTACGGGATTATCGTAAACCTACGATCCATTCCTGGTAGTAGTCTCTTTAAATATATTTCATATTTAACAGCTATTTCTAAGTTGTCCAGAGCGACTTCTAAACGAATCTTTTCGCTTTCAGATGTCGATTTTCAATCGTTAGCCGTACAATTTCGGTATATTTCGGTGTTACAGTAAAAAAAGCTGACCAGAACACGGATCTTTTTTAACAAATGTGCGACCATTTTATAACTGAAACATTTTTCATCTGAGTTTTGCATATATATTAATCTCCAAAGTACTTTCGTATCATTGCACACATTCTTCGAGTTCAATCCATCTTTTTCAGCGATAAAGAAATGGTACAAACGCAAAGGAGAATATGTGGATAAAAACATGCCATTACCAAGTAGACAATTCTTCTTGGTGACAATAGCTGTTCAAGATCATGAAGAGTTATTAATTGCGATCGTACCCATAGAGAACGCGGGCGCTAGAAACTTTTGGAGTGAGCGATAAAGAAATGGTACAAACGCAAAGGAGAATATGTGGATAAAAACATGCTATTACCAAGTAGACAATTCTCCTTGGTGACAATAGCTGTTCAAGATCATGAAGAGTTATTAATTGCGATCGTACCCATAGAGAACGCGGGCGCTAGAAACTTTTGGAGTGAAATTATGAAAGAAGATTGGATACTTTAGGAATCATTTCTACATGTACATGTATATGACCAAATTATATTTTTTTATTTATAAATATTTTTATTCATATCAATATTTTTATTTATTCATTTTTTAAAATTTTACAGCCCTGAAAACTTTTGTCACAAGCTAAACAAAATATAATTAAAACATTTAAATTAAAAAAAAAATTGTTACAAAGTCAAGAAAATTCATGAAATGCATGGGAATATCCAAAAATATGCTAAATTAAAAATCCAATTTGGCTCCGATAATTCAGGCTAAATTCAAATTTCAAAAAATATGTTTCTACAATGCATATTGATGAATAATCTAGTATGGGTATAATTTTATGATTTGGATCAATGAATGAGTTTCATTCATTTTTGAGACTAACATCCTTTTTCAAACTGCCATATTTTAATACTCCAATTATTAAGTTATTATTAATAAATTTCTACCAATTTTGTCTAATTAATATTCCAAGAAACATCTTTTCAGTTCTAAAAAGATTTTTGTTGTATTGTTCACAGGAAAATTGCCAAGTTCTTCCAATATTTGAATTTATATTGATGGGTACTGATTAGTTAGTCCTGTCTGCTGGATATTTGCAAAAACACAATTTTCGGGAATGCACAGGTTGTCTAAAAATGGTGTATATAGCAAATTAATATTTAAACTGTAATAATCAGAATTATAGGAGTTGTTTTCACTACTGATATGCAGATTGGTGGATTATAAATCAAAAATATCGATTTGGTAAATTGGCGACGCACGTTTCGATTTATTTATAATCTTCCTCAATGTTCTTCGTTCTTGAATATTTCGTTTACTCACTGGTAATTATGATTATTAGTGATATTAGTTTACTACTGGTAATCGGAAATCTCAAGACTTGTATACTTGTACACAAGGTGTATACTGAGTATTATGCACACAAAATAGTTAAAAGATAATAAATATAGATAACTATGAGATATAGGATAATATGTTGTAGGTCAAACTCACCTTCCTTTTTTACAATTCAAAGTATGCATGCACCTTCAGCACAGTTGCTGTGCTTGGGAGCTTAATGGTTTTCTAGACATACTCTAAAAATAAAAAAACCCTTGAAAATGTGTTCTACCGTTTCACAAAGTATTTCTATTACTTGTATATTTTGACAGGAAACATGTTCCATATTAATTTAAGGTTACACAATATTATCCCTCGTTATTAGTACACTACTGTCCAAAATCCTGGAAACTTTACACAAAAATTGTAGGTTTGTTAGCAACATACCTCTTTTTACACGACTAATGTTATTTTCAAAATTATATATAATTTTATTGCATCGTTTTATGCTTCTACTTAATATTTAAACATAGTTTTAAGGGGACAAACCCTCTAAAAGCTTAAAAATAAATCAAACAACTGAAACTTTAAATAGTACCAAAATAGTAGCTGTAAACAAACGCGCTGTTTGTGCAAAACTATCAAAACTCAAAATTCCCAGTGGCCAGAATGTGAATCAATAATCACTGTCCATGATCACGTTGCTTTGTTTGACGTATAAGAATAAATCTTAATTTCACGGTTTTAGGTTCTGTGTGTCTTTTAGAAAAGATACTATAAAAAAATAGTTCGAAAATAATGTCATACTTTGCAAATATCCAACAGACAGACTATAACTAAGCATAATACATTTATTTTATAATATTGGGCTATGTTTTTTTCCAAGTTAATGTGTACAAATTATTTTTCACATTGAGCAATAAATACTCATCACTTTGCGTTAGTAAATTTTGTAAGTGATTTTTCCAAGTAATTTCATTTTACTGTCAGACCAATTTTACTATGAGATATAATTTGCTTTTTTTTTTCAAATTGTGTGCTTAGCTTTAACGTTTGTAGTAAATCATATTTTTATGAAAATAAAGATCGAATTTTCCTTTTCCGGAAGTCATCACTAGATTGAAAACTTCTTTTATACTCAATATTAATTTAATAACAATATAATTAAATACTGTATACGTATTCAAACTGTATCACAATCAACCGAAAAAACTTTGAATTCGTAGCATAAGCGTGACCTAGTTGTTTCAAATAAATCAATTATTTGGATTTCGAGGCAGCTAGATTGGTTTTGAATTATCCACGACGGTTATTGTCTATGCTACACATCTCATATGATTTGTATACTTTTAATTTATTGTTTACAAAAGAAAATGACGGCGAAAATGCTCCATGACGACCATATTTTTTTATTTATTCATTTTTTTTACTCCAATCCCTGCTATAACTTTTGAAACGCTTGATCTCTTCTCATTCATTTTATTTAATGTTTTTCTATAAATTATCTAGTTCTTGGGTACGTTTGTTATGACTGGTATTGTAGTTGCTTTAAGTAATTTTTTTTCTGCCCTTCATTTCTAGTGGCTTTTGACTTAAAATTGAATTATTCAATATATTATAATCTTTTTTTTTGTTCATAAATTCAGCATCTTTATTAGATATGAACATGAATTTTTTTAAATATTATTTTATCTTTGAGTTAAACAATTTTTTTTTTATTTTTAGTTCCCATGAATAGCCCTTTTTGTAAAGGCGCCTAAGATAACATTTCAAAAAAAGGTGCCCGATAGCGGACACTAATTCTCAAGAATGGTACATTTTAAACAAAACATTCCAACGAGATTACTTAAAGAAAACGCTCTTGCAAAACAATTAACCACTTCTAATCGAAAATTAAAATAAAAAAACAAAATGGCTACAATTTGTTGAAGAAAAATTTGAAAAAAATCGATTTTTTTTACCAATTTTTGTATGTCAAAATATATTTTTCGACTTTTTTTCTAAAAAGTGGTTAATTGTCTTGTACGGACTCTTTCTTTAGGTAATCCTGTTGGAATTTTTTGTTTCAGATGTGCCAATCCTAAGATTTAGTGAGCGCCATCGGACACCTTTTTTGAGACTTTTAACTGAAACTTCCTCTATAAAACCCTCTAGCGCCCTGTTTTTAGTACATGGGAACTAAAAAAAAATGCTTTTGTTTAATTCAAAGATAAAATAATATTTAAAAATCATGTTCGATTCTAATATTTCATGTTGGTATCTAATAAAGGAGCTGAGATTTTTTTTTGAAAGTATGTATTTTTTAGCTTTCTAATCTGTACTAGTACCTTAAAATGTTTCCCTGTTTTATTCCGTCGTTTATTTATAAGCCTGTGTGGGTTCTGTTCTTCTATTTATACTTTTCAGATCTAAAAGCCACTAGTTCTTTTTTTATAATATAGTAATTATGTACCTTTTAATAGTTTAATATTCTTATTAACAGCTGAATTATACACAATATTTCGTGTATTCAAAAAAGTACTTCTTTTTTCAGTACATTACTTTCTTTTATAAATATCATAGTATACAGTGCGGCTAAAATTTTCTCCCCCCATCTTTTTTCTGAATTATACAATTTAAATTAATAAATTTTGGAGTAACAATTACTGCGCCTTTTCTGCAATTTTGAAAGATAAAGATAAATGTTCTCAGAGCTGTAAATCTTGATTTTTTTGTTTGAAATATTTGCAAGGCGTTTGATTATTAATATTTGCACAATCGGAGGCATTTGTCAGTTTTTTTATTGCATATTTATTTATGTTATCAGTTATTTTTCCTTTTTTTTTCAGATTAGTACCTATTGCCCGCTTGACTTAAAAGAAACATTGCTAGTCAAGTTTCTACTCCCTAAAGTGCAATTATATGGAATCCAGTTTGTACTTATTATCATCAGAAGTATCATCCACAAAACAAGCTGTAGACTCCCTTAAAAACCCCAACTGATCCATACAAAAATCATTTTTATGTGGATTAGTCCGTTATGAGTTAATTTTTCAATATCTATTTTTTCGTATTGTTGACTATTTTTCTCTGGCCTTCTTACACTCAATATTTTATTACTTTTAAACTATTATTACTATTACTATTTTTCTCTTATCTTGTAATTTTTTTTTGTTTCTAAGTATTCTTCGGCATAAAGAAATATTAACAACTGGAACCGAAACTTTCTTTGTCTTATTTACCGATGTAATGAATAATACCTTTGATAAGAAGTCGCTTTTTGTCACTGTTTTTTATTGTATTTTTGTGTGCTTCTATTGCTGCTTTGATGGCCTACAGAATTATGCGAATTAATGTGAACACAAGTCATAATTTGAAATAAACAAGATTCATAGTTACAGAACAAGACAAAGTATTACAATTTATTGTTTTTATAGAGACATATGTCCTCCCTTGACGTTCATAACTTCTTGAACGTGTTTTTGGCGTATAATCAAACATTTTTTAGTTTTTCTGATATTTATAGATGTAGAAACAATATCTGAATTACACTCAGTTTTGTTTTTGTTGTGCAATATATTTTACAACGTCTGGCTTTTACAATAGCCCACATATTTTCAATTGGAATAAAAGTTTTCTGGCCATTCAAGCATTATATATTTTTTTCCTTGAAATTTATTATTGGCATGTAACATGGAACCGAATCTTTTAAAAAACTGCTTGACATTGGCATCAACTTCATACCTTCAATCGACACTTTTTATGGGAATCGTTACCCCTATAAAAAAAATCTTCAACGGTTTTTAACTGTTTAACCAATATGAGCAGTCGTAAGTTTTCCGTTGTCACTTACTCTAAAACGAGATCGCCGTCCTTTTACCAAAAAAATGAACAATATTTTTTTCTCAATCTTCAGTACTTCAGCTCAGATATTTTTTTCCAATCGTATCGTTTTTATATCATGACAGAAGTTAATAACTTCTGCGGCCTAATATTTTTTTCCACATTTTGTCTTAACAGTAACTCAGGCGTATACTTGTTTTCATAGAGTACCTTTGTACCTGGTTCAATCTCTATGGTTTTTCCTTATGGTTTGATTCACTTTACCTAATAAAAAGCTTCATTCATTGCTGTTTCTTTTTCTTCATCTCTTGCTGTTTGTTTTCCTTTCATATTTCCGCTATCTGTTACCTCAATCATCTCAGTGTCTCTTTTTTGTTTCAAAATCTTGTGTACAACTCCTATCTATTTCTAACAATATCTCTTTGAGTCATTGACATGTGTTCACCCAAAATAACAATATTAGTTTTGGAAGTAATATCAATCTTCAAAAATAAAAAGCAAATAAAGCCATAATTCAGCGTACTTTGGAAATAAAACGATAATCCAAATAAAAGATCAAAATGTTAACATGCCTGTAGCTTGATATGTATGTGTCATAACTTGTCAACTGCTAAAATGTAAAATTTGACGTCCATATTAATTCACACAATACTGTATTATTTGTATAATTTTATTCAATATTTTAATATTTTTAGTGCACTCTCATTTCTTTCTTTTGTTTAGTCGAACTAGTATCTGTGTGTTAATGATTTTGTAAATGTTTGTGAACATTCAGTAAATTGTTGCCTCACTAATTTTACATACTATATGGCACCCTTATTTTATGGTACTTTGATTTCTGGGTTTATAAGACACTGCTTGGAATTATCCCCTGGCGTTCCGTATGCAACTGTGGCAGATATTATTAAAGACAGTGGTCGTAACCTAATCATGATGATCCATCATCAGTGGGCGCAGAAGATTACAACTCTTTTGATGAGAAGTATTAAAATATTAAAGAATGTAATAAAGCAATTGGACAACAATAATTTGGACATTATTCCTTTAATTAGTGCTTAAGTAGAGTGTATCGTATTGAGTTTGTTATTTACTCTAGTTTATTTTAAATATAATAGTACTATCGAAAAATTGAATTTTGACATGGAAAATATAACAAAATAATTTGGCACAAGCTGCATTTTTGGAGATGATAAATAGAACAGCTTAAGTTGAGTAATTGTCGTCGAATTTGAAAGTTTTCATCTTTAAGTGTGAAATGTGTTTGTAGTGGTATGGCAAAACTTGATGTCGCGACTTTTTGCCAAAATCAGATTATTGGCTTGATATGTTATATAGTAACATTTCTTTAAATTGTCAGAGATTGATATGCCTGTGGTGAAGGTGAAACCGTTAAAAATGAGAATGAAATTTATGATATGTCAGCTCTACTACTTATTAGATACGGCAGAACTTGATATGTTATATATTAAGTCCTGCCTAATCCCATATCTTAGAGTAAGAGAATTTCTGACTCTGTGTAAACAAACACATGCTTATATGTCACATATCATGTTTTGCAACTCCAGCCATTCGTAAACAAAGCTTGGGAAAACAACTCTGTAGTAGTATGGCAATAGTTAATATGTCAATCTAGCCCAATTTTTCAGTAAACCTTTTTGAAAGTTTGATGGCCTCTAAATTCTTGAAATTTTTGAAGTCTATTGCCAACGTTTCTTGAACTAACCACCCTAACGTGCAACGAAATTTAATAACGTATTAGCTAATTGTTTAGTGAATACCCTTTTTTTTATGATTTTGTTCAGAATAGTAGACATGTCATGTTTTGCCAACCCAAAAACGAGAAGTAAATGGACTTATTATTAAAACTTTGTGGACGACAGTTTTGATTCTAGAAAGTCCTACAGATCGTTCTCATGTCAAGCATGCTCACCAATGCAAGTGTTACACCAATACCATATATACGGATGGGATTGAACCTGGTTGGTCTGGGTTCAATTCCGGCTGACACCAGAAATAATATAAATAATAAGCCAATAGGCTGAAGCACGACCGGTTTTAACAACAAACGGCTTCCAAAAAAACATTGAGTAATTAGATGTCGAATGTGGTTCTTCATCTATTTTATGTATGCTCTGTAATGTATATTTATTTATAGCTAAAATTTATATTTGGTATGAATAAGAAGACAATAATATAAAATATCTATGTAAATATTTTTCCCATACATTTTTAATATTATATTTTTTGATTCCTACTAGTATAAAGAAAAAGATACTTCTTAATTTAATCAATATAGCATCTAGCTTCTTTTATTACAACTGGATGGTAACAGTCCATAGTCGATGTACAATACTATGGCGATGCTATCTTCATTCTTTATAAAAATACATGAATCTGCATCACTTTGCTTGAAACCAAGGCATATTATGAAATCTCGTATTCTTATGTTCCAGCATCCCGTCGTTTGGTTAGGTTAGGTTAGGTTAGGTTAAGACTACATACTTCCATATAAACTTTCTCAAGATGACATACTCTATCAGTTTCAGCAGTGAAAGCTTCTGGTTGTCGCACTTATACTTGTAACACAACATACAAAAACGCTGTACAGTCGCCAAACTGTCAGTCAGCTCATTGGCAGATATACTTAGAACAGACCTTATTGTAGCTAATTTGAAAACTGGACTAAAGATTTCATTACAAACCTGACCTTTTTGTATACATTTTATGACTAATCCAGTTTCAAATTTGTCAATCGATTCATCTGATAAATGCACTTATTCGGAATAGCTTTCTTTCCTTTAGATACAGTCGTCAAAATCTAAATTTACTTTATAGGAATCCATTTCCTTTTTCATTATTTGATGATCTGGTTTGAGTCTGTATCCACTCATTTGATATATAGTAACTTTTAGATAAGTATTTGATTGTGTTATGTCCAATTGTCATCAATTATCTTCAAATTTCAGTAGTTTCTATCACTGTTTTATGTTTTCTGATATTAACTGTTTTTACGGTAACGACATTTCTATTAATCAGATCAACTACCATAATCTTCAAACCAAGTTTCTGTTCTGAATTTTCTTTGAAATATTGACACTTATTATCTTTTTCCTTGCAGTAGTACCTTGTTTCTATACATGATACTTTTACAAATTCTCAGGTACGGCTTTTTTCTCTATTTTTAGCAATCCATGCATCCACATAGTAAAGTTTATAATATCAAGTTATTTAACATATACTCCACAATAAAACATCTAAACAAAAAATATACTTCAACATCGCATACTCTGATGATAGAAGGTATGGATTGTTTGTGAGGTATTTGTTGAAAATACTTACAGTATTTTATCGAGTACCAATGGATAAAGTGATACACATCGACATTTTACAATAGTAATATGCCCTTAAAGAGTAATCATTCTTGTTCTCTTCTTTAGAATAAAATCCATTTTTAAAACATATTTTTACAGGAAAACATGAGTTTGGTCCATTTAATTCGTATAAGTACACATTTATGTCGACTGGTTACTTTTTTCTTATACTGGAGCTTGTGGTTAGTTTCAGTTTCTCTATATTCTTCGAAAATGTGAATGGAAAACATCTTACTGTTTAAAATGAGCCAAACAGTTCAATTATGGATACTTCCATTTATTAAAATACAATTTTTCATAGAACATATTTTTAACCATTTTTGTGATTTGTAGTTTTAAGAAAGTAGTTTAGGATTTTATAATTTCGTAACCTATTTTATAACTTGATTTATTAAGGTCAAAAAAGAAAATATATTATCACGTGTAAAAACCTGATACCTCGTTTTTTTTTAGTTGCTAGTAATCGAAATATTTGGTCCTGATCAAATATTAATGGTTTAAAGGGTTTTCTTTTATCAGACAGTAATTGCTATATTATTCACTATCACCGTTTAGGATATTATATCACGAAATTGCTGAAAATTTGATAATCAAATTTTTGAGATATCTGGTTTTTGCACCAAAATGACGTTTTAGTTTATTATAGTTTCATTGTTTTTAGTTATTCGAGAGGGAAACCAATGCAAATTCCTCTATGCAGTCAGTTCAGACTGAATCCACTGCTGGACATATTTCTCTATGAGTCTTCCAATATTCTTTGGGACTGTTTTTTTTACTACTCTTAATTTCTATTTTGGATTAATTCTGGCTGCGTGTTTGCAGTTACAATCTCAATTGCTCTCCATTTTTTGTGTTTTGATTGCAATTCTAAACTCCTATCTGTTTTTGATCGCTCATCACTGTTAGTTTGTCCAGTACATCTTAATACATTTACTTGGTTCATCTTATATAGGTATACGGTTCACGAGAGTAACAATATCTATATTTAGTATACCTCTTTTGGTTTCCTTAAGTGAATTTACCAATTTGTTAAACCAAAACTTATTTAAATGTATATTACACATATGTAAAATAAATAAATAGAAGAGATATAATTTAAATAATATGTAAATTACATCTCATCACATATTTCATCCACATTTATCAACGAGCGAAGCAGCTACATAGAAACAAACTTTTTTCTTAAATCGATGATAAAAGTGGATTATTTCCCTCATTTAATGTTATTCGTTTTATATTATAAATAAAAAGATGTTATTTTGTATGTATTTTGTTTTTTTTTGTTTTTAACTGGATATTGAACTAGAAGATGAAGATAAAATGGAAATGAAAATTATCATCTTTTGTCAAAGAAATGACGTGATAATAGGAACTACAATACGTTGCCAGGGCAATGAAGCTTGACTATTAAGATACAAATCCCAAATATAAAATCATAATGTAGGTATAATAAAAGGCAATTTAAATGCAATTTTCACCCTCTAGACATTTTTGGCATAGCTGATTTCCCTTGTTTCAACAATTCATCCATTGGTATACCAAGCACCTTTTAAATGAGATGTTTTCACCCTGACAACAGAGGAGTTGGCCTTCTAATATTTTTTAATGTGTGTTGTGTCGACAATCACTCTTCTAATTTTACACTCTATCAAGTTTTTTGAGAACATATACGTGTTGCCAATTTTGACCTATATTTTAGAAGTGTGTACAAGTCATACAGTCATTTTTCAATTTATTATCTACAGTATGGCAGTTGACTTTAAGGAATACCTAGACTGTCCAGGAAAGGAGAATTGCTGAACATAGAAATATGGTTCATTCACAAGTGCATCAAATTCAAAGTAACACCACAGAATAGTTGTGATTAGTATTCTGTGGTAACACCAACGTTAAGCTAAGAATTGAAATTTCTTTAAAATTAACTTTGTAGATATTATGCTCATTTAGAAAACTGTTCAGCTAAAACTTTTAACATTTTACGGAAAGTTTCATTTGCTAATTTCAGTGATTCTATGGCTAACCATCTAGATATAGTATAGAGTACATTAAAAATTTTAAAGTTACACAACTTGCTAAATGAGAAAAATAATCTCAATAACAATGATAATCAAAACTTCAATAGACCGAGGGTTTCTTTTAAGTATAAATTTTATGAACGTATAGTCAACTTAACAAATTGTTCTTTTACTAATAGGGAACTTGATTTTTTGTCAAATTCTCCACCTTAGTACCGTTTAACAATAAAACAATTGAAGCATTTTCAGTAGACATTGACAGTTATAGAAAGCTTACATTTAGACAACATTTCTAAATCAAACGTGAAACGCAACTGTTTCATCTCTACAAAAAGATTTAACCAAATTTAAAAACAATGTCAATAATATTAAAATTAAATGTTTTAAACAACTGCATTTGATTTATATTCAGAAACTAACGAATTTATAAACCAACAACTTTTAATCCTTTAAACAAGTTAGTCACTAATTTAAAAGCCACCTTACCTAAACACAAAAATTTCCTACAATCAAATAACATTAAAGAGAAAACCTTCATTTTGTCAAATCTCTAACTACTAATATATGATTTACTAAAAATTCATAAACCTGGTGTTCCTATGAGATCAGTAGTTACACCCCAGTTATTACCTTGTCCAAATTTATTAACTCCATTTTACAATCGTCACCAGGGCCGCCCAGAGCCAGGCCGGGCCCCGGGGATGAGACCCGGCAGGGCCCCTCCCCTAACCCAGTTGAACGAAAATTCCCAAAAATCTGATAACTCGTAAACTGGGATATGTAATAGTGAACACTCATGCTATTGACACAGGAAGGAAGAAAATTAAAACAGTTTTAACAATTAAACTTTGTTTTTAATTATTTACAATAGTTACAACATAACTTTTCTTGCTTTCATATCCGCAAAGTTTTGGATCACGTGGTCGAAATCAAGAGTTTTTGCAAGTTTCGACTCTATGCTTAACAGTCCCAAATCAGATAATCGTTGTTGACCCATAGTAGATCTTAAACAATTCTTAATTCGGTTCAAAACACTAAATGATCTCTCGGCCTGAGCAACGGATACTGGTAGGCAACAGAATATGCGAAGAGCAATGCACACATTGGGGAAAAGATTTGTCACATTAAGGGACACGAGCTTGTTCAAAAGTTTTGCTGGTTTCAGTGACGTATCTGAGATGTTTGATTTACTAACAGTTTTCAACTAAATCATTTCATCAACTAGATCCCTGCTTACATCTGAATTGTACTCTTCGGCGAATCTTACACAACTTTCTGAGATCGTATTCTCGTCCATTTCGTTATACTTCCATAAAAATGAAAATTTCATTTCGATTTCTCTCAGTGCTGTGGGTTGGCCACGTTTTCAGGTTGGCCACCAAAACATCAATTATTGTGTAAAAAACTTCTGTTTTGAAGCATTCTTCCGGGGATAAATTTAACATTACATATTCTGTAGCTGTTTTATCGTGAAAAGTCTTCCTCTTTCTAGCACGGGAAGTGGAGAGTTCCGGTTCGATACCATAAGCATTTGCAACATGTTTGCATTCAGACAATATCTTGTCCCAGATATTTCTTAAGGCACTTAAATCATCAATTAGGCTCTCTATATAACTACTCTCAACATCCAAAGTAGCGTCCATAGTTTGAAGTAGTTGACTTCTGTAGTTGATGGGTACCAACACTTTCACCCAAATTGACGCCATGAGGATGCACTTGAAGGTGTTAAGATATTCTAAAACCCCATTGATTGTGGCTCTCGTTTCAACAGTTAAGTTAAGATTCAACAATGATGAAACTGCCTCAATGATTTTGCCTATGTGTGCCGCTATTGGTTTCACACATTCTACTCTAGCACTCCACCTCGTATTAGACAATGAGTGCAGTAAAGATCCTACTATCTCTTTCAGAAGCTCCCATCTTTTCGGGCTGCAACTGAATAAATTGGAGCTTCCGATCAGGGACTCCCACGCGCAATGTATTCCCGATATATTTGTATTAATTGTAACTTATGCAAAGAAATAATTTCTTGCATATTGCCTTTTCCAAATGCATAATATTCCTTATAATAAATGTTGTAAAATATTTTAATAAAAGGAATTTTTTTAAATTTGCTAACGGCCGGGCCCGGGCCCCGGGGATTTTGCCCCCCTGCCCC
Organism: Diabrotica undecimpunctata; assembly: GCF_040954645.1. Classification (NCBI taxonomy): domain Eukaryota; kingdom Metazoa; phylum Arthropoda; class Insecta; order Coleoptera; family Chrysomelidae; genus Diabrotica; species Diabrotica undecimpunctata. The sequence continues at coordinate 122,245,223 of NC_092803.1, read as the reverse complement.
CCCCCCTCTGGTCGGGCTTGATTGTCACTATCTTTTCTTTTGATGTCAGTAACTTGTTTAAAAATGTTTCCAGAGATGAAATCATCCCATAGTGGAAAATTTACTTATTAATAAAGACACAACTTTCCATATTTTGAGTCTACTTAAATTTTGTTCAACACAAGATTTCTTTTAATGATGTCATTTACAGACAGGCACAAGGTTTTGCTATGGGTAATCCCTTATCACCCTTGCTAGTAGATTTATTTTTGTACAACATAGAGAATAAAATCTTCACCAATCAACCTTTAAACCCGAATTTCTTCCAAAAAATCTTACATTGGTTTAGATATGTAGATGATGTGTTTGCCATTATAGACGAAAACCTTTCGGGTGCAGAAAACATTCTAGATTCGCTTAACGACTTACATTCGACTTTTAGATTTACTTTAGAAATGGAGTCTAATAATTCTATCAATTTTCTAGATCTAACTAACATTAACCAGAATGGATGATAAATTAAATTTTTTAGTCTTTAGAAAACCTACTTAGACTGACTACACTATCCCGAGATCTAATCATCCTTTTCAACAGATGATGCCTTCTTTTTGCTGCTACATCCATAGACTACTTAACTTACCATTATCAGACATGAACTTTAAATCTGAACTAGAAATCATTAAACAACTTGCACGCAGTAATGATAAAATAAATTAAGGCATAAAAGGAATAGATCTCTAGCTTACAACTCTGCCCCTGATAACTCTAATTCAGAAGTTCTGTATAGATCAATATCATACATAAGTTATACTTCAGATAATATAGCCAAAATCTTAAATAGCATTCCTAACTTAAAATTGCCTTCAAATGTAAAGAAAATATTAAATCTATTTGCTCATACACTAAAGACAAAATTGAACAAAATGTCGAAAAGTGGCATCTATAAGTTATCATGTGGAAATTTTCCAGTGACGTATGTTATGAAAACGGTGAGACCGTTGGAAATACGGATAAAAGAACACCTGTCGATCGATAAATCTAGTTTTGGTCGTCAAATATACGAGACCAATCACACTTTTTGCCCCAAAGAGATAGTTGGATCTTACATAATATGATACCTAGTAATAACCGAGGAAGAACGGTCCTTACAAAAGATCATATGGCGATCTGATCAGACACACTCTCTCGAAATTTATACACCGTAACTTACAGTACCTACTGCTTCTGCTAGTTTTCTTGCCACAAGACGTACGTGTTCAAGAAGTGGCACATATTCAAGCGATTTTCCCGACATATCTTCTATCATTTTACAGGAATTTCATGTCGACGGCTTTTACACATGTGGTTCTACAATAGAAGATATCAAAGGAATTAAATCACTTACTTCTGAATTTTTATCTTAAATCTTTTTATTTTAAACTTTTACAATCAAAATAATGTTCCTTTGGAAATTGGAACTGACAATATCATAAAAACTTTAGGCTTTTTGTGGAGTCCAAAATCTGACGCTTTTCATTTTAATGTTCAACCAATAGAGCACAAATAATATAAAGCTACAAAGAGACTTCTTTTCACTGTATTGAAAATATATCATTCCTTAGGTTTGCTTTTGGATGTAATTATAATAGCTAAAGTTATCCTCCAAGATTTGTGGAAATTAAAAATTTCCTGGGGCGAAGTCGTTCATATGGATATCTTTACGAAATGGGTTATATATCAGACTCAACTCGTTAAACTTAATCAGTTACTTCCTAGGCGCATCAAATTACAAGTCAATTCAACTACAATGGCTTTTCATATGTATCCACTACCGTATTGAAAATTTTCGTTGTCCGTCTACTTTGCTCCAAAACCAGAGTAGCTCCTTTAAAACACATCCTCACGGTACCGCGTCTAGAACTTTGTGAAGCTCTATTGCTCGCTGAGCTGATGGGCAAGGTAAAACAACACATGCAATTACACTTCGAAAAAATTACTTACTGGTGCGACTCCAAAATTGTTCTAGGATGGATAAAGACTGCTCCGAATTTGTTGAAAACAAAGACAAGATCAAATTGAGAAATTTGTATAAATTTAAATAATTTAGTACGTTTAAAATAATTTAATTTATTCTTCAACTAAAAGTACGAATAAAATAGTGCATATTATGTCTATAGTTGCCGTAAATAAATTAAACCGGGTTAATTTTTCTATGCACACCAGATAAAATGTCACTGAACAGCACTGGTTCCGTTTAAAACATGGCTGATTCCGTCTACGCGAACGAGATGCGCGTACAACTTATTTTTTTCAAGCAGAGTGGGTATTCTGTTCTGTCTTCGTAATCTCTGCTTCGTATACATCGAGCAATTCCATAGTATATAACATGATACTATGATTAAGAAGACAAGATATTGCGCATAAGTCGTGACGTAATTGGAGAGCTGCACGTTCGTAATGTCAGTTTTTTGTATGTGTCAATAAATAATCTTTAATAAATAGTTTGGAGATATCCTTTTGTGTACGATTATTGTAATTATTAAACCTTTTTTTAATATTATTATTTTGCTAATCGAATAATTTCATCACAGAATGCATAAAAATCCCATTTAACTTTAACAAGAATTCAAATTCTGCTCTCCAATGACGGCATGCGCGAACACGACCGATTTTGTGCTACGGGAAGATCCTATCTTGTTATTCATAGTATCATGGTATATAAAAAAAATTCTTGCTCGGTTTCTTATTCTGTGGTATGGCATATTTTCAATCAAGATTTTGACATTTGTTTGCCAATGAACCACAGAACACTAATAAGGCTGAAGAAAATGAAGTGAAATCGCTGTCACTGTCATATAAAGGTGTTTTCTCACAGCATAACTTCAGCAACTGTCAAAGTTTATTTTAACTAAAAATTTTATATTGCGTTTATTTTATTATGGCAGTATACTAACTTCTCAACTTTCAACAAAATAATGGAGAAATTACCAGTAGAGGTTATTGAAAATATTCTCACTTTCAAGAAAATATCTATTGAAGATGTGGTACATTTTTCTCTAACTTGCCATTATTTTCATAATATTGTAACTAACAACAACAAAATCTGGAAAACTAAGCTGTTTCAGAAGTAAGTAATTATGATCTCATGTATTTTAAAACTTAAATTATTTTTGTAATATTGGCATTTCAAAAAATGCTTGCATTCAATATTGTATAATAAAGATGGCTTGATATGAAAAAAATTGCCATTGAACCGGCATTTTGCAACATAAAAATATTAATATTTACTTATCTTTCATATGATCTAAATATATCTTATTAAAATTTCTGTAGTTGTCTAGTTTTATGAGTACCAGAATAGTGTTTTATACTTATCATTTATATATGTCAATTAGAGAAGTATTTTCCTAATTATTTCCTTTATCTATTAATATGTAATTTTCCTATTGTATATAATTAAGTACAGTAGTACTTGTATACTATCTAAATCTATTCCTAGTAATAATCAAAAAGTAACTTTGTAAAAGTAAGTTTTTGGTTATCCTGTTCTCCTCAATGATTTCTTTCAATTTGTGACTTATTTTTATCAAAATATGTGATAAATTAAAATATATAATTGATAATTTATAGACTGCCAGTTTAATATTCTATAAACTGCTTTTATAGAATATTATTCTGCCAGAATAATATTCTAGTTTTACAAATGACAATACAATTTTAAAGTGAAATTTTGTTGTTCCCTGGATAATAAAAATAGCTAATATAGTCAGTTTGCTAATCCCAGTCCCAACAGTCTTGTGAATTTAGTAATTATTTTTTGCGAAGTTAGTTATACTTTGATAGACTAGAAGTAGTCTATCACATGTAGTTTATTAACAAAATAAAACAAAATATTGTTACACTTCTTTTAAATCAACTTTTATCAGAACATCAATAATATTACAATGACAACTATAAACTTCAAAACTCAAAATAGTACTGCTGGCCTAAACTGTCAAAAACATCTGTTTATATATATTTTCTGAGGTTCTAAACTTCACTATAGAGCGTTTCACTTTAAGAAAATAACATTGCGGAGATAGGGCCATGTATTTCTTATGGACGATAGAAGCGCAGTGATGCCACGATGAACGCAAGCACGATTCAGGGTTGTATAATTTGTATTTTCGTTTTCACAGACATGAATTAAATTAATGTTTTTTAACGTAATTGACTAAAAGTGCCCATTCGAAACAAGAGATGAAAAGTAGGGAAAATGATTTTAATTAAATAAATAGTATTAACAAAAGATAATGTTGTTTTATCTTATTTTAATTATAGTAACGACAGTTTATTTGTTTTTCGGTAAGAATATCATATACCATGAATCATAGAAAATATTGCTTAGTTAAATCATACACTTTGCCGGCTATTAAAGATTTAAAAGCAAATAAACGGAATGCATATATCTAATTACTAATTGCAACTTAAAATAATATGGTGTGCGTATGTCAGCGATTTTATGTCGTTCTCTGAGACTGCATAATGATAATAAGGCTTTGTGGTTCTTCAGTTGTTATTCTGACTTTACAGTTAAATGTTAATTGAAAATGGAAATTCGAAAAATATATCGACAATCTAGTAAACCTCATGCCTGAGAGTTTTGGCAACACTGATCTCCATAAGCCTAATGTTATTTTCTTAACGTGGAACGCTCTATAGACATTTCATGAATTTTCTATGTCATCTTGAATGTCCTCGAACTACTTTCTTTTCATCAAGGGGCTTTTTCTATGTGGGATAAATCTTATGGAACTTTCGTAACAATATTTTGAGGAAATTAATGTTATAAAGTTAGGCAGTCAATCAGAAAAGGTTAAGACAATGCATCATACTTGTTATTTTTGTCTGATAGAACCAACAGAACCTTTGATTTTTTATCTTACAAAATGAGTATAATTCCCTATGGAAAGAAGATTTAGCATAGCAAATAGTAGTAATTTTCCAACAATTGATGCTGTTATGCTAGGCAAATTTGTGTCAAATTGTTATTTTTGCTCATTAAATTCGGCAATGTTGAAAATTTCCATATGTAAACAAGTTTAAAGTTAATTTAAATTATTTATATTTTAATAGAACTATGGTTAATAACAATATTATCAGTTCAAAATGCACCTAATATCTCAAGAACCTATGTTTAATAGCCTCTATTGTGTCAATATGACATTGAAAGTAGGATGACCAAACTAGACAACAATATTCTAAGATGGGTCTTACAAGGCAACAATAAACACTAATCTAGTTGTATTTATAGAAAAATACTTACAATTTCTTGTGACAAAACCAGGTAATTTAGAAGCCTTTATGGATATTAAGTTGATATTATACTCCACCAAGGAAAGCTTTTCATCTAAAGTAAGTCTTTAATGGAAGAGACACACTTAAGAGATTGCTCATCAATGAAATAAGTTGTACCAATCCTGATCACCTTTCGGTTAAAACTAATATAACACTTATTACCATTTAAATGAAGACCATTTCTACTACCTACTCCAATTGTATAAACGGTCAAGATCAGCTTGTAAAAAAGACAACTGATCTCAAAATCTTAAATAACCCTACAGAACTTTAAGTCATCAGTAAACATCAAATACTGACTGCTTAAAAAACAGCTCACAATACCATTAACAAATATGTTGAAAAAATAGGTGATATGTGTCTCCCTGCGGAACTCCTGAGGTGACCATTATTTACTCTGAAATATTACCAGCAACTTTAACTCTTTGACTACGACCTGACAGCGAATTTTTGATCCATTCAACAAACTGCACATAAAATCCCGCAGAAACCAATTTGCAAAAAAATTTGATGATCAACTTTAAATTTTTTTTTAAGAAAAAAATGGTACGCAACTGATATATTTTAAATTAAAAATTATCTTTTTCGTTTGTTTAATACATTTTCAAGAACTATCTAATACAGTAACTTTAAAGCAGAACACTAACAGAAAGTAACAGTTATACAATTTTTAAAATAGGCGTAAGCTATAAAAACATGTTAAAAATTACCTCCCTTAGATGTGACACAAAATTCAATTCAGCCTTATTATTTGTCATATTTGCGCAAGTATTCCTCATGTATTTCAGCTGGCTATAATTCGATTCCTCCGGTTATCAACATTTTCGGGGGGAGTGGAATAAACTAAGGACTTAAGAAAATCACAAATACAAGAATATAGAGGATTTAAATCCCGTGATCAAGCAGACCAATGTGTTGTATTTGAATATACTGTATCTGGAATTTCACACATTAATGCTAAAATGGGATGGTGCACGTTTATGCAATTTTTTTCTTATCTGTAGAGGAATTTTTAAAAAAATAATAGATAACTCTTCCTGTAGGAAACTAAGGTAAGATTCCCCTGTTATTCATTGCTGGAGGAAATGTGGACTGATTAAATGATCATCAATTACTCCAAGCCATATACATATAATTTACTAAAAACTGATGCTGAAAATGAACTTTAAAGATTCCAAGTGAATTTTCCTCAGCCCATAGGTGATTGTTATGGAAATTTTCATATACAATGCCATACAAAGCTGTAATAAAAATTATACTGAAATGATGCCATCTTCTGAAGTAAAATGTTCCGGAAGCAAACAGGGCCCCCGTTCGGATTTCTGGGTGAGGACTATTTCAAGGGGAACACCATTACAGGTTATAAAAATCAGGATAATAGCGTCTTGGAATCTTGGAAGTCTTACATTTAAGAGTACAGAGTTGGTAGATGGAAGCATAGAAAAAGAGCACAAATTGCTTGAATTGCAGTGGTATGTAGGGAAAAATATCACTAGTAATTAACTTGGTATCATTGCTGATAGAGAAATAAAAAAAATATAGTAGAAGTTCTAAGAATGAGTGATAGAATGACAATGAAATTTGTACTTGATAATCATCATCATAGTCATTAACACATTGGCATATGTGTTGTGGTTCATCATTGAGCTTCAACAGCTCGGGTAGTCCGATCAATGATATTTTTCCATACTGCCTCAGTATACTGCTTGTTGAGAAGCTTTTTAGTGACGTCTGCCCATCGCTGTGGAGATCTGCCGCGTTGGCGTTGACTATGAGGCCTTCCTTGGACCAGCAACCGCTCCATTTTATGATCACTTCGATGGATATGAACAAAGAACTTTAAAATTCTAGAGTTAACTAGAGAGACGCTGGTTGGGTTTAATTTAATCTAGAACCGAGATGTTCGTATGGCGAGCCGTATATGGAATTCGAAGCAGTCGTCTCTATGTCCACATTTCAAAAGCGTCTATGCGTCGTTTGATTATTTGACTGTCCATGTTTCGCATGCATAGTAAAATATGGAAAAGACCAGAGTACTATTGTACTTGATAAAGAAGTGTTAAATGTTGTGTGTGTATGCTTCTAAAAACGGTTTAGGTCAGAATGAAAGAAAAGCCTTCTATGATCAATGAAAAGATGTACTAAGTGAGATTACATGAGACAAAGAGAAAGAGAGAGAGAGAGAGAGAGTTATAATACATGGAGATTTTAATGAACATAAGAGAGGATATGAAGCAATAGATGGAGGGCTAGGCTTTGAAACTAGAAATGAAACTCTAGATGATATGCTGGATTTAGAAAAACCATTAAATATGGCGATTGTTCACACATTCTTTCAAAAGAGATAAAGGCAATTTAACACATACAACAGTGGACAAAAAAACTTCCAAATAGATTATTTTATGACAAGAAAAGAAGATATACCTACGTGAATGTAAGGACCGCAAGGTAGTTAGTGAAACTGTGAGCCAACATTATAAGTTGCTTGAAACAAAATATAGAGGACCACAAAAACAATCAAGTGGTTGATGTAAAACATGAGATCGAAGGCTAATTCAGGGCTAAAATTGTAGAACAGAATCTGCTAGAACATGGAAGGAAGTTCTAATACAATTTGGAGGAATATGGTCAGTATTATTAGAAATACTATTGAAATACTTAGAAAAACCTCAGAAAAGAAATTTGAAATAATGAGACCTGGTAGTGGTCAAACGAAGTTAAAAAAAAATAAAGGAAAGAGAGTTATATAAACACTGGCAAAAAATAGGTTGTACACAGATCTTCAAAACTATACAGTCATCAAAAAGGAAGAGAAAGTAGTAGTGGCAAAAGTTAAAGCAGAAGCTTATACAAATCTATGCTTCTGATGCCAAGGAAGGTGAAACAAAGATATGTAAAATAGCCAAACATAGAGATAAGACATAAGATTTTAATCAGATTAGATGTATCCGAGATGAAGATAATAAAATACTAGTTCACGAAAAGAATGTCAAAAAGCCATGGAAAAAGTACTTTGACAGTTTATTAAATGAAGAGTTTATTTATTAATGGGAGAACCCCTTTGTACAATTCAATTTCAAATATAAATCTAAACAATCCTAAACTAACTATGTCAAACAGTTATCAAAATAATAAGCAGCAACAACATAAATAACTATATCATAAAAATGAATACATTGAAAACAATAATATGAAATCTACAAATCATTTAAAGCTAGTTGACTGCTATGCTTAAAAACGGGCAAAGATATTTCAATAAAACCTACACTCTCATCACTGAATCCATTGGCAAGTCGGGAGAGACATGTCACTTGACTATAAAAACCATAGTGCTGTGATATGGGATATCAAACAAGCAAGTATTTCTGGGAACCCTATTAAGTATTTTAAAGGAGGACAGCTCAAGTAGGGTAGGGCAACAAATGTGGCAGATAACAGCTTAAAAAGAAGTATTTCATCTGATACTATAAAATAAATCTTTGATGCCCAATAAAAGAAAAATTGGAATAATGAAATGTCGTCGTTAATAGTAATTTGCTGCAAAGTAAGCAAAGTAATTTAAAATTTGATGACCAGTCACATGCGAAATTTCTGACTGCAATAAAAGAAAAAGAGGTATACTCAAAAGGTTACGAAAGAATAGGAGAAAAGCATTTTTAAAAAACTAGCATACATACCTTACGGTGATAAAAAAACATAATAAAACTATTTATAAAAACTATAAAACCTTATTTACAGACAAGACACGCGATGAATTTATGACCTTTTCGTTGTGACTCAAAATAAACACACCTCCCGCTTCCCTGATTTTTTACTGAGGCTTCACGAATCAAATAAGTAAGCTAGTGAAGGCCTTTGTTGCCAAATGTAAATTTTTCCGGAAATATTAACAATTTGTAATACGTGGCGTCTTTTTGACCACGTAGCGACTAGTTAAGGGTTAATAATGAGTGAGCGTATATATTAATCTGACATTTCGGGTTGAAAATGTCAGTTAAATGTATATATATATATATATATATATATATATATATATATATATATATATATATATATATATATATATATATATATTGTGACAATTAGGGTTTATAGAAAATAATTTATAAGTTATATACTACATAATATTAGATATTTGGTTGTTTTAAATAAGTTATATACTAGAGAATTTTATGAAAATTATTTATGTGAGGGCATTTTAAGAAATTAGCATATAATAATTGTAAAAAGTTGTATTTTAATATTGTAAATATATATAAGTGAGCCATGTGCATAGGCAACCAAAAATACTCTCGGAGTAATTTGACAGATAGAAATTAATCATAAGGGAATATAAAGTGGGGTTATATAATATATTGTTTGAAATGTGTATTTTATTAAATTAGAGTGTTAGTTACTAATTTGAATGTTTATTCTGATCTGAAAAGCCTAAATGTAAACAAAATTATTAATAGAAAAGAATGGAATTCTCTGGATCTCCGGAGATGGCCATGTTTGCGAAATGGTTTGTTCCAGAAAATTCAGACATGTATTAAATAGAACTGAACAGAACATGATATATACCCGTGATTTGGATTCAAGATGGCAGTTTTAGGGAAGTTTTTAGTCAGAAGTCAGGCCAGTTTATTATGAAAGTTAGTAGAGTGAAGTAAATTGTTCAGAATTTTCAAGACAGTCAGTGAATCAGTTACAAATAGTCAAATTGTTTAATATAGTGAGTTAAATGAAGATTAAAAATTATGCATATAATTTAATGCACATTTATAATTATACACAAATAATTATTGAAGATAAAAAAAGGTATATTGGAAGAAATTAAATTATATTATGGTTGGAGATTGGTATAAATCAACTTATAATAATTGGATATTGGTATATTGAAAAGAAGAATAAATATAAATGCTGTTTGCTGGTTTGGTTGGTGGTGTATAAATGCTGGTGAAGAAAACTATATCTTAAATTGGTAGAAGCTGATAATTGGAAAAAGTAATTTCACAAAAAAACAAGGATAACTGAAGTACGAAGACATTCAGTGGTGATTAGAATCTATATACTTAGTGGAAAACATTTCATTTAGGCATTCAGTGAAAGAAAGGTACAAAATTTTGTTAATATAATTTAGTTAGTGTCATAACAATTTCAATTTTGAAGATAGTTTGTTTAAATTTTAGATTGTCTATAGAATTTAATTAGTTTTATAAGAATATCAGTTTAAAGATAGTTTATTTTAAATTTACATTGACTAGGTTAGATATATATGTGTGTTTCATAATAGTTATAATAAAGATAATTTAAAAAAGTACTTACAAGCTAATTCTTTGAGAACCGCGATAAAAACCCTATATATTCTAATATTAAAAATACTCATTGCTCATCATTCAAACAAAAAACACATCATAACAATTTGGCACCCAACGCGGTGGCTCTCTATTTAAAAGAATTAGTTTGGGAAGATAAGTGCTCTCATATAATTAAATTAATTATCAGTAGAAAGGAAAAATTATAGATTTTATTTTTAATTATATTTGAACAAGTAAAGTCTCAAAATGTCTCAAGGAAAGAAAGGTACAAGAAGCAAAAAGAATGAAGAAGATGTGGAAGTAGAAACACAACCTATACAAGAGGAGAGTTTAGTTCAAGTTCCACAAGATACTGCAGAAATGAATCCAGAAAGAGAGGAAAATGTCAATATGGCAGCTTTGATGTCATTAATGATGCAGATGAACAAGACAATGGAAGAGAATACGAAAAAAATGGAAGAGAATTCAAAAGAAGTCAAAGAAGACATAAAAAAAATAGAACAGAAAATGGAAGAGAATACGAAAAAAATGGAAGAGAATTCAAAAGAAGTCAAAGAGGACATGAAAAAAATGGAACAGAAATTGGAAGAGAATTATAGAAAATTAGAAAAGAAAATAGAAGATAATAATAATAAAATTGTAAAGCAAATAGAAAAACAAATGGATAAAAAACTTCAAACTGCAAAAAAAAAAGTAGCAAATGAAATAAAAAGTATACGGAATGACTACAAGAAAAGGATAGACAATGAGAGGACAGAAGTAAAGAGGATTATTCAAGATAATAAAATAGATATAGAACAGAAAATAGAGTTACAGAAATGTAACTTAGAAGTAAAAATTAACGAAGACAGGAGAAACACAGAAGAAAAATTAGACGATATACAACAAAATATCCAAATAAATAGTAATCAAATAAGAAATGTGGAACAGAGAATAGATGATATTTCACAAATGAGAGACATAGGGAGACCTTACTTAAATTTAACAAATGAGACTGGGATTAAATTCTCTGGTAATATAAAAAATTTGCATCCTAGAGTATACATAAATAGTTTAAAACATAAATTAAGATTTGTGAATAATATTAATGATATTAAAGATTATATTAGAATGACATTAAATGACAATGCAGCAACTTGGTTTGCTAGTATTGAAAATGATTTAGATAACTTTCAAACATTTGAAAATAAATTTTTAAATTATTATTGGGGTGAATTAGAGCAAGCAAAGTTTAGAGAAATTCTATATTTTGGAAAGTATAATCAAAATTTAAAATCAAATATGGTAGATTATGCATTGAAATTGATAACAGTTGCAAAATATTTAGAACCACCACTTAGAGAGGATGAAACAGTCTTAAATGTATCTAGACATTTTGATGTTGATGTTGTGCAAACCGTAACTGTACAAAATATTCAAACAATAGATAGTTTTATTAATTTTATTCAAAGAATACAAAGAGGTAATATGACAAGTAATAATAACAACAGAAAAAACAATAATAACTTTCAATATAATAAAATTGATAATCAACAATATAGACAATCATATAACAATAATACTAGGTATGGTAATAATTTACAAAATTTTAATAATAATAACAGTAATCAAATTAGACAGAATTGTAATAACAATAGTAATTATAATAGACAACATTTTAATAACAGTACTAATAATAATAGACAAGATTTTAACAATAGAAGAAATACAGAGCGACCTAACTATAACAGACAGGTAAATTGTGTTCGAAGGAATAGAAGCTGCGAAGACAGGGAACGAAATAGTACAAGGCAAGAAAATGTGAGTAGAAGTCATAGTAGGGAAAGACATAGGACATCAGATCCAAGTGGTCAGATACAATCTGACAATTCTAATAATCAAAATTTTGTGCAGTAAACTTTCTGAATTACAAGTTAGGCCATTGCTATTATGAAAAACCTTCTGAATTTATTTCTCTAGATGAAGATAAAATTATTGACTCTATTAATTTAATTTATATAAATGCTTTGGCCAAAAATAAAATGATTAAAATTATGATAGATACTGGTTCAGAAAGTACTTTAGTCTCGGAGAATTTTATTTTTAATACATTAAAACTATCAGATATAATAAAGATTCCAAAAATTAAAATTATTGGTGCAAATAATAAGAAGTTGGGTGAAATTGATAAACTAGCCAATTTTAAAATTAATATTCTTAATAAAGAAATTAATATGCAAGGATTTATTGTCAAGGATTTATGTGTTGATATATTAATGGGAAATGATGAATTGGAAAAGAAGAAAGTAAAGATAGATTTTGAAGAAAAAATGGTAACTTTGGAAGGGCAAATAATTAAATTTATGCAGAAAGATGAGGTAGAAGAAGGAATAAGAGTTGATAGGATATTATTAAAAGAAAATAATGATGTTTATGAAGAAGAAATGTATTTTGATGATAGGGAAATGTCCCAAAAGAATGTAAAGAATAATTATTGTAGTGAATATTTAAGGAATGGAAATTTTAAGCAGATGGATGCCTACGAGGCGGAGTGCGTAAAATTGGAAGCAAGGAATAATGAGTACATAATGAAGAATAATTTTATTTGTAAAGAAGAAGATATAATGAAAGTTTTAAATTGCCCTGAAGAATATAAATCAATAGTCATTTCCATATTGCAGCAACACAAGGGACTTGTCAATAAAGAAAATAGAATTGCACAGAATTATATCCATAGTATAAGAGTTAAGGAGGAAAAAGATTTTAAAACAAAATCATACCCAATACCATATAAATACAGAGAAGAAGTAAACAAAACAATTAATAATATGTTAGAAGATGGGATCATTGAGAAGGCAGACACACGTTTTATTAACCCCATAGTAGTAGTACGAAAAAGATCAGGTGAAATCAGGTTATGTTTGGATGCAAGGAATATTAACAAGATTACTGAAAAGCAATTTGAAGCACCAATGAGTATAGATGGAATATTAGGAAGAATTACAGGAATGTCATTTTTCACTAAAATCGATTTACAGCATAGTTTCTGGTTAATACCTCTAGAAAGAAAAAGTAGACAGTATACAGGATTTCAGATAGATGGAGTAGTATATCAATTCAAAATAGTACCATTTGGACTTCAATCATCTTGCAGTGCTCTATGTAGATGTCTTCATGATATTTTGGATCAATATGAACATTTTGTAATTCACTACATTGATGATATATTAATTTTTTCTAAAACGGCTGAAGATCATGAGAAACACCTAAAAATTATAATAAATAGATTAGACAAAGTTGGACTAAAAATAAATCAAGAAAAATGTACATTTTTTCAAAAAGAAGTCATATATCTAGGTTATAAACTTAACACTAAGGGAATCGAAATGGATCCAGAACGGACACAAGTCATTCAGGAATATAAAACACCACACAATTTAAGAACTTTAAGAGGATTTATTGGAATAATTAATTATTATACAAGGATGATACCAGATCTAAGTATCAATATCATGAAGAGATTGAATAATGATTTCTATACCTTTAACACAAATATAATAACACTAATAACTTACTGATAGATCCATTTCATAGATAGATGGTAGATTTCTTTGTTGTGAATAAATTTGACATCATACTTGAATGAATTTTGTACATATGGAAATTGTTTGGTACCCTAAAAATCATAATTTGGGGTTAGATACAGAATTGATTGTGTAAATGTCTTTATAAAAAGTGTAAAACTTACCAATTCATATGGATAAAAGCCTGTTGAATGGAAATAATTCCTAGATTTTGTCTATAAATAAACAGAACACCATATCGATTATATTTTTAATTAAGGTTATATTTTATTCTCTGATATCGCATCCATTGCTTCATTTGACATGACAGTTTGACCATAGAATAGCCGAACTGTGATCCGTTGTTCTCTGCTTTAACATAGACAGCGAACAGGGATGTATTTAACACATTTTAAATAAAAAAAAATTTTGATTTATTAAATTTAATAAGGTATGAGAAAATTAATATTTAAAAAAATAATAAGTAAATTATTTATTTTAAATATTATTTTTGGGGTATTGTGACAATTAGGGTTTATAGAAAATAATTTATAAGTTATATACTACATAATATTAGATATTTGGTTGTTTTAAATAAGTTATATACTAGAGAATTTTATGAAAATTATTTATGTGAGGGCATTTTAAGAAATTAGCATATAATAATTGTAAAAAGTTGTATTTTAATATTGTAAATATATATAAGTGAGCCATGTGCATAGGCAACCAAAAATACTCTCGGAGTAATTTGACAGATAGAAATTAATCATAAGGGAATATAAAGTGGGGTTATATAATATATTGTTTGAAATGTGTATTTTATTAAATTAGAGTGTTAGTTACTAATTTGAATGTTTATTCTGATCTGAAAAGCCTAAATGTAAACAAAATTATTAATAGAAAAGAATGGAATTCTCTGGATCTCCGGAGATGGCCATGTTTGCGAAATGGTTTGTTCCAGAAAATTCAGACATGTATTAAATAGAACTGAATAGAACATGATATATACCCGTGATTTGGATTCAAGATGGCAGTTTTAGGGAAGTTTTTAGTCAGAAGTCAGGCCAGTTTATTATGAAAGTTAGTAGAGTGAAGTAAATTGTTCAGAATTTTCAAGACAGTCAGTGAATCAGTTACAAATAGTCAAATTGTTTAATATAGTGAGTTAAATGAAGATTAAAAATTATGCATATAATTTAATGCACATTTATAATTATACACAAATAATTATTGAAGATAAAAAAAGGTATATTGGAAGAAATTAAATTATATTATGGTTGGAGATTGGTATAAATCAACTTATAATAATTGGATATTGGTATATTGAAAAGAAGAATAAATATAAATGCTGTTTGCTGGTTTGGTTGGTGGTGTATAAATGCTGGTGAAGAAAACTATATCTTAAATTGGTAGAAGCTGATAATTGGAAAAAGTAATTTCACAAAAAAACAAGGATAACTGAAGTACGAAGACATTCAGTGGTGATTAGAATCTATATACTTAGTGGAAAACATTTCATTTAGGCATTCAGTGAAAGAAAGGTACAAAATTTTGTTAATATAATTTAGTTAGTGTCATAACAATTTCAATTTTGAAGATAGTTTGTTTAAATTTTAGATTGTCTATAGAATTTAATTAGTTTTATAAGAATATCAGTTTAAAGATAGTTTATTTTAAATTTACATTGACTAGGTTAGATATATATGTGTGTTTCATAATAGTTATAATAAAGATAATTTAAAAAAGTACTTACAAGCTAATTCTTTGAGAACCGCGATAAAAACCCTATATATTCTAATATTAAAAATACTCATTGCTCATCATTCAAACAAACAACACATCATAACAATATATATATATATATATATATATATATATATATATATATATATATATATATATATATATATATATATATATATATATATACGAGCTGTAAAAGTAGTCCAGAGATGGAAGCCCCAAGGAAACAGAACAAGAGGAAGGCCCCGTAAGAGATGGATAGACGACGTAGAGAGGGATCTTAAAACCATGAACATCAGGCAGTGGCGAAGGAAAGTATCCGACAGGGCAGAATGGAAGAACATTGTTAAGCAGGCCAAGACTCACAAAGGGTTGTAGCGCCATTAGAAGAAGAAGAAGATATATACATATAAATTTATAAGTAATACATAATTATGAAAAAAGTTTATTTGATATATCAATCCTATAATTTTTGATTGCCTTTCTAAAATGGTTTTAATTTAACATTTTTTATAATGTTCGATTACAAATTCTTTTGGATACAATTGGCATCGCTGCCCTAAAATCGCCCATAAGGATTGCATTGCCCTATGTTCCATCTACTGAAAAGTCAAGGTGAGGCAGTCTTTAGTAACACATTATTAGTATATTGAATGTAAGTTTAGTATAAAACAAAACATGATAGGCCCTGTTATGTACAAGAAAAATGTTTTGACACTTATTAAGCAATTTATTTGTTACAGATTTCCCCAATTGAGGAGCCTATTGGAAAGTAAACATATCATTTTCCAACATGAGGTTAAATATATTTATGAACTGAAGAAAAGAACTCGAGCTCTACTTGAGAAAATGCCCGCCAAATTTTACAAAAGGTATAATCTGAAAAAAGTCTCTTTATTTTTATTTAGGTTAGGTTTGGTTCAATATGACCTAAGACCTAAGTTGATAATGCTCAAATGTATTGAGTCTTATCCTTTCCAACTCTGGGCAGTTGCACATAAAGTGTTCCGCCGTCTCGTCTGCAATCCACTTTTTTTTTCAGTCCGATTGTATTCATGTGCTCTTCGGGCAACACTCTTCTGTTAGGAGACCTACGATAATTTACAGATCATTCCTATTCATATCTAGTAGATAGTAGTTTAAGACTCATTTGTTTGTATCCGTGGTTACGTTTCTCGGGCCTATGAATTTTTCTTTCGTCTTTTATGTATGGGAGTCATGTGGAACCAAAACAAACAGCTTCTTGTCCCGAGCAGGTTGTAACTGACCAAGAATTGTGTAGGATCTCACGATTTCAACTAGGCAAAGTACAAAAAATTGCTACATGGAATATGAGAAGATTATTTACAGCGGAAAAACTACAAAATCTCTTACGGGCGATGACTAAATGAACATCGATCTTCTCAGCATAAGTGAATTGCGATGGAAAGGCGCATGATCTGACAGCACCAGTGTAAAAACTCTTTAATACTTCCGATGTAATAGCAGAGATCCGAATCACAGACATGGAGTTGAAATATTGAAGTACTTATTCAACTGCTTGGAAAAGCTAACATAAACATCATCCTTGTTGACATCACTACGACAGACAGGTCAGAAGAAGAACTAGAGCGATTTTATCAACAACTAAGGTTGACTTATTAAGGTTGGGAGTCTTAAAGGTGACTAAAAGTCACGAAATCAACATAGTACTAGGAAATAATAACGCAAAAGTTGGAGAAGGAGCTATAGAACACGTAGAATCGGAAAATATGGCCTACGTGAGGAAAACGACAGGGCGAAAAGGTTGATACATTATTTGAAACAAAAATATCTAGTTATAGAGGGTACTTGGTATTAATTGCCCCCCATGAGACTTTATATTTATAAGTCGTAATTGCTATTACTAAGGTTAGGACTACATTACCTGGAATGAACTTCGACCATAACTCATAAGGTGTCAATATTAAAATAAGTTTAGCTACAGCTAAAAGAAGGAACCGCATGCCTTCATGAGTAGCATATAAAAAAGAAATAAACAGTAGGTTCTCTGATATAGCAGCTACAGATGGTATTGAAAAGATATAGACCACCATAAGTCATTTGAAGGTGCCAACACTTTTCTTCCCCAATATAAAACAAACATTAAAATAAGTAGATGATAATACAAATTTAGAGATGATGTAACAATGCAGGCAATGCAAAAAAGGAGACGTGGATGACTATAATTGTACTAGAGCCGAATACTTCTATACATTCAGCTACTCCTTTTATCCCCACAAGAAAACTATGGAAATTGTAGGATATTCAATAAAAAGTACAATACAGTCATAAAAAACGAGCAAAACGAACTAATAATAGATAAATCACGAAACGAACTCCGAAGATTTCTAATTGTCGAAACCAAATTCAGATTTTTGCTTTAATCTGTGCCTTCTAAGAATTGCAAGGCAAAACAGACGTTGATAAAGATGTAATTAGAGAAACGGGGAATCTAAAATTGCATTCCACAACATATCTCCTCAACTAAGCAAAAATCCTTGGCAAATTGGTTTCTAGTACTGATAAAGAGTATACCAAAATAAAAAAAAAGACAGTTAAGATTTGATTTCACGTATAGTGCCTCTGTATATCCGCTTATACGTCAAATCTTAACTGTCTTTCCTCTTATTTCGGTATACTCTTTATGAGTACTAGAAACCAATTAGCCAAGGATTTTTGCTTAGTTGAGGAGATATGTTGTGGAATGCAATTTTAGATTCCTTATTTCTCTAATTACATTTTTATCAACGTCTGTTTTGCCTTGCAATTCTTAGAAGGCACAGATTAGCGCAAAAATCTGAATTTGGTTTCGACAATTAGAAATCTTCGGATTTCGTTTCGTGATTTATTACCAGATGTCGCTATTGCGTCCATATCGAAGCCATTTTAGCGTTGCTTCTATTACGGCAGAAAATATTGTTTTCACGTTCAGAGCATCTGTAAATAGCCGTTCCGAAGATTCCTTTTAGGATGCAATACGTATAAGCGGATATACAGAGGTACTATACGTGAAATCAAATCTGAACTGTCTTTCCTTTTATTTCGGTATACTCTTTATGAGTACTAGAAATCAATTCGCCAAGGATTTTTGCGTAGTTGAGGAGATATGTTTTGGAATGCAATTTTAGATTCCCCATTTCTCTAATTACATCTTTATCAACGTCTGTTTTGCCTTGCAATTCTTAGAAGGCACAGATTAAAGCAAAAATCTGAATTTGGTTTCGACAATTAGAAATCTTCGGATTTCGATTATCAGATGTCGCTATTGCGTCCATATCGAAGCCATTTTAGAGTTGCTTCTATTACGACAGGAAAGATTGTTTTCACGTTCAGAGCATCTGTAAATAGCCGCTCTGAAGATTCCTTTTAGGATGAAATACCTATAAGCGGATATACAGAGGCACTATACGTGGAATCAAATTTTAACTGTCTCTCCTTTTAATAGTAGATACTGCAGAGATACTTACCTACTTGAAAAATTGACACAGAAAATTTGTTCAAACGATCATCGAACACAAAACCAGTCACTATTGGAATATCAGCTGAGTAGCCCAAGCATTTTGAAAACTAAAGAAATATCTATGACACTACTAAAATTAGAAAAAGTCCCAGATTGTATGTATGAAGAAATAATCCAGATCGTTAATGAAGACAATCTAGATGTTATCTAATTAACAATCTATATGATATAGTGAACTACTTTTCTGTAAAGACCACCGTCTTATAAGGCTAATGAACCAGTTTTTAAAACACGAACCAATGATAAAATATCTTCAAGAGTTGAATTATATGCTGAGTTGGATTAAATGCTAAGGATATAAGAGTTACCGCCAATCTGTATTGGAACCAGAGAGCATTTCTTCAAAACTACACCGAAACGAAAGATTTCTCAATGAAAATAAAAGAGAGTGAGGCAAAGTTGTATACTTTCTTCAATGTTGTTTAATTTATTCATACAGAGAGCATTTTCAGAGACAGTGGCAGACTCTAGTAAGGGTATTAAAGTGAACGACATATCTACTAAAATTAGGTATAACGACCATACAGCGATACTGGAAGATAACATCAATGTTCTTCAATGTCTTCCTAATCGTCTAACTATCACAAGTGATGCTTTTTGACAGAGAAAAGATCGAGCAAGTCGAAGAGTCGAAATACGTATGTTGATTGCTAAAGAATAGTTGAGATACAAGCTATCGGCCCTGTCCTCTAGATCGAAACCTAAATACTAAAGAATACCTCTCGCTGATTAGACAAACTAAAATTAAGTTGTACAACACTTTGATAAGACCAGAGCTGGCCATCGAAAGAGTCTTTCTCTTATTCTTCGTCTTCTTTTATTGCTGTATTTTTTATTTTATTATAATTGTGTCTTTAGTGGTTCTTTATTTCATGTGATATGATAAACAACGTCCACAATGTTTCAATATACTAACTATATTTTTCAAATGCTCTTAATAAATGAATGGATCTTATTCACAATAATACAAAAACAAAAGGAATAAGTTAACGAATGTCAAATGAACTGTCTCAAAATAAATTCGTTTCTGGAACGCATCTCAAAAATATCATGAACACTATTTTAAAGTCTTTTACTTTTAAGTGTGTAATTAAATTATTAAGTTATTACTATAATGGGCGCATTTGTAGATTTCAAAGAGGTCATTTGGCCGTATAGACATTTTCACACTGCGACTTGAAAGGCATTTTATCGACAATTAATTATATCTACGTTTTAGTACAAAAGATCTAGGCTTCGAAGATTACCTATTATTTGTTTGGCAGACCATAAAAATGTTCGTTCCTTTTGTATATTTGCAGAATTTTCATAGGCTTTGCTCACTTTACACAAATGATATAATATTAATGATTTTCTAAAGTGTAAACACGGCCACGGAGTTAAGTTACCTCTAACTCTCAGTGTATCTTTGTATAGGGAGCAGAATGTTGTAATAACCTTTTTTCTTGTCTTTGACTTAAGGTATTTTTCCAGCAGGCTGCACTAAGTTGCATGTACATACCCTGTACGATGCGACTTTTTGGGACACCGCAGAATGACTCGGGTTCAATTAATGGAATAATAGTTTTTTCCTTAGCAAGGTTGTTAGCAATCTCGTTTCCAGCAATTCCTCTATGACCCTAATTCATAAGAAAGTTTCTGTTGTATTTCTTTACTTAGGGGATTGTTTGCAGTTCTAAGTTGTTACGCACCCACATCTTGTCGACTTCAAAGTCCTTAGTGCAGCTTGGCTGTCAGAAGCAATAAATATTTTTTAGCCAAGTTATGGCGATTTTTCAGGTACTCTGATATTAAATTAATTACTCACTAAGATAAAATTAATTATTGTTTTGAAGCTACTTTCTTGTGGCATTTTAAAGTAATTACTATTTAAATGGGAATAAGCCACAATTAAACGTTAAAGTACGTTTATTGTTGTTTCAATTTCCACTTCGGAAATCGTTCTCAAAATACAAACATTAGTAAATTAAACAAATTTTTGTTTTTCTGTTACTTAGTGAAAAATTCTTGTAATAATTTAATTTTTATCTGACTCATTTATATTGACAATTCAGACAAACATTATACATTTTAAAGTAGACGACTTTAAAACGATATTGCCAATATTGTTGAGTTGCGCTCCTGGGACGACTTTACTTATAAGATAGTTCATTCGATTACATGAAATCAACTTTAACTTGAGAATATCCATCAGAAAAGATCATAGCATGTAATTCGTCTTTAAAAAGACAAATACATGCCATGATGACAGTCAAATTCTCCTGTTAGTGATTCCATAGTAAATTATGAGGGAAAAACCTCATAATACTATCCCGACATGGTAAGTATTTGGTCGTGCATTTAGTTTACTTTCAATAAACACCAAATTCTGATTTTATATGTTTGTTATTTAAAAAACATAAATGATGTATGCTCTATATGTTACTGACTTGCTAATAATGGTATTTTCCTTTTAATAATTTCCTCTTTCAATATGGGTAACCAGATCCTACTACATTCTGCCGAGGAATTTGAGACACAATTGGTCTCATTTAGTATAATTAGAGCAGCTTCTTTGATTTTTCTCTTTTTACCATCCGTTTCTATATTTGAATCATTCCATTGAATCCTATGTTCATTATCCCATGCGTGTTTACATATTTGAGATCTATCAAATTCTCTATTTTTAATATAAGATTGATGTTCACTTATTCTAAAATTTAATGATGCTGATCGCATTCACAAGGTATTTTATAAATGCAATTCTTTGTCATTTCTTGTTCATTGTTAGGTTTGGTTTTGGACAAAATAGATCTCAACGTGTTTGTTGTTTTGACTGTTGTTGAAATGTTGAATTTATTTCCTATCCTTTTAAGTTTTTCTGATAACCCTTTTATGTATGGTATTGTTATGTTCCTCGTATTATTCCTTGTGTATGCTGTAGGATATCGTTCTAAGTTGTTCTGTTCTATTCGATCGATTGTTGAAAATTCCTTATTTATAAACGATAAAGGATAATCATTTTTTAATAAAACAGATGTTAACAAATGTTTTTCCTCCAAGAACGAATTTTCGTTAGAACAAGTAATTTTGGCTCTATCATATAAGGATTTAATAATTCCCTTTTTAATATTAATATTGTGATTTGATTTGAAATTTAAATATCTGTTGGTGTGTGTTGGTTTTCTATACACCTGAGTCTCATATCCAGTATCGTTCTTAGAGATTAAAACATCCAGGAAAGGTAGTGTGTTATTATATTCCTTTTCCATGGTAAATGTTATTGTCTCTTCTTTATCGTTTATATCATTTAGGAATGTGTCCAACAACTCTGATCCATGAGGCCATATTTAGAATACATCATCTACATATCTCCACCATACTGTGGGTTTTACATTTTGTTTAGAAATAATATTTGTTTCAAAATCTTCCATAAATATATCGGCTAATAATGGAGATAAACTAGAGCCTATTGCTAGACCAAAATTTTGTTTATAGAATTCTTTATTTAGTTGAAAATATGTATTATTAGTACATAATGTTAATAACTCCATTATAGCTGATATGTTTAGTTTTGTTCTAGTTGTCAATGTATCATCATTCTCTAATTTTGTCTACTTTAAAACGTATAATGTATGTCTGAATTGTCAATATAAATGAGTCAGATAAAATTAAATTATTAGAAGAATTTTTCACTAAGTAACAGAAAAACAAACATTTGTTTAATTTACTAATGTTTGTATTTTGAGAACGATTTCCGAAGTGGAAATTGAAACGTCAATAAACGTACTTTAACCTTTAATTGTGGCTTATTCCCATTTTAATAGTAATTACTATAAAATTAATTAATTTGGTTTTCAACACAATAGAACAAAATAGTATATTTTATAAATTGTGTTTGAAAAACACATTTTGTTTACACAATAAAATGGTTTTACTAAGCTCTAAATATATGTTAAACAAGCATTTTTATGTTTCTAGGTATGAAATCTCAGACTCGGATCTATATGAGTGGAGCAGTATTTTACTTGAAAGAGAAGAAGTATACAAATGTCTTGTAACAGATTTAATGGAGATTGTAAATACAGATGTTTCCATCAAGAGTATAGAAGTGGTACCATTAAAGTAAGATTCTTTTTTTTTTCTTTCTGAAAATAAGTCTTCCATTTAAACCAGTGGTTTTCAAACTTATTTGGCCTATTGAGTCCTTTCAAGAAATATTACCTATCGCCCTCTGGAAATTAATTTTTTTTTTATTTTAAGAGCGTTTTTTTTTGTTAGTAAATAGGATACGGCACTGAATCCACGTTCTAATAAATATGATGGAGCAAATGCAATTAAAAATTTTTAAATGACAGCTCATATTTCAGCCTCTCCTATATCTCCTTTTATAGCCAAAGCTGTTGGTAGCTGCTTTTGAATTTAAATTTCAATTCATCATTTGTAGTTAATTCTTCGAGAGAATCCGACTGCTCACAATAATAAAGTACATATGTCTTCATCTTTTTTTCTGCTCCTGAGAAGTTTGGGAACTGGCTGAATTCTTCTCGTTCAAAGTTTCATTTGTACAGAAGAAGTTTTGTTACAAATGCAGAAATAACAGATCTTGTTTTTGTTAAATTAATTCCATCACGTTTAAGCTGAAGATTGATTTTATCAAAATTTTGAAGCAAATCTGTCAAGTAAGTGATGCCACTTTTGGATTTAATTATTGATTGTAAAGCATTATTTTTATCTTTCAAGAACTCCAGCACCGTGTTCACTGGCACCCTTTGACAACCTACGAATTTCTAGGTTGTATACAGCAGGAAACTTTTAAATTATTCATCGTTTTCAATATAAAACCGATTAAATAATCTGTTATTCAATGATTTACTTCTGATTTTGTTGACAGCTTTAATTAAAATTGTAAGGCATGTTATGTAGGCGTTCACTTAAATTTTTAACAACTAGATGTTGGCGAGGCATGATACAGTTACAGTGTAATATAAATGCATTCGATCTTCTTTTTCAATATCCAAGAAAAATCTCTGTACCAACCTACCATCGTTGGCCCATCTATGGCTACTGATAAGATATTGTTTGGATGTATTTCTTTTTCTATAAAAAAATCATCCAATGCATGAAATGTTGATTGCCCTTAGAATCAGTTTGTAAATGTTTGTAAATAATTATTCTTGGTAAATTTGTTCTTCCTTTATGAACCGCATGTAAGCTAAAAGTAAAGCTTCATTTCCTGGCTAAGTTGACTTATCAAGTTAAACAGAAAACCGATATGTTTTTAAGTATTCAGACAATAAATCTTCAATATTTGGAGTCAATCTTCAATATTTATTTCTTCTTTGCACTGTCTTATTTCTCAACGGAATTTTTTTGAAACTATCAGATGCTGGCTTGTGTAACAGCAAGCTTCCTTTCCTGCTAAAGTTGACTTAGTTGAACAGAAAACTGAGTTACTTTTAAATATTAATACAATACATCTTCAGCAGGTATAATTAGGTTTTCCCGATTTGGCAATAATTAACAAAATCTTGTGAGAAGAAAGCAAGCCAACACGATCTTGTCGATTCTTTGATAAATTTTTCTTTTAGTCTTCGAAAAAAGATAAATCCTTATCTTTTTTATCTCCATGAATGTTCTTGTAGAAGGCTTCATAGCTTCGTTTGATAAAACTTTCTGGTAAATGAGGCACATCGGCAATGTATAATTTACATGCGACTCTATGAAGCCATATTTGAAATATTCGATATTATATTGTCTACATTTTTTCCTTGGTTGAGCCATTATTATCTGTAGAAGAAATAACATTGTTATGGAGAAATTTTTAATTAATATTTTTTTTGTTAATTTTTTGAAATATTTGTGTAAAAAACAAACTAAAATGGATACTAATGAAATATGCAAATAAACATGATTTACGGAAAATCTCCTGGCTCATAGAATGTTCCAAAACCAGCTAGTAGTACTGCCAGTAGTCAGTATAGTTGCGGTAAGAAATATAGTAGAATACTCAGATTTGTAGGTTTTAATAGTTCCGATAGTAAGATATAGGTGACTGGTTAAAATATCTAAAACCTTAAAGAAAAATTAAGCGTAATGAGAAGAATACATAAAAATCAATTTTTCTTAATTTTTGCTCCTTTCTTTTATGTTTTTACTGTCCTCACAGTAATTCTTGCTCTTTAAGTAATTTGGAGTGTTTTTTTTTTTATTTTAGCACACCAGGAAATAAGACGTTCCAGTATTATGCCAATAAAGTACTCAGATACATACGACAGCATCATCTTTCCAAAGTTTGGAAGGAATACATATCTTTACCACCATCCAGACAAATTCTTGAAGTAGGTGCTGTGTTTGTTGCTCAGTGGTGTCAACCAAATGTTGAAGTGACTGTTGAGAATATAGGCCACAGATTAGATATGATAGCTGAAGAGGTTAAGTCTGCATTGCGAACAGTATATCCCGAGCATCCGATATTTAAAGTAAGAAGCATGTTATATTATTAAAAATATGTATTATACAGTTATTAACTACCGAATGTGTAAGAATTTAGTATTTTAAAAGGTTCTCCTTTTAGACCTTCTTAGTTTAATATTATATTTTAGTGTACTATACTTTAATTGCACTAATTTCCTATTCCACGAAGGCATATCTCTATTGACGACTTTATTCCTGATTGACAAGCTTTCCCATATCATTTTATTATAGTACGATTCAACTTGAGTGGGACTGTTTCGAGTTCCTCTGCGGTTTCAATTGTATAATGAACGTCTTCAACATCTGAGTCATTTGTCTTCAGTCATTTGTAATAGGTACTCACCTAGTTTGTTTGTGTCTGTACTGCCTCATACAGTATTGTGGGAATTTGTGACATCCAATAATAAATTCTGGAGTTCTGTTGCACCATCCAATAATAAGTTCTGTTCTTTCTGTTGCACCAGCCAATGAGGTTTCTTAATTTTCTTTAGCGGATGATTATTTTCGTCGCCGGGAAAGTAAGCAGAGTAACCACTATAATCTGCATTTTATTTCTTTCGGTGGGAATTGCTACTTTCGCTGTTTTAAGATTTTTAGTAATGCATTTAGGACAGAGCTAAATTTAATCAAGTGTGATATGAGCAGACATGCTCTTGGCATATCATGTATTTTTGAATAAATAAACTGAAGTTTATCCTTATATTCGGTACTATGGCTTGGAACGGGATTCTGTTCTGTAGTTTCCTGGTTTTCCTGAGTGAGTCTGCGCTGTTCCTTTAACTTGCGTGTTTCGTTTATTTTATCTTGGCTCATGGTAGTCCATTATGAAGTCCTTCGTAAGCCATGGCTCTGGAATTAGTCCAATATCGCTTAGGTTTATACTGAAGCTCCTGCTCAACACACTGTATGCAGCTTTTCAATGGTGCGCATTCAGTTCCAGAAACCTAATAGGTTTTGTGAAACCTAATAGGTTTTGTGAAACCTAATAGGTTTTGTGAAACCTAATAGATTTTAAACACTTAACTGTTTACTTCCTTGGAAATACTATGACTATTCACCCAATTTTTTTTTTATTTGATCGGGCTGTATAATCTTCCTCCACGAATGCCTTCTACTTCTCTCAACATCGTATGTTCTTAAGCCAGGAGCTCTGTCTACGTCCTGGTCCTCGTCTAACTTCGATCTTACTCTGTATTATGTGTTGAATGAAGTGATATCTATCTTATCTAATTATATAAACAAGATAGGCAGTTTTCGACTTCACGTTCCCTGCTCATCGACGCAATACTTCCATGTTTCCAAGGTATCGGCAGTTCAAGGCATTCGTAACATTCCTCGAGATACCTACATTTCAAATAGCTTAAGTGTATTCAGACTGCTAACTTTTAGAGTTCACTCTTGAAGTGAATACAAAAGTATGAAATATATGTAGCACTTTTCAATATTGTTTCTTTGTAAATCGAGCGATCTATCGCTTTGGAGGCTAGGAATTTTTAAAAAGTTTGATCTGCCTATTTCAATCCGCGCTCTGATTTCTAAGTCAGGATTAAGATTGTTAACTGCCCAGGTACTTGAACTTAAATTTTTTCTGTTCCGTATTCATTTACGTGTGCTGGTTGATTTGAATTTCGATTTCCCACCAATATCTTCGTTTTCGTTATTAATTTTAAAGCCTAATAGATCTTCTTCAGTTTATATTTTGTTAAAGTAAACGTTGCAAGCTCTCGGAACCGTCTGCAATTATAACTGTGTCCTCGTACTATGTTAAATTATTGATCAATATTCCATTCAATTTTATGCCATCTTCTGCGTCTTTGATTACGTTTTGGGATACTATATCAGAGTACATGCATGTTAACAAGCATGAAGCCCAGTATACAATATTTTGTGACTATACATTCAATAGGTACAGCTTTTGTTTGGCTATTTTCGAGCTTTACTGTCGCTATTTGATGTTCTTAGTGGTACTGAATAGTTTTTAGATTTTTGGATCTTTTCTTTTCAGAATATTCAATATGGTACTAGTTTTTAAATAGCTTTTCGTTGGTCTCTGCACTTCTGCAATAAAACTAATAGGGCATTCAAAGCCTACCTAATTCCCAATCCTTTTTGAAAACCCATTTGTAGTTCACTCAGGTCTTGCTCGCACTAGTTCGCCAAGTTTTAATAAATAACTACTATCGCAAGCTTTATTGTGTTCTTAAAAGACTAAATAAACATTTATTCATTTTTTTCCTATACTAACTCTATCTTTAGGCGACTCAAGAGCAACTCGATTTATGGCGCAGACAAAACAAAGAGCAAAATGAATGGAAAGTAAACGAATGTCGTCAGCTCATAACTATCATGCGCGAAGTACTCTTTCAACAGATGAGATTCAGTGGAAATAACCATGCTTATTATATGCCACAAAATTCATTTATTAATGAAGTTTTGGACAAACGTCAAGGTTTACCTATAACATTAGCAATTGTATTTGAAGGTGTAGCTAGAAGATTAGGTCTAAGATGTGAGCCTATCAGTTTCCCAGCGCATTTTTTGCTTAGGTAAGTATTTACTTACCTAACTTAATAAAATTTATTTATTTGTTCTCGCATCTGTTATCGATATATGTATGTTCTTTTGTTGTCATTAATCTATATTACTAAAAATGAATCGCCGAAATGTTTTTCCGGGCATCACTTCAGAACGACTGCACCAAATTAGATAATCATTTTTTTGTTGTGTTTGTTATTATCACGAGAAGGTTTTTGTAAAAGATAATTTTCAAAAAATTGGATGGAAAGACTTCAAAAACAGTTTTTCTGTCATTTTAAATCGCAATATAACTAACAGATGGCGCCATACTATGACTAACAAAGGAAGCTAGGATTAACAAAATAAATGCCAGTATTGATAGATTGGGCCATATCTCGCTGAATTTACCAGTTCTCGTTCGATCTTCGAATTAGCACTTGGATGGGTGACCGCTTGGGAACGCCGCATGTTGTTGCCATGTGAAACCTTCCTTCTCCGAAACGGCTAAACCAAGTTTTATGAAATTTTACATGTATATTCTGTAGGTCTGAGGATAAGTTTTTTCCTACCACTAAGGGGTAAGAGTGGTTCACTCCGAACATTTTTATTTTTTGAACAAAATCTTTTTTTTTATTTTTTTATGATGTGGCATTAAAAAATACATACATCCCTTAATTTCATCCTAATATTACCAACCCCTATTTTTAATTGCCATAGTTAGTTGCCATACTTCTTCGAAACGGCTTGACCGATTTTTATGAAATTTTCTATGTATATTCGGTAGATCTGATAATCGGTCGTAATCTATTTTTCATACCTGTAAGAGGTAAGAGTGGTTCACCCCAAACATTTGTTTATTTTGTGTATAAAATTTTTATTTTTATTTTTTATGATGCGGCATTAAGAAATACAATAGCTCTTAATTTTCACCCTTCTATTACTAACCGCTAGTTTTTAATAGCCATATTAGTGAGATAGAGTTAGTTGCCATACTCCTCCGAAACCGCTTCACAGATTTTGATGAAATTTTATATTTATATTCGGTAGGTATGAGAATTGTTCGTGAGATTTTTTCCTCGTAAGGGGTAAAGGTGGTCCTTCCCAAACATTTTTTTTATTTTTTGGACAATATTTTTTATTTTTTTATGATGTGGCATTAAACAATACATAAAACCCTTAATTTTCCTCCTTCTGTCACCAATCCCTATTGTTTAATAGTAAAATTAGTGTGACAAGTTATTAGTGTCACAAAGTTTGTTTTGACACTCCTTCGAAACGTCTTGACCGATTTTTATGAAGTCTTATATGTATGTTCGGTTGAACATACTGTAACGTAACTTGTCTAGATGGGAAGTGGGGGATGGAAAGAGAAGAATAAAATCCAGGTGCAAGTTAGTTCACCTTGCAAATCGGCGCTCAGGTGTTTTGAAGGACACAACGGTAAGCTTTGGGACATGGGTGAATAGATTTGGGATGGGGTTATATTTAAAAAAAATTGGGGGAATTTAAATGTACCAATGAAAATAAGGGAATTTGGTACTAAACGATAAAGGAAAAATAATTTGTCCTTTGACGAGGGACGAGAGAAACTACACTTGACCTATAAGAAGATTGGCTTAAGGATAATTAAAAAAAAATAGACAAAACCTCTATAACAACCAATATGCATACATAGTCAAAAAAAACAGAAGCAAACGCACTTACCTTATATTGTCGCTCTAGATTCCTGTCAGATTTACCTTCTAATTAGTTACCAGAAGGAAAGAAGATTATGAGAGAGTAATAAACAAATATTTGCTACAAATTAACAACTTTTATTTCTCAAAAGTTCAACCAGGTAAAAGTTATTATAGAATCTCAACACATTAGTAAAGTAGACATAAAATCAAACAAGAAAAATGCAAAAAAAACAAAAATCTAAATCTAGACAAATCAGATATTCCTAAAATTAGATGGAATACCTTTATAACTGGGTAAAGCTGAAAGGTGAATTTAAAGAGCAAAAATACTTTGACATTACCCCAGTTATAGCATAATTATCATATTATCCATATTATAGTTTACTATCTAAAAAATACTTACAAATTAGCTGAACAAAAAGGTATTACTGAACATACAAACTTTTAGGTTATAAATCTAGCATCTTTCTTTGGTTCAGCCGATCGAAAACATTCTGCTATTGTATCTCCAAATATTTTGACAAGTTTTAAATTTAATTGAAGGACTTATATAGGACTTGGGTTACTTTTTTCCAGCACTGACTCTAAATTTTGAAACTAAATAAAATTCATCACTTTATTTGATCTTTGTTTAGCTGTTTACTATCTCTCGAAATGAGACATTATGTACTTATATTTTAGTTGTACTTCATTGTAATCTGGATTTTCCTATTTTTTACGGGCCATGTACTCAACTGCGGCATTAAAAAACAAACCAAAAAACAAGCCAAGCCTGAGCGGCACTTCATTGACTTCTTACCGTTACTCACTCCGAGAAGTGACATCATCCTTCCAAAATCATTCTCTTGTCAGCATACATTTTCTCACCAACCTAAGTGGAAAGATTCATATTTATTTCCTGCGCAATTATCTAGGCGGAACCAAGATCAAAAGAAAGAGCAATTTGTTTATTATAAACAGACTCCAAAATGTTTAGATTATCAATCTCAGAGACGCAAACAAATTAAGAATATTTTTTAGTTTTTATGATATACGGGGTGAAACGAAAATGCTACAATACTACTCTGAATTTTCTTCCAAGAAAGTTGTTTTCATTTAAATCAGTTGATACAGTTATAAATCAGAATGATATCCTACAGAGTTTTTGGATTCATTGGTATTGCCTGGACTCCCACCTAACAATTTACAATTAAAAGTAGGATCAGTTGTCATTATGCTCATTATGCTGCGTAACATTAATCAACCTCGACTGTGCAGTGGAATGCGGCTGACTGTTAAAAGGCTAATGAATAATTTCATATAATTTGATTTTAAACGTTTACAAATTCTCGTGCTTCTGGCTTCTGCAATGACAATAAACAAATTAAAAAGAAAACCGCTGGAACCATTATTGGAATATTTTTATCAGAAAGCATTAAATTGATTCAACTTTTTTCATGCGTAATATGTTTGAGTATTTTTTTTGGTTTTATTTTCTGTTAATTTTTTATACACATTATTTAATTCTAAGGCGGTATGAAGTTTGCCGGGTCAGCTAGTATAGGATATATTTGGAATCATATTTTTTATTTGGAGAAATCCGTGGTACTTTATTAGTACTACGGGTTTAGTATTAGTTATGTAAATACTGGAGTATTTACATAACCAACATACCTAACTGCTAAGTTACATAATCTTTGTCCGTTATTATTTGTTTTTTCATGTAATATGCTAGTTATTTAATTTAGCCTTCCTTATCTATGTGGTCGTTGAATTCAACCTCCCACCCTCCAGCACCAATATTGTGTCTTTGGATAATCGTTAAAAATCTTTTATTATTAAAAATTTTATAATATTTCCCATTTTGTCTTCTTAAGTAGTATTCTTAATCAGAGCACATATTATGTTTATCGTGGATGATATACAGTTTTTTGGCTTTAATTCTCGGGTAAGATACACATTTATTTATTGGTTTATTGCATGTTATTTTATGACTTATTTTAAAATATATTGTTGTCTATCCATGTCCTTTTTATTAAATTTACTGTTTGCGTTCTTTATGTGATATTGTAATCAAAATCCGAGTATTGCTTCTGTAGTTATCCTTTCCCAAGTTAACATGCTCCTTTTCTAACTTAGTTGCACCGTACTGAAGACGAACAATAGTCAGAAATACGTATATATGGTTGCCGTCCATCGATATACCTATTTTGTTTTTTGTTTTCCTGTTTTGCGAGACATGCCATTACATTTTACTTTTATTCTTCTTCTTTAAGTGCCATCTCCGCGACGAAGGTTGGTAATCATCATGGCTATTCTGACCTTCGAGGCAGCTGCTATGAACAATTGCCTTGAGCTGCAACCAAACCACTGTCTCAGGGTTTTCAACCAGGAAACGCGTCTTCTTTTTACACTTCTTCTACCCTCTACTTTTCCTTGAATTATGAGTCTCAAGATGTTGTATCTTTCGCCTCTCATCACATGTCCGAGATATTGCAATTTCCTTTCTTTTATTGTATTTTCCATTTCCCTCTTTCTGCCTATTCTCCTTAACACTTCTGTATTCGTGACTCTATCTAACGCGTTAAGTCGATTTATTGTATTCCGGTTTAATGTCCATGATTCAGCTCCTTAGTAGAGTTCACTGTGTACATAGCATTTAATTAGCCTTATTCTGAGGGCCAATGTCAGATCTTTGCTGCATAAAATCTTTTTCATTTTCACGAAGTTGGCACGTGCTTTTTCAATTCTGACTCTTATTTCTGCAGTATAATCGTTATTTTTTGTGATTATCGTTCCCAAGTAAGTATATCTTTTTACTCTCTCAATCTGCTGGCCGCCTACCGTTAATACTTTGTATTGTTGTTCTTGCTAATTTTCATGAATTTGGTGTTTTTGATGTTAAGAGAGAGTCCGTATTCTCCACTATATCTTAATATTTTGTTCATTATTCTTTCTAAGTCTTCCAAGTTGTCGGCTATTATGACTGTATTGTAGGCATACCTAATGTTGTTAATTAAACTTCCGTTCAGTTTTATGCCGACTGTCTCGTTTACCAAAGCTTCTTGTATGATTTCTTTAGAATAAGTATTAAACAATAACGGCGACAGTATGCAACTTGCCTGACCCCTCTCCTTATCTTCATCTTCTTCTGACACTTCTCTTCCAATTTTCACATTTGATCGTTGGCTGTAGTAAATTTGATATCAATGTTACATCCCTCACATCCAGATTCTTGTTTTTGAGTACTACTATAAGTCGGTCATGTTTTACCTTATCGAATGCCTTGTTGTAGTCCATAAAGCTTACATAAAGATCTCGATTAACATCCAAACATCTTTGGGTCAGCACGTTAAAAGAAAATAGTGCCTCTCTTGTGCCCACTCCATTCCGAAATCCAAACTGGGAATCACTAATATCCATCCCCAGCTTAGCGTGTATTCTATTATGGATGATTTTTAGCAGGGTTTTTAAGGTATGTGACATTAGACTGATCATTCGATAATCACTATATTCTTTGGCATTTACTTTCTTTGGTAGACAAATAAATGTTGATGTCAGCATTTCACGTGGGATGATTCCTGTGGAATAGATTGTGTTCAGTAGTTGGA
Source organism: Diabrotica undecimpunctata (assembly GCF_040954645.1). NCBI lineage: Eukaryota > Metazoa > Arthropoda > Insecta > Coleoptera > Chrysomelidae > Diabrotica > Diabrotica undecimpunctata. The sequence goes on along the minus strand of NC_092803.1, from coordinate 122,211,560 downwards.
CTAAAAGATCTATGTTTTTTTCATTGACCAGTTTTAGCAATTCACTTGGTATTTCATTTGGACCAGCATACTTTTATTATTCACTCGCACTAACCTTTTCTATAACAAACATAAATAAAAAAATATTTTCTAAATTATGAATGAAAATAATAGTACCTTTTTAGAATACTACAACTAATTCCTCACATCGAGGCAGAACATACATCTTTCACCGACGTGTTGGTATATGTGAATATTCATCAAAGGAAATCGACATTTTCTAATTTTGATCTTTGTTCATAACTTATATATAGGCTATAACGATTGTTAAACTTATTGAAGTGTACTTATACATATATTATGTTATTAATTATCGAATTTCTAGGTTTTGTGAAAGCGTTGATCCTGAATCCGACTGGTACTATATTGACGTTTTTAATGGAGGTCAAATAGTGGGAAGAGGAGCCTGTCCGCATAGCAGATTTTCAGGCTCCAGAGATCTCATTCCGGTTGCCACAGCGGTACAAGTGATTGAACGCATGGCAAACAATTTGGAAGTTTCAGCCAGACAACATGCTCATCCCAATGGAAAGATAACCCGTTTAAGGTGATTTTCATCAATTCTTCAATGCGACATAAATTTTACCAACTTATTTTTTCATTATATTTTGTAGGTCAAGTTTAGAGTTGTTGAAATTAGTGAATCCAAGAGATATTTCAGCTTTAGTCAGCTTAGCTAGATTATATATGCTACACAACATGGATACTAAATCTTTGGAAACTTTCTTGTTATCTCAGGAGTTTGAAGTTCCCGAACAAGCTCAAAGGTATGTATATTTAATAATAAAACGACTTTTTTTACTACTTACTAAATGGTTATTACCGTCAAGTAAATAAACTTATTTTTCTTTTTTGATTCATAAAGTTACTCGATCGTTACGAAAGTTTCGAAACGCTAGTCTTCTTATAGCTAAAGAAAATAAAAACAGCCCCCAAAACACCTAGAATTAAAGGAAGTCTAGAAAGTAGAAAGACAAGGACAGCTTAACGCTACAGACAAATGGAAAAAGTTAGAGAAGATCCTGAGAAACATTATATATCAACTGGGGAGCGATACATCCCCTAAAAGCCAACAATGGATAACACAAGAAATAAAGTCATTGATATTGGAAAAGGAGGAAATACAAGAATAAAAATGAACAACAATACAAAAACGTAAAAAGAATCAAGAATCGTTTGATTGTTTCAAAATCAAACTCAAAGAAGCGAAGGAATTGTGGCTATCAGAAAAATGTGCAGAAATAGAAAGATTAGAAAAACAACATGACAGCTTTAATATATACAGGGAAATTAAAGAAACAGCTGGCATATACAAAAAAGAGGTATTGTAAACATAATGGGTAAAAACAACAAAATAATAATTGAAATTACAGAGAAAATAATTAGATATGAAGAATATATAAAAGAGCTGAAGACGACGAAAGAATGGAGACTATAGAACCAAGAGGTAGAAATGGACCTATAATTACTAAAGGGGAAATTGAAAAAGAGGATAGAGGTGATGGCACCGGATGAAATACCTACAGAAATCTTAACACTTCTAACAGACAACCCCATTGATATACTAGTAGAATTATTCAATGAAATTTACTATATCGGGGAAATTCCAAAATAATTGCTACTATCTGAGTTCATCCATATACCTAAAAAAATTCAATGCAATGAAATGTGAAGAATGTAGAACGATGAGCTTAATGAATCATGTTTTAAAAGGCTTCTTGCAAGTTATACATGGACATGTCTACAAAAAACTAGACGATAGAATAACAGGAAACCAACTGGGATTTAAAAAAGACTTTGGCACTAGAGAGTCATTATTTACTATACAAACACCAAACACTCACAGACGGGGTCGAGATGTCAACTGTGACGTATTCATATGTTTAGTTGACTTTGAGAAAGCCTTCGACAAAATACAACACATAAGGCTACAAATATATACGGAACACAGAAATAGATGATCAGGATGTAAGAATCGTTACAAATTTATACGGATATCAGAAAGCCATAATACGAGTAGATCAACAAAAATCTAAAGAGATACCTATAAGAAGAGGACTATATACGACAAAGATTGTACTATCCTCTCTACTTTTTAATATGGATTCAGAAGGGATGTTTAAAGAGGCATTAGAAGACATCAATGAAGGTATATCAATTGACGGAACACTAGTGAATAATCTATGCAGACGATACAATGCTCTTTGCGGACAGCAGAGAAAGGCTGCAAATTTTGGTTGATCGCACTACGCAGTACTGCGAGAGGTAGGGAATGGCTCTGAACAAAAAAAAAAAAAACAAAAATCATGATTTTCAGTAAGCACCATATTGAATACGAGGCAATTTACGTTAAAGGAAAAGCTTTAGAGATACAATTACTTGGTATGTGAGCTAAATGAATAATTGGACCGCTGCCTTGAAATAAAACGACGCATTGTGATAGGTAGAAGCGTTTCCAATTATATGAAAGCAGTAGGATGCAATGGAAAACTATGAATATAAATTAGAACTATAGCATTGAGATGCTTCGTATTCTCCTTTTGTATGGAGTTGAAGACTGGACAATTGCGGACGCAACTGAAAAAAGACCAACTTTTAGATGTTTGGTGTTATCGAATAATGTGAAAAATATCGTGGATATAACACGTAACAAACACGAAAACATTAAGAAAGATAAAAAAAAAAAAAGATATACTCAACAATATGAGGACCGGGAAGACGATGCACGTTGTGGTTGAAAAATTAAAAACAGTGAAGTCTAAAAACAACATAATACCTCTTTAGAACTGCTGTAGACACAGTAAAATGGCCGTGATGATCACCAATGCCATTAAAGGATAAGACACACGAAGAAGAAGGGTCTTCTTGATCTAAGTTTGTGTATTAAAAAAAAGTTAATTAATAAAAATGCATGCTTTGTTCGATTTGGAAGATCGAGTCAAAAATGTTGATATGTATTCTACTTTTATTCTGTTTTATTTTTAGAGTACTTCATATGCTTCGAGATTACGAAGCGCATCATTCTCGCAACGACCTGGGTCTTTTTAGTCAAGTAGAAGCAGCACAACGTACGCCAAATTTACATTATGCCGTAGGAATGGTGATGAAGCATATGACTTTAAATTACAAATGTGTTATCTATGACTGGGACCCGGTATGCTTGGCAGCTGCCGAATGGCAAGCCGAAAATAATGTGGACAAATTGCAGCTCAAAGATGAACAACCCTTTTATAACGTTCTGGTGGAAGATGGGTCTCATAGATATGTGGCTCAAGGTAAAACTTGGTTATAAATAAGTATCGGTAGTTACACGTGTGAAATACTCATCGTAGTTTGATATTGTAGATTATCACCATTCAGCCAATCGCGTCCACAGCTGGATATATATACTGGGCCGTTTGTAGCCCGTTTACTGCTACTCTTTTCACGTCGTCGATCGGTCTAGTCGGTGGTCGTCCTCGGCTTCTTTTATAGTTTCTAGGCCTTCATTCCATTCATTCCATGATTCGTATTGTATACCTTTCAACTTGTGTTTTCGTCCTTGTCTAAGTGCGCTGTCCAGTTCCACATTAGCGTCATGATTCGATTATGTCTTGAACGCCTGCATTTGCACGTTCCATGGCTCGTGTTATTTGCGTATCTTTGCGTCAGTATTAAAATCTCTGTTCCATAAGTTTGTACAAGCAAAACACATTGATTATATACCTTTCGCTTGAGACTGAGAATTGAATTTCTTATAATACAATATGGCTTAGTTTGTCAGATGCTGCCCATGTCAGACGTATTCGTTTTTGTATTTCATTTATTTGATTCCCAGATATTTGTGTCTCATATATTTGTAAGTGTATGTTTGTTGTATGATATAGTTATATTTCCGCTCATTACGAGATTTGTCATACGTTTAGTTTTCTCAAAGTTTATCTTTAATCCTGCTCTCTCAGACAGAATTATAAGCAATTCCCGTCCATATAATAATTCCGTCACCAAACGACGTTCTGGGTGAAATATAGGAAGGTGCCAATCGATCTCCGGGTCTCCTCCATATACGTTTGCATCTGTCTGGAGATCGATAGCAAAAACGTCACTCGTCAGAAAACATTACAACACTTCGTTGCTGAACAGTCCAATCTCAGATTGTGAGATATAGTATTTGGGTAGCCAATATATCAACGGACTATCACGGCCTATCCAATGGTTTGTAAAATTTTCATTTAGCCAGTGCTTCACAGTTCTGGCGTAATGAAAAAAGCACCCATCTAACTGGATACACAAATTTAATTGTTCATTAAGTGGAAGCTCATGAATGTATCTCATGTGTAGCTGTTTAAAAATTCTGAAAACTTCTTTGAGAATAAAATATCAATAATTCGCTCGTTTAGTATATCACACCAGACATTGATTTTTGCAAATATTGGCTTTTGCAGCTTATACCAATGGGGATTATATGCTCTAAAATAGTGACAATTTTGTGATGGTGCACTCTATTTTTAGTGAAAGTGGCTTCGTTGGTAAAGAACACGTTTTTTAGAAAATTGATATTGTTTAAATATTCCAGTTGATCATTATTCTCCTGTCTTCTTTGTAGGGGGTTATTTTATACAACATATTCAGTGAATGTTCTATTTATTTTATTTACCGAACCGCATCTAATATTAGCAATCTGCATGCCTGTCAATCACTATTGTACAAACTTCTCTTCACTTCTATCGTTTTCTCCCAAAACGCGTTAAATTTTTAATTTTTTCTCTACAACTAAATCCTGCAGTATGTACTTTCATTAAATTTTTATGCTATTTTTAATATCTTTTTTTCGTGCAGTGATGGTTTATTATGAAAATTATTTTGTCGGAACTCAAAATGTTTCGAAAGAAATTGACATAACACTATATCCACACGTAAAATTCAATTCTCTATAAGTCAATAAAGCTGTCGCTTTAATAGTGCAGTAAATGAATAAGAGAGGGCGGCATAAGACGTTATTCATGACTGACCGACTGTCGTCACCCCCCTCACAATATCGTGTCATCTTTAGTTGCGACCAACAGTGATCGGGAACGCACGTGTTGCTTTGCTCATCATTTCGAGTTTCCACGTTATTGCTGAATCAGGTATGTAATTGTCATAGCTATATTTTGAGTTATTACAGTATTGTTGATTTGAACCTAACTATAACATTGTTGTTTTTCTAGTTATTACACTATTACTGATTTACACTAGCACTTTTTAAATTAATATTTTTATTAACGACACCATTATTGATTCAGTTAATTATTTTTGACATGTTACATTATTGTTGAATCATAACTTTAAATCATTGTTTGTGTTTGTAAAACATTTATTAATCACTATCTATTTTTCGATCACTGGATAGTAATAACTCATTTAAAATGTGTAGCAGAGTTATTAAGAAAGCTTACCAACTACTTTATTTTATAAATTTAGAGTTACTACACTCTTTGTGACAATCTTGCGTCACGTACCTATATACTTAATCTAATAATATTACTTGATTCATTTTTAGGTTCAATACTTATGAGTCCTGGGCGATTACTTGTTGCTTTGGCAACAAATGCTGACCACTGCGAGCAGGAAATCTCTTCGCCGTCGTTATTGTCACTGGAGAGTACAAATAATGAACCTGGTGCCTAAATAGAAAACAGTGACGATTTACGAGTCATCAAGTACTTTAAGAAATTGACGTAAACATAAGAGTAGTTATGTTAAACCTATTACAGAATCCAACCAAAGGCAATATTACATTTCACCGATGCACTCAGACCAGGGCGACTTTGATTTCGATGAGTCCGACCGAAATCCGCATTTCGTTCCTGGTGTGCAAAGTAAAACCTATAGTTTGCTTCGAGATCTAACAATAAATCCATCAAGTAGCTCTTCTTCAAGAAGCTCTTCATCGAGTAGCTCTTCTACGAGTAGCTCTTCTACGAGTAGCTCTTCATCAAGTAGCTCGAATGTTGTGGATAATTTAAGTCCTTTTGATAGAACTGGTGGGTTAACTAATGAATTAAATGTTTCTTCGGAAGAGCAAAACAACAATACCAAGGGCAAAAAGAGGATACATAATATTGAAACCTGCGTAATGAATCGTATGAATGAAAAACGCATGAATATGTGAACAAAAAACAAGTACCTGCAAGGAAAATGGGTCCGACTTGTGACGAAAAATGCAGGTTAAACTATCGTTTACGAATAAACGAGACATAAAACAAGATATTTTTATTAAGTATTGGAGTTTGGGAGATTTACAAAAACAAAGAGGATTCATTATTAGACATACTATAGAAATTAAACCAAATACAGATATTCTTTAACACAAAATTTTCGCAAAGTAAACACTGGATTTAATTTTACAGTAAACAATTATCACATTAGAGTTTGCAAACCATTTTTTAAAAATACTCTTGCTATAAACGATCGACCCATTGCTACAACAGCCCTATAAAAAAAAAACAGAGTGTGGTTTAATACAAGATGAATTACGCGGAAAACATGGCAAACAACGCAAATATATAGATTAAGTACAAGAATACTGTATTTTGTTATCTGTATCTGAATTTGTTTGATTATAATATAAACATAATTAAAACAGTCTTGATTTATTTATTAATATCAAAAACAACAATTCTCGGTAATTGCTAACGTGTAATACAATCTATTTAGATTCAATGTTAACAAATACCAAGAATCAGTTCCCAAAATTGTTGTAAGTCCAAAAACTAATGAAACCGCAGAAAAAAAATAGTAAATCAAATTGTAGTGCCACAAAATATTTCATAAATAATGTCATAACTAAAAATATTATTTTATTTCGAACATTTTGCTTAGAGCAATACAGTGTTAACTCAAAATTTTTAAATAACTTCACTGTCAGTACTTTTATTTAACTAAGAGTACAAAGAACCTTCCTTTAATATTAATTAGAAATATATGCATTAATTTTTTTTATCTGCAATAGGAAATGATTTTCGATAGGAAGTTTTTCGTTGATTCTGAAAAATCATCTTTTTTGAGTTACGACACTATTGTATATTAGTGCGATATATATATATATATATATATATATATATATATAATACATATTAATAAAAAATATTTGTGTTAGCTATTTGAATAATTTCAAATTTTTTTTAGAAAATTTATTTCCTACATCAGATAGAGAAGAGATATATCTCAATGAAGATGTTGGCAGGCATTTTTCCCACTACTTCGAGACTCACTATGTTCCGAATGCTGAGAAAGAGAAAGAATACCCAGCTGATAAAAAGATACGCCACTGGTTCCATCACCAAAAGAAGCTTGAAAGTATTAATCTTTAAATAAGTGTAGATGTGTTATTTTAATGTTTTAGACTAGTTGTTAAGTCTGTGTTGGCTGATTGTCCAATATGTATTATGATTCCAATATCTATGTTTTATTCTTTTAAGACGTGCCAAGTTGGATGATTTTAACACATTCGACATTGTGCGTGTGTAGATGTCGGTATACAATTAATTTCTTTTTCATTTCTGTTAAGCTATAGAGTTTTATATTTTATTTGTTAAATAAAATACATGTTTTATCTCAAAAATGTGATTTATTTCATATTGTAATAGTACATACGCAGGTAATAGCCGATTATAACAAAAACATGGGTGGAGTAGATCTATTCGTTCAATATCATGCTAACTACTCAATCGCATGGAAATCAAGACGTTGGTTACCCACCAATACCTTTCAAACGAGGTATCACTTGCCATAAGGTCCCATTTAAAATTATCTGTCACAGTGGCGCTGTAACGTCACCTGTTATGACTAGTTAAAAAGCCTACGTCTGTTTATTACCTCCCTCCAAATTTCACTCTTATAACAATAACCATTCAAAAGATACGAGGGCGGAACGGACTTTTGACTAGCACTGATTATAGGTAATGGTATTATTTTTTATGCCGAAATAAGGCATAAACATTGTTAACAAGGTTACATGTTAATTTATCAATTAATACCATTTTTCAAAGTAAAAACGTTTCACGTCACGATTTATACAAAGTGACGTCACTTGTATTTAAAATTTGGCAGAACAGCAAACTTGAAATATCCCTAACAAAAATAAAAATACGACATCCTTACGGAGCTGCTCGATCTTTCATAGGCGCCAACATGGTATTATAATAGGAAAACTGTAATCGTGATTACATTAAAAATTTTAGAATTATATTGAATAAATATACAAAAACATTTCGTATTATTAATAATCTAAATTTTATGCAACAGTAGTTTAAGTTTAATTATTCAAAAAATAATCATGTTAATTAAATAGATTACACAATCGTACGCCATTGATACTTCACGTTCCAATAATATGATTGTGGGGTGGCAAACATGGGACAGTCACAGTACACAGTACAGTGTTGTCAATACTTTATAACCTTATACTAAGTCTGTTTAATTATAAGTTTGTTTTGATCAATTTGACTCACATTAATAAATACATAAATTAATATAACTTTATAGCTTTAAAAACTAATTATTTTTGTGTGTGCTAAAATGCCTAAACAACTCGAGAACTGGTTGCTTGTTTATCCACTTTTATTATTATTTCTCAAGCTGTTAAAAATAAGGAACTTTTAAAATCACCCCCTAAAAAACGGTATCACAAAAATACTAAAACTAATACAGAAGAGTTAAATGTTGTGAGTTCCAGCGTCCGGAGAGTAAACCTCTTCAAACTGGTAACTGGTAGCTGGTAACTTTTTTATACAAAAATATTTACATGAATAAAGTACAGCTCCCAAAGGCAAAAAAGAGGAAAAAAACTTATTGAGTAAGAGGAATTGTTAAAACCAATATATAAGCTTTGCTAAGCTCTGTATACATAATTCTGTACATATCATATTGATAAATGAGTTTATAAGTGCATTTAATACAAGATTTACATGGTTTTTCAAGTAAAACGTTAATAGATCCTCATTTTTTTGAATTAGTTTTACTATTATTGTCTTCGAGAACTTCTTAGTCCGATTGATCTGAATATTCAATCACATAATATTCATTCAATGACGAAGAAATATGTGGCTATCGATCAGTAAATCATTGAAGTTCCTTTGCAAGTTGTTCTTGATCAGCTAATGGAACTAAGCTGCATATTTTTTGTAAGTTACCCTTTGGTATACTTTTTTTCAATTCAAGAACCTTTTTGGATCAAAACACGACACATCGGGATACGATCGCTTTTGATTTGGAAACCTTGTTGTCATAAAAGTATTTATCTGATCGATAACGACAATAAAAATCTTGGTTTAGAATCTTTGGCATTTAATTTAGCCATATTATTAGGATTTTCACCAGATATTTTGTACGAATTATTCGTCTCATGCGAGGTAGTTTGTTTTCGATGAAAATGTTTCTAAAGGTGTTATGTTTTTGTTAAACATTTCTGTCATTGCTTCAACAAAGTTTTATGCAGCAACCAGCACTTTTGGAAAATTACTTCCAATGTCTTTTAATTCATTTTGTGCACTAGATACCATGTGCCATACCTGTAGAGAATATAAATTTTTTGTTTGTAAATAATCTCATAGAGTAGTGATTGTTTTCAATATTAAAAGAAACATCAAGGCAGTCAAAATAATTTCAAAGGAAGTAAATTTCTGAAGGGTGTAGGCTATTTAACTCATTTCGGAGCTATTTGTAAAATAAGGAGAATTATTTATCATGGAGAGAGATACTTTTCTGAAGCTATTTCCTTGTGGTATCTTAATGCAATTACTATTTTCGTTGGTAATAGGCCACATAAGTATTATGAGAAAGATTTTCGAAGTGGAAATCACAACGTCAAAAACAAACTTATTTTAAACTTATATTGTAGTTTATTCCCAATGATAATAGTATTGGAAGGAAATATAATTAATTATAAATATACGTATCTGCAATGTGATGTAACGTCTCTTACAGAATCATCTTTTACCCATTTTGACCATTTATCAAAATGACAGAATATTTTACAGGTTGAATCGCTCTTAGGTTTCCACCGTGTTGCACCAATGACAGTAAATGGAAAATTCGGATTCTGCTTCAAATCAATTTCCAATCTTTTATAGGAATCCTTGATAAATACGTGAGTTTGCTGCATTAAACTAAAGAATGATAAAGATACTGTTATACATTCAGCTGTGTGAGATAATACCAACTTTAATGTATGAGCTTTACAACACGTATGAATGTGATTATAATGAAATTGCTTAAATTTCGATGCAACTTCATTGTTATACTCGCCAGGTATATTTGTAGCTGTTAAGTACGGACTTGCTCGCTCACATCGTAGTTTGAACCCTACCAATTGTGCGATTGCGTCTCGATCTACCACGATCAAACCGAACGCGCTCCATCGACAGAGGGATGCTTACGCCAAGATGAACGAAGAATGACGACACCCCCCGCTTCGATGAAGATAAAGTCCATCTAATTTACTTACCGTTGTACGTCATTATCACTGACAGAGATCGAAGTTGACATAGTTGCCAAAGTATAAATAAATCCTGAATCCATTTTAAATCAAATAAGTCACATAATTATTGCAAAAGTGGATTATACAACAAAACATATTAATATTTAATGTAAATAAATAGAAACAAAACAAAAGTTAAAAAATAATCTTGTTAAAAACAATTTGAGCTAAGTAGATATAGTATACAGATCTGAGGCCATCCCCTAAATCGCAACCCCTAAAATCGCAATCCCCGGTCGTAAGTGCCAAACGGCTTAACGTAGGATGACGTACGAGGGCTCGTTGGAACTACTGAATATGTCCTATGTAGAATGCCACGATTTATGTCAAGCGACGTCTTGATTGACACATAACTGTAACGTCATTTACGTGACATTTCACGTTCTGCATCTAATGTCACATAACTGTCACGTCCTGCGTCGAATGTCGCGTCATTTCACGTCTTGCGTCGAATGTCACGTCATTTCACGGGACATTTCACGTTCTGCGTCGAATGTCACATCCTACGTCGAATGTCATGTCATTTCACGTTCTGCGTCTGTCACGTCCTCCGTCGAATGTCACGTTCTCTTAGGCACTGTACGGAAAAGAAGAAGAAGAACGTTCATATTGAGCGTTGACATGGCTGTGTCACCAACGCTTTTGACACCCCAAAACAGGCCAATAGCAATGAAGATACGTTTTAGCGCCCATTTGGCAATGCCGCCATCTTTGTTTTTTGTCTCAACCCCGTCCCCGTTCCAACGAGCCCTCGTACGTCACGATCGGACCAATAGAAACGAAGATACCTAATAATGCCCTTTTAGCATGCTTCGATGCGCACGGCACATACTGCGTTCAACACTTGGCACTTACGACCGGGGCTTGCGATTTTAGGGGTTGCGATTTAGGGGATGGCCTCAGATCTGTATACTATATCTACTGAGCCACTTGTATGCGTCGTATAAAGATGTAAAATGGAATACTTAAACAAAACAACACTTTTTTCATTACTTATTAACATTAGTCAACACCGCAACTGTCAAATAAGTGTTACCAATTTATACCAAAATATCCCCTTGGTTCGATTACAGTTACAGTGTATTCCGAACAAATAATGTTCTTCATAAAAACCCTTTATAATGCATTTATACAAAATAAATGAAACATATTATTATGTATTTCTTTAAGTTAACATTAATATAAATCTTTAAATATTATTTCTACGCGTATATAATAAAATATGTCTAGTGGCTGTAATGCCAGTGTACTCGGCAAAGTGATTCTAAAAAAGAACACACCTACCGCCTAAATATTTCGTGTTGGTATCATGTGACCTCACGGGCTATGACGCTAATGACGTGCAACGGTATGTAAATTAGATGAAGTATAGATTTAAATTATATTTAAGTTATTATTATACAGTTATAGTTTGTTGTTTATAGTGTTTGTTCAATAAAATTACATGAAATTCTCAAAATCTTTCACCACAAGCTCTTCCAGTAGCTCCATCAAAGGAATCAGCAATAGTTTTAAACAGATCTTCTCCAGTAGCAGGATGAACACATTTCAAACTAATTATCCTTTCTTTGACTTCTATTTTATTTACATATCTTAAGGTTATTATGCATTGAACAAAACCTGAAATGTCTGTTGATGAATCCATTTGTATTGCATAATAGATGACCTGTTTTATTTCCTCAACTATTTCGTTTTGCTCAATAATGTTAATTGACTACCTCTTTCTCTATATAGTTTTTTTAGAACTTGCTTTATGAGCTTCAAGAGCTAATTTACTTATATTCATAACTCTGTTTATGTGCGCTTCTAAATTTTTATCAGTTACATAATAAAAATATTATTTTTAAAAAGATTCCTTGATTTACTGAAGGATCGTCAAAACTCTAAGGGCACTTTCAACTTATTCCCTTATTGCCAGACCTTGTTTTCCTATCAATTTCAAAACATTAATGATAGTAAATGCAACCTGCCTTAATTCAAATGCTTCTTTTTTCGGTTTTAGCATTTATTTTTTAAACAACATAGTCAACAGTTGTTTCCTCGTTATAAGAAATAGACGTCTTTGCACAATCTTTATGAGCACTTGACTTTTCATACTCATTTTCTGTTTGAATTAAATGTGTAAACCGATTAAAACCTTGACAAAAAATTATTGAAACAGCAGAAAATGCCAAAAAAATAAAAACCAGTTACAATTTCATTTTTGACCATTCGCCAAATATAAAAAAAAACACTTTCGCCTCAAAAAGTAATACTAGATTCGCTTTGAATAGGATAGAATTAAAAAAAGTCGCCCTTCTTACTTTTGTCTCTTTCTTCTTCATCTTTTTCTTCTTCTATTTCTTCGACATCTTTATTTAAAACATGAATAAAATTACCATCATGTATTGTGAGGAATGTTTCTGTTTAAGGGGGATTATTATAGTAATGATTATAGATTATAGTAAAAATGGAGGATTTTCTGGAAAGGAAGATATTACAAGTGGCAACGATGACATTTACCAATGTAATATTATTTATTATTTACGTTTTACGATTGTAATTTTAATTACTTATGCATCTTAGTGGCCAAAATAAAGTTCTATATGTTTCGGCGTAAATAAGGGGTCCAAAAAAATAAGTTGTGAATTAAATTCATATACCCAATAGCTGCAAAAATCGTGGATAGTAAATTAAAACGAGATGCACAATGACTACGAATTTAGTATTCCAAAACTGTTACCGTTAGATTAAACCCATGTGTTAAACTCCAAAATTTACAGCTATGGATATATCGTATTGAGCGTAACAACAAGCAGCGTACCAGAAAATCATTGTTTGGTCATCAGGATTTGGGTGTCATTTGTCGGGTCCATAGTTTAATTATATAGTAGTTCTTCTTCTTCAAGTGCCCTGTCCGTTGCGAACGTTGGCTATTAACATGGCAATTCTGATCTTATTTGCGGCGCTTCTGAATAGTTCGACCGATGTGAGCCCGAACCACTTCCTCAGATTTTGGAGCCACGAGTGTCTTCTAATGTCTGGCCCTCGCTTACTGTCTATTTTTCCCTGGACAATCAATTGCAGTAGACGGTACTTATCGTGTCTCAATATGTGGCCTAGATATTCAAGCTTTCTTTGTTTAATTGTATTCACGATTTCTTTCTCCTTTCCGATTCTTTGGATTACCTCTGTGTTGGTGACATGTTCGGTCCAGGATATACGAAGAATGCGTCGGTACACCCACATTTCGAATGCTTCTAGTTTTCTCGTGAGCGTCTCCGTCAGCGTCCAGGCCTCCACACCATACAGTAAGATCGGAAAAATGTAGCATTTAACTAGACGTAGTTTTAGGGGAAGAGACAAATCCCTGCTTATGAGGAGCTTTTTCATATTGCTAAATGCTGCTCTAGCTCGTTCTATTCTCGCCTTAATTTCTGTGGCCTGTTCCCATTTTGCATTTACGTTGGTGCCAAGGTACACATAAGATTCTACATGGTCAATTAGTATGTTACTTATCCGTAACTGTCGAGCAGGCTGTTGCTTCCTGCTTATCAGCATCCATATAGTAGTTGGCTCTTACAATTTAACCCCGAATCCCAAAGTATAAGGGCACTGTTTGTTGTACCCACTGGCTTCGTTATGATGTAGTATTCTGGGCGCAACAATCCAATGTGTATAATGTAGTTAAGGAGCGCAGAAAACTGCACCTGTATATTTTAGGCCAATTGTGGGATGTAACACTCTTGTATTATAACAGAAACAGCGGATATTGATATCTACTAAAGGCACCCGAATTGTAAAAATGGTCTCGAGGGCGCCGCACGTCGCATTTAAACTGGGTGCCATTTTGGAGCTAGGTGCGCTGACCTTTAATTATCTGATTTTTGATACGAGATGTATTTTGTAAAAACATTATGCTCAATTGATATTTACACCAATGAATCAAACGTCGAAATCAGAAGCAAGTAAAAAAATTAGGGAATGGTAGCTTTTTATTTTAGTGAATTTAGGGAATATTTAATTTAGAGAATCTTTGGGTAAAGGTTCAAAATTTTTTTTGATAAGGACAAATTTTCTTCCCTCGGACTGGTTGGCCGGTAGGCCAGTCCGGCCGTGTGATAGTTTGAGTCAGGCCACTTCATTTCGTTTGTTCCCATTATTGCTATTTTAATGCGTTCGATTACTTTTATTGCGTATTGGATTTTTCCTGATTGAGCAATTAGTTATTAGAATTTGTTTTGTGTTGTACGGCAATTATGATTGTACTAGAGATATCCACAGGGATCTCTAATATAGTGGTTTCTCCTTGCCGTTGACCAAATCACAAAAAGGAGTATTACTTATATCGGCAATCACTCTGTTCCTATCAATTAAATTGAATACCAATCAAGGAAAACACGAAATTAATAACACCAACCGTTTTATCAGCACTTATTCGTATTAATTATATTTTTATATTGACCTTTTATGGATTTATTTAAAAATACATTATTGATTTGGCCTGATTTGATATCAGCGTCATATCAAAATAAACAAGACATGATGATATTATGTTATCTGTACAAATATTCCGTACAAAATATGCATATTAACTGTTAAAAATTTCGTCAATTTCCATATAATTACTTGGAAAAATACTTTATTGTATAATTATGGTTACAGACAAAACAACGACAAGAACAATACTATTAGTATTAGATTAACTAAAAACAGATCTACGAAAAGAGCAAAAATGACAAAAAAGAGAACATAATTTCTTCTACTTATTGTTCTTAATATAAAAATTGTTTTAATACACACATATATTATTTGAATATACAAATTATGTATACAAAAATAGAAATATGTACAAGAAAAAGTGTTATTATTTTTTCTGATTCCATTTTAGTTCTAAAACTTTTCTAAAAATTGTACTTCAGTGTTCAGTAAGAACAAACAACTTGTGTTATTAACTTACATTGTCATTAACTATAATCCTTGCTGTTCTTGAATCACGTATGTTGTCTTTCCTTATTATAAAATAATCGTATTTTGTTCACTGTTGTTTGTGACAAGTACACTTTTTTGAAAGAGTGAGTTAAAAAAAGTGGAACAGTAGGCGGTACTGTAGACTAGAAGAGCTACTGAAGAGCTACACACTATGTTTTCTGTATTTTTAAAATTTAAACAATATCTATAATTAAAATTAAATAATTAAGTAATTTTATTATTTTCTTATTTTTTATCTTTAAAACAAATCAATAATTATGTTTGCTTCTAACGCCACTTGTTAAGATATTAATAAAGCATAGAAGCATACTTTGTTTACTTATGACAAACCTGTCAAATTCAGACCTAATATTAATAATAAAATATAAATAAATATCATTTGATAGTAAATTTAATTATTATATAAACTAAATATGTTAAAAATAATAATTAGTGCGAAGTTAGTGCGAAGCTTCATACTACGTTTTCTGTATTTTTAAAATTTAACTAATATATTTAATATTAAATAAAGAAACTTTATTTTTATATACAATAAATTATTATGTTATGTATCAATAATTATTATACCTGTTGTTAACAGGTGGCTAACGCCACCTGTTAACGTATTAACAAAGCATACGTTGTTTACTAATGACAAACCTGTTAAATTAAAAACAAATATTAACCCTCCATCACTCGCACTGTTAGAAAAAATCTAACATTTTTAAATATTTCGCCATAATTTTCGAAATATTGCTTCTTTTGGGTTCTGCAACCAGGAATACTCCCATGAATACTCGTATAAGACTATGTTAAATAATGGTAGGAGTACCTATTATCTTAAGGTGGGTACACATATGCGAGCCGAACTGTTTGCGAACTGCTCGTGAGCTGTTCGCGACGAGTTCGTTGAAAATATGTTTATGTTCAGGCTATCCAATACCCTAAGTATCTAATAACAAACCGAGAATTAATTTACTTCGTTAATCTAAACATTTCGGTATTTTGTTTAGATTATCTGTGATTAATTTCTCTAATTACTTTTAAATAAGCCGCGCTCGTTCAGCAATTTTGTTTAACCGAATGATCTCATCGCACACTTAGCAGAAACAATTTATAGACACAATTTATAGTTCTGCGAACATTCTTTGTGTTCGTCCCAAAAACCGACAGGCGGTGGTTCCTGACGAGCAACGAACGAACAGCTCGCAAGCGGTTCGTCCCGTCGTACAAATTAACGAATATAGCGTTCACAAACGGTTCGCGAACAGTTCTGCTCGCATATGTGTACCCGCCTTTATAGCTGACAGCAGTTGTTGTTAGTTCAAATATAACAAGCGAGCGATCGCGTTTGTCAGGGCGTTAGAAAAAATCCTAACTACGTGAGTGTTGGCGTGTGTTAATTTTTAGAGAGATCACTTAAGAAAAGTTATAATATTATCATAAAAGGTAAGATTTTTAGTGAAATGCCTATAGATTGTTGAACATCCGTTATTATAAGCGCTATTTTGGTTTATTTCAGGTAAATATGCACAAGAAAATGAAAAACCAGTTACTAAAATGGTATGTAGAGATAGACAGCGATGTGGAACCACTAGATTATGATAAGGACTTAAGTGATGTTCGTTCTGAATACAGTATCCACCATGAAGTATCCACAGTATCCTGAAGATGCCATGGAAGAAAGCGGCCAAGATGATGGTTATCCAAGATTTTATAAAGATAAAACACCATGGTTGAAACATAAGAAACACACTCCCAAAGGTAAGACCAAAACTTGTAATATTGTTACGAACTTACCTGGGGTAAAAGCAAATCAAAAGGCGCCAAAACCATATTAGAATGCTGGAAATTGTTTTTCTCGGATGCTATGATCAACAATATTGTAAAATATACAAATCAAAAACTGGATATGATGAGAGTGTTTTATACTCGACCTAGGGATTGTCCTGCTGTTGACTCCGAGGAAATGCAAGCATTTATCGGACTTTTGTTCCTTGCTGGGGTAAAGAGAGAGCAACATTTAAATACTGATGAACTCCGGAAATTAGATGGCACAGCTCCAGATATTTTTGCAGCTACTATGTCCAAGTAAAGATTTCACCAAATAATTCAAGCTGTAAGATTTGACGACGCCATTAAGAGGCAAGAAAATTCGACAGTTGATAATCTTGCACCCATTCGAGAAATATATGAAATGTTTGCCACTAACTGTTTATCTGCATACACTCCTGGATTCTATGTGACCATAGATGAAATGTTGGAAGCGTTCCGTGGTCGACGCAAATTTATTAGGCAGTATATAGCCAATAAGCCAGCGAAATACAGAATCAAGATTTATGCCTTGGTGGATGCTAAACCGTTTTTCACACAAAATCTCGAAATTTACTCCGGTAAACAACCTGAAGGACCATATCAACTACCCAACGATGCATCTAGTGTAGTAAAAAGACTTTTACGACCCATAAGTGGAACCGGTCGAAATGTAACTACGGATAATTACTTTTCCTTTGTACCCTAAGCCAACTCTTTATTGAACGATCATTGCTTGACAACGATAGGTACTTTGCGTAAACACAAACAACAAATTCCCCCCGAGATGACAAACGTAAAAGGAAGACCTTTATGTAGTAGCATGTTTGCATAGGGTGACGATGGAGACAAGTGTGTACTAGTATCATATGTGCCAAAAAAAAATAAGAATGTACTACTACTTTCAACACTACACAGCTATGGTTTCATTGACGAAAACACCAAAGAGCATACCATGAAGCCAGAGATTATTACTGATTACAATCGCACAAAAGGCGGAGTGGATGTTGTTGATATAATGAAGACAGAATACTCGGTGACTCAATTTAGCAATCGCTGGCTGTTTACTGTTTTTTGCAGCCTACTAAATATTTCAACTATAAACAGTCAAATAATTTACAACAATGAACAATAACACTAATATTGTAACATCTCGAAGAAGCTACATTCCGGAGCTTGGCAAGCAACTTTTAATGTCCCATCTTCAACGACGTTCCAATATCCCAAATCTGCCTTTTCAGTTGAGACTCAGGATCCGAAATATAACCGGAGAAAATCCATCAGTTTCTCAAGGGGCAACTCCAACTACCAAGATGTTCTTTTTGCCCTGTAAGGAAGAACAGGTTTACCCAACATTATTGTACTAAATGTAAGTTACCGATATGTAAAGAACACACTGGTTTAACAAATTTTACTTGCCACCACTGCCTAGAAGTACATTTTTTTTGGAATAAATCCCCTTATTTGTTTTGTTCTAGGGTAATGTGTATATTTTTTTTAGTTTACCTAGTAGTTTTTTTTGCAGTTTTGTTTAAAAAAATATTATTGGCTATTAACTCACAAAAAACTTAACCGATAAGTACTAATGACTGATTTATTTGACCTATACCCATATGTTAGATAGAATCTAACACGCGAGTGATGGCGTAATTTTTTGAGGTGCGAGTGATGGAGGGTTAATCATAAAATATAAATAAATATTATTTATTAGTTTAATTTATGACTTTAATTTTAATATTATATAAAGTTAATAATATGTGTAAAAATAATAATTGTATTTATATGAAATTATTTTAAAACGAGAATTATTACAAAAATTTAAACAAATGATTCAATGTTATTTTTAATCGGATGACATTTATGACTTATTAAATTTTGACAATCGTTACGAATCAAATCTTTTAGTGACAGATATTCTTTTAATTTTTTACTTCTTATTATTTAATGTCTATATTTTGTTAGTTATTTTTCA
Organism: Diabrotica undecimpunctata; assembly: GCF_040954645.1. Lineage (NCBI taxonomy): Eukaryota > Metazoa > Arthropoda > Insecta > Coleoptera > Chrysomelidae > Diabrotica > Diabrotica undecimpunctata. The sequence continues at coordinate 122,192,286 of NC_092803.1, read as the reverse complement.
TGCAGTTTTTAATTTAAACCTATATAATAGAGTAAATACATTATGACTAGAAAAGAAAGTGAGAGTAGTGAATCGATGTCAAGAACCGGTATTCTATGACGCTACCCGTGACGACGCCATCTTGTGGTGCTAGTTCCATGACGCTCGCCTCAGCATTTTACTGTAAAAAAATAATACAACGTCAGTAAAGAGGCTTTGCTTCAAAAAACAATCGCCATATCAAGTTCAAACAATTATTGTCTCTCGTTATTTTAAGGTAAATATGATCACCTCACTTATGTCTTTTTTATCGTTGTTTATTAGTATTCTTATTTTGATAATGGTATGTTGTTTGTGTAAATACCTTACAAATTAAATAAGTGAATTATTTTTTTTTGTTCAAAGTTACAATTTGAGGCAAGTTGGGTATTCGGTGCGGGGTATGATGGGGAATTGGGGCAAAATGGGGTTATAGGTCTGGGTTAATATAAATTTCTTATTACAAGAAAAAAACAAAAAGAGGTGAGTGGTCGACAGATCCTATGAAAATAGCTGTATATAAAGTTTTAAGTAAGGAGATGGGATATACAAAAAAGCTATTTCTGCATACTCACTGCCTCAGACTACTTTAGAACGATATATTAGGAAATTGAAGAAAGGCGGAAAGTTACTATTTGTTTACCTTTAGGCCCGAAAAAAACAATATCTTCACGTAAAGAAGAAAACGAAATGGAGGCATATCTGAAATATATGGAAAACCGTTTTTGGACTAAGAACTATCGAACTGAGACGTCTAGCATATTAATTAGCAGTTAAAAATGAGAGGCATACAATTTCAATACTGATAGGGGAATGGCTGATGTTAATTGGCTCAAAGGTTTTTTGAAACTTCATTCAAATATATCAACTCGCAAACCTGAAGCTACATTAGTAGCTAGAGCAATGGAATGTAGAAATATGTTTAACGCTGCTGGAAAATACATGCCCCCACTGATGATTTTTCTAAGGCAACGAATGAAACCAGAACTTCTAGATTTTGCTTCAGCAGATACTACAGCAGTTTGCAATCCTTGCGGCCGCATTACGTCAAAAATATTTTTGACTTGGTTCAAAAAGTTTTCCGGAGCTACTTCTACTATCCACGTATTGCTGCTTCTAGATGGCATGTGAGTCACACTCAAAATTTAGAAGTAATTGATCTAGCTCGTGAAAATGGAGTGACGATACTTTGCTTTCCTATACACTGCACACACAAAATGCAGCCTGCAGACGTTGTATTTATGAAGCCACTCAGCACTTATTCTGATCATGCTGATACAGGTTGGTCGAGATCTCATCCTGGATTGGTGTAAACTATCTTTCAGATAAGTGAAATATTTGGTAACGTATATGTTCAGGTGGCCACAATGTCTACCGCTATTAACGCATTCAGAAAATGTGGTATATGGCCATATAACCAAAATAGTTTTACTAATACCAATTACATTTCTGCTGAGACTACAAACATACCAAATACTGCATACTCATCGAATGTAGAACGACAAAGGTTACCAGAAGCTGAAGATCTTTAACCTGGGGTAGTACCATGTCTGTCTTCAATAAAAACAGTCAAAACTGTATCGTCAACAGCTACGATATTTTCTTTTACTAAAACTATTACAACAGAAGCTGAAGTTACAACGAAATCTTTCACTCCACCTAGAACAGAGTTAATAAGCGAATATTACGAACCAGTTACGCCAACAGCTAATAAAACACACGTCCTCGAAACTGAACCTAAATATTCTTATTCACTTAAACCTCCTATTCGTGCAGCGTGGCTTGATCTGACGTCTCTGCTTTAAAAATGCATCCCCTAGTGATATTTTGCTAATTCCTTTTATTCAACGATCTGAAAAAAAGAAACAATACCGACGAGAAAAAACAGCCACCATTACTTCAACTCCCTATAAAAAAGAGTTGAAAGGTTTGAAAAAACCGGGAAAAACATCGAATATTAATGATCTTTGCCTCAAAAGAAATGCTAAAAACAAACAAAAAACCAAAACACAAAAGAGTAATGATGAAGACGCCATTTGCTTATATTGTAATGATGTGAACCACAATTTTTTGACATCGTTATAATCCTGGGTAGGCAGCCAGATCTGTGGACCTTGGACTCACAATGCTTGTGCTGCTGTGGACAATGAAAATATGGAGGAAATAGACATTTGTTTTGTTTTTGAGAATAAACCATCACCATCCTGCCTCAATTTCATTACCCCATTATACCCCATAGTATGTAGTAAGATGGTTTTTATGGTTTTATTAATGGTTAATTATTATTAAAAAATGTGATAATTTGATTTTCCAAAGATTGTACCAAATGACATAACACATCATATAATGACATTAGATTAATAACATAACGCGCCATAAAGTAATAAGAGTATTAAACAAAGTAATTATGCTATATTTTTGTTATTTTCCGTAGCTACCCCATCATACCTCCCCATTTACCTAAGACCTTATCCAGATTGTTGTTACTCGTAATGCTATTTTCCCTAAGATATAACTCATCAAAATATCTACCGGAGGCTATATTTGTTTACAGATGACATACGTGATACCTCAAAAAATAAAACTAGTCATATTTTACCAAATTATATTACCAATTTTTCTATTTGTGCTTTGCATTATTCTCACCACCTAACATCTGTTATTTATTCTGTCATTTTCTCTGACATTTTGATTTCGTTTTGTATCTTACTTCAATCATCGAACAAAAATGCAGAAGAGGGAATGTAAAGGTAGTGGGGGCCAAAATATTGTAAGACGAGAAGTGCCATTTTGAGAGGCCACATTAAACAAGGAAAGAGACTCTCTTTCCTTGTTTAAGAAATCAAATTTAGTTGGGTTATGTTATTGTTTGTCCCAACTGTTACATGAAAGCTTATTTATATTGAAGTTTTTTAACAATTGTGTCACATTTTAGAGTATTATCGTTATTATTTATTTAAATCTTTCTCGTCTAAGACCCATTCTGAAAAAAAAATTATAGCTACTGTTTTATGACCTTATAAAAAACATGAAATATTTTCCTAATTAAAACAATCATTGTATTAAAATTTTCAAACTGTGTACATACTAATTTCATTAAATAAATTAGAACCCCTACACCACTGTATGATTATTGTGAAGTGTCGTGAAATTTAAATTTGGCGCCTTTGCATTTCCGGATATGTCCGCCATATTAAGAGGCCACTTTTATGAATTTTGGTCAGAAGCACATCGGCAAATTTAAAGAAACACAAGTATATTTTTTAATTTTTTTTTGTCTTGTGGCTAGGTTAAAAATATATTTTTACAAAAAAAAGCTATAGTTTTTTTTCCATGAAAGCCGCCTGCTTTAAACCGGTTGTACTGCAGCCAGTTGGATTATTGTACATCTTCCATTTATTCATGATACCTATTTCAGGATTTTGGAACCTGTACCAGTTTATACAGGTCTAGAGAATTGATACCATTCGTTTTTGGAGTCACTTCACAGTCTTCGAAAAGTGTTTGCCGCCGGTGATCTAATGACTGGCAGTCATGAAAGATATGGGTGATTGTTTCAGGTCCTCTGCTATAAAGCCTCCATGAAACAGTCTCATTGTATGCAGATGTTCCTTGGCGGGCGCTTACCTCGTAAGGAAGCCTGTTATGACTCTAAGCTGATTTCAAAATATATTTTGCCATGTGTTTAACCGGGTACTTTTTCCCAGTCAGAGTTATGTTACCTTCAGATCCAGGCTTTTTTCCGCATACGGACGATACTTTTGGCATTCCCATGGTCAGCTCTGGACCAAAGTATTTTGTAGCTGATACTCTTTTAGTATTGAAAAATGTTGAAAGTAGTATCTAAGTAACAAATTCCATTACGTTTGAATATGTTTTGTGCTATTTGATGCTAGTTATATACAAAAAATACCAAAGGAAAAAATATAATGTTGGTCAAAAAAAGCCATAAGATTTTCAAAATGTTTTAAATATTGAAAAATGAACCAAAATTACAATAATTATTATTTTTAAACGTTCGTGCCCAAACAAGCCCTTATGATGACAGCTACCTGTCTTTCCATATTTCTAAGAAAGTTGTCGATCATTGCTTGAGGCAGATTCTTCCATATTTTATTTAGAGCAGTTCACACTTTAGTGTTCAGTGTTTTGAATAGCCGGAATTCTTGACCCTTGTCTACTCACTAATATATAAGATATGTTTAATGGCGTTCATTCACCGTGAGTGTTCTAGTGGGTTGATGGTTCGTATCCCTTCCAGAAAACAAAAAGTTTAATGTAGTAGAGTACACTTCAAGTGGATCTTCGACTTAAATACGCTCGTGTATCGGATTGGCCTATGAATGAGCAGTACGGCAAGAAATTGTTATGCAGCTCCGTGTTAGTCATTTCTTTGATCCTGATCGGAGCAGGATGTAGCAGAAGCTGTAGGATCTCGGCACATGGATAGAGATTTTCGTTTGCATTGAGAGAAAACGATCTGCAATATGTCATTGACATGATTTAACATGAAAACGGCAGCATTGTGCTTGTTATCCTTATCATTTGAAAAAAAGAAGAAAAAATGTTGGATGAAGAAATTATTTGTTGATCGTTTACTAGTTAATCGTGAACTATTGTAACACGAAATTGCTCAATGTCATTGATGAGGATGATTACAAAAACTACCTTAGAATGGACAACTTCACTTTTTCGCTGTTGCTGGAAAAAGTTGGTCTACTCATTCCCAAAAAAGATACCGTCATGCGTGAATGTGTCAGTACTGAACAACGCCTTGTGGCAACTTTACGCTTTCTCGCCACTGGAAGGTCATTTGAGGATCGGAAGTTCAGCTGTAAAATATCTCCACAACTATTTGGCGAGGTGATACCAGAAACTTGCAGGGCTATAATAATTTTTCGTGCAATTGAAAGTTATTTTCCACTATCAATTTGGGAACTAGGGATCTTTGCTCAGCGATGTCGGACAGACAGCACCAATTGAGATTTTGTTTTTAGCTGATGTTGTAAGCAAATTGTATACAGGAAGGAAATATCAGTTACAAAGAGATCTTGTAGTAAATTTACTATTTTAATTGCGAATAAGCCACAATATGAGTTAGAAATTAAATGTATTTGACGTTTGGACTTCCACTTCGGAAATCGTTATCAAAGTATTCCGAAGTTGAAGTCGAAACGTCAAATAAATTTAATTTCTAACTAATATTCAGGCTTATTTCTAATTAAAATAGTAAATTTGCATAAGATGCCGCAAGTAAATAACTTCAGAATAATATAAAGAAACAGTTACTTTCAATTTCAGTACAACTATGATTTAATTTTCGTTGTTTGTTGATAATTCTTCTGTAGCCAATCCGGAGTGTTTGAAAATGTACCTGTGTAGGAGTGTCTGAAATAGATCTACAGAAAGAAAAATGAATTGCTCTAACAAAAAGTTGATGATGATGAAGAATCGTGTATTTTAATAGGGGTAATTTTCATGCAATTGAAAGTTTATTATCTATTAAAAATTTGCGAACTAGGGATCTTTGCGTAAAATAATTCACAGAAATCTCATACCTAACAGGTGCCGAAGGTTAACTAACTGAGGAAATTTTCGATCCGACCTGTGATCCGACTTCCAACTTCACCATTCACGCTCCCACTTCGTCGTCAGTCGGAAGTAGGGCCTTCAAGTCGTCCCTCTAGATGTTCCGACTCCTACTACTAGTTGTCAAACTAATCCAACCAGCCCACTCACGGTCCGATTTTAGATCCAACTGCGGAAGTTGGACCACTAGTCGGACTAAAAATCGGAACGTGAACAAACATCTGAATTTTGTGGAATTGCTCCACAAGATATTATAAACATGGTTGTATTGACAGTGTATACATCGAGTAAATGTAACGATTTTAAGTATTTTTTTTACAAATTTCGAAAATTTATTAGGTTCCATTATGAGGTCAAATTTAAAAGTAATAGTTTTGGGAGATTTAAATATTAATTTTATTGCGAAAACGGTAAATACTAGTGAGCTGACTTCTATAATATCATCATTTGGAATGAAACAAACAATCCATGACTGTAATTAGAATTACTGATACATCTGCCACGTGTATAGACAATATTATGACAAATGTTGAAGAAGATCAGTTTCGGGCAAATGTTATTGAACCTTGTTTCTCTGATCATCGTCAAGTGTTTGCACTAGAGCCTTTACACATAAGAGTATCTTAAAAATGCGGACCTTTTTATCCGTGTAGACTGGAACATTTTTTATGAAAATCTTGATGTAAATTATCTAGCAACGTTTCTAATAGATAAATATAATCTTGCAGCATCGCAATATTTTCCACTAAAAAAACTGGTTATCAAAGACAGAAGATGTCCGGTAAACTGGTTCAATGACAACTTAAAAAATATGAGAAATCATTTGCAAACATATGAAATACATGATGATTCTACTAAAAACCTAGTACATTACAGTGAATATAAAAGATATAAAAATCATTACAATGCTGAGTTGAAAAGAGCGAAAAAGCTGGCATATGATCAATTGATATAACTTCAAAGAGTAGTTCCAAGACGTGTTGGAAGGCAATTAGAGCGAAATAAAACAAATGGTTTACATAATTCAACAACCAACATATATTGTGACTCTTTCAATAACTTTTTTGTTGAAATTGCTGAGAATATTATAAAATTGTTTGGATACTAATGAGCTAAACGCATCTTTTATTAAAAGCACTAGTGAAATAATTACTAAACCTTTAACACATCTCATTAATAGTATTTTTTCAATCGGAATATTCCCAACTTCATTTAAATACTCCAAGATTGTTCCTATTTTTAAAAAGGGCGATCGTTTAGACGATCGACGAATTAGACAATTAGACGAATTAGACGAATTAGACAATTATAGACCAATTTCCATCGTTTCGATATTCGGTAAAATAATCGACAAAATTCTGAAGAAGCGTCTTATATCGTACTAACAAATAACTTTTTTACTAGTTCACAATATGGGTTTAGAAGGGATCGTTCCACAACAAATGCACTTTTAGATGTGATGAGTGCCATAGTTGATGGCCTTGAGAAACATAATCAATCTGCCATAACGCTGTGTGATCTTTCAAAGGCCTTCGACTATGTTCCTCATGCTATTTATATATTTTGCTAAAAAACTGCAACTTTACGGTATTAGAGGTACTCTCTTGGAACTAATTTCATCGCAGTCTCCTGATACTCAGTATCCTTGTTTAAGATTAAAATATCGAGGAAAGGTAGTGTGTTATTATATTCATTTTCCATAGTAAATTTTATTGTCTGTTAGATTAAGATTTATTATTTATTTATTCGAAATAGATTCAAATCAATATTAAGGGTGTTAAAAATAAACAAAATCAAACCAAACTTAAATGTTTACTGAATAAAAAAGTTAGATCCATTGCTAATTCTGGTATATTTATCATTTTACTTCCAAAAGCTAGTCGTTCATACTGCTTTATATCTTATTTTGGATTGGCACACATATTATGCATTATAATTACCACCTACTATTACTATTTCCTCTGTCGGAATATATGTGTTAGAAAACTTTTTCCTTTATAAGAAGAAATATGAATCAATACGTTTAGTGTTGCGCCTTGTAAATATAATATTTTAGTAGTATTCATCTCGTACAACAAATTAATAGAATATAGGTACCTGTCGTTAGCTATGACCACGAAATCTTCCGTATAATCTTTATACCGGTTTAAAAGAATTATATAATTAGTTAATAAATAATAAATTGCTTTTACTTTATACAAATTTTTGCGCAATTATTTCCAAGATATAAGATTTTGCTTATATCGTTCGATTTCTAAAAAACACGTTGTATCTTAATGCCATCGTTTATTTAGGTAAATAGGACAATCAGTTACTGATAAATTCCAAACAAGCGGATAGTATTGTGCGAATACTGGGAACTGGATGATTCAAATAAAGAAAAGTATTATTAATTTATATAGAAAAGAAATTTAATCTTTGCAGATAAGTTAAATAGTAAACTCTTAAATATTGGGGAAATCTGCAAGAAAGACTCTAATGAGTATCAATTGTTTCGCCGAACGTTTTCGCCAAAGAGAATTAATTTGGCTTCTTCAGGGCTAAAAGAGAATAAATTATAATTAGCTACCATATATTATCTATTAAAAACATTATTGATCTTACCGTAACTTAGAATTGTAGAGTTAGAATGTTAAAAAACTTAGCTAGTAACAACATAGTGGTGTTTTTTGTTACTATGTGCAAAAAAAGTTTTTTTTAACGTTGGAAATGTATGGTAGCTTTGAACTTAAAACGCAAAGGTTTACCCAAGGTTAATCGAAAAACCCAATGTAACTACATTTAAAAGGAGGTAATTCTTTGAATTGTCGGCAATAACTATATTTTTGATTGTTAGAAAGTTTAAATGTGAGGTTCTGTTTTACCAGAACGCATGTGCTGACAATTCAAGTAGTTCTTTTAAATCTTTATCTCGTTAAGCTTCATTGGTAAAACCGAATGAAGTTAAATCTCAGTATAGGGAAATATTATTTTAGATTTTCTTTTTTAATTATATTATATTGTTCATGTATTATTATAATAATATCTTATTGAGATGTATCTAAGAAAAAAAGGGAATGTTATCTTTTTTAGTTAATGAAAATTAATTATTAAAGTAGGTTAGTTGTTAATGGATATATCAGTCATGTTAGTTATCTGTGATGTATTGTTCTTGGTATCTGATTTAAGTAAGAAGTGGTATATATCGCTTAGATTCTTAATGTCACTCTTAACATTGATGGAGAAATCGTTAAGGAAAATATAAGACATTTCAATGAACTCTCTTTTAGATTTATTGTTCTCACGGTGGAGAATTGTAGTGTTAGTATAGTCCATGAGATGACCAGTGGAATGGACATGTTTGGCTAATGCACAGCGGTCAGGGTGAAGTCGAGAATCACTTTTGTGTAGTGTAATACATAATTTCAATAATTGAGATGTTTGGCCGATGTAGGAATTGCTGCAAGTGAGGCATGGAATGTTGTAGACAATGTTACTAAGCCTATCTATGGGAGTCTTATCTTTTATCTTAGAATAAAGATTATTAATTGTTAGGGCTGATCTACAAGCCACATTAAGTTTAATGTTGTTATTATTATTACCAAAGCTATTTTCAACACTTTTCAGAATCCTTGTTAACCCCGGAGTGATATCTCTGAAATATGGTAATGAAAAATATTTGTTGATACGAGTATCCGAGACTGGGTTCCCACTTAAGACATCAGGATCAGCATTGTTAGTCGCGAAGGAAGGTGAAGTATCTTCGTTATGGATAGTATTAAACAAAATCTTATTCACTAATGGTGTTGGATATGCGTTTTAAATAAAAAGTTTCTATAGGATTTGTAGGTTTTTTGTATGAAATGAAGGATCTGATAATTTTATTACTCTATTTTTCATCTGTTTGATTAACTACCAAAGTCAACTTAACCAAACATGTCCATTCCACTGGTCATCTCATGGACTATACTAACACTACAATTCTCCACCGTGAGAACAATAAATCTAAAAGAGAATTCATTGAAATATCTTATATTTTCCTTAACGATTTCTCCATCAATGTTAAGAGTGACATTAAGAATCTAAGCGATATATACCACTTCTTACTTAAATCAGATACCAAGAACAATACAACATCACAGATAACTAACTTGACTGATATATCCATTAACAACTAACCTACTTTAATAATTAATTTTCATTAACTAAATAAGATAATATTCCCTTGCTTTTCTTAGATACATCTCAATAAGATATTATTATAATAATACATGAACAATATAATATAATTAAAAAAGAAAATCTAAAATAATATTTCCCTATACTGGGATTTAACTTCATTCGGTTTTACCAATGAACCTTAATGACTTATTAATGACTGATAAAAAAACTACTTGAATTGTCAGCACATGCGTTCTGGTAAAACAGAACCTCACATTTAAACTTTCTAACAATCAAAAATTTAGTTATTGCCGACAATTCAAAGAATTACCTCCTTTTAAATGTAGTTACATTGGTTTTTTCGATTAACCTTGGGTAAACCTTTGCGTTTTAAGTTCAAAGCTACCATACATTTCCAACGTTAAAAAAAAACTTTTTTTTGCACATAGTAACAAAAAACACCACTATGTTGTTACTAGCTAAGTTTTTTAACATTCTAACTCTACAATTCTAAGTTACGGTAAGATCAATAATGTTTTTAATAGATAATATAGGGTAGCTAATTATAATTTATTCTCTTTTAGCCCTGAAGAAGCCAAATTAATTCTCTTTGGCGAAAACGTTGGGCGAAACAATTGATACTCATTAGAGTCTTTCTTGCAGATTTCCCCAATATTTAAGAGTTAACTATATATATATATATATATATATATATATATATATATATATATATATATATATATATATATATATATATATATATACCGTTTTAAAAGAATTATAGAATTAGTTAATAAATATTAAACTGTTTATACTTTATTCAAAATTTTTGCGCAATTATTTCCAAGATTACTGTTATATTCTCCAAAGACGTCTTGAACTTGACATTTTGCTTATATCGTTTGATTTCTCAAAACATACTTTGTGTCATAATGCCTATACTCCTATTTGAGTGTTTTTTATAAAAAATAATTTTTTACCGAAATGGAAGTAAATAATTAATAAGTAAATAATAGTTAATATTATAGACTACTTACTGCATCTTCACCGTTTTAAATTGAGTTGTTACTATCGTCATTAACCTCAACCATGTCAAAATGTCCAGTATACTCAGATATGTTCATCATACTAGTTGAATTAGTTGTGTGTTTTGAGATTAAAATAAGCCTTATTTTTTTCGTACCGAATGTTTAACATCTTCTGAACGTGTACCATTTTCACCAAGTCGGTTTAGTTATTTTTTCTTCTTCTTCATGTGCCTCATCCTTTAAGGACATTGGAGACCATCACGGCCCATTTTAATCTGACTAGAGAAGAGTTCTATTGTTGTTTTTCCACTTCACTATTTTTCAACTAGGACGCGCGTTGTCTCCCGGGTCCTCTTTTTGCTTAAACTTTCCTTTTTATAACCAATCGCGTCAACTCATTTTTTTCAATTCTTAGTACGTGACCCAAGTAGTTCATTTTTCGTTCCTTTATAAAGTTGAGTATTTCTTTTTCTTTTTTTTATCTTTCTTAATGTTTCACTGTTTGTTACGTGTTACATCTACGATATTTTTCACATTCTTCGATAACACCACATCTCAAAGCTGGCAAATATTCTTGCAGTTGAGTCTGTAATTATCCAGGCTTCAACTTCATATTAAACGGTAGAGAGTACGTAGTCTCTCAATACTCCAGTCCTAATTTATATTCCCAGTTTTCCATTGCATACTACCGCTTTCATCTTAATGAAAGCGCTTCTGGCTATCTCAATGCGTCGTTTTATTTCAAGGCTGCGGTCCCACTGTTCATTTAGCTCACATACCAAGTCGTTGTATATAAGTACTTTCTTTAAAGGTTTTTCTTTAACGTAGATTGTTTCGTCTTCAATCTTGTTCTTACTGACAATCATGATTTTTGTTTTTTTTTCTGTGTTCAGAGCCATTACATACCTCTCACAGTAACTGAGTAGTGCGATCAACCAGAATTTGCAGCCCTTCTCTGCTGTCCGCAAGGGATATTGTATCGTTTGCATATCTGAGATTATTCACTAGTGTTCCGTTAATTGATATACTCTATTGATGTATTCTAGTGTCTCTTTAAACATCTCTTCTGAGGACATAATAAAAAAGAGGGGATAGTACATATCCTTGTCGTACACATGTACACATCCTTGCCGTACTCCTTTTCTTATAGGTACCTCTTTAGATTTTTGTTGGTCTACTTTAGATATCTTGCCTAACCATCTCTTACCAGGTCTTCTTCTTTTACTTCTTCCAGTTAGTATCGACTTTTTATTATTTCGGCGTTAAACGTACCTTAACCTATGCTGTGTCATTTTGGCACCAATTGATGCGACATCTACCCTTTCCCATGGCAGTTTTATTCAATACAATTCAATACATCTTATTTGTAATATCTATTCTGGATACTTTAAACTTCCACACTTTTCACAACAAATTCACCATCAAAGTTATTATTTCCTTTATAGTAGTACCCCTTAATATAATCTCCCAATATTATCCCAGTCTAAACTCAATATCACTAGATATTCTATTTTTGTCCTACTAAATTTCAAACTTTTTCATTTCAGATCTTGTCTCAAATATTTAAGTCCTTGATCGTCTTTTTGATTTTCTGTACCCCGTAGCAGTATAAATACGACTCAACATTTTCTATATTATTATTGTCCAACCTTATATTAACGTTTGTTAGATATTTAGTTGTTGCTGAATTTATTTTTAATCCTATGTCTTTTGTTTTTTTATTTAGGTCTAATAGCATTTAATGCAGTTCTTATCTGTCGTTTGCTATTAAGCAATATCATCGGCAAATTTCGAGTTGTTAAGTCTTTCGCCGTTTTCTATCGGTCGCCCTCAATTTTATTTTTTGCCACTTTCTTGTTGAGTAGTGTGTACCAGTAGTATCCATAGTAATTGCAATTTCGCTGACAATTCTGAATAAAAATCAAATATCAAATTATCTCTTAGCTATTGCTGTACTTACCCAAAGACTAAATAACCTTAACAATGAATAATAAATAAAAAGGGAACTTATGGACTTCCTGTAACAATTCAAATATAACTTATCTTATCTTATATATGAAAATGTGTCTTACAAAAATGTATAAATACAAATCCAATAAAAAAGCAGTAACATCTTAGTTATCGAGAAAACCACTAATAAAATTACCCACCAATTATAATTTTAAAGCACTTCTCTAATAATAGTAACTTTTTTATTTTCGTGGTTTTTCGAATTACGCGAAATTAGTCACTAACTTTATCTGATTCATCAATACTTTCTATTATCACCTCTTGATTAGTATAGTACCACTCCAAACCTGTTTTGTAAAGTATATTAGTCAACAAGATACAAAGATTAATCCTTCAACAAACTTGATTATTTCTGTCTTCAATACCAACTACATTTAGATAAACTAGAGAAACATAAATCTCAAAAATCACCTATATCAAGAATATATAATATGCATTATAAAATACTTGTTGTGGTTTTTATTTTAAATATAGTGACAGGGTGCAAAAGTGATAGTGACCCGAGAATATGGAATCCTGATGAACTTGAAGAATTATTAAGTAAGTACTGCATTATTTCTAATAAGCATAAACTAATAAATATATGAATTAAATTAGCATGTTTAATAAAGTGTAAATGTTTGTCGTATACCATGACGTCAACAATCAATAATTAAGTATAAAATATAAACACATAAAACATTCAACGTATTTAAAAAATATCTTTTATTCGATACTACGTTTTATTTCATAGACCATGGAAATTCGTCTCTTGACAATTTTATATCTGTCTTCTTTCTACCATATGTAATTCCTTTTGGTACAAAAACGTTACTATTGATTTCAATCTTAAATAATTAAATATTCTTTAAAATTGAATAATTTCCATGTTTTATCATGCATATTTTCTGGATTCTTCACCAAAATAATTAGTAAAAAGTCCCTGTTAAAGTATTAACAATTGAAGGGCTTGGTGCAATAACCGTCCAAGTGCACATTGCATAGTTTTGAGAAAATGAGAAAACGTGTCATTTAGTCATAGTTGAAATTATGTGAATTTTTTTTATTTTACATTTGTAATATAACCAAAAACTCATCTTTTGTAACAATATATATGTATATGTTCACTTTGGTTTTTTGTTGAAATTTGATGGATGTTAAATGTTGCACATAGACGGTTATTGCTACCAAAATAAGAAACATTGTCTGAAAAAATAGTAAAAATGTTGTGTTTTTTCAAAAAATCTTGGGTATAACAGAACTAACCTAAGAACAAAGTACGTAATACAACAATAAATTCTGCTATTCTATCACTGTAATAATGTAGAAAATCAAAACAGACAGTCTAAAACCATCTAATCCGAATCGTCATTTTTTTGGCAATCAGCATCTGCCCGTTTGATTGTATCATAAAATGTTTGGCAAAAAAGGGGAACATATTTTTTCACTAAAGGCATAATGCTATCGTATTTGCTGATTTCAGTGGTATATTTTTCTTATAAGCCAGAGGAGCTCCGTTTAGGTCAATAATCGTTCCTGAACTTTTATTTAAAGCATATGAAGTTAAAGAGAAAGGATTATGTGCTTCAGTTACCGAAATATTCTCAGGGGATGTACAGTTATATATAAATAATCTGTATTTCGATAAAATAAAGGGGCGCTTTTTAACCACAGCGGATTTAAAAAAAATTCTTGAGATATGTTTTAAAATCAAACACCATGACCTGTGTTACACGTTCCACAGTGAACTTTTTACTACAGCTTTCAATTAATGAATACTATTCTTCGGGTACATGCAAAATCTCTTTCTTACGCTTCGTTTTTTCAATTTGTGCAAAATTTGGGTCACACAGTAAGAAGCTGTGACCTGGTTCGGGTAAATGGTGTACTATTTTTGAAAATCTTCCGTTCTTGGCTAAAGTTGAAAGGAAATGTATTATAACAGTATTTTTGTTCTGCCCCCCACTTCTTCTTCTTAAAGTTCCATCTCCTATCGAAGGTTGGATATCATAACGGCTATGGTCACTTTGTTGGCTGCTGCTCTGAAAAGTTGTAGTGAACTACAGTTAAACCATTCTCTAAGGTTCTTCAGCCAGGAGATGCGTCTTCTTCCTATGCTTCTTCTTCCTTGGATCCTTCCTTGCACAACAATTCTCAGCAGCTCATATTTTTCTCCTCTGGTTATGTGGCCCAAATACTCTAGTTTTCTTCTTTTTATGCTGTTCATAATTTCTAACTCCTTATTTAGACGTCGCAGTACCTCAGCATTGGTAATCCTTTGAACCCACTGAATTTTTAATATTCTTCTGTAACACCACATTTCGAACGCTTCTATTTTTCTTATGTGTTGTTTCTTCAATGTCCAAGCTTCCATTCCGTATAGTAAGATAGAAAATATGTAACATCTTATAGCCCTCAATCTAAAATGCAACTGAATGTCTTTGTTGGTAAGCATTGTCTTCATTTTCACAAATGCTTGCCTTGCAGTTTCAATTCGGACTTTGATTTCTCTGCTTTGGTCATTTTTGTCATCAACCCAGGTTCCCAGATATTTGTATGTCTCTACTTTTTCTATTTGGGTTTGCTCTATCATTAATCTTTCATTTCCATGTTGCATTTTTGAGACAATCATAAATTTAGTTTTTCTCTTATTTATTTTTAGTCCGTATCTAACGCAATAATCGTTAATTCTATTTACCAATTCTTGTAGCGATTCCAGGTTGCCTGCCATTATAACGGTGTCATCAGCGAATCTCATGTTATTTACTATTCTTCCGTTTACAGAGATTCCATCACCCAGATCCGCTATCGCTTCCTGGAATATGGCTTCACTGTACACGTTAAACAGTAATGGTGACAGAACACAGCTCTGTCTTACTCCTCTCTTTATATCTATATTTTCGGATTTTGTTCTTCTATCTTTATATTGGCCTTTTGATTCCAATACAGATTGATAATGATTCGTAAGTCTCGTCTGTCTATATCTTTGTTTCTCAGTACTTCTATTAGTTTTTCATGTCGGACCCTGTCGAAGGCCTTCTTGAAGTCGATGAAACAGGAATAAATATTTAGGTTCATATCTAAGCATCTTTGAGAGAGGACATTAAAAGCAAACAATGCCTCTCTCGTTCCCAGTCCCTTGCGGAACCCAAACTGAGTATCATCCATATCATCTTCTAGTTTTCTATATAATCTTCCATGAACCACCTTTAGAAATATTTTGAGGGTATGGCTTATTAGTGATATTGTCCTATAGTCTGAACAATCTTTGGCATATACTGTTTTTGGTATTGCTACAAAGGTGGACACCAACCATTCCTGTGGGATTTTTCCAGTTTTATATACTTCATTAAATAGGTCCAGAAGTACAGGTAGAGTTTCATCGTCTAGACATTTCAGTAGTTCTGCAGGTATTTCGTCTGGACCTACAGTTTTTCTGTTTTTTGCGTTTCGTATTGCTTGTTCGATTTCCTCTATTATGATCTCTGGCCCCGTTTCGCTGTCGATTTCTTCCGGTTCTTGTCGGTTATCCTTAAACAGATCTGTTATGTATATCTTCCATTTTTTTAATTTCTATAATGATTTTTCCATTTGCGTCTTTCAGAAGGGCATCTTTCTTTTTTCTCAGTGTATTTGCCATTTCCTTTATTTTCTTATGCATGTTAAAGCTATCATACTGTTTAGCATATGCCTCTATTTCACTGCATTGATTAGCAAGCCAGGTCAATTTGGCCTCTTTTATTTTCTTTCCTATCAATCTCTGTAGTTCCTTGTATTTTGCTTTACTCCTGCCTTTATGTTTCCTTCTTTCCTCCATTAGATCTAAGATTTCTGAAGTCATCTATCTTTGTTTTTTTCTTATTTTTGTCTGCAGTAGCTTTTACTCCTGCCTTTATTAAAGTTTCTTGTACCATGTTCCATTTGTCATTAACATCTGTTGTTTTTATCACGTCTTGTTTGATTTTCTTTAAGTTATCATTTATTTCTTGTTTTAAGCTCTGACGTATAGGTTCTTCTTTTATCTTTGAGACATTAAACCGTGGTATATTTGTTTGTTTTTGAATCTTCTTCAATTTTATCTGCATTACGCCTACTAATGGATTATGGTCTGAATTTATGTCAGCTCCAAGGTATGTTCTCAGAGACTTTATAGCGTTTTTATATCTAGATTTTATTAAAATGTAATCTATCTGGTTTCGAACAAGGTTGTCTTCTGAATCCGCAGGTGATTTCCAAGTATAAAGTCTTCTTTTAGGTAATTTAAAATTTGTATTCGTTATTACCATCTCCTCGCTTTGGCAGAATTCGACAAGTCTGTCCCCTCTTTCATTTCTTTCTCCCAAGCCAAATTCCCCCACACATCCGTCCACTTTTCCGTTTCCAACTGTGCCCCCCCACCATTGTTAGTAAATATATGCATAACAGTAACAGAAGTTTTAATATACTTCTATATAAAATGCCAAAAAATGATACAGTTTCTATGGAGCCTTTCTTCGCAACTGTTTCGTCAAACATATAACTGACTGATTTATTATTAGAAAAAAAGTAAAAAACCCATATCTGCGTAGCATAAAATATTTCCCCCGTAGTCTAAATAGGAAATGGCAAATTTTGCTGATAATCGAAACAAATAGTCTCCACAGTTTCGTCGATTTGCGCCATTTCAGTTTTTTCTTTTAAATCATCGTAGAACGCTTGGGCTTTCCGGAGATGAACTTCTTTTTGAACGTTCAGTTGGTGCTTAAGTTCATTCGTAGAAGCAGCATCAAGTTGTATTTTCAACAGATCAAAAGTAGCACAAGTGTCCGATCGTGGATAAGCAAATGACAAATTAAAATGTTCTGTGAAATACCTATACTAGTAATCATACGTAACTGAAGGTTTTATTTTTTCGTTCCTTTTTCAACAGACAATATTGCTCGGGATCATATTTTTTCAAATAAAGTACGTACATTCTTCGCACATTTAACTCTGCTGATAGATATTTTTTTTATTTTCATTTCGTGAATAGTGTGATTCACGCACTGAAATACTATTTTTCTGTTCTTCAATCTGTTTCACAATATTTTCCTGCTTTTTATTTGGTCGTTTATGGTGCTTACCACGGAATCCATTTCAAGCACTACATCAGAAGCTCTTGACTGTGCAATTTTCAATACTCTTGATTTGTAAGGTACAAAATGCTGAGCGACACAATTTTACAGATTTTGTACCCATTTTAACACTATAGCGATAAGAATACTTTTAGATACTTTTCTTACATCTACGAGCGACCCTAAATAGCTATCATGAATGTTCTGATCTCCCATTGCATAAAATGCTGTAAATAAATGCATCTTTCTCCATTTCCGTCAGTTTTTCAAAGCACCGGCTACGATACTCACACCTGGATTCTTGTTTTTTTGCTGCAATAGTTTTCTACTACTATATTATGTTTCTTAGTATTTTCTTCTTAGCGCCTTTCTGCAGTTTTATCTACAATAAAACATATATAAATGTGGTGCATAGATATAAAACTAAACTAAATAACTTACCTTCATCAGTTGTGCTGCTTGAGGTATCATTTAATTCGTTTGCAGTTACATGCTTTGAAATACATCTTACCTTCATCAGTTGTGCTGCTTAAGTTATCATTTGATTTGTTTTCAGTTACATGCTTTGGAATACATCCCCAATTTAAACCTGAACCACTAGCTTTGTTCATCTTATCTGCAATTACATTTTTATATGAGTATTATTTTATATTTTCAAAACTTATAAAAGTACCTTCTTTGCTTTTGTTGTTTAAATCATACTTTTTGTTTCTTTTGTTGCTACTTTCTTCGTCCACTACATAATGTGGGTCAGCTTCACTATTATCGGAATCATGGTACGGACCAGTTTCACGAAAAACTCAGTAAAACTAGCCATTTTCGCGGAGCGATATACACACTGCACTTTACAAACGAGGAAAATGTGAAGTTAGAACTTCTTGAGCCTTGGGCATAAAAACCAGTCATGTGAATCACATGGCCGGTTATTGCACTCAATACCATCGATCCTAATGACTATGCTATTAACATTTTGGTGCAATAGCCATCTACGTTATTCTACATTTAGTTACTTACACAATACGTGTACGGGTTTTGCTCCAAACTGTGCGGAGGTATTTTTGAAGGCAACAAATGCCATAAACTCAATTTCGACAAAAATGGTCTTTGATCGGGTTTTGCACCAAAATCTTCAATTGAAGTTTGGAATTTTGTCCTGATATTGAATTTTATTCATTATAACAGTCATTTGTATATTGCTTATGTATTAGTGGAATAATCATGGTCTTATCTATTTTTAAAATATATTTAAATGTATATGTTTTTGTTTTTTTATTAATTCAATTAAAATCAAAACTTGTTATCGTATTTAAAATAAATCTTAACTATTTTCAACATTTTTTCAATTAAAAATAAACCTATTAAACTATAATCTTCTCCGAACCATCAAAACACTGTGAGATCTTTAAAAACGAGTCCATAATTATCCAATCAGTAAATAACAGCAATGCGACTGTCATTATGGATAAAGTTGTGTATCAGGAGAAAATTCAAGACTTCATTACAAACGGACCTTATACGAAATTAGCAAAATATCCAACAAAATCTCTGGAAAGAAGATATTTAGAACTTTATTAATATTTAGAGAATATTAACTTACCAGACAAAATTAGATATATTTACATTTTTTTTATTTACACAAATATTATAACCGCATCAACCACTAAGTGTTATTATTACGACAAGACGCTTCATTTTGATGGAGTACCTACCGAAAATAGATCAATAAGCATGATCTTGTTCACTACGATCCAGCTGTTTGATTATTATTATTTAGATTTTGAAAAACTAATTTGCTATCTATCTCTCTCTATACATTGCATTTCGATTTTCTCTACGTATTTTTAAGCTTCCCATTTCTTGTTCTGCTTACTAGTTGTCCGTTTCTTATTTTTAGTTCGTGTTTAGTTTTCTCGTCTTCCTTTTCCACTTTGAAACTATTTTTCTGTTTTCCTAGGATTTTTTTTTATTTATCAAATAGTAATCAAATTTTGTATAAATAGTTTATTGCTTTTAAATATTGAATAATCACTTTGATATCGCACTTTAGGAATAATTCTTTCAAATTCTCCGGGGTTCTGAATTCACCTCTCTCCGCACTGTGTAATGGGCGTCCGTGCGTAAGGCGACTATAACCAAGTCGCAGTCGCGTGATGATCTTCTTCTTGTAGTGCCTATCCGTTTCATATGTTGGCGACTATCATGGCTTGATGATCACCTGAGAAAAACGATTGTTGGAACTATCAGACCATGTTTTATGTCAAGTAATTTCGCCTTTTTTGTTGATAGATCTTAATAGTTCGTTTTCTAAGGCTTCTCGTGTATATGCATCTGCTAGATCGTTTTCTGTGATTCCAATATGAGATGGATTCCAATTATTAGGAAGTTAATGTCATAACTTTTTGTAACGTCACTTATGGCTTTATATATTGCAAACTGTTCTCCTGTTAAGATAGTAATGAATCTATTCCTAGATATGACCTAAGGCCTATAACATTCTGTATTTTTCTACATAATAATATTTGATAAAGGTGCCTAATCAGTTTGGCTATAGTCCTTCTTCTTTTAAATTTATTTAAATATTCTATGTTATTGTGCCGTTTGTATTTTTATGTTGAATTTATTTCCTATCCTTTTAAGTTTTTTTTGATAATCCTTTTATGTATGGTATTCTTATTTTACTCGTATTATTCCTTGTGTATGCTGTAGGATATCGTTCTAAGTTGTTCTGTTCTATTCGATTGGTTTTTCCCTCATAATTTACTATGGAATCACTAACAGGAGAATTTTACTGTCATCATGGCATGCATTTGTCTTTTTAAAGACGAATTACATGCTATGATCTTTTCTGATGGATATTCTCAAGTTAAAGTTGATTTCATGTAATCGAATAAACTATCTTATAAGTAAAGTCGTCACAGGACCGCAACTCAACAATATTTCCAATATCATTTTAAAGTCTTCTACTTTAAAATGTATAATGTATGTCTGAATTTT
The DNA here is from genome assembly GCF_040954645.1 of Diabrotica undecimpunctata. NCBI lineage: Eukaryota > Metazoa > Arthropoda > Insecta > Coleoptera > Chrysomelidae > Diabrotica > Diabrotica undecimpunctata. Next base: position 122,171,435 of record NC_092803.1, on the reverse strand, counting down.
CAATAAAAATGACTCAGATAAATTAAATTATTAGAAGAATTTTTCACTAAGTAACAGAAAAACAAAAATTTGTTTAATTTACTAATGTTTGTATTTTGAGAACGATTTCCGAAGTGGAAATTGAAACGTCAATAAACGTACTTTAACCTTTAATTGTGGCTTATTAACATTTAAAATAGTAATTACTTTAAAATGCCACAAGAAAATAGCTTCAGAACAATATCTTGACAGTTTGATACGCAAAACATGCGTTTTCATAAACTACTTGAATTCGCATATTTGCAATAATTGTAAAACTTCACCCCAAAAAAATTTAATGACTACCCGCTGCTGATTATATGTGCATAGATTTTTACAAACAAACGCCATTTTTAAGTCACACTACTTAAAATCGCAGTCCAATACAAATGATAGAAACTGATCAGTGTGACGTATACAAACATAACTGACGTTGCAGAATGTTAGTTGAATGATTAAAATAATTGTTTGCAAGGATAACCTGACCACACATAGGTTTCAATTGAACAAGCGTATATTTCACATTTATACGCCATTAAAATAGGCAAAATTCCCCCCGAATTTAATTTTTGAAGTGAATACTTCTTAGTGCTTGGTATGATGTTTTTACACGGGCCCGAAATCATATTAAGCGTGCACCGAAAATTCGAGACGCATGTAGTAACCAGCCTTGCGGTATACATTAATATACATAATATACATACATTTACATATATACTTATTATAAAAATATATTGACTTTTAACAAACGTCAACGTTATAAAAAGTAAAATTAAATTAAATAAAATGAAATAAAATTAAATAAAATTTAATAAAATTATATAAAATTAAAAATAATTAAGTAAAATTAAATAAAATTAAATAAAATGAAATAAAATTAAATTAACTTAAATAAAATTAAATAAAATTAAATAAAATTAAATAAAATTAAATGAAATTAAATAAAATTAAATAAAATTAAATAAAATTAAATAAAAGTAAATAAAATTAAAAAAAATTAAATAAAATTAAATAAAATTAAATAAAATTAAATAAAATTAAATAAAATTAAATAGAATTAAATAAAATAAATAAACTTAAATAAAATTAAATAAAATTAAATACAATTAAATAAAATTAGACACAATTAAATAAAATGAAATAAAATTAAATAAAATTAGGTAAAATTAAATAAAATTAAATAAAATTAAATAAAATTAAATAAAATTAAATAAAATTAAATAAAATTAAATAAAATTAAATAAAATTAAATAAAATTAAATAAAATTAAATAAAATTAAATAAAATTAAATAAAATTAAATAAAATTAAATAAAATTGAATAAAATTAAATAAAATTAAATAAAATTAAATAAAATTTAATAAAATTAAGTAAAATTAAATAATATTAAATAAAATTTAATTAACTTAAGTAAAATTAAATAAAACTAAATAAAATTAAATACAATTAAATAAAATTAAAATTAAAGAAAAATTAAATAAAATTAAAAAAAAATTTGGAAATTTTGAAACAGAAAGTGAAAAACACCTTGTTCCTACTATGATCAAAAAAAAAAGAACCATCCAAATAACAATCCTCTTCGGAATCCGATGTAGATTATTTCATTCACGGTGGTAGTACTGAGTATGATTTTTTATCCGAGGAGGTTAATGTCCAAGAAGAATGTCATTACGTAATTAAGATTATTGCTGTCTATCTAGGAGGTTTTGATGCAGTATTTTAAAGGCAATACTTACAAGTTCGCAGAAATAAATGAATCTTTCTTTGCTGATGAAGATATACTTTTAATTAAGATTATCAAGGCCTACAGAAATGAGTTTTAAAAGATTCCATAATGCGATTGTTTTCACGGTGGACCTGACTAGTTTTATTATGTACTAAAATAGGTACTATAGTATTTTTCATATAAAAATGTGTTCACGTCATTCAGGATTTACGTCAGAACCCCACAGCGTTGCCAAAACATCAGAATAGTTAGTAAGTGAGAAATTTTTAAAATGTCAACTATTTGTCAAACTATTATATTAATAGTAAATACACTTGGTTTTAAGATTACTGCAACACACTAAAATACATAAGAAAACATTTTAATACAAAATTGTACATTCTAAATTTTAAACTTACCACTTTTAAAGCATTAATAGTAAAAATGTCCCGCCATTATTTCTTGTTCAAAATAATCGATCTTATATGAAAGCTTATCAGGCATCATTTTGGCATAGCACAATCACAATACACAACAATAATTAGTTTTTAAAGACATTAATCTAAATTTAATATGTATTTATAAATACAATCTATTAATATATAATATATTATTATGATCAAATTGTGTAAGAAATCAAAACATAAACAAAATTCTTACTCTAAAAAAGCGGCAACCCTTTAAAACAATTTTGCCACACGCTGAACTGTCAAAAAATTTGAAGTATTCCTGTATCAGTTGCGTACAATTGCCTAATATATTTAATTAAAATTATTATTTTGTGGAATATTAGACTTAGAGTTATTTCATAAAATTTATATTATTAATAATAACAAATGTTTTTGGTTATTTAATCAATATAATTCTAAAATTCCCAATATAATGATGATTATATTTTTCTGATTATTATACCATGTTGACGCCTATGAAAGATCGAGCAGTTCCGTATGGGTTTCGTATTATTAGCTGTGTTAGGAAAATTTGAACTCTAAGGTTGACAGGTTCTGGAAATTTTAAATATAAGTGACGTCACTTTATATAAACTGTGATGTGCACGCATTTTTATCTGAAAAATACAATATGTACTTTTTAAGCAAATTTTTTTTATTTTCGTAAGACAAGAATGTTATTATAGGTTAATAAAAGCGTTTCCTTTGAATTGCCTTGCACAGCAGGGACTTACCCCATTTTATGGGGCAAATCCACGCAAATGCTTTTTTGAATACATTTCTAATTTTGTAGATAACAACTAATAGTCAGATATAACATATATACTTAGACACAGTGTTGGATAAGAAATTAGCCAGATATTTTAATATAATTTTAAATAAAATACTTATCCAACTTCTCACTACATTGACAATAGTGGAAATTGCGGGTCTTTACCCCCATCTACCCTAGGCCATTTTGACATTTTTTGGGTAGGATACAAAAAAAAACAATAATCAATGGAAGTAAAATAAATGTTAATATATCATACTTCTTATTCTCCATCGCTGTGTTCCTCTATTTCAGGTATAATATCTGAATTATCAAAGAATTTTGTAAGCTGTTCTGCTAGCTTAATTTTTGGCAAATATTCCATGCAATAAATAGACCACCAACACCAGAGGTCACGACAAACGAAGAAATAAATATTGAGGAGGATGAGGTAAAGGAAGCATTAAGGAAATTAAAAAATAGAAAATCACCAGGAAACGACAGAATCCCGAACGAACTCCTAAAGTACGGAGAACCAGATCTGACCAAACAACTATTAAGACTAATCCAAAAAATCATAGAACAAAACAGAATTTCTCAAGAATGGAGGTCAAGCATCCTAATACCTCTCTTCAGAAAGGGAGACAAATCGGACCCAGAAAATTACAGATAAATTACTTTATTAAACACTAAAATTAACAACCAAAGTGATAATAAATAAACTGAATGAAATTATAACACTAGCAAAAGAACAACAAGGTTTTAGGTTGGGAAGATCATGCACTGACGCTATATTTATAATGAGGCAAGTGCAAGAGAAATCATTAGAATACAACAAACCGGCATATCTATGTTTCGTGAGTGATCTTCGGTCAATGTTGTAACTGTCTGACAACTTAGGAGGAAGTTTCTTGAGGGGAGGGATATTAACAGATGATATAGGAGTAAGGTATATGTTATTGTTTGTTGAAAGAAAATGTGATGTTTTATATTATTTAAATTATTAAAGTTATTTATATATATTAAAGAGATATATTTTGAAATGTGTGTTAAATTATTGAAAATTTATATATATATATATATATATATATATATATATATATATATATATATATATATATATATATATATATCGCACCCTTAGTATTAAAAGGGCACATCTCAAAAATTAGGGTTTCTGAGTTTTTGGCATAAATGGGCACAAAACTACTAGTACTACAATTTGGCCTTGACAGAAATTGAAAACGGAGAATATAAAGCAAGTCCCAATATAATGTGACCCTTTCGTACTCCCCTCTCCGCCAACACATCTTCCCGCGAGATAGACCCATTCAGTAAGGTGCTGATGTCTGTCGAAATAGGTGTGTTAGTGAGCGCTCTCATTACGAGTTGAGCCCTTCTATTACAAAACTTGAGGTAGGTGTTGTTTTATATTTTTTGTTTTATAAAGGCACAATAAGATTAAATGCTGTATATTACTAAAACTTCCAAAAATTTATGGGTTTATTTAAAAAAAGTTCTTTATATTACTAAAATTATTGTATGATTTTTGGAACTATATCTAAAGGATTCTTGTTATTACAAAAATATCTGTTTGATTTACAATATCATTGAAAGTTAAATCCTTGTAATACTAAAATAATTCAACGAGTTTCTTAGTTGTATCCATAAACTACAAATTTTTTCGGTAGTAAGGCCTTAATTATTGTTATTATTTTATGTACTAACAAGTATTAAATAAGAGGGTAACTATATCTTAACCTCTTACAGATACATTGCAAAAAAATTAAAGAAATATGTCATCACGATCGCGAAGAATTATGAACCTTCTTAATGTTTCACATCTACCTGATGAATGGAAAAACAGTTGCGATAAGAACCCAAACGTAAGTTTATAATTTACTAACATATATAAACTACTTACATACTATTTTGCATTTTTAGATCAGCAATGAAGAAAAAGAGAACATCCCTTTAAGTTCATCAGAAAACTTTTTAAAGCAACAAGAAATAGCCGATAATACTCTGCCATTACAAAATAATTCTTTGGTTGAGACTAACACTATTATTGCAACAACATCAAAACGTTCGTCGAGATCGTCATCTAGTAGTTCCAATTCGTCTTCTAGCGTCAACAGTAGCAGTTCGTCATCTTCTAGAAGCAGCCCTTCCTCTTGATGTTGTTCACTGGAAAAGGACGATTTGTTTCACATATCCTAAAAGGTAAAGAAATTGAAGCCCAGCCTCAGTCTTTATCATCTAGAACTACTTCACCTTCAATACTAGAATCCGTAATTTTAACACCACGGCTATAAGACTTCAACATTTCAAATGTTTTTGGGCACTAGGAGATTTGCAGTTACAGCGTATGTTTATAAAAGCAAGAATGGCTATAGTTGAACCTAAATATAAGTATTCAAACGCTCAACATCCCAGAGCACCAAATGCTGCTTTTTACTTGTACGATGATAACGCCAAAATCAGAGTCTGCAAAACATTTTTTATCAATACGTTGATATAAGACTAACAATTGCAATTCTGTTGAAGAAGATAGAAGAGGCAAACATAATAGTCATAGACGCGTGGATGACAATCTGAAAGAAGATATCATTAGATTTATCAATCTAATACCACGAATTGAATCGCATTATTTAAGAGCGTCGACTTCAAGAGAGTTCATAAGTGGATCGAAAAGTATTACTGACTTGTTTAGAGACTTTCAAGAAAAACAGAAGAATAATTCCCGAGATCCTGGAAAGTTTCATTTGTTTTATGAGATTTTTACTACCCATTTTAATTTGGGTTTTTTTCAACCCAAGAAAGATCAATACGATCTTTGTTTACAGTATAAAAACTCTTCTGCTGATCAGAGGCTTGCTCTCAAAGTCAACTATGATACTCACCTAGAAGAAAAGGGATTAAGTCGAGCAGAAAAAAAGAATGATAGAATGACTCTTGACAAATATAATTTATGCGTTTGCTACGATGTTCAAGCGATAATGCAAAGTCCCAATGGAGAAACATCATCGTTTTATTATAAATTCAAATTGAATAGCTACAACTTTACTTTGACTGTGTTAAATAAATTACCAGAGAATGAAGAGGATTTTAAAAGCTATGGTGACGTGCATTGCTATTTCTGGGATGAGACCCAAGGAAAAAGAGGTGCAGTGGAGATTGGAAGTTGCGTTTTAGACTTTTTAAAGAAGGTTTGTGAGGATGCAGGTGAACATGAAGTTAACGTAACATTTGTAACAGATAATTGTTGTGGCCAAAACAAAAATAAATACATAGCTTCTTTATACATGTTTGCAGTCACTACTATAAAAAACTTATAAAAGGTCATACGCAAAATAAAGCCGACAATGTACACATGCTGATACAGAAACAAATATCAAGAGATTTAAAAGCTGGTTCAATCTTTACATCACTTCAATACACCACCGCAATTCAGAGAGCTAGGAAGACGGGGAAACCTTTTATCGTTCATACTTTGAATCATGATTTCTTTTACGACTTAAAAGATTTACAAGTCAAGTGGGGATATAATTTCAACGTTGACGAAGAGAAGAATACCATCTAATGGAATCAGATCAAAGTTATGAAATTTACGAAAGGGAACCCATTCTCTTTTCAATATAAGACATCATAAAAAGACGCGTTTAAACAAATAAATGTTAGAAACAAAAGAAAGAAAATGTTGTATAATGAAGAAATATCTATCAAAACAGTTTATAGTGCGCCATTTGAGTTAAGTTTAAATAAGAAACAGGATCTCAAAGAATTAATTTCTAAGAGACTTATTGACCCTTATCATGCCTGTTACTATAATACAATGTTAATGTAACTGTTTTCTAATTGTAATTTTTAATATTTTGTTTTATTTTTGAAATGTTTTATGACTATTACTTAAAACTTAAGCCTGCTGGCTATTTTATATTTCATAGTTCTTTAGCTACTATTCTAGTCGTTAGCTATTCTATTCTATTCAAACACGACTGATTGTAAAAAATGAATATGATAGATCTTAAGCGCTCGCACAAAAGAAGAATGATTTTATGTTGAGAAAATTTGTTAATTTTTTTGTCTAGTAAATCCAGTAATTTTTTGTGAGAACTATTTTAGTTTTGTGTTACATTATAAACGTTAAGACAATTCTGGTTTTTTTATATGACTGCCCTAAAAGGAGTGTTATAGCTTTTGTTATTGGATTTGTATGCTACATGCCTATTACTTTTTAAGGTTTTTAAGAATAAAGTTATTTTTTGTTAATCTTTTACGATTTAATGTTTTATTAATTCCTTTACAAGAGGCACTTTTATCATTGAAAGTAGTTAAACATTATTATTACACAGCTACATTTAGATTTGTAACTTAAAAACATAGTGTATATTTATTCATTAAATGGCTTAATTCGTAAGGTGCCTTCAAAATTTAAAGAAATTTAGTGGGAGAGGGGCCTATCTTGAGAGAGATTTTTTTAAACGTTTTTTTTTTAATTAAATTATTTTTTTTGTAATATTTCGATTATCCAGTATAGAGTACAAATACTGTAAATTGTATACCTAGATTTTTATTTATCTATCTTTTCAAATAAAAATGTTATAGGTGAGTAAATGAAAACGATGAAGTTGCTTAATCTTTAATCTCGTTTTCCCAAAAGTAACGATTTTCGAGATGTGCCCTTTTAATACTAAGGGTGCGATATATATATATATACACTCTGGGCCAAAATTAACCGGCCACCTTAAAAATGGGTAATTTTTGATTTCTTATATCTCCTAAACCTGTTGTCCGATTCAAGTAACTTTTTTAATATCTTATAGCCTTATTCTTTGACAATATCTCTATAATAATATTGTTGTTAAACAGGTAAATTTTCATTGTATACCGCGTGTACGAACCAAACTGTGTTTTTTTCTTAAAGTTTGCATCACCCTGTGGAATATTGTAGCATTTGTAGAATACTGAAATTAAATCGTAACTATAGCCTCATGCTTTTTCAACATTTTGTTTTTTGATTGATTCGCTTATGTTGGATAATACAAAAGTTAGGTGCTTTAAGAACTAGACATGTTTATTATCAATTTTTATCTCCTCGGAAGAGAAAAAATAATCTTTTTGAAAAAAAGTCATTTGTTACAGTAAAAATCCAATGAATAAAATCTTCGAAGAAAATTCAAATTAACAATATTTGGAAATCAAAGTCTAATTGAAAACAAAAGGGTATCAATAATGGGTGTTGCCGCCTCTAGCCCTTAGGACTTCTTAGAGCCGGTTTGGCAATCCATTCATGATATCCTGGATATCAGATTGGGGGATATTGTGCCACTCTACCGCAGCTGCCTTCAGCTCTTCAAAGGATGCAGGGGCTGGTACTCTTGTCCTTACCCGTCTTTTGAGGTTGTTCCAGATATGCTCAATTGGGTTAAGATCGGGACTGTGTGCTGGCCATGGTAGAACTTGAATCCCGACCTCATTAAGGTACACACAGGTAGATCTTACTATATGACAATGTACATTGTCATGCATTAGTCTGAAGTTATCACCAATGAATGGTGCAAAGGGCATGACATGGTATTGAAGAACTTCTTGCACGTATACTTGAGTATTCACACTGCCTCTACCGAACACAACTAGATCAGTACGCGCTTCGTAAGAAATACCTCCCCAAATCATTATTGACCTTCCCCGGTAAGCCACTGTTTCGGTTATAGTGCATACAGCAAACCTTTCATTTTGACGCCTATGGACACGTTGGCGTCCATCTGGACCTTTTAGGGCTATTCTGCTCACATCTGAGAACAGTATATTCTTCCATTCCGCCATAGTCCAGTTAGCATATTCTCGCGCAAAATGAAGTCTAGCCCTACGGTGTTGTGAGAGCAGTTGTGGTGAAAAGCCTTCAAGTTTATTTCTGACAGTCTTCTTCTAATCGTTTGTCTACTCACACTAACGTTTCTCACCTCAAGAAGAGACCTACGAGCTTCAGGAGAGGTGCAAAAGCGATTTCTCAATACTTTAGTGACAATTAAGCGGTCACCTCGAACTGAAGTGCACCGTTTTTGACCTTGTCTGTGCGTGCGGTTGTACGAAACTTAAACAATATTCACTCACAATGATATAAAATTGCAATTTTAATTGTTAATGTTAATTACAAATTTTCCAGAATTGTTATTAACTCGGAAACAGATTTGCAACAATGTCGTACAACGACTATATGTCAAAAATCCTTCAATGACACAAATTTAGGAAACAAACTTTCACAGTTAATGTAAACAAACAATAATAAAGGTGGTGGGATTAATTTTGTTGGTGAGTTAAATCGTCTGTATTGATGAAAAACATGACTAGTTGTTAAACTACCTAACTTTTGTATTATCCAACATAAGCGAATAAATCAAAAAACAAAATGTTGAGAAAACATGAGGCTACAGTTAAGTTTTAATTTCAATATTTTAAAAATGCCAGAATATTCCACAGGGTGATGCAAACTTTACGAAAAAAACACAGTTTAATTCGTACACCCGGTATACAATGAAAATTCACCTGTTTAGCAACCATATTATTATAACGATATTATCAAGGAATAAGGCTATAACATATTAAAAAATCACTTAAATCGGACATCAGGTTTAGGAGATATAAGACAACAAAAATTACCCATTTTTAAGGTGGCCGGTTAATTTTGGCCCAGAGTGTATATATATATATAAAAATTTTCAAAAAAAAAAATTTACATATCTTTTAGCACATGCCTATAGTGAATGCAGTAAAAGACAATACATTATAGATTTCTTGTGCTGGAATAGATCAAGCTATTCAAAGCCATAAAAAATTAATCAACAAAAAAACTTTTTGTGATGTATAACAGACCTTATCTAATATCTTTGACATAATTTTATATATTTATTTTTAATAAGTGATGGATTCGACTGTTACTTGATGGAAATTCATTTTATCTAACAATAAAACACCAAAAACTTTTGTTTTCAACACTTCCACAAAATTTATTTTAAATTATTATCACTACAGCTGTTTCAGCCAGAGTGCTTTCTCAAGTGATCTATTTTTGGTATGTGTTTACACTTTATTTAACTGAATAAGTTGAGGACGGGAGAACTGTTTGTCTCTTTTCCCATGACAAAAATTAACTTCGAGATAGAACTGAATATCATTAAGCTCTGAAATAGTATTCCACCACCAGAGAAAAACCCCAGTACCTTCTGTTCGATTACATATACAGGCAAGTTATCTACAAAAATGGCCAAACATATAAAAAAGAAAGGAATAACACCAGCTTTTAGAACAAACAACAACTTAAAAATATATTAAAAACAACAAGAGCCAAAATAAAAAGCACTTACACAGTGTTGTGTACAAACTTAAATATGGCGAATGCCCAAAGACTTACATCGGTCAAACTGGTAGAAATTTTTACAACCGTATAGCAGATTCTACATACGCACTTTACCTTCTAGATCATAATCATTCTTTTAATGACAAATTTCAAATTCTTCACATCTAAAGTAAAGGCCTTAAGCTATCTTTATTAGAATCTATGGAAATTAACAAATTAAAAATACAGACATAATTCTAAATGACCAACTTGAGAAAACAGTTATCCCCTTCTCTATTCAATTAAAAACTATAAAGTGTAAACACGTACCAAAAATAGATCACTTGAGAAAGACACTCTGTCGAAACAGCTGTAGCGATAAGATATTATAATAAATTTTGTGGAAGTTTTGAAAACAAAGTTTTCAGTGTTTTATTGTTAGATATTTATTATTATTTGCACAATTTTAAAGTTGTTGTAGTTTAGTTTATTTATTTACTTTTTAGATCAAATTGAAGAAAGAAAACACTTGATCAAAGCTACACTGCATCCCAAGATTGAAGTAAACATGAGAAACCTTTTCCAGGTCAAATGTTTTCCGGGATATGTTCATGTAAGGGGAAAATGCAGGGAAATTCAACAATAAACTAAATGTCTTTTCGTTCTGTGTAGCTGATGGGAGGGGATAAACATCACCATTTAAAGCGATTGTATCGGACAAATTTGTCATCACCGGAAGATTTTTATAACTTATAGTTATAGGTACATATAATTGTTCAAAACAATGGTAATGTAATGTTTGTGCATCGAAAACTGCTACAGTAATAGTAAAAGCGGTAGCTCTTTTTATCGATTTCCGACCCAAAATCATAAAAAGAATAAATGTGAACTGGGAATTGCAGCTATAAGGTCTAATTTATACTTAGAAAAAAAGTTTTATGTAATGATTACTATACATTAAATTCCACATATTGTTACAACGTATTAAATAGTTTTATAAAACGTTTCTGTAAAACAATAATACTATTACAATAATATATAAATAAAATTTATACATTTATAACAGTAAATCTGCATTTACAATTGCACAAAAAGTGAAGTTAGAATTAGGATCTCAAAAAATCAAAATTGAAATAATTACGTAAACTCGTTTTTAGCACAAATATACTCTGTAAATATTTGTAAATTTATATAATACATATCAAATATATAAATATATGGGTTAATACCTATTATTGTTAAAAAAATATACATAATAAGCTAGTAAAATGTTTATAATATATAAATTCAATTTTGGACTGTCAAATTTATTAAATACTACGTAACTACATAAATACTACGATAACGTTATTATATATCTGTATATATATATATATATATATATATATATATATATATATATATATATATATATATATATATATATATATATATATATTATTATTATATTAATATAAGGGTAATATTTACGATTAATTGCAAATTTTTTATTTTATTACTGTAAATGTGGAAATGTATTTAATGGTGTAAATCTTATGGTGATGATATAATATCTATACAGATCGATACCTGTTCAGCTTCACTGAGCGAATACTTTGGATGTTTTGTGATATTCATGTAGGCTGTAAAGGATTATTTTAACAGTATTAAGAAATTGTACTTAAGTAAAGTAAAGAAAGGTAGATTAACTAGCAACTATTACTTGCAGAAACATATTAGTGATTATTTAATAAGCTTTTATTGCCTAATTGAAAAGTTTTAAGTTTTTCTGTCTTTTTATTTTCTCATTATCATATTTTTTACTTTTTCTTATAGGTACTACTGGCTCAAATTTGGATAAATAATTGTCCTGTAATAAAATAGTCCACAAATATGTAACTAAACTTAAACATGTTGGTGTTAGAAGAGTATTTTCTCCGCCTTAATTTCTCATCCCAGTAGGTATACATGTTGTTTCAAGACGAGCTTACACTATCCATATATCGAAAACTACACGATATTTATAAAAATTGTGGGGGGAAATTGAAAATTTATAGGAATTAAAAGTTATGATAAACTAAAAGAAACTATTTTGCATTTCGGCGTAAAATTCCATACAAAATTTGTATAAGGTACCATAGGTCAAAACACAAAATGGTAGCATTGCTCCTGTAGTAATCCTTTCCTAAGTTACCATGCTCCTTTATAACTTGGCCGTACTGATAAAGACCAAATAGTCAGAAATACGTATTTACGGTTGCTTTCCTTCGATATAGCTATTTTGTTTTTTTGTTGTTTTCTTGTTTGCGAGACAAACCATTACGTTTTACCTATATATATATATATATATATATATATATATATATATATATATATATATATATATATATATATATATATATATATATATATATATATATATATAGAAGAGTGGATCACAAGACTGGAAAGGTCCTAATTATCTCTTAAATGGATTGTTCAATTTATGCAAAAACAGTGATATACCTATTTGGCAATAATAAAAATGATCATTTATATTATTTATAAACCTTTACTTGTGATTTTATTAAATTATTTTCCTGGAGCACAATGTGCTAAATAATAATTATTATTTATTTTCAATATTGTGATATTGAATTTGATTATTGAAATATTGTATTTGATTATATTTCTACTGTTATCCCTTATAAACAATAAAGATGTATAGTTGAAATTAGTAATTTTGTTTCACCTTTCCACTCCTTTCTTATATATGCATATGAAACATGAATCATGAATGTCTATTCAATGATAGGCGGGTCAACGAAAATGATATAAAATTTGTTGTATATTTTTTGTCTAAATATTGTCATCCACAAGTTATTTTGATTTTTCATAAATTTCTAACCTAAAGAAAACCTCATAATTTCGAAACGGATAAATTTAGCCAAATTAAATTTTAATTGTAACTATTAAATTAGCAGTAGAAAGTGTTTATGTATTTCTAGTTATCTAGTAGTTTGCTAAATATCCGAAATGATATACTTATTCCAGTATACATTTCAACGCTAACATCGTAATATTTTACATTGTTTAATTTGATTTCTCTTTAAAAGTGGCAAAGGTTTCTTTACCTTTTATACCAAATAATACTACCAAAATTTTGTAGTTTGACGGTATTTTCAATTATTGAGAATATAATAGATGTCGCTGTAGCGTCTTGTACACATTATTTTTAAAATAATTGCTTATTTGACAGAAAGATTTTGTTTCATTTATAGAGCTCACCACGAGGTGCTTTTCGCGTTTTTAAGCATTTTTCGTGTTCATAGTGTTTATCAAATTCATAAAATGAAAAAAAATGGACCACTTCCAAAAAAGAGTTATACGCTTTTTTCTAAAAAAAAAAAATGAATTTTTAGGTTATGTAGACTTAACCTAACGGGGCCCGTTTCACAAAACTAAACGTTTGTCAGTTACAATGAAATTCTTACAAGTTTGGCAAAATATCTAGTTATTAGTGTTTCACGAATGCACAAGTATACTTGTAACCACTAGTGAATTATACAATTTTACAAGTAAATTACTTGTAAGCTACCAACAATTTACTTGTTCAACACAAGAATAATTTGTTGTAGTTGACACAGTTGACAAAGTTTGTAGTTGACAGTTGTAGTGAACTAAACATTTTCTACCTAACTTTGAAGGTAGGTAGTTGGTTTGACAAGTGTAATAAGTGTAGGAAAATGTTGTCTAGTAGCAGCTCTTCGTCAGAAAATGAAAATGAGGTATTTGTTCAAAGAAGAAGGAGGAGAATATTCAGACCAAAAATTAATAGTGATTTTCCATCAATTTACGAGTTTAATGAACGTTTTCGGATGACTTCTATACAAATGGAACAACTTCGTATAGACATTGCACCTGTCTTAGCGCATCCAACGAATCGCTCTTATGCACTGGCAACAAAAATGCAATTGTGTATAGCATTACACTGGCTAGACAATGGAGGACAATATCACGTCATAGCAGATACTCATGGGGGCAGCAAAGCAAGTGTCAGTAGATGTGTAAAAAAAGTGGTACACGCAATTAACCAAATAAAATTTCATCAAGTTGTTGCTTGGCCGGCAAATATTTTAAATACGACTGCAGAATTCTTTGCAGTAGCAGGATTTCCCCAAGTTATAGGTTGTATTGATGGGACGCTTATTAAAATAGATGCTCCAACTGAAAACGAACCTACTTTTGTTGATCGTAATGGAAATCACTCTATTAATTGCATGATTGTTTGTGGACCAGACTTGAAAATCTATTATGTTAGTGCAAATTGGCCGGGAAGTGTTCATGACGCGAGAGTACTGAGAAATAGCACCCTTTTTCAGAGGATGGAAGCTGGTTGGCATCCAATTCCAAATAGAATAATTCTAGGTGACTCTGGATACCCTCTATTAGATTGGCTTATGACCCCAATTGAGGTGAATGTGGATGAGGCTGTGGCTACCTACAACTGAGCACATAAGATAACACGGCGTTTAGTCGTTTAGTGCTTTAGGCGTTTAAAGGAGAAATTTCCTTGTCTTAACTACTTTCGTTTGAGTCCAGTCTCTGCAGCCAATGTTTTCAAATGCTACACAGCGCTGTATAACATTACTCGGGAGAGAATGAATATACACCGACAAATGGATAATGAAGAAATGGAAGACGATAACGAAATAGCCGGACAACCAGCTCCTTTGATTGCAAGACAAAGACAACAGGAGTTGAAAAATTATTTTAGAAATAGAAACTAGTTCCAGTGTAACTTTAAAACAATAAAGAATATAAAATAAATAAATATAGAATAATACACAATATTTACTTATTATTTAAACGAAAAAATAATTTCCAAAACATTCAACAAATACTTAGCATAATAATGAATTAAAAATCAAAGAAGTTATTCCTATAAATAAAACGTGTTTCTTATAATTAATTAAAAAATCAAATATAACAATAACATAACTTCTCAAGCAATGGTCGAATATTCCACGCTTTCACTGGTAGGTGACTCTTCTACATTTATGAGGTAGGTTACATCAGAATCTCGAACGATGCAGTGAATTTTCAAGGGGTAACATGTAGTTCCCGTTCTAGTTTTAAAATCTCTAATGTTTTTAGATAACTTTCTTTTGCAAGGATTTCAATTTGGTGTTGTAATTTTTTCTCCTTTAAATCGATTAGTGCTTCGCCAATTGGGTCATTTTCATTAGATATTGTCGATTTGTTCCTTTTTGCACAAGATGCAGTAGGTACACTGCTGCTCCCAGTAGAAATAAATACATTAGTGTTTTTAATTTTGTTTGTTGCACCGTGATCTTGTAAATGGTTTAAATTTTCTATTTCTTGTTCAACGCTCTCAGGATCTTGCTCCTTCTCAGGATCTTGCTCCCAAGTTTCGGAAATGCCGAGACTACACAGAATTGGATTATCCGGCCCAAGAATGTCGAGAACTACATTGTGAATTTCTGTAAATTTAGAATCTGTGCCTCCACCTGAACCAGTTTTCCTCCTGTTATCAACTTTCTTCTGCAATACGAAAAAAAGTGTCAGATACGCTTACACTTTGGCAAATTAAACGCTAACACTTACCATTGTTGTTTTCTTTAAATTTTGCCAAAATACATCACGGCTGTAAGTCCAATCCTTATTTGGAGGCACAAGCCCTAAACTGGTGGATTTTTGGTGCACAGTTTTCCAACATTCTATTTTGTCTTTTTTTGTTAATTTGTCGGAAAATCTGCCGAAAAGAATTGCTTTCTTATCTCTAATCTCTCTTAAAATTATAATTTTAGTACCATTTAAGACGCTTGTCACAGAATTATAAATAACGACTGACGTTTAACTAGTAAATTGTCAACAAAACTATTTTAAGGTTATGTTTATTTACAAACTTGTAACTAACATGCGTGAAGTACACTTGTTGCTGACAAATTTACACATGTAACGAACAAGTTAAATATTTTTTTTGTGAAACGCTAGTTATTAACAACTTGTGATTACAAGTGCTGAATGTTAACAATTGTTACTAACAACACTTGTAGTTTTGTGAAACGGGCCCCTGGTCTATAAAAAATAGACAAATTTTGTAAAAGCCTCAGCTATGCGTGTCAATTTTTTGAAATTTTTATATTGATTGCATCTTGCCTAAAAAAATACATACAAAACATTTACGTTTTTCTTTTAATCACATATAACGTAAAAAATAAAAAATTGAATTCTGGGATGAGGGTATTTTGCTTATCTTAACGGGTGGTACTCTACCTATATAAACCAGCCATAAATCGGCTGATAGTAAAAGAAGTATAGTAGTATAGTTGGATTTTAAACATCAGATCCTAGTGTTCAGCATCGATAATATGTTATTAGTTTTATATAAGTGAATAATATTGTACCGTTTTTAAATAAAACGAGCGGTTCGAATTTATATAAATATATTGATTTATAAGTTTACAGTTCGGTAATATCTTAACAACTAAACTCATTCATAACGTCGTTACATATATATATATATATATATATATATATATATATATATATATATATATATATATATATATATACCAAAAATATTATTCTCTAATCTTCTGGGGTAGTCCCACCTCTAATTCGTTGTATGACAAATGGATTTCTACAGCGCTCGATACATCGCGAAGGTTCTCGATGCCATTTCGAGGTGCAACCGTTACATAGGCTATGCCGAAAGCATGCTCGTAATAATATATATACTGGATAATACTGGATAATATGTGGGAGGTGTGGGAGGAAGTTCCAACTGGAAGGAGACCACGCGGACACCCTCGTCTCCAAGGGCGAGATAATATAGCAGGAGACCTAAGCACTATGGGCGTGGAGAATTGGATGGAGGTTGCTCAAGACAGAAAACAGTGGAGGGATGTTGTCGAGTCAGCTAAAACACACGAAGGGTTATAACGCCACGGAGTAAGTAAGTAAGGATAATATATAACTGGCTTAAAAGTTTTACTTTAGGAATGTTAATAATACCTGTAGTTCTAAAACTTTAAAGTTCTTTTTAAAAGTTTCTTTTAAAAGGATGATGTCGAACAGGGCACTTCTCTGTATATATACTTTCTGCTAATAAACATTTTCCTTTATTAAAATCATAGGTATCTATTCTTTCTTACACAACAGAATATTTAATTTTTAAATATTTAATAAATAAAGAGATATTTTAACACCTTTAAGAAATGCATTGATAGTTATTTATACCACTGAAATTGAAACATGTAGAGACACTTTGGATATCTTATTGGGTAATATTGTTTGAACGATAAATGAGCTATATATAATCAGCGAATAGGGTACAAAGTGTTGAAATTAAGCACAGCAGTAGAAAAATAATATAATAGTTTTCAGTAATTAAAAATAACTCAAAATCTATAGAATTTAGTATAGCGGACCTGTAATTTTTGAAATGGACTTAAGTTTAGTACGTGATGAACGAAAAAATACACGGTTTTCGATTTAAACTTTAGCGTTCGAATGTAGCGTATGGAAAAGATATCCCATTGTGTCCAACACTTTTTTCCATTAAAATTAATATGATGACTATAAGTAGATTTGGCTAAATTGATTGGTTTCTGAGTTATGAAATTTTTCTTTAAGCCTTGCAATTTAGGAAAAAGCAAAGCTGTTGAAAATGAGGCAAATACTGAGCTTAATGAATCTACGCACAGAGTGTTATTCTTTTTATATTTTTACTATATGCTTTTTGTTCTTATATTAGGCTTTACATTTCTTCTCGTCCGATCTTAATTTAAGGTTGTGAGTTAACTAACAGCTACAATATCTCTATGCTGCTTTGTTTTCCTAGCCATAGCTCTTATTTATGACGTTCTAAGTATTTTTTTTGTTTCTGATGTATTTTTTCCTTTTATATAGGATATGTCATTATTGGTCTTGCTTATGTAATTTATGTAAACTAATTTCATAGCTGTATTCTCCCAGATGTCATATACTTGAATCTCAAGACGTGTTAGATTATTTCGTCGTTAATTTCGTCGAATCGTTTGGGTTCTAGTAACACCACTCAAACTATCTAAGAAGAAGATATTTCCATATTTTTGTATCAGCTACTTTTTTTAATTTTGAATCATTGTAACAAAAGTCATATAGACCTATTAGTCTAACCTTTTTTCTAAGAGCAAGGAGAAAATACTTAACATATACGTGAAAACAAATGAACATTTTAAAATTATGCCGCTTCACAAAGAACAATTTTCCTATCAACATTTATCATAAAAATAATACTGAACACATACCTAAGAAGTAAATATTTCAAAAGTTTGCTGCTTCATGAAGTGCAATTTACCTACCAACCAAAAAAATACACCGTAGATGACTTGTATTTTCTTATTAAAAATTTTAAAAAGGCCATCACGTCAAAAAAAATAGCATTATGTGAGTTCATAGTTATATATGAGGTACTTGATAACACCTCATTGGAGTCTAACACCAGACTGTTAATGGTCTTCAGAAATACTCCCACAATATTTCAATCAAAACTGCTAGCAATAGATTTTTGTGCTCAGGTGTACCTGAAAATGCCTTAAATGCATTGGTTATACTGAAGGTTCTAAAGTCTACAACTTACGAGTTGGTAACAGTTTTGAGCGTCAAAAGGATCCTTAAGAAATTGGCGGGGCATAACGAAATAAATTTGCTCTGGGTCTCAAGTTTCATTCCACTGCAGTTGACCAGGATTTCTCTTTTTATGCAGCATTTAAATACATTACATATGTACTGCGAACTCCGCGAACTGAAATAGACAAAAGCCTAAGAAACAGAGAAGTAGACAGAAAATTCAGAAAAGCTATTATGAGCCTATACAAGAACACAAGAAACAGAGTAAGAACAGATAATATGAAATCAGAAGAGTTTAGAGTCAATGATGGCTTACGACAAGGAGGTGTACTAGGCCCTATCCTGTTCAATATTGTACTAGATGATGTAATGAAGGAAACTAGAAAAGAAACATCGAGAATATTTGTTGGACATAGAAACCTGGAAATGATACAGATAGCGGAGTGCGCATTTGCAGATGACCTCGTCATATTTGGAAGAAACGAGGACGCACTTAAGAGAAACCTCCAGATATGGAGAGATAAACTCGAAAAACGTAACCTGAGAATTAATGAAAGTAAAACCAAGGTCATGGTATGTGGGAAAACAGACCAACATACAAACATTAAAATCAATAACTATACTTTAGAACAAGTCGAAACCTTTAAATACCTGGGAGTGCAACAGCTCTAGTTGAGCCTTGACCTTCCCCAGTCTATTTCGCCAGTCATTTCTGTTCATCGCCAACCGTTGCCAATTTGCCGCGCCGATTTTCCTTGCGTCCTCGTCCACACCGTCCCTCCATCTCAGTCGTGGTCTGCCTCTACTCCTATTTCCCACTGGGACCGATAATAGAGTTCGTCTGGGTGGGTAATTTTCATTTGCTCTTGACACATGTCCAGCCCATCTAAGCCTACCTATTTTTATGAAGGATATTACATCTCTACCATTTACTATTTTTTTATACTTCTCGTACAATTCGAAATTATATCGCCTTCTCCAAATACCATTCTCACAGAATGCGCCCATTATTCTTCTTAGTATCTTCCTTTCGAAGACGAGCAGAAGATTTGCGTCTGTTTTGGAGATGGTCCATGTTTCTGACCCATATGTCAGCACTGGTAGGATGAGTGTTCTATATATTATTAGTTTGGTTTTCTGGCTTAAATTTCTGTTTTTTAGCTGCTTGCTTAGTCCAAAATAACATTTGTTTGCTAGCAGTACCCTCCGTTTTACTTCTTCAGATGTGTCATTATCGTTTGTTATGAGAGAACCCAAATATGTAAACTTATTTACTACCTCAAAATTATATTGGTCTATACTGAAGTTTTCTTCGGCGTTTCTAGCTCTATCTCTGTTATTTGGAATAGATGCTAACATTTTGGTTTTTTCCTCGTTTATTTTAAGGCCCATATTTTGTGCGGCTGTCAAGAAGGTGGATGTCATCTCTTTAAGTCCTCGTGTAGTACGTGCGATCAAATCCAGATCGTCAGCGTAAGCCATAATCTGCGTTGATTTATTAAAGATTGTTCCCCTATTGTGTAACTCGGCATCTCTTATAGTCTTTTCTAACGCTATGTTAAAGAGAAGGCACGCCAGCGCGTCTCCCTGCCTTAACCCTGCATATGTTTCAAACGCTTGTGACATCTCGCCTTGTATTTGCCCCTGATATACGCTTCCCGGATATACCACGCAAATATCGAAAAAAAAAGTATCCCAAAAAGCAAAGATAGCTATCTACAACACAGTTTTTGTACCTATCTTAACATTTGGATGTGAAAGCTGGACGCTCATCACCAGACTAAAAAATAAACTGCAAAGTATTTCAATGAAGTATCTAAGAAGAGTACTAGGGGTGACCAGAATGGACAGGATACGGAACGATGAAATAAGAGAACGCCTTAAAGTCCAATCAATAGAGAAGAAAATCGAAGAAGCCCAACTGAGATGGTACGGCCACATGGTAAGGATGGATAAAAAAAGCCAAGTGAAACAAGTGTGGGAAGCGAGAAGAACCTTGAAAAGACCAAGGGGCAGACCCATGAAGGAGTCACCAAGGAGCAAGCGAAGAAATTGGCAAGCAACAAGAAGAATTGGAGGAAGTTTGTATATGAAACCTAAAAAGAGACTTTACACCCAACACCTTAGGGTAGAAGGGTTATTGATTATTATATATATATACATATGTACTGTATGCCCCATAAGTCAGAACTATATAGTGGTCAATCCATATTTTAAGTCTGAACTGAGTTTAGGTAACCAATGCGATCATATAAAACTTTTGCATAAAATGTAGTCGACATTTAGCAACAAGCGATACTGAAAGATATTCTTCATCTGATATATGTCCAAAACATTTTACCGCTACCTCCAAAGCTGCCATTATGAGTGAGGATTGCAATTGGGTTATTATTCCACTAATCTTGTGTACATAAATGGTTGTGCTTGACTGGATTCCATAATTGTATCCTAGATTCATCCTTATATCCGATATTTTTTCAGTGCTCTTTATTCTATGGAATATGCGTTAGGTCAAAATGCAATTGATAAATTTTGTGGTTTTGGAGAAGATGAGGAACTTCAACAGAGCAACTTAATCTAAACCTAGTATCTCCTTTAATCTTCGTCTGAACGTCACAAACGTCACAACTATTACCTATTGCTTTTCTTGCATAATTATTACTTTTTACGACCAGTTTTAAAACTACTAAGAAATCTTTTTGTTTCTAATATCTAATTTTTTTTCCAAATAGTTGTTAAACGGGGTATTTTAAACTCGTTTAATAAACTTTTATATACATTTTTTATGTATATTTGGTAATTTATTTTAATAAGCGTATATTTAAACAAATTCATAAAACCGTGTCTCAACTATTATAACGTCTCAAGTTAAGTGACAAATTTCTAAAAAACGATGTTGTGATATATCAACTAGGGTTATTGAAATAAACATATGACTGCAAACGTTAAAATTATTGTAAACACAATTGTATGTTGCATAAGGCTACATCCCTGATAACTTTACATAGAGAGAGTTATTAATTACATACAAATAATCACAGTAACAATACTAACAAATTCTACAAAGATCGCGGTTACAAATATATTCAATTGGGGTTGCCACTGTGGATTGGATTGGATCTTGTAGGTCTCATCCATCAGGTGTTTAATAGTTTGTCTTTTAGTGACGAAGTTCGTACGTTATTCTTTTTAGTGTTGCTCAGATTCGTCTTAATTGGTCAAAATACTCTTACTTGCTTGTAACATATTATGGCATATTCCGGTTGGTAGATCTTGAATTTTTCTCTCGGTCCTCTTTCTAGCGCTCGATTATATTGAATTTCTTCTCGATTAGTATTTTTGCAGTTTTAGAGGAAGGTTCTTTGAATGGAGCTTACATATGTTTTGTCCGGCAATTCCAACGTGGGAGCAGGGTACACGATCGACATTAATTTTTCTATACTTGTTGACATGGAGATGTGTAAAGATAGTGAATATGTGTGAAGGAGCTATATAGTTCACACAACTTCGTTGAATATCAACACGGTTGGTGTGTAGGTCGTTTGCAGAAGTATTTCTTACTGTTGTATCTACACCGGTGAGCAATACTTCATGACAGCTAAGCGCTAATTTGTTTCTGGTATATTCGCTATGTAGAGACTAAAATGCATTATAGCTAGCACCGATCCTAGGACAGATAACAATAGTAAGTTGCATCTTATTAAGGCCATTGAAATTTCAAAGCTATTAAATATTTTTTTTTATTAAACATCCAAGCTTGTTTATACCACTAAAATCTGGGTCAAAGTTGACCAAATATCAATTCTTCTTAACTTAAATTACTAAAGCATAATTAAATTCTTAGAGCTTACCCAAAGGTATCCTCTTATTTTATCTAACAAATACGTACTATAGATAACACACAATACAGCAGTATGCTCTGCGTTTACACTAGATAACACTTTACACTAACTCAGATAGTTTTCCTCATTAAGTGCTCTTGCTAACCCACTATTATCCAGGAGCTGGATGGTCTGGATAATTTGGTTACCAATATTAACAAAAGTTGTTAAAAGAAAATATCAACATTAGTAAGTTAATAATATATGTTACGTTTTATCTACTATGTTGTATGGGCCGGAAAGATGGACATTAAAGATAGAACAAATAAAAAAGTTAGAAGCTCTTGAGATGTGGTAGTTGAGATAAAAAAATGCTCAAAATACAATCGATTCAAAGAGTTACTAATACCGAACTGTTGAGACGATTACAAAAGAGTGGAATACATGGGCCATATTACTTGTAGTGAGAAATTCTTCGGTATCAGACAGACAGCTCGTGTGGAATGGCGCTCTTCGCTGGTTCACGTCGGTAAAGAGAAACCGAAAATATATTCAATGAAAAAGAGAGAGGCCACGGATGGCACCCCATGTTAGTGCGAAATTGATAAATATTTACTTTTTGATAACTACCGCAATGAAGCGTGTCCCGTCGAGATCAGGGTTTAGGTTAGTTTTGTCCACCAGTATTGGAGGTAAAAATTTAACTAAGTTGGGTAATTTATACAATGATACAATGATACAAATTTTAACACAACTTTTTAGACCACTTCATAGTAAAATTACCACCACACTGACCGTACCTGTCCCTAGTCATGTCGGAAGGTTTGATGGGGTAAGTACGTGCTGGAAATCAGCTTGCAAATTTATTTGAACTGTGTTAATTTACCGACAAACAGCGAAACGGACAGCGTTAGCCATAAATAGACAGTTTTGCCCTATCCCAGAGATCGTAAACCACAAATATTCAGGGTAAAAATGGTATTCCATGTTGGGTTGGTTTACGTTTTTATATTTTGTCTTTTTCTATTATGTATCTTCTATCTTTCTTCGCCACTCCACGTTTTGTCAGATAGCTCCATAAGACTTATCATGAAAGGAAAGATCAAAGGTAAGAGAAACGTTGGCAGAAAGAGAATTTTCTGGTCGATAAACCTTCGAGAATGTTATAATTCCAGCTCAGTAGACCTTTTCAGAGCAGTTTGAAATAAAGTACAGATAGCTATGATGATAACCAACCTCCGATAGGAGAACGACAAGAAGAATATATCGAGAATTTAACATTTATAGTTTAAAATAATATATTCTAATAAATATTTGAAAACTAATTGGAAGACCGACTACTTATTATGCAGGAAGAGTTTTATGACTTTTTCCTGGATTTTTCTCAAGAGTTACAATTCAATTACACACAAACGACTTCTAATGTCATAATATTAGAAGACCTATCACGTGATGTCACGTGAAATTATTTTTTGTGACAATTATTTTCATTTTACCTCAAAAATACTGACAACACCATTTTAAAACCGCCTATTCTATTATTTCACCGAGTAAAAATCAATTAAAATAGATAATTTACATCATGGGTATGGGAAAATTAAGGCAGAGATCTAGTATTGTGATTTTAAGAGCAAGAAAAGGTGAAAAGCAGCCTACCTAACTGAAAGATTCAAATAAAATAAAATAGATACAATTACACCACAATTCATTGTGCAAAATTAATAGTGGTCGTCAGAGACCAAAATGCCACTCAACCTCTAACAATTAAACGAACCAGCTGAATCTTGCTGTGAATGTAAATTTTGGAATCCCAAAAAAAAGCAAAAAAGTTTATTACTTCTGCCCCCGGGCTTCCCCCTAAAATCTTCGTCGTAGGGGGAAAAACGGAAAACTTCGTTTTTCTGTACGCCGTAGAAAAAAATGTTTTAAACAAAAAATGTAGCTCAAGTAATTCTGAAGAAAAATGTTGCATTGCACTTTTTGCGTAGATTGAACCATTTTCTCAGAAACAACGCTTGAAGTGACCGGTGTTTTTGAATGTCAGTTACGCGCGAAGTCAACTTTCTAAATAAAATTTGTATCAACTCGACGGTAAAAATTTGATATCTTTTGATTAAAGTGTTCTATCAACAAAAATCAAAATGCGTTTTAAACGTGAAGAGTGTAGCTTTTGTATACAATTTTTGTATTTTGCCAAAAATGGAGAGAGTTTCTATAAAGCTGTTAAATAAACGTTGCACGATTTTTGTCATTTTTTACGATTCTTATAAGATCAATAAAATGTATTACTTCTATTGACCGGTAGCTGAGGAATTTCTATTGCTACTGTCCAATCTTTAAACCTATAACATGAAATTTCGATTTTGATTTTTTCCAACAAAAACCAGGCTTTTGAAATATGTTAAAAACGCTGAATTTAAACTTTTACATTACAATTATCTCACGTCACGGGAAATACATCCACAAATATTGTATTGATAGAATTTGTAACTGTAACTCAAGATATGTAGTTTATTAACACTTACTTAACACTTACTTGTACAATCAAAAAGAAGCAATTTCAAAATATTTTATTTGAAGTATAAGGCAAAATGTAACGATTTCCGCATTTTCACAACAAAATATATAACTTTGGATTCCAACCATATTTTCAGACGTTTGAAAGAGAAAATTGAAGCTTAATGTTTCTACTATTGACTGAATATAGTCACTTAATGCAGTTGAGTCTTGGAATTTCAAGGAAGACCTTCGCAAACAGCAAACAATGCGCTTCGCTCCAGTACTGCCGGCGAGTGGAAATTCTAGCAGCGACGGCGGGTGCATGGCGATCTGTTCCTGGGCGATCAAAAGCTTAATACTACAGTCATGTAGTATTAATCAAATGTCAGATTATTTTAATAATAAAAAACACCAATAAAATGACATTTCGTAAAAAAGTACTTACCGAATTCACTAATTCACAATTATTACACTTATTACATACATATTTAGGTGCATGCATGTAGGCAGCTGCGTACACAGCCGCTGCGATAATAATTGTCATTCGCCGGCAGTACTCGAGCGAATCGCATTGTTTACTGTTTTTGAAGGTTCTTCTTCTTTTTCTTTCTTCTTGTATTTAGGCTTTAAAGCCTGTTTCTTCTTTAATATTAGCCTTTAAAATTGTTTAAATTATCGCACCACCTTTTTTTTTTGATCTGCCAATACTTCTTCGTCCATTCGGTGACTTATCTCGTGATATTCGTATTATCCTATCCTCTGCCATTCTATTAATGTGTTCGTTCCACTTCTGTTTCCGTTTTGTCACTCATCCATTTATGTCTTATATATTGCATGCTCTTCTTATGTTTTAGCTTCTCTCCCTATCCAACAGACTTTTTCCTGATATTCGTCGGAGTATTTTTATCTCTGTTGTTTCTAGTAGTCGTCTCGTTTTAGATGTGTCAGGTCTTGTCTCCGCGGTGTATGTAAATATAGGTCTAATTTCTGTTTATTGATTCTTGTTTTTGTGTCTTGTCTTAGGTGTTTGTTTTTCCAGATTGTGTCACTAAGAGATCCCGCCGCTTTACTTGCTTTTAAGCTTTGTTGTCGTACTTCTTCTTCAACATCTCCGTTACTAGTTATATCTATTCCCAGATATCTAAACCTTGCTTCCTGCGTTATTATTTTCCCATCAACTTTGATTCTACATCGTAGTGGATATTTAGATGTTGTCATACATTTGGTTTTTTCTGCTAATATTATCATATTGTATTTCTTGGCTGTTGTATTGAAAATATGTGTTAATCTTTGGAGCTCGTCTTCTGCCTCGTCGATTAATGTGGCGTCGTCTGCATAACATAATATTTGGATTTCTTTGTTCCACATTCTGTAACCATGACGTTTACGTACTGCTTGTATTATTTCGTCCATTATTATATTAAAGAGAAGTGGGCTTAACGAGTCACCCTGTCTGACTCCGCAATGTACTGGTATACACTGCGTTAGTTTTCCATTTATCTTTGCCTATATTCGATTATATAAGTAGATGTTTTGGATGGTTTGTTTAATATTAATTGGTATGTTTCTTTTACACAGTAGGTGTAAGACGTCTTCGACTTGGATGCGATCGAAAGCCTTTGCCAGGTCTATAAAACATAGATATGCTGGTTTATTGTACTTGATGGCCTTTTCTGTGATTTGTCTTAGTACAAATATGGCGTCTACGTAGGATCTTCCGGATCTGAATCCTTGTTGTTCATGTGATAAAATTTTTAGTTTATTGATTTTGTTGGTTAGGACTTTTGTGTATCTGCAGTGCAATATTAGTTTTTGTATAAGTTTTGTCATCTCTAGGGTTATACTTTCTCCCTCGTGTTTTAGAAGCTCGTTGGTTATTCCGTCTGGTCCTGGTGACTTTCTATTTTTGAGTGAATTTATGGCTATCTCTACTTCCTGAAAACTAACTTCTATTTCGTGTCTTAATTCAGGTACGTTATTGTGTTGATTTTTATTTTCCTTTCCTTTAAACAGTTCCGTCAGGTATCTTTTCTATTCGTTTGCTGGTATGTTATTTTTTTTATTCAATTCTGCCATTTCTTTCCTGTTTTTGAAGGTCTCCCTTGAAATTTCAAGACTAACCTGCACTAGGCGACAATATACAATCAAAAGTAGAAACATTCAGGTTTAATTTTCCGTTTTGAACGTTCCGAAATATCGTCGAAATCGAAATTTATATATTTTTTTTTTATGAAAAATTAGGAAATCGTTACATTTGGCCTTATACCTTATAGATAACATTTAAAACTGTTTATTTTTAATAACGCAAGTACCTGTTTAAGAACTACATATCTTCAGCTATAAATTCCACCTAATGTCGTCTTCGTGGAAGCATTTCCCGTGACGCAAGATCGTTTTTAATAAGAAAGTTTAAATTCAGCGTTTTTAGGCATATTTCAAATGGCTCATATTTATTGCCAAAACGTAAAATGGAAATTTAATGTTATTTTTTTTGAAGATCGGGCTCTAACAATGGAAATTCCTTAGTGGCCGGCTAAAAAAGCGATAAATTTTATTGATCTCACGAGAATCGTAAAAAGTAGCAAAAATCGCACAACGTTTATTTATTTAATATCTTTATAAAACTGACTTTATTTGTGACAAAACACACATTTTGATTTTTGTCGATAGAACACTCTGGTTAAAAGATATCGAATTTTTACCATCGAATTGATACAAATTTTATTTATAAATAAATATAGATTATAGAAAGTTGATTTCGCGCCTAACTGACATTCAAAATCACCGATCGTTTCAAGCGTTTATTATGAGAAAACGCTTCGTTCTATAAAAAAAAATGCAGAGAAACATTTTTATTCAAAATTACCTAAGGTACATTTTTTGTTTGAAACATTTTTTTACGGCTTATAGATTCTTAGAAAAGCGATGTTTTTCGTTCTTCCATCCTACGAGCGGGGTTTTAGGGGGAAGCTTGGGGGTAGGAGTGGTAAATTTTTTTGAATCTTTTTTAAGGTCCCAAAATTGACAATCACGCAAAATTCAGTTTGTTCGTATAATTTTTAGGGCCCAAATCTCTGACGACTGGACTATTAGCTATACAGGTATACAACTAAGAATATGATATGTATGATATCACTAAAATTTTTGTCGCGATGTGACCATTTTTTCTAAATTGGGAATGCTATTAAAGTAATAAATGATCAAAAGTCACTTCAAATGTCTCATTAAAAATGTAATATGCATATTTTAGACAGTTCATATATTATTGTACTACAATATTAAACAATGATCTCATTATTTTTCTACCAAAGAGATAATTTCACAAAAACATAACAATACGGTATTTCACTATCACGTGGCCAGAGTACACGTTATAAACCTTGAAAATAGCGATCATCATAAATATCTACGATTTTACACAGACATTATTTTATTACTTAATTGCTTGTCTAGTTAAATATAATTTAAATTGTTATAAACGTAATATATTTTGACAAATAGTAAAATTCAATACATGTCATATTAGTCAAAAATGTGTACAGCTTAATGCTGGAAGAAATCAAACGAGGAGTAGGAGGACTTGCAAGGCATGAGACCCTTAGAAGTATTTGAGATTGTCACATTTCAACTATTTATAACAATGAAAGGTTTATTACATAAAGATTACAATAGTTAGAACAAAAAAGGAATACGTATTTTAACATCGAAATGCATTTAACATAAAAATTACAGTTAATTGCAACATATCCAAACATTGAAAAGAGGTACAAGAAATAAGACTCGAAGAAGTATTTTTGATTATTTTTCCAACTATAGCCATGAAAGATTTATGTATTGTAAATAAGAATGTTCAGGGTCTAAAAATGAAGAAAAAGATTAAAGTTAAAGAACCAAATAATGAGATCAATTTTTCATAGTGTTGGTTAACTTTATTATCTTTAATAATAGAGATGATAGCTAAAGAATAAGAAAGCTTGATATTAGGGAGAAGGTTACATAAATATTTAAATTTTTTTATATTATTATTATATTATTCCTAAAAAAATTATATAGGTAAGCTAAAACAGTTTACCTTAAATAGGTTCAGTAGAATTTGTTCAAATGAATATTAACAATCTATATTAAAAACGAGATTAGTTACTTGTGAAGTAAGCAATTTTTAGATTTGGAACTCGTTTTTATACGATCTAAATTTTCATCCTTTATAATCGTTCGGACCCTACCTCGGAGTAATTTATCTTCGGTTCTGCGAACGCTTAGTTTCTTCTCAGCAATCTTTTTTTAATTGGATAAGATTCTTGTTAGTTTAATTCATTTTTAATGGTTATCTCGGTCTTTGGCCTGTCTATATCATTTTAGTTTATATACTGACCCCAAAAATAACATTTTAGTATATTACAGCGGTGGCGAAACATAACTTTAGATGGCAATTTCTTTTAAGTATGCTATATTGTTAAAAAATATGCAAATAGTAAATACATATACTTATAAAAAAATCAACGGAAATTTTTAGTTTAAGTAAAATATCTGTTTCTTCTCTTCTCCGGATTCCTTCCTTTATCGGAAGTAGGAAATCATCATCGCTATTTTAACACTATCAGTCACGTTTCTAAAAATTTATAAACTCTCGCTCATACTTAAAA
Organism: Diabrotica undecimpunctata; assembly: GCF_040954645.1. NCBI lineage: Eukaryota > Metazoa > Arthropoda > Insecta > Coleoptera > Chrysomelidae > Diabrotica > Diabrotica undecimpunctata. Next base: position 122,141,612 of record NC_092803.1, on the reverse strand, counting down.
AATATGAACAAACATGGCTAACTGTTGCATTATTTAACATTATCAGCAAATAAGTATATCCAAAGTAGGCTTAAATTGTGATGTCAAGTTAATATTAAATATTCATCATTCTCTTTGCCTTTATCAGTATGCGGGGTCGGCTTCCATAATTTTATTTCTACATAAATTTTTATCTTGGGTAATACTAATATCAATCCTCTTCACAGACATGTTCTGTTCAAGCTCTTCCAGATCTTCTTTGGCCTTTCTCTAGCACTCCTTACTGAAACTTGAAACACAATTCTTTATATTGGGCGATCGATTATTATTTTAACTTTGAACATGCAGTAATTATCTTAACTTATGTTGTTTTATTTTGGCTTAATTATTTTTTTAAATTCTCGACATCTAATTCAGTACATTATAGCTATTCTTATGAATTTTTTAATGAATTATTCTTTCCGTTTCTTTAGACTCTTTTTGTCTCAAAAGACTCTCCTTCCACTTCATCCTTTCTGCCCCAACTCTCTGCATTTTCATCTATTTCGCTATTATTCTGTAATATTGATCCCAATTACTTAAAGCCATTACTTTTTACAACCATTTCACCATTCAAAAATATTATCTTATTTGCAGTAGTAGCTCCACCCTCTAATAAACGTTCTAGATATTCTAGATACTATTAATATTACCCTGTAGTTTCCCTTTATCTGATTCAACACTAATGGAAATAAATTATGACTTATCACTGAATCCTGATGTAATACCAGAACACCATGTGTTCGTAGTTCTCTGGTAATACTACTTTTACATTAAATTTATCAGTCTCTCCCACATCTTTCTTAACACGAGTTGTTATTCCTTCATACATATCTCTTACAATCTTCAAATACTAACCGGGTACTTATCATATGCTTTTACAAGTTTAATACCATAAAGAAGTTTAGTTTTTATTGGTATATTTTTCCATCAGGTGCATAAGGATTAAAATTGCACATGTTGTTGATCTGCCTTGCTTAAATATAAATTAATTTAAGATATTTCAGATTCTTGATATATCCGACTATCAATTATTATTCTCTAACCTATAATAATTATGTTATAAAGTACTTGTATGGTCCTATAATTTGCGACCTTCCGTAATTCTTTTTCTAAAAGTGCCTATCTTCTAGAGATGTAGGCGTCCACATTGACCCATCTTATTCTATTCACAGCAGCTCGAAATAAATCAGTTGATGTTAGACCAGTTCACTTCCTAAGATTAGCCAGCCAGAATATACGATACTTCCAGGGCCTCTCTTACCCTCAATCTTGCATTGTAAAATCAACTGTAAAAGTTGGTATTTATTATTACGAATTATGTGATTTTCTATTCTTTACGGTGTTGATAATTTCTTTGTCTTTTCTTAGCCTCTGCAGAATAGTTATGTTACTTGTGTGATGTATATATGAGACCCTCAACATACGTCGGTAGCACCACATTTCAAATGCCTCTAATCGTTTTATGGCATCTTCTGTAAGGCTCCAGCTTTCTACTCCATAGAGGAGGCCACTAAAGACGTAACATCTAAGAATTCTTATGCGTATATTGATACTTAAAGATAGGTTGCAGATAATCTTCCTAAGGCTGTTTAAAGAGCTTCTGGCTTTTTCAATATAAGTTTTTATTTCGTAGCTATGATTCTACGAATTCTATTAAGGCCTAGTTGCCTTATTAGCCAACTTGCTTCTGTCTCTCATAAAACTCTCAACACTTCCCTATTAATTTAGTCTAGTCAAACTGATTTAAACCTCTTTATTTTTTATCGAAAGAACGATTTATCGAACAACTTCAAGAACAAATGGATAAGAGAAAACCTAAACAAGAAATAATAATAGTGGAGGATCTAAATGGAAGAGTCGGAAGAAAAGACAATGACAGAACAGTTGGTCCATTTGGAGAAGACACAATTAACGACAACGGAGAAAGATTGGTAGAACTATGTGAAGTAAATGATTTGAAAATTATGAACGGATTTTACAAACACAAAAATATACATAAGTACACATGGACTCAAGAGACAAGAAAACTAAGATCCATTATTGACTACATTATCATGAACCACAAAAGCTCCATCAAAGTGAAAGACATCAGAGTGAAAAGAGGGGTAGAGTGTGGAACAGATCACAAACTTGTGGTGGCATGGATGGAATTCCCCTATATCTGGACAAAACAAAAACATACATCGATTGTTACAACGGGAACGACAATAAACGAAGAGAGGCTCAAATTACATCTATTGCAGGAAGAATCAATAAAAGATTTATACAAAAGAAGACTAGACCAAAAACTAGAAGAATTCAGATATGACACGTTAGATGAAATGCATGAACACATAAAAACCTGCCTGATTTCAGCGGCCTTAGAAGCTCTTGGAGAAGACGACCAAAGGAACACCCATTAGAATATCAAATTAAGGGAAGACACATTGAAATGCATAAAAGAAAAGAAAAAACTACACATAAAATACGTAAACACCAAAAAACAGGAAGACTTAGACCTATATAGAGCGAAAAACAGAGAGGCAAAGAAAAGAGTAACAAATGAAAAGAACGAACGATGGGAACAAGCATGCACAGAGATAGAACGACATATCGGAGGAACGAGAAATTCAGAATCATGGCGAATATTAAAAGCACTTCAACGAAATAAGACAGAGAAAACCCAGATCGGCAAAATTAGTGAAAACGAGTGGCAAGAATACTACGTAGAACTACTTACAGAAAACCGTCCCCAATTTCAGGAAGAGGATATAGAACATGCAGGAAATGGGGCATACGACCAGATAGAAATAAGCCTGGCAGAAGTTAAGAGAGCAATCAAGACATTGAAGAACAAAAAAGCCAAAGGACCCGGAGGAATACCAAACGAACTAATTAAAAACGGAACGGAAAAGTTATTCCGCATGCTACATAGAATGTTCGAAAGAGGACTAAATGGAGAAGAAATACCTGCGGAATGGACACAAGCATACATCACATCCATACATAAGAAAGGAAACAGGAAAAAATGTGAAAACTATAGAGGAATTAGTATAATATCGTCGGTAGGTAGACTTTACGGGAAAATTATTAAAGAAAAACTAGAAACTGAAATAATAGGAAAAATTGGAGAAGACCAAGCAGGGTTCACAGTAGGAAAATCATGCCTAGATCATACGTACACATTAGAACAACTGATAGAGAAGAAAATGGCAAAAGGTAGACCGGTCCATCTGGCCTTTGTTGATCTAAAGAAAGCATATGACTCAATACCTAGAGTCAAATTATGGGAAGCAATGAATGATCTCGGAATCCGACAAACACTAATAAAAGCAGTTAAAGCACTATACAAAGAAAACAAAGTAGCTATTAAATGTGGAAATAAAGCCTACAATCCATTTAAGACGACAAAAGGACTTCTACAAGGCTGTGCTACGTCCCCTACTCTGTTTAAAATATTCTTGGAAAAGACACTCAAACCATGGAGGAGAAAGTGCGAAGGAATGGGCATACCAGTAAGAGACGAATACCTATACACCTTAAGTTTTGCCGACGATCAAGTAGTCATCGCACAAGATGAAGAAGATCTCAGCTTTATGCTCAGAAAACTAGAAGAAGAATATAAAAACAACGGAATGGAAATAAACTTAGAGAAAACCGAATACCTAACAACAGAAAACAAGGATATGAGAAACCTAGAGATAGACGAGGGAAGACAAATAAATGGAACAGATAAATTCAAGTATTTAGGAACCATAATATCGAACCAGGGAACAACAGAAGAAGATATAAACAACAGACTGAGACAAACAAGAAACTGTATAAGACAACTAAACTCAGTGTTGTGGGATAAGAACATTACGATAAAGACAAAAAAGAGAATATATAACACCCTGACAAGAAGTATCCTGACATATGGGTCCGAAAACTGGACAATAAACAAGAGAAATAGAGGTAGAATAAGAGCAGTAGAAATGGAGTTCCTGAGGAGAAGCTGTAGACTTACAAAAAGAGACAGAATTGAAAACGCAGAGATTAAGCGGAGAATGGGAGTGCAATCAGACATAATCGACTATATAGAGGAGAAGAGACTATCTTGGTACGGCCACGTCAGAAGAGCGGACAGAGGACGCTGGATAAACAAAATCACAGAATGGAGCCCGATTGGAAGAAGAAAGAGAGGAAGACCCCGAAGGTCATTCAGAGATGAAATCGACGAGGCTATGGAGAAAAGAACCCTGCGAGATGGAGACTGGAATGACAGGGAAAATTGGAGAAAACGGTTGAGTGAAGGAAGACAGTGAAAACTGTGGAAATCCTTAGTAGTAGTAGTATTTTTTAAAGTGCTTTAACAAGTTTCCGTTTTTTATTTTGGTTACCATTGCGGCTAATATTTCCGTTAGATCCACAGTTTTATTGTCATTTTAAGTCTTTTTTTTAAAAACTGCCAAAAATATTTTTCCATCGCTTCTTGACATCTTTTTCGTAAACTTTCATATTTCATTATTTTAGTCTCGGATACATCTAATCTGACTAAAATCTTATTCCAGCCCATTTATTTACAATATTTGGCCTGGATAAACCTCCTTTCTCATATTTAAATCTCTGCCATTTGATTTTTGGGTGCCTTCCGATATTTTGGTTTCGTTTCGATAAGTCTTACGGGTGTGATCAACGTACAAGCCTATACCGCGGTTTTGAAGAACGTTAGTTTTACTCACTGGTTCTGATCGACTAGAGCAGAGTTTACCAAATGGTGGGTCGCCATTTGGGAATCGGTAGAAGATTCATAACTTCCTAGAAGCCCCGCATCAATTGGACTTACCGATTAAAAATTTCATGCTGACAGAAATAAGAAATACAATTATGCAAAATACAAAAACAAAAGAAGCCCCATGGTTTGATCTTTTAACAGGCAAGTTATTGCAATAATGTCCAATAAAATGTTACAAATAACTGCTGCACATTTTCAACGCCATCATCATCAACAACTCCAAAACCTGGAAAAAAACAGAAGATCTAATATCCTATAGACCTATAAGTTTGCTGCCAATTCTATCAAAGGTATTCGAAAAGCTTCTATTGATAAGATTGATTCCAATCCTAGAAGAAACTAAAATTATTCCGGCCACTAATTCGGCATTAGACTAAAGCATGTAACAATCGAGCAGGTGCACAGAATAGTAAAAAAATCTCCTACGCCCTGGAAAGTAAATCCTACCTCTCAGCAACCTTCCTAGACGTCAGTCAAGCCTTCGAAAATGTTTGGCATGAAGGCCTACTTTATAAGATAAAGAAACAATTGCCATATCCTTCCTTTTCACTCCTAAAATCCTACTTCTTAGATAGATACTTCCTGATAAAGCAGCACGATGAATACACTCAGCTCTATCCTATCAAAGCAGGTGTTCTACAAGGAAGCTTGCTAGGACCTATTTTGTTTCTGATTTTTACTGCAGACCTTCCATCCAGCAGTAACACAGAAATTGCTCCTTTTGCAGACGACACCGCAATACTGGCCATGGACTCTAATCCCACAAAAGTATCAGACAATTTACAAGAAAACATAAATAAAATAGAAACTTAGCGAATTAGAGTAAATGAGACCAAGTCAACACATGTAACTTTCACAATGAAACGAGATATCAAGTCACACTCAATGGCAAGCAATTAAGTAAAGCGAACGACACAAAATACTTAGGTATCCATCTTGACAAAAGACTAACCTGGCAGAAGCACATCTTTACCAAAAGCAAACAACTGGGCAATAAATTTAGACATATGTACTGGTTGATTGGTCAAAACTCTAAATTAACATTTGATAACAAACTGCTTACATACAAGGCGATTCTCAAGCCTATATGGACATATGGTATTGAGATATACGGCACCGCTAGCAATTCTTATCTTGTATTGCTGCGACGCTTCCAGAATAAAGTGTTAAGGTCTTTAGTAAATGCTCCATGGCATGTTACATCCTCTTCTATAGAAAAAGATCTGGAAGTAGCTTCGGTAAAAGAAGTTGTAATAAGTTACAGTATCAAATATGGTGAACGGATAAAAGTGTACCCCAATGTACTCACGAAGCGGTTATTCGATGACAATAATGAAGTGCATAGCCTGAAACGTTTTAAGCCAAGTGATCTACCAAACAGATTTACTGTTTAACCATAACCAACTGTATTTTAAATCCTACCTTAATTTTGGTAAAGGTGGTAAAATAAAAAAAGGAACTCTCCTCGGAAAGAGGCTCCTACACACTATGTAAACAAACAAATTACTTATTATTCTTTATTTTTGAATAGATTCTAATTTTAATTGGAATTAATAATAAACAAAAAATGTTTTTGTGTGACCGATCCTAGCGGTGCATATACAACTTTTGTGAGAAGGTATACCTCTCCATTTAATATGCTTAGCAATACCAATTATCAATAGTTCTTAAAAATTTTCTAAATGGGAATAAAATAATTAAAATAAAAATTTTATAAAATAATTTGTATAATTCCGCTATTTATATTAATATTATCTCTATAAACGCAATACTTTTATATTGTTTATAAAGAAAATGATCGCCGTTGGGTGTATAACATCTTACCGATTTTGTATTTCGATTTATTTTGATATTGTATTGCAGAAATTGATAGCAAATTCCAGTGGCGTGGTTAAACCTTTAAATTAAATAAAGGAATAGAATATATTAAAAATAACTGAACAAAATTATAAAACACAATAAAATACCGAAAGAATGGAGAACTAGCAAAATAATTCTACTATTCAAAAAAGAAGATAAAAAACAGCCAGAAAACTATACAAATATAAACTCTGCAGTTTTCTGTGTTGTATAAACGTGCGAAATACTACCCTAATACTTAATACTGAAATCTTACAAGAAACAATGAATCAGAGGATACTTTTAACAGATGAACAACAGGGTTTTTGTACTGGAAGATCGGGCACACATACAATGTTCGTCATAAAACAAATTACTGAGAAATTATTAGAGTATAATATACTAGCAGTTCTGTGTCTGATTGAACTGCAGAAACCATTTGACAGAGTAGGACTCAAAGATGTAATCCATCTTCTGTATAATAGAGAAGTTCCCCTAGATATCATAAAATCTATTAAAAACGTCTACCAAAACTACAAAATGGAGATCAGAATAGATGGAGAACTGACAGAATCTAGACAAATCTTCAATTTAATCATAGATGAAATCATCAAATGTTTCAACAAAGGAAGAATATCCAAAATGGGAAACAAAGAGGTAATAATACTCTGTTACGCAGATGACGCAATATGGGTAGCTCAAGATAAAGATTTGTTGTTGATGATGATGAAGTTTGCAAAGACTAGTCCACCGATTTAACATAAGAGCAAAATAATTTATAATGACAATCTTATCTCAGCAAACTAAAATAATAGTAATCAGCAAATAATCAATCAGATGTAAAATAGAAATCGATGGCATCAGTATTAAACAAGTAATGGAAATAAAATACTTTGGGATTACACTGCCAAGTTATGGAGACCTAGACAAAGAAGTGAGAGACCAAGTACAAAAAGCAAATAGAGTGGCAGTTTGCTTTAATAACATTATATGGCGAAACCCAAAAAGCCAGTGTAAGACCAATAATGACATGCCTCCGATATAGATCCGAACACAAAGACTACTGAAAACGGTAGAGACGATAGTACTGAGAAGAATTACAAGAGATTCGCTAAAAGATCGAAAGGTGAGTGAAGACATTAGAAGAAAATTTAACGTACAGTGTATAAACGAATATATAACTACACAGAAAAGAAGGATGGATTACCCACACAAGATGGAGTGACAACTGTCCATAGAGGTATCAATCCGCCAATGAACAAGCAGAATTGCTTTTAAAGAGGAAGAAGAAGAAGAAGAAGATCAATTTAATTAAAATTTATTTATTTGAGATACTACAGAAATATTTCTGTATTAAATTGAATAAAGAGAGGCTCCCAAAACAGTATCTGACGCAGCAACAACATTTACAAAGGAAGCGAGGAAGACAAGGCGAGGCAGAAGAAAAAATTATGTCAACAATGGAACATAAATCATGTAGCATAAAGAATACACGGAGAAGAAAATAAAAGTAAATCACTAACATTAAAAAATGGAATGGCATCGAAAGGAAGTGTCGAATGAACTATCATGTTACCATTTCAGTCGTAATTTTTTTCTTATTCCGTATTGACTATTAGATTTAACAGTCTTGGTGGGGCAGTTATAGGAGCGTTAATTTAGTACAAGTAGTACAGTTACAAGAAGTAAGCAAAAAAACTCAGAGATCGTCTGACTTCGAATTATAACCGAGATTTTTAATATAAACAATCTCTTCTTTATCGAATGGGTGCTCACCCAAGGTAGCACAGTCGTCCAGAGATAATAACCGATTCTTTGCAAAGAAAATGAAGCCAACTTTATTAAGAATCAAGACAATTATTTAACGCACACTACACGTAGTACTACTACTACTACGCACGATGTAAATTAAGTTTATTCTACAGTATAACCTGTTTATGTCGTGAAAATCATATTATTATTTTTTAATCTCACACTGGATAAAAAAATTGCACTGCATTACTTATAAATACAGTACATTCTGGCATTTTCAGATGTAAATTTTTTTTTTTCGAAAGCCGTTTGTTATTATAAGCGGTCGTACTTCAGCCAATTGGCTTATGGAATATCTTCCATTCGTGTAACCTTCTGGCTCAGGTTTTAGTATTAACGACTACTTATATAGCTGGGATTGACAGCTTTACGTGCCCTCGGAAACACGGGGGCGGATCAGCTAAATTACAAATTGAAAAATTTATGGTGTCTGCCGGGATCGAACTCAGATCGTTCGGTTTAGTAAGGGTAAGCCTGTACCTAGCTACTGACTTAAAAAATTTAAAAATACGTCAAAAGTATTTATTACATTTTTATGATCGGAACGAAACAATAGAGAAAGATAAACAAAAAAACTGCAGAGAATAAGGTCTAATGTGCAATCAAAAAACTACTAAAAATAAAATGTAAAGCAATAATTCAACTAACGATAATGTATATCGCTGAAACCTTTAGCATGAGAAAAAGAAAAAGGAACACCTTATTGTTATTATAAAAAGTAAGAGGAAGACCTTATTACTACTCTATCTAGTGTGGTGTTTCTTAGAGCGGAGTAATTTGAAAGTACATAATATATAGATATATCACCCTCTACCTCACAGAATCTTCATTCTGCAACATTTATCTTCTTCCATAGTTTCTGGTGCTTTCTCAGTCGCAATGGCTTGTAAGTACCTACTGCTAATAAAATAAGTAGTCTTTTTTGTTTGAACTAATACAATCTTTAAATCCGCTATACCTATATACCTATAAACCTTTAGTAGTATTTCTTCAAGAAATTGGAAGTGTTTCCCTTGTTTGGATCTTTCGCGATCTTCTTATTTTTCGATTTCTTTCAGAATTAAGCACTTAATAATTACATTTAATTTATTCAATTTAAATATTTTTATTAATAAATCCTTAAAGGTATATTTATTTAAACGAACCTACCTAAAATAAGTGTAACCAATTTAATTAACAAAAACGTGAAAAAGTAAACTTTTTCCAAGGTTAAAGCAACTATTGATTAATACTTACTAATATTGTTCTTAAGCTATTTTCTTGTGATATCTTAATGCAATTATACTCCTAATGGAAATAAACCACAATTTAAGTTTTTAAATAAGTTTACTTTTGACGTTTCAATTTCAACCTCGAAAATCGTTCTCAAAAACAAATTTTGTTTTTTTGTTACTTGGTGAAAAATTTTTCTAATAATTTAATTGTATCTGACAATTCTGTCATATTGACAATTCAGACACTTAATAAACACCGAACTCTGATTTTATATGTTTGTTATTTAAAAACATAAATGATGTATCTTCGACATGTGATTGACTTACTAATAGTGGAATTTTCTTTTTATTGACTTTCTCTTTTAATATGGGTAACCAGATCCTACTGCATTCTGCCGACGAATTTGCTACGCAATTGGTCTCATTTAGCATAATTAGAGCCTCTTTTATCTCTTTACCATCCGTTTCTTACAGAACAATACTTGTATCGTTTTCTCCATTTTTCTCCATTTTTAATATAAGAATGATGTTTTCTTATTCTTACATTTAATGGTCTTGATATTTCACCTAAATAAAAATGATCGCATTTACAAGTTATTTTTTAAATACAATTATTTGTTCTTTCTTGTTCATTATTAGATTTAGTCCCTTAGGTCCCAAGAATGGAACGAATGGCAAAATAACATGCCCTGCATTACTCACAAGCCACCAAGTTTTGATCTTCCACGCAAAACATGGTCCACTCTAAATAGGATCCGAACCAGACATGGCAGATGTGCATACATGCTACATAAATGGGGAAAGAACCCGTCTCCTCAATGTGACTGTGGGGAGAACCAAACCATCGACCACATTATTGAAGAGTGTCCCTCAAGATCCTACAATGGTAGCCCTGAAGACTTCCTATTTGCAACTTCAGAGTCAATTGATTATATAAATACACTTGATGTTTGTTTGTAACTATTTAAAGTTTGTCAAATACCTATATTACTAGTGTTTGTGTATTTGTTCTAAATGTGTTGTAATTGCCATACGATAAATACAATTAGGTTTAGTTTTAGATAAAATGTAACTCAATGTATTTGTTGTTTTGATTGTTGTTGAAATGTTGAATTTATTTCCTATCATTTTAAGTTTTTCTGATAATCCCTTTATGTATGCTAATGTAATTTTACTCGTATTATTCCTTGTAGATGCTGTAGGATCTCGTTCTAATTTGTTTTGTTCCTTTCGGTCCATTGTAGAAAATTTCTTAGTTATATGGAGTTATATAGGATTATGGATAATGATTTTTTAATAAAAAAGATGTTAACAAATGTTTCTCCACTAAGAACGAATTTTCGTTATAACAAGTAATCTTGGCTCTATCGTATAAAGAGTTAATGATTCCCCTTTTAATATTGATATGATGTAATTTAATAAAGGATTTTTTATTAAGAATTTTTGTGATATATAGTATACAGCAGACTAGAGGAAATTAACTTTTTTCTTGTGGATTTCATTCAATTTCCTTAAGCATTCTCATATTACCTCGGAGATGATCACATGTGATTTCAGTGCGCTGGTTACTATCGGAAATTAAGACAATCTCTTATAATCGGTACTTTGTGTCTAAGTTTAACCAGTCACATATGAGTACAAACTAGAAAGTTGCTTAGCATTTTGCCAGGCTTGCTGGCTCTTATTCAAGACCCATACACTCTTATTTCATTCCGCTGTTTTGGAGCCGTCTGTATACCATTGATGGTAATATACTATACTACTACAAACCAATGATATTTTTCAATTGATTTTTGAGTCGAAGTGTTCTATTCACATGCGGATCTATCCGGCGCATATGTCCAATAGACAGATTCTGGACAGATCCGCATGTGTGTATCCATGCGTACGACGTATATATCTTGTTCGCTGTCTGTAGTTCAAGACGACGAACACGGACAGCGAGCCAGTCATAAACGCATATAATATGTGAATACTTTCCAGGATTTGTTCACCGGACGAAGAGTACCTGTCGAATTTGTATCCATTTGTATTCTAATCACGGTAGTAAATGTGCATTTGTATTACATTAAAATGGTATTCTCGGATAATAAAGTATTTTGGGACAGTTTTATATTGTTGTATAAGTTGAAGCCATACCTGTGGAATGTAAAAAGTCAAGAATATACGAAAAAACGCCTATGAAGAATTAGTTGAAAAATACCAAGAAATTTGCCCAGATGTAGATTATCTATCATATATACCAATCATTAAATAAAACTATATATCCTCCAATTATTGCTAGTTTCTTTTATTGTTCATAGCACAGTGGAAAACAGATATAAACACATACCGCGGAAACCCGTAGAACTGAAAAATTTGTCCGTGAATGTGTAGCACCAACGAATTTGTCTGAAGACACGTCTGCCTGTACATAGCTAACAGTGGATCTGCCCGTCGGACAGATCCACATGTGAATAGGGCCCTTGTTTTAACGTTCTTGTAACGACAAAATTAAAAAATCAGACAACGCTGTCTATTTTGTAGTTGTTACGTTACCGTCAATTCAAATACGTAGTTTAACTTAATAGATAATTTTAACCATGTAAATGTTACCATTGGTTTCCGTCTTACATCTTTCCAATATAATTACTAACCTATCATTTTTTCATAACTATTTTAGCTAAATATATATTTATTTTATATTCCGTATATATATCGTTCAGTACGGTTTACAACTATATGATTATACTATTTAATTTATTTTACGGTAATGTTGTAATACATTATGTCTCTTATTTTAACAATGATGTTATTAGCTCAAAAGATTAGGAAGATATCAATTATACAATTATATCAAGTTTATGTGTGTTCCCAGAAAATAGATTTAAAAAGTTAAACAAAAGTACTTTTATTATTCAATTGTTTTGTTTATTTCGTAATTGTCATCAATGGGGTTTTGGGACTTTCCTCATTATCACGGGATGTTGACTGTATTATTTCCGAGACGATTTTTATTGTTTAAAAGAGAGGCATAAATGACGTTTTCCGCGTCACTGCAACAATGGTAAATTCCATGAGTGGAACTACGAACTATTATATCAGGATATTCCAATGATTTTTAAGGCAAATGTTTGAGCCTGTTGGAATTGATTATGATATAATTGACTGAAAAATAATTGATGGATTCGACCGTTACTTGATGGAAATTCATTTTATGTAACAATAAAACACTGAGAACTTTGTTTTCAAAACTTCCACAAAATTTATTGTTAACTCTTATCACTACAGCTGTTTCGGCTGATTGCCTTTCTCAAGTGATCTATTTTTGGCATGCGTTTACACTTTATAGTCTCTAATGAAATAAGTTGAGGAAGGGAGAACTGTTTGTCTCAAGTTGGTTATTCAGAATTATATCTGTGTTTTTTAATTTGTTGATTTCCATAGATTCTAACAAAGATAGCTTAAAGCCTTTATTTTGAATGTGAAGAATTTTAAATTCGTCATTAAAAGAATGATTATGATCTAGAAGGTGAAGTCTAGAAGTGAATTGAATACAACCAGAACAAAACCAATCCATAAATTTTTTAGATTTAAAAATTATCAGACTTAAAAACAAACATACTTCTCCATATTTCATAAACCTACCCATACTGACGCGACTATTCACAATTCATCATCCCATCCCACACAACATAAACTGGCAGCCTATCATAGTATGTTACATAGATAAACAGAAATTCCGATGTCAAAATACAATTTTGAGACAAAATTAAATATCATTAAGCAAATAACAGTAAACAATGGATACAACGAACAAACAATTAATAAAATGTTAAATCAAAAACTACACAAGAAAGCCCTGAAATTAGTACTTCCACCACCAGAGAAAAAACCCAGTACCTTCTGCTCGATTACATACAGGCAAAATAACAACAAAAATAGCCAAACACATAAAAAAGAAAGGAATAACACCAGCTTTCAAAACAACAACCTAGGCAAATATATTAAAAACAAGAGCCAAAATAAAAAACACTTACACAGTGGTGTGTACAAACTTAATTGTGTTTTTTAATTTGTTGATTTCCATAGATTCTAACAAAGATAGCTTAAGGCCTTTATTTTGAATGTGAAGAATTTTAAATTCGTTATTAAAAGAATGATTATGATCTAGAAGGTGAAGTGCGTATGTAGAATCTGTTTTTCTATTATTGGAAGACCTTTTATGTTCTGCTATTCATTTATTAAACTTTCTTCAAGTTTGACCTATGTAAGTTTTTGGGCAGTCGCCACATTTAAGTTTGTACACACCACTGTGTAAGTGTTTTTTATTTTGGCTCTTGTTTTTAATATATTTGCCTAGGTTGTTGTTTTGAAAGCTGGTGTTATTCCTTTCTTTTTTATGTGTTTGGCTATTTTTGTTGTTATTTTGCCTGTATGTAATCGAGCAGAAGGTACTGGGTTTTTTCTCTGGTGGTGGAAGTACTAATTTCAGGGCTTTCTTGTGTAGTTTTTGATTTAACATTTTATTAATTGTTTGTTCGTTGTATCCATTGTTTACTGTTATTTGCTTAATGATATTTAATTTTGTCTCAAAATTGTATTTTGACATCGGAATTTCTGTTTATCTATGTAACATACTATGATAGGCTGCCAGTTTATGTTGTGTGGGATGGGATGATGAATTGTGAATAGTCGCGTCAGTATGGGTAGGTTTATGAAATATGGAGAAGTATGTTTGTTTTTAAGTCTGATAATTTTTAAATCTAAAAAATTTATGGATTGGTTTTGTTCTGGTTGTATTCAATTCACTTCTAGACTTCACCTTCTAGATCATAATCATTCTTTTAATGACGAATTTAAAATTTTTCACATTCAAAATAAAGGCTTTAAGCTATCTTTGTTAGAATCTATGGAAATCAACAAATTAAAAAACACAGATATAATTCTGAATGACCAACATAAGACAAATAGTTCTCCCCTACTCAACTTATTTCATTAGAGACTATAAAGTGTAAACGCATGCCAAAAATAGATCACTTGAGAAAGGCAATCAGCCGCAACAGCTGTAGTGATAAGAGTTAAAAATAAATTTTGTGTAAGTTTTGAAAACAAAGTTTTCAGTGTTTTATTGTGACTGAAAAATAATTAGACCTACAAGTTGAAAAATAATTTACTTATTAAATTGCTTCTCTAAAAAGTTTTAACTATAACCTTTTAAGCGGGTTTTTTAGTAAATGTTGATATCAGAATATTTGACATATTTTTAAACTGCCAACAATGCTTCAAATGCAGAACTTTATAGAGTGGTGAAAAAGAACATAAAATTACAGAAGAGCCTGAGACATTTATAAGGTACAATTCAAGAAATATAACATTACAATTCCTTAAAGGCTAGCAAAAAAAAGAATAAAACAAATCAAAAAATCACAAAATTTTACTTCCACTTCCATCTCTGGCGGGCGAACGAAGACAGAAATTTTTGCTTGATTTTCAGTTCTAAACTAGAAATTGATGGTACTGGGACAAATCTCGTATCTGGCAAAAATGCCAGACCCCCGAATTCCTCAACTTCTGAACCGGGAATAAAATCAAAAATTCGTCTCCGCGATCTAATTCACACAACCTTGGATCTCAAGCTGCATCTCGCTCTCATGATTTATATCTAGCGATCGATGGGTTAGGCTTAGAGGAATCTGACAGAGGCATCTGGTAAATGCCTACAACCACTTTTAATTGTCTTAGCGACAGTTTCCAATGCAAACAAATGATTAGATTTTGCTTATTCCAATCGACGTTTTTAAGACGCAATTGTTACTGAGAAAGCGTTTTATCCAAGGCAATTTGAAAATAAACACTTAACTTTTGTTTATTTTCGTTCGAAAAGACACTAAAGTGTTTTTTTTTCGAAGATTTGGAAACCCAAAATAAAACCTTATACAGAATGGAATTTGAAATACGCAAAACAAAAATGCTGCAGCCCTACATGTATGTTGCTATCCGTTTTTATTTATTTAAGTATTTTCCTGTCTGAACTACGTTTGTTACCTGAGCAGGTTCTAAAAAAATCTGTTCCAGGTCGTTATGGAGTTGGCGTACAATTGCGCTGCAGCCAGAGATAATATGTTTGGCCCTTTGCTATGGAATCTCGCTGAATATGTATGTTGCTGGGTTTATTTTTTACATTTTTTTATACTTTAAGCACTATCTAGTCAGAACATCTCTGTTTAATCTGATCTCAGTTTTCTGAAGTTCAAAGAGTATTTTTACGTGTCGAACAATAGGTTGGAATAACCTTTTTACTCTCCATCGGCATGTAATTTTCCCACTAGTTTGCACTAAATTTCTTTTTCTCTTTTCAGATGTTTTCACGATGCGTCTGTTTGTGATCCACTGAATGGTTCTATTCTAATACAAAGAGTACTTGCTTCTGTTTTAATCTCATTACGAGCAATTTCTTTATACAGTCACATGAATAACGAATTACTATCCTATTAGGATCGATAACATAATCAAAAACATATTCCAGATATTATCTTCATTCTACTTAGCCTTAAGCCTTTTCCATTAAGCCACCAGCACTTTCACAGTTGTTCTAATCTTCTTTTAGTATTTTTCAGTACACATTAAACAGCCATAAATATCATCCTCAAGTTCTTCTTGAATTAATCTGTTCATGCCTAAATCAACGTTAATGAAAAAAACTGTGAACTATCACGGAACCTTAATGCAGAATACAACATAATTACACTAGGTATATATAAATAACCTGTGAAGTTAATTTGTTTTCTAATTACATTATCTCTTGTTCCGGACGCCTCTGTATATTCCGAGAACAAATTTGATTAATCGTTCCTAAAGAAAATGTTTATATTTTGAATAATTAGAAGGCATTAAAACATCACCGATTTATCTGGTTTTGTTGACGCTGTTTAAATCATGTCAAGACGGTAACAGTGGTAGGTGGTATTCTTTTTACTTGTATAATATACATATAGTATTAGCGCGGTATTATAGTATACTGCAGGTATTAGTGACAGTGTGGTGGCGGTAGATCTAGTGAAACGATGCATTTTGTAGCGAAGACGTTGGTGTTTTTTGCTGTTCTAATAGTATGCCTTAGCCTTCCACATGGAAATTTTTATTATCCTGATGAATTTGAGGATATTAAGAACCATCCACAACAATGTGAGTTTATATCTTAACCTTAATCAGGTCATTAATAATTAACTGGTTTGGTTGGTTTGTTTATTATTACAAGCTGTTTAAGGTTCACAGACTTATATTTTTTATTTCAAAACTCAAATAAATTATTGTTTGCTTATATTATTTATACAAAATTGCCAATAAAAATGTATTTATAATACTACATTCTTATTTGTAACGTTACTGATTATAATATTTAAATGGGACTTTATAATTATTTTTAAGTGATACAATAACGTACCTATCATTTATTTTTTTTGGAATCTTTTAGTGTTTTGTTCACCAAAAAATTTGTTTAAATTATAAATTTTTAAATTAATTTAGTTTTTCGATTACAATAGTTTTGTCGGTATGGTTAATACCCTTCTTCATAATATAAGATATTTTATATTGCCAATCTCTTATGTGTATCAAAAACTTATTCTTATTATTATACACACATCAAAATAATGTGGGGAACAAAAACAAAATGCGAGATTACAGAAGGATTTTAAATAATTTTATTCAAATATTAAAAAAAAGCTTATGAACAAGTGTCCCAAATAGAAAATATACATTTTTTTTAGAATTATGGCAATACCTCTTAAAAAAATTAAAAGAGAACTACATAAGTCAAAAAATGGTATCAAAAAAAAAATAAAAACTGATTTGTTGCTTCTTAACTCTCAACAAAGTAGTCTTTAGGTTGAGTTAGTATAGTGTATTTCACGGTTGTTGATTACTGTCCTAGATCTGTAAGGCAAACTCATGATTTGATGGTCGATGTCATGCTGCGGTATTCTGTTCTACTCCATTAAAAGGCTCTCGAGCAGTTGCTGTCTTGTATTGAACGCAATATTTTGTAAAATATGTCTGCCCAATATGTCCTATACGTAGTCAATTGGATTTAAATCTGGCGATTATGCAGGCAATGGTAAAACGTCAATTTCATTACCTTCTAGAAATGTTTGCACGACTCTGGCAGTATGCGGACGCACATTCGTTGTACACACTTGTAATGCCTATCCGTTTTGGATGTTGGCGACTATCACGGCAATCTGTATTTTGCAAACTGCGGCTGTGAAAAGATTTGTGGTTGTTGTGTTGAACCACGTACGCAGATTTTTCAGCCAGGAAATTCTTCGCCTTCCTGGTCCTAGTTTTTCTTCTACTTTTCCTTGAAAAATTAATTGCAGCAACCCATATCTTTGGCTGTTCCTTATGATGTGGCCATGGTATTCAATTTTGGCTGTTTTTATTGTAGTTAACAACTCTTTTTCTTTTTGCATTTTTAACAAAACGTCCTGATTAGTAACGTGGTCGGTATAGGATATCTTCAGGATTTTACGACAAAGCTACGTTTCGAAAGCCTCATTTTCATTGACGTTGGTACCAAGGTAGGTGTATGATTCTACTCTTTCTATTGGTTTACCATTCACACTGATTCTTTTAATTTGCTGTTCCTTCTTAGAGATCATCATACATTATGTTTTCTTAATGTTCAGTGAAAGTCCATATCTTTGACTCACTTCTGTGATTCTATTCATTAACTCTTGTAGGGCTTCATAACTGTTAGCGAATACCACCATGTCATCCGCGTGTCAGATGTTATTGATACATTCTCCGTTAATTCGAATTCCAGCTTCAACATCTTCTACTGCTTCTTGAAAGGTTTCCCCAGAGTATAATGTGAAACAGCAAGGGTGATAGTATACATCTCTGTTGGACCCCACGCTTGATTTTAATATCATCGGATTCTTCTGTACGGATAGACGATGTTTGATTCCAGTAAAGATTGCTAATAATTCTTAGATCACAGGTGTTTATTCCAATATTTGTTAATATCTTCATCAGCTTGTCGTGTTTTACTGTATCGACGCACATTATCGTTCATTAATTGATATTGGTGACCAGCATTATTTAACAAAGGGTACAACAATAGCTTCGAGAATAATATCGCAGCAGTCTGTTGCATTTAGAAACCGTTCCACCCAAACGAGATTGGTTTTTCCGCCAAGAGTGATGCCACACCATACCATTATTTTGCTGCCTTGCTGTCTACGAACCTTCTACACGGTGGTGGTCAATCGTTCAACATTACCAGATCGTCTCCAAATTCTTGTGCATGTTGTATCTGGTGCAAATCCAACTCAGGGCTCATCTGTGAATGAAGTAAAGATCCACTCGCGTCTAACCCAATTTGCGTGTTCTTGTGCCTACTGAAGTCGATGAACGCGATTTACCCTAGATAGCACAGGAACTTTCGCAGGTCTTGAAGCATTTAACCCTACTTCATGCAGTCTATTTCTAATGGTTTAACGACCTACAAACCCCTGATCGGTCTCTTGCAGCCTCATTTGTAATTGTGATACAGTTACAGTGCGATCAGTCTGCAAACTAATAAAACGGTCTTTAATATTGTTGATTATCCTTGTACGGTCTGTATGATGTTCAGTAATATCACCAGTTTCTCGACACCTTAACCACAAACGATTAATGACACTTTTGTTCTTGTGGAGGACCTCAGCAACGTCTTTTTGACTTCTGCCAGCTTGAATCATCCTGGTTACACGCCAATCCGTTTTGCGATTTTAATGATGTCTCTCCATTATTGGAAATTGCAAAACAACATAAAAATCCACATAAAATCGAAAATCATCATCTTCACCAATGAAGAAATATTACTTTTTATCTTATAGACAAAAAATGCTTATTGAAACTTTACCAATTTCAATAAAAAAAAAACAACAAAAAATAATAAAAACATAATTTTATTTTTGTATTTGGAGCTAACATTGATTTAAAGCTATTAATATAGGTGTCCCCTAGATTATTTTGATGTGTGTATATCCGTTTAAAAAGTATTTTGATTTCCAATCTTCTTGATCGGCTATTAAGTCATCCAGGTTTCGATTTCAGGACTTGTTTTGAGATTCTACCTGTATCAATGCGCAGTACGTATCTGTAGCATATCAGCTGGTTGCTTTTGGTGTTATCTTTTTAACTACTATTATTTCTCCCATTCTTTCCTTCTTTTGTTTTTCTAGACACGCTGCCGATTTCCTTTAGAAATAAATTTCTGTGGTTCTGAGAATTTTCTTCCGTATTTGATTGAAGTAGCGGTACCTTACCGTGTCGTAGAACATAATATTTTTAACTATCTCTCTCTCTTGTCGTTTCCCCATTACTGAGGGTCGTGATTTCTTCCAATATTCCTAACAATTTTTCTCCATTGGTCTCTATCTTCAGCTGCTCTGTAGGTTGTGTCTCCAGCTGAATTCGTAATTTGGTTGGACCATCTAGTTGGTGATCGTCCTCTTGATGTTCTCCCCGGAACGTTTCCAGAAACAATTATTTTCTCCAAACTATCGTCACCTCTGCGAACCAGGGGACCGAAAAATTGCAGAGTACTTTGCAGACATATTGTGGACAGCCTTTTTTAATCTCGAGTTGGTTTAGAATGGAAACGTTTGTCATATGAGCTGTCCAAGGTATGTGCAGCATTCTTCTCCAGCAGCATATCTCAAAAGCATAAATTTTTTGTCGCTCGCGTACGCGAAGAGTCCAAGTCTATGCCCCGTATTGAGAATACAAGGACATTCACCAGTCTCATCTTGGTGTTTTGAGAGATATCTGTCTTTCCAAACTTTAGTTAGGCGACTCATCGCATATTTTGCCATACCAATACGTCTTCGAATTTCTGCTTCACAGTTACCATCTTTAGTTATACTAGACCCGAGATAAACAAAACTGTCCACTATCTGGCATTCCTGTATCATGTTAGTCGGTTGAATAGTGTGGAATCTGTTGACCACGATTATTTTTGTCTTAGCTTTATTGATTTTCAGACCAACTTTATTGCTTTCGTACTTATCTCTTCGCAGGAGATTAAACATTTCTTGCTTATTTGCTGCTATACGTGTAGTATCATCAGCAAATCTTAAATTGCATTTAATATAATAATTGCAATAGATTACATTTAATTTTGTACCTAATTTTTCCAGTGATTTTGCCATGTTTAAAGTAGATTTTAATCACGTTCTTTAAATCGGTGTAAGGATATGTTTTATAAATGCAGTGTGGTTTGAGCTCATTCGACTTTTGTTTGCCAATTGATCTGGTGTTATTTCACTTGTATTGTTTATAGATCCTGTCATGTTCTCGTCAGTTTTTATATTTTGTTCTGTTTGGTTGTTAGTATCTGTATTCATTTACTCCAGTTAATATTATATTTTGTGAAGTTTCTAAGTGTGCATTAGAAGTGGATAAATTAGCTTTCTCAGAACATTCTAGTTCTTTTTCGTTATTAGATGCATTTACTGTAGTTAATACGTTTTGGAAAGTTTCTGAGTGTGCCACTACTCTTAGAAAATTTATTTTTGAGATAGCATTTCTACCCATCATATGCAGTTCTTGTATAATTAACGTGTGTGGAACAGTAGGGCAAGCATTTTATATCACAAGTCTCTGAGCTGGAGTGATTAGTCTTCTTATTTTTACTTGAGTTTGTTTTATATATGTGAGAAGGAAGCAGTGAACCTACTGTGTTTTTAGAAGAACTGTATAAACATATTCTATTGTTGGTAATTCTGGAAGCGAAGGATAAGTTACGTGGACAAACTAGTGAACCGATGGCTATGATGTACTCATGAAGTTTAGTTTCTTCAATAATGTAAATGACTTTATTTCTATTCCTTTGATATTTTATAGGATATATTACTAATATTATAGATACTATAAGGTGGTTTCTGCTATTCACGTCACGTCTGCTAGATTGACACGGATACTATAACTTTTGTTGATCGATTTGTTCCTTTAGTAGCACTGATAAAATTGATAAATCCTTTTTCACTGTCGAAGTTCACATACTACTTATTTTTTAACTAGTTTTACTTAACGAAACTGTTAAAAATACTTTAATATTAATTACTATTGAGTTTTTTTCAATTCCAATTGTTGTTCATAAATGTGTTGTCATTCAATTTTGCATATGTGCCTTATATCTTAATTCCGTGGTATATCCCTTAATAAATAATTGTTTCTTATTATGAGTTTTACTTCTATAATATTCTAGTATTTTCATTTAAGTTATTGTTAATAAACTTTGTGTTACTCCGTATCCAATTATTTTCTTAAATAGAGTTTCCTCTGTTTAAGAAAATAATACCTAGAAAGTTTACCTCGTTAATTGGTTCAATCGTTTTGTTTTTAATTGCTAATTTACGTAAATATTATTGAGATTACTATGGTTTTGTTTTTGGTGTTAAAATTATCATATTATGCATATTGCAGTAGTCATCCTCACTTTGTGCAATAATTATTGATTCAACGGTACAGCTAATTTTCAGTTCTTTTCTCGTAGTCTGTATTATTTCTGTATTTTCACGCTCTTCACAATTTCATCTACAATCAAATTTAACAAAAAAGTATTCAGGGAATTTTCTTGTTCTTCTTATATTAAGCTCCTTGCCCTGTTCTTTACCGATTTTAAACTTGTATTCGTAGCTGTTTTTTTGACTGACAGCTATATGCTTTAAAGGGTCTTTCTAGTGGTCTTTTGCTTGTTGGTTTTGAATCTTTTGCTATTTGGGCTATTCTCCCTCTGTCCATTTTCATGACATGCCGAATTCTCATCTTCTCTGTCTTTCCCAACGTACTATGTCATATTTGTCACAAAGTCATTATCGGTATTACACACGATTTATAAATACGTACTTTTCCTTTGAGCCTCATAGATTTATTTTTCTATATTACATCACTCAGGCATCCTAATATGTAAGCCGCTTTGTTTGACTGTTTTGGGACGCTCTTTTTAATATCTCAATAGCTAGATAGTTTGACTCCAAGAAATTTGAATTATCGAGACTTGTTCAATTATTTCATCGTTAATAACTCTTTTACATTTTCTACCTTTACCGTTTATAGTTACCACTATCAGGGATTTGGTCTTGTCTGTTGATATATATATATATATATATATATATATATATATATATATATATATATATATATATATATATATATCTTCCTTCTGTTGTTCTTCTCCACCATGTTGAATGTCTTTGTTATGCGCCGTAGGTTATTCTAATCATCATAGCGGCATAACAAATAAAAATCCTCTGCATAGCACAGAATTTTTATTTATGTTTCTCTCATCTTATACCCCTTGTCCTCTACTTTTAATTCGTTTTATGATTTTTTTCATTACTAAATTATATGTAACTAGTGATTTTACTCGTCACCATGCGACAGGAGATCGAACCAATTACCATCTATAGTTATACCACTCAATTTTTTCTGATTTTTTCTTATTTAAGGCTAGGATGACAGCAAAATGATATTTTAGCCCGTTGTACAACTTTCATAATAAGTTACTTTTGGAAATCGCTGAAGTTTTACGTAAAGTGATCTTATGAAATCGATCTACGTTAAAATACCAGCGTAATTCTAGTTTGGCAATTCATTTATTGAGAAAGCACCAGTTTTGTATTATGTTTTTTACCAATCACCAAATTATTCACAGCCAGTATTTTAGAAATCAACAAACTTTCAAATTTTATTTCGGAACACACTAATATTTAATTAATTGTCAAAGAAATCACACTAATATTTTAGTATCTCTTTTGATTATACAATTTGTGGTGGCAGGAATAAATTAAATTATGTAAGAAAAATATAATAACGAATAAAAAAATAATATATGTATATTAATAATTCTTCTGAGGTTTCTCCATGGCACTAAAATATTATATAAAGTTAGCTCAAACATCTTCAACTTCAGAAAGTTCAATAATATCTGCATTTAGCAATTCATATTCAAAATTGTCTTCTGTTTAATATCTCGCTCGGTTATATAATGTGGCTGTATATAGACCGGTTGATTCTTTTTAAATTTACAGCCACTTTGATTGGATAAAATACTACCTAAACCATCTCTTCCATGCATAAATTGGTTACATCTCTGGTCTTAATATGTAATTCATTATAGAAATTTTCTTCATTGATTGTTTAGTGTACTCCTTAGAATCAGAATCTCCAAGTAACATCCCATTTCTATTATCTCCATTTAAACTTCTTATAACAAATACATAATTATTTCTACTTGCATATTTTTCCTTTTGGAACCCTATACTGCTATTATTTAATCAATAGCACCAGTGTCTTTTAGATTTTTTTTAATTATCAAGATTATGAAATCATTGAATGCCTAAACTAAGTTAAGAAAAAGAAGTGGAATATCTACTGTTTTAATCGTTTATTAACAACTATTTACAATATATTCTCATAATATAGATCACTTCGGATGACCACACGGACCCATGGACCACAACAGAAGCCACCCTGAAGAAACTAGAATCCTTTGAGCTGTGGATATATCGCCGTATTCTTCGGATATCCTGGACAGACCACATCACTAACGTGGAAGTAATGCAGAGAATAGGCAAAAGCAAAGAAATAATCTTCACCGTAAAGAAACGGAAGCTTAAGTACTTCGGACATTTCATGAGGCATACTAAGTACCGGCTGCTATAGTTAATAATCCAAGGAAGAATCGACAGTAGGAGGGGACCGGGAAGAAGACGACACTCATGGATGCATAACCTGCGACAATGGTTCGGACTAACATCGACCGAACTGTTCAGAGGTGCCGTAAACAAAGTCAAAATAGCCTTGTTAATAGCCACCGTCCGAAACGGATAGGGAAGAATATAGATCACTGTCTGTTTACTTAATCTAAATCTCCTAAAACAGTCTCCATCATTGCAAAGATTAAAATGGTCGATTCTGTCTCAAATATTATGTTATATTCTCGCACCAAGCTTATAAACATTAAACATTATACTACAACAATAACCTACAACATAATAACAAACTACAATAAACTAAAATTTATCTTCCATATAATTTCTTATTCGGTACTTTATTTGGCAAATACATATTTTACATTTTACCTGTCAGATAAGTTTATTTATGCCAGTTTTTTCCTAGGTGGCGCTAGGAGTTTAAATCTTAGCTAACATAAAGCTTTAAATTATTTTGTTTATTAAATCTGATCTTAAAATTACAGCAACTAATATTTTTGACAATTTGGGAAAAAAATAATCGTATTATTAATTATATTAATATGTAATTAATATTATTAGTATGATTAATTAAACGTATCGTTCCAGGAACAAAATATGATTGAAATGTTCAATGTTGGAAGTTCGAGTTTCTTTTACGGGTGGCGTAGTTACCCTACCTGACAAACAGTGTAACTTGTCGGCCTAATCTTTTATATAGATAGATGGGCTCTAGCTATCAGTTTGATGAATTACTGAGTTGATTTCTACTTCCTGTTAGCTCATTATCATTTTTTATTCTGATTTTGCTCTTTGTATTAATTTCTTTAGTTATATTCATCATTTTGTTGAGCTCATTTTCATCTTTTAGTAATCTTAACACATCTTTTAATCAGCAAAAATCGAAGTCTTTAGTCGAATATATAGAGCACATATATGCAGGTTTATTATATATCAAAGCTTTTTCGGCAATTTGTATGTATATGGCGTATATTGCAGACATACTTTATCGAAAGCCTTGTTGTTTTCGCTAAATGTAAATATATATATATATATATATATATATATATATATATATATATATATATATATATATATATATATATATATATATTACATATTTTATTGGCAGGTATTCTTGTTAAAAGTCTAAGAGTTGTGCTCAGTAAAGATATTGATTCGATAATTGGGAGAAACTTTCCTGTTTCCTTTCTTGTATATTGGTATTATTATAGTCGTTCTCCACTGGTCTGGTAGACACTGGTTGTATAATATTTCCTGAACATGCTTTTCAATATTTTCGTTCAGCGTTTCTCCTCCATATTCAAAGAGTTCATTCGTTATTCCATTTGAGCCTGGAGTCTTTCTGCTTTTTAATAAATATGAATAATGTTCCTTATTTCCTCTTTAGTGATTTCTATTTCATTTTCTTTCTTTTTTTTTTCAAGCTACAATAAACTAAAATTTAGGTAATAGTATTCCACTTCTACAATTCTATATATTCGTTCCATTCTTCTGTTTCTATTTTATTTAAACTTCTATATTCGTTAACGAGTTTTTCCCACCTTTTGGTATTTTCCAAGCTTTTCTTTGTGTCCCATATAAGTCGTGTTCCATTGCTTTGGCAAAACATCTAATATT
Organism: Diabrotica undecimpunctata; assembly: GCF_040954645.1. Taxonomy (NCBI): domain Eukaryota; kingdom Metazoa; phylum Arthropoda; class Insecta; order Coleoptera; family Chrysomelidae; genus Diabrotica; species Diabrotica undecimpunctata. The sequence goes on along the minus strand of NC_092803.1, from coordinate 122,115,606 downwards.
CTCTTTTTATATTCTTTATCATAGAATTCATCTGTTTTTCTTGTATCTCTGTATTGTTGGTAGTTGTTTGGTATTTTGTTACTCCAGTATTGTGGTATTTTTTCCTCTTCTCGTACGCTAGATCCCTTTCTTCGGTGTTAAACCAGGGCTTTGATTTTTTGTGGCATTCAAGGTAATTTTTCAGACTACTATGCTTTCTTTAACGGCTTGTAATGTTATATTCTATCTTTTCTTTTTTGTCTTTTTGTTACAGGGTTTGTCTCAAATTTTTTGTCTTCTATACAGCCATTTTCTGGTCTAGTCTTCTGTAAACTCTATGTTAATTTTTCAAAGTACCTTGGTCGTTTTTTCTTGTTTTGTGGTATTTTGAGCAAATTTTTTTCTAGTTGTTATTATTACAGTCTAACCTTAATTGTTGGCGCCTTGCGTGTTTTACCAAGTCTAATTGCGTTTTCGGCTTTGCCGAAAACAAAAATGAAAACTACAAAACGACCATAAGACCAATAGTAGTATAACCTGTACAAATATTTACATTAACAGTAAGAGATATTGCAAGAGTAATTGAAAGTTTTTGAGAGGAAGATTTTTAGAAAAATACTGGGACCAAAGAGGAAAAACGAAGAGAATGCAAGACAATGGATGAATCACGAAATACAAGAATAAATGAGTCAAAAGAACATAGTTAGAGCAATAAAAGCTCAAAGAATTAGAAGGTATGGACACATAATGAGAAGAGAGAAGAGCAATCCGTTAAGAGTTATAACGGAATGGATACCACCAGGTAAACGAATCAGAGGCAGATCTAAACTGAGATGGAGACAACAAGTGGAAGAATACTTAAGAAGTATGGGAATTAGAAATATAGGAAGACATTTAAAGAGAGAGAAGAATGGAAAAAAGAATTGAAAACAGCGAAGTCACACTAGAAACTGTAAAACCAAATCAAGAATGGGATGATCCGCCACACAAAAAGGATATTTACGTAAAAACAGCTTCAGTTTCTTTGGGAGCATATAGCTTGTATACAACGAGCTAGTAGATGTAATAATAAACAACCCCGCACTTGAGACAGTTCACGAGTATGTATACCTGGGACAATTAATACATCAATTTGGCTCTTTACTTCCAGATATCAACAGAAGAATGAAACTAGCTTGGACATCTTTTGGTAGAAATGCAGTTATATTCAAATCGAAGATGCCAATCCACCTGAAGAAAAAAGCATTCGATCAGTGTATACTACCAATCATGACATACGGCTGCGAAACTTGGACACTAAAAAATAAAATAATATCGAAACTCAAAGTCACTCAAACGTCAATGGAGCGATGAATGCTAGATATAACAAAGACAGATCGAAAAAATAGAATGGAATGGATAAGACAGAAAATCAAGGTTATTGATGTAATCTATAAAATTAAATCTTTAAAATGGCAGTGAGCGGGACATTTAGCGAGAAGAACTGACAATAGGTGGTCTACTAGAATTACACTGTGGTATCTAAGAGGAGTCAAGAGACAGAAGACGTCCAAATTTAAGATGGGACTATGACATAATGAAACAAGCCGGTACAACATGGCATAGAAAAGCGAATTTTAGACAATCGTGGGCTGATATGAAGAATGAATATGTAAGGGAGGCTACATTATAATCGGTAGAATATGCTAGGAATGATGATAATATATATATATATATATATATATATATATATATATATATATATATATATATATATATATATATATATATGAAGTAACAAGAAGTCCAGAGACCTCTCTCTGATAGTAAATTAGGTGAACCGCAAATTCAAAGCCTCCTACTAGAGACTTTTAACGACGCTAGAAGTATCCTTTTACTTTAACATGCATCTACGATTCACCTTTGAAAATTACTTATCTTTTTCGCTCTTTACGTAGAGAAAGACGTTTAAATGAAAGTAAAAGATTGCATTTCATTTCAATAGGAACTCCACCATTGCTCTACACGTGTTTCGAGTTATTCAACTCATCATTAGGAACACTTGTGGAAGTTCAACTGAAATGAAATGCAGTCTAGTATTTGGTCATTATAACCAAAATAACATGTTATTGTAATGTTTATTAATAATGTTATTTTGGTTATAATGACCAAATACTAGACTGCATTTCATTTCAGTTGAACTTCCACAAGTGTTCCTGATGATGAGTTGAATAACTCGAAACACGTGTAGAGCAATGGTGGAGTTCCTATTGAAATGAAATGCAATCTTTTACTTTCATATATATATATATATATATATATATATATATATATATATATATATGTATATATATATATATATATATATATATATATATATATATATATATATATATATACTTGTGTTTTGGTTTGTGTGGAAAATATTCGATAAATATATTCGGTATTTTCTCCACATTAAATACTATTAGCCTGACAATTTTTGATTTTTAAATTTTTTGAGCACCTGTTTAATGCTTTGTTCTAAGAATTCTGTTCTTTCATCTGTTGTTATTTGGTGTTTCTTGTTTCCTTTGGAACAAATTGTAAGAAATCTAAGAAAATTAATTATCTCATTCTATTTATTTAATGTGGGTGATTTTGATCGTTTCTTTTTCTTTTCTGTCCTCTTCTAAATTACCATATTTGTTTTTGTTGACTATAGAAGTCCACCTTCAAATAGCCCGCCGAAAAGAAAATATGTAATATAAAAGAGCAGTCACGCAGAAACAAAAATCCAGGTATACAGAAAGAAACAAAACTAGAGCTTAACAATAAAATAAGGAAAATATCAGATAAAAATTCATTTCATTGCAATTTCGATGAAATAGGAATCAGTATTAAGAATGCCGCTGTCATTATGACCAGACATAAATTAAAACAAATAGAATAACAAAGAATCAAGAATGCATGCATGATTAAATTTTACTCATAAATTAATACTAAATTTAATAACAAAATTAAATGTGACGATACTACAAGAAAAATGTTATAAAATTGAAGATCTGCAATAGAAAAAAAAAATGGTTTATATAGAAATATAGAAGAAAGATGACAATAGGAAAACCTACAATGTCATTGTAATTAAGGATAAAGGAGAAAAATTATCATTAAAAAGTAGCAAAAACTAACCAGATGGCAAAATGTAGGAGCTTTCAGATGATCAATCAGAAATAGAACTAGGAGATAGTAAGAAGACCTTTGCATTCTGATACAAATACGTAAAAATAATAAGACACCAGGATCAGGCATGTGGAGAAACGCCTAAACTATTAACATAACGAACAACTCATAGACCACACCAATAAATGTTACCACATGTAGTAAATGCATGTACATTATGTATTGAATTATAAATGGTTTATAAGCCAGGTTTTGAAGATTTTTCTGAATGTTGTTCATTTATATATTTTCAAGAAATTTGGAATGAACTTCTTTCTTTTTTAATATTGTTCTGAAGCTATTTTCTTGTGGCATTTTAAATTAATTTATATTTAAATGGGAATAAGCCACAATTAAAGGTTAAAATACGTTTATTGACGTTTCAATTTCCACTTCGGAAATCGTTCTGAAAATACAAACATTCTCAAAATACAAAACAATGTTTGTATTTTGAGAACGATTTCCGAAGTGGAAATTGAAACGTCAATAAACGTATTTTAACCTTTAATTGTGGCTTATTCCCATTTAAATATAAATTTTCTTTCTTTTTTAATATGAAAAAATATCAGCTTCAGTGATAAAGGAGATGTAGGATCAGACAGGCCGAGGGAACAAAAAATGATGAGTTAAGCAGAGTTGTATGCTCCCACCTTTATTTTTCACCATCTACACAGAGAAATTATTCAGAGCAGTTCACAATATATAATAGTTGGTATATCAATCAATGTTGATTGTTTTATCCAATAAATTCAACAGTACAACAAAAGGAAAAGGTTTTGTACTTGAGGGACGTGCTAAATGACGAATATCGTTTTCTTCTTAATAAGCCATACCCAATTTTGCGCATAGGTAACTCCTCTGCACATATCTGTGGTGTGTAGGGATTATTAAGTATACAAAGAAACATTTAAGACAATGTATCAAAATGTTTTCCGTAGAACTGTTTAGAAAACAGGTTGATAAAACTATGGAACAATATGATCGCAAGCATGCTAAGATCACTGAAAGACGAAGAAGAAAAAAGACTTGGAACATGGGCCATATCCGAAAGGGATGGAGCGATGATCTAAGAATAATTTTGAGACACGTTTTGATTTGAGATGATTTTATATAACCGTAGCTCATTTAAATAAAGTGAAATTTATACTAAAGCTATAAAGCTAAATAAACTTAAGCACAAAGATCCAAATTGAACAAGTAACATATTATTTGGTTTCTCTAAACACTCATATCAATTCAGTCATGATGAAACACTTTTTTTGCTTCTCCTTCTATAAATTTTGAATAGTTTCTTTGTCTTTTTAATTGTAAATTTTATAAAATGTATTGCTTGATGGTTCAAGAGTAATGTGTATTTTTAATAAATAAAACAATTTGTAATTTTTTAAGATTCCCATGAATCATGAACTAATTTTAGTGTAACTGGGGTAATTTACAATGCAAATTATTAGTCAACATTTTTCCGGAAACTTTTTAAATACTGTTTTCTAGATATGTGTTTTATCTTGTAATATTTCAATAAATTTTGTTTTTAGTTAACCGATTTGGAGAAATAAGCAATACGGCGACAAAAAATACTACAAATAGTACTATTGTAATCGATAATAGATTTTTAGTAGATATACCTTGTAATCCACCAAACAGGATGATCAGAGGCAAATGTAGAACGGTTTACAATAGCCGATAACATTTTTACAGAGGGAAAAGTAAGTAGTATAATCGTAAATTATTTTTCAGTTTTAAAATTTATAATTTATATCCAAAATTTTAATATACAGGGTGTAACGAAAAGGTTACAAAGTTACAAAATGAAAATTAATTGTTTCCAATATATCGAAAACTGTTAGAGATTTTATATTGAATATGCCATGTGGTTTTCTTATGGCAGGAATATCTTAAAAAAAGCAGTGAAATTTGTACACCCCATAAAAATTTTGTGTGGGTTTTGTTCCCTTAAACCCATAATTAAATTAATATTATGGTACCATTAGTTAAACACAATGATTTTAAAACTTTTTTGCCTCTTAGTACTTTATCGATAAGCCAGTTTTTATCGAGATGCGGCTGCTTTTTTAATATATTTCAGAATTTCTAAGTACCTAACAAAATTTAAAATATAAATAAATTTTCATATTATTACTGGTCTCTATAATCTTACTTGACCATTTACAAATATGTGGTGGATTTTACAAATGATCAAAATGACCTCCATTTTCTTGAATACACATTCGACGCCGTTTTAAAAAGGAAAATTATAGGCTTCCGACGAAATCGATTTGCAGCTTCCTTGATTCTATTCCTTAGTTGTTGCTCGTTCATAATTGGTACGAAATATTTGTACCCTTTCATAAAACTCCAGAAGCAAAAGTCAATTGGGTTAAGATCTGCACCTTTGGGTGGCCAAGAAATAGGCACAACACGTTTTGTAGAAAGTGTAAATAATTTTCACCGTTTAAATTGTTTAAAAGAAATACTGGCCCCATTAGGTTTATATCTACAATTCCTGCCCAAACATTGACTTTACAATTTCTTTCAGGTGCTTGTCTCTCGTAAACGACGATCAATGGAAAGAAATAATCGTTGCTTAGCATATTTCTATTAGGATATTTTTCTGCATAACCCTTTGCAGCTGCTGCAGTATTCCTTTGGCATCCACCTGTAATTACCAAATTACCAATAATTATCTAAAACCCTAATTTATTTAGCCTGCTCAAACTTACCCAGAATTAAATGCATATCTACCATTTCTGAAAACGTGTACACCATTGTAATAAAAAATTTAGTTTTTCTTAATAATCTTAAATGCACAATAATTGGAATATTTATTACTGACAATATGTATTGTTGATGCTACTGTTTAATACATAGTATCCATAGCAACAAGTATTATAAAGCCGACTGGAGAATTTTTAAAACATCATAGAAAAAAAGTACCCCCATCTCAAAACTAGCAACCGAAAAAGTACTAAGAGGCAAAAATTTTAAAAACATTGTGTTTAACTAATGGCACCATAATAATAATTTAATTGGAAAGTATGCAAACATTTGGGGGGGGGGGGGGGGGACAAAACTCCCATAAAACTTTTATGGGGTGTACAAAGATATTCCTGTCATAAAAAAGCCACATATGCATTTTCAATATAAAATCTTCTATCTAACAGTTTTCGATATATTGAAAAAAATATTACAAATACAAATTTAATTTTGTAATTTCAAAGGGCTGTAACTTTTTTTATGTGCACATTTGTACTAAGGTAAGTTAGGTTCAATCGAACTATTTTTGGTCCCAGAATATGTCATTTAATTTTATGATCTACCTTTTGATCTACCCTACCAGAACGCGATTTGGCCTTATTTTTCGACCATTGGCTGAAATCAGTGTTTGTTTCTAACAAATAAAATATATTACATATTTTAATCGAACATATAAAATATAATAGTTATAAGGAAACAACGGAAAATGCTGTAAAAAAGGGATCTGGAATCTTAATTTGACTCCGTAAAAGGTACAAGAAAAAGGCAGAGTACAATTTTATATGGCAGGAAATAGCTGCTATATAAAATATAGAAATATAGAAATAAATTAGCTGAAAAAGAATTATATTCAGACAGACCTTGTTAAGCCTATGTTAAGTCCGCTCTTATATATATATATATATATATATATATATATATATATATATATATATATATACGTTGGGCCAAATTTATTTGGAACCCATTTTGACCTTAAATAATTTTTTTAGTTTTGTTCCGATTTTGATAAAAGTTTTTTGTAAAAAAAATTTTAATACGATTTTAACCCTAGTATTTTCGGATACTTATTAATAGTAATACTAATTTTTAAATTTAAATATCAACAGGGTGATTTTTGCAACGACCTTGAAGACAAGTCTTTATAAAAACGATCCTCTCTTAGATCTCTCTTAAGTTTTTCTGGTAGTCGTGTAAATTTTAATTTAAATATGCGCTATAAATATACATAGGTTTCAAATTTCATCAAAATCGGAACCAAACCAAAACATTATTTAAGGTCAAAATTTGTTCCAAATAAATTTGTCTCACCGTGTATTCACTCCTGAGCAGGAGTATAAGACGCCCAATAATATTAGCTTTTCTGATCAGTTTTTCGCGATGTTCACTCCTCCTTTTTTTTGTTTCCCTCTTCTCTATCGCCTTTCTTCAGAGGCTCTTGTATGATTTCGCCCGATTGATGATTAAGCTCCATTGGTTTCTATTTTTGTTTTCCAGTTAGGTATATTCATTCTCTTAATATCTTCTCTGATCTGATCTACCCATCTGCACTTTGGTCTCCCTCTGGGTTTCATATTTCTTGGTATCCAATTTAATATTTTCCTTATTATTATATCTTCTCCTCGTTCTAGTACATGTCCGAGCGATTTCAACCTTTGAGCCTTAATATGTTTGACTATATCTTCTCCATTCTGTTTTGAATTTTTTTCCAAGAATTCTTCTAAGGATCTTTCTATTATTCTTAGCTTCTCGTCGTCTCTATTAGTCAGGCACATTGTCTCTGCTGCGTATGTTATGACAGGTCTAATTGCTGTGTTATAAATTTTTATTTTGGTGTTTTTGCTGATATTTCTCTCTTTTAGTAGTTTTCGGTAATTTCAATATGCTCTATTGCCCGCTTTTACTCTTTAAGTTATCTCTGCGCCCCTGTCGTTTGAAATGTCAATTGTCACACCTAGATTCTCGAATGTCTCTACTTTTGGAATATATATTGTTCAATCATTTTATTACCTACGTTACAATTTTTCTTTGAGATTAACGTATACTTGGTCTGTTCTTCATTTACTATTAATTCTCTAAGTTTCGCTTCTTCTATCAGAGTTATCCGTGAGTATTCCAAGCTTTTTTTGTCTCTTGTGACTATGACCATATCATCAGCGTATCCTCTAATATGTGAAGAGCTTTGTATGATTCTCTTGTTGATTCCAGTTTTTTTCATCGCTCTGTCCAGTGCTGTATTAAAAAGTGTAGACAGGCTGTCACCTTGTGGAACTCCTACTTCTATATTGATAGTTTCTGTATTTCCCCCGTCTGTTATAACTTGTGATACAGGGTTGTCCATTATTATTTTTGCCAATCTAATCACTTTTGCGGCTACATTCATATTTTGCATTTTTATTAAGAGCTGGTCTGTATTTATAGAGTCGAAAGCTTGCTGGAAATCTATAAATACTAGGTGTAAGTTTATGTCATGTTCGTTTCCTGATTTCAACCTTTTCACTGTTTCAATAACTGCCTGGTATGTGGGAGCTTTTTCTACCTCCTCTCTTTCATCTTTTAACTCTACTTCCCCAATATTCCTGCATTGTTAAATTTTGTACAAGTTAGAGAAATGCTTTCCTTAGTTTTGTTTAGGAATTTTAAGTTGTACTGTTGTTTTATTGTTGTTATATTGTTTTTTAACATAATCGTACAGTTTTTGTTGTCTTTATTATTTGTTTCTATTCTTCCATTTGACCTTTAATCCATTTTGATTTTTTGTTATTATATAGTTATATCGCCTCCCATTTTTTCTTTTTTGTGTTCATTTAGATTTTCATATGTTCCGGTTTTTATCCAGATCATCCATGCTTGTTTATTCTCTGGGTTTTGGTTTTGTTTTTTCATCAAACACTACACTGTATATTATTGTAGATTATTCACAATTTTTTTTAACTGTACTTTTTTATTTTTAGATAAATCACCCTAAGAAGACTGTGGAAAGTACAATTCAGTTAAAAGTTTCAATATATTTATAATTGCCAGCTTGATGACGTATTTACATAAAAAAGCTTTAACGTGATATGTTATTAGTTAATTTTATTTTAGTTTTTAGTTAAAATAAATTAAATGTAATGATATTTATTTAAATAAATAGTGTAATTTAAAGATATTCTTTAAAATAATTATAAAAGTATAAAATAATTAATTTTAGTTTTTTTAGCCTGATACAAGCGTGCCAAATCGTTAGACGATGTCCACTATGTTATTTTTCTTTTTTTTTTTTTGATATAACTAACAATAATTATTTTTGTGGTTTATACGACTTGATTTTTTTTGATATCATGTTCTTGGCATGACATGGTTGTGTCTTGCTAACTTTCTTTTACATCTTAAAAGTTCTGATGCATTCATTTTACTTCATGTCTCTTCATTGTATAATTTTATTATTATTTATATTATGGATAAACTTATCTATATTTGTTCCTGTCAGGATCCACGTTCGTGTATCTTACATTAGCAAAGAAAATAACATTTCTTAAACATTTTACACCTAAAATATTGAAGAGTTTTTTTGTCTTAAAACACCGAACGGAATGATGATTTAAATTTTATTTGAAAGTAATTTGCATCGGGGCTCAGTGCTTAGTTCTTACTTATTTTTATTGTTGTTGGATTAGATAATGATATAATATGCTGATGGTATGATTTTAATAGGAAATACTGAAATGAAACTAATTCTCTTTCTTGAAGGAAAATAAATAAAACTTGCGGTAGAAAACCAGAATATTTATCGATAACTTTTAAATATATATATAGTTTTAGGATTCAACCTTTAAAATAAAAATAAAACTACTAATTTTATTTGGGTAAAAGCTCACGTTTAATCTAAAATATAATGAGAATGAGAAACGTCTTCAGCTGAAATTTTACCAGATGAGAAAATTTGTGTTCCTGATGCTTTTCTTATCTCTAAAACAAATTAAATAGATCGTTGAAAAACCTCTTGGCAAATTTTTGTCGATCACTCAACTGTTCGGATTTGATCCAAACTGGCAACAGAGCTCCCGCGTCCTACCCCTTTGGTACAGACCAAAATTTGACAATGAATCGAAAATGCCTCTAATAAAGTTTTAGGACTTTCATGGAACCCTTCTCCAGACACACTCTCAATTTCAGTACCTGAATCCCCAACTAACACTCGCGTTACAAAAAGAATTGCCTTATCCACTCTAGCTAAAATGTATGACCCCTTAGGGTTGATAACTCCTGTGATTCTACATGGAAAGTTATTCATTAAGAAACTTTTCCTTGAACGAATGGACTGGGACGATATCTTGCCTCCCTCTTTGGAAAAAGAATGGACAACCTTTGTAAATAATATACCTCACTTAAAGTCCTTAAAAATCCCACGCTGTCTATTTCTTAATAAGAAAGTCGCACACATACAAATTCATGGCTTTGCTGACAGCAGCGAAAGGGCTTATGCAGCATGCATTTACTTTCGTACTGTATACTCTGATAACACAGTTTCCTGCATACTGGTTACAGGAAAATCTCGGGTAAGCCCTATCAGGACAACTACCCTACCTAGGTTTGAACTTTGTGCCATGTTACTCCTTTCAAAACTCACCAAAAGAATCATATCAATATATGAAAACAAACTGTCATTCTCTAGTGTCAATTTGTGGAGCGATTCAAGGATAGCACTATCGTGGAGACAATCTCACGCATCCCGCTGGAATACCTTTGTTTCCAATCGAGTTGCTCAATTCACTGAATTGACAAATGCCTTTCACTGGCGCCACATAAAATCTGCAGAAAATGCTGCCGACTACTCATCTCGAGGATTTCTAGCCCAAAACATTTTAAAATTAGATTTATGGAGGTCAGGTCCTTCATTTCTGCAAGACCCCAATCTTAATCTCGCTCATTTTGATGAAAAAATTAATGAATGCAACTTACCAGAAGAGAGAAAAATCTCACTTCTTACTACTAAACCTACCGAAGAAAATTTTTGGCATAAAATATTTCTACGATTTTCTAAATTTTCTAGACTAGTGCACGCAATGGCATATGTTCACAGATTTATTCACAATTCAAGATTTCCCACTAAAGCTCTTATTGGTCCACTATCTGTAGATGAACTTCTCACGTCCACTAACTCAATTTGTAAAATTGTTCAACACCAACACTTCAGTTCAGAAATCTCTGAAATCCAAAATAGCAAATCACTCTCAAATAAAAACATGGTCTCACTTAGCCCATTCATAAATCAATCTGGTTTTTTATGTGTCGGTGGACGCTTAAAAAATGCAGACATTCTAGAATATCACAAACACCCTATTTTACTTCCCTCTAAATCACATGTAGTCACTCTACTGCTTTCACACGAACATACTAGACTTGGTCATGTCGGACCACAAGCCTTACTTTCCAACGTCAGACAAAGATTTTGGCCTTTGAATGGCCTCAGGGAAATTAAGAAAATTATTCGAAATTGCTCTACTTGCTTTAGATTTCGCGCACAACCTGCACAGCAAATCATGTCCGATTTACCAAAGGAAAGAGTTTCGATCTCACGCCCCTTTCAAAATGTTGGGACTGACTATGGTGGACCACTTATGATAAAAACATCTCGCCTTCGTAAGGCCCCTCTCACAAAATGCTATGTGGCACTCTTTATCTGTATGAGTACAAAAGATGTCCATATTGAACTCGTATCCTCTCTCTCTAGTGACTCCTTTTTACTTGCATTAAAACGTTTTATTGCTCGTAGAGGGAACCACTCTGTTATATTTAGTGATAATGGTACCAATTTTACTGGTGCTAATAACTGTCTTCGTGAACTCTATGACTTCCTTAAAACCTCTAAAAATTCCACGTCAATTCAAAACTTTGTCTCAAGATTCTTAATTTGATTGTCGTTTATTACTTTCTTCTTGTTTCTGCTTACTTTCTTGTTTATATATCATAGGTCTTCTGTATCTTCTCACGTTCCAACTGAACCATTAGATCTCATTTCTTTCTTATCTTTCTACCTCGTTATTGAATGAGACATTCAACGGCCGGGGAGTATGTTCGGATTTGATCCAAACTGGCAACAGCGCTCCCGCGTCCTACCCCTTTGGTACAGACCAAAAATACATTTCTACTGAGCAAGAGTAGTTTATTTAAATCCACGTAACAAAAGAACCACCGCTTAATGGAAATATACCAAGTCGAAGGATAATCCGAAGTAATTATACCTTATAATTACTTGTACCCAGCCGAAGTATTTATTCGGCCCACTTGGACGGTGCAGGGGAACCCAGCCCGTTCCACTCAACAACACGTTACATTTCTATACAACCACATATCCCAAATTCCAGATGGTTTAAGAAATTTACTACCTCCCATAATATTGAGATTTGGTCAAACTTGTTATCCTACTTATCTTGCAAGAATCAAAATCTATAATTCAGACTTACATAATAATATGTGAAACATGTCAAGGGCAAGGAGATCTTAAGCATATCTTTTTTAAGTGTTCAAAATATTCTCAGCATTCAGGAACTATTTTAAACAACTTGCAAACTTTGCAAATATTTCCTCCGTACCAAACAAATAGCCTATTAGCTACTAATGATAAAAGAGTGTATGATTGTCTGATTAAATTTATACATAATGCAAACGTGTGTCTGTAATCAGTCTTAGCTAATCTCGTTAACCTTCGTTTTTAACCCAAGTGTAATTTACCTTTCTTTCCGTGACCTATTTCTAGTAAATGTCCAAAATGTCCTGATTGAAAAGCGAGTATCCCTGTCCTTCCTGATTTTTTTTTTCTTATTATATCGTTTTTTTTTGTTTGATTGAGTAAGCTAGCCCTCCACTTGCGATTTGTAGTCGCGCGATTGTTTAGTCGCAAACATTGAACACATTATTTATAAGTCATTTCATTTGTAACTAAATAATCACAGCGATTAAGAAAACGCAACTTGTCTCGGAATGATAGTCGCCTACCACAATCATACGGACAAGCATAGACATGCATGCACTTACGATTGTTTAGTCGCGATTCTGAAGCCAGCTAAGCCTGGTGTGTCTTCAAGAATATTTAATTTTCAATTTTTTTAAAATGTCAGACAACGAGGAATATGCTGGAAATGTTGGGGGCATTTTGAGTACTATTGATTCTGATTTTGAGTTCTATTGATTTTGAATACTACTGTTCAAATAACATACAAAACTGTCCTTTAAAAAATCTTTAATTTGTAACGGATGAATCCAATAACGATGCTTTCCTTGTTTAGTTCTCGCATGAATCAAAAGAGCGATCACACAAGCAGTTTCGATGTCATACATTGGAAAACTGATTCATCGATTTATAAATCGCAGTGAGGCACCCTCTAGATTTTCTACGACAGCGATTTATTTGTCGCCGCGACTTCTTCTTCTTCTTTAAGTTCCATCTTCTATCGAAGGTTGGAAATCATCATGGCTATGCGGACTCTGTTGACTGCCGCTCTAAAAAGTTCTGCACGACTGCATTCAAATCATTCTCTTAAGTTCTTAAGCCAGGATATTCTTCGTCTTCCCAGATTTCGCTTTCCTCGGATTTTGCCTTGCATAATAAGTTGTAATAATGCGTATTTTTGCCCTCTCATCACATGTCCTAAGTACTCAAGTTTTCGTCTTTTGATAGTTAATATTATTTCCGCCTCATTTCCTATCCTTCTAGTTACTTCCAAGTTTGACATTCTTTGAATCGATGATATTCGTAGGATTCTTCTGTAACACCAAAATTCAAAGGCGGCCAACTTATTCAGATGGACTTGTTTTAGTAGGCTTCCAAGCCATAAAGAAGAGTAGAGAACACGTAACATCGAAGCATTCTCAGGCGTAGTTCTAACCTTATATCCCGACAACAAAGAAAGAATCGCCGCGACTAAAAATCACAAATGAAGGTCTAGCCAGGGATTTTTAGGATGCGTTTCGACTCGATTAGATACACTTTTTGCACTAGCAATTATCAGTATAGATATACAGTTTTTTTTATTATAGTATAAATTATTTAGACTATTAAAATTAATAATTGTTTATTTATTCCTTATTAAGTCCTAAAGCCACAAAAAAATAATTTTAGGATAGATGAAATAGAAGGAAGCGGTTATTGTAAGTGTGTGTTACTTATGACACTAAATATTAGGCACCCTAATAGAAAAAAATATGCACCACAATATAGATTTCCGAGATAAGGATGATTATCCTTTATCCTTTATAAATAAGGAATTTTCATGTAGATGCTGTAGCATCAACAAGATGCTACAGCATCTACAAGGAATAATACGAAGAAAATAACAATAGCATACATAAAAGGGTTATCAGAAAAACTTACGCTAGAAATTAAATTTAACATTTCAACAACATTTAAAACAACAAACACATTGAGATCTATTTTATCCAAAACTAAACCTAATAATAAACAAGAAAGAACAAAGAATTTTATTTATAAAATACCTTGTGAATGCGATCATTTTTATTTAGGTGTCATGATATACTATGGAATCACTAACAGTAGAATTTTACTATTATCATTGCATGTGTTTGTCTTTTTAAAGACGAATAACATGCTATGAGTTTTCTGACAGGTTAAGAATAATTTTGTGTAATCGAATGAACTAACTTACAATAAACCGTCCCAGAAATGCAACTCAGCAATATTGTCAATATCATTTTATAGTTGTCTACTTTAAAATCTATAAAACATTCAGTCAGAAAAAATTAAATTAGAAGAATTTTTAATAACAAGAAACAAAATTTGTTTAATTTATTATTGTTTTATATTTTGAGAACGATTTCAAAGTGGAAACCAAAAAGTTAAAAATAAACTTATTTTTAACTTAACTTGCGGCTTATTCCCAATAAAAATAGTAATTGATTCTTATGAGATCAATGAAATTTATCATTGCCATTGACCGGTTACTATGAAATTTCCATTGTTAGAGCCTAATCTTCAAAACTTATAACTGAAATTTCGATTTTGAGTTTTGGCAACAAATAGGCTTTTGAGATATGAATTTATCTTCCACATTACAAAAGATCTAAAACGTTTAAAAGTTTCTTTTTTCGATAATATAAGTACGTTTTTTAAAACTACACAACTTTAGCTACAAATTCTACCTAATGTGGTCTTCGTGGAAGCATTTCCTGTGAAGTGAGATTGTTTGTAATGTAAAAGTTTGTATTCAACTGTCTTAAATTTTTTGTCAAAACTCAAAATTGTATTTTTATGTAATAGGTTTTAAAGATTAGGCTCTGGCAATCGAAATTCTACAGCGATCAATAAATGGAAGAAATAAATTTTATTGATCCCATGAGAATCGTAAAATATGGCAAAAACCGCGCAACGTTTAGTAATTTAACCACTTTATAGAAACTGACCTCACTGCGGCAACATTTATAATATAGTTCCACTCTTCACTTTTAAAAACCATTTTAATTTTTGTCGATAGTGTACTCTGATCAAAAGATTTTTACCATCGAGCTGATACAAATTTTATTTAAAAATAACTGCGCCCGTTACGGATTTAAAATTGCCGGTCGCTTTATTCATTTTTTCTGGAAGAACGGTTCATTCTACACAAAAAGGTTATGGTTAAATTAACATTTTGGTTAAAAATTATTTCAGTTATATTTCTTGTTTGAAACATTTTTTTTTCTACGTCGTACAGATTCTTGGTAAATCGATGTTTGGGGGAAGCCCAAGGGTAGGGGTGGAACATTTTTTTGCATCTTTTTTTTGGTCCCAAAATTGACATTCTTAGCAAAATTTAGCTTTTCAAATTTTTTTTAGAATATTTTTAGAAGTAAAATCTCTGACAATTGGACTATGTAGTGTTTATTTATATAAAAATGCTCCCGCCAAACATTCTCTTAATTAACCACAATACATCATTTAATATAAAATATAATAATGTCATAGTCACTATTTGAATAGTTCATTGGGTTTAACGTTTCATTTACTCGCTTACTTAAAGAAAAGTTATGGACGATGTGTTCGTACTAAGAAAAAATTTATTTTCCCAAACAATAAATATATCGTGTTTAAATTGAAAGTACAGTTAAACCTTAATATAACGGACTACTTGGGGGACGGGTCCGTTAAAGCCGAAAGTCCGTTATATAAAAATATGTTTAAAATAAACCAAAAAACATTTTTTTTGAAAATATGTATGTACACTGTACTTAGATATATATAAAAAATACAAATAGAAACAAAATTCTATTTAATTGTCTTCGGACAGACGTCGTGAAGTGACGTTGCTGTTGATATCGACGCGCTTGCTGTTGGCAATCCCTTTTTTGAAAAAGGAATAAAGTTTCGTTTGCACTTTCGATGTTTGTTGTTTTTTTATGATCAACACTCTAAAATTACGAAAATGCGTAGAATACAGTTGAACTTCGTTATCTGATAATTAATCAATAAATGTTATTAGATCGTCGAGATGCTTCACTATCTTCACTTCCATTATCATTTTTTAGGTTCATAACTTCACTATTTTCTTCTGCTATTTCACTTTCAGTCATGATGTTATACCCAGGGACACCTTCATCTACTTCTAGCCATTGTAAAACATCTTCCTCAACTACATGTTCCCCGGCAATATTATGTATTGTCCTACAGAAATTAGTAACTTCCTGCTGCAGCAATATTAAAAATTGTTAATTAAGACCTTAAGTTTTGCAAGGTTCGCTGCTCTCTTGTATCTTTTACATTATTTCCATCGTGCAATACAACCATTACTTCGTCTAAAAACTTTCTGCGATATATTCGTTTATTTGCCAAAATTATTCCCTGTTCCATGGGTTGAATAAGCGGTGTTGTATTTTTAAGCAAAAACATACAGCTAAAGTTGCCATCTTCTGAACGTAGAGGGGTGATCAGGAGCGTTGTCAAAAAGCAATAAACATTTCATCTCTTCTGGCGGTATTCACAATTTCTTCTCTTGAAATTTTCTCACTGGAGGTACAAATTCTTTGAAAAACCATGCCTTCTTAGAGCTTTAATATGAAACGGGCAGATGATGCATTATATCTTTTAAAACTCTAGGTTTACGAGATTTGCCAACAATTACAGGAATCAATCTATGCGATCCATTGGCGTTAGCACAAAGCAGTGCTGAGATCCTGTCCTTGCTGATTTTTCTTCCAGAATTCGATTTTCATATTTCGAGTCTTGTGTGCTTTCTGTCAAAGTACGCCATAACTAACCAGTTTCGTCAGCATGGTAAATCTGAGATTTTAATAGCATTTACTTACTTATATGTTCTACTAATTTTTGCTTAAATGATTCCATTTCTTCTCTTGGTGCACTTGAAGCTTCGCCATTAATTCCTTTATTCATGATTCCGTGCTTTTGCGAAAGCGCCAGAGCCATTCATCACTTGCTCTGAATGGTATATTCATATGATTTTACAAATTTAATTGTAGGACATTTCAATTCGACTGCCCGGACCGGGACCCCACTAGAACGTTGTTGGCCGTACCATTTTAAGATTTCTTCTTCCAGTGAAATTTCACGAGCCAATTTCGTTCATATCATTAATGCTAATTTATTTATTTTGCTTTTGTTTTTTTATGTCCGAAACATGATAAAATGATGATAAAAAATAATAAAATATTATTACTATTTAAATGGGAATAAGCCACAATTAAAGGTTAAAGTAAGTTTATTAACGTTTCAACTTCCACTTCGGAAATCGTTCTTAAAATACAAACATTGTGTATTTTGAGAACGATTTCCGAAGTGGAAGTTGAAACGTCAATAAACTTACTTTAACCTTTAATTGTAGCTTATTCCCATTTAAATAGTAATTACTTTAAAATGCCACAAGAAAATAGCTTTAGAATAAAATATGTTTCTCTTACAAAATGCTTTATTTATTTATTTTTTGGCAAAAAAAATATAGGTACCTATTTTTTTATACATATTACTATTAGAAATGTGTCTTATGCTAAATTTTATTGAAATTCTTTGTAAAAAAGAGTGGTATGGGACGGGTTAAGCATGTATAATATTAACAGTACGTTTTTATTTTTTTTTACATTTGACCGGATTTTTTGTCCGTTATATCCGAAGTCCGTTAAATAGAGGTCCGTTATATCCGAAGTCCGTTAAATAGAGGTCCGTTATATTGAGTTTTTACTGTATTATTCTTTTTTTGCGTTTTGGGTTTTAGCGTGTAAAATGTTTTTTTATAAAATACTAAATAACCAATATACATATGGCGCAAACATAGTCTTATTGTATCTTAATATGTATACTCAAGCTAAATATATGCACGTGTATAATATATGTATAAATAAAGACATACACCATACAAGTGTATAACAAATAAAAAGCCCTATATAAACAAAAACCAGAGAATAAAGTCAGCAGCAAATTATTTATAAATAAAGGAAAATATGTAAAGGTGCACCATCCTCGTAGAAAAAGTTTACAGCAAGGTCAGCGATAATCTAAAAGGGTTATAATTCGTCAAAAATTGTAATAATAATTATGAGAAAATGTATATGAAACTATACTTTGCAAACAGCTATCGTAACATAAGAAGAAAAATATGGATGTATGTTAGTTACGAAAAATACTTTTATTAAAACTAATTTAATCTTGACTATCTCATCTTATTTAGTTTTGTGTTAATTTAAAATTAAAACAAGGCTATCTCTCTCGGACGTCAATTCTTTTCGTAAAATAATAATCAATGAACCACATTTCAAAATTAATTTTAAAATCCTCATACTGGTATAATACCAAGAAATTACTTATCATTTCTGTCACCTCTCTTTGGGTCACTGATTTCATTAATAAAACAAGACTAATCACGCTATATCTGATATTTCTTAGTCAGCAACAAGATGGGAGTCTGTATTCTCCTATTTTTAGTAGCTATAACATTTATCAGCGTAAATTCACAACAAGTGCAACAGTACCCATACGCATTACCTGATTACACCCTTCAAAATGGGGCACCGTATTACAATCAGCTAATACAACAACAAGTTCCTTACTACCTTCAAGCACCTCAGGAACAGAATTATTATCCGGTGAGCCAACAAGAGCCAGTTTATCCAAATAATGGCCAAGGAGTATATTATTCATATCCTTACCAGTATGCAGGTTAGTATACAAAATGAGTTGAAATTGATCTATACTGATACGTACAGATAAATAATTTTTTTCATTAACAAAACACGTGATGTTACGTAATATAAAAATAACTATCACAACTTATCAGTTTGTCTATTTTACTAATTATGTTACCAATAGTCATGTTTCATAATATGTATACCTTCACTCTCCATTCGCTTACTTGGCATTTAAACATTTTTTCTCAAAAATCTGGTTTGGCCATTTTCGTTTCACAACGGTATATAAAAGTTCTCTTTTATGTTCTCCCTATAAGTCGGATGTATTCAATTTTTGTCAAGCATTTACTTATATTTTGACCACATCGTTTTGCAGCAATATATATTTCTTATACAGTCTTTCTGCATTACGCTTCAGTGTTATTTAGTTTGTTTCAATTGTAATTAATATATAAATAGAATTAACAACTTTAAATCGTGAAGTATTGTATTTTATACCGTATTGTTCATATGCCCACATGGATTAAAGCCATTAGACATATTTCCGAAGAATATAAACGATGTTAAAAAATCAATAGACTACCTAAGTTGGACGTCACAATGGACGAGGTATTTTAAAAACCTTTCCAAACATTTCTAATTTGTGTGTATTTGTCCCATAAGAAGTTAGAAATATTGGTTTTTTATTTTTTTGAATAATGTAGTTTGTTTTGGTTATGAACATTCATATTCTGCCATTGGTATTATTTATTGTTCGTGAATTTGTGAGGTAAGGATATCAAAGTATTAATATATTTTACTATGAATGCTCATATTTTAAGGTTATGTTATTGTATACTTTAAACATTAATAATCTTTTTACTGTATTTCAAGGTATTTTGTTGTTGTTTTTATCAGGGTTATTTCAAAATAAATAAATGAATTATTAAATTTATTTACGAAGTTGAAAAATATTTAAATTATTGTTTTATTTATAAAGAGCTACAAGCTCTTTTGTAATTTCCTGCTCTATTGTACTTAGAGACTTTACGTTCCAAGTACCGATGCGAAGTATATTTCTCGTTTTCCATAAATTCGTTGTCCTCTTTCTAGTGTTAATCATCGTAATGAAATCATTCCTGTTCCGAGGCATAATCCTTTTTTTATGAGCTGTATAGTTTTAAAGTATCAGTAGGGTGCTAACCTGGCTGTATACCTTCTTCTCCTTTATCCGGGCTTAGGACCGGTGATGGAGAATGAACGAACTAGTTCTACTATTCAAAAAAGAAGATAAAAACAGCCAGAAAACTACAGAGGTATCAACTTGTTAAATACGATAAGTTTAGCAGATGAACAACAGGGATTTCGTAGTGGAAGATCGTGTACAGATGCAATATTCGGGGACTAACTAAGCCCTACGCTCTTTAATTTAATCATGGATGAAATCATCAAAAGCGTTAATAAAGGAAGAAATAAAAATACTCTTATGCACACGACGCAATATTGATAGCCCAAGATGAAGACAGTCTGCAAAGACTGGTCCACAGATTTAACATAAGAGCAGTTCCAAAAGAACTTAATATGACAATCTTATCTGAGAAAACTAAAACAATAATAATCAGCAAACAACCAACCAGATGTAAAATATAAATTGATGGCATCATTACTAAAGAAATAATGGAAATAAAATACCTTGGAATTACACTGTCCAGCTATGGAGACCTGGACAAAGCAGTGAGAGATCAAGTACAAAAAACAAATAAACTTTCAGGATGCCTTAATTGGCGAAACAGACACATTAAAACCGAGATGAAGTCAAGAATTTATAAAGCCAGTCTAAGACCAATAATGACATGCCTCAGAAACGAGACCAGACACAGCCACAACACAAAGACTGCTGGAAACGTCAGAGATGAGAGTACTGAGAGGAATTACAGCAAATACGCTGAGAGATCGAAAGAAAAGTGAATATATTAGAAGAGTGAAGATATTAGTACAGTGTATAAATGAATGGACACTAAATAGAAAAAGATAATGGAATAACCACAGAAGCAGAATGGGAGAGACCCGTGTCATCAAAATAGCAAGAGATAAGTCACCAATCGGCAGAAGAAGTATCGGACGACCGCGCAAAAGATGGAGTGACAACCTTCCATAGAGGTATTAATCCACCAATGAACAAGTAGAATTGCTTATAAAGAGGAAGACGGAGAAGACCAGTTTTAATAGTTGCTGAGCATTAAAAGCTGATTTAAAATCAATGACAATGTTAAAAGTGTTGAGGTTAAATTCATTCATTCAGTCGAAGCACTTTGACCATACTGACCTATGACTCCAGAAAGTATTTTGTATATTATATTAAGGTGGGTTAGTCCCCCATAATTACTGCATTATATACTGGTCTCTCTGTGCAGCGGGCAAAATTGCTCCGGTACATAAAGAGTATTGCTGCTCATTTTGCGCTCTGACTATTATCTTGTATAGTTGATCAGTGGTTTGTAAGATTCTAAAAGATGTATAAGGGATAGCTGATGAGATTTCCGTAAAGATGTACAGCTAATTTTGCTTTGTTTTTTTTAAACAATCATAAAGATTGAAAAAAACATGTTTTGCCTATAAAACGTTTCTTATACATTTTAAAGAAAGGTGTTTCAAATAAAGGTTGTAGATCTTAACAAATTCTTTGCTTTTTAAGTTTCTAAATTAAAATTAAATAATTGACCGAGATAATTGCAAAAAACCGTTATTTTTACAGTAATTTATAATTGTCAACTTTGTTTTTTTGCGTAATGACATATAACTACTTAATTATGACAATCAATGAGTTATTGAAGTGTGGTTAATTTCAGCTGTATAGACCAAATAGTTTGCAAGTTATTTAATTTGTTTATCCCAGAGAGCGAAAATAGATTAAATAAACCGTAAGAAAATATGCTGGGGTTTAAATGGGGTAGTGATGCGCATTATAAGGTGTTGCTTCCAGTTAACACCTCTAGCCTCTCCTACTCATTTCCTATCCTCACCTGCGAGAAGTGTGATCCGGATCACACGGGTAAACCCCGGTAAACCTGAGCAACCCTACTGGAGACTGGGTAACCAACCCCAGTGGAAGGTGGGGTCAGGGCTGACGAGGAAGGGAGAAATGGTCCTCCGAAAAGGGGGTTGGGCAGTGGGTTAACACCCCCCCTCCCGTAAAAAAATTTTACGTTACGGAAAATTCACAACAATCTGCCGGACGGTCTATTTGTCGACGACTTGGCAAATGAAATAAGGCTAATGATATTGGATTATTCACTTGGAACGTTCGTAAGCTTTATAGCACAGGGAAGCTAAGATGTCTCTTAAAAACGCTAAATGAATACTCAGCAGACATTATAGCACTCCAAGAAATTAGATAGACAGGTAGCGGCAGCCTGGAGAAAAAGGACTACGCTCTATACTACAGCGGACATGAAAGCAATCACACTTTTGGCGTAGGCTTTATACTAAACAAACACGTAAAATCAACAGTCATAGCTTTCGACCCAATAAGCCCAAGAATATGTAGATTGCGAATAAGGGGCAGGTTCTTTAACTACAGTATTATCAACGTCCATGCTCCAACTGAAGATAAAGAAGACGAGGAGAAAGATCTATTTTATGAGGAAGTGGAAAGCACTTATAGGAAATGCCAGAACAATGACATAAAAATTATTATTGGCGATCTTAACGCTAAAGTTGGGCAAGAGACAACCTACAGACCCACTATTGGTGAACATAGTCTCCATACGGTCAGTAACCAAAATGGTTTACGGCTGGTTGAACTCGCGGCATCGTTATGAATGGTGGTAGTAAGTACATGCTTTCCCCACAAAAACATCCATAAAGCTACATGGCAGTCACCAGACGGCCAGACCAAAAATCAAATCGACCACGTACTTATAGATAGTCGACATTTCTCCGATGTACTGGACGTAAGAGCATGTAGAGGTGCTAATATAGACTCCGACCACTACCTTATAAAAGCAAAACTTAGAGCACGGATATCTAACGCAAAAAAGGTCACAGCACAAAATCCACAAAATATAATATTAAGGCGCTAAAATCTGAAACTGCTAGAGCTAATTACATGACAATATTAAACGAAGCGTTACCAAAAATCGAAGAAAATCTAAGTATAGAAGAACATTGCACTAAATGTAAAGAAGCTATGCACACAGCGGCTGAAACTGTATTAAAACCTATCAAGTCAAAAAAAAAACGAAGATTGGTTCGATGAAGAGTGCAGACATATCAACCAACAAAAAAACGAAGCATATAAGAGACTCCAGCAGCGCAGAACGAGATTAACTCTGGAAGATTATGAAAATGATGAAAGAAGAAAAAAGAAAGAACAATACCAACACGCTCTAAACGAAATTGTTAACCACCACAATGGAAAAGACTCACGAAAATTCTACCAACAGATAAACAGCTGCAGAAAAGAATTCAAATATAATAGGGCCAGAATAATAGCCTGTAAAGATAGGGACGGTTCTATAATTAGTAACAAAGAACAGATACTAAACAGATGGACGGACCATTTTGAAGAACTGCTTAGCGGCAACCACGAAGATGGCGAGATTGAGGATCCCATGTTTCAAATGAATGAAGATGATCGGCAACCACCCCCCACCGAAGAAGAAATTAGAGAAGCCATCGCAACACTGAAAAATAATAAAGCTCCCGGTTCGGATAATCTCCCTGCCGAACTTTTCAAAAATGGCGGCGACCCCCTCATGAAACACATGCATAAACTGATAACTGCAATCTGGCAACAGAAAGAAACACCCACAGACTGGAAGTTAGGTGTACTGTGTCCTATACACAAAAAGGGAGACATGATGGTGTGTGATAATTATAGAGGCATCACTCTACTCAATATGGCATATAAAGTGTTGTCCAACGTATTGTACAAAATACTTCTCCCCTACGCCGAACAAATAGTGGGAGGATATCAGTGCGGTTTCCGTCCTAATAAATCAACAACGGACCAGATATTTACAGTGAGGCAGATCCTTGAAAAAATCCTAGAGTTCGGCGTCGACACCCACCACATATTTGTTGAATTCAAAGCCGCATACGACTCCGTTAATAGAAATAAACTTCTACTTGCTATGGTAGAATTTCGCAGTCCGTTTGATCTTGTCCGGTTAACTGAACTTACACTCACAGGTGCAGAGAGCATGGTAAAAATCCAAAACGATCTCTCAAGACCCTTCCATTGCAAAAATGGACTAAGACAGGGTGATGGACTATCGTGTCTCTTATTTAACCTGGCATTAGAAAAAATAATTCGAGAGTCGCAGATTACTACGAATGGTACTATCTTTAACAAATCAGTACAAATTGTCGGATACGCAGATGACATAGACATCATAGGTAGGTCCACAGAATCTCTGACTGAAGCATTTCGGTCGTTAAGAGCATCTGCACACAGAATGGGTCTAAATATAAATGTTCAAAAGACCAAATATATGTGTTGCACTAGGTCAAGCAACCCGACACCTACACGAATAATAATTGATGACCTAGAACTGGAAGGTGTTGACACCTTTATATACTTAGGGTCGCTGCTAACCAAAGATAACAACGTCAGTGAAGAAATCAAAAGAAGAATAGTGCTCGCCAATAAGTGTTACTATGGCTTAAGAAGATAGATGGCCTCAAAAATGCCTAGAAAAATTAAACTGACTGAAAACAAAACACTAATAAGACATATGGTTCAGAAACTTGGACACTAACACAGAATGACCAAGAATTGCTCAAACATTTTGAGCGAAAAATACTAAGACGAATATATGGAGGCATAAAAGAACAAGGTTTGTGGCGCAGGTGTTACAATTTTGAGTTGTATAGAAGATTTGGAGAACCCGACGTTGTAAGACAACCTAGAAAATGATTTGAAGTCTATCGGAATTAGAGCATGGAGAAGAGTTGCCAGAGACAGGGGTGAATGGAGGATTGTTCTGAGGAAGGCTTTGGCTCATAAAGAGCTGTAACGCCACTGATGATGAAGAAAATATGCTGACTTTTTAGCTTATAAACAATTTAAAAAACTTTGACAATTTTTGTGTCACATCCTTGTAAGCAAGCTCATATTTAAAAATTTTTGGATAAAATATTTTTGTTTTATTTTTTTATGATGTTATTAGACATAAATACATACATACAACCCTTAATTTTCACCCTTCTCTCACCAACCCTTTTTTTAATAGCCGTATTATTGTCACAGAGTTAGTTGCAATACTCCTTCGAAACAACTTGACCGATTTTTATCAAATTCTTTATTGCGAATCCCAGCATGGAGTAGGGATGAGAACAAAGCCGGTATCCGGTATCTCTCACACAATAAGCCTTCTCTCACTTCACAAACTCTACACAGTTTTAGGCCACTATTATTGTTTGTGCATCGACCGTGCTAGTTGTGTTTATAATTATCATTTTACCTTCTCAGTGTAATTTTTAAGTAAACTTATTATTAATTCACTGGGCCAAGCTTATTTAGAGTATTTTTCCGCACGCAGCTCACCAGTTTAAAAACATAATTTGGCTTATTAGATACCTTTATAGGCAAATAATAATAGCTTCATTAAATGCAATTACAATAAAATAAAATTTTTTTTTTTGAAAAACAGTATCAACTAAAAAAACTTTAATTAATAAAATTTAAATATTTCTTATGAAATAATTGTAAAATTATTTTTATATGAAAAAATTAAATCAATTGATTTTTCCTGGATATTCCAATTTTTTCGGGCGCTGAAAATAGCACAATTCTTATTAATTTGTCGAGCTACCCCAGGTAAAAAAAAGGTTCCACGTGCTATAGAAGCTGATATATTCAAAATTTTTCCAACGCGCTTAAATTTAAATTTCTATTCTAAATAAGAAAACGATGCTCGAACAGTTCTCACCTCCGAATTTCGTGGGGGTGTTTCACGGGTACCGTCACTTTATCGGGTCATTACTTTTTATTCTTTGCATTTATTGTACAGCATATGCAGCACATAAATTCCACCTGTTCAATTTTTAGCTCTTAATGTTAATAAACAATGGAAATATGATTTATTAAAAAAAACTAAAAAAAATAAATTGTCCATAGAAAATTCTTTTTTCTTTTTAAATATGCATTCTTTTATCAGCTTTTCAGTAAGCCTGCTTACAACTATGTGACATAAAAACTGTCAAAGTTATTTTAATTGTTTATAAGCAAAAAAGTCCATTTCCAACGGTTTTTTTAATAATAAATTTGACAAAATGTTGAAATTTTCTTAATATATCTTGAATCTTGAATAACTTACAATCTAGTTAGTCGATCAAGCTGAGTTTTAACACACTTTAATAACTCATTAATTGTCATAATTTCAAGTAGTTATATTGCGCTTATATGCCATTACGCAAAAAACAGAGTTATTAACATTTATAAATTACTGTAGAAATAAGGTTTTTTTTTAAATTATCTCGATTAATTGTTTTTATGTGTTAATTTAGAAACTCGAAAAGTAAAATATTTGTTAAGATCTACAACTTTTATTTAAAACATCTTTCTCTAAAATATATAAGAAACGTTTTATAGGAAAAAAAATGTTTTTTTCAATATTTATGATTGTTAAAAAAAGCAAAGCAACATTGGATGTACGTCTTTACGGAAATCTATCCCTCATATACTTTTTACAACCTTCAAAACCATGTATAGGATTTTTACGTGAAATCAATGATTTTTCTTAGATAGACTGGGATATTTGTGTGTACATATTTTAAGCTTTGGCTTGATTTTAAGCTTTTTGTGTATTCGGGGTTTTTTAGAATTTTCTTGTTTGATTATTTTCCCTTTTAACAACCCTTTTAAAAGTTTTTCTACTATAACCTTTTCAAAAACGTTTTTTTGTATGCAAGCAATTCTTCTTTCCCCTAAGGTCTCTATAAGTCTGTTAATATTTTAATAGTTTGTCCATTATTATATTAAAGAGATGGAGACTCATTGCGCCTATCTGCCGTATCCAATTCCAATCCTATATTGGTTAAGTAAGTTTATCAACTTGACAAAAATTTTATTCATTTGCTTTGGATTATTTATATTAATTAAAAATGCATGGCATTAACACAATAAACCTTTCTTCTTTATATATTTTAATTTTCCGAAGTACTTCTTTAGTTTATTTATTATAAATTTTACTACGAATTTTTCAGTTCCCGATCAGCCACAGCTTACTCAAGAACAATTGCAACAAATTGCTCTCCAGCAGTTACCACAAAATCTGGTTTTACCACATCAATTAGCGAAGGCAAAAAATAACACTGAATCACAGCCTGTAGCCGTAAAGACAGAAACACCTAACATATTTGCCAATGTTAAAACGGAAATAATTGATCTTAATCCTCAAGATTTTAGAAGAGTAATGCAACGACTAAATGCTAGACCAATAATTGTATCGTATGAAAAACGTGTGGTAGGAAGCGGATCACGACGCCCTCATTATACCGTGACGACAAATTCTAAACAGTCCAATGAAACTACTGCCCCAAAGTCCATTGAAACTTACAAAACGACGTCCAAGGTATACTCATTTAACAAAACTTTTGTTTTACATCCTACCGATGGTAAAAAGGTTGTTAATTTACATTTTGTAAATGGGGAGCAAGTTTCTGATAGTTCTAATTCAGATAATACTGAAACTACTACAAATGCTACCACAGAGCCCCCAACTACTACTGTCGAAAGTGAAAATCCCGAGCCTGTTAACAATTGGCTATTTTAAACAGACTTTTTAATAAATGAAAAAGCGTTACCTTGTTAATAATGTTACTAAATTAAAGTACTTTCTATATTATAGAAATAGTTGAAACTTTTGTACAGAATTTAAAAATAAGTGAAAAAATGTTTCTCTGTTATAGATTGGTCAATGTATTAATAGGTTGATTAGATAATAAAATCTTGTTCTTTAAGTGGCTCTGGAAACGCCCATCCTTCACTTGATTGCTAGAAAGTTATTGGTAATGTATTGGACCACTTGCCTTACCCTTGATAATAAAGTTTTCTTGATTTATTGATAATTCTTTTTATCTGTTAGCCTAGTATAATGTATATATATATATATATATATATATATATATATATATATATATATATATATATATATATATATATGTATACAAAAAGGTCACATGAGTACTTGAGAGCGGTGGTCGGTCACGTCAAGCTGTAGATAAAACCTTCCCTTTTCAATATAAATAAAATAAACCAAAAAAAAACCGTGTTCAGTATCGTTGATCAGGAACGAATTGAAGTTCTGGTTATATAGGAACGAAATGAAGTTCTGGTTGTAAGTAAAACCACCAAATCCAAAATGACCGTTTTCTTGACACTAATCCGGTTTGTAATGAATTCCGGCATAATTGTTACTGACTCTACGTCATAGATAACTAAGCTATCTCTTGGAATTTTTGAAGCCAGCATGGGTTCAATTTCTAACCTAAATTTTTCTTCAATCCTCATAAGTCCTAACGAAACATCAAGTCCTTGTATTACATCAGATTCTCCTAAATTTAAATCGAAATTATCAGCACTGTCCATTAAAGTCTCATCTTAAAGGAAGCAACTGAAATTTATATTGCACTTTTCGCTTCTTTGTGGTCTAGTGTCGATTTACCTTCAGCAATGATCTTTTTCATAATAGCCCCACTGCCACGAAGATCAACCCATTCTGGTTTAGGTTCTTCAGGTTCCTTGATCTTTTCTTTTTCTTCTTCGGGTATATTTCCCATTTCATTATTTTTACTAATATTGCTTTCACTTGAGCTAACTGGTTCACGATCGGGCATGTCAGATTCTTCTAGAATGTCTTTGCTGGAATTAAGGGAAATTATAGTGGGAGGATTTTTCGTGTTAAATGAACGCTTTTGACATTTTAACTGTTCGTATTTTCTATTTCTATATTGAATAGAAAACAATTATTTTTTTATCATAAAAATATTTTTTAATATTAATTACTGAAATTTTTTTTTTCGTTTTTTGGTGTCTTCCAACTTATTTTTTATTGAGTTTTATATTCCTGTTTCAATATAAATGAAATAAACAAAAAAATCTTTATTGTCAAACTTCTATTATCTGAAAATAAAACTGTGGGACATAGGTATAGGAACCTTCTTGTCGTTTTGCCATACGCTTAGCACCACCACCTCCAACACCTACTTATTGGCAGCTCGGTTCATCCACTATATTTCCATTCCCATTCCATCTATTGATTTTACTTTTATTGACCATGACTATGTACTATACAATCATATTGGCTGCACATAACATTCAACCACACGAAGTCTTAGATTTAGTTTTAGTTTAAAAGCTTCTATAGCCATATCTATTCTTATTTTAATTTCCTTATCACAGTCACACTTGCATGATAGAGTGGATCCACGATACTTAAATTTCTCAAATCTTTAAATTTGTTGATAATCTTTGAGAAGGTGTGCTTGCTTCTGTTGCTTCCGGTTGATGATTATAAATTTAGTTTTTTGGATGTTAATCTTTAAGTCGTATTCCATTCCTGTATAATTAATACTCGTAACCAGCGCTTGCAGAACTTCTATCTTACCTACTAGAATAGTTGTGTCGTAAGCGTAACGAAGATTGTTTATTATGACCTCATTTACTTTAATTCCATGCTGTATGTTTTCTAGAGCAATTTAAAATATGTATTCATTGCATATATTAAAAAACATTGGTGAAAATATACAGCCCTGTCTGACACCTTTCAGTATTTGTACATGGTCAGAATCAAATCCCATTGATGGTGATTTAAAACTTTGCAAGCTCAAGAGTCAAAGCTTTGGACTGGCGTCACAGCTCTGCCAACAAGAGCCAAAAAGTGCAAATGTGGGCGGAAATTAATTTATTAAAAATTTAAGAGTGTACGCGATTCATGACAAAGTTCTTAATTTTCACATGAAAGAAGTAGCATTAATATTGGATAATGCACCTTTATATCGAAAAGATCTTCTCGTGTGGACAGAATTATTTAAAAAAATCTTCCCTTTCAATGAATTAGCTTCTATTTTGACAGGATATAACGAAATTATTCTCTTTAAATTATTATTGCTAAACAAAGTCAAAAGAGAATAGTTCGTTATAGTAAACGCAAACATTAAAACATTGTAAAACGTTAATAACAAGATGTTGCTCGAGGATATTATTGTTTTATGAAATAATCACTGTAAGTGAAAACATAATTTTACGTTTTTGAAGACAAGTTTCTATACTGGCGTTGTATTACTTTTTTATCTATAGTAAAATGCTGAAAAGAGTGTCATGGAACTAGCGCCACAAGATGGCGTCGTCACAAATAGCGTCACAAAATAGCGGTTCTTCACATCGATTCACTACTCTCGATCAATTCGTTTTTAATCATCATATATTTACTCTAAGCAGGTTTAAATTAATTAATTAATTAAGCAAAGAAACAAAAAAAAAAACAGAACAATGTCAAGAAATAGAGGACTATCAGAGTCGATATGATAACTTCAATGTTCATCGAAAGGTAAAGGAAATAGCTAGAAAGTTTCGAAAACGCAACAGCGGAAAAATAACAGATGATGAAGGCAATCTTGCCACAACCAAAGAATATAAAAAAAAGTATGGGAAGAATACTTAGAGAAACTTTTTCATAATCTTAGAACAATACAAGAACCCACCATTGAAGAAAATTCAGTTCCCGAAATCCTACCAGAAGAAATAACGGCAGCCGTCAGACAAATGAAGGATAGAAAGGCACCGGAACTTGATGAAATTTCTGTAAAACTGCTGAAGCTATTAGATGCAGAACAAATAAAAATAATAACCGAAATATTTAATAAAATATTCAAGGCATGAAAAATACCAGTAGAGTGGCTCAAATCGGAGTTCGTACCATTGCCCAAAAAACCAGGAGCAAAAATTTGTGACTATAGGACCATAAGCCTAATGAGCCATCTGCTGAAGCTGTTTTTAAAAGTCATCCACAAAAGAATATACCGGAAATGGGAGAAACAAATTACGCCCAATCAGTTTGGATTTGTGAACGCCGTTGGTACGAGAGAAGCTTTATTTAGCGTACAGATATTGTTTCAGAAATGTAGAGATGTCAGCTGTAATGTTTTTGCATGCCTGATTGACTACAAGAAGGCTTTCGATAGAGTCAGGCATGAACAAATGATGGAAGTGCCGAAGAGGACAGGGATTGACGGAAGAGACTTAAAAATAATAGCTAACCTGTATTGGATTCAATCAGCGGTACTCCGAATAGATGGACAATATACAGATCAGGTCAAAATCTTAAGGGGAGTGAGACAGGGGTGCATAATTTCACCACTAATATTCAATCTGTACTCGGAGCACATTTTTGAAGAGGCTCTAAAAGATATTGATGAAGGCATCTCAATAAATGGAGTCAAGCTAAATAACCTGTGGTATGCAGATTATACAATAGTGTTTTCTAATACCTAGAAGGGCTACAAAACTTAATGAACAAAATAACGGAAACAAGTAGAAAATATGGACTGGATATAAACACCAGCAAAACCAAGCTAATAATCATAAGCAAGGAATACATAACTGCAGAAAATCTGTATGTGAACCAAATGAGAATTGAATGTGTCTCACAGTACAACTACTTGGAAACTATAATCAATGAGTCGTGGGACAATACCCAAGAAATTAAAGGTCGCATCGAAAAAAAAGTGCATTTTTGACTATGAGCTCTGTGTTCAAGAGCCATGACCTCAGACTAGAAACAAAAATAAGGCTTCTTAAATGTTATGTGTACTCAGTGCTTCTGTACGGAGTAGAAACGTGGACATTAAAGGCGGAAACTCTATTAAAACTTCAGGTTTATGAGCTATGGTTTACAGAAGGATCCTGAAGATACCATGGACATACAAAGTCACCAATGAAGAAGTACTGCGGAGGATGAATACAACCGCGGATTTGGTCAACATCGTGAAGGGCCGTAGGCTGCAGTACTTGGGACATATAATGAGAAATCAAAGCAGATACGAGCTACTCCAATGCATTTTGCAAGGTAAAATTGAAGAAAAAAGGGCCCCAGGACGAAGAAGAATATCCTGGCTTGCCAACCCTATTCCGTATAGCAACCAACAAAGTCATCATAGCCAGAATAATCGCCAACGTTCGGAACGGACAGGCACCCTAAGAAGAAGAAGGTTTAAATTAAAAACTACTTGAAAAATAACTAAAAAAATACAGATATTAAATGAAAAGTAAAAAATTAAAAGTATATCTGTCAATAAAAGATTCGTTCGTAACGATTTTGGAACGTTAAATCGTTTGTTTAATAACGCCCGATTTCATGATTAATTTAAAGTGAACATTAAATAAATTAAAAGTAAACTTTAAGTGTAAATTTCAGTTTCATAATTCTTAAATGGCAGAAATCTGTCAATTAACTTGTAACTATACATTATAACCCCAAAATTCTGACAATCAGACAATAGTCTTTGTCTTGCTTCAAGTTTGTTTAAAATGTTATTTTTTTCAAATTTAAAATGATGCTGATTATTTCTTCAAGTTAAAATTCTTCTGAAAATAAATTTATATATGTAGTCCACTCAAAAGTTTACAGCGAAAGAATGAACTCTTTAGAATAATATAATGATTTATATTTCTATAAAAGGTCTCCTTTGACAAAAGATACAGTTATGTACAGTATATGTCTTTATTTAAACAGATCTAACCTTTAATTAAACTTCGTAACAAAGAGGTAAGTAATATCATTAAGATATAATAAAATTTATCATCACATTAACATTGGTAAAACATAAAAATGGAATACGTTAATTGCACGAAATATGCAAGAATCACTTAAAAAATAAGAAAATGTGTAAAGCATGATTCTAAATGAATCACACCATTTATTAAAAATCATGCAACTCAGTACTGTTTATTGTGATACTTTTCATTTTTTTGGACAAACTTTTCAAATTTACAGAAACATAATAATAATAATTATTATTATCATCCATATTTAAGTCATACAGCTCTCACTTCCCCTAAGGAGAAAATTCACTCATTCCAGATACGTACGGTATCAAAAAGATTAAGCTCTGGTGGGGGTATTTTCGTGTTATCGACCACTAGGTGACTTGTTAGCTGGAGTATAAATCCAAAAATTTTCTTAAGCGTCTGGATATTGAGAGAAGTACTGCTTTTTGCATGGTCTTATATAGATGTTCACTACGACCCAGCTGTTTCATGTTCTCTCAGAGATTCCAGCAATGACTCCAGCAATAGAGGGAATAATAAGTATCGTCGGGGTACTTTTCATTCTTTATTATCTCCTTATTTGTATAGCTTGTAGCTTGTATAGCTCCTTAGCATAGCTTGTAGTTGTCCAGGTCTACTTACATCTTACTCATTATTAAATGCTACTGAGATATGTCGTTCTTTATGATAAGTTCCGACAAATAATTGGCAACCTTCGGGAAAATATTGGATGGGTCTTTTGGGTTTGATAGCCACATGTGCATTTTTCGTTTTTTGTATTCGTTTTTCGTCTTTTGTCTTTGGTGATACATTTATGTTAGTTTTAGGAGGGAATTACCTGATCTTGAATAGTAGGTAACAAACCCTCTGTTTCGGGAAACATCTTTATTACACTTTTGACATAGTTCTGCATCCACATGTTTATTTTTTTACTTAGATAGGTGGTTTGTGCGCATTTTTCTCTCAGTTTTAGCAGTGTAGTGTTATATACGGCGTAAGTCACGCTATGTCAAGTAGATATCCCAGCCAGCTTCTGAAAATAAGATCTTAAGTAAGCATTTTATTTTCCTAATTGCTAACCTATAACTACATCTCGTGTTTCTTCTAGATATCGTAGATTTGTGAAAAGTGTTCTCACTTTTCTCTAAAGATTTTTTGTATCCTTTTTAGACCACTTAACAATACCAAATGAGTAGCTAAACGCGAAACTTAAGTATGTATTTAATGTCTTTAAATTTTATTTACTATTAAGATATGATTGATGTAGCTGACTTACTCTTCGTACAAACTTGGAAGTTAGTTCTGTTTTCATTTGTTTATGATCAATGTCTCGTAATTACTTATTATATTTTTTACATATTATTTTTGCCATGGCCTCGATGTTTTAGACATTTTACTTATCGAATCGATGGGTCTGAACCTCTGACTATACTGCACTTATCAAACTTTCTACAGTTTTTGGCATCTGATTGAGGTGGTGTTGGGCAGAAGCCATTTATTTTCAAAACAACGATGTACAACAGATAATTAAACTTGGCTACTTCAGTATTGTTATTTTTGATGCTTAAACCTAAGTCAGCTGAAATAAAGCCTTAATCGCTAAGAACCACATCTCGATGAGTTCGCTTGGAATAGGCCCTGGTTGATTAAAATATTTTCAGTCTCGATATTGTTTTTACTAGAAATTTAAAGGTAAATTTTAATCTTTTAATCTGTAATATGCAATAGCGTATCATCGACTTTATATATTCTTAATATACGTATTAGTCGTTTAGGCGGCACTAAGTTAAAGACTTTTTTGTATTCAAAAAAGGTTACTTTTTTGTGTGTGCATGGTTAAAAATAACAAATTGACTATAAGTTGTTATTTGCAGCCCTTGGAATCTTTATCGCATCCTTTCTGTTGAGACTATATGATATTGTTTAGAGCACAGTATTGGTAGATACTCTAGACTATACAGAATTTGTCCAATTTATACAAAGTTAAAAGATAAGTAATTGGGCGATACTTGGATGGATGCTGCTTGTTATTTTGATCCTAAGATATTAAATAAGTAAGATTAAAAATATAATAATTAATTAATATTGATAGAACTCTTCTTTAGTCAGAAGTTTTGAACTCCCTCTGGTCCAGGAGATTTTCAGTTATGAAGCTCTTTGATAATATTCGAGATTTGTTCAGTGATAAAGGGTGCGTTGGGAGTATTATTGTATTGTTGATAGTTGTACGTTGTAGCTTTGATCTATTCGTCACTGGTGTTAAGAGTGGCTGATGTTAAAAATTGATTTCCATAAAACTTATTAATGTTTTCTTGATTTGGATACGATTAATTTGTACTTTCTATAGTGAAATTAAGTTTCCTATGGATCTACTTCTTTGAATGCTCAAAAAGTGTATTGTCGCATTTTCGGTTGTTGCTAACTGGGTCCCTAGGATGCCCGAATGAATACATTTACATATTGTTCAGATGTATAATTTTGTGGATGATGTAAGTATTTTATAGTGCTTTGCTTTACTTCTTTAGCTCTTCTGATTACTTTTCTACTTCTCACGCCTCGAATCTATTCCGTAGTTCGTCCAATATCCATACGCAATAATTAAATATTCCGTAGCGGTAGTTTTTCCAAGGGCGATATTATGTTATTAATTCTTAGGTATTAGAACTCCATCGTATTCTGATTTTATTATTCATAACATTAGCAGTTATTGTTGCGATTCAGTAAATCAGCGTATGCAAATATTTCAATGGTTGCGGTTCTATGACATAATTTGGTAGAACTTCAGCTGTCAAATTTTGTAATAACGCACTTAGTTACTTACAAGAGTTTATTTTTTTTAGAAATGGTCTACTAAGTGAGTTTGTTTAACTGAACTCTTGTACAGCATATACCATTTCTATTACGAGGCTACTTGTCCTGCTTATTACCAAGTTGAGTTTCTAGTATGAAAGGACTGATATCTGCTCATGAATGTCCTAAGACTTGTTAAAAAACTTACTTTTGTCTATGATTTTCCCATTCAAATTCACTTCTAATGGTATGGTGTCTAGTTTCTAGGATACGAATATTTCTCTTAATTACCCGGTATTGATCTGCTACTCGCTGTTCAGATACTTAAATATCTGGGTACTCCCTGAAAAATTCAGGGAAATTTATAGTATAAAAATAAAAATGGAAAAAAGTTTTGTAAGAATCATTAGTATAATTAGGTACAGTAAATATGATATTAGTAATCATAGTGAACAAACACTGAGTAACCTGGCACTACAGGCACTACAAGTAGTAGTAAGTACAACGTTCATACATAAAAATATCCATAAATGTACTTGGTTAACACCTAATAAAAAGAAGGTACTCATACCAAATAAACCATGTACTCGTACAAAAAGAGCATGAAAAAATGATAACAGTTTGCCGATGCTGTAGATGAGCGGACAGTGAGCGGATCATTATCACTTTTTATTAATCGTAAAAATGAATCAACAACAACAAAAAAAAGAAGAATGTGACACAACGGGCAGAAAGTTTAAACATACTAGAGAAGCAAATAAAACAGAAAATTAGCAAAAATACATAGAAGAATTTCCCAACAAATGAAGGCAAAATCTTGACCACTTCTTCGTCGATATAATATTATTTACGAACGAAGAAACATTTACACACCGTGGTGTTTTTATTTAAGAAACAATCATTTCTGGAATACTAACAATCCTCATGTTAAGAAAGTAAGGCATTTCCAACATGAATTTCAAATGTATGGTGGGTATGATGTTGGACATGCGAGTTACCTCGTAATTTGAATGGTGAAAACTATTTACATTTTTTACAAAATAGTTTTATTGATTTGCCGTAAGAATTGCGATTAAACATTTGGCAAAATATGTGGTTTATGGAATTTGGTATACACCCACATTAAAAGAGTTCAGATTTTAATCCGTTCGATTTTTGTGTATAGAAAGCAATAAAACACCGTATCTACAAGAATTCCAATTGCAAAATTGCAATCAAATTTGGGAAGAAATAAATACTGCAGCATTTTCTTTTGAACCAATGATGCTATTTAATGTATGACGATCTTTTATTGAGACGTTATTATGTATAGACGAATTAATAAATGCATTGAAGAACATGGTAGACATAAAAACACTTACTTTGATAAAAACTTTAATGTTGTTTAGTTAGCTTATCTATTTCTCAATTTGGTTTGTAAATAAAATGTATTTTATTTTGACTTTAATTTAATATAAAACGTATTCACTTTATTTCATTAATAATTATCCTACAATTACTTCATTAATTATCATACTGATGTTTGTAAAAAAATTTCATTATGCAGACATAGATTGAAAAGTATTTAGATTATTGATATCAGAAGTGGACCTATTAGTTTAATTGACTCAATAACTACACCATCTTTCCGTTGAGCATGTTGTATATTTGTGACATTTTTTATAAATTGGAGCTGCCAACTTGAACATTTGCAGCAATACTTAAACAGAAAAAATAAAATCTAATTTAGTAAAATGCAATAAGTAATGCGTTAAAACAGCAATTAAAAAAGTATATAGACGAGATATGTTACAAGAGGTTCAATATGTCTAAAAGATCTAGAACTACATAATTAAGAGATTTTATGAAATTACGGAACTATTGGAGCAGAAATAAAAACAAGTGAAATAAACCGGAAAATAAATTAGGCGTGTGTGTCATTCCGTCTGCAGCATTAGTAAACTACAAAAGCCTGATCTACTGTAATGACTATAACTAAAAGCAGTTTTATTACGTATTTTCTGCTGCAGTTTGTCTCCGAAAAACAGCGATTTTATTTAAGGCAATTAAAGTAGTAGACACCGCCTTCGTACGCTACTAGTAGATACTGTAAAAAGCTTGGGTATCATACCTACACATTGCGACAGCATGTGAGTTTTAATTTTCATAATTCAAACAACAGCAAGTGAGAATAGAAAAACTAGAAGATACTAGAAAAAAGTAGAAGTATATGTCATAAAGAAAGAAAATGTATCGTTCCTGTCATCCACTAAATGTTGACGGTCATCTGTAGTGGCAGTAGGCGAGAGATTTACCCCTATAAACAAAGCATAAACCGACTTATATTTTTTTGCATTTCTACCGCACCAAACGTGAAAAAACTACTCAGTCTAGATAAAAACGTTCAACAGACGACTTTCTTAAAAATACTTGCTCTTTAAAATAAGATTTTCTAAATTAAAAAATTATTATAAACAAAAAAGTTGTTGCAAATTAAACCCGAAAGTAAAAATTGTTTATAATTATTAAAATAAACAATAACAATATTTAAAACACAATTCATAATGTGAGTTTTTATTTAGTTACTACATTTACGAAAGATGGGCACAATCGGTCAAGTAGTTTTTAAACAATTATATTTGTTTATCCCATTTGATAAAACAAAGGTCATTTTCAAATGGATGTACAGGTACTTTGTCAGTTTTATTTTGGTCTGATTCTTTTTATGAGTTCTTAAATTTGTGCAAAATGAAGTATCATTACCATTATATTGGCAATATCCCTAACTTATGCCGCGCAGTATGTATAAATATATATATATATATATATATATATATACATATATATACACACATATATATATATATATATATACATATATATATATATATATATATATATATATATATATATATATATATATATATATATATATATATATATATATATATATTAAAAGTGCACTCGTGTGTGAATGGGATGTTTTGTTTTCGGTCAATTTGGAGATAAAAAAGACAAGAGTTGTGCTACTTTATCTATTTAATGAAGACGTTTCGCCCACTGTTTAATGAGCATCATCAGTTCGTCTAAAAGAGTGTTATTAGCGATACATCTAATATGAGAAACAATTAAGTAAATGATCTTACCTTTAAAAGATCTGTAGCGTTAGGTTATGATATAATAAAAGAAATTGAAGAAGAAACCAATAATTAAAAGTAGAATACGGAAGAATCAATTTTGTAGTATCAGAATCAACCTTTATGTTGGCATCTACAAAACTTTTCCTTCAATCTTACCAGCTGATTGTCAGTTCTGACATTCGAACTTTCAAATACTTCATTTTGCATGATATGGTCATAACAGTCAAGAACCCTAGCCGTGCCGTTGTTAATATAACATTTCAAAATTGACAAGTACATTTTTTGATAGATTTTATAATCAATCAATGTTGTCAAAAGTTAAATTACAAAAATTAATATAAAAATTACGTAAATTGGGAATCTTCCGGCGTTCTGTGTTTCTATGTTTTTTTTGCTGATGTATTTATTAGATTAATTTTTGATGTTTGCCTTTTTGATGTTTCTTCACATTAATACCATTTTAACGCTACAGATCTTTTAAAGGTAAGATCATTTACTTAATTGTTTTTCATATTAGATATATCGCTAATAACACTCTTTTAGATGAACTGATAATGCTCATTAAACAGTGGGCGAAACGTCTTCATTAAATAGATAAAGTAGCACAACTCTTGTCTTTTTTATCTCCAAATTGACCGAAAACATCCCATTCACTTACGAGTGCACTCTTTTTATATTAAATTAAACGGTCATATTCCTTGATATATATATATATATATATATATATATATATATATATATATATATATATATATATACCTACAAGCTGACCAGGTCACGCTTTGTCGGGCCACGATTTGCTGTGGCTTCTTTATTATACGTCTAATATTATGTTCAATTTATTTTACAGAGTTAAGTAAATATCATGAAATCCTTGATGGCATTCCTAGTATATCCAGAAAATTTAAAAATTCTTTTGGATAATTTACAGCTTCCTCTTCATTAACAATACTGTCCATTAATTTAAAAGATATCAGATCACCTGGTAAA
This sequence comes from Diabrotica undecimpunctata, assembly GCF_040954645.1. Taxonomy (NCBI): domain Eukaryota; kingdom Metazoa; phylum Arthropoda; class Insecta; order Coleoptera; family Chrysomelidae; genus Diabrotica; species Diabrotica undecimpunctata. The sequence goes on along the minus strand of NC_092803.1, from coordinate 122,075,931 downwards.
AACTGTTGAATCTGGAAGTTAATTTCGTTAACATTAACACTGTTCGCCGCCAAAATTGTGTGCTCACTAAGCCAATTCTGATTCAAGTTATTATTCAGTATAGCCGAAAAGACACCTACAATTAATTCATGTTTGGTCTCAACACATTTGTAGAAATTATTTAGAAGTTTGATGCATTGTGTATTTGAATGCAGTTTACCGTTTCCAATATTTAGCAAATGGATGGAAAATATTTGCGCTGATACACCATTTAGCACTTGTACCCTTATGTCAATGGTCAATCGAACTGTTTCGATATTTCGCCATAAAAACGATTATGTTAAACATGCATTAATCTCATCCGCATATGTAAAGAGAGGAATAACCGGTAATGTCTGTCTTGAAGTAAACTAAAAAATATTCACTATTAACACATGCAAAATAAAACTGCGTGAAACAATAAATTAAAGGTTTAATGTTTATATTTTCGTAAAATTGTAAAACAGTTTTGCCCGATTTTCAGTAAATAATAAAGTTCATTTAGAATCATTAATTTTAATTTGAGATATTAATATTAAATAATATTGAATTTTATTCGTTACAATAAGAAAACATTAAGTGAGATGATATCTCAGCTCTCCGCATTGCTTATAAAAACTGTAAATTGCCTACATTTGGCGCTGCTCAACCACTGTAAATTATTATAAATTTTATTTATAAAATATACTTTTTTTAGAGATAATATAGCTTACTTTCTTCATATATACGATAAAATATAATATGGAAAATTTTATGGATTTATTATACTGAATTAGATTTTAACATTTTTTAAAATTCTCAGTAGATTTTAAAATTTAAGTTTATTTAGAATTGTTTTATTCAATTTGTAATTATTAAAATGTATTGAATTATTGCACAAACTTAAATTTTAAACTTTATTGCTGAGAAAATGTTGAAACATAATTTTCTTATTGTAAATAAACAATTTTGGACATTTTAAAATTATTTTTAGCTTTACACTTATTTCGTTTATATTAATTTTTAATATCAAAAATAAAAATATTACTCTCGAGTTAAAATCAAATTTTTTGAAACACTTCGTATACAACTAATAAGAGTTTATATTTGATGGTATATTGTATAGATCGGTTATATATAACTGTTTATACGGGAAAATAAAACAGCTTTTAATATTTTCCTTACAATTTTATCATATTTTCTTGAGTTTAAGCAAAGCAATAAAAGTAAATAAACGTGTAGTCGTTGAATGTCACTTTATGTTTAAATGAACTACCACTGTAACTGTAGATCGTATAAAACATTTTGTATAGGAGTATAATGTAACTGTTTATATGGAAAAATAAAACCGTTGCTTTAATTATTTTCCTTATAATTACATTATATTTTAATGAATCCCACCTATTAGACCTTTCTAGGACATGAAATAAATATTTCAAAACCAAAAGAGCCAAATCAATTCAGTAATTCTCAATTTATTATAAAAAAATTATATTAATATAAAATAACGTTTGTTGAACGTCATTTTATGATATTTTATAACTACATGGATCAAATCAATTAAAACTGTAGAGATAAAGTCGTATAAAACATTTTGAATTTACAAATAAAAAAAATAAGTGGTTCAGTAGTTTTTGAATATTAGCTTAGACAAACATCGTGACACGAGATTTTTATGTATAAATATATATATTATAAATATATATATTATAAATATATATATTATAAATATATATATATATATATATATATATATATATATATATATATATATATATATATATATATATATATATATATATATATATATATATATATATATTATTGAAATGACTCTTCTGGAAAGCAGTTATTTAGCTACAATTTATGTCTTTTTTAAGCCGTCATTTAAAACAACAAATACATAGTTCTTGACATATAAACACCGCGTATAAGAACTTTAATCTGCTATAAAGGAGATAACTCTATGACATTGACCCCATTTGTTTTAAAATCAAACTTACTTCAGCGTATTTGTGTGACTTGTCTTTATAGAAAATGAAGTGCATTGTATGGAGTTTAATTTTGTTTATTTTTCTTTGTCAGATTAACAATACAACATCTGCTCCACAAAAAACCGGAAAACGATTTATGGACGTACCTGGAGGATGTCAAGAGGGGATGCAATTTTCTGCTACGGGAGGATGCTTTGAGTCCTTCAAACTTCCTGTTACAGAACCTAACTATAATACCCCTAAATCTGCAAAAGTTTCTAGGTAGATACAAATGTTTGTTGAAAACTTTTATATATATTTTGCTATTTATTTCAATTGGAAAATTAATAACATTTATAATGTATGCAACTATTTATAACAATTTAACTGTGCATTTTCTTAAATGTATATTTAACAGATATTAATCGGTTTCACAAATGTCTGTTATTTAGTCAATAACTTAAACATTTGTTAACTATGGCAGCTAAACAATACATTGTTTTTAATGTACTAGCACATATACAATATAAGAATTTTCATTTGGAAATTACCATTTAATTATGTTTCCAATGATTATATAGTTATTTTATACAGGGTTAATATATGGTAAAAATTTTAATTATAAATTATTATAATTAAATCAATATATATTTCTTGTGCGTATACACAAATCATATCCTGTATTTCTTCGTTTGGAAAATGATTGTGACAGTCTAAATCACACCTTCCGTAAATAAAGCAATACTACTAAACTATTTAAACGCGTTTTTGTCGAAAACGGTTGAAATTATCGTGTTTAAATCAGTATCAATATTACGTAAAAATAATGTATCTAAGGTCCATTCACTCAACTCGGGCATATTTTGACAGATTCATAGCTGAAAACCTAACACAAAAGTTCCTAGCTCACAGTTTTAACAGCTTAAATAAACTTTTATTACAGACTTCTTTCATGAAAAAAAGAAGAATTAGTATAAATAGTGCAAGTGTATACTAAACCCATAAAATTTTGGGTAGTATATATTTAAAAAATAGATTTCAGTTGTTATAATTTATCATAACTATTTATTATACGGTGCTTCTTAGCCTTAGCCATGTTTGGACATAGGCCTCTTCCAACTCCTTCCATCGGTCTCTATCCTGAGCAACATATTTCCAATTTGTTCCGGCTATTCTTTTAATATCATCAACCCATCTCATCTGTGGTCTTCCTCTTGGTCGTTTACTTTCGTAAGGTCCCCAATGTTGTATTGTAGTATTCCAACGTTGGTATTTTTGACTAGTAGTGTGGACCGCGAACCTCCATTTAAGTGTGGCAATTTTTGTTGCTATGTCCTCGACTTTTGTTTTGGATCTTACCCAGTCGTTACTCTTTTTATCTGACAGTCGTATACCTAACATTACTCTTTCCATTGTTTTTTCTGTTGTGGCTAGTTTATTCATGTTTGCCTTGGTTAGGGTCCAGGTTTGACATCTATATGTCATGATAGGAAGGATGCATTGGTTGAACACTTTGTTCCTTAAGTATTAGGGTATTTTGTGGTTCTTAAGTATCCAACTAAGTTTGCCAAATCCTAAATATGCTAGTCTTGCTCTTCTAGTAGTTTCCGCACTTTGGTTCTCCTTGTCAAGTCTCAGGATTTGGCCTAGGTAGATATATTCTTGGATTTGTTCTATTTCACTGCCATTTATAGTTATACGTCTGGCGTCATCTGTGTTTGTCATTATTTTTGTTTTTTTTTTTATATTCATTTTTAGGCCGACATATTGGGAGCTGTGGGAAATATTATCGGAGATATTATCGGGAGATATTATCGGGAGATATTATCGGGAGATATTATCGGTCCCAGTGGGAAATAGGAGTAGAGGCAGACCACGACTGAGATGGAGGGACGGTGTGAACGAGGACGCAAGGAAAATCGGCGCGGCAAATTGGCAACGGTTGGCGATGAACAGAAACGACTGGCGAAATAGACTGGGGAAGGTCAAGGCTCAACTAGAGCTGTAGCACCACTGATGATGATGATATTGGGAGCTGGCTGCTAGTTCCCCCATCATAATTTGCAGTTTCTCGAAAGTGCTCGTTATAATCACTACGTCGTCAGCGAATCTAAGGTGGTTTAACTTGTTGCCATTAACGTTATTGCTATAGGTTGACCAATTTGTAGTTTTGAAGACGTCTTCTAAGACTAGGTTGAAAAGCTTATCATAGTTGCATTTTCATATATATTATGTATTAGTTGCCTATATCTCGAATCTATTCTACAATTATTAATAGCTTGTTCTACGGCCCACATCTCGATACAATCAAACGCCTTTTCATAGTCGACGAAGGCAAGAAATACGGGTAGTTGGTATTCATTTGCTTTCTCTATCAATATTCTCATTGTCAGTAGATAGTCTGATGTACTTTATCCTTTGCGGAAGCCAGCTTGTTCAACCGGTTGATAATTGTCCATTTTGTAGGTTAACTGGTTGTTAATAATTCTTATAAATAGTTTGTATACTTGACTGAGCAACGATATAGGTCTATAATTCTGTAGATCACATTTGTTCCCTTTTTTGTGTAAGAGTATTACTAGACTCTCGTTTCAGTCTTTAGGGATCTTGCTATTATGAAGACATCTATTAAATAGCTCTGTTAGTACAGGGATATACGGTGCAGATAAATAAATATTGATTGTCGGTAATTCGTAAAGTTCTATTTTATTTACTATTTAGTTTGTTTACTATTAATATTGGCTATGAGTACGTGTGCTTGGTTGTATAGTAATTTCCAGGCACTTTTAGTCTGTCAAAAAGTAACTAACTTCACAAAAAAATAATTACTAAATTCACTAGACAGTTGGGACTGGGAATAGCGAACCGAGTATATCAAATTTTCTATTTAAAATGACTAAAAACTACGGCCCAAAAAAAGTCGAGCCAATTTCATTAACAGAAATCATTAACGTGACGCCAACTGTAAGAAAATGTAAATTTATAAATAAAATTCAATACCATATCTAAAGTTAGTGTATATGTGTCGATTTTGGATACCAATTTATAAATATATAGTGAAACTGTTGACAAAATAAAAAGAAATAACTGTAATCTAGACAACTATACATCTAGGCAAGTGCATAAAGTAGTATTTTTTATACGCGGCAATTCCATGGATAAAAAAACACACCTTATGCATGTGTTATATACATTATTTTTTCTACAGCCCCATGCAAATAAAAAAATAAAAATCGATCTATGGAATATTTTAATTAAACATTCTTCAACGGGCTCTAGCTGCCTTAGGAAGCATTTTTCGATAGTGATTTACGTTGAATCGGCATAAAATGAGGTCCACAATTTTCTTTTGTAAGGAGCGTTTGTGGACACCTTGTGCAAATATACAGTACGATACAAAAATATGGAATAAATTCATTATTCCAGAAAAAGACAATATATCAATTATATCAATTGCTATATATGTGTTGGACATTACGTCATCAGTGTTGACGTAATGACGTAATCGAAATTTTTTTAAATAAAAATCGAGGTTACGGGATACTTAATTTGAAAGGTCTTCTACTAACATTTCTTCTTCTTATAGTGCCTATCTGTTTCGAAAGTTGGCGACCATCATGGCAATCTTTATTTGGCAAACTGCTGCTCTAAAAATATTTGCGGTTATTGTGTTGAACCCCGTACGTAGATTTGTCAGCGATGAAATCCTTCGCCTCATAATGTGACCGAGGTATTCGATTTTGACTGTTTTAATTGTGGTTAACAACTCTTTTCCGTTTTGCATTCTTAATAAAACGTCCTGGTTATTAACGTGGTCAGTATAGGATATCTTCAGGATTCGACGATAAAGCCACATTTCTAAAGCCTCAATTTTCTTGCAGGTAGCGTCTGTGAGAGTCCACGACTCAACTGCGTACAATAGTATAAAAAAGATAACATCGTAGTAACCTGATTTTTATGGATACTGATAAATCAAGACATTTGAATAGCTTAGCCATCTTTTAAAATGCAGATCTTGCTTTCTCTATCCTACATAATATTTCTAGGGAATGGTCCCAATTTTGAATGTCATTCGTACCAAGGTAGGTGTATGTTTTTGCTCTTTCTGTTGGTTGACCATTAACACTGATTCTTTCAATTTGCTGTTCCTTCTTAGACATCATCATACATTTTGTTTTCTTAATGTTCAGTGCAAGTCCACTGAAACCTCTCACTCAGATCTGTGGTTCTATTCATTAACTCTTAGTCATCCGAGAATCTGACGTTATTGATACATTCTTCGTTTCAACGATGCAATTAACATTGCAAACCAACCTTTGCAAATATGCAATTATTTGCATATTTATTTTTACAAAGTTAACCAAAATTGTTGGTTTATTAATGCAATTAACTTATGATAAATGTTTTGTAATATACAATAAAATGATAAGAAATATTGAAATTGACGACCTTCAGCAATGCTGCAATTAGAAATTACCAGCAGTAAGTTCTTTCCTAACGTAATTTAGTTTAGTGAATGGGTATTTAAGTACCACGTGGAGTATTCCAGAAAAGGTTTGAGCTCCGAGATCTAAAAATTATTCAGTATCTCTACGAACATCAAATGGTTTGAAAGTAGCCCAAAAAGCTGTATCAATTATACGAAGAGTCAGAAAAATTTGTGTACTTAACATGTACATGTACATCTACTGAGATAATACTGCACTCGAAGGTATAGAGAATGGCATAAAAGTAAATAAAATATTGAAACATAATTTAAGATATGCCGATTACACGAGAGCTTGCAGAGTTTGTAGCATAAAAAGTTTCCTTATAATAAAAAGATTTGCTTTCATGACTAACTAAAAAATTATAAATAAATAAAATTATAAGTTTTATGGATTAGCTAATTGTCATATTAGTCTTCTTTTAAATAAATTTAACTTTAATATTTAATCAATATTTCAAAAAGCTTTAATATTTCATTTCGACATATGACAGTCAGTATTGTTCTTTTCTGACATTTGGTACATAACCATAATTTTGAATTCTGTTTTGTTTAAAGGTTAACCTCAATGTTAGTAATGTCGATCAAAATTATGATATTTTGATTTATAACAATTGTTTAAACTGCTACAAATAGCGCCACTGTAAGGTTTGTTGATAAATTTTGTTAAAATTATGTGTAATAACTGTTAATATGAAATAATAATAAATATGTAATGTTTCTCTTTAAACCAGGAGTTTAAAATTGTTTCCTTTAAAAAGAGTTTTACCTTTTAAAAATTTTTTAGGCAAGAAAAGCTTTTCTTTATATCCAGCAAGAGCATTCTTTTAAACGGCGTCTAATTCAAATAGTTTAGGAACCTTCGTGTGTTTGTTGCCCAGGAAATCTCTGTATGTCTTTTTTCGATTTTTTCCTTTGTACTTACCCCTTTTCAGCCCCTTAAATAGAGATACTTACTTACGACCCTAGCTCTCCAATCAAAACAAAAGTCGCTGTTCGCAAACGTTTCGGTTTGTTTGCTTACCCTATCTCCAGCCCAGTAATTGCTCAGTCCCCACTTTCAACTCCCTATAAGCAATTATATATTGAACCAAGTAATATCCAATGTGGCAAGCAAATTAAATCGTTACAAGTTTACTTTACAAAATATCAGATGTAGGAGATTTATTGGCCTTAAAAATTACCAACGAAAAAACAAAGATATTCGTATTAAATCGGAATACAAATCAACTAGTGCACTTAAATATATTATCATCATAGTCAATAACATCTTGGCAGATGTGTTGTGGTTCATCATTAAGCTTTAGCAGTAAATATATAAGTATGAAAGAGACATAACTAAAGTTTCCAAGTTCAAGTAACTCGGCAGCTAAATCAAAGAATCTTAATCCTGACTTAATCCTAGTTTATACTTAACCTTAATCCTAAGAGTCAGAGCTCGAATTAAAATATCTAGAGCAAATTTTAAAAAAATGTGTAGTCTCCTAAGCGATAGATCGCTTGATATCCAAATAAGATATAATTTTGTAAAGAGCCTACATATATTTCACACTTTTTATTTCACACCAAATAAATTTTTTATTACAAATTTAATATTTCAATGTAGAATGTTAAAAGACTAATAATTTTATAAGTAACAGAACTGACAGTAGTGTGTATAGAGGATAGGGATGGCCTTAGATATAGTCTATTAGCCACAGGATTTATTTTTTATTCAATCTGACAGATAACAAGACAATAATGGACGAATGGGCAGACGCTGAAATATATGGTCGTGGGATCGGATTTGACTCCAGTCATGCTCTCGGCTCCCATGCATCAGTCTTTCAGGCTGAGATCTTTGTGATCTTGGTATGTGCTCAGGAGATAATAAAGCTTGCCCAGACAGAACCATCTCTATCTGCTTTCACAGTCAAGCAGCTCTTAATGCTCTGGAAGCACCCAAAATCAATTCTAATCTTGAGTGAATAGTCAGATGTGGAAGGTAACAACTCTGTCTGTGAAACCCGAACTTGTGATTGGTTGACTGTGCCTTTCAGTACTGGCCATGGTAGTCTCGAACACCTTCTTTTGCAGGGATTACAGGACTCTTGGCCTAGTGATGGAGATGAGTTAAACTAGTATCCACGTAAAAGAGCCATCCAAAAGTCTTATAGACCAACTTCTCCTTCTAAACGGTAGCATGTGCTCTCTGCGGGTTAGTATACTTACTGGCTACTGTATACTCGGCATCTACTGTTTGGATTGGCGGTTGACCCAAGGTGCTCACATTTCGTTTGTAAGTGCCTAACTTTGGCCTCTCACAGGTGACAGATCCTGGGTTCGGCCTTTATGCAACCGAGCCAAATAAAGGAGTTATTCCTTAAGAGATTGTGGCTTTCTATAAGTCCACACGTTTACTAAAGGATTAAATGTTTGCAACGCCAAAAATGGCTCATTTGGGGCCCCTGCTGGTTCTAGTAGATATGGAAGCCCGAAATACCATGATCATGACAGATAACAATATGTACTGATTATGTTTATTTACTGTAGTTGCCTAGGTAGATTTTTTTCATCAAGGAGGAAAAAAAGTGTCTAGCACTGTGATCCACAAACGTATTTTACTTATTTTTTAAATGTATTTAAATAAGTTGATATTTATTGATTATTTTTATTACGAATCAATCAAAATTTCAGTTTAATACGTTTATTTCGGAAATCGTAGAGAGTGATTTTCGAAGTGGAAATCGAAACGTCAAAATAAACGTATTTTTAACTGATATTGTGCTTAATTCCCAATAAAAATAGTAATTATATTAAAACCCACAAGAAAATAGCTTCAGAACATTAAGTTGATATTTGTACTAGATGAATCTGCGTTTGGCTGACTAAAATATTAACGATCTCTAAAGCGTAATGTACTTAATTATGTTTAATTTGAACAAAGTTCAGTTTGAATAAACTTTAATTTTTATTAGTCGAAAAATATCTAAAGACAATGACAATCAGTAGTTAGACATAACGTGATAATATTTATTTTCCTTTTTTTTTTGTTTGACAGTGTGTTGTTTATTTGCCTTCCTATTTTGTTATAAAATAAAAATGTAAGTTTAAAATATCTTAAAGCCAGGAAAAAGTTTCTACATACTTGATTTATATCGAGAAAGAAGCTGTTTATATAATCTGAATTATCCGCATTATCAAAAATCCTTTCAGCCTTTTATTTTCATTGTGAAGAAGAAAAAATTGAATTGTAAATAAGGCAGAAGCAGCTAATTAACAATAAAAACAGACAATTAATTTCATGGACATCCGTCAATTTGGACAAATTTAAATGATCGTGTGACAGGTAGATTTTTAAAATTTAAAAAAACTGTAATTATGACGTCGTTGCGTCAGTTTGCTCAAAGTAGTTTGGTTTGATCAAATATTTAACCGTCTGACACGGACTTTATTCGCACATACTACAAATATTACAATTTGTTGATGTTAGTTAATTAAGGAGCATTAATAAATATAAAATTATACAGGATGTTCCACTGAATAAAAAAAAACTACAGTGTATCAATAAAATAAAACTTCATTAATCAAAACAATAAAACAAAGAAATAAAAACATTAAGGGCCGGTTGTTCGAACGCTAATCAAAACTCAAATATTTAATTAAAATCAACTTCAGGTTGATTTTGAGGTTATGTTGGCTGATTTATTTTATTAAATTTTATTATTTTGCGTTTTCATTTAAAATAAACCATAATTAAACACTTTTTGATGTTAATTTCATGTTTTTATTTACAAATCAATAATATTAATAAGCAATTTTTAATAATTTTGACAGCTGCTATGACGTATTTGCTTCTATTTAAATATTTGATCACAATCAAATTTTGATTAGCATTCGAACAACCGGCCCGAAATGTTTATTTTTGAAATTTTAAGGAAAATTTTTAATTAAAATCAACGAAGACACACTTCCTTTATTTACGATTATTTTCCTTTTTTCAATTTCAAAAGAAGTCTGCAACAATTATTGGTAGGTACGAAATGTTGTGTTCACTAAAAAGATCATTAAAGAGTTTTGTTAAAAAGAAGGTTATGCCATTTCACAAAACTGAAAATTGACACACTTGGCTGCAGTGTTATAGACAACAGCCATTTTACAGAATAATAAACAATCAGAATGCCCACTCTGCTTGGAAAAATAAGTACGTGCATCTCGTTCGTCCAGACGGAATCAGCCATGTTTTAGTCGGAACCGGTGCTGTTTAGTGACATTTTATTTGGTGTGCATAGACGAATCATATATATATATATATATATATATATATATATATATATATATATATATATATATATATATATATATATATATATATATATATATATATATATATCTATATATACTTTAGGCGGTACGCCCTTCCGGTAGGGATCTATGGAGGAGTATCACCGAGCAGCAAGCCCTTATCTCTTGCCGTACTGCTCCACCATAGGCCGATCAGATTCAGTTAGAATTTTAAACTGCTGCGTTAGCCTTTTTGTTTTCTGTACACCGAGCTGGGGATCGAACTCACATCCACTGAATCACTCGCAGTGAAGCGAATAAGAACCGGCCGCCCAGCCCGCTTAGCTATCTGACCAACGCATAGACAAATTAACCCGGTTTAATTTATTTACGGCAACTACAGACATAATATGCACTATTTTATTCGTACTTTTAGTTGAGAATAGATTAAATTATTTTAAATGTACTAAATTATTAATCTCTAAAAATTTAAATTACAATTCTGTCTGACTGAAAAGATATAAGTGTGCATATTTGATCCATAGAACTTAAAATTTTAATTATTTTAAGTGTTCTTCATTATTAATATGTGTTATAAGGGTTTTTGTGTGTGAGAGTGTTCATCTTAGACAATGAAAGAGAGGGGACGCGTAATCGTATGGAATTGACTGAAGCCTAAATTGGCACTAACTGGCACAAAAAAGTTCCAGGTCATATTTTATTTCTTCAGTAGATTGAGAATAATGGATATATATCAATACATAGATTTTTTTTAATTAATAATTAAACACTGACTTAATGAACACTTTTTGAACATGATTTTATCATTGCATATTTTTTAGTAGATTGATATGGTGTTTCAGTAAATTAGTAAATTGAAGTTAAAATCAGTAGATCTACTGAAAAATCAGTAGACCTAATAACCCTGCTAGAGGTGGTAATGGCCAACGTACAGTCACAAAACATAGCGGTCACATAGAAACTGGCTTCACTTTTCGAAGGTTTATTAAATGAACGTTATCTGTCCTCTCTCTTTCCTTGTCTAAGGTGTTCATGTGTGGTGTATGTGTGTGGAGTGTTACATATGTATTGTGTATAATTTAAAACAATGTGTCTTAGAGTTTCTTAATCCGCTATTGTTGGTATTCTTCTTTCAGTATTGAGTATTGAGTAGTAACCAAAGCTTACTACATTGAGCGGATGGGCTTGCTACACATTATTTTTTATTGAGTAGGATGAGGGCTTTTTTGATTTTTATCTTTTTTATGTCTGTTTCTTTCATGATTATTGATGCATGTTTCATGCTTGTTTATTCTGGCATTTGGCAGTCTTACTGTTACATAGAAATTGTTGCATTTACAGTTACATTCCCATTGCACTTTTTAATTTATCTAATAAGCCCTTTATATATGTGGTATTCTTAACATTCTTAAGTCCCTGCTTGTAATGGTTTCTGGGTTGCTTGTGGGGTTTTTTTTCTTTTATCTTGGGGAATTCCTTGTTTATAAAGAACAATTGATAGTCATTTTTTGTTAAAAGCAAAATTTTGGATTAGCGATGGGCTCACCCTTAGCTCCATTATTAGCAAATGTGCAGACGTATTTATGGAGTATTTAAAATAAAACATCGTACAAAAAAAAAGAGAAACAACACACAATATGGTGGAGATATGTAGATGATGTGTCTCATGAACCAGAAGCATTGAATAAATTCTGACATCAACAACAAAGAAGCATCAATAAAATTCACTATGGAAAAACAAAACAATAACTCACTTGTTTACAGCGAACAGCAGTTAACAAGCGGTATAGTTAGTGCGGAAAAACTGTGGTAAACTTTTATGAGAGAGACTATAATGATTATCGGTAAAAATTACTTATAGTTTCAATTTTTTTTTACTTTATATCGCGTTAAAAATTTTATTATTATTTATTTTAAATAATTAGTCTAAAACACGTAGAAGTGTTTTTTGTTTTTTAAGTAGAAGATTAATACGATGTCTCTGATGTTTACTTTACACAATTTACTCTCTAATCTGATAAAATTTATCTTTTATTAATACCGTTTGATTCACATTCGTTAAGTTAATTGGTAGCCATATGAGAAAACTGTTACCATGTCGAAGCTAACTACTGTTTTTCTGTTGATTTTAATCTTGAATGTGATTTTGGTAAACGCTTATGTAGCGGAGAAAAAAGTCAATTCCACTAATAAAGTAGATCCTGATCTAGCTAAAAGAGGAAGGAGTATTATAGACCCAAAGTCATGTAAAAAAGGCTATGTTTACAAAAACGGAAAATGTTATGAATTATTTGAACCTTAATCTAAGTAAGTAGTACATTTATTATGTTTTAATATTACTTCTTTCTTTTTGTGCTGCTAAACGCTTCATTAATAGTGATACATTTTTAAAAATATATCCTTTATTTATTTTCGTATTTTGTTTAAATTGTGCATTAAATTTTTGTTGTACTATGTACTTCTTTACTGAGTACTACTACATAATTACTACAGTATAGCAGTATGCAGTACTAAATGTAGTCGTTAGCATGTAAGATATTTCATATTGTGATGAAAATGTGCATCTGACATACTTGGGAATGATTCCTGTTACGTAAATTTTGTTTAGAATGTTGAAGAGCATTTGTGAGGTTTCATCGTCAATGGATTTAATTAAATCTGTGGGTATTTTGTCTTAACCTACTGACATTCCGCTTATTGTATTTTTAATTGTCTTCAAGTTCAAGTTCTATAAATATTTTCAATCTTATTTCATCATTTACTTTTGCTTGGATTCCGCGATTATTATCAGTATTATTTAGTTTTGTCTTTTGTGTCTTTTATAACTTTATCACCAGAGGCTGTAAGCATTCCATCATGTGTTGGAATTTTAGTATGTATTAATACCTTAATTTTATTGTGCGTATAAAAACTGTCAACTCTTATGAAGTTTTTCAATTTTTTGCATATTCCTTTACTTCCTTTATATTTGCTCTTATCTATATCTGCATTTCATTGGATGTTATCTCATTTCTCCCTTTATCAATTCGTCTTACATCTACAAGATCTAATATCTCAATAGTGCATATGTAAATAACTCTTCCTTTATCTTTTATATTTTATATATTTTTTTATTTTATATTTTACAAATTAAATTTAACTTATTCTTTTGGTTTTGTTTTATTTTTCTTACTTTTTCACTTAGTTATATTAAATAATAATTAATTTTTATATATTTTTTTTGATATGTTTAAATTTTACTTAAATTTGTGTTCTGAAGATAATAGCCTAAGTTAGCAACTGCTCCAGGGTATGTCTTCACGGACTTTATTGAATTTTTGTACCTAATTTTTATTAATACATAAATCAGTTTGATCTCTTTCTCTTTCATCTTTTGTATCTGCAGTAAAGTCTTCTATCGGATAATTAAAAAATGTATTACTTCAAACTGTTCACTTTGTAGAAATCTTCTCTTATATTACTTTCGTCTATAGTTAAAGTCACACTGAGAGTGCAGTACGGTTAAGATAGGAATGCGCATTTTACGGATTTCACGCCATGCCCTCTAAGCAAACAGTTCCAAGTAGTGGTCACGTACATAACCGTCCAAAGATCTTTACAGTGGGGCTATATTACAAGTAAAACTACCTTTCTTTGATTTTAATTTATAATTAGAACAAAACAGAGGGACATTAGATATTTAGACAATAAAATGACTTAAGTTTTAAGCGAGAATTTTATTTTAAAATTGTATACTTTATTAAACTAACAAATATATTTTAAATTACATTGTTTGATAGGTATACGATGTTGGACCTCCGAGAACTGCATCGATCAATTTGGAAAAAGCTATAGTTAGTAAAATTTGGTAATAGATTTCGTTTATCATACTTTATATCTAAGATCAATTGGTTTTTAGTTATTGACGTTTGAAAAGTGGCCATTTTCACGTTCTGGACAATTCTAAGATCCAAATGATTTGACTTACAACGAAACGGTTTGCACATTTCTATTCCAACTTTTTATAAACTCTCGAAAAGCTTTTTTCTTCTTCTTCTTCAGTGCCTTTTCCGGTCCGGATGTTAGCGATCATCAAGGCTGTCATGGTTTTGTTGACTGTTCTGCAATACAGCTCCGCGAAGGTCATCCCAAACCATTGTCGGACGACGGCGTCCCGGTCCTCTCCTGCCAAATACTTTACCCTGCATAAAAAGTTACAGAATTCCATATTTTTGGCCGATGTACTGAAGCTTACGTTGTTGCACTTAAATACTTCTTTTTCTTTTGTCATGCGCTCTAGGACCTCAACGTTGGTGATATGGTCCACATACCATATTTTTAGTATTCTCCTGTAGATCCACATCTCGACAGCTTCAATCCGCTTTTGAGTAACTTGCGTCAGTGTCCAGGCTTCAACTCCATATAGTAACACTGGAAGAATGTAGCACCTCACTATACGCACCTTGGTTCCCAAACTGAGATCGCTGCAGCACAGCAAGAATCTCAAATTGATAAATGTAGGCCGTGCCATTTTAATTCTGGATCTAATCTCGTGAGCGTAGTCCCATTGTGAGTTGAGGGTAGTTCCAAGAAAAGTGAATCTGTCGACTCTCTGGATCTCTTCGCTACCTGCTTCGCTCCGCTACCAGTGCCCTGAGATCTAAATTTGTACATCTGACAACCATGAATTTCTCTCTCTCTTGTCGTTTCCTCATTGCTGAGGATCGTGATTTCCTACAATGCGGGCTGTCAATTCTCTCCATCTCTTGCGATTTTGGGCTGCTCTCATGGACTCGGAAAACGTCTCTCCAGTGGCTTTCTGTACTTGATCTGACCATCGGATAGGTGAGCGTCCTCTGCCTCTACGTCTTTCTACGTTTCCGCACACAACCATGAATTTAGTTTTCTTAATATTAAGGTCTAGTCCGTATGTTTACAGTTCTTACTCGGTCTAGTAATGCTTGTAGATCATTTAGGCTAGTTGCTAGTAATACAGTGTCATCGGCGTAGCGGATATTATTGATATATTTACCGTTCACTCGGATTACAATCTCTAGGTTTGTGAGGGCTTCGGTAAACATTCCTTCAGAGTATATATTGAAAAGAGCATGGCGAGAGCACACAGCCTTGCCTTACTCCTCGGATGATCTTCACTTGGTCGGTCAGCTGGTCTTCGATCTTAACTTGAGCACGCTGGTTCCAGTATAAATTCATGATGATCCGAATGTCCTTCTCATCCAATCCCATTTTTTGTAGATAGGCTTTGAAAAGTTTTCCAACGGAAAAATATCAAAAAGACTTGATTTTTGTGCACCCATCCCAATACACGAAAAACTCGTACTCTGATTGGACTGATAAATGCATTTCA
The DNA here is from genome assembly GCF_040954645.1 of Diabrotica undecimpunctata. Taxonomy (NCBI): domain Eukaryota; kingdom Metazoa; phylum Arthropoda; class Insecta; order Coleoptera; family Chrysomelidae; genus Diabrotica; species Diabrotica undecimpunctata. The sequence goes on along the minus strand of NC_092803.1, from coordinate 122,059,844 downwards.
TTGATTTTATAATAATCGAGGTTACTTATAGATATTTAATTATACTAATGTCATCCTCTACATCCGAGATATCTGATTCTCTTTCACTACTCTCCCATTTGTTCGCGTATATAATCAATTGGTCTACGTCACCTTGCAGGTTGTCCACGGTACATATCTCAATTTCCGTTTTCCTCCACCCCTCGAAAAAATATCTTTTTCCACTAGTTATTTCTTGATTGCTGCGTTATTTTAGTTATTTTTAGGGAATCTCTCTTTAGTGAGAAATACAATGGTTTATTACTCTGTAAACCACGACTTAAAATATACGGCATCCATTTCATCGTGATAGTCTCCATTATTTTTCTTTGCTATAAAAACACGCTGTGTGCCAGGAAGATAAGTTAACGTACGATTTGTCCAAATATATGATATTGCAATCATTTCTTCGCAAACGTCATATAGTTTTCAAATAAATATAGCGTCAATGAATAATATCCTCTTGCTCCATGACGATGCTTCTTCAGCCACCTTTCTTATAAACAAATTTGATCTATTTTAGAACCCTGTATAAAGTAGAAAGAACAACGGCGGTATATTCTCATTATCTTGTATAGTTGATAATGACTTCACTTATATTAATTTTTTGACATCATACATATTTTTAAATATTTTCACAATTTTCTAAAGCTTCCTCGGAAGGTAATCTCGTAAATCTACCTCGGATTTATTCGAGCTTTCTATGAAAAAATCGCTATTTCAAGTACAAAACATTCGAAAAAACATTAGTACTTTCCAAGCTATTTATACATTTCGTGAAGTATTCAATTATTACAGTTTTTACAATGCTATTTTATTCTACTTTATACATAATAAAAAAATATTATACTCGTACTACCGGGACATGCATTTCAGCCAAGCCGGTACTGTGTGACGCTCCTGAGTGAGAAATCAAAAACTGTCGGTGAAAGTCGATAACCCTGTGCATTTATTCTCCATAAGAATAGCATTGTTCTATTTTAGCCGTACTACACTCTAAGTGTAAATTTGAATATAGTGCCAATTTTCCACAACTCCATCAAATTTTCATTTCCAATCCTAGCATTAAAGTGCCCCAATACATTTGAATGTAATTTTGGTAGATTATACAACCATTCAATCTCTTTTTTTTTTGTCTGCAGTTGGTTTATAAACTTGAATTAGATTGTTGTTGTGCATTAGCCTTAGGCTGAACCTTTACAGTTCTTTCTGATTATAGGACAAAGTTAATGTAACTGATTTAATTATTTCTTTATCTTCTATACCAGAATTCACATGCTATTCCATATCGATGATTAGGGTTTTTTCCAAAATAATATAATATTGCTTTTTCTTGCGAGTTTACCGGTGCCTCTTCACTAGAGGTCACTTAAGCCTTACTCAATTTACTTTATTTTGTGTATTTTTTAATTTTGTTTACCAAGTGTTCACTTATTGACGACTTGGGAGGCTTCATGGCAAACTGCGACATTTCCTTCTGCCGGTTCTTGGTGCCGAAGTTCAAGGACCCTTAAGCTAGCGGGGACACATGAGCGGAATCCAATTTAACCTATGTAATATTTTTTCACCCATTTTTCACTAATTTATTACCACCCTAATAATTTTTCACCACCAAACCACCCTTAATGGGAGCGATTCTGCTGGCTTAAAGTTCAAGCTAGCAGAATTCAAAAAAAAAAAAATTTTGTTGATGGCATATTTTTTCAACCATTTTTCACTAATTTATTAGCACCCCAATAATTTTTCACCCCTCAACTATTCCTTGTGAGAAGTCAATAACTCGGTTTGGTTAAAATTTAACGTGAAAACATTTTTTTTTATATAATAGTATATATAATAGTATAATTAGTAATAACGGTTATTTCCAAACCTACCCGAAGCTCTTGAACAGCAAGATGAGACTGACTTTTTATAACGAATAAATTTAAATATTTCATCATCATCATCATTGGTGCTACAGCCCTATAAAAGAGCCTCGACCTTCCCAAGTCTATTACGCCAGTCAGTTCTATCCATTGCCAACTGTTGCCAGTTTGCTGCGCCTATTTGTCTACCATCCTCATCTACACCATCCCTCCATCTGAGTTTTGGTCTACCCCTTTTTCTACTTCCCACAGGTTGTGACATAAGGATTCTTCTAGGAGGGTTGTTCTGCTGTGATCTTGCCAGATGTCCTGCCCATCTTAGTCTTCCTATTTTTATAAAGGATACTACGTCTTTACCACCAAATATATGTTTATATCTGTGATATATCTCGTAGTTGTAAATTTAAATATTTGGATTGATTTATTATTCAGATAAAGACCAGTCAGCATTTCCCAATCTCTTCAGAGTAGACCACAAGTAAAAAAGTAAAAGTAATTTTATCCTCTACGAAGAAAAGCTCTATAGAAATACAGCAATACATGTATAAATAATATTACATATATATATATATATATATATATATATATATATATATATATATATATATATATATATATATATATATATATATATATATATATATATATATATATATATATACAGGGTGGTCCTTAAGTAATTGTACAAAAAAAGCCGTAGATTCTACACTTTAAAATATTACGATTTAAGCCAAATTGCTTTAATAAAATGTTGATATTAAGAAAGATACAGGGTGTTAAAGTGCAAAATTAAAATTTTATTTTTTACTATAACTTTCATGTTTGTAAACATTTATGTATAAAAATTTACAACTGGGTACTTTTAAATATGAGAAATTATAATTTGATGCACACTTTGATGTAACTAATAGAGGGCGCCACTTATGACACATATGTGGTATAAATTTGCACTTAACTTTTTTGCTCTTTAAGTTACCTTATTATTATTTTAACAAAAAAAATATACTTGTTAATAACTTCATAACTCAACAGTTTTCGAGATAATCGCATTTTAAAAATCAGCTGCATAATTCTGATCTAAGGCAATTACTCCAAGTAACGAAGAAAAAATAGACAAAAACATTAATACCTCTGAATTTTGGTATAAAATACCTTTAACTAAAGTTAGTAGTTAACGAAATATTAAATAAAATAAATATATCCGCAGGATAATTAATAATAGGATTTGACAAAATAACAGAATAATAGGATTTTACATCCAACATTTTACGTTTTATGTTAAATTAAAGTCATAATCAAAACATTTTGTTTACAAACCAAATTAAGAAATAGTTAAACTAAATAATATAACTTTTTGTCAAAGTAAGTGTTCGATATATTCACCATTTTCTTTAATTCATTTTTCAATATATTCCATAAAAGATCGTCTCATATTAAATAGCATCATTATTTCTAAAGAAAATGCTGCAGTATTTATTTCTTCCCATAGTTGGTTGCGAATGTTTATGGGATTCTTATAGACACGATGTTTTAATGCGCCCCATACACCAAAATCAAGCGGATTAAATTCGGGGCTACGTGGTGGCTATAATGTATAATGGATGAATATATTATTTTGGATACATATTAAACTGTGATGTATATCATTCATTGGTTACTTATATACACACGGAATAACCTATCGATGACATTACTTATTTATATGATTACGTTACAGATTACGAGTAACTATAATTACGTCTCGAACAAATGGACTATCATGATTTAATAACGAACTAATATTATACTGAACTAAATTGCCTGTGTGTTTACTATATAACAATATCGATTATTAGGACAACGATGATGTTTTTGTAAAAATGCTGAGTCTTTCAGGTTAGATTTGTAGCAAAAGTATTATGAAACAGGACACATATGTGTTATTCAATACTTGTGCTCTAGTTTCTATTTGTCCTGGGTAAACAATTTACGTAATGAACAATAAGTATTCTTTTTGGATTTTTTATGAATTAAATAATTATATCAATATCTCACTCCAAGAAATATGACTACCATGACATATCCAATGTTCAGAAAAGTTGTATTTAAGTATGTTCTAACTGCCTTCTCTCTAGAATGTGGTGGTGTAGCATCTTGCATAAACCACATATTTGGGTTTTTAGCATTTTACAATAGAGAAAAAGTTATACAACGCCATTATAGAAACTTAAGAAGCGATAGCAAAGGGAAATTGTAAACACAATGACGGCCAACGTATGAATACGGACACGGCACCTACAGATGAAGATTAAATATCTTTTCTCCAATAAGACATTTAGCGCCCACAAAAAAGCATTTTGTGATGTTACATTATCATCTTTGAGTTGTTTTAATAAAAATAAACTATGAATTATGCTTATCTACAGGTATTCAGTGCTTTACCGCACAAATATCAAACTAATAATTATTGTGCAACTGACTTATAAAATGCATTTATCTCGAAAACGGTTGAATTTTCAGGTTACTAACAGGTATACCTTTTCTTTGTAGAAATAATGTATCTTTAATATTTTTTAACACAAATAGAGATAACTTAAAAAGCAAAAAAGTTAAGTGCAAATTTATGCAACACATGTGGCATATGTGGCGCCCTCTATTAGTTACTTAAAGTAAGTACAAAATTATAATTTATCCTACTCAAAAGCATCCAACTGTAAATTTTTGTCAAAAGCAAATATTTTTACAAACGTAAAAATTATAGCGAAAAATAAAATTTTAAATTTCCACTTTAACACCCTGTATCTTTCTTAATATCAACATTTTATTAAAGCAAGTTGGCTTAAATCCTAATATTTTAAAGTGCAGAATTTACAGTTTCTGTTTGAACAATTACTTAAGGACCACCCTGTATATATATATATATATATATATATATACAGGGTGGTCCTTAAGTACCACCTATAAGGTCTTTTCCATCTACACGCATGGACAAAAATATCGAATATTTTGGAATTTTCCAATTTTTTTTTTGTAGTCACCAATATTTCAAAATAGATTTAGATTACTGATAATACTCATATAGTAGGCTGATGTACTCAACTGGTTTGAAATATTTTGATGTTTATTTTGACGTTTATTCAGTGGTTAGTGTCATTTGTACATTTTATCATAAAAAACCTTCTTCACGTAAAGGAAAAATCTTACTAATTTGGTTATTTTTAGTTTAATTTATTAAGTTTAATTAAATATTGTTTTGATTTAACTAAGTTTAAAACAAGTATCCCACCAATTCGACACTGCGATGAAGCCCATATTGCCATAAGCCCAAGTAGCACATATTGTAATTTTGTATGAGGAAGGATATGCACAAAAAGATATCGCACGACGTCTCAGCAGAACTGAACCTATAGTTTCGAATACTCTAAAAAGGTACCGAGAAACAGGAAATTTTGTACAAAGGCCTGGTCAAGGACGCCCAAGGTGCACAACCGCAATTGATGGCCGTTTTTTGGTTCTTAATTCTACACAAAATCGTTCATTGACATCGATGCACTTCGGAAATGAGCTAATAAATGTTAGACGAGTTAATGTGAGTTCACAAACAGTTAGACGAAGATCAAAACAAACAAACTTAAAGCCCAGACGCCCAGCCAAAGTTCCACGTCTTCTCCAAAATCATAAAGCTCGTCGTTTAGAATTTTCAAGAACATATATTTAGTGGTATATTGACAACTGGAAAAACGTTCTTTTTACTGATGAGACCAGAATCCTATTATAGAAGCCAAATGGTCAAAACTACTTCTACAGAAGAGTTGGAGAACGATTCGCCAGCTGCAGTCTCGCCCAGACCGTTAGTTTTGGAGTTGATGGCATAATTCTTTGGGAAGGTATTAGTTGAGAGGTACGTACCGCACTTGTGGAAGTGATTGTATGAATGACTGCTGATTCTTACGTTTAAAACATCCTGCAAGATCATGTTTTGACATATGCTGGTTACATTGGATATGAAAGATTCACATTAATGCACGATAATGCTCGACCACATGCCGCTGCCATAGTGAGTAATTATCTTGATGAGGTCCAAATTCGAAGATAGGACTGACCACCATTTAGCCCGGATTTAAATCCAATAGAGCACATAATAGATCACCTAAAACGCAGCATACGACAAAGAAATCCCGTTCCAAATACGATAGAGCAGCTTTGGCTTGCTGCACAGGATGAATCGAATGTAATTTCCCAAGGATATTTATATTTAAATGGGAATAAGCCACAATTAAAGGTTAAAATACGTTTATTGACGTTTCAATTTCCACTTCGGAAATCGTTCTCAAAATACAAACATTAGTAAATTAAACAAATTTTGTTTTTTGTTACTTAGTGAAAAATTCTTCTAATAATTTAATTTTATCTGACTCATCTATATTGACAATTCAGACATACCTTATACATTTTAAAGTAGACGACTTTAAAATGATATTGCCAATATTGTTGAGTTGCGTTCCTGGGACGACTTTACTTATAAGATAGTTCATTCGATTACATGAAATCAACTTTAACTTGAGAATATCCGTCAGAAAAGATCATAACATGTAATTCGTCTTTAAAAAGACAAATACATGCCATGATGACAGTAAAATTCTCCTGTTAGTGATTCCATAGTAAATTATGAGGGAAAAACCAGGAAAAAAACCTCATAATACTATCCCGACATGGTAAGTATTTGATCGTGCATTTAGTTTACCTTCAATAAACACCAAATTCCGATTTTATATGTTTGTTATTTAAAAAACATAAATGATGTATTCTCTATATATGTTACTGACTTACCAATACTGGTATTTTTCTTTTAATAACTTCCTCTTTCAATATGGGTAACCAGATCCTACTACATTCTGCCGAGGAATTCGCGACACAATTGGTCTCATTTAGCATAATTAGAGCCGCTTCTTTGATTTTTCTCTTTGTGAATGCGATCAGTTTTATTTAGGTGAAACATCAAGACCATTAAATGTTAGAATAAGTGAACATCAATCCTATATTAAAAATAGAGAATTTGATAGATCTCAAATCTGTAAACACGTATGGGATAATGAACATAGGGTTCAATGGAATGATTCAAATATAGTCCTAAAAGAAACGGATGGTAAAAAGAGAACAATCAAAGAAGCGGCTCTAATTATGCTAAATGAGACCAATTGTGTCGCGAATTCCTCGGCAGAATGTAGTAGGATCTGGTTACCCATATTGAAAGAGGAAGTTATTAAAAGAAAAATACCAGTATTGGTAAGTCAGTAACATATATAGAGAATACATCATTTATGTTTTTTATATAACAAACATATAAAATCGGAATTTGGTGTTTATTGAAGGTAAACTAAATGCACGATCAAATACTTACCATGTCGGGATAGTATTATGAGGTTTTTTTCCTGGTTTTTCCCCTTATAATTTACTATGGAATCACTAACAGGAGAATTTTACTGTCATCATGGCATGTATTTGTCTTTTTAAAGACGAATTACATGTTATGATCTTTTCTGACGGATATTCTCAAGTTAAAGTTGATTTCATGTAATCGAATGAACTATCTTATAAGTAAAGTCGTCCCAGGAACGCAACTCAACAATATTGGCAATATCATTTTAAAGTCGTCTACTTTAAAATGTATAAGGTATGTCTGAATTGTCAATATAGATGAGTCAGATAAAATTAAATTATTAGAAGAATTTTTCACTAAGTAACAAAAAACAAAATTTGTTTAATTTACTAATGTTTGTATTTTGAGAACGATTTCCGAAGTGGAAATTGAAACGTCAATAAACGTATTTTAACCTTTAATTGTGGCTTATTCCCATTTAAATATAAATTAATTTAAAATGCCACAAGAAAATAGCTTCAGAACAATATTCCCAAGGATATATCCAAAATTTACTTCTAAGCATGCTGAGAAAGATGCAAGCTGTAATAAGAGCTAGAGGAAGGAATGCTCGTTACTGATCATGCACTTCTTTCAGTTAAAACGAATTGTTTAAGCAATTTAAATTATCATTAGTGTTTGGAATAAAATAACCTTATTTACCTAATATTAAACATTCACTTTTTTCGCAATTTTCTCCGCATAAAAACTTAAAATTGTTTATTAAACATTGTTAAAATAAAATCTATTTTATAATAAACGTCTTGATTGACCAGAATTTATTTTGAAAAAACAAAAATTAGAAAATTCCAAAATATTCGATATTTTTGTCCATGAGTGTATAAGGTCTCATCTTGTCATGGCATATCCATTTCATCACTTCATCCTCGGTGTCTGCTTTTTTTTCTCTTTCCTATTGGGATCAATCCAAAATAACTGTTCAAAAAATATATAAATTACTTCTCAGAATAAGCGTGCATTAAGGAAGACAGCGGAAAAATTTAAATTGGACTCTATTACTCGAAATTGTTTAGTTTCAGACTAAATCTTTCTTTTATAGTGTACTTATTGGGTTTTTGTAAATTTGTAAACATGACTAATTAAGTATTTTATTGACTGTCGCCTAATATCCCGAAATATAACTGATTTTTACAAGGTACGATTCTTAAAAGGATTACTCAATTTCAGATCTTAAACAGGACCGTATTTATTAAAAGTTATGAAAAAACAGGACATAAATTTCTGCAATTATTTGCTTTTATGACAGTTTTATTAAAATTCTGATATTGTTTGCCTGTTGTAGGTCAGTTGTTAAACTTTTCGTTCTGATTACACCAAAATAATAAACTTTTTCTGGGATAATTTTAATTTAGTATAATTCATTTGATTACATTAAATCATCTTTAACACAATATTTTCTATCCGACAAATAATGACAACCTTTGATTGGTATTAATTAATACAATTGATATTAATTCACATTTCGTCATATAAAGTCATATAAAATCTTGACAGTTAACCTTTCTTTCATTACCTATATTATAGGTTGTGGAAAATTTTCAATGGTTATAAACTGTAAATTGTTATCATATTTTCATATTTTTCTAATTGAAGTGATGCATCCCTTTTATAATTTGCTTTTCGTCCACTAACTTGTTAAATAAAAAGTTTGTTTTATATTCCCCGATTAACTGCAGTGGACTAAAAGTGTCTATTATAAATCATCCAATTTGTGGGGACACTTAGAGACAATTGAAAACTAACATGCGAATGTTTTTCGACAAGTTTAAAGTGAAATTATGTTTTCGAAGCAGTTGTTAGCTATTAATAAAATCTCTATTGACACCTCCACCGGGTTCATCACGTTACCCACATATTTCTGTTACTTTACAGACTGGAAAGAGGAGCTTATTTAGCGTGTTTTCTGGACATAGCGCAACAGTTAAATAACCATAATTGCCTGATTCAACGAATGATATCGGATGACGTAGTCAACTATCCTACAGAGTTTTTAATTCATTGGAATTACCTGGACTCCCTAAAAGTAAGATTTGTTGTCATGGTACTGTGTAACATTAATCAATCTGAACTGTGCAATGGAACGAGACTGACTAAAAAAGCTAATGAATAATACGATTGGGGCATTGTATTTTAATTTATGAATAGAAGAACTGAGAAAAATTTTGGAATAAGGTACAAAATACTGAAAAGCAAATAAATCCTTTAAACTGAAAAAAAACAAACCAACGTTTAAATTGATGAACACTGATGATTATATTGATGAAGAGTGCCTCTCCTATCGGAGATTGGATATCATTAGGGCGATTCTAATTTTATTTACTGTTGTTTTTAATAATTCGTTAGTGGTACAACCAAACCATTCTCTTAAATTTCTCATCCAGGACATTTTTCTACGGCCTGGATTTCTGCGTCCTTGGATTTTTCCTTGCATTATATTTTGTAGGAATGTGTACTTTTGTCCTCATTATCAGGTGGCCTAAGTATTCAAGTTTTCTCTTTTTTATATTTAGTATAACTTCTTGATCGTTATTTATTCTGTGTATTACATCTTCATTTGTAATTTTATCCACCTCTTATTTTTAGTATACGGCGGTAGTACCACATCTCAAAGCTTTCAAGATTTTTAACATTCCTCTGCTTAAGAGTCCATGCCGTAACACCGTAAAGCAAAGTACTGAATACATAGCATTTTAACATTCTAGTTCATAGCTGAATACTAATATCACGATTGAAAAATGCTTCCTTGACCTCATATAATCCCTTGAATTCTCCCGGTTAAGACATTTATCAAGTTTTTGTGAAATGGTTTCTATTCTAAGAGATTCTTACATGTTCATTGAGACAGGTATGTGACGTTGATCTAATTTTTTAAATATCTCAAAATTATCATTTGGAATTCAATCTGGAGTTATGTCACTTCAAGATTTGAATAATAATCTTAATTACGTAATCTAATAGAGGTCTTACTAAGCGAGCCCTTGCATTATCTTGCATAAAAATGAATGTATCCCAATAAGTGGCACAAACTCCACATTGGGGAAATTTTGTAAAGAAAGGGATAGTAAATGGTTGGTCGTACTAGACACTATACACTTATCATCTGAACCACCAGCATGCTAGGAGAAAATTGAATATAACGTGGTAAGGAGAACTCTTACAAACCTGCACCGAACCAAAATACCTGGGTGTAAAATTGGATCAAACTCTTATATTTCAGGGTCATTTCAAGGACACCAAAGCAAGCATTTTCTTAAGAAATAATATAATTCTAAAATCAACCGGACCAAGATAGGGACCTCAGTCAAGGATACTCAGAATATCAGAATATTGTGTTTTACTGCAACTAGTATTCAGCTTTTATTTGGACTCACTCTGCTCACACTTATCACGTTGATCACGCTCGAATGATCACTATAAATTATAAATGATACCATCCGGAAAATGAGACAGTTTACAAGATATTTCCTATAATAGGAACTGCTTTTCCTAATATCAGAAGGAAATGAATTTCTTAGATTGAGAAAAAGAGACAAGATAGTGATCCACGTCATCCCATGCCATCCCATAAAAGGGAGAATTTAGCCAGCAAACAGATGTATGTATAGCCTCCACAACCCTATTAAATCCGAGAACCTAACACGAACATTAAAGATCAGGATATATAAACCGCCTTCAAAGTTAATCTGGGAGGAAGTCCCGACTGGGAGAAGACCCTTACAACGTCCACGAATTCGACGGAGAGATAACATATGGTCATATTTAAGAACAATGGACCAAATATCATGGACGATCCTTCGAAATGGGAGCGAGTTGCGCAGTCAGCCAAGTCCCTCTCCGGGTTGTAGTGCTACGAGAAGAAGTAGAAATCATTCCATGTTTGTCAGCAAAGATAAGGAATAAAATCTCGAGAAAATTTTATGAGTAGCACGATACCAATTAAAATAACTGCTGAACGCGCCGTTTATAACTTTGAAAGAAAACTTTGCCTGGTGATATCGTAGATTCATAAAAAGAGATGGCTGCAAACTTAAAAATTGAGGTTATACAGAAGAGGACAAAGTGCATAACGCCAAACACTTATTGATTTGCACGGACTTGAATCAGGGATGCACATAGTTTGACTTAATGGCAGGCAAGAACACGACCATTTAAGAACAAAACATTGGCAGTATATAAAAAAGCGATTTTTCAAAATACACGTAACAAACTGAAATCATATGAATGAAGTGGTTATAGTTCTTATTTATCCAATTTACATACAGTGTAATTGCAACTATTCACAACAGAGAAGAATACCTACTAGACATGCTCTACCTATAATTTGTTTTACATTGCTATGCTTTGCGCCCTCCAAATTGCTTTTGCAGGACCCTGGACTACCTGGCCTATACGTCCGTTAACGAAACCTCTGCCCCTACGAGTCCGACACCAAAGTGAAGGTGCCACGCTACGTATGCAAATAAACGTTTCGTGGGGCTCTACCTTCCCCGTAGTACCTGTGTTGCGGGTACCTCACCTACCCGTTATCCCGCCCCCGGGCGGATAGGTTTGGCAGACGGAGGAATTTCCACCTCGCACTCTTCGATCTCTCCTCTACCACACTTGGATCTCCCGGTGGGTACGTGCCGGGGCACCCACACCATGCCTGACACAAGGTCAGGGGAGGTGTGTACGGGCCCAGCTCGTTCAACCTCACCAGGCTCTTTTGGAATGAGAGTAGACTGGTCCCACGAGAGTCTCGTCTCGAATACTAGGAGTGTAGACCGGTGACCTTGTCACCGAAGCGACCGTGTGCGTTTCTACAAACCCGATACCTCAAGCGACGGCTCTCCACCTCCCGATTCCTACCCATTAGTCGCCTCTTACGACAGGCAGGGCTTTCTGACCCCGGCCGTATTCTTATCTCCGCGAGCCGGACACCGAATTTGTTTTACAGGAGATATTAGTATTGTCTCAAGTAATGTAGTATATTTCTTTATTGTAACATTCTAAAATAAAATTATTGCAAGAAGTAGTATGCGCCGATAGTAGGCTGTACATACATCACAACACAATCTGTCAAATATTATTAATTGATACAAGCTTAAGATTTTGAAATAATGTCTCAAGTATAAAACGAGAGGAGATGATATATTTATACAGAAGAGATGATTGAAATGTTAAAAAATCGGTGCAATTTTCGTTTTTGTAGATTTTGTATTGCATCTTCGACTTACTGTACTGTTATTTCATCGTATTCATCGTATTCCACTATATATAAAACTTGTGTCTAAGAAGCAGTCTATACCTGATATTCCACGCTATTCACATTTCCTTTTCCATGGTTTTAAAATTTTTTTCTAGAAAGATTTTAAACATGGTCGGTGATTTAGAGCAACCTTTGTAATAAGCCTTTTGTGGTCTTGAATTCATTTGAGTGTTTATTACCGGTTTTAGTTTTTACCAAATTTTTGTAGTAGAGATTTTTTACAGTTTCTATCAATCTCTGGGGTATTTCAATTTTAATCATTGTTGTAATTAATTTCAATTGTGTAGTAGGCCTTCCTTAAGTCTAGAAATACTATATACAATGCTCTATTTTTCATCGTTTTTTTCTCAATCCATTGTTGTAGATTGTAGATGTGATCTATGCAAAATCTTCCGGCTGTAAATCCTGCTTGATTCTCTCTAGTTTCACCTGAGATACATTTTTCTAGTGTTTTAAATTATTTTCCCATGTAGCCTCGCAAATCTGTAAACTTTGAAATTTAAAATAATGAAACTTTGAAAAAGCTACATCAAAAGATAAGACGACAACGTCCAGGGAACCTCTGACGTGGTGTCATTCTTCTGCATGACAATGCTCGATCTCATGTTGCCAAAGTAGTGAAAGAAAATCTACAACAAAAAATGGAAGATATTTGAGCATCCAACCTATAGTTCCGATTTATCACCTTGTAGTTTTCACATGTTTCACAAGAAGTTCAAAAGTCGTAAAATAATTCTTCGAGCAATAACCATAATAAATAATGAAGCAGGGAATATATCGATTAGTACAATAATGGAATATGTGCCTTAATTGCAGTAATAATTATTGATAAATATATTTGTTGATAATTTTTTTTTGGACTAAAAATGGATTTCAATTGAACGAGCTTCGTATCTTTAAAGTTTTCCCATCAAACGTCAAAGTTTTCTATTTATATTTTGCTATCTCTAGCTATTAAACATGTTTTCGATTCTATTACTCAGTATAGTTTCTTCTTTCAAATAGGTTATGCATCTCTATATTTTTATATGGTTGTGCTCAGTCTTCATTTGTAGGGTATAGTGTTTTTTGTTGTGTGAATGTTTGGATTTTGAGTTTTGATACGAAAAAGTGATCGGACCCTATTAATTTCTAATTATCAATAAATACCATAAGAATTACCTGTAAAATACAGAAGCTTGGTACAATTTTATATTTTATATAAAAAATTGTATAAAAGTTTGATGTAGATATTACTAATACATAGTGAAATATACCGGAAATGTTTAGGTTGTTAGGTACCGGTCGTTTATGTTAGACGTTTTGTATGTATGGTTTTTTTTATATATTAACCTATTAAATTCATTGGTTTTGATAATTTTCTATATTTTGGCCGAATACTGACCTGTAGATATGTAAATATACTATAAGAGGATATTGAACAATTTAAGTAAATATTTAGCTTTTATTTCGTTCAGACTAGATAACACCTACAGATAATCAATAAGCAGTCATGGTTTTCGTTCAGACCAGATAACAATGATAAAAATTAAAACCCTTCTTCTATTTTTGTTATTTTTCGGCTGTGTAATGGGGCAATGGATGACCTATGAAGATTTTTTTGAAGAAATTAGAAAAACACACGATGTAATCGAAGGAAATATTATAAGGCCACACCAGAACTGTGACAAATATTCTGTACAGATCGCTCCAGGTCTATGCGCGCACAGGTTTTGAGTTGTGTAGATAGAAGTTGTGAGGAATCTGAAATTATTGTTACTGTGAGTTACTACATTTTCAGTTCGGTATTTATACGTATTTTTTCTCTTTTTACATAAGCTTTTGCATATTAAAGTTTGTAGTTTTTAATTTTTTTATGAGCAGTTGTTTCAAAATATTGAAGTAACTGATTTTATAGACCATATTAGTTATTTGTCTATTATATCATCTAGTAGAGTCGGCTTTGATGTCATAATTTCTCATATTCTGAGATTTGTAATTTTTCCATTCTATACCGTACTATCTATTGCTTTTCATCGACTGTACATTTTAGCAACTTCTAGTATTTTTGTTGTAATGGCCATGTATAGATATACGTGATAATAGTTGTTCTAACTATGATCCTATAGATTCTTGTCTTCTTATCTCGACTGATATTTCTATTCCATGTTACTCATTTAAATAATTATATCGCTTTTCTTCCTTATTTAGTTTAGTCTTTAGTTGCTTTGCTCAGTATTTCGTTAAGTAAGAGTTTGATGTTGCAGTAATTGGAAACTCACTAACCCTTACCTTGCATTCCTTACATTGACTTATATCTTCTTTTCTTGTCATGAAATAATCTATTTGAGAATCATTTTGCCAACTTTTGTACGTGATATCTAATATTGTTGCTAATTCCAACTCAAAATATTATCTTTAGAATTATTTCTAGTTTCAAAGACTTAGCCTAGTCCTTTATGTATTGCTTCGTTTCATATCCTATCTTGGATTTATGTAGATGTGCATAAAAATCACAACTTATAAATCTCTCCATTAATGATATATTTCTAAGTATATCTCCTTATTGGTCATAAAAAACTTTTGTTTCATTCTCAGTCAGACTGACTTAAGAAGCAAACACACACATCATTAAATACTTCTTTATCAACTACAAATTTCACCAACATTATTCTATGACTCGTTCGTGCAACTTCTACTAGTATGTTCTCTTCCGTTTCTCTATCAGTAATTATACGTTCATTCCTAGTGTCACTTTTTTCTCCATTCTACAATTTGTATCCTTCATCTAATTCTTTCTCCCTTTTGAAACTTTGTCTCTTGACTACAAGTACTGTGGTACTCTATGTTTTAAGCGTATCGAGCAACTTCTTACTCTTACCTGATCGACTTATAAGATTCCAAGACCCTATTCTAATTGATTCCTATAAGACCCTTAGAGGATCCCTATTGGCCTGTAGAAAAAATGTAAGTGAGTGTGGGGTAATTCTGGGACAAATAATATATTTGCTAAGAACAATGTAGCTTTGTCAATTAATATCTTCTGGCAATAAAGTATATTTTGAATAATTGATTGACGCAACTATTTTAATACCACGTAAATATTATTTAAACACTTCTTTATTAACTACAAATTTCACCAACATTATTCTATGACCCGTTTGTGCAACTTCTACTAGTATGTTCTCTTCCATTTCTCTATCAGCAATTATACCTTCATTCCTTGTGTCACTTTTTACTCCATTCTACAATTTGTATCCTTCATCCAATTCTTTCGCCCTTTCGCCACTTTGTCTCTTGACTGCAAGTACTGTTGTACTCTATCTTTTAAGCGTATCGACCAACTTCGTACTCTTACCTGTACGACTTCCAAGATTCCAAGACCCTATTCTGATTATTACTGTGTCCTATAAGACCCTTAGAGAATCTCCATTGACCTGTAGAAAAAAAAATGTAGGCGAGTGCGGGATATTTCTGGGATAAATAATATATTTCGTAATAACAATGTAGCTTTATCAATCTTCTGACAATAAAGTATATTTCAATTTCAATACCACGTAAATATTATGAATTTTTCTTTTATACATATATTTTTTTTATTTTTAAATGCATTTTTACAATCTACTCATACAGTACATTGAGTAATTAATAATTGTGATGACAATATTGATTTGATTAGACTACCGTCCAGCGACGATTCTTCATTTTTACCTATGTAAGAATGTATTTTTACCAATACCTCTTCAGTCTTTGTTCTTCTATTGGTGACTGATATAATTCACTGATAATTTGGCTATGGTGAGTTGAATTACGAATTTTGGCCTTGTTGACGTGGACTGATATGACATCTTTTACGGTTGGTGCTCTTATGTCATTGTGAATGATTGCATTGCTCACATACCAAGGGGCGTTAGCTATCATACACAATGTTTTTGATTGGAATGACTGCAAAATTT
Organism: Diabrotica undecimpunctata; assembly: GCF_040954645.1. Classification (NCBI taxonomy): domain Eukaryota; kingdom Metazoa; phylum Arthropoda; class Insecta; order Coleoptera; family Chrysomelidae; genus Diabrotica; species Diabrotica undecimpunctata. The sequence continues at coordinate 122,043,359 of NC_092803.1, read as the reverse complement.
TGTATTTGAAGGTTTGCTACAGCCTCAGAGTTCTACGCCGTAAGTCCATATTGGTTTTAGTATGACTTTGTAACGCAGTATTTTGTTATTCAATGACAGTTGTGACTTTTTGCCAAGTAACCAATTCATTTGTTTCAGTTTTATATTGAGCTAAGTTTTTTAGCATTAATGTGTTGCTTCCAGGTGAGCTTTGGGTCTAAACGCAACACAAGATTTTTCACTATGTCTCTAGCAGGAATAGGGGAATTGTTTAGAGTAACTTGTGGACAGGTGCGTTTTCTTGTTGTAAATTTCATTTTATCAACTAATTCTCTAATCTACCCATGCAAGTAATTTTGCTATGATGCTAAAGATGATAAAGATGCTATGTCTGAATCCTTGTTTAAAACTAAAACGGCTGTATCATTGGTAAAAGTCGCCACTGTTACGTCATTTATCATAAGTATGTCAGCAGTAAAGATTAGGTACAGAAAGAGAGTAAGGACACTTCCCTAAGGACCTTTGAATTTGATTGAGTGAAATCATTATTAATTTTTGCTCGGAACCAACGTTTGTTAATATAGGACTTCAGGATAAGATACATATCGCTAGGCAGTAAAAATTTTGATTTATATAGCAAACCGTTGTGCCAAACTTTATCAAGAGCCTGCTGTATATCGAGAAATACTGAGTCTTTAAAAGTCTGAAACACATAATTTTTTCGTCCAAACTTTTCTTGATTTTATTGACTATTCTATCACACTGTTGAGTTGTTGAACATTTTTGACGGAAACCAAACTGATGTTCAGGTATTATGTTTTTGAGTGACATAGTTTTACTTATTTTATTTAGCAGTATTTTATTTACCTGACTTACCAGTCATTATAATATGAGCATATTTCCACTGGATTGGAAAATGGCTCAACTGCAGCATTCTATTGTAGATAATAGTAAGCATGAAAACTGCTTTCCTGTGTAGATGTTTTAAGATTCTCTAATCGATTAAATCGTATAATAGGGCTTTGTGAGAGTTAGTACTCATTATTATTCTGTGAATATTGAATAGTGAAAAAGCTTTTATTGGAGGGGATAGTTGGCAGTGTGTATCTAGATATTCGCTAATTACATCATCATTTATGTTTTGACCTAAGTTTGGAGTAAATATATTTTCTAAATATTCTGCTAATACATTAGCTTTTTAATTGTCAGTCTGTGCCCAACTTCTATCAGTTTTTTTTATTGAAGACAATTGTAGTGTCGGTTTCTTGAATATTTTAGTTGCTCTTAATATAGAGTGGTCATCTGAAGAGAGATTGTTAAAATAGAAATTGAAGCTGGTGTGTTTTATCGAGTGGATTTCTCGACCTTTGTTATCTTCAGGATTACCGTTTTTATTTATAGGAGTAGATTCCCAAGCAGCGTTTTGTATTACAGCCCTTAGCTTTTGTACTTCTAATTCCAGCTCATCAGATTATTTTAATCGGTGATCCAACGTTATATTCTGGTTAATAGTGTTTTCAAATTTTTTGCAGTTGGTTTTTTTATTAGATAGTCTTAACAGCTGTTGATTGTATATTATGGTTGTGCTTAATGTTATTATTATGGCGTTATGGTCCGAACTTAGGGGCTCTATTTTTGAATGCGTATTAGGTAAACCTTTAAATATTGCAAAATCTAGAAGATCCGAAATTTTGTTGTTATCTGCTGGCCAGTATGTTTTTTGTCCTTTTTGGTTGTATTTTTGGCATTCCAATTGCCTGCTACCAGGAAGTGCGAGCCAAGGGTTTGGAAGAAGCTGCCGTATTCTTCAACTAGGATATTATGTCTAGGAGGTGAATAAATAGTTGCGACAATCAATGGCCACGAGAACGGTTCTATTCTGATTAAAGTGTGTGAAATAACTTTGTAAAATGTTATGTTTGCCAATCCTGCACGGGCTATTCCGTCGGGATGGTGGGTAAAATATGTTGTGTAAAATGGAATTTTGACAATTGTTCTATCAGTTGAGTGACTCTCTGAAACTAATAATATATCTATTTTGTTAACTTTTAAAAATAACGTAATTTCTTGGACTGAACTTCTTGGATGATTTGTTAGGTCTTTGGCGTTCCAGGCCTCTATTCTTATTTGATTAGCCATTAATTTGCTATTTTGCTTATGGCTGTTGTTAGCATGTTGAGGATTATGCTGTTCTGATTAAGCAACTGATTAAATTACATTTTAAATTTATTTAGGAAGTCTGAAATTAGTGTAGTTATATCTTTATTACTACTGTTGTACTTTTTATGTATTTTATTTACATTATTTCTGTTTCTGTGTTTTACTAGGTCTCTATATACAGTGCAACCTATATAATTGGCTGGATGGCTGCCATTACATAAAGCGCAAGTTTTAGGATTAACTTTATGTTTAGTAGATGTTTTTGTATCATGAGGACCACCGCATTTTAAGCGATTATATGCTTTTAAGGAATATAATTTGAAGTGCCTATATACTTGGCATCTGGTGCACTGGATTATACTGTTCTTTTGTCTTGGAGCCTCTACGTTAATTTTTGAGTTTAATAGAAATTAGGTTGAATTGATTATCAGAAGTGTTAGGGAAGTGTTGTAATTGGTTTTGGTGGTAGTGTGAGATATCTACCGATATTTAGTTTGGCTGTTGTAGAAGTATGTATGATGTTTGCATCCCTGATATTGGATATGGTTGTTGGTCGACTGGATCAGTCTGCTGGTTGAGATTTAATCCGGGTTCATTCCCGGTTGAGAACATTTTTGGTATAAGGAATTAAATTTAATGATGATTAAACTTTTATCCTTTTCTGTAGTTGGTTCTCTCCCATGAGGACGTTGATAACGACTGTCAACTGTTTTATTTATTTTGTTTTTAATCAGTTATGAATTTATTTTTATGCAGTGATTTGATGAAATTCTGTTAAATTAAGATTTGCAAACACGTACCCAGAGGGTAGATATTCCACTTATACTTCTGGTCCACTTTTACAAATTATTAAACTGTTGATTTGTGAGTTCTTGGTGATTATTAAAAATAATGTATTTTGAGAACAAAAAACTTACTTTAACCTTCAATTGTGGCTTATTCCCAATAAAATAGTAATTACTTAAATATGCCACAAGAAAATAGCTTCAGAACAATATTGAGAAACTATATATTGATACAAAATCAAAATACATGTATACTTCAGGTAGTTTATTTTTTTCCAATCATTTTTTTTAATGTAGTAGTATGTAATTACTTAATAAGTAATAAAATAGGTTCAATCAGCAACAAAATACAAAATATACTTACTTTAACAGAAGTAGTTAATAAAAAACCATGTTTATTTTGTTGGCAACTAAATATTGGGACGTAGAACGAATTTATCTTTAAAAAGGAGTAGTATTGACTTTAGGCTTTATTACATTGAAATTACAGCAAAATTACAAAAAAAAATTACATAAGATAAAATAGTTTTCATCTATCCACCCTTCCATGTATACAAAAAAGGTACCCAGCCACCGAACTATGTACGATTGAAGTAGGATCGGAATGATGTATGATAGGAGTGTCCCGGGCTTAAGGATCTGCACTGTCCATGGGTAAATTCGATCCAAGTCTGCTCTGTTTTGGCTTTAAGTTTGTTTAATTATTAGTTAGTATCTGTTTCATTTTATACCATACTGTTTCAATAACGTTTAGGTCAGGACTAGTAAAAGGTCAAGAAAGGACGTTTATACTGAGGTTTCTAAACCAGTTTTTTGATTCTGGCCGTATGATCGCCCTCGACCTGCTAAAAAATATAATTGTCGCCAGCATTTAATTTCACAGTGATTGGTAGGAAATTCAAAACATCCTAACTAACCCTGAAAGTACCATAATACCCCAAATCATCACTCCTTTGGAAAATTTTACGGTCCGTTTTAAACAGTCCTCGTAAAAAGCCTCCTGTTTAGTGCGATTAACTCGTTTGCCGTAATCAGTAACATATAGGTCGAATTTTGATTTCTCACTAAAAATTATTCGGGACCAGTATTCTAATAATCAAAAAAGTTTAGATTTCCCCCACTTGAGCCTGGCTTGCTTTTATTTGCCGCGGATTTTGCATATAAGAAAATTTAATTTTTTAAACTATGAATACACTCTTACATTGTTACCTGTAATGCAACATTGTTAAAATGTTGACCTTTTGTGCAAACAAATTTTGTCGTATTCTTATCAGAAACTACTTTGAAGACACGGGCTTTTACATTTTTTTATCTAAGATACTTCCTGTTTCCCTATAATGCTTTATTATATTTTACACTGTAGTCTTAGGAATATTAAGTTCATCCGTCACTTCACGGACTGTTTTATTAATAATTTTAATCACAAACTCACGAATTTTTAAGTTTGTAGAGATACCACGCACCATTTTATTGAAATAATACAGCGATTCTTTTAATTTGACAAGAACTTAAGTGTAGAACATAGTGACATTTGTTGGAGTGTCCAGCTTTATTGTTTTTGAAGCCTATTTGCCTGATATTGCTTGTTTTTAGCAGTTACTTAATACTGGTCCACTATTTTTTCCTCCTATGTGCCATTTCTGTAGAGGTTGGCAACCATTACGGCAAATGTTCTGGGCTGCGTGTATTAAATTGGTTCCGTTGGTGTTCTTTCAATCTTATATTTCTCAGTCATGTTTTCTTATTTCGACCCGTACTTTTTCTTCTATCTATCTTTCCCTTCAGGATTAGTTGTAACAGTTCCTAGTTAGTGTGGCATGATATGACCGAGGTGAGCCGTTTTTCTTCTCCTAATAGTTCGGAATAGTTGTGGCTGGGTATTTATTTTCCTTAAAACTTCTGCTTTGGTCGTTCTACTGGTCCAGCTGATTCTTAGCATACGTCTCACGATTACTGTTTTTGTCACTGATTTTTATATATTTTGATGATCCTTATGACATTAATAGGTTATGTGGGTTGTAATAAAAATATTAATTATCTTTTGTCATTATTTATCATTTAAAATATTGCTTGTTCATAATTATTAAAAAATATTAATAAATTAAGAGTGAAACACCTGAGTACCAATATATTATAGTTACTGCCTTTTTTAGTTAAATATTGTATCTATTGGATACTAAACTTCAATTGATTTTAATGAGAATATCATTTTACATTTGTTTTAACGTTAAGGTTAACAGAAATTTCTAAATTTGTAAATTTTTTTGAAAACGATTTCGGCTTTATAAATCGATACGTCAAAACAAATGTAAAATATATTTCTCATTACAATAAAATTTGTCTTAATCCCATATAAATACAATATTTAACTTAAGGCGGGTTGACACGATCCAAGTGTACTTGGGTAAAGACTGCTTGGACGTTGCGCGCGCAACACTTGGAAGCTACTTTGATCGTGTCACCTGTTCATCCAAGTACACTTGTATTAAGTAGGACGCTGGTTTCCTTGGATTCAAGTAGTGTGGTAATGTAAAATTAAATTGCCGTCGGTGTCGTCGAAAAATCGAAAACGAGAAGTAAACACAAAAAGAAAATGGTCTGAAAGGGAACGTGTTAGATTCATGGAGTTATACGAAGCTAAGGAAGCATTATGTAATGTACGGATAAAGGAATATAAAAATACGGATGCAAGAAGTGCGGCATTTTTTCCTTTTTATTCCTTTTTTCTGGATTTTAAGCTCATGTATCAACATATCAGCAACCACTAGAACACCTTCCACAATCTTTACAATGGTTATTTGACATCCAAGTCATTTAACTGTGGCAACTAACTTGAAACAAGTACACTTGTACAAGTCCACTTGGTCCAAGTTGGAATCCAAGCATTCTTGGATCGTGTCAACACGCCTTTAAACATGCCGCAAGACAATAGTTTTAGAAACTTTTTTGCTTTTTTTAGATTGAAAAATAGCAACTTTAAACAAAATTGTGATGACTTGTAAACACATTAATTACTATTTTGTAATCAAATTTTAGTGAGAGTAAAAAGTAGAGTAGAGTAAAGTAGAGTGCTTTAAAGAGACATGAGTAATGTATTTTTTGTTGATGGCAAATTTTAAATTTTTGTATAAATTTATATAACGAATTTATATAATAAAAATTTATAAACTAAGGGAAGAAACAACGAAAAAAAGATACTCAGAAGGCCTAGAGAAAGAGATGGACAATGAACATGAAATAACAGAAACAATAGAAGAAGAATGGGGAAAATTTAAAAATGCAATGATAAAAACAGCTAAATCAATATGTGGAACTACAAGAAATAACAACAGAGGGAAACGAACATCTTGGTGGAACGATGAAGTGAAAAGAGAAATAAAAGAAAAGAAGAAATTATGGAAAGAATACATACAAGACAAAACACAAAAAAAATATGAAAATTATAAGAGACAAAGAACAAAAGTTAAAGAGATAGTTAAGAAAGAGAAAAAGAAAAGTTGGGAAAAATTCGGGGAAAAAATGAAAGAAAACTACACAGAAAACGTAAAATTATTTTACAGAACACTGAAAAACCTAAGAAGCAACAAAGAAACGAAACTAAAACAAATAATGAACAAGGATGGAACAATAATAAACGACGATAAGACAATAATGGAAAGATGGAGGGAACATTTCCAGCTGATACTGAATGGAAATCAAACGAATACAATGGAGAAGGAAAGCCACAACAAGAGAGTATCCATGAGAAACACGGAAAATCCAGAAACTATAGAAAAAGAAGAACTGGAAGAAGCAATAAGAAAGATAAAGATTGGAAAAGCACCAGGAAGCGATGAAGTAGCACCAGAAATGATGAAATATATAGGAGTAAAAGCAAAAGAAAAATTGTTATACATATATAACCTAATATGGAAGAGAAAAGTAATATCCAGAGAATGAACAAATTCAGTAATTATACCTATATACAAGAAAGGAAACACAAGAGACTGTAAGAACTATAGAGGTATATCACTACTATGTGTAGCAGCAAAAGTATACGAAACCATAATAGAAAGGAAAATTAGAAAAGAAATAGAACATAAATTAGAGGACGTACAAAGTGGATTCAGGAAAGGACACAACACACAAGACCATATATTCACCATGCAACAAGTAATAGAAAAAGCCTTAAAGAAAAATAGAGAAATATATCTGAGCTTTATAGACATGGAAAACGCATTCGACTCAGTCAAGAGAAAAGATATATGGGAAAGCCTAAAGAAGAAACAAGTAAGTGAAGAACTGATAGAAGCAACAAAGAGTATATACATGAAAACAACAAATACAGTAAGAATGTTAAATATACAGTCAGAACCATTTGAAACAACTCAAGGAGTTAGACAAGGGGTAAGTCTTAGCCCAGTGCTATTCATAAATGTAATAGATGAGATAGTGAAAGAATGTAAGAAAACATTCAAGAAATACTGCATCGGTTTGAACAGACTGCAAATGATAAATGCTGAGATATGTATATTTGCAGACGACATAGTATTAATTGCGGAAACTGCAGAAAAACTGAAATACAACTTAGAGAAATGGAACCTAAAAGCAAGCAAATACAACTTAAACGTAAACAACGAGAAGATTCAGATAATGAAAATATCAAGGAAACAAGGGACGGAAGATCAAATAGAAGTGATAATAGACCAACAAAAAATAAGACAGACAAATTCATACAAATACTTAGGAACAGTAATCAACAACAAAGGAGACATCGAGGACGATCTTAACAACAGAGTGGAAAACACAAGAAAACTATTCCAAGCACTAAATAGAGGATTCCTTAATAACAAAGAAATATCAACAAAGACCAAGATGACAACATACAAAACAATATATAGACCTACAGTGACATATGGAGCAGAAAATTGGATATTAAACAAAAGACATCAGAGCAGAATTCAGGCAGCAGAGATGAAATACCTCAGAAGAACGATCGGAGTAAAAAGAACTGATAGAATCAGAAATTAAGAAATAAGAGAAAGACTCAAAATCAAACCGATACTCGACTCAATCAAGGAGAAAAAATTGGCATGGTTCGGACATCTAACCCGGATGGACAATAATAGACAAGTAAAAAGAGTGTGGGACGCCAAACCAATAGGGAAGAACAGAAGAGGAAGACCCATTAAAGAATGGAACAGTGACATCTCGCAGATACTGCAGAGTAAGGGTGAGACTTGGCAGGAAGCAACACAGATGGCATCCAATAGGAAGAAATGGAGAAAGTTCGTTAAGAGCTAGGACATCTCAGAAGACTGTCAAATATTGTAATTTAATGAATTGTATTATAAACGGCCCAACACCGAAAGGTACAAATGGGTCTACTGATTAAGTAAGTAAGTATATAACGATATAAATAAATGAAAAAATTTACCTCAGCAGGATGTTCTGCCCAAAATTTGTAGAAAAAAAGTAAAAACTAAAAAATAAAAAAAAAACAAATAAAATGAAAATACAAACTTTAATATTAGCTAATTTTAGCTATTTTTAAAAAAATTTACAAAAATTGGTATCATTTCATTGTTTAAACAATGACGCTGTTATTTTAAACATGTTGTATGTTCTCCCATCCTCTTCCGGTCTGAATAATTCATGGTTAAAGTTCATTTTTATTCTATCCATTTCCGGTGTATCAGCAGTATTATTTAATTTTAAAACTAAATTTTACATAGTAAAAATGTAACGCATATTATTTTTTTTTTTTTTTTTTTTTTTTTTTTTTTTTTTTTTTATTTAAACAAATATACCCGCATCAACCACTAAGGGTTATTAGCGGGGGGACATACACAAACAGTAAGATACATATTGTTGCATAAAAAAAAATATTTTTTACAATCTGGTATATAGTTTAGTCATTTTAAGATAACTTAATAAAGACTGTAAATTTGACGTTAGTATACTTTTTAAATTATCACTAAGGGCACACGCGATTCTTTCGTTCTGGTACACTGGACACTCAACAATTATATGTTTCACTGACAACTGAGTATTGCACTTGGTACACAACGGAGCAGCCTCCTGGTTGAAGATATGTTTGTGTGTAAGGAAAGTATGTCCTATTCGGAGTCGGTTAATGATGACTTGGTCTTTTCTATTATTTGGTAAGATGAGTTTGGTTCCTACTTGACTTAGACATTCTTTGAGTTTATTAGCAGTGTGATCCCAAGTAGTTTGCCACGCTCTGTATACGTGGGCTTTGATATTTACTTTGTGATCAGTCCAAGGCATTTGATTTATGATAGCAATACTTTGGTCGGTGGTTGCATTGCTTGCCAGAGAGTCCACTTCCTCATTACCACTTATTCCCATATGGGAAGGTACCCAGATAAAGGAAATATCTTTTTGTTGAGTCTGTAGATAAGATAACTCTTCTTTGATCTTGAGAAGTATGGCGTGAGTTGTATATAGCTGTTTTATTCCAAGTAATGCGCTCATTGAATCGGTGATGATAACAAATTTGCTTTCATTGATAGAACAACATTTTTTCACGGCCTGATGAATTGCCGTAAGTTCTCCGGTATATATACAACAATTTGTTGGGATTCGTATGGTAGACTTGACGTTTTCGTAGATGTAGGCTGCAGCATGTCCTTCATGACATTTGGAAGCATCAGTGAAGATTTGATGGGTTGTTGGGTATTTGGATATTACATTTTTATAAGCTTGCTGTATAAGGAAAGGATGTGTGGAATGTTTCGGGAGTTCTTTTAAAGACGTGTCTATTTTTGGATGTTTAATCATCCAAGGAGGAACATTTACATGAATAGGCATAGTAAGACTGAACTGTTCTAAATTAAGACCAATACGTTTTATTCGTTCGGGAAATGGTAGTTTTTTTATTGCAATGTTTCTGTAAAGATCGGACGTTATATTTGTTCTGCAAAGTATTGTTGAGTAGGTTACGTTGCTGTTGTTTGCTGAAATTCTGGCAACGTAATTTAGTGATAGGAGTTGCCTTCGTTGGCTTAAGGACAGTTCATTAGCCAAAACTTGTAAGCTACTTACTGGACTAGTTCTTGTGGCACCTAAAACTAATCTCAAGCACATATTTTGAATGTAGTCAAGTTTTTTTAAAGATGTTTTGTTAGCAGTATCGTAGCATAAACAGCCGTAGTCTAGTTTACTTCGTATTAGTGATCTATATAGAGTAAGTAAGGTTGTTGTATCTGCCCCCCAAGAGGTATTTGACAGCATCTTTAGTAGATTAATTCTGGATTGGCAAGAACGTTGCAGATTGGTGATGTGGGTTTCCCAGTTTAAGTTACGTTCAAAAGAAAGTCCTAAGAAATTTATTTCTTCTGCTTGTTTCAAAACAACTCTATTTAGTGTTAATTGAACATTAGGATAATTTTTTCTTTTGCTAAAAATTAAATAACGTGTCTTTTCACTAGAGAATATAAAACCCGTGTTTTGCGACCAGCTTTCAATTGTGTGTAAGGTAGTTTGCAGTATATGTGTTCCCAGAGTTACATTGTTTGTTCTTAGATAAATGACTAAGTCATCTGCATATATGCTAGTAAATACAGGTAGTTTTATTTGATGTATAATACTATTTATTGCAACTAGAAAAAGAGTAGGACTTAGAGTAGATCCTTGTGGAGTGCCGTTTTGAAGTACTCGTCTGGAGGATGTAAATCCATTGGTTCTGACTCGAAAAGTTCGTGTTTCTAGAAAATTCTTAATAAAGGACAACATGTGACCTTGAACATCCCATTCTTGAAGTGTTTTTAGTATAAGATGTCTCCATGTTGTGTCAAACGCTTTTCTTATGTCAAAAAACACGGCAATAAGTTTTTGGTTGTGCAAAAAGGATTCATGTATACTTGATTCAAGTGTTATTAGATTGTCTGTTGTGGATCTACCCGTACGAAATCCACTTTGTCTGATACTTATTAGGTTATTGTTTTCGAGGTACCATTTAAGACGATAATTAAGGATTTTTTCTAAAAGTTTGCAGGTACAACACGTAAGTGATATTGGACGATAGGAATTTGGATCGTCTTTTGGTTTATTATATTTAAGGATTGGAATTATAGTTGCTTGCGACCATAGATCAGGAAAGTCATGATGAATAAAAATATTATTAAAAATATCAACTAATATTAGCTTTGCATTCAGAGGAAGATTTCGCAAGAAAAGAGGGTGGATATCATCAGGTCCTGGACTCGAATTTTTAGCACTTAAACAAAATTCTAATTCTTGAAGACTTACTGGTTTGTTTATTGGATTGCCACTCTCTGTGATTTGTATATTTGAAGACTCCGTTAGTTTTTTGTGCTCTAGAAAGGATAGGCTGTAATTAGAATCACTAGAATTACGTTCGTATATATCTGCTAGTATTTCTGGAATATCTTCTTTGTTTGAATGCATTTGGTTATTATATGATAGAGTATCTATACCTCGAAAGTATTTTGTACCTTTTATTCTACGGACTTTGTTCCATATGTTGCCTAAGGGAGTGGAAGGATTTATTGAAGAAACGTACTTTTTCCAACTTTCTCGTTTTGCTTTTTTGATTAATTGTCTGCTTTGAGCTCTGAGATTTTTAAACCTTAAAAGGTTTTCGATAGTTTTATGTTTCTTGTAAACGTTAAAAGCGTGTTTAGACAAAGTGAGTGCTTGTGCAATTTCGTTATTCCACCAAGGAACTGGCTGCCTTTGACTCGATTTTGTTTTTCCCACTGCGATTGTTGCTGCAGAAATAATAATGTTATTAAATATTTCCAGGTTTTGGTTTGCGTTATTGGTTAAATTATATTTGTTTGTTTGTTCTTCTATCAGTGTTCGATATAAATTCCAGTCAGCTGACTTTATTTTCCATGTCTGGTGAATTGGAAAAGTTGATTTATCATTAGTGTTTATGGTTATCGTGATAGGGAAGTGATCACTATCATATAAATACCCCAATGTGTCCCAATATAATAAAGGAGCTAGCGACGGACTGCATAAAGAGAGATCTATGGCAGAAAATGTACCATTGTATGAATTGAACCTAGTAGATTTGCCAGTGTTTAGTAAGACTAAATTTAAATTATCAATGAGATTATTTAGGAGATTGCCACATTTGTCGGTTTTGTTACTTCCCCAAGTACTGTTGTGACAGTTAAAATCGCCTAATATTATTTTTGGGTGTGGAATTTGGTTTAAAACATTGCTTAGTTCAGTTATGTCTAAATCAGTAGGATGAGGTAAGTATACATTGCAAATATTGATTTTCATTTTGTGGGTGACTGACACTGCAACTATTTCGAGATTTGTTTGTAGTTGTATTTCAGTTGACTCTATGTCATCCCTTACAAAAATTGCTGTTCCGCCGCTTGAGTGATCTGCAACTCGGTTTCTTAGAAAAGGAACATAATTTTTTAATGTCACACTTTGGTGCTTGAAATGGGTCTCTTCTAGGCATATGACTAAAGGAAGATATTCGTGTATCAGAAGCTTAATGGATTCTATATGTGTAAAATAACCGTTGGGGTTCCACTGCAATATGAATGTGCTGGCCATTAACTCTTTATGTGTTAACTATTTATTGTTGAGAACTTGATTCTTGGTCAGTTTCGTCAGTGGAAGAAGGACTGTTGAAAAGCAGTTTCTTCTTCAATCTGGTGATATTGTTTTTTAAAGTTTTATTTTGTATTTGGGAATATATAAAGTTTAAAATTTCTTTTATTTCTTGGCTTTCATTTGAATAATTTTTAACAATGACTTCAGGATGTTTTGAGTGAAGGGAATTTGCCAGAAAATCACATATTTCAAAGTAAGTGTAAAGGAAGGGTTTCTATTTTCAATTTTTTCTTTAATTTTATTTAGAATAATTGATATATCTTCTTGGGTTTTAGGCTTTTTCTTAGGTTTTTGAGTATCGGGAGGAGGTAGGTCATTTTCAAGAATTTCAGGAGAGGATATTTGTCTTTTAGTTGCAGGAGTAATTTTAGTGCTTTTTCTATCGCTTTCAATTACTAAGGAATTATCTTGGAATATTTTTGGTTGATTCAAGATTTGTAATTCATTGTTTGTTTGTGAGGAAGTGGTTTGGTCTTTTGTAGCTGATGCGTGATTTTGTATGGTATTGGGTTCTGGTTCCATTAATGTTTCGGTATCTTCTTGGTATTGGTTTCGTGGTTGATCTTGTAGCTGATTATATTTTTCATTGGTAGAGTTATGTATATTCACGTGGTGGTCAGTTTCCATTTGATTAATTGAGTTGCTTGATGATGATAAAGAAGGACAGTCAGAGTCTTGATGTCCGACAATCTTGCATCTGGAGCAGTTTAAACCATCTATGGAAATGTATAGTCGATATGATGTATTGTCGAATGAGATTAGAAATGAGTCAGGAATTGATGCATTTTCTAAAGGACTTATGAACATTTGCCTCCTAAAGCTGAGTACGTGGCTGTATTCTGAGTCTTGCATGCCTACTCGTAGAAACGTCATGTTGGAGGCGGATTTTATACCCATAGTTTTTAAGTGCTCTTCAATTAAGCTATTAGGTATAGTAGGACATACATTAGATATGATGAGTCTCTGGGCGGGGGTTATAAGTCTTCTTACTTCAATCTGGTTACCATCAATATTTATATATTTGTGGGAGCTAAGAAATTGATCAACTACATATTTAGAGGAGAGGTAGATGCAGATGCGGTTGTTTGATATTTTGGATGCCCAAACAACATTTTTGGGCTGTACTATTGATCCAACAGCTTTTATATATTCGAAAACTTTTATTCCTTGTATGGTTGAAAGTATAATACCTTGGTCTTTTGAAGGATATTTGAAACTATTTAATGCATTGGAGTAAGATATATGTGACGTAGTGGGTATATTTCGTGAGGTAGTAGCTGATTCCGGTTCATCCATCTTCCCGCTGAGAATTTACGTACATTGGCACAGAGGATCTAAAGCCGGACTTGGCCACTTAATAAAATTAAACAGCAGCCTAGCCTAATTACTTGTTAGTAGCAAGAACCAGCAAAAAGTTGTTGTCAATAATCGATAAGTTGAATTGAAATCGATAAAATATTTTGCCTTTTAAACTTCTGATTTTAAGGTTATTAATAATGCAGTTTTGTACTCACAGAATTCTACGATTTTCAGTACACTGTCACATTTAACTTTGAACAGGATTTTGATTTTAATATTATTCACTAATTACACGTTCAGAACTAAAGAAATAATAGTTTAAATATTTAAATTTTTAAGAGAAACTTTGAAATGCGTCTAAACACTTTGACAGTTTTTTAACGCATATTATTGAAAGTGATGTTCTCTATGGTTTAAGTTGCTTTGTTTAGAAAATAGTAATGCAAAAAGTGTTGTATAGTGTTGCTAGAGGAAGGACTTTATATACATAGACACAAATATACAAAGAGTAAATTACTTGCACAACTTTTTACTCTAGTCGCAAGAGACAAAAAATCATACGAACAAGCTGAATTTTGCTGAGAATGTCAATTTTGGGACTTCAAACGATGCAAAAAAGTTTGACATAAAAAAATGTTTCCAACAAGAAATCAACATAAACAAAATAAACAAAAATGTTTATTAGTACGTTTCCTGTAGAATGATCCATTCTACAATGCTTAAAGCAACCGGCGATTAGTAGGTTAGTAGGTTACGAAATAAATTTTTAAATAAAATTTGCATCAAATCGAAGGTAAACATTCGATATCTTTTGATCAGAGTGTCCTATTATCAAAAATAAAACTGCGTTTTAAAGAGTGCAGCTTTCGTGTACAATTTTTCAATTTTGCCGTAAATGAAGTAAGTTTCTATAAAGCTGTTAAATAAATAAACGTTGCGCGGTTTTTGCAATTTTTGACGATTCTCATAATATCAATATAATATATCACTTCCATTGACCGGTCACTATGGAATTTTTATTGCTAGAGCTTAATATTCAAAAGCAATAGTATAAAATTTCGATTTTGAGTTTTGGCAACAAATCTTTTGATTTGAGGCATTTGAACACTGAATTTAAATTTTCACATTACAAACGATCTGCTACATTTGAAACTGCTTCTTTTCGATGGCTCAAGTAGGGTTTTCGAAACTACACAACCTCAGCTACAAATATCATCCAATGCCTGTGAAAGCATTTCCCATAAGATGAACTGTTTGTAATATGAAAGTGTCAATTCAACATTTTTAGGCATAGCTCAAATGCCTTATATTTGTTGCCAAAACTTAAAATATAAATTTCATGTTATAGGTTATGAAGAGTAGGCTCTAACAATTGCAAAAATTGCAAAAGTTGCTCAACGTTTATTTAGTTAACAGCTTTATAAAAACTGACCGTATTACCGGTAACATTTTTTTAAGCAATAAGCATTCTTTACCTGTAAAATGCATTTTGATTTTTGTCGATAGGACACTCTGATCAAAAGATATCGAATTTTCACCGTCGAGTTGATACACAATTTATTTAAAAAATTGATTTCGTGTGCGTAGTGATATTCAAAACCGCCGGCCGCTTCAAGAGGTTTTAGGCGGAAGCCCGGGGGTAGGAGTCACAAACTTTTTTGTATCTTTTTTGGGGTGCCAAAATTAATATTCTCAGCAAAATTAAGCTTCATCACGTTTTTAGAGGCCAAATCTATGACGACTGGACTACTTAGCGATATTTCAATTTTAATTTTTAAAAATATGCGATATTTCTGTTTGAATCAAAGCTTCTATACTGGCGTTGTGTTACTTTTTCTCTATAGTAAAAGACTGAGGCGAGCGTCACAGAGCTAGTGCCACGGAGCCAACTCGTCACGGGTAGCGTCACGAAATAGCGGTTTGTCGACTCCTTCTCTCCAATTTAATGTCGGTCTGCCTTCTTTCGTCTTCCTTGCGCTGTCCAGTTTAATATTTTTTTGTAAGTTTGTTCAAACGAAAAAAAATATATTTTTCCAAAAAATTTATTCAATATAATCAAATTTTTTATTATATTCTAAGTGATTTTGTATTCTATAATAAAACATAAAACTTTAAGCCTTTATTTTTAAAATCGGACTAACTACTTTTTTAATTAGTCTTTTTAATTAGTTTAATTAGTTTTTTAAAAAATCTTTATTTACTTTTATTTATCCCAGAATACCTTTCTTTTTTTCTTAATTTACATTTTAAAGTAAAAGTGTAGCTTATTCTCAGTAAAAATAGTAAATTGAATTAACATCACATGAAAATATTTCAGAACAATAGAAAAAACTCGTCAAATACCTGGCTATCGAGATGTCCTGAAGACGTTTAAATTTTGCTAATTTCCGTGGAGTATAAAGGCATTTTAGGAACGCACTAATATACTGACAACTCTTCTTTAAAATCCAGACAAATAATTAATTTGTTGGATTTTCAACGTAACATAACATAGTTCGTTTAATGTTATATGTTCGGAGTTATAATTTGAGGACATATCAGGTTGTCTAGGGAGCAACGTTGTTGTCTAAATTCTGATTGTGCTTTGTCAATAATTCCGTTTTTCTAGAAACCACACGAGCTTTTTGTTGATTTTTTCCAGAAGTCTGCACATAATACAGGTTAGTGAGATAGGTCTGAGATAGGTAGGAATTTGGATCCGTTTGACCTTTGACCTGTTTTTTAATTGAGAGGATATCTGTCTCTCGCCAAATATTTGTAAATTTTCCAGACTGTCAACTAATATTATAAAAGATACTATTTTATTGGGAATAAGCCACAATTAAAGGTTACTATAAGTTTATTGACGTTTTAATTTTCACATCGGAAACCGCTTTCAAATACAAATATAAATAACTTCAACAAATTTGTGTTTTTTTACAACAAGAAATCATATTATATATTTCTTATATTTTCTCTAAAGTGCAATGTGACATACAAACGAAATACAAACGAGATGTGGTTTTAAATGAATAAAGTGTGTATGTAAGTTTTCGTATTAAAAGGGAGTGGTTTAGAGAATCAATATCAGGATTATTGTTATTATTATCGTAGTACTTCCATTTATGTAGTGTTGTGATTGTGTTTTTTTTAGGATGAACATTTTTTGTGAAATTAGTTGCTAGCATTTCAGCTATTTCTTGCTGATCACTAAGTAAGTGATTTTGATACTGGAGAGCATGAATTTTAGATTGCGCTTTTAGTTTTTTAGTTTACGGGAACGTCTTCCTTTAAATGACCTATCAGTTATCATATGATATATAGAATGCATGTCTGAAAGTAGCAGTTTTATCTTAATCGTAATCTCCAAAGTCTTTTCTAAAGGATTATTGCTGCCAATTTAGTTTTCAAGATAGGCTATAAAATTAGCAGCAAGAAAGAAATTATTTGGGGAGTTGTCGAATGCTTTTCGAATAACACTTTTTTAGTTATCAGATATCTAAATCTGTTTTGAAGAAGTGTCCGTTTTCTTAAATATACCCATAAACTATAAAAGGTTATTAGTGGTGGTTTAGAAGTTATTAAAAAATATGGTTTACACTACTTTATATTCATTATAAAATAATTTGAATTTATAAAGATAATAAATTTAATAATATATTTAATTTTATATTAATTTCCATATATTGCTTTAAGAAACGTTATTCTCATGCAATTTAATATTACTTGGTCCCTAAATTTTAGTAGAAATCTTGGTAGCTATTTTGTAGTTTTGGATTAATTTGTCTGATTAATTTTTGAATTCATTTATTATTTCTGTCACTTTTCTAACCATGCTATGTGAGAAGTTCCATTTGATGAAATTCCATACCATTTTGGTTGCTGGGTGCATGTTGCTGTGTTTGGATTTCTAATGTTGTCATACATTACAAAATTACAAGAAGTTCCCGAGAACACAGTAATATAGTTCAACATTGGGTAATGCACATTTCTGGATAACAATCTTTGTAACAATCGCAGTTCTCAGTTTTTCTAACTGACTTTTTTTATGTATCTGTATAAATGAAGCACAGAAAGTATATTTGTCCCTGATCCCATAGAAAAACTGGCGATAGCAAGATAAAGATTTTGAAGTGATTGGCCGTTTTGGATTGTAATATGGGATTTTAATTATTCAAGTGGTTGTTAGTCAATTCTATCATTTATAACTTAGGAAAAATAAAAGTATGCAGAAAAACCCAGACCAGCTACAAGTTTTAGCTTAAACTTTTAGCTTGTCTGGGTTTTTCTGCATATTTTTATTTTTCTAAAGGTAAAGGGTGATTCATTTAGAGGTAATTTTTTCAACAAGAAAAAATAATGAAAAAAATTAATTTTATTTGAAAATATTATTTATCATACAAAAGAACCATTCTTGACAATTATTTCTTAAAGATAATTTTTTTTAAATGTTGGCTATGACTACGATTAAGTTGGTTCATTCTGAAGTTCCAATTCTCGATGACTCGTTCCAGCATTTCGATTGGTATTTTACCAATGACTCGAGTAATATTGGCCTTCAATGCCTCAATCGTATCTGGTTTATTTATGTAGACTTTATACTTTAGGTAACCTCAAAAGAAAGAGTCTGGAGGTGAGATGTCACTGGATCTAGGCGGTCAATTCACTGTTCCAAAGCGTAAAATAATTTGTTCACCGAATCGTTCTCGCAGTAAAGCCATGCTTTCACGGGCTGTCTGGCAAGTTACGCCATGTTGTTGGATCCAAATGTCGCCGAGACCACTAGCTTCAATTTTAGGTACCAAATAGTCCGTTATCATGGCAAGATAACGATCTCCATTCACAGTAACATTCTGGCCGGCCTCTGTTTTAAATAAATATAGACCAACGATCCCACTAGCCCATAAACCACACCAAACAATTGTTTTTTTAGGGTGTAAGGGCAACTCTTGAACCTCTTTGGTTTAAGAAAATGCCCATTTTCTTAAACCTTTCTGAGGCCCATTTTTGCCCATTAAGCCAAAAATGGGCCTCATCTAAAAAAAAAACAAAATTTTCTCGAAAACAGTGGATCTTCTGAAAGCTTATCAAGAGCCCATCGACTGAAACGGTGACGACTCGGAAGGTCGGTCGGCTTCAGCTCTTGCATTAATTGAATTTTGTATGCTTTTAAACCAAGATCCTTACGTAAAATACGCCTAATAAGTTTTTGCATATGACAAGCCAAGCTGTTGAGAACGGCGACGAATCGATTCTTCATTATTTTCGAGTACACTATCCGTTAACGCCGCTATATTTTCTTCAGTGCGTGCTGAATGTGGTCTATTTGGTCGCGTGTTATCCAATAATGAAAACTGGGTTTCAAACTTACTAATCGTAAAGCGAATTGTACATTCGGTAGGCCGATTATGTGGACCATAAATTGCTCTAAGCCCACGAAACACATTCCTCACAGAACTCTCATTTTCAAAATACAACTTAATAATTTCTAGAAGCTGTGCCAGGCTAAGTCTTTTCATCATGAAAAGTCAAACAATACTGAATAAAAGTGAAATGTCAGTTTGACAGTATTCATGTACGATCTTCAATCAAATCCCTACCAAAAAAGTACCTCTAAATGAATCACCCTTTATAAATAACAAAATTGACTAACCATCACTTAAACAATTAAAATCCCAGTTGTATACATTAGACAGACATAATATTCTAATAAAGAGTGGGAAACATTAACTTTGGTATATAAACATTCAACAGGACTAGTTCTGTAGGCTTGCACGACTAATCTTAAAGCAACATTTTGTACTACATCGAATCGTTTCAATCTCGAATCTTTTGGCGAATTTTACACAATTGAACAATGTAATTTACTACAAACTAATAAGTTGTAAATATTTATCGGTTGCGTCATATCAAATTAAGCTTTGAAATTAAAAGTCACTGATAAATATTTAATCTTATCTACATTTTTCAGAATTTTATTGAATAGTTTTAACTGCGGCAACTGCGGTATGTTCAATGTTGTTTTCTTCCGATTAAAACACACGGCGTTAGATATACTTATTTATATAGTTACTAAAGTAAATAACTTCCAATCTGTTGTATTTAAGCATTTTTCTAAGGTTTGGGTGGTTTGTTGGAGTGTGTTTGATTTGTTGCTTTATTTGCATTTCTTTGAGAAGTATAGATTACAAGACGATATTCGACATTATTGGAGCTTCTGGTGTTATTTACTATATCGTTAATTACAATTAAAAACGTAATTTCTTATTGTTTTAGATGGGTCTAAGCAGTTTTAGGTGATAAATTGTGGTATATATATATTACAGAATTTTGAAATTTGTTTATACAAAACATAAAATTATATAAGATCATTTTTGGCTACTACAGGAAGGTTGATTTCATTTTATCTTGGTCTAAGGTTGAAAGGTTATTTTTTTTTACCTTTAAAATTAGATTTGTGTAAATTAATAACTTGGACTTTGTTTAATTTATTGGAAATTAATGCACTTTCGTCTTTACCTTTGGCTCGACAATCATCTGTGCTGGCCTGCTGTAAGATTTGTCGCCATTCTGTTCGGTTTCTGCCAACGCGTTGCCATCTTCTGATCTCTAGTATCCCTAAGTCAGTCTCAACTCCATCTAACCACCTAATTCTCGGTCGGCATCTGCTTCTTCTTCCTGTAGATGTTCCGGTCATTAGCTTTTAGCAATCATGTTGTCAGGCATTCGTATTATGTGTCCGGCCCATCCAAGTCATGTGTTTTAATAAACGTTACGACATCTGGTTCATTAAAGAGTTGGTATAATTCGAAATTAAATCTTTTACGATACTGCCCTTGATCGTTTATAGCTCCAAATATTTTGCGGAGTATCTTAAGCTCGAATATTCCCAAAAGTCTTTTATCCTTCTGCGTTACAGTCAATGTTTCCACCCCGTATGTGCGGAACGGCCACAGCAGTGTTTTGTATATAATAATTTTAGTTTTTCTTTGGATATTTCTTGAGTGGAATTGTTTTTGGTGCCCATAGTATGCCTTATTTTTAAGGTTTATTTGTTTTTTAATTTTTTCGCTTGTTTGATTGGTAGTAGTCACTAGCGAGCCAAGGTATGTGAAGCAGTCAACACGTTCAAAGAGATGCCTTCCAAATGCTGTTTCCCGTTCCTTATTTGCTATAGGATCCTTAGTAACCAACATGTGCTTGGTTTTGTTTTCGTCGATGACTAGACCGACCTGTTTCGCAGCCGTTTCCAATCCTAGGAAATATTTCTTAACATCTTATGTCAATGTCATCAGCGTATGCTAAGATTTGTATCGATCTATTGTAAATAGTACCGCCGTCTCTAATTCGTGTGTGTCGGACTGCCTTTTCCAAGGCAATGTTAAATAGGAGGCAAGCGAAGGCATTCCCTTGTCTGAGTCCATACTTTATCTCAAAGGATCAAGAGTTTTTTCCGCATCAAACTCACGTATTAATTGGTATAGTACTGTTCTCTTGACACTGTCGTATACGGCCTTAAAGTCGACAAATAGGTAATATGTTTCAATAATAAATTTCAATGTTTTCTCGAGGATCTGTGTTATTGAATGAATCTGTAGCCTTTCATAGAGAATATTTGCTAGTATTTTGTAAGCAATTGTTAACAGTATACCTCTGTAGTTGTCACACTGGAGCTGATCGCCTTTTTTATGTAACGGAAATATCACCTGTCTTGACGCCATTCACATGGCATGGTCTCATTTTACCATAAGACCATGGCAAGAGCCATTTTTGGCATTAAAGTATTTTAATATGAGTGTAAATAAACATTGTATATCCCACTGAATACTATATGTACATACATTATTAATAGATACTGTCTGATAAATATCTGTACCTTTACTAAGATCAGGTTTGTCAATTAATTATTCAGGTAATTTTTGGACAATTTTCTTTTTAACTACAAGATTTATAAAAAACATTAATAATTTTGCTTTTTATTGCTTTTTCGAGTTTAGGATATATTTTTGTAGACATTTTAATAAGTCCGTGTACATTTCCATCATAGTAAATTATTAAGGTATTAATATTGGGTTGGAAGAACTGTGGACATCCAAGAAAAAGCTGGCGAATAGTTATTCGGTACATAACCTTTTTCTTTAATTAATTCCTTTGTTAGTTCAATAAATGACGCACTGGAAACTGCTTCCTGATTTTGATTGTAATTTTTATAAATTTTCATCCTTTTTGTATTTTGATTTTGCAAATATAACCTTTGGACTTTCTACAGGAGGTGTATAAAATGGAGTTTATATGTCTAAATGAATATAATTTTGCCCAGTAATTTTGTTAAAATGTCTTGGGACTTTTATTTTTATTTATTTATTATTTTATAGTTGGTCCAGTTTCATTTAAATCTATTTCTCATTTATTTTTTAAATTGTTAGATAAAGCTGTTTTAGTTAATTTGGATTGAGGTTGAGGATTTGGGAATAACTAGATTTACATCATAAAAAAGTTGTAGGTGATAATAATTTGAGGCAAGGAATACTAATATATTTTTCTTGCTTGCCAAACAATTCTTGTATAGCTGCTTTTAGCAGCAACAGTTACTTTTCTTGCCTAAATAACATTATCACAAATTTTAATTGTTCTCTAATGGTTTAGAAAATTGTGCACAATGTGTTTATTAAAAACATAGAGTAATAATTGACGATTTAACATTATTTACGAGAATTGTGTTGTAATAGTATTTCGACCAATATGAGTGTATATTCTTTTATATTTTTTTATTTCTAATTTTATAGTATCGATATATAGAAAAAATATAGCTTGATTTTTGATAGAAAAAAAAATTATAATTGTTTGTCGCTTAGCGAAAGTAGACTAAGAGAAGGTTTTTTGATCTGGTACCCTTTGTGAACTCTTGTAATTAGAATTTCCACTAGGTGTCTTGTAGTTTAATATACCTTTTGCAGACCTTACCTTGTTACAAATAAGTAAGTTTAATGATAGGTTTTGAAATCAAAATCAAAAGTATTGTATTGTTTTGTATTTTTAGAACAACCTCCGAAGTGGAAATTAAAACGTTAAAAATAAACTTATGTTAAACTTAAATTGTGGCTTATTCCCAATAAAAATAGTAATTTTTAAAATCAATATAAAAAATTTCACTTGAGTTCTTGAGTGAGTTTTTTAAAGTTAGGTTCACGCTGGAAGCAGCTTATGCAAATAGTATCCTCAAGGTGAGCGTCTGTCAATCTTGATCGATATTTGCTCTTTAAAAAATTTATTTTTGAAAACGAAGTTTCACAAAGAAATGTGGAGCCAAACGAAGGAACGAGGACACACTTTGTATCAGACCACATATTAATTTCTCATTTCCTTGTAGTTCGGTATTGAGCACATTTAATTATTGCAAATGTCTTTCAGGGAAATACTTGCTTCATTGCTTCTTGAGTATTCCAGTTTTCTAAGAAGGTATTTATTTTTAGTAATAAAATATTGAAAACTTTTGTTTTCAAAACATTCACAAAATTTATTTTAAATTATTATCACTACCGCTGTTTCGGCCGGAATGCCTTTCTCAAGTGATCTATTTTTGGTATGTGTTTACACTTTATAGTTGTTAACTGAATAAGCTGAGGAGCTATTTCCATAGATTCTAATAAAGATAGCTTAAGGTCTTTATTTTAAATGAGAAGAATTTGAAATTCGTCATTAAAATAGTGATTATGGTTTAGAAGGTGTAGTCCGTACGTAGAGTCTGTTTTTCTATTATTGAAACCCCTTTTATGTTCTGCTAAACATTTGATAAAAGTTCTACCAGTTTGACCGATGTAAGTTTTAGGGCAATCGCCACATTTAAGTTTACGTACACAGCTGTCTAATTGCTTTTTCTTTTGGCTCTTGCTGTTTTTAATATATTTGCATAATATATTAAGAACAGCAAGAGCCAAGAGCCAATAAGTTGTAGTTTGTTCTAAAAGCTGGTGATATTTCTTTATTTTTTATGTGTTTGGCTATTTTTGTTATTATCTTGCCTGTATATGTAATTGAGCAGAAGATACTGGGTTTTTTTCTCTGATGGTGGAAATACTAATTTCAGGGCTTTCTTATGTAGTTTTTGATTTAAAATTTTATTTATTTTGTGTACGTTGTACCCATTGTTTACTGCTATTTGCTTAATGATATTCAGTTTTATCTCGAAGTTATTTTTTGACATGGAGATAAATGAACAAATTAAAAAATACAGACATAATTCTGAATGACCAACTTAAGACAAACAGTTCTCCTCTTCTTAACTTATTCAGTTAAAGACTATAAAGTGTAAACACATACCAAAAAAAGATCACTTGAAAAAAGCACTTTGGCCAAAACAGCTGCAATGATAATAATTTAAAATAAATTTTATGGAAGTGTTGAAAACACAACTTTTCAGTGTTTTATTGTTAGATAAAATGAATTTTCATCAAGTAACGGTCGAATTCATCACGTATTTATTTCTTATTGTATTTGCCAAAATCGTTCAATCTCTTGACCTTTACTTAGCCAACGAACATTGTTGTTGTTGAAGTAAGTCAGAATGAGTTGAATTACACTCAGATAGAAAAATATTGAACTACCTGTGTTGAAGAGCAGAACGACACCTCATAAAATTAATCAACTTCATCAAGTTGTTCATAACCTCTTTCAGAGTGTCACTAAGTTTCCCACATAGGGCTGCCTGGTGAATTATGCGTTGATAAGATAGTAGCTCAGCATTATTTTCTTTGATTCGCTTTACAAGCCCCCTTTCTTTGCCGACCATAGCTAACAGAGCATAAACTTTGATCGTCAACAGCCAATTTTTATTGTCTGCAGATAATATTTTGGTTCTTCTTGTATTGCTTTTTGCCAACAATGGAATACCTTGAATTACAACAACAACAACATTCTTTTTATTTTCACTCCTAGCATATATTCTTTAACCATCTCAGAGTCTGAAAATGGCTGAAAATGGTTTATTGAGCGTCCAATATATACTATAAGCTACGTCTGCAGATTTTTCTTGCTATCTCATAATTCGAAGTAGTATGGATGTGCTTTTTTTTAAGAAGCTAGATATGTCTTGAGCTTTTCTTGGCGAGTTTTACTTTCCAGAAGAATCTTTTGATGAAACTGTTGATGGGTAGTTTTTTATATTAGATTTTATAATCTCTCTTTAAATTAGTATTTTTATTAAGAGTGACAGTTTTATTGCGTGTTAGGCAAACTGGAACAGAGTCAGGTATATCACGAAGCGTAGCGTAAAACACAGTCCATTCGGTCAAAAACTTGCTATTTTAATATCAACTTTACGCTTTTTATGATCTATATCGATAAAAAATAAAAATCACAAAAATGAACAATTATAAGTTAGCCAAGCGAACAACACAAAAGACAAACGGCGACAGTCATAACAACACTTACTTGCTCTCAGCTCTACTACGTGACGTGACTACGACTGGCTGGTCATGCTCAAGCAAGAGTTTGCGGTATTCCTTTTTTTTATCTTTTTTTGACTGCAATTATCGAATAAGGATAATAAAATAAATTTTTAAATTTAGAATATATCATTCAAACTAGATAAATAAAAACCTGCATTCACAGTGTTTTGCGTTAAACTTGCTTAACATATATATTATTTTTGTTTCAGCCACACCACTCATTCCTCCGGAAGAAATTTAACCAGAGTTTCCCAAAGGCACCACTAGGATTATATGGGTCTACTGTATTCAGCCTTTGCGAAAGCCCGAATTCATTATTATTTATTGTCTCCACTAACTTTTTTTCAAACTAAAACATTAGTTTCCAGAGGAAGTAGTTTCGAATATTTTTTTATAAAATTCTTTATAGGTTGATTTGAACATCAAATATATTTTATAATATTAAAATAAAATGTAAATAAATAGATTGCTATAAATAAATGATACTGAGCAGATAAATTAGTGAATGAAATAATTGAGTACAGTCTGGTAATAACTGGTTTTGATCTTAATCGGATGATAAAATGATACTAAAATATGGTGACTAAATTCTTCCAACAAAAGTTAAAAATAGGGGAAAATTAAATAGATAAGGAACATTGGACCACAACAGGGATTTACAGAAATGGAAAAATACTAAAAAGCCTCAAAAATAAATATAGGTTGGGGGAAATCTATCTATATAACAGGCTATGATGACAGATCATACTGTCGTCCAGTAAACTAATGGCGCCACTAGAAAATAAATATGAACTATCATATTTCAATCATATTTTGTTCTTGAAACGATACGTTTAATTAATAATACTGTATTAATTATTATACAGTGATGAGTGCCTTAAGAACCCACAAAATAACGCAAAAGATAGAAAATATAATACGTTGTGAAATAAAAAGAGATGAAAGTAGTAGAGGTGGGAAATAATCGGTAGAAACCTATAATTAACATTATAAATCGATAGTCTCACACCTTTAGACGTTAGCTTCGAGCTAAATCACCTCGGTCATAATTATTATGTGTAACGTATGTGTGACGTATTTCCATTTTTTAATTTCACATAAAGTAAAAACTGATTGACCACAATAAAGCAAAAATGTGAATAAAATAATTTAATTAATAGTAATTATTTAATCTAAAGTTTTAAATTATTAATCAAGAATAATTTCTACTATGATGTGAGGATTTCATACACTCTTGTCACTGAATAATCACTATCCTTCGTGGATTAGTGGTATGCTTAAGTAAAAATTCTACAAAATTAAAAAAAATATTGTAAATAAACGTATTTACAATATGTAAGCCTTCATTAGCAGCAGAACAATAACCCAAACTGTCACTAAATAAATATAAAAGTTTGATGGATCAGAGTTCAAGTCACGATGTTCTCATGCAGGCGCTCAGGGTTCAAATCCCACATGAAGTTTTTACTTTTTTAAAAATTTGAAATTATGCAGATATTATATCGTTTTGCTTTAAATCACTAGACATTTATTTTAGTTTTTATTAGAAGTGTTTATAGTAAATCATGAAAATCTTATTGAAAGAACAATGTCGTACTTTCGAAAATAAAGTAATAATTCTTCAAACATAAAAGAACGTTCTAAATAAATGTACTTCCAAAAATATTTAAATAGGTAGAAATTCTATAAAAATAAAAAAAATTATTCTAATGAAATGTATTTACAATAAATGTTCGAATAAGCCTCCATTAGCAGCAGAACAATAACCCAATCTATTATAAAAGTTTCGTCTAACATTAGTTAATGTTTCTGGACTAATACCTCTCATTGAATCAGAGATCTTTTCTCTTAATTCTTGGAGAGAATTAGGCCTATCGTCTTCAATTCCATATAGCTTGGACTTGATGTATCCCCACATAAAAAAATCACAAAGTGCAAGATCAGGTGATCTTGCAGGCCAAAAAATATCTCCGTGGCCACTAATCAATCGATTAGGAAAAGTCGCACTGAGATATTCACTGACGATGCGAGAATTATGTGCGGGAGAACCATCGTGTTGAAACCATATGGAATCGAAAGGTATTGGTAAATTACGAAGGGCTGGGACAATTTGATTTTGCAGAAGTTCCAAGTATTTCCGCCCAGTTAACATACCGTCTATAAAAAATGGACCAATGACATGATTCCCTATTATGCCTCCCCAAACATTTACTTTTCGAGGACGCTGGGTACGAGCGACATAAATCTGACGAGGATTTCCTCGAGACCAATACCGAGCATTCATTGAATTGTGACGGCCCTGCAATGAAAACGTACATTCATCGGTGAACACAACGTTCTCTAAAAAATGTTCATCTTGATGTGACATTTCCATTGCAGTTTGACAAAATTCTAAACGTCTATATTGATCCCCAGGAAATTGTTCGTTGGATTTATGAAGTTTATAGGGACGGTATCCATGTCTTTTCAAAATTTTACCTACTCTAAATCTTGAAATTCCATATTGTTCTCCGAGACGAGATGTTGATTGGGTAGGATTTTGCTCAATACTTGCACAAATTAAAGTGTTCCTTAGTTCCAAATCTGGATTTACCTCCCTTCGTCTACGAACTCCTCTTGGAGTGAACACGGATCCATAAGTAAAAAAATTACGTATAATAGACTGAATTGTTGACCGTGCTGGAGCCGGCGTATTTGGAAACATATTTACAAATTGTTGTCTAATCATGTTGTCTGATAATCCATTCACATGCCAGACAACAATTTGCACTTTTTCCTCGACCGTTAAAACCATTTTCACGAATTGTTTTTTCAATAAAAAGTTTCTGTTTACCGTGCAAAAACACTTCTCGGTATGTTATTATTTTTGATGGCTTGATGATTTGGTTAGCTGTAAAGCAGGCAGCTGTTCGCGCGCATCCATTACAATGTTGTTAATTGTTTTGAAAATCATTACCTGTACAGAGGAATTTATATTAACACTGAGAAATTAGTGATGGATTTGGCATTAAACAGTCTTAACCGGATTATTTTGCAATCACAACTGAAGACTGTAAAACTGAAATTGAATTTAAATTATTTTGTATTTCTATTTTTTAACATTGGAATAAGAATAAATTGTAAATAATGAGTTTTTCGAAAACTTTTTACCTAATATGTATCATATTTTCTATTATTTTTTGATTGAATAAAACAAAAATTTTATCCTTGGTGTGAATTGAACCTCCAATCTTCTTGTCACTAGACCACGTCTCTAACCATTACGCCAATTCTCCACACATTAAATATTTTCGGATTGAACATACCTACCTTTAGTTTAATTAAATATTTCAGTTAAGTTATTTTTATTATTAAATAAACTTAAAGATTTATAATTTAAAATCGCTAATAATTAATGTTTTTTACTATAATATATCTTAATTTATTCAATCATTTATTCTAACATCAGAAATTATTGAAATAAAATATTTTCGAGGTCATCCGTATAATTATGACTGAAGTGAAATAGCCACGTCAAAAACTAGCTTTATCTCATACTATCTCACAACTTAATCTGTCTTCTATCCTTTCCGCTATTTTGCCGGGTGGTAAGGCACTCATCACTGTATATTAACGTATATAAGTCAATGATGACAGGTCAAACTGTCCAGTAAACTATCGACGCCATCTAGGAAACAAATATGAACCACCATATTTCAATCCTATTTTGTTCTTGAAACGATCCGTTTAAAATACTGTATGTATTAATTATATAATAATATTATTAATAATTAATTTTAATAATATTTTTAAGGTAGAATTTATTATAAAATAATTTAAAACTTTACGTTATTTTAGATTTAAAACCTAGCGCCATCTAGAAAAGAAAATTTGAACTACTCACATCTGACATTTCATTCATATTTTGTTCTTGAAATGATACGTTCAATTAAAAATACTTACAATATTAACTACATATATTAATACATATTAATTACATAGATAATTAATAATAGGAATATTTATTATTATTTTTTTCGCAAAATAATTTAAAGCATTATGTTGGTTTATATTTATTTGGTTTATACGTAAGAAGGTACATGCTGGTTTTGTACGTAGGTCGATTACATAGGACGTCATTTAATTTTTTTTAAACTTTTTTATAACAACTCCAGAAATACCGGATCGACGTAGTTACTTTTGATTTTAAAATATTTGTATAAATATCTGTATAAAATAAAATAAAACAAAATTAAATAAATTAAATTAAGTAAAATCGAATTGAATAAAATAAAATAAATTAAATTAAAAACTATGGCTCCGTGCTTAAACGATACTTCCACTCCCAGAATTCTTAAAACATATATCACTTTTCGATTTTTTAAAACCATTTTAATAAAATATAATGATAATAAAAATGAAGTAATTATACATAAATACAAAATACTAATGAAAATGTAAATGATTAATTAATTCTATTTTATGTTTAACAAATTTTGGAAATTTTAAAAATTACCAAAATAATTAAACAAAATTTTTAAAGGAAAAATTACGATTTTTCAAACTTTATAAAGAACTTAAATGTGAAGTATTATTATAAAAAAATATTAACAGTCTATCTATATAAAAGGTATAATGACAGGTCAAACCGGTTGTCCAGTAAACTAACGACGTCATCTAGGAAAGAAATACGAACTACCATATTTCAATCATATTTTGTTTTTGAAACGATAAGTTTAATTAATAATATTGTATTTATTAGATATTAATATAATTAATTATTAATTTTAATAATATTTTAAAGGTAGAATTTAATACAAAATAATTTAAAGCTTTATATTAGTTTAGATATAAAATCCTAATGCCATCTGAACAAAGAAATCTGAATTAATTAATTTTTTCGAAAATTGCTGAAAATATAGGTTACTGTAATTGTAAGCTAAGAGCAATGACGCATAATATATATTTATTATATGTCACTGGGTAAGATAAACCAGACCAGCATTTCTGTGTCTGATTGACTCAAAGAAAGCGTTTGACTGAGTAAGACTCAAAGATGTAATTCATCTTCTGTATCATAGAGAAGCTCCCCTAAATATTATATAAACTATGGAAATCATCTACCAAAACAACAAAATGGAAATCAGAATATATAGACAACTTACAGAACCTATAGAAATAGACAGCAGAATAAGACAACGGGATTCATTTGGACAATTTGCTCATAAATGAAATCATTAAAAGCGTTAACAAAGGAAGAGGATACATAATGGCAAACAAAGAAATCAAAATACTCTGTTACGCAGACGACACAATATTGATAGCCAAAAATGAAGATAGTCTTCAAAACTGGTCCATAGATTTAACATAAGAGCAAAAGAATTTAATATGACAATCTCATCTCAAAAAACTAAAACAATAGTAGTAGCAAAGAACCAACCAGATGTAAAATAGAAATTGATGGCATCAGTATTGAACAAGTAATGGAAATAAAATACCTGGGAATTACACTGTCTAGCTGTGGAGACCTGGACAAAGAAGTGAGGGATCAAGTACAAAAAGCAAATAGACTGGCAGAATGCCTTAATATCACTAAATGGCGAAACAGACACATTAACACTGAGATGAAATCAAGAATTTATAAAGCTAGTGTAAGACCAATAATGACATATGTCTCAGAAACAAGACCCGACACAGCCACAACGTAAAGGCTACTGGAAACAACAGAGATGAAGTAAAGAGAAGAATTACAGGAAATACGCTGAGAGATCGAAAGAGAAGTGAAGACATTAGAAGAAAATGTAACGTACAGTGTATAAATGAATGGACACAAAATAGAAAAAAAGAATGGAATAACCACATAAGCAGAATGTAGGAGACTCATGTCGTCAAAATAGTAAGAGATAAGTCACCAATCGGCAGAAGAAGTGTCGGATGACCGCGCAAAAGATGGAGTGACAACCTTTCATAGAGGTATTAATCCGCCCATAAACAAGCAGAATTGCTTATAAAGAGTAAGAAGAAGAAGAAGAAAAAAGGTAAGATAATCATACACTTACTATAAAAATAAAATGATGTTTAACAAACGTCAACGCTTTACTAAAATAAAATAAAAACTAATAAAAACTAATATGCTAATAAAAATAAAATTAAATAAAGGTAAATAGAGTTAAATAAAATTAAATCAAGTTAAAGAGAATTATGCAGAATTAAATAATTTTTTGAGCGTTTTATAATAGGGGTAGAATAGTTCGTCGAATCATGACGTACATCATACATCGTATAATCCATACATCATTGGAAAGGAGAGGTGGAAGCGAATATGTTGAGACAGAAAAAATACACATTGCAGCATTGCTAAGAGGGCCTTACATAATATCTCCTTTGTGTTTAGTCCGATTGGAGCGTGTGATACGTTAAATGAAAGGGGAGAAAATAACGAATATATTAAGTAAGAAAAAACAAACAAGGCGGGTATCAAAAGGGTACTACACAGTGTCTTTATTATTAATGAACATATAATTACCTACGAGATGTCATAGGCCACTATGCATACAAATAGTTTAACTAAAAGACAAATTTTGATTTATTGACTTACAGATATTAACATTTTTTGGTGTCTAACAGTCTTTAGTAATTCTCTATCTTTATTGACCATACTTAAATTCACTAAATTCACATTTCTAATAGTTCACTTCGGTTGATGCTTGATACTTTTAGTGTCCACACTTACCACCGTTTTCCTGTCCATTCCATACCGACATATCAAACATAGCACTTAATCATTCTTTGTCTTAGGTCTTAACTGAGATGGTTGCTACAAAAAATTGTCTTCCTTTTCAGAAAACTGGTTTTAGTTATTGTTATTCTGCGTTTTATTTCTACGTCTGGATTCAGTTGATCCGTTATGACAGAGTTCCTAAATATGCAATTTTGTGACTTTTTCAAATTTGAGTCCAATTAATTACTCTGCTACTGAGTTATGGATAAAGACTAAAAATTAGTTTTGTTTTAGTTTATTTTAATGTCCAATTTCTCTCCTACTTCGTAAATATGATCAAGCAAAATTTGGAGACCTACGATGTTTATGACTTTCTCTTAAGTGTTGTTAAAATAAATTATCCCAGTAGACATTGAATAATGTTGGGGACACAATGCACCTTTTGCAACTTTGACTCCTCGTTGTATGGCAATTTCGTCGGTGGAGCTATCTCCAATTTTTATGGTGGCGGTTTATTATCTATTATCATCTATTTCGTAATCCATGAAACATGCAAAGACATATTTTACTTAATCACGGCATTTTTGGCATTTAGCGCAAAAAGTGCATCTTTGCTTATCTCTTTGTTTTAATAATTTATATTGCAACAATAAAATGATTTTTACCAAATATTAGATGCAGAGAACTTCTCTCTATTTACGTATGCAATATACTAATCCTCATCAAGGTCACCTATTTTTCACTGGTTATGCGCAATAAATATGGTGTTAAATTCAGTGAACTTTATTAAACAGATTATTATTTCTTATATTACACTACTTAGATTCTAGTAGCTAAGATAATTCTGAAGAAAAATTGTTGATTAGCATTTTTTATGTAGAAGATATCTTTTGAACCAAGTGTCCTATCGACAAAAATCAAGATGCGTTTTAAAGGTAAAAAGTGCAGATTTTGTACGCAATTTTTGTATTTTGCCGCAAATAAACTGAGTTTTATAAAGGCGTTAAATAAATATACATGACGCGATTTTTGCCAATTTTTATGATTCTCATGAGATCAATACACTTTCTGATCCTTTTATTAAACGACCACTGAGTAGTTTCGATAACTAGAGCCTAATCTTTAAAACCTATATCATAAAATTTTAGTTTTGAGTTTTGGCAACAAATGTGAGGGATTTGAAATATGAATAAAAACCGCAGAATTTAAACTTTCACATTACAAACAATCTAAAACATTTCAAACTGCTCTTTTTCAATTACGCTAGTACGTTTTTCAAAACTACTCATCTTCTGCTACAAATTACAGTCAAAATCATTTCCTTGGAGACATTTTTCGTGACGTGTGATCATTTGTAACGTAAAAGTTTAAATTCTGTGTTTTTTAGTCATATTACAAATATCTCAAATTTGTTGCCAAAACTCAAAATTCAAATTTCATGTTATAGGTTTTGAAGATTAGTCTCCAGAAATCTAAATTTTACTATGTCCGGTCAACTAAAATGAAAAATTTAATTAATCTTAGGAGAATTGTAAAAATTGCAAAATTCGAGCAACGTTTATTTATCGAACAGATTCAGAGAAACTGATTTGCGGCAAAATACAAATATTGCACAAAAAGCTACACTTTTCGCTTTTAAAACGTATTGTGAGTTTTGTTGATAGGATATTTTCATCAAAAGATATCGAATTTTTACCGTCGACTTGATACACATTTTATTTCACATTGATTTCTCGCCCGCAACTGACATTCAAAACCGCCGGTCGCTTCAAGCGTTGTTTCTGAGAGAATGGTTCATTCTAGAGAAAAAGTGCTAATTAATATTTGTGTTCAAAATTATCTCAGCTACATTTTTTATTCAAAATATTTTTTTCTACGCCGAACAGGTTCTTAGTAAATCGATTTTTTTGAGTATTTTCTCCTCTACGAAGAATGTTTTAAGGGGAAACCCGGGGGTAAAAGTGAAAAAACTTTTTTGCAACTTTTTTGGTGTCCCAAAATTGATATTCTCGGCAAAATTCATCTTGTTCGTATGATTTTTAGGGGTCAAATATCTGACGACTGGACTAATTTTAACATGACTAATTTTTTTTTTCGTAAATAACGGAATATTTTGTTCTTTATTTTTTCATATTAATTTCGTTTAATATTCTTATACATATTTTTTATACCAGATAGTCTCAATGTATAGTGTTTCACTTCTGGCAGTTGTACTCCGACGTATAATTTTTTGTAAACTTCAAGAACTATACACTGTACTTCTATTATAATTCTTCCATACTCACGCTACTTTTTCTTTTATTGCATCAGCTGAAGAAATAAAAAACCAATAGGTTGTAATGTGCTATCTATATCTTTGACATAGTTAGAGCCATTGAAAAAAATTGTAATTATATGGGTCATGAAATAACGTAAAATATACATCGGGTCGGTAGTATGTAGTATCATACCAAGTAGTCACCATGCTAAATTATTATGGTTTGGCATTGTCAATATAGAGTTTGGCTGGCGGTATATTTTACCAAATATTTTTGGGAAATATAAGAAAAATTCATTAAAATCAGTAATTATACGAATACGTATTATTTCCATACATATGTAAAGGTAAACGTTAGTTGCAAAACAGTGTGAATGAGTTGTTAATTGAATAGTGTGCCACTAGGAAATACATTGATTTTAACGTATGTATTAATTTAGAAATCGTTTATTTCTTTTGTAGTAAATGTGTTCATTTGTACTTGAACATATTCCTATATATAGGGGAACGAAGGATATTGTCGTACACATAACTTTAAAATATCCTTATTACTAAATTATTAGTAAATCTACTTCAAATGGGGTATTTTTTATTTTAGATATTTATCAGAAAATAAAAACCCCATTTAAAGAAATATAACACCTTAAATGATGACTACGTTAGTATGGTAATAACCGAATCATTCGGATATCTCCTTACACGTAATGGGCTAATTTCGTACATACATAATTCCGTTTAATTATTATATTAACCATTTATTTTAAAAACTAAAAATATTTTTTTACACAATTATATTTTAAAATCGTAGACTAATTTTCGAAACCAAATTCAAGAATTCCGCTTTAATCTGTGCTTTCTAAGAATTGCAAGGCAAAACAGACGTTGATAAAGATGTTAAGAGAGACATGGGGAATCTAAAAATTGCATTCCACAACATATCTCCTCAACTAAGCAAAATTCTTAGCGAATTGGTTTCTACCAATTGGTACAGAGTATATCAAAATAAAAAGGAAAAGACAGTTAAGATTTGATTTCACGTACAGGGAGCTTGCGCATCCATTTATACGTATTTCGGCCTAATAGGCCTCATCAGAACGGCTTTCGCAAACGCTCTGGCGCTCTAAACAGAGCGTTTGCGAAAGCCGTTCTGATGAGGCCTATTAGGCCGAAATATGTATAAACGGATGCGCAAGCTCCCTGTACGTGAAATAAAATCTTAACTGTCTTTTCCTCTTCCTAATTATATTTTATTTAAGAACAAAGGTAAAAATTATAATCATTATCTATCATGTCGTTACTAGGTCCTATGTGCAAAAACTACAATAATAATTAATGAACAGAATTATATCCGGAACACAAAGCTTTCACATACGACCAACTTCCATCAGCATCAGAAGATAATGAACTCTCCTTTGCAATTTGTTTTTTTTATTATTTTTATTTTTTCTGTTTATTACCTTTTGCACTAGTCTCAGCCCGTTTTTCTAGTTTAATATTTTTGGCAGCTAGTGTTTTTCACTTTCTTCTAACACAGTGTTATTTCATAGGTGCTTTTGATTGCTGTTGTCCTTATACCCTTCCCTTTTGGGATGTTGTTCTTTTCAGATACTTTGGATATTTCTCTGAAAGATATTGTGTGTTGTCAGGTGTTTTATTTTTCTCTTAAATCACAAAAATTTTTCGTTTGACGTGCTGAATTTCTACTTGAGTTGGATAAGTGGTTCTTTACATCGATGATAGTGGATTATTAACTTTATCTAGTTCTGGGTTTTCAGGAAGTAGTGAATTTTGAAATCCTGATGATAATGGAAGTACATCGTCAACGAATTCAGCTAATCCTGTATTTTTAGGTACCAAAGACTCATTAAAATTCATAGAAATATCTAATTAACTGGGCGCTTCTAAATTTTCAGGCTACATCCTTATAATTTTAACAGCTTGTTCGGCAGAAATCCTCTTAGGAAGGTTTTCATTTTCTTCTTCTATCAATAGGGTAAAAAAATTTGAATTGAAAGGCCATATGTCTGCTGTTTGGAATCTACTGACTGCTTTTTCTACATTAGCAATATTCAAATATTCTTGAGTAAACAGTGAAATCAATTGCAGAGGTGTTGGTCTTTCATATTGATAGAGTTTCATGTATGTATCACATTCTTTATACAGACCTGCTTTCAATGGACTAGTCACTGTGAAATCCAGTGGTTGAATCCTGTACGATGTATGGGATGGTTTTGTCACCATGATAATTTCATTTTTGCAACAAAAATCGTAACTTCTCAAAGATACATGACCACTGTGAGTAAGATCAATAAGATGGTCTAAGATCAATAATTCATATGCAGAACAATTCCTTAATCATCTACTCAGACACAGTAAATATATAAATAGAACCCTTTGGCCCCACTGCTCTAGCGATGGATGCATTCTCAAAAGTGGATATATAATTAGTGGTGGAACATACTATCCTGTTGTAATGATACAGCAATCGACAGTTATGTTCTTCCCACGTTTCCAACTGGTGGCAACTCCAACTAATGCCTTTAGGAGTTAGTATTTTGTCAGGTTTGTAAACTGCATCGATACCTGTTTCGTTTACATTAATTATTCGATAAGGCCGAAATTTATATTTGTCGTATGTGAGGCTAAAATAAGAAAGAACGTCTTTAATTCGCTGGCATTAACTTACTGGTAGATTCCAGCCGCCTGGCACTTATTTTAGGATTTCTTTTTAAAAACACATAGAACCCGTCTTTACCAGCTTCCTTTCTATCTTTTTATTGAAATTTTTTTTTTATTTTTCTTGTAATTTTATTAGACACAGCGTATGAAAATATCGCAGCCATTAATGATTGTAGCCTCAATCCATAAAACAACCCTTCCAGAAGCAATATTTAATCTCTAATTTTTGTCTCCTGTTTATTTGAGCAAACAGACTTTCCCCCATTTAAAATTATAGATCATAGCTGCCCCTTTTTGAGTAATCAAATAGTCATAACAGGAATACGATACAAAGCAGCTGTCGGTCTTAACATTGCTCCATCATGAATACTTATTTTTATACTCCATCTGTAAATGTAATTTTCATTTACCGAAAACCAAGTTTATACCAGAGAATACAGAACAATTTTTTCGTTTCAGACTTAATTTTATACTTAATAAGAATTACAACTATTAATTCAGAAATTTTAAAAGCAATTTTAAAATTATTTGTGAACTGATAATTTGGATCAGTTCAATACCGTACATGCGTACGGACTTAGCCGACATACTCTCTGTCATGTCGAAACAATATTAGGTGAAAACAGATGGTAAAATTACTTTAAAAACAGCTAATGTCATTAAATAATTATCTTGTGATACTATTTGAACAATAACAACTACAGATATATTCACAAAAAAGTATTTACAATTGGATTTCTTCAGGTAAAATGTTAAGTATATCCGCGATGGCAAAAACACACTATTTCGTGTTATTCCTTTAAAACTTGCTTATACGGAATTAGCCGCCATACAGCAATACATGGCAATACCCTCCGTTCTCCTACATTTCACAGTTTTAAGCGTAAAAAATGTTAATACATGGATTCTATTATAGGGTGCTTCAGACAATCAAACGTGAGTTTATTAATTTTATTAAATTACCTACAAATAACTCTCTTATATGTTATAAAAGTACCCAAAAGGCTTTAAGTGTGTTTTAGACTATTTTATTTTTTTCTTTAATTTTGTTTTAGAGAAATCACCGAATTGAACTTCTTGTGTGGGAGTGAGTAATTACCCAAAAAAAGGAAGGCATATTTTATGCCCTATCTAAATAACTTACGTTTTTTTCGATGGCTCTATATTTATATAAATCATAATACATATATTTACTAAATATAAACTTAAATATATGCAACTACCATCACGTTGATTATTGTGTCATCATTTATTAGAAACCAATTTTACCTATTTTTGATTCTATATCAACGGTTGTGCTGAAAAATCTTTACCAGTCAATATAATTTATTTTGATGTAATAGCTTTCACGTTCTTATGATCTCTGACGTTTCTTGCTGTTTGTTAAAAGTGCTAAGTATGAGTACGCTGCTTTCATCGACTGAAAACAAAATTAGGTGTTAAAAAATAATTTAATTTTTTCATTGTAGTTTGTATTCAAGAGGTTTGTTGGATAACTATGGTCTAACACTGCGATTGTTCGATTTTGGAGGAACTTTCTCCATGCGTCAGTAAGTATTTGAAATTAAACCAAAGTAAAGGGCTTGTCTGTAAATAATCGAAGCACTGAGCCAGTAGCTATGGAATTGAACCTTTATTTCAAAGGCTAACGCAACGCGAAATCAAATCAGAGCTGCACCCAACATTATTGAAAGTGGCTCCTTTGTTTTCAATAGCTAAATACTGGGCTTCCGAATTTAAGCATGGTCGCATAAGCACCTTTTATTTACAATTCAAAGTAGAATCCGTTGTCATTATGCTGCGTAAACTTAATCAATCTGTACTCACGTATACTGACGATTTGAACGAAAGTACTATTTGATATAAAATGTTTACAATTTCCCAAAAACCAACTATTGGAAGTTTGCGGAATTGACTTTTCCAATGTTTCCATGTTTCGCGCAAGGACAATTATTCGTGTGTCGAAAAACCACCATCGTTGGATATTTATGCAACGCAAAAAATATTTTTGTTAAAAAGCATTCAATTGATTTAACTTTTTTCATACATAATATGTTTAAGCGTTGTTTTTTATTCTATTTTTTGTTAATTTTTTAGATACATTATTTAATTCTGAGGATATTCTAAGAATAAATACATAAAATATGTATTAGCATATCAATCGAAAACACTGAATGAATAGGAGAATGTAATGGCTTATAATATACAGAAAAAAAGTGGCCAGAAAAGTATTGCAAAAAGATATTTGTCATAGTATCTAAATTTACAATAATAAACTGACTGTTTGAATTTACTTCAGTCATTGAGATTAGCGATTTGCCAACCAAGTATGGTAGAACCATGCTAATTAAAAATGGAAAGCAAAATAATGTAACAGGTTCATCGCTTTCCAATCCATATTCACGTCTCCAACTTCAGTATTGAAACAAAGACACCTAAGAAATGTAATTAAAGTTTACAAAATATTAGTCTACTTACTGTAACTGCTGTAGAATTTGTTAAATTAAAGAAGGGACCAACAGAAATACTTAGTGGTCTTTGAGCTCGAACCATAATTATAAGTAGGTACTGCTTTATCATATAGGGTAAATCGTACCATTCACTTTCATAAATTGCTTGTGATACGTCAATACTCTAAAATCAGTATATTTTCGAATGTAAAATATAATAATTTATGAAATTTATTACATAATAATAAAGCATAATATTATTACATACAAATTTAAAAACATTTAAAATAAAGTAAAGTAAATTGAAGTAAAGTAGATAAGCATATTGTATGTTATAAAAATATTCCTCATTTTGATAAAAATACTCCCCAATTGTTAAATTAAAATAGGGAAATTATAAATATTTCTTAACTAAACTTTAGGAACTTAAACTCAAAAAAAATTAAAATATGACATTATTTTGTTTCATTCGATCATGAATTTTCGATCTTGAAATTCATCATTATGTAGAAAGATATTAACATTATTCTCCTTGTATTAATTCACATGTAAGGCTGTCTTCCTTAATAAATCTTTCTCTTCATATCATATATGAAAAGAAAAGTATAGAGATTCTATATATTCAATAAGTGATTAACATTTGGTTTTCAACATATTCTAACCGTCTTAAACCATACTTTCACCTTTTGGCATCAACTGTTACCACATCTAGACTTCACCTTATATTTGAGTTTATAATGTTTCCTGATTTTGTTACTACACTCACCTTTCTAAGCATTTTCATTGCTTATTAACTTTTTTTTTTGTTAACTATTCAAAATTCAATGCCATATATGAACGCTGATTTTACGTTGCTCTACTAAATTTTTTTTCTGTTTCATTGGAATTGTTTTTCATACTTTGCTCCCCATATGTTTCCCTACTGCTCTATAACACAGATATCGTAAAACGGGATTACTTCGCACAATTTTTTTTAGTTTTATTTTCTTAGAGTAGATATATCGTCACTCGAGAAGATCTAAAGTTTTTATTATAAATATCTATTGAAAAGGTTATATTATAGTTCTTATTATAGCTATTTGTTACGCATATAGCTCTTATTAAAGCTATTTTTACGCATACTGGATAATTAAGTGAACAACCTAGTTTTATTAGTGTTGCAAAGTATACCCTAGAAAAGTGATACTTTGGATCACTCGATATTTTAATATTTGGCTACTAAATGTTTGCTGGTGCATAGTAATTCTATAGGATTTGAAAAATTGCACCAATTAAATGCAAAAAAATGTTTGTCAGCCCCGTTTTTGAATTTAAACCTACCTACAGCAAAATTTGTTTGAAAGGAACCTAAGGCGAGCTTTTCATTAAATTTGTTTTATCCTTCCATCTCTTGTAGCTCATTTATTCCATCATCTGATGAATCCCCGCTTAGTGAAAAGTGGTCGTCCAAAACAATGTCCTTCTTTGAATCATCTGAGATTTCTATCAACTGCTTGATAAGGTGTGGAAGTAGATGCTTTAGTTAGATCTTTTAAACTAATTTTAGAATGGGCAATACTTTGTTCTGCTGGAAGCTGTTTTCTTTTTCTTCCCACGTATCTTAAACTGTTTGGCTTCCTGTATTTTATATTCTAAATACCGAATGAAATGAATTTGATTTATTAATATTTCTTTTATCACTATTAGTTATCACATTAGATTGCTTAGTTGTTTTTTAACTGCTCCAAGAGCGGTGTTACATCGCAAGAAATGATACCATATTTCCTAAATCTCGACTTTAATATCTTATCGCTATTCTTCTGTATTTTTTCGATTAAAGATCGTAAAAGCGTTGGAAAATGCTGTTTCTCAAGCACATTTGATCTACTTCCTACATGAGTTTCCTTATATTCA
Source organism: Diabrotica undecimpunctata (assembly GCF_040954645.1). NCBI lineage: Eukaryota > Metazoa > Arthropoda > Insecta > Coleoptera > Chrysomelidae > Diabrotica > Diabrotica undecimpunctata. The sequence continues at coordinate 122,002,125 of NC_092803.1, read as the reverse complement.
GATAAAATTTCCCTCCAGGCTTTTTTCTTTGGAGCAAATAATGTAACATCTAACGGTTGTGTAACCTGGGTGCTAAGGGAGGTAAACATATAAAATGAATGTCGTGTTTTCCACAAATCCAGGACTTTGATATTAATATAAGAAGACAAAGTGTCTCCTTAAACCATGTTCTTTCCCTGAATTTCTTTGAGCCTGGGCAATAGAATAGTGTCAAACCAATTTGCAAATATTTCATATTCAAACCAACTAGACGCATTATTTGCATAACGCGTACCAGGGGGGCCATTTTAAGTCGAGGTGTCCCATAAATTCTTGAATTTGTACACTACATAAGTAGGTAATAGCTCACGAGCTGCATTTCCATACATCATAAAAGAAATGCTACTCTTTGAAAAGTTACAAACTCGTTCATAATATTTAACCCCACGTTTATTTAATACCTTTTTTTGTCCGGGATCATCTGTTTAGTAGTCTCGTCTTAATTAAAAAAAGCATGTGGTGTAACACCAGTTATTGTTTGTTTTAAATTTTTTATGTATTCAGTCATTTGGCCTGCATTAAGTGCTGCTCTACTTCTTTTTATGTTTGAGGCTATTCTTGCAGTAAGCTTCTTAGGACGATTTAAAAATGATTTGACCCAATCCATACCTGGAGTATTATCCTTAAAGCGAGTTATTTTTTTCCTTGGCAATTTAAATAAAGTCTTGATTACTTGTCGCAATTTCATTCTAGTAACAGGAAAACCAGCATTACTACGGCTATGAATGCATTGTATGAAGCATCTTTCTTCTTCATAAGAGAATATTAATGAGTATCCACGTTTTCTAGCGTGTATTCCTTTTAATATGTAAAAAATAATTCTCCTTAAAATGTTAAAGGATTCAGTGACAACTCTTTTATCTTTTATTGCTGACAAACATGCCTTCATGTTTATTTCTTAAGTAATCTGCATATTTGCAAGATCCCAATTTCTTTTTATACCGACTGGGCATTTACTCCAAACCATTTTACTATTTATCTTTTACTCTTGAGGATACTTTGCACAACTTGCAGGTTGGCAGTGCAAAGTATACCCAATTCCACGTGTTAAATGCACAATGTAACAATGGTTTTGTGTTATTTCTATTCTGGCTTAAAACCGCTATTTTAACAACTAAAAATCGCAATCGGTTATGGTATATGTCATTATACTTACCATTTTTTTGTTCGCTGGGACTGTCTGCTCAGTATGATTTTGTAAAGCCAGTTGCTGAATTGTTGCTGATCAATTACTGGCGACCGGGAGGGGGGGGGGGCAGTCTCACGCGTCTTACTGACATATTGCGATGTTGCCTATGTATTTTAGAGGTAGTAAAAATACCTAAACAAATTGAGCATAGGTTTACAGAAAATATATTTTTACACGTTCGGTGCAAAGTTACTCTGCTCAGTACAAAGTAACCCCGTTTTACGGTATTTGTTTGTAGTATAATATCCGTTTTGTGCGAATACGCAATCTGCTTTTATTCTGGGAATATTTGTGGTACGTATTATTAAGTGCATATAGGATCATAATTAAATGATTTCTTAGTGTGTGTCTGAAACATCATTGACATTTTTTATTCGTTTAAAAGGCCTTTCGCTGTCATTATATATGGAATATAACATCATTTTACATCACCTCCACGTGGGATGACCATGCCCTTAAATCGCTCGTGTAGAATGTCTAATTTGGCATGAAATGTGTGACTTAACACCGTCCTGTTTAAACCATAAGTCCTTGGTGTCCATATCATCGAATTGGGACCAATAGAGGTTGTCAATCATTGACCTAATGCGCTTACATTTGACAGTCATAGCCTAGCCAAGTCGGTCTTATTGAGCGATGATACCACCAGCTCAAAATCTTAATCAAACAGTGACATTTTCAGAATGAATTGGATGCTATTAGACCTCATCTGGATTGAAATCGTCCCATTAACAAATTTGATGTTTGTATTTGTATTTGATTTGTATTTGTTGACGTACCCACTCATCTAAAAATATGCCTAATCGATGAGAATGATTTTTTGATAAAAATTAGTCTTAGTTTCTAACTGTTTCAGAGCCCATTCAGCGTTATGAAGTCAAGATGAAAATTCGTTAGTTAAGTTGTGGTTAGAAAGGGAAATTTCTTGTGAGCGGCGTAAAATCGATTTCCTTGGATTGCACAATCTCATTGACAGAGGCGATGTTTTTGGTTCATCTTACGTTTTTTTGACGTGCGGGTGTTGGTTGATTATTTACTGAACTAGCGGATTTACAATTATCCACTACTCCGCGAATAGTCATCTCGGTAGGACGATTATGTTGAACGTAAAATAAGCCAAGCACGCGGAACATTGCCCTAACAAATGTTGATGAAACAGTTTTATAATATGACATTCAATTTAAAAGATGTAGCTTCAACTGTCAATTTCCAAAGTATCTATTAGAAGACTCTATAAACTCTATAATTAATATAAATACTCACGTTGAGACTAATTTCATTTGCATGCCATGCAAGTAAAAATATTTGCAGAACCATTACAAATAGATACGTCAGTCGAAATATTATAACTGCGTTGCGTTCAAACTAAAATTAAAAGAAAGTTGTTTTTTTTTTCAATTAGTACGTCAAATATCTGTCTTACTGTTAATAGCTCATAAAATATGGCTGTAATTTGGAAGGAGTTAATTGTAAATTCCATAAGCATAAGATACTTCATGTTATCGTCTAATTCTTCTACATATCTAAAACAAAAAAATATAAAAAATTATTAAGTATGCCGAACAATCTTTCAGCCTAAAACTAGTACTTCTCATTTCTCAATTAAAAACTGGTTTAATTAGGATATCGGCGATTTTCTGTCATATGTAAGTAACAAAATAGTATGTAAGTTTATTGTTTTTGTTATGATAATATAAGAAAAATATTTCTATTTGATTCTTTTCTAAACATTGTTGAGATACAAAATAATATGTATCATAAAGAAAAACCAATCCCAAGGTTTTCATTACTCTGTTTATCGAAAACCCACGCATACCAATCGTTACTTGCTTGCCAACTCTCACCATCCAACTTCACAAATTAATTCAGTCAATAATACCCTTGTCTCCAGATCAATACGCCTTTCCGATGATGCAAGTAGGCCTGCTGAGCTCTCTTGTTTAAAACAAGCCCTAATCCAAAACGGTTACCGCAAAAATTACATCAATAGAAGCATCCACAGACATCAATCTCCCACTCAATCTCAATCCAAAGACTCAGACCCTTGCAACAATAAGCAGCACGGAGTTTATGAAATTCCTTGTGCGGACTGTCCCCGATCCTATATAGACCAAAGAAATTGTAGAATCCAAAATAGCATTTATGAACATTCCATTTCTCTTCGCAATTCCGATTCAATTTCACCTCTAGGTCAACACCATCTTCATACAGGTCATAAAATTGATTTTGAAAACTCCAGAACCGTAGCCCCCATCCGCTTCTGAAAGGGCCAAATTGTCTGAATAAAAGAGATGACGCCATACAGTTACCCTCTATATGGAGACCTCTCATAAAGAAAATATCGTCCCCTCCATCCTCCAATCAAAATCCGATTGTCGGAAACGTTCGCGACAACTCCTGCGCAACCCCCACCCTAACCCTCACCTAGGCCACGTCACCATTGACAATATAAATGAACCGTCCCCTGTTCCCAGTCATAGTAGTGAAGTGACTGAGACCTCGGAAGCGCTGAAGAAGACATTAGATAGAATGTCGAAAGCTCAGCGCAATGAGTGCAGCTCTAGGTTTAATATATATATATATATATATATATATATATATATATATATATATATATATATATATATATATATATATATATATATATATATATATATATATATATATATATATATATATATATATATATATATATATATATATATATATATATATATATATATATATATATATATATATATATATATATATATATATATATATATATATATATATATATATATATATATATATATATATATATATATATATATATATATATATATATATATATATATATATATATATATATATATATATATATATATATATATATATATATATATATATATATATATATATATATATATATATATATATATATATATATATATATATACTCGCGATCATAAAATCCGGGTCACCTTGAAAATTTCTATATTTCTTGAATATTTTTGAAAAAACATTCGATGAGAAAATATCGTCCCCTCCATCCTCCAATCAAAATCCGATTGTCGGAAACGTTCGCGACAACTCCTGCGCAACCCCCACCCTAACCCTCACCTAGGCCACGTCACCATTGACAATATAAATGAACCGTCCCCTGTTCCCAGTCATAGTAGTGAAGTGACTGAGACCTCGGAAGCGCTGAAGAAGACATTAGATAGAATGTCGAAAGCTCAGCGCAATGAGTGCAGCTCTAGGTTTAATATATATATATATATATATATATATATATATATATATATATATATATATATATATATATATATATATATATATATATATATATATATATATATATATATATATATATATATATATATATATATATATATATATATATATATATATATATATATATATATATATATATATATATATATATATATATATATATATATATATATATATATACTCGCGATCATAAAATCCGGGTCACCTTGAAAATTTCTATATTTCTTGAATATTTTTGAAAAAACACATTTTTATTGTTTGTAATGAAAAATTAGAAAACAAACCAAATTTTTGATATAATAGACATACGAAAAAAATGGAAAATACAGAACATGGTAAAATATCAGTGAAATTTCAATGACTAATATCGTGTATTGCATCCACTTGCTCTACTAACCTCTTGCAGACGACTAGGCATACTCTCAATTTGTTTCCGGATTACATGTTATGATATGTTATTCCACTCTCTCACTAACAGATCCTTAAGCACCTGTGCGTTGTTAGGAGGAGATGTTAGGGGTTGAATACGTTTTTATAAATTACCCCAGAGATGTTTAATGGGATTCAGGTCTGGAGACCTAGCTGGCCAGGGTAACCTCGTAATTCCAACCTAGTCCAAGTATTGCATACTGATCGTGGCAACGTAAGATCGCGCGTTGTTTTGCAGAAAAACGACGTCTTCTCCAAGCCCTTCTATGGTATACATAACATGTTCTGCCAAAATCTCCGTAATGTCCCTTCGTGCAGTTAAGGAGCCATTTTCGATGAAGGGTAATTCTGTGCAAGAGTCGGAAGATACACCTCCCCAAGCCATGACCGAGCCTCCACCAAATGGTATTCTTAGAGAAATGCAAGCTTGTGAAAATCATTCACCGGTTCTAACCCAAACTCTTACACGTCCATCGGATCCAGTTAGGCAGAAACGGGATTCATCTGAGAATAACTCTTTGCTTCAATCGTTAATTCCCCAATGCGCGTATTGTTGAGCAAAAGCTGGTCGTACAACCCGATGCGCCAAGCGAAGTGGCGGTCATGTAGCCATTACCCGAGAAGATAGTCCAAAAGAACAAAGTCTTCTCCTGACTGTTGCAACGCTAACATTGCAATTTCGTACTTCCTGTAGACGATTTCGATGCACAACCGCAGTTGAGGTCCGGTTTCGTAAAGCCTGAAACACAACGAAACGGTCATCTCGTGTCGTGGTCCTTCTTCTTCGTCCAGAGCCAGGTCGTCTGGTTAGCAAACCCGTTTCCTGAAAGCGTTGAAGCACTCGTTGAACCGTAGAAAGGCTTACACCAAGAGTTATTGCTACTTGTCGTTGAGTGTGACCGTCTTCCACAAGCGCAACAATTCGTGCCGTTTCAACAACAGGCAAAGGCATTTTTGGCAAAAAGTAAACAATAATAAACACTAATGGTCTCAATAATAAACGTTTGTCCGTTGCGTTTAAACAAAAAGTCGAAGCACAAATGAGACGTTTAAAACAAGCGGCACTTACAGGTACCGTTCATTTTGGGAAGTGTGCACTTTTCCGCGAAATCGGCACTATTGGAATTCTTTGTTGCAAAGGAAATCGCTAAGCCAACAATAATTATCAGAAAGATGCATTAGTTTGTATTTGTTTTATTATTATTTACGATAAAGCTCGTTAAAAATTAAATATCGATGATTTTCAAGGTGACCCGAATTTTATGATCGCGAGTTTCTGCATCCTCCTATGGTATTCGCCCAGCTCACGTCTATTACTATTCTGGGCAAACTGAAACATGTAGCACCCTCTATTGTTAAGCAATTATAAACATTGTGTCACGTCAAACGTAAGCGTATCGGATTTAAAGTATATTAAAAGAAAAGCATAGAGAAATTAATCTCAATATTTATATGTCATTTAAAAAATAAAATTGAATTATTAACCCAGCTCTGTTATGTTATAACTAGCTTTAAATTTAAACAATGAAATTATATTACATGCAAGTTTTCCATTCCCCATCATTCCTAATCATTAAGATTTTATTATAAATCAATAATAGTCCTAATAATTAATAATAATCGTTAATGTACAAAAAACTTACTCAATAATTTTTTTATGTTCCAATATTAACTGTCTTAAATACGCGTATTTCTCTTCGTAACTTTTTAGATTCGAGCATTTTGGCCCGTACTCTCTAAAGTGATTCTGTAATACAATCAGTTGTCCAGAGATGTATGTCATTAGCGAAATAAATATAATCTGTGTTACAGAGTTAAATGAACATCCAACCGTTGCAGAAAAAATATCAAGAATAAAGGCAATAACGTAGTGCTTCGTTTCGTCTACTGGACGCCAGATTATATAAGGTAGAGGTTTCTCTATTATGGTATCGTTTAGAAGACCTGTGGCTGCTGCGTTTATTTCTTGGATGTAAACTAAAATTAAACAATATTATTAAATCTCTTCAAAAAGTTGTACAAATACATATATTTATTTAGTTGCTCAATGACCTAAGTTTATTTGCCCAGTTAGATTGGAGTTTCAGTGTATATCTCAATAATTGTGAGGCATCAGTGCTAACAATTCACAATGTTTTTTCGAACCTTTGGATTGCATAGAATGGGCATTTAGATTTCACAATCTTAGAGTTATTTATCTAGAGATTTACCACCTTTTTTTACCACAAAAACTAACTTTGTGTAAGAATTCGACAGGCATGTGCAGAGAAATTACCGTTCGCCTCAACAACTAAAAGTGTCGTTATAAACATTCGTCAGCGCTATAATACAGTGATCCAACTAAATAGTGGATTACATAGTAGGGACATCTAGAATATAAATTTAAAATTAAGTTTTACACTAATTCTAACAATAAAACACTGAAAACTTTTGTTTTAAACACGTTCACAAAGTGTATTACAATTTATTATCTCTATAGCTGTTTCGGCAGAGCTCCTTTCTCAGATCTATTTTTGGTGTGCATTTACACTTTATAATCTTCAACTCATTCAAATCATTCAACTCATTAAGTTAAGGAGGGGAGAACTGTTTGTCTCAGGTTGTTCATTTAAAATTATGTCTGTATTTTTTAATTTGTTAATTTCCATAGATTCTAATAAAGACAGCTTAACGATTTTATTTTAAATATGAAGATTTTGAAATTGGTCATTAAAAAAATGATTTTGGTCTAGAAGGTGAAGTACATACGTAGCATCTGTTTTTATATCATTGAAAGCCCTTTTGTGTTTTGCTATACGTTTGCTAAAAGTTCTACTAGTTTGACCGATCACAAACTGTCAACAATAGTCAGTTGAATACTGTAAAGTGTAAACGGATACAAAAAATAGATCACTTGAGAAAGGCACACTGCCGAAGCAGCTGTAGTGATAATAAATTAAAATGAATTTTGTGAAAGTATTGAAAACAAAAATTTTCAGTGTTTTATTGTTAGATAAAATGAATTTCCATCAGGTAACGGTCGAATCCATCACTTATTTAAGTTTTTATACAAGTTCGAACCTCGTTATTAATAAATATATTTTATGTTAATTTGATCGCACCTGTTTAAAAGTAATTTAAATCCAGTGACAAAGTAAGTTTGTTAGTATTTCCATTTATATTTCTTTTTCAACTACGAAAATATGGTGCATGTATTCCGAAAAATCGAACAAACATTTTAAATTTGAAACATGGACTTTCACAAAAAGCGACAGAAGTAAGATTGAAGCGTTCGATATATGGGTCTACATAAGGATTGTACACATATCCTGGATAGAACACAGGACCAACCTGTCAATTCTGGAAGCGCTTAATATAAAAGACAGGCTATTAAAAAAAGTAAACCGAGTATACCTATATTAATTCAGCCACATACCCAAAAGAACTGGAACTAAGGAAGTATTGTTAGTAGACAGGAAAAATAGAAGACGGAAGACCAAGAGTAGGATCTTTAACACGATGGTCAGACCAAATGAAGACTGGAGGAAATCCCTACATAAAGCCATTCATCTGACACAGGAGCTCTTTGATGTATATTCGATTTATTTTATTTAATAATAATTTTTATTTTATTTATTGTTTATTAGGTTCAAAATTTAAGATTCTATTTACAATGCTTTTATTTTGCGATTCTAGGTGTATATTTTAGATATATAACCTACTTGGACCATTTACACAAGGCTTATTATAAATACGACCATATTGTTAGGGTTCTTAAGAAAAGTGTTAATATTTTCCTAATTCATGTTTATAAAATTTTGGTAATAGAGGGGTATTTTATTTTTTTAATGATATAATTGGTAGAAAATTATTCAACGACTTTCTTTGAGGGAAACTTACCTACAAACTTAGTAACAACAAGTGTAACTCCACACATTCCAGAAGATATAAACATAAAAAGTGATAAACGTTGAGTATATTTAGCATATGAGTCATAAATATTAACTGTTGCTGTATTCCATTGATTATAATCTCTTTCGCCAATTTCAATTTGACTAAAAAAAGTAAAATAAATATTAATATCCACAGTGGTTTAAGTGAAATTGTGGAATTAATACAATAGCGGCGATAATAATTCAAATAATATATATATATATATATATATATATATATATATATATATATATATATATATATATATATATATATATATATATATAAAGGTGGGGGGAAAAGACAAAGAAGGTGGCTAATTCATCTATTTATTGAAGATGTTTCACTTTCTAATCAGAAAGCATCATCAGTTTATCTAAAAAGAACAATATGAAAAACCAAACATCCATAGAAAAGTTATTATAAGTGTGTTACCTCAAAAAGATATGTAGCAGTCAATGATATTAAATATGTAAAGAAGCTTATGACAATGGACATTATAAGATTATGTTGTATAAACAATTAATTGAAACTAAATACAGTTTACATATTAACTCCAACTTAGCACAGCAAAAGACCATAATATGGTAATTGTACATGTATATAAAAAATATTTAAAAAACACATTAATTGTAGCAACAGTAAACAGTAACAGTAACAGTAAACAGTGTAACAGTAAAACACATTAATTTGCAGAGAACTAAAAAGATCATAAGATGCACTTCCAACAGTATATTATTAGTAAAATTTAATTTTAACTTTAGGCAACATTATTAAATTGATTAAGATTGAAATATAGTGATATTTAAAAATATTATGAGGTTACCACTCTTAGCTTCTTAGCTATTGCCGGTTAAATGGAAGCAACAATTAGAAACCACGCCAAACAACGAGAAAAGACAGTGGCCTTGAGGTCAAAATATGACAGAATGGCAAGGTGTATTGAAATAGTCTGCGTTGTGGCTGAATAGCCAGCCAACAGGTGAAGATTGATTTAACCTCCAACAGTCCCACCACCCACCACTCTTCGAGTGATCCTTAATTTATATTGGATTGATGGTCCCTTTCTCGATATATATATATATATATATATATATATATATATATATATATATATATATATATATTTATATATATATATATATATATATATATATATATATATATATATATTAAATTGCAAACTATACCAAGTTTCAATTAATTGTTTTATACAACGTTAACTCTGAATGTCCAGTTTCGTAAACTTTTTCATATTTTTAACATCATTGACTGCTACATGTCTTTGTAAGGTAACACACTTTTATTGTAACTTCTCTATGGATGTTTGGTTTTATATTGTTCTTTTTAGATGAACTGATGATGCTTTCTGAGCAGAAAGCGAAACGTCTTCAATAAATAGATGAAGTAGCCACCTTCTTTGTCTTTTATTTCTCCACTTTGACCGAAAAACCCACCACTCTTCGTGTGTACCTTAGTTTATTATATATATATCTATATATATATATATATATATATATATATATATATATATATATATATAGATAGATATATACATATATATATATACATATATATATATATATATATATATATATATATATATATATATATATATATATATATATATATATATAAAGTAGTTAGGTATTATTGACTGACACGTTATGTAAAATAAAGTTTTATTTTGAGGTTGCAGTCATTAATAGGGCAGGAAAGTAAAACTCTTTGTTCTTTAATCAAGCTTTCGCAAAATTTATTTGCTTCTTCAGGATATGCTAAAATATGGTAACAGTAAATACAACGAAATTAGAACTAAATAGCATTGTATAAAACTAGTTTTATACAATGCTATTTAGTTCTAATTTCGTTGTATTTACTGTTACCATTTATTTACATTATTATAGATTATCCAATCATTTATGATACCAATTCCAGAATTCTGGGACCCTGTACTAGCTTATACTAGGCCTGAGATCCAATGACTCGTTGGCATGCAAGACAATCAAGACATGGTTGACTGCTTCAAGTTCTCTGCTACAAAGTCTGCGACTCAGGTTTCCACAAACGCGTCAGTTGTGTTGGCTTCGGATCTAGGCGTTTTTTCGGTCACGGACGATGCTTTTTGTAAGCTTCTGGGGCTGACTCTGGACCAAAGTATTTTGTAGCTGATACTCTTTTGTCAAGTGGGTCAGCTCTTTCATTGCCATATATGCATCGATGACCTGGAACCCATACAAGTGTAATACTTAAATGTTCCGCCAGTTTGTAGAGTTCATGTCGACATAGAGTCCATCTTAGTTCTTTTGAAAACCCAATGGCTACTAGGCTATCTGTGCATATATTGATCCCCTTTAGTTTAAATGCCATCAAGATAATTTCTCTAGCACACTGAAGGATGGCAAAATATCTTGAAATTTTCACCACTATCGAATATTCCTGCACCCGACCCATCTGCAGTTTTAGACCCGTCCGTATACCAGATATAACCGCGCAGTCTTATTAGAGAGTTTCCTCTGTCCCATTCTTTTCGTTCACACAAATCAACAAAAAAACAAAAATAGGGAATATTTACAAAGCATAAGAAAAAATTTAAGATCTGCGTAATATTTTAAAGAAACCACAAAATAAGTTGGTAAAAATTCAAACTACAAAATACAAACACCATAATAAAAAGCCAAGAAATAAGAAAAGCAGTAAATATGTGGAAAAATGGGACAACTGGTGAAATCGACCAGATTAAAGTAAAAATAATATAATCTCACCTAGAGATATTAGTAATGGAGTTATCTGGTGTTATCAATAAAAATACTATATATACCAACAAAATATTATGGGGGAGGGGACAATCAGTGCCAAATAACTAATTATATGGTACTCCTGGAACTCGAACACTAACATATTAAAATCAAAGCGGCTGTCCAGAGAAAGGTACGAAAAACCAATCAACGTATACCCTAGAATTATTAGAAATCGACAATATATGTACATTGGCGAACAGGCAGCAGAAATGAAATATTTATATAAATTTCAACAACAAATGATTCAGTTAACATGACAAAATATTAACCAACTTTATTTAATACTTGATTATATACAAGGCCATGTATTATTACCGATATTGTTTGTAATATGTGATGACTAGTTATTAAAATAACAACTGATAAACTTACTGAAACAAGCTCAAACGCTTTTACACATGTTAAAGAATTTATGAGGAAGGATCATACAGGCAAAAAATGCAATTAATTAAAGGGATTATCAAAAGATAGGAAATAATCAATAGACTTATTAAATAAATTAACATAAAGTTAGCTTTAACTACTACAATAATATAGAAGTATTAGAAGAAAAGTATAATCAATTGTGTATACGTGTATTAAAAACAACAAAAGGAAATTTTATATTATTGTAAATATATATTCTATCTAAACTAGTGAGGTTAGTATTTTTATTATTTTTCATACCGATATAGTACGTGTTTAAATTCAAATAGGGTTATATAAACTAATCAATACATTTGTCCTCCTTGTATTCCTACGATCCCTATAGGACCGCTCGGGGAATGCATCTCCCTAACGAGACAAGAGTGAGTCGTTAAGAGGGGCAGACACAACTCGACAGTGAACCAATGCACTCATATTGAATTCGTTTTGTTTGTTGTTTCATAAAGTAGTGTAAACCATGGTAATTAGCTGTAAGTTCTACCTAGTTTTACCTGAACCTTTAAATTTTTGATTGTTTATTGCAACCATTTAAATTTTGATAGTTATTTGCAACTATGAGTTAAAGTTCATTAATATCGCTAGGGCTACCAAAGGAAATATAGTTCATGTTATTGTAATTATTATTAATTCCCGTAATAGTTCATTATTTGTTTAATTCGCCACAGTACGTACCTGACAATTTCTGTAACTTTTCGCCTCTGGCAAATTCCGGCTTTTATAAGTATTAAATTACATAGAATTATAACAGAAACAGACTCAATAAGTTTATCCAAATCTCTTTGTTTGTCCACTAGTATTCCCAAGTGCAATGAAACCACAAACATTATAAGATATATGTGCATGATTACGGACCATAATTTGTACAGCTTTTGCTTAGTATCAGTTAACGATTCCATTTTTACTCTCCACGATCCGGTGCAAACCATTATTACTTTTGCTACCAGTAAATGCTGCATTCTAAAAGGTAATTTATTATAATAAAAACAGATAAAAATTAATAAGATTAATAACATGTTTTCGGGAAAAAAATATTAAAATAATAATACATGAAACGGACGTCAAAAAACGATGAAAACATTGCTTGACTGCTTATTAAACGAAAAGTTTGACAAAAAAAAAACAGTGAAACTAACGGATGGAGTAATAACAATAGGGAGTTGTCTATGCACTAAAAAAAATAAAGAAAGATAAAGACGTTGGACCAGATGGTATCCCTAAAGAAGTGTGTAAAAAGTTAGGAGAGACAGAAATAAGTTGCCTAACAAGTTTGTTTAATAGGATTATGGAACTGAAAAGATACCAGATGAATGAAGAAACAGTGTTATGGTATACATAAATAAAGAAGATATTTATTAAAACATAAACTATAAATTTGTCAAATATTCAGTTTATAGAACAACGTAGATATAAAGAAACAACCGCTCGTATCGAATTCATTAATATTTCTATAAAGTGTAGCGTTCCTTCGAGAGAAGGAACCTCTTCAGAGAAGGACCTTTTCAGATCTATTGTGGTCCTCAAATCCTAGATTACATTCTCTAGCCTGACACTTTTTTAAGGGTCTAATAGCTTCGAGACTTAACTTTCCATGTATCTTTTTGCCGGTGGCTTTCCCTTGTCTAATTTAAAGAACTGCTCTTTTGCCAGGCTATTGCACTGTCACAAAATGTGCTCTTTCTTCCTGTATGTGAGTTAGTCTGCATAGATTATTATCTGCCAATTTCACCAGATTCAACTGCCTTTGGAGCTTACACTATCCTGTTAACCGAACTACTATTGCTTTGACTGTTTTCCTGTCTTTGCTTATTAGGTTTGCTGTAAATTTTAGCGAATGTTTTATACTAAACTATTTCGCCTGTCTTTGTCCTGACATAAAAGACTGTCGATTGTCTAACTGCAGGAAAAAAGAAAAGAGAATACTGGAAAATGAAGTTACAAAATAGGGAAAGTCATATGTTAAACAAAGAGATTAAGAATTTTTACGAAAAAATCAAAATTAATGAAGTCCTGAGATAGCATGCTTCTGCAGAAGTAAATAAGGCACGCTAACAGGAGACTTACCAAGAAAAATAGATAGGTGGGTAGAATACTTTGAGGGCCTACTAAACCCAGAGGGGAATACGAATGAAATAAAATCGCAAACCGCACCAGAGCGAAGCAATAATGAGGACGGAATTTACGAATCATCAGATTTGGAGATAGAAGAAATATTAAAGCAGCTTAAAAATAGTAAGAGTCCAGAAGAAAATGGTATAATAGCAAAAATATTTAAGGAAAATTCAGAATAAGGCAGGAACAATACATCTATATGTCCGATTCACTAAAAGGTAAATAAAAGCCTATTCCAAAATTATAGAGGAATTGCTTTATTAGGTGTAGAATATAAAATATTAGCTTTATTAATAAGAAACCGACTAACAAAATATGAATCTGAAATAATAGGTTTAAATATCAGGGTTTAGAAAAGACAGATCTACAATTAACAGATTTTTACGATGACACAAATATTGCATAACAACTACGAACAAAATCAGGTTTGCACATGCTGTTTATATTATAGACTTAAAGCAGGCATACGACTGAATCAATAGAGAAAAACCATACGAAGTGATGAATCTTTTAAAAATACCTACCAAACTTATTAAGTTAGTGGACATTACATTACAAGAAACATTAAATAAAGTGATCCTGGAAGGAAGATTCACTGTCCACAATTTTATTTAACCTTATCCTTGAAGCTATCCTACGACAAAGTAGTGTAGTATTATAATATACTACAAGATACAACAAGTTATCAGTTTTGCAGACCATATTGCATTGATTGCGAGATAAGAATCAGAATTTATCAGAATATTGAAAAAATGAAAACAATATTAAAAAAGTTTGGACTATGTATGTAGGCTGCCTTAATGAAACAATATGGAAAAATAGAAATATCGGGAAAGAAATGAAAGGCAGAATTTACAAAACAGTCATCAGACCAATAATGACATAAGCGGCAGAAACACGACCTGACACAAAAATGACAAAAAGGATGTTAGAAACAGCAGAAAGGAAAAGACTTGAAAAATTGATGGCAAGACACTATGGGACAGAGCTAGAAGTACAGGTATACGACGTAGATGCAAGGTGGAGAACATGAAGAACTGGGTAAGAAATAGAAGAGTAGAATGGAACGATTATATAAGTCGAATGATAACAAATAGAGGCAATAGTAGTAATGACGGCAAGAGACGGTTCCCCAATAGCGGGGCCGCCGCTACCATGTGTGCCAAGTGTGCATCGCACACGGGCGGCCAACAATAGGGGCAGCCAAAAGCAGTCCACTGATGATAATACTTTTTTAAAACGAAAATAAATTCAAATAATTAAATAGTAATGATTCAGATAATTCTGTGAACTCTAATATTTCAAACAATAATAACTATTCAGTACGTGAAGGGAAGATCGAAGGTAGGAGAGGAGCCGGCCGCAAACAATTATCCTGGTTAAGGAATATTAAAGAATGGACAGGAATACACAATACAGGCGAGCTGTGTCACGCCGCCAAGAACAGAATTCTAGTAATGAGATAGTCGCCTACGCACTTTGGTGTATGGCATGTTAAGAAGAAGAAGTACGTGAAAATACTCAAATGCTTTTCATTTATGATGTATACTTCTTCTTTTCATCCTATTCTAAAAAAATGTCAGAAAGTATTATTTATTGTATGAACTCCCGCGGTTTTGCAGGTACAGTCATAAAGCAGTTTCGGGAATACTTTTTAATTCAAAGCGGCTGGCGGCTTTCGGACTTCAGTTATTAGGGATTTCACACGTAGATACTTTACAAGAATTTAGGCAAGTGGTTGTAAAGTTTCTGTTATAATATTGTTCCTGTGGTTATGTTTATAGATGGGTTATTATGTCTTATGTTCAGTCTTAGTTGAGAATTCGATGAATTTAGACACGCTTTTGATAAACGATTTTGCTTGTAAAATATAGTAGTGTACCAGTTTCTTTTGCACAGTAGGTACTGTATTTCGAAGTAACGTCGAGATCAGACCAATTTTATTCGTATACGCGTTACGGCTACATATTATTTGGAGAAAAATTATTTGGACAATTTATTTGAAGTGTTTTTGGATTTATTTTGTTAAATTCGCCCGGCTTCGTACTTAAGTGATAATTTCAAAATGTCCGAAAGAAAAAGAAAACGACTTTCAGGCTTACAATATAGAAAAATAAAAGAGGCAAAAACTGAGGAGAAAAAAAAAAACTGAAACGCCTGAACCTGAAACCACCCACCAAGACAGAACAATTAATGTTCCAGTTAATCTGGATTGCAGTGTAGGAAGCTCCAGCATATACTTGGTTTCAGATGATCCCGGAAAATGGCCTGCAAATATGAATCCGAGTAAAGTTCAATTTGTTGTTGAAAATTTTTCTCAGCAAATTACAAAAATTAATTTCTCCAGAGATACAAATAAAAGGAAATTTTCAGAAACTTATTAGTATCGCACAATACTTAATCAAGACCAAATACATCGCCCGTGGTTACTTTACTCATTATCACTAAATAGTGTTTTTTGTGCACCTTGTAAACTGTTTTGTTGTGATGAAAGCAGCCGATAATTACTTAGTGGAATTAATGGGGTAAATGACTGGCAACATTTAATTATTTTAAAAAGACATGAATCCGGTGCAGCTCATATAAAATATTCTCAAAAACTGTTTGAACTATCTACAGCATTAAAAAAAGATTAACAGTTGACTCTGCTCATCAAAAATTATATGAAATGGAGAAAAAACATTGGGGCGCTGTTGTTGAAAGATTATTTTCAATTGTAAAATTTTTATCTAAACAATGTTTAGCTTTTAGAGGATCATCCAATAAGTTATTTGAACCAGATAATGGAAATTATTTGTAGTTAGTTGAAATGATTTCTAAGTTTGACGCCGTATTATCAGAGCATCTTCGTCGTATGGAATCCAAGGGTACAAATATACCACATTATTTAGGATGGCAACATCAAAATGAATTGATTGTTTTATTGGCAAACTCTGTTCAGGACGTTATCCTAAGACAAATTCGAGAATCTAAATATTTTTCTATCATATTAGATTGTACCCCAGATATAACGCACGTAGAACAAATAACAATTCTAGTAAGATGTGTTTCAACTTCAACACCAGTTCAGATATTTGAATACTTCTTGGGCTTTTCTATTTCTATTCTATCATTCTGGGCATAACCAAAGTTAAAAATGATGATGAACTTAAAACCAATTGTGAGAAAGTTAATCAAGCCCTTACAGACATAAACAGCTAAGAGACTGACATTAGTGCAACCGATTTATATGAAGAAATTCGGCTATTCAACCATTTTTTTCCACAGAAAAAAGTCCTAGTGATATTCTTGAATATATTTACGAAAATAATCTTGTTTCAACATTTTCCAATTTAACTATAATAGTACGTATATTCCTAACTCTACCTGTTACCGTAGCTACGGGTGAGCGGTCGTTTTCAAAACTTAAGATTATTAAAAACTATTTGCGATCCTCAATGAAGCAAGATAGACTTTTTGCTTTAGCAATGTTATCTATAGAACATGAAGTGTGTGCGACATTGGACATTAAAGATATTGTCAAAAAGTTATCCGAGACGAAAGCCCGAAAAGTGCGTTTTTAATTTTTTTATGTGTTTATGTTTCTATTCGCCGTTTATTTTAATTAAATCGACGTTTAAATTAGGATATTAGGATATACATATTCTGGACGTTGGATCATGGTTATTAAATTAGGATAAAGGACGTTTAAATTAGGATAATATATGGACGTTGGATCATGGAGATTAGTCTAAAACTAAGTATTTATCTATTTACAAATTATCATTGTTATATTATGCATCTTCTGCACATTTCTTTAAATAAGAGTATGTATGTCTAAAGTGTTGGAAGGGGGCGGCAAATATTAAGTTGCACACGGGCGGCCAATACCTTAGCGGCGGCCCTGCCCAATAGGAAGACGATCGTGGGGAGACCATGAAAACGATGGAACTTACTGGAGGCACATTGAAAAACAGAGTCATGTCTACATAAAAAGAAGAAGAATAAAAATAAGAAGAAGATTACCGAGAAGAGCCGAAGAAGATACTGAAATAGGAAAAATAATTCTAAAGAAAGTAAAGCTGTAGGTGCATTAAACAAAATTATCAAATCTTTTTTTTTTGGCATAGATATTTAGTCATTCAGCCAGACTCAACATGGTAAAAATGGTTGTCTGAGTTTATATTAAAATAAATATACAAAACAATAAACAGATAAACAGGTCACTCTCTTCTCGCCTAGGGTCCCATCAAGGCATTTTTTAAGGACATACAATACTAGGCCACGGTAAGAAAGGAATTTAACAATTAGGTTAAAAGCAAATCTAAGTTAATATCCAGGAATATGAAAATCAGGATTTACAAAACGATTGTACAACTTTCGGTTATAAATGGCAGCGAAATTTGGGTGTTAAGTCAGAAAAATATACATATATTGGAATGATTAGAAAGAAAGATACTACACAAGATATATGAAGGGACAAAGGGCAATGACGACGCATGGAGAAGAAGACCAAATAAGAAAGTAATCCAGCAACCAACGAAGCAAAATACAAAAAGTAAAAGCACAAAGATTACATTGGATGGGGCAAGTTTACAGGATGTCCACAAACAGAGGTGCAAAAATAGTATTAAGAGGAGCGGAAGGAAAGCGCAGACGAGTAACATCAAAAAAGAAGTGGTTAGAAGAGGTTAAAACCGATATAAGGAAAATAAGAATGCAGGATTGGGAGAAAAACACGAAAAAACAGAGATGTGTAGAAAAAATAGTAAAAAAAATATAAGCCTAGGGCCTCCTGGCCAAAATAGCTGCTTTTTATTATGGGAAGTATTGGACGAAAAATATCTGTGTAGGGGATTAATATTGGTGTGAACCAAGATAGAAACATGGTAAAATGTGATTGACTGATAATAAGCATAAAAAAGTAAATGATTATATATATATATATATATATATATATATATATATATATATATATATATATATATATATATATATACACAAAGAAATATGAGAAATATCATAAATAGTATAATGAACAAAAACTAGAAAATTAAAAACATATATTGAAAGAATAATCAAGATACTAAAAGAGAAGAAAAGCAGACTCCTTTTGGCAGTCATAAAGGTTTGGGTGTGATATATACGCGTTTAATTTAACTCTAGCACAATACACTAAACTGCAGAGATTACGGTGGGCAGGGCACGTGGTCGGCATTCATGAGAATAGAATTCCCAGAAAACTACTAAATGCAAGAATGCTGGGAAAAAGACCTGTTGGAACACCTAAAAAGGGATGGAAAGACGAAGTCGATGAGCGATGCCAGGAACTGCCTGGGAACGCGTTCATGGAAAAGAACAGCGGTAAATCGAAATGATTGGAGCAGCCTGTTGAAGGAGGCCAAGGCCCGATTTGGGCTGTAGTGCCATTGGATGGATGGATGGAAATACGCGTTTACTATAATCTTGATTCCTTAGTAACAATCAGCCCAGTTCAAACTCCAGTAAGGCAGCAAGGTGGAATAGAATAAAGTGGATAAGTGGATCTGCTAAAAAGCATGATTATAGAACAGGTTATAAAATAATAAAGAGGAAAAACTGTAGAAGAAATGGGTAAGGACAGGAAACAGAAACACGAATGTAAAAGTAACAGACAACAAAATATCATTATAACTTCTGCAACGTAAATAGCGCTCTCAATAAGTTGGAAAGGGCTTTAATTTTTTTTATTATTTTTAATATGAGACAAAAGGTCACTACCTTAAAGCACCTTACTAATAAAATTGCATGGAAGTCGTTATAATGCATGTCCTTGACTAGAAGACTTGGAATGACTCATACTTGTGTCGATAATCTTAACTGGTATTACAGAAGAGTCCGGATTCGAAAGAGTAAAAGTGTAATATTTCGAATATGTGAAGACAAAATATCTATCAAAAACTGCTTGTAAATTTTTATAACACATAGTATGTGATATAAATATGAAAAGGGCATCAGTACTTAATATAACAAGTAGTGGAAAGATCTACTGGGAGTAAAAGAAAAAAAATTCTTCTTAAAGTGTATGTACCAACAAGATAAATATAAAAGGACAACACGCAATTCAAATATTATTATGGTACAATAGACCGAGAACATATAAAAAAACTAAAAAAGTAGAGGCAGCAATATGAAAAAAATGTGTTTACCCGTAATATCGTTGGATAAATAATTTAAATTATTGTGTTACTTACTTTTGATACTTCCTTTGGCATTGAAAATGAAATAATATTTGAAAACTGATAAAATAGAACACAGTTTATATAGAGGACATAATTGATATTATTAAATAGTTTTGAACACTTTTAAAAGTGAGAAGTAACAATTAATTTATAGAACTAATTAGACAACTTTTGGTAACTTTATACGTTTAACCTTTTTACATTATATATATGAATAATGTAGAATTGAAATCTAGTCCAGCTACTGAGGCTTAAAATATGGTAATACCTTCAAATTTTTTATAACTGCATCGATTTCTTTAAAAATTTCGAATTAAGCTTATCTTACCCTCCACTTCAAAAGTTATATACGCTCTAGGTGCGCTTTTTGTTTTTAATGGGTGAAAACTACCCCTATTTGAAAAAACTGGGAAAAACACGGATTTAAATATTTTATGCACTTAAATCTTGTTTATTTGCATAAGGTAAATATATAAAATAAATAAAATAATATTTTATTTATTGGAAATTTTCAACGCTTACAACCACCCTTATGACAAAAATGAATAAAAAATTAATTAAAAAATATTTTTATCGGTTTGAAACATTTCTTGAGTGCATATTATTTAACGAAAATTAATTTTTTGCATATAAAATAACTTTTTATTATAATTTCAACATTTCAACCCTCACAACCAACCCCTTTTTAAAAAAATTAATTTAATATATTTTTATCGGTCTAAAACATTTCTTGAGTGCATTTTATTAAACAAAAATTAATTTCTTGCTTATAAAATAACATTTTATTATAATTTCATCATTTCAACCCTCACAACCACCTCCTTTGTCAAAAATGAATTAAAAAATATTTTTAACGATTTGAAACATTTTTAGAGTGCATTGTTTGTAGACAAAAATTAATTTTTTACGTATAAAATGAGCCTACTTTTTTCAACCCTTACAAGCACCCTTTTTGATGAAAATAAAATCCTTAAATCCTTAACTTAGACATGGACATAAATAGAAAAAATTTAGTTTATAATATATTACAATTTTTTTATTTTCCAAAAAACTAAAAATAAATAATATTTATATAAAACGAGGTATAAAATAAATGAATATCTATTCATCATCGGAATCATAATTTTCACCGTCCAATTGGTCTTCGTTTACTGGAGGACAATTTTGGCAATTGTCACCACAGCATGTTCCGCATGTTGCATTGCACAATAATCCCAGCCTCCGACAGCCACACGCTGATCCGCAACCTTTTGTACAATTGCAAAAAATCATTTTCAGCAGTTCTTCTGAAGCTGGTAAACTTTGCATTTTAATTGGTTCCAAAGAATCTCCAGTTTTAGACCAACCCCAATTCAAAATATTTAAGCTGTTATTTCCCAACCATATCTGGATTTGTAAATAAACCCTTTTGGGATGTTTATCCAGAGCACTTACAGTCGGAACAAGAGATGATAATTTAACAGCACTATTTTTAGTGGTGGCTTTAATAAAAGATTCGTACCTCATTTGTTGAAGCAAGGCTGAAAAATTTTCGACCTTACTCATTTTACTTATCTGGGTATCTTTGGCAAGTCCATATAATAAAATTGTGCTGTACCTCCCAACTTCTAAAATATCATCGAGCTCTGCAGAGCTGCTATAGAAAACATCAGCTTTTTCCCTTTAATCAGATCGCTTTTCCAAAAGATCGATGAATTTTTTCTTGCTTTTGTTGTAAAATGCTGATGTTATATCACATCCAGTAAAACAATGAGCAAAAAGTATGAGTTTTGCACAATTTGGATATTCTGATTGAAAACTTTATGATGAATATACCTGCGAAGTGGTATTTTGTTTTCCTAATTTTAGGAAAAAAATTTCGTGGTTGATTGCTGCTCGGGCAGTTAGAATTACTAATATATCAACATCTTCAGCAACTACAACCGTTTGTAAAGTTATAGCAGATGTTCCAAATAGAAAGATCCCTACTTGTTTCCAAAACTTGTTTTATATATATATATATATATATATATATATATATATATATATAGAGAGAGATACATAGATGCATATGTATATATTAAATGTCTATTAGTTCCATCGAAATGCTCCAATGCTCCAAATTATAAAATTTTTCCATGCTCCAAAATTTATTCTAAAAAGTACTATTGGTTTTTTTACAATAACTCGGTTAATTTTGATGCTACAACATGCATAAAAAAACGATTTTACAGGCTATGAGTATAGGAATTTTAAAACATTCTAAAGTCCTTCATGTTTAAAGGGTGAAGGGTCAAAGGGTCAGAGACCAGTGGTTCATGCGCTATAAAGCAAACTTCAACCAACTATATCTCCGTTATTTTTTAAGCTACAAAAAAAATTAAATCACACTTTTTTCATTTTTTTTTTCAAAAAAATTAAATCATTAAAATGTAATCACACTTTTTTCAAAAACTGGGTATTCTAAAATAGCTAAACTTTTGGATCATACAAAAAACACTAAAACAAAGTGAATAAGGAAAACAATTTATTTCTATCCTAGTGAACATGACGTTAGTTTTATTGCGTTTTTTTTTACAAAAATTTGAGAAACCCATCGTTTTTTTGATCGTATCTCACGTACAGTTGGTGCAAAGGACTTTTTCCACCACCCATTTTAAAGGTCTTTTTAAGCTCTTTTAAAAATATTATATGAGTTTTTGTCGAAAAATGTACCCGTTTTCTGTTATTTAACGTTAAATACTCGTATTGAAAGACAAAAACAAAAACAAACCTTCTTTGAACAGCCATAACTCAGTTAATATTGAACTGAAAATATTTATTAAAAATCCAATCTTTTTGTTTTTTTATGAGCTTTAATTTTAGTTGTTATACTTTTTTGATAAAACTCTTTGTTTCAGAGTTATTCTTAAAAAACCTTTGAAAAACATGTTTTTTTTTTAACGAAAAATGACACTTTTCAACAGCGAATAACTTAAAAAGTATTGATCTAGCGAAAAAAATGTTTACCACATTTTTTGTTTGAAATTTGTCCTTCTATCGAATAGCGTAGTTATTTTGAGTGAAAAAATTTCCACCCTCGAAACGGGGTGGCAAACACCACCAGGGTGGAAGCGCACATCGGCACTATATAACTTTTGTTCCTTGAGTAATTATTTACCAACACACAAAATTTCAAATGAATCGATTCAGTTATAAAGAATTCGGAGGTAAAAACCCTCAGTAACTGATCTAATCATTTATTTTCTGCTTTTATTTCAATTTTATTTCTAGAAGTTATTAAATTTTTGAAAATTTAATTACCATACATTTTGTGTAGTAGAATATTGTGTTTGTTGTTTTCTGTTTATTTATTAATTTCTTCTTAGGGTTTTTATCCGTTAGCATATTGATTAGTATAACAGCTCATTTTATCTTGTCTACAATTGATATAAACAACTCTATTGATTTAATATCGTATATCTTCACGTCCGGAATTTCTTACCCTTCTAGGTCACCTTTTACCTTCGATCTTTTCTTCCACGAGGAGTTGTAGAATGTTATCTTTTTAATTTGTTTAAATAAAATTATGTAATATTATCGAAAGACTTACTTGTTCTTTCATTAACTTTAACTTAATTAGTTCTTTCTTTTATTTTCATTCTTTATAGAATAGTAGTGGTAGGGTAGGGTGGGGCAGGCTTCGTAGTGATGAGTAATATATCGCAACCGGCGATTTTACAGCTGCTATTTGACAATCGCTGTTATAGCGACTGTTATGGAAAAATAAAAATAGCCACGATTCTAAATACAGCTATTTATAAGAATATGCGAATCGAATAGCAATAGGAATGATGAAGGCGTTAGTGAGATATTTCTTCCATAATATTTGGTGCGATGTACAAGATATATATAATCCTTTTACCCTATGGCGGCCGATATGTAATTAAAAACATGATCAGTGGGCCTCAAACAGTGGGGCGTTAATATTTAATTCCGATCGCTTGAAAAGTAAAAATATTTAATTTCCTGTATTTTATGTTCAGTAATAATATTGGATTTTACTATGTCAAAGGCAAATAAAATGAATATAATATGTATTTACAGGGCGTGTTAAGAGAAGTGGGACGGAATATTTCGAATACTCGAAATTATTTGTCGACATCAAATGTTCATCAAGATCTCTATAAGTCTCTATTTTGCGTAGAGTGAAAATTATACGAATGGTTTTGTATGCAGTAAAATTGGAAAATACTTGCCAAGTTGCTGGTATGTCCAAATTTAAATAAAATACATCTAAGACTTTACTTTCTGCAGACACTGTATTAAATATAACCTTGAAACAAATTGGCACTAAATCACTTCCGAGTTTTCAGTAAAATAAAATGTTTAAACACGCGTAGTTCAGTAATTAATACCAAAGCTATTGAGAGTATGCAGTCCAGAAATTAAACCAGAAGGTACTTTATCGTTTAACTAAAACACACCACAAAGTCCGAATTGAATTCCTGAAACACTTTTTTGTTACTTCTTTTTAGCAAACAGTTTGTCCTATTCACTGTCTGATATTTCACTATCAGAGTCTTCACTATCTGAATTGTCTATCCGAATAATTAGAGGTCGGACCTCATCTATAACTCGCTCGATTTGAAAATAATGAACGATTATGTCTTCCGTATGTCTAATACAATTATTTTGCCTTTGTTCTGCCTTTATTTGTTCTAGCGATTCCTTCCATAAACTAAGAACGCTAGCGTCATCTGTTATTTTGGATGCATGTTTATCATAAAATTTTTTGGCTATACCACAAACTAACTCAATTGCATTATAATGACAATGTTAGGCCGTTAGTCGAAGAACTTCATGGCCATATTTAAGAGCCATTTGGTCAGTAACAAATTTTTTGAATTTTGTGCTCTTTACACCTTTGCGACTTTTATAAATATGTCACTGTGATAAATTTTTTTTTCTGTCAACCACAACTTTATGTCTTATTTTGTCCAGCTGCTTCAAGGAAATCTCTCTTCTACTCTTGAATGGTAGGATGCATTATCCAAAACTATTATGGATGGTCGCTTCAATTTTTTTAACTTCAAAAATATTTGCATCCATATTTCCATGGTAATCACCTGTATTCTTTGTGGACAAAAAAATTAAACTAGCGTCAGGAATAAAACCCTCATCATTTCCAGCATGAAGTATAATGTAGTATTTACCATTACCGGAAAGACTAGAACATTTCGTGGTGCCATCTTGTTAGGTTGATTTTAACATATTTCCTTTAGCGAAAATCCCAGTTTCATCTAAAAATACAACTTATCTCGGACTATCAGACGTTTTATTGTTCATGTATTTTCTTAAAAAATGCCACCGTTTTGAAACAACATTAGAAAGTTCACACAATACTTGTCTATTATTTGTCTTTTTATATTGAAAACCTAAATGTTTCAGCAATCTCCACTAACTTGTTAAACTAATATCACACAGTTTCTTGTCTTTTATTTGTTGTAACACAGCACTAACTGTTACATGTTCTTTGGCTTTATACATATTATACATAATATTTTTAATTGCAAGTTTAATTGACGGGTGCAAATCTAAAGTTTTTGGATGTCGACGATTTCTCTTGCTTACTTTATTTATTTCATCCTCACTCATGTTATTAATTCTTTGGAATGTCCTCTCTGAGATATCGCAAGCATCGCATGTGCGTTTCTGAACTGCCATAACAGATGCCAATGGACCCATATTATTTTTTTCCAAATAACTTTCGACTTTTAGAACTAAACTCCGTTCTTCTGTAGATAATACTCTACGTTTCGACTATATTTTATTTTCTTCCAAATTACTCATTTTGCTTTAAAGTACCGCTTTACTACACTACTATAAAAATAGGTACCCACTTATATACAACTACTACACCCTAAAAAGGACGAGGGTTGTACAACAGACGAAACAATCGAACACAAATTATTTAATAGCCAATGCTAAACAAGCATAAACACTGCATTTATTGTGATTGCAAAAAGCGTTCGCATGTTTTAAATAAGATTTTTGCTGATTATGTATTTTGTTAAATTATTAAATAACACAAATACAACCCACGACCATTAATTAATTTTTAACGATAAACAAAGGAGAAATATGATGCCGTTTGAATTTGATCTACTTTGTCGATGACAGTGTCGTTAACAGAAAGATATTTTTAAACAGCATGAATCATTTTTCAATGATTCGATTTAAGAAATACATTACTAAACAAATTTTTAAAGTGTGTATAAAGGAGATTACAATTATTATGACACATGGTATTTACTCCTTATTTTTCAAATAATATGTTTTTGTAAAGGCATAACTTTGATTATTGGGTAAACCTACATTATACGATACGTCAGAAGAAATTAAAAAAAAATTAACATGTAATAAATTCACTGTTTGAATAAATATTCCGTACTCGTAGTATTGCAATAAACTATTAAAACCAATAAACGATAACTTGTTGAGCAGAGCTGATTGAAACAACAGAGTAGTAAAATGTTATTCATAAAGGTAGTGTAAAATATATCGCCGCTTATCTGGTCCGCTAGTAATAAAATTACCAGCATTTAATTGCAAAGTGGTCTTCTTAGGTGAAAAATATTATACCTGTAATATGTATAAGCTAAATAATGAGGTACTGGTAACGTTATCTAGTGGTGACTAGAAAAATAATATTTATTTACGGCTAGTTTAAAGTTTTCTATTTTAATACTGATGGTATACTTTGAAATAAGATAATCACTAGAGTAATAATACCGATAAATTATTATGCTATTACGTAGATCTGAATAGTCATTTTTCTGTTTTCTGATGACCTATTTCTAAACTGTATCGAGTGAATGAAGCATTCATTGTTACATAAACATATTATTATTAAGAGTAAGTTATAATATAAGAGTTAGTATTTGTTTATATAAAAAAAATGTCTTTAAAAAGGAAAATGAGTGAAATGTGGAACTTTTTTGAACCCGTTGATGATGTTTATGCAAAATGTAATAGTTGCAAGTCAAAATTATCGTATAAAACTTCTGTCACGAATTTAAAATCGCATATGCGAAATAAACATCCTGGAATCGCACTTCCTTCAAGTGCAAAAAAAGGATGTATATTTAGATCTTAATTTTTAAAAATCGACATAAACTATTAATAGATATGTTTTAATTATACTGAAATGAAAAATAGAAAAATAATCTGGATAGTCGGCTTCATGCAACTGTATTTGTTTTGTCTACACATTTTTCAGCACCTCTCATTTTGGTTTAATCAGGGCACAACCGTATGTGAACAAACAACTAAGATAGGAGGAATGGTAATTGGAGACAAAGATATTCAGATAGGTAATAATCAATTTTTTTTTTGGAACAGCCATCGACTAGTCAAGGACCAACTTCACAGGAACCGTCCACATCATTCCAACAACCAATATCAGTTAGTATTGGTCAACAGAAAAAGATCACCACTTTTGTTAAATCAAAAATGAATGTAAAATCAAAACAGGGCATAGACAACAAATTACTTTTATTATTTATTTTAGATTTTCAACCATTTAGTATTGTTGAAGATTCTGGCTTCAAACTTTTTGTCTCCAGTTTAAATCCATCTTATTAACTTCCAAGTAGACATTCTATATCTAAAACAATGATTCCATTTGTATACGAAACATGTTGCGCCAGAATGAAGGAGATAGTATTAATTGGTCAACAGTTTTGTATTACTTCTGACTGTTGGACATCTGTTGATACCATTAGCTATATTGGTGTAACTGTTCATTTTTTAGATAGTGTAATATTTTTATTCAATCTAATTTATTGTCTTTATTTATTATAAAAGATTCTACATTTATAACACTTACAAGTTAAGTAAAGTCTTTATTACAATATCCACTAATTTATTTCACAATATTTATTTATACTTATTTCCGGCTTACAGTTTAAACTCGATATTCAAAACTACAACTATAACTAACTCTTTTCAACAAAATTCTCTCTTTCAATATAAAATACCGTTAATCGACAATCCCTTCGAATTCGGACGGCGACCCACATCGAAATGGATGGAAGGCAGACAGGTTTTTCAGCTGAACGGCAAACTTACTAGAATAGAATATAATTAGAAATAATATGTTTACAGTTTTATGAGTCATAATATTTATCGTAACATTGCCACCCTCTTAAAAGATGGTTCCTCCTGGAACCTTGTCGGGACTGGAACTGGAGCGGTATGCTGGTATCGGCAACTGGACCCTCTTTTACAACTTCCAGTACCATACTTCGGATAACCCTCCAATCTAATTGGCGGCACTCTAACTTTGACATGGCTAACTTTTGCACGTCGGACTCTAGTACGTGCTCTCTCAATTGAAGTAAGGCTTTCCACACATCTCGGTAGGTAGGTTGGTCACGGGCAGTGTCTTTTGTTACCAGGTAGAAAAGGTAACGTGATGCATCTTGGAGTTTCAAGACTTTCCCTGGAGCTGGAATTTGGCATTGAAGTTCTGCAACTTGACCGAACTTCCTTCGAAAGACGGATGTTAACCCTCGTGCGTCTTTGATACTGGCCGGGATCGTAAGGACCAGCGAGTAGTCATCGGGAAGCGCGAGTAGATCTTGCTTTTCTTCAGTGGTAACACCATGTCTTGCTTTACGGGTACCTCCATAGGCCTCCATGAATTCCTCAAACGTGAGGTCAGACACATCTTGGACTTGGTTTACTTCCACCTGCTTATTCGGTAGATAACGTCGTTGATCTTCTCCATAATATGGTATGGACCTTCCCAAAACTGCTGCAACACAACCTTTTCGCTTTTTGGGATTATCGATCCAGACTTTGTCGTTCTTCTTAAAGCACCTCGTTTCGGCTTGCGTATCGTACCATTTCTTCATTCGGTCGCTAGTGATCTGAAGATGCGAACGGACCAACTCGTGTACATTTTCCACTCTTCTTCGTAATTCGATCACATAGTCTTCACCTGCTACATCTTCTCCAGGTCGACACCCAAACTCTAGATCACAAGGTAGTCGCATGTCGCGTCCAAATAGGACCGTGGCTGGTGTCTGGCCTGTTAATTCGTTAACAGCAGATATGTAGGCCATTGTGAAGAACGGAAGATATTGGTCCCAGTCTCGCTGATGATCGGACATCATCTTTGTCAAATACTTGCCAACTGTCCTATTCATCCGTTCTACCATATCATCCGATTGCGGATGATACGATGTAGTTTTTGTTTTCTTCGTGCATAGTCTATCACACATTCCTTGGAATAGATCGCTTAGAATATATTCTTGGATCAACTTATCTGCAACGGTGGCGGCCTTCTGGTCTGGAAGTGCGTACATCTCGACCCACTTTCCATTACTACCAACATGTACGTGCCTCCATTTTTACTTTCTGGAAATGGCCCAGCGTTATAAAAACCGTTCCCGAATTCGCTGAATGATTTTCTTTACACCGAAATGCCCTCCTGATGGACTGTCGTGTAACTGACGCAGTACTTCGGCTATTCTGCTCTTTGGGATCACCAACTGTCTTCTCTTCTCTGAACCGTCATCATTTTCCAGTACCCGTTTGAGCAAGCTATCTTCTATGATAAATGAGTCCCACTGGGCCCAATATGTCTTAACTACTAAGCATAGGTTTGATATTTCCTCCATTTTCCTCTTTCCATTTTCGAATTTTTTGTATAACTGGATCTCTCTTTTGTCCTTCCCTTATCTTAGTAGGCGTTCAATCGTCGTTGACCATCGTTGTTCTTAGCACTGCTGCTTCCTTGGATTCCGTTTTGTTACAGTGGGAACACTCTGATGGGCATGGCCTTCTGGAAAGAGAATCAGCGTTTCTGTGGCTAACTCTGGATTCTTAAACTGCATCAACCACTTAAGGGCGGCATAGTCGGTTTGGATTAAAAACTTCCTTCCTTAGAGGTATTGATAGAAGTGCTCTACTGATTTCACTACTGCTAGAAGTTCTCTTCTTGTGACGCAATAATTCCGCTCAGGTTTTGAAAGAACTTTACTAAAATATCCAATGACTCTTTCCTATCCTTCTTGAATTTGACATAGCACTCCTCCTATTCCCACATTACTTGCATCTGTATCTAAGATGAACTCTCCTTCTGGCAGTGGATATCCTAAAATTGGTGCTGTGATTAAATGCTTTTTCAAGGTCTCAAAGTCATTTGGATAGTCTGTATCCCATCAATAATCTCTTGCTTCCTCTGTAAGTCGCGTTAATGGCTTAGCGATATCTGCAAACTTCTTAATAAACCTCCGGTAGTAAGTACATAGTCCAAGAAAACTTCTCACTTGATGTTTGTCAGTTGGTTCTGGCCATTCCTTACTGGAATCGATTTTTTCCTTATCCACGGCCACTCCTTTTTTACTGACTATATGACCCAGATAATTGACTTTACCTTAAAATAGCTGGCACTTCTTGAGGTTCGACATCAATTGGGCAGCTTTAAGTCGATTAAAAACGTTTTCTAAATTCTTCAGATGGTCTTCAAATGTCTCCCCCAGGACGATTATGCCATCTAGATAAACCAGGCATGTTTTCCAAGATAACCCCCTTAACACATTTTCCATAAGCCTCTCAAATGTCGCAGGAGCATTACAGAGTCCAAATGGCATAACGTTGAATTGCCAAAATCCAGATCCTGTGGTGAAGGCTGTCTTCTCTTTATCTACTGGGTCCATTTCTACCTGCCAGTATCCAGCTTACTTCCAGCCAATGTGTCCAATGTGTCGTCGATCCGAGGCAGAGGATGACTATCATTCTTGGTAACGTTGTTCAGCAAACGGTAATCCACACAGAACCTCGTCGTTCCGTATTTCTTCTTAACCAGTACCACCGGAGAGATCCATGGGCTCGTAGAAGGTTTTATCACCCCGTCTTTCCTCATTTCCTGAACAATCGTTTCAGCTTCCTCTCTTTTCGCCTGTGGTAATCGTAGAGCTGTTTGACGAATTGGCTTAGCATTACCAGTTTCAATTTTATGCTTAACAATGGTTGTTCTTCCCGTCTTTCCTCCTTTCGGTACGAAAATATCGCGATACTGCCGAAGAAATTCCCTTAATTTCCTTTTTTCAATCTGATTTGGAGACTGTCCAGCAACTGCAACCCTTTGGTCGAATTTGTCGTTGGAATTATCAGATGTTGTCGTCTGACGGATTATGGATGTCACAGGTACACAAGTTCCTACTTTTGTCTCTTTTTTGATGGTCACTGGGTAGTCATTGACATTGATAAGTCTCACAGGAATTTTTTTAGCCGAAGTCACCAATTCCTTTCCAATTATGATTCCACGACCAACCTCGTCATCATGGTTACAAGGCTCCATCATAACAGGTGTCCCTTCGTCCACAATTCCCTGTAGCCTCGCTACTATGATCGTTTCACTTCTCGAAGGTATCTTCTTTAATGGCTGCTTGCACAGTGTTGTCATCATGTAGATGAAGAAATATCTCCCCGTTGCCAACTTTGATTACCTTATTCTTAAAATCCAATTAGAATCCATGCATATTCATTACGTCCATTCCTAATATAACATCTTCTTCGATGTCAGCAACTATAACAGTGTGGACGAACTTTTCTGCTCCAATTCCCAGTTGTAGCTGGATTTCTCCATGAATGTTGGCAATTTCACCTGTAGCGGTTCGAAGTCGTAACCTCGTTGGTAACAGTTTCTTACGGTTGTTTATAACTGTCGGGCGTATAATGATTCTGGTCGCTCCGGTATCCACCAACAAGGTATGCCTTTTACCAATTATTTCTCCATCTACATATACACTATCTTGACGTCATTTCAAGGAAGCTATTAGTATGAGAGGGTCCTTGGAAAAACTCCGGGTCGAAGCTGTTCCCCTAAGGCTGACTCGTTCTAGTTTTCCTGATGGTGACTTTCTTGATTTTATGGTCTTCGTTTTCTTGCATGTAATACTTTTCATCATATTAACGAGCTGGTCAAGTTTATATTCATCTCGTTCCTCTTTTACAGTCCTAACTTTACTGTACCCGCCAGAGGCCTGCGTAGCTGACTCGTATTCGAGGGCGGCGGATAAGACATCAACCAGCGTCTTATGACGAGCTAATCGCAATGTTCTCTGCATTTCATGATCACGAAGACCATCACTAAATGTTTGAACGGCCAATTTTTCCATCATGTCTTCGGGAGCTGTTGGATAAGCATATCGTACTAATCTGGCAATATCTACCTCATATTTTTGAAGAGCCTCATCTTTCTTCTGTCTTCGATTTTTAAGATGCGACTGATATACATGTTCCAAATGTTCGTGGCCATATCGCATATTTCACCTAATATAATAATATAATAATAATCGTCATAATATTTATCGTAACAATAGTAATTTTAGAGCTTCAGCGAATTGTAGAGGCTTGTGGTATAGAAAACAAGAAAACAAAATATTGCTTGCAGTTTCTGATAATGTCAATAATATTAAAAATGCAATAATTTCTAAATTAAACTGGAATCTTTTGATTGCATGGCACATACACTAAATTTAATTGGCAAAGACGGTTTGAAAAATAAATTAATTGAGGAAATTGTAAAGGTTATTATCTTATCAGCGTAACCTGGGAAAAATCCCTTTATAATTGCTTAATGATGTTCCAACTCGTTGGAACTCTACTTTTTACATGTTGGAGAGACTTCTAGAGCTCGAGGAAGCAATAAAAAGTTCAGTCGCGCTCATTGATAAGGAACTTCTTATTATGAATGTAGCTGATTCGCAAAATATTAAACATTTATGTAGTATTCTAAAACCATTCGAAAATTCTACAAAAATTATTAGTGAAGAATTCTACTACATTGCATCATTAGTAATTCCCATGTCTAATGGTTTGATAAACGTTTACAGAAATTTAATAAAAAAAGATTTTTCCCAACCGATTAACGAAGTTCTAAGAACTTTTTTGACTGGCTTATCTGAGGGGCTAGGAAATGTGGAGAAAAATAAAGCTTTAATTATTTCAACATTTTTATATCCAAGATTTAAAACGTTTTGATTTTCTGAAATAAATTCATGTGAGAATGCCAAACAGTGTATTATAGCAGCAGTTTCAGAAAAATATGCAGAAGAACTTCGCAAAAAAAATATTTCAGAAACAGATTTATGTCCTGAAACAAAATCCACTATTTCCACTGATGGTGATGAACTCTCAATCTGGAGCTTTTTCGACAAGTCTGTGACTGGTGGCGCGAACACAAACACCACTATGCACTATTCCACTTTATCAATAATAGCACAAGAAAAATTATGTGCTCTGGCTTCCTCAGTACCTTGTGAAAGGCTGTTTTCAAAAGCTGGGCAGGTACTTATCACTCAGTGATAAGAAAACAAAAATGCTTTTTTTTTTAAAACCTCGGTTAACCGATTTCCGGTTAACCGAGATTCCGGGTTAAACGAGGGCATCCTAATATGAATTTTATAAATTTATAAAGTTTAATGAGAAAGTATCACGTCCAAATAAACAAGCGATGTTAAGCGCCTTAATTTAACGCAACCGCAATACGTGCACTGGAGTGGATACGTGGGAGTTCGTGTTTAGCCAACTGTACTATTCGGAACCGTCCGTGAGTCGGTCTCCCACAAGACGCCATCTTGTTTTACTGAAAGAAGCAGTGGCAGTGCTTTGTTTACTCTTCAAGTGCGTGTTTGTAGATCAGTGATCTGTTTTACTACTGTTAATAGCGTGTGTGTAAAAAGTGCAATGAGTGAATTATTAATGATCTTGGGAAAAACACTTTTTTAAAAACTGAAGTCACAATTCAAAATTTTATTTTCGACTTACAAAGATTTGAGTAACAATACAATAAATAAAAATCAGACTGAAAATATTGATTTTTACATGGTGTTTTTATAATTTTATAATTTCTGATCTTGCTGTCCGATACGTCGCAATTTACTCCAGAATGTTCAAGCGGTAGCCCCGTGTTGAATCCACGTGGTAGAATTCACTGGATGGTAGCGGTCATTGTACTGTAACTACTCCATCCCCTGAAGAAGTTTTATGAGGGACGAACAGAACTGTTGAGTTACCCTCTTCTGGAGTTTCATCGCTAGAGTTGGGTTTTTTGTTATTTGTTTTATACCTGTAACATGTATAGAGGAAGATTATTGCAATAAAAATATATAAAGGAGTCATCCAGAAATGGTTATAGCTATGGTTCCATAATTTCGGGTTAATTGTCTCTAGATGTTCCTCTTCCTTAGAGAGTTCATGCAGCTTGTCTAAGAGGATGTTATCTATTCTTAATGGATTGAATTTAATCGCTGTTTGAACATCTATGGTCCTAATTTTGGGAATCATTAGCGGTTCCTCTGGGATGGTTGACCTTGAATTTATGTAACTCTGGATTGGGGTTTTGAATTCACATCTGGGCGGAAAATTGATGAGATAAGTTCCTTTTAGGCCAACATCGAGTTGTAATTTTGGTTGATTCGGGGAATATTCCTATATAGTAGGAATCTGATAATCTTTGTATGATCACATCTCGAGTTTGGACGGGGGTGTATTGGCAAGAAGCTTCTTGGGTACTCAACTGCAGGATTTGTTTGATACAGTCGTCAGTTTTCGTTGCTTCTAGTATTGTTTTCTCTTAGCAAAGATATCTTGTGTCGATTCGGGCACATGATTTTTCCAAATATTGAAAGAATTTTTCGTTTATGAGAAGATATGGCTCAGGAGGAATGATTGTAGTAGAATTTGCGGTAGGTATAGGAAATAAATGATAATCTTATATTATTTCTTGGTTGTGCGTTACTAATGTGATAGTTTCGTTGAACTCTTTTATAATCTCCTTGTTCAAGCTAATGTGACGATTAAGATGATTTATAAGATTTTCCTGATTCGCCTGTAAGGTTTCTATAGCATTGTTTATTTTTCTGCGTCATCTTGATCTAGATTTTCAGAAATTGCTTTGATAATGCTTCCTAGTCCATTAATTAGCCCTCTTTTTGTTCTGATATAGGGGTAAATTGTTGAGAATTTCTCTTGAGCTGATTTTAATTGGTATCTAAGAGCTTGGTCGAAATTTTGTAAACTGTTAAAATACGGATGGCTAAGTCCATTTTGAATTGCTCTGGTCACTGCATCATACTCGGTTTCAATTCTGTCCAATTCTTCCTTTATTGGCAGAAGTTTGAAAAAGTGTATAAAATCCTGTGTACTAGTATGAATCTTTGCTTGTCCCAGGTTGAGGGGAATTATTCCTGTGTTGTCCTTCAGGTCCTTGATCTTCATTTCCTCTCTTATCGTCAGGGTGATCCTGTGGGGAAGGTTCAGAATTAGTTTTTGTTTTAGGTTGATGTTTTATGTTTTTCTCGCGAACTGTTCCTTTTGATGTGTTTACAGTCACTTCGTTATTCCATTTTATTTGTTTTGCGGAATATCGCGGAAGTAATTTATTTCTGGTACCTGTTTTTCGTGTATAAATTTTTGTGCTTGGTTTATACGCAATAGGGTCTTGTCTCGATTTGTTTCTGTTTTCAATGACTTTATTTTTATTCTCTTTTATACGCTAGTTTACTTCCTCGTATAATTCCTTTGTGTCCGATGTCCAAAGCTATTCTTTCAAACGGGCTTCCAACATTATATTGTCTGATATGAGCTCTCCCTTTTCGGTCATTCCCGTTACTTGTAGCACAAATAGTACATTTCTTACATCAGTCCTTTACGTCGTCGGAACTGTTCATCCAATAAAACCGTTGCCAAATTCGCTGAATGGTTTTCTTTACACCGAAATGGCCTCCTGATATACTGTCGTGTAACTGACGAAGTACTTCGGCTATTGTGCTCTTTGGGATCACCAACTGTCTTCTCTTCTCTGAACCGTCATCATTTTCCAGTACCCGTTTGAGCAAGCTATCTTTTATGATAAATGAGTCCCACTGGGCCCAATATGTCTTAACTACTGAGCATAGGTTTGATATTTCTTGCCGAGGTGGTTGACGGTTTTCCTCTTTCCATTTTCGAATTTTTTGTATAACTGGATCTCTCTCTTGTCCTTCCCTTATCTTAGTAGGCGTCCAATCGTCGTTGACCATCGTTGTTCTTAGCACTGCTGCTTCCTTGGATTCCGTTTTGTTGCAGTGGAAACACTCTGCTAGGCATGGCCTTCTGGAAAGAGAATCAGCGTTTCTGTGGCTAACTCTGGATTCTTAAACTGCATCAACTAATTCCGCTCAGGTTTTGAAAGAACTTTACTAAAATATCCAAGGACTCTTTCCTATTCTTCTTGAATCTGACATAGCACTCCTCCTATTCCCACATTACTTGCATCTGTATCTAAGATGAACTCTCCTTCTGGCAGTGGATATCCTAAAATTGATGCTGTGATTAAATGCTTTTTCAAGGTCTCAAAGGCATTTTGATAGTCTGTATCCTAGCGATAATCTCTTGCTTCCTCTGTGAGTCGCATTAATGGCTTAGCGATATCTGCAAACTTCTTAATAAACCTCCGGTAGTAAGTAAATATCCAAGAAAACTTCTCACTTGATGTTTGTCTGTTGGTACTGGCCATTCCTTAATGGAATCGATTTTTCCCTTATCTACGGCCACTCCTTCTTTACTGACTATATGACTCAGATAATTTTAGCTTGAAATAGCTGGCACTTCTTGGGATTTAACATCAATTGAGCAGCTTTAACTCGATTAAAAATGTTTTCTAAATTCTTCAGATGATCTTCAAATATCTCCCCCAAGACGATTATATCATCTAGATAAACCAGGCATGTTTTCCGAGATAACCCTATCAACACATTTTCCATAAGCCTCCTAAATGTCGCAGGAGCATTACAGAGTCAAAATGACATAACGTTGAATTGACACAATCCAGATCCTGTGGTGAAGGCTGTCTTCTCTTTATCTACTGGGTCCATTTCTACTTGCCAGTATCCAGACTTCAAATCCAAAGTAGAAAACAATTTACTTCCAGCCAATGTGTCCAATGTGTCGTCGATCCGAGGCAGAGGATGACTATCTTTCTTGATAACGTTGTTCAGCAAACGGTAGTCCACACAGAACCTCGTTGTTCCGTCTTTCTTCTTCACCAGGACCACCGGAGAGACCCATGGGCTCGTAGAAGGTT
Organism: Diabrotica undecimpunctata; assembly: GCF_040954645.1. Taxonomy (NCBI): domain Eukaryota; kingdom Metazoa; phylum Arthropoda; class Insecta; order Coleoptera; family Chrysomelidae; genus Diabrotica; species Diabrotica undecimpunctata. Next base: position 121,964,643 of record NC_092803.1, on the reverse strand, counting down.
TTATCACCCCGTCTTTCTTGATTTCCTGAACAATCGTTTCAGCTTCCTCTCTTTTCGCCTGTGGTAATCGTCGAGCTGTTTGACGAATTGGCTTAGCATTACCAGTTTCAATATTATGCTTAACAACGGTTGTTCTTCCCGTCTTTCCTCCTTTCGGTACGCAAATATCACGATACTGCCGAAGAAATTCCCTTAATTTCATTTTCCCCATCTGATTTAGAGACTGTCCAGCAACTGCAACCATTTGGTCGAATTTGTCGTTGGAATTATCAGACGTTGTCGCCTGACGGATTATGGATGTCACAGGTACACAAGTTCTTACTTTTGTCTCTTTCTTAATGGTCACTGGGTAGTCATTGACATTGATATGTCTCACAGGAATTTCACGGCCAACCTCGTCGTCATGGTTCCAAGGCTCCATTACAAAATGTGTCCCTTCGTCCACAATTCCCTGTATCCGCGCAACTATGATCGTTTCACTTCTCGCAGGCACGACTGTATCTTCTTTAATGGCTGCTTGCACAGTGTTGTCATCATGTGGATGAAGAAATACCTCCTCGTTGTCAACTTTGATTAACTTATTCTTAAAATCCAATTAGAATCCATGCATATTCATTACGTCCATTCCTAATATAACATCCTCTTCGATGTCAGCAACTATAACAGTATGGACGAACTTTTCTGCTCCAATTCCCAATTGTACCTGGATTTCTTCATGAATGTTGGCATTTTCACCTGTAGCGGTCCGAAGTCGCAACCTCGTAAGTAACAGTTTCTTACGACTGTTTATAACTGTCGGGCGTATAATGGTTCTGGTCGCTCCGGTATCCACCAACAACGTATGCCTTTTACCATTTATTTCTCCATCTACATATACACTATCTTCACGACATTTCAAAGAAGCTATTAGTATGGTTTTTTCGTTTATGAGAAGATATGGCTCAGGAGGAATGATTTTAGTAGAATTTGCGGTAGGTATAGGATATAAATGATAATCTGATATTATTTCTTGGTTGTGTGTTAGTAATGTGATAGTTTCGTTGAACTCTTTTATAATCTTCTTGTTCAAACTAATGTGACGATTAAGATGATTTATAAGATTTTCCTGATTCGTCTGTAAGGTTTCTATAGCATTGTTGTATTTTTTTGCGTCATCTTGATCTAGATTTTTAGAAATTGCTCTGATAATGCTTCCTAGTTTATTAATTAGCCCTAGCTAATTTTAATTGGTATCTAAGAGCTTGGTCGAAATTTTGTAAACTGCTAACATACAGATGGCTAAGTCCATTTTGAATTGCTATGGTCACTGCATCGTACTGAAGTTCAATTCTGTCCAATTCTTCCTTTATTGGCAGTAGTTTGAAAAAGTGTATAAAATCGTGTGTACTAGTATGAATCTTTGCTTGTCCCAGGTTAAGGGGAATTATTCTTAGGTTGTCCATCAGGTCCTTGATCTTCACTTCCTCTTCCATCGTCAGAGTGATCCTTAGGGGAAGGTTCATAATTAGTTTTTGTTTTAGGTTGATGTTTTATGTTTTTCTTACGAACTATAGCTTTGATGTGTTTACAGTCATTTCGTTATTCCATTTTATTTGTTTTGCGGAATATCGCGGAAGTAATTTATTTCTGGTACCTGTTTTTCGTGTATAAATTTTTGTGCTTGGTTTATACGCAATAGGGTCTTGTCTCGATTTGTTTCTGTTTTCAATGACTTTATTTTTATTCTCTTTTATACGCTAGTTTACTTCCTCGTATAATTCCTTTGTTGTCTCTCTATGATTTTGGATATAATTGTTTAGTATTACTTTCTGTATGTCAATGTCAAAGGGATTGAGTTGATATGTCCGTTTAATATGTCAATGGGTCTTAACTTCGTTGCTAAATGTAAGGAATTATTGTACCCAATTATAGCGTATAACATTTGTTCTTTGATTGAGAGCTTTGCTTTGGTGTTCCTTAGGATTCGAAGATGTTCGATTAATGTAGAATGAAATCTTTCAATCATCCAGTTGGATTGTGGATTCTCTTGTGTCGTATAGTGTATTGATATTTTATAAGAGTCTACAAATTCTTCTATTACTCCATTTTGAAATTCTGTACCATTATCGGCTACTATCATTGTTGGGAGTCCATGTGTTATAAAAATCAATAGGGCGTTGAGTACATTGATTTCATTTCCTCCATTTATTGGGTAGGCTTCTCCATACTTCGGAAATGCGTCTATTATGGTTAGCAACTTTTGTCCATCAGCCTGGAATAAATCAATGTGAACTATTTCCAGTGGTTTAGTGGGAGTTGGTGTAACCATAAATTTTGTTTTGGGAGGAAGTCTGTCGTATTTATTTTCTTGACATATATCGCAAAATTTTATGATATTTTCTATGTCCTTCTTCATATTAGACCAGTAATATCGTTTTCTTATTTGACATTTTGTTTCAGCTATTCCTCTATGGTTCGTTTTTCCTTCATGATAGTTCACATCTTCCAATAAAATATTACATTTTACCAAGTCATATGTTGTGTTTAAACATTTTTCTGATAATTTCGCAAATTTCTGCAAAAATTTCTTGTTCTGCTTCAAATAAAATTGCATACTTCTTTTTTGGTTTGAGGTGTTCCTTAAAATTTTTTACAGTATTAGCTTTTAACTGATCTTTCGATAGCTGGATATGATAACGTCTTTTATTCGAAAAGGTTTGTACAATTGCTGGATGTTGTGGATTTTAGTTGACGATTTTGACTATAATTTGGTTATTGTAGAAGTTAAGTGGTTTTTCCGAAATAGGGATACCAAGAATTGGGTTTTCTACTGCTGTATGTATTGTTTCATTTCCGTCTTCATCCATGTTTTGATCTCCGTTTTCAACAGTGTCTTCTGGGATGTATTGATCTTCGTTTTCAACAGTGTCTTCTGGGATGTTTTCTGGAATTAAATCCATCCATCCGTTGACCATCCATCGTCTTCCATGTCTACTAAATCATCAAAGACTTCCTTAATTTGTAAATCGATGTCCTTAGTTTCCTTTGTGTGTATTTCAATTCAAGACAGTGCTTCCTCATTTGTATTAGCTTTGCCATTTTTGCTCAGCTCAGAGGCATCTGCTGTCTCTGAGGTTGGCGTTCTTGATCATTTTCGCTTCTTCTCGATGTTAAAGGTTGACTTATTTGATTTTTTTGAAGGTACCGAACATTATTTTCTTCCTGTACGTATTGTATTGCTGTGGCTAAACTTCCTGGTCTCATTGCTCTGATAATAGAGCCCATTGGTTCTCGTAGGCCTGCTAAGAATGTTGTAAGAGCTTGTTGACGGAAAAATTTTTGTTTGCTCCTTTTAATATCGGCATTTATGGTAAGTAATTCTAGGTAATTATTAATACAGCTTAAAAATCCCATGACCTTTTCATAAAAATGCATAATAGATTCTGTTGATCCTTGTCTTAAATTTACTAGGTCCTTGTAAGCGAATTTTCGTCTCTCTGGTCTCCAAAATTTTGAATTATTGCGTGTTTTATTTCATCCCAACTTTCGCATCCATATACAGATATAACTTCTTTGGCTCTACCTGTTAATTTACTGATAATACTATGAAGCAAAAATTTGTTTTGTATACTAGCTGCATTAAGTCTGACATAATAATGGTTTAGAAGTATTGTAGAAACTTTAATAGATTCATTTGGATTTCCGTCAAAATTTGGAAGAGTGCAAAAATTTTTAACGTCAAATTGTGAAACTGCCATATTTTAAAAAGTTTCAATATACATAGTCAATATAAATATATTAATCTTAATCTACTTATTTTTTATCTATTAATCTCTACGTTTATTAATATATAGTATTTATTAAGCTATTCAATTTTGTCTTTAAACAAGTTTCTGAATCTGACTCCTGATTCAATCTAAGGAAACAGAGGAATCTGATTTAATAAAAATTTCTTTTAAAATTTAATCTTCTTAATTCTAAGTAATGATAAAAATCGCTTACAGGATAAAGACGATGCCGATGTGTATTCCTTTGCTCTTGAAGGCTTCTAACTTCTAATTCCCTCGGGTGGACTCTGCAGACGGTTTCCTTGGGGCTGGTTCTTGGAACAGTGGACAAACACTTAAAAGTGACGAGGATCGATAAAGACTCTTCCACTTCGTACTGACTGCGCCAATTATGAATGTTCTTGGGAAAAACACTTTTTTAAAAACTGAACTCACACTTTTATTTTCGACTTACAAAGATTTTAGTAACAATACAATAAATAAAAATCAGACTAAAAATATTTATTTTTACATGGCGTTTTTATAATTTTATAATTGCTGATCTTGCTGTCCGATACGTCGCAATTCAGTCCAGAATGTTCAAGCAGTAGCCTTGTGTTGAATCCACATGGTAGAATTCACTGGATGGTAGCGGTCAATGTACTGTAACTAGAGCTAAGCGAAAGCGTGTCGTTGTGTCCTTAGACATAAAACTAAACTCGATTCGTCGTCTTGACAAGGGCGAATTAATTAAAAGTGTAGCTACTGATTTGGGTGTTGGTGAGGTTACCGAAGGTTACTGGAGGAGGAAAAGGGCAGAGTTAGAAAAATAAGGCGCTAAGAGCTTGAATAGTGATTGCAATCCCGAGCGAAAAACTTTAAAGAAGTGTGAATATGAAAAAACCTTTGAGGCATTATTCATATGGTTTTCGGAAATCAGAAGTAAGGGCAGTCCAATGAGCGGACCTATTTTACAGGCAAAACCGCTAGCTTTTCAAAAAAGGTTTGGCGATGGTGATGAACCCTTTACCGCTAGTTCTGGGTGGTTAATGTGATGGAAGAACCGATATGGAATTCGACAACTTAATATATCTGGGGAAAAACTTTCAGCAAATGTAACTGATGTCCCTATTTTTTAATAAAAAATTTCTAAATTGATTTTGAATGAGTGTCTTACGTCGAATCAAGTCTTTAACTGTGACGAAACAGGCCTGAATTTCAGGATGTTGCTGAGTAAAACCTTAGCTCGTCGGCAGGAAACATCAGCTCCTGGTTATAAGAAATGTAAAGATCGAGTTACAGTTCTAATCCAGTTCTAATCTAATCCAGAAAACCAGTCCTAATTGGTCAGCCTAAAAAGCCACGTGATTTCAAAAACACCAATGTGGACACCTTCTACAGCATATATAGGAATAAAAAAAAAACGCATGGATGGACTCACATATTTTCAAAAATTGGTTTTTTGATGATTTTGTTCCGATTGTTGAAGCTTTCCTGAAGAAAAAAAATCTTCCTTCCAAGGCTAGTCTTGTTCTTGACAACGCTCGATCTCATCCAGATGATGATGAACTAGTGAGCAATGGTATTAGAGCCATATTTTTACCACCTAATGTTACTTCTCTTATCCAGCCGCTTGATCAAGGTGTACTTGAAACTTTTAAACGAAATTACAAAAAGATACTGCTAAAAATGATACTGGAAAAATTAGAGGAAGGTCTAAGTGTCACTAATGCTCTAAAACTTATCACACTAAAAGATGTTGTTTACTGGTGCTCAGAGACCAAGAATAACTTAAGAGACAAACACAGGCACACATGGCACAAACTTTATGGTATTAATGAACGGGCAGCTGCTCTAAAAAAGCAACCGAGTTCTGAAATCAAAGAGCTTGTGGTTCTTGGCAATCAACTCCCAATGGCTGAGCCCATTAACGCAGCCGACATCTCAGAATAGATCAACGGAGATGAGGTGCAAGCCTGACCGACGCGCGACGACTTAATTGTTGAAATCCTGAATACGCCAGAAAATAATGTGTTTTTTTATTTTATTGTCTCCCAAATTAATAACCATTGTACTGTAAAATTAATCTGTCAAATATTTTTACAGAGTTATTGTACACATTTTACACTTCAATAAACTTTAAATTCACAAACCAAAACTTATTTTATACACATGATAAACTGTTGAAAGCACTAAAAGCTAAATTATTTTTACAGTGAGGAATGTGATGAGCCCAATGATCGGATCTCTCACACAGATGGCTTACGCTCTATTGAGGCAGCACTGGCCTATATTGAGCAGGAAGATGATGCTACAACTAATGATTTATTATACGTTCCGTGTTACCCGAGTTTTACCGTACCCGAGGTACTCTCGGTCCCAATTACCTCGGTTAATCTAGGTTCTACTGTATTTCTAAATATAAATTATCAATATTGTGATGATATTGAATAATACCCTTACTTTGTTTATTGTACAGAATAATGGTACAGAGGAAGCAAATTTTTCTCAAAATTCAAAATGCTGGTTGAATATCTTTTAGTATTATACCTTACAACAGTAAATTAAGTGATATAATTGAGGTAAAACCTGATATACCTGATAGGCTAAAATTAGATAAATTAAAACTAATTTGCCCATGCAACTTTCAAATTAAAAAATTAAAAATGATAACGACTAACGACTCGCAATATTACCCAAACATAATGTGGATTATTTTATTTTTATTTAATTATTTTTTGTTGTTTCAGAAATAAATAATTATTATTATCATTCACATTATTTTTATCATAATAATAATTCTTCGCCGTCACTGCTAATTTCGTAACTATAACATGTGCGTTCATAAATAAGATGCCTACAATAAGACTATAAAAAAATACGATCATTTTTTCTATCCCAATAATTTTCAGCTTCGCTGCTAATATAATATCTATCGCTACCTGTTATTAACCGTTATGTTATATATGGGATCGCAACAAAACTGCGATCGCAATAGCGAGTAAAAATAGTAGCGATTTAAAAATAGCAATCGCAAAGAGCAGTGCTATTGAAAAATAGCAACTTAGCTCATGACTAGACGTGGGGCACATTTAGACAATTCAATTTTACCACTTAAAAAGCGTTGTGAAGTTAGTAGCGTCCAAGGACGCACAGATTTAAGTGTGTCGTTATCGCGTCACTGTATAAATTCAAGTAAAACGTCATCTTAATTTGCGGAAACTTTCTGAAAAGTTACTGAATGACCAATGTGAGTATTCACGCATTATGTTCATAAGAGTGTAAATATTTTTCTATCATAAATAGCCAAGTTTTTTGTCTGTGACTCGGAGAGTGTAGTATGTTGCTAACCATAACCTTAAAAATAATGTTTCTTTATGATCAGTTAGACTTCTTAACAACTGATGTAGAAATATAACGACTGTGAGGCATATTTAGGCAAGTCAGGTGGGGCAGATTTGGACTAGTCCAATTGTTCCCACTACAAGAAAATGTATTTGCTGAATATTGTTATATATTTAATAGATTCAAACCAAAACTAATTCTTGGAATGGAGCATTAATGTAAATGAGCACCATAGATTCAAAAAACTGCTCAGCTATGCCCATGCTAACTTATAATTTTTGTTTTATACAGAATTGTACGTAATTATAAACGCAAAACAGATAGAACCAATATTTCACCAGAAGACCTAGCTAACGCCGTAAATGAAGTAATCGTCCGTGGGCGAGAAATTCGGAATGCAGCAGCAATGTTCAATATAAACAAATCCACGCTTCATTTCCAAGTCAAGAAAAAGAGGTCAACCAATTGGGTAGATTCAGGAAATGAAAGTGATTAGAACTTCGTCAGTACCAAATCACACTCCATTTCAAAATATACATCTGGACAAGTTTTCACTGCTGGTGAAGAAGTAGAGCTAGAAGCCTACCTACATAAATCTTCATCAATGAATTTTGGACTTACTTACAAACATTCTAAGATGTTAGCATATCAATATGCGAAGAAACTGAATAAGAAATATCCAGGTACCTGGGATGAAAATCCGATGTCAGTAATCGAATGGATACGTTTATTCATGAAACGCCACCCAAAACTATCGATAGAAAACCGGAAAATGTTAGCATTGCTCGCACGTCCGGTTTTATTAAAGCCAACGTTGAAACTTTTTTTCAAAACTATTCCGAGGTTATGGTCAAATATAAGTTTTCTCCTGACCAAATCGTTAATACTGACGAAACTGGTATTCTTACAGTTATGCAAGCACCCAAAGGTATATCAGAAACCGACAAGAAGCAAATGGGTCTATATGCTTCGTCAGAAAAAGAAACACTCGTCACTTTCTGTGGAATCATAACCGCCACCGGTATAATTATTCCACCATTATATGTATATCCGCGAGTAAGAATGAAAGATCATAATTTATATGGAAGTGTGTCCGGTGCAGTTGGATATGCAATAAAATCAGGCTGGATGTCATCAGCTGTATTTATTAAATATTGGAACATATGCATATTAATCGTGAAAATCCTCTTCTCTTACTTGTTGATAACCACGTGACTCATATTTCTCTTGATGCAATCAATTATTGCAGAGAGCATGGAATAGTAATGCTTTCTTTCTCAATTCACTGCACACATAGGATGCAGCCGCTGGACATCGGAGTTTAAGGCCCTTTCAAAGCTAGGTGCAAGTCAGCTGCAAGACAGCCTTTAATGACTTGATTTTATCGAACCCTGGCAAAGGTTCATTTATTTCCATTAATATAACAAAATCTTTCGAAAAATCTGGAATCTCGCCAATAAAGAGCCTTAATTTTGACGATTTTGATTTTGCTGGATTTCTCACCAGTGGACCTTCCACAAGTATACAAGTGGAAACTAACCGTGCTCCAATAATATCTTAATATCTTCTGAGAGTCATGCATGTTATACTAGTACACCATAAAAGAATAGAATAGAAGTTGAAGAGAAGGAAAGGAATAACAAACAAAGCAAAGTTGTAAAAAAGGAAAATTAACCGCAGTGAAAAATTAGAACCTTAAAAAAAAGCTAAAAAAAAACCAAAGAAAAAATCATCTTACTCTAGTTGCTCAAAATCTGACATAAGTGCTACGATGTTTGATTGTAATTTAAATTCTGACATATATCTGCACAGTAATCAAGAGGAAATATAGGACCTTTTAGATGATGAGAAGGTTCTTGCAGGTGACTTCGTGTTGCTAAAATTTGAAACAAAGAAAACGGTTTGTCACTTTGTCGTCTTTGTAGAAGAATTAGTGGATAAGGAACTAACAATTAAATTTTTACGATACAAAGTAAACAGTGCCTTTTATTATCCTAGTCACAATGATATTAGAACTATATCTCGAGCCGATATTATGGCAAAACTTACCCATACCTTTAGAAACCATGGGAAAATCTCGGCAAGCGTCTTATATAAAGTTTTATACCTCATCTTTTCCGTATAATATTAAATAATAATTTCTGTACAACATGTTCATATTATAAACAATAAATATCGTTCATAAGTACTTTGCATATTAAATAATTTAATAAGGCTTTAACAAACGCTTATTTTAATTATCCAAATATGTCCCCCGGCTGTACAAATCTACCCTATGATGGGGTACAATAATTGGACAAATACACTGTTTAAGAAAATTTGGTTTTTTTATCCATTATCCGTTATAAAATATTAAAATATCTTGAAAATATTCCCTACAGAAAAATAATGTCCAAATCTACCCCACCCTTCCCTCGTTATATTTTTCACAACTGATTATTAGAGTTCATAAGTTACATCTAGTAGCAAAAACAAAGTATTGCGGTTTTCGGTTTTCGGCCTACCCGTGATTTTAATTAGCTCTTTGTAAATAAACATATACATTTAAAGTTATACAGTTGTTTTAAAAGACTTAAAAAATGGGCGAAAAAATTTCTGATAATTCATACATAAACGAAACTCGTCTGTATGTCATCTTTAGTGCTGAAGCTGTAGTAATATAAAATATATGAAGCATTAAGATACTTTGAAAAACTCATAATACCTCTATTACGATAGTATCTGACTTATTATCTGCTATGTTAGCCATTAAAACGTTAAATTTTTCTAGTAATAACTCAAACATATAGGTACGTCCTTCAAATTAAAAAACTTCTATGTGACATTTAAGGCATTGCAAATGCATTTGCAATGCTTTAAAACTCTAGTTGAAAAGTCTATCGAATATAACAGACCCCTTGCTCTTATCTTTGTCGACTTCCACAAAGCATTTGACACAGTCAAAACAGTTGCTATCTTAAAAGCACTATCAGAATGCAGAATAGATCACAGGTATGCAAATATTATTCGAAATATATACGAAAGTGCGACAACAACCGTTAACCTCCATTGCATGACTGAGAAGATAAAAATTGGCAGAGGGGTGCGGCAGGGAGATACCTTGTCGCCAAAACTATATATAACAGTTATGGAGTACGCATTTAAACGGCTATAATGGGAATCAAAGGGTATTAGCATCGATGGAAAGATATTCAATCATCTCAGATATGCCGATGATATTGTTCTCATAACAGACAACTTAGGAGAAGCCAGAGTTATGCTACAATAACTACAGCAAGTAACCCAGAAAGTCGATTTAAAAATAAACTATGGAAAAACAAAAATGATGACCAATCTCGTCCCCAATGAGCTAATAGAAATCGAAAAGTCGCCCATAGAACTTGTGGAAAAATATGTGTATTTAGGTCACGAAATAAGGTTAACGCGAGATAACCAAACATGCGAGCTACTCATAAGTCTGGGTTGAGCTGCATTCGGAAAAATGAGAGACGTATTTAAACCAAATATACCGATCCATTTAAAAAGAAAAGCTTTTAACCAGTGCGTTCTACCAGTCCTCACATACGGAGCAGAAACCTTAACTCTCACAAAAACATCACCCGAAAAATTAAGAAGGAAACAACGAAAGATGGAGAGATCAATGCTTGGAATAAGCTTAAGAAATAGAATAAGAAACGAGGAAGTTCGTAGACGAACCGGAGTGGAAGACATTATCGAACATATTACAAGGCAAAAATGGAGATGGACAGGACATGTTGCAAGAATAAAAGACGACAGTTGGACAAAAAAATTGTTTGAGTGGAGACCACGGGCTGACAAGCGAAGCCGAGGAAGACCCCCAACGCGATGGACCGACGACCTCAAAAGAATCATGACCAATTGGATAGCAGAGGCGCAGAACAGAAGCAGATGGAAAAGTCTAGAGAAGGCCTATGTTCAACAATGGACAACTCAGGGCTGATTGATGATGATGATGATGATGTGACATTTATAAAAATCGAAGAATTGTTAATTTTTTGTGGGTTAAAGTACACATAGGTCTTAAATACACCGAACATGTTGACTTATTAGCTAAAAAATCAATTGATGCTGGAAGACAAACTGGTCACCAAATCTGTAGATAAGATGTATTAACAATAATTAAAAATATTATCATGGAAACAATCATGGAATATATACATGGAACATAAATCTATACAGCCTTCAATCCCAAGTGATTATTCGTTTATAAACTATTCTGTATCACAAAGGTATATAATATCCATAGAAAATTTTGATACGCCTGTTATCCTATTCATCTGGCAAAACTAAAAATCGTAAATTTAAACTTATGTCTAGAGTGTCAAACGGAAGAAGATTTAAACCACATTTTCTTCGAATGTAAAAAATACCTAAAACAAACGGAAAATCTAATAAAAAATTTAATAAACATCAAAATTTTTCCTCTATACAATATGTGCTATCTACTATCTCTAAATTATAAGAGTTGTTAATGAATGTTTAATGAAATATATCTGGAAAAGCAATCCTAATATTTAAGTGTAATTAGAATTCCAACCTCTGTTTTATCCCATTGGTTGTTACCTTCTACCCGTGATCTAGTCTAGTTTGTCTTAAAAACAATGTCTTGATGGGCTCCTAGGAGGGAAACGAGTGTCCATGTTTATCCTTAATAATTTTTTTAATGCTTAAAATTTCATTCCTAATTAGATAGCGAACGAGTAAACGTCGTTTTCTCGTTTATCTGGATAGATATTTCTGTTATCTACGAGATGATTACTAGTTTTACTAATTACTGTGTAAATAACAGAATGTGATATTTACGAACAATTTAGTGTTATAGTTTTTTTTAAACTGTGAATCGTAAAATATAGATATTGAATAATTTGATTATCCAGTGGCGTACCAATATACCAGGTAACTGATATTTTTCAATCACTTTATTCACAGAGTGCTACTGGGACGGTTGTTGCATTATTTAAATCTACGTGTAGTGGTATTGGTATCCAGGACCGCTCACAAAATTGACCTCTAATAGTACTCAAATAACTTAACAAACAAACATAACAAGGAACACTAAGTCTTATGTCGCTGCAACTTTAACTAAACCTCCATCTCCTTTGCTTCCTCATAAAAATGATTTTCTTTTTAAGTATATAAAAGTTATAGGTGACATTGTTACTTTTAAAAATATCACCTTTGCGTTTCTAATTTCAAAAAATCGTAATAATAAACTTTCCCATCCCCTGTCCCCTTACGTCTACTCACAGATATATCTCCACCAGAAAGCACTCTTAATCAAACCAATTTACAAAATCTATCCTCCGAAATTCCAACCAGTTAAAAAACTGACATTACGCAGTCATCATCCCCCCCATACAAGGACAAAAAAGAGCCATATCCACCAACAGTAATTAAAGCTCTCCCTTTAACTTTCTTTGGTCGCTACACCGGATCCAACTAATAACCAAATACCTCCGTCCTCGTTTGTAAAAACTAATATTCCCTGTAAACGACAAAAGAAAAAATCTAAAACAATAATAACAGTTTATAGCTTTCCTAAAAATTACATATGGTATCACAGATTCACTCAAAGAATTAAAAAAAAGGCAGTTCCTGTGATCTGTGTTTCCATTAAGTTTAGAAAAACATTTAGTTTCTTATTGTTTGGAGATGGATAGGCGGTATTATGGTTTGCCAAGATCGGATATCAGACGGTTGGCTTATCAACTTGCATTGCAGAATGGTATTTTCCATCCATTTTCAAACTAAAATGCGACAGTGGGTTAAAAATGGCTTACGGGATTCCTTAAACGTCAATCCTCAGGGCCTTCCAAAGCAAGAATAAAGGACTTAACGTATCTTTAGCTTGCTTGAACCAGCTCTGGAGAAAATCAAATTTATTCTAAAGATACACTACAACATTGATCAAACGGAAATAACAATAGTGCAGACGAAACACCTTTGAATTATTTCCCTGCAAAGTAAGAAGCAAGTTTGCACCGTGACTGATGCTGAGAGAGGTTCACTAGTCGCTGTTGTGTTTTGTATAAGTGCAATTTTGTGGATTTGTCCCACCTTTGTACGTGTTCACCGGAAAAAACATAAAACTGAGTTGTTGGATGGTGCTACTCCCGGATTAATAGCAGCATGTCATCCATCAGGGTCGATTCAACAACATAATATATTCACACAGTGGATTAAACGTTTTATTTCGCATGTGAAACCAACCGAAGATGATCATGTAGTGCTTGTTTTGGATGAACACTACAGCCATATATAAAATCTTGAACTGACTGAAACAGCTGGTCTCATCATTTGACGATTGTCTGCCTTCCTCCTGTAGTAATACCGCATAATTAAATCAGTGAAAAAAAAGTAATTAGCTCTCGCAGAGACGTAATTCCGTAGGCGACTCTGGTACAATTTGTAGAAATGTTAGATATGCGTATAAAGTATAGGACAAGAGTAGGAATATACACAATAATGTTTTATGTTACCCGGCGAAGGTTCTTACACTTTTAAGAGTAAATATTAGAAACTCACTCTGTTCATTATCTTCTTAATGTAAATGTTCTGTCTTCTATCTGGCCAGATAATTCTTTTTGTGGTGACACTTCCCAAACATAAGAGGGCGAATGGGTGTCGAAATATTAAAAATATTCAATGCGATTCCGGCACGCACTTTTCTTATACAACGACAATGTCTTATTTTTATTTAATTTGGAAAATAGATGGCCCACTGGAAACACGATAATTTTGAGATTAGATTTCACGAGGTCAACGCAAAGGGTTGAGTCTAGTAATAGATAGAAGATATGTTAACTTTATAAAGGTCGCAATTGGACAAGACGCGGACAAAAAGGGCCTTCGGTCATGTAAGCTATCCTTTCACCCCAGCGAAAGAAATTATGGCGCAACAATTCTTTTCTATTCTTGCCGGTAGATTATTGCCGTTACCATATACGTTTTCGACAGCTAATTTATTATTTCTTACTAATTTAATTATGCGGTATTTAAATTTAATTTTCTCCAGAGGGGGTTCAAGAAAACTAAAGAAACGTGTTATGTTTTCTTCCGTGAAGCCCTTTATTCTTGCTTTGAAAGGCTTAGGCATTTGGTTATTAGTTGGATCCGGTGTAGTGACCGGAGAAAGTTAAAAGGAGTGCTTGTATTTTTGTCGGTGGATATGGCCCTTTTTTGCCTTTGTATTGAGGGGAGGATGATGACTTCGTAATGTCAGTTTTTTAACTAGTTAGAATTTCGGAGATGAATACATTTTGTAAATTGGTTTGATTAAGAGTGCTTTCTGGTGGGGATGTATAAGTGGGTAGAGATAAGAGGATAGCGGATTGGGAATGTTCAGTTTAAGTAACAGTGATTTTAGTATTTACAGTTTAGTTTAGTTAGAAGAAAAATAAGAGAATCCAAAGAGAAACAAAAAACAGAACAATGCCAAGAAATAGAGGAGTATCAGAGTCCATATGATAACTTCAATGTTCATCGAAAGGTGAAGGAAATAGCTGGAAAGTTCCGAAAACGCAACAGCGGAAAAATAACAGATGATGAAGGCAATCTTGCCATAACCAAAGAAGATAAAAAGAAAGTATGGGAAGAATACCTGGAGAAGCTTTTCCATGACCTTAGAACAATACAAGAGTCCATCATTGAATAAAATTCAGGTCCCCAAATCCTACCAGAAGAAATAACGGTAGCCGTCAGACAAATGAAAGATGGAAAGGCACCGGAACTTGATGAAATTCCTGCAGAATTGTTGAAGCTATTAGATGAAGAACAAATAAAAATAATAACTGAAATATTTAATGAAATATACAAGGCAGGAAAAATACTAGTAGAGTGGCTCAAATCGGAGTTTGTACCATTACCCAAAAAAACAGGAGCAAAAGTTTCTGAATATTACAGGACCATAAGCCTAATGAGCCATCTGATGAAGCTGTTTTTAAAAGTCATCCACAAAAGAATTTACCGGAAATGCGAGGAACAAACTGCGCCCAATCAGTTTGGATTTGTGAACGCCGTTGGTACGAGGGAAGCTTTATTTAGCGTGCAGATATTGTTTCAGAAATGTAGAGATGTCAGCTGTATTGTTTTTGAATGCCTGATTGACAACAAGAAGGCTTTCGATAGAGTCAGACATGAACAAATGATGGAAGTGCTGAAGAGGACAGGAATTGACGGAAAAGATTTAAAAATAATATCTAACCTGTATTGGAATCAATCAGCAGTACTCCGTATAGACGGAGAATATACAGATGAGGTCAAAATCTTAAGGGGAGTGAGACAGGGGTGCATAATTTCACCACTGATATTCAATCTGTACTCGGAGCACATTTTTGAAGAGGCTCTAAAAGATATTGATGAAGGCATCTCAATAAATGGAGTCAAGCTCAATAACTTGCGGTATGCAGATGATACAATAGTGTTTTCAGATGAACAAGATGAACAAAATAACGGAAACAAGTAGAAAATATGGACTGGATATAAACACCAGCAAAACCAAGTTAATGATCATCAGCAAGGAAAACATAACTGGAGCAAATCTGTATGTGAACTAAATGAGAATTGAACGTGTCTCACAATACAACTACTTGGGAGCTATAATTAATGAGTCGTGGGACAATACCCAAGAGATTAAATGTGCATTCTTGACTATGAGTTCTGTGTTCAAGAGCCATGACCTCACCCTAGACACAAAAATAAGGCTTCTTAAATGTTATGTGTACTCAGTGCTTCTGTACGGAGTAGAAACGTGGACATTGAGGGCGGAAACTCTATCAAAACTTCAGGCTTTTGAGCTATGGTCATGCGAAAGGATCCTGAAGATACCATGGACAGACAAAGTCACCAATGAAGCAGTACTGCGGAAGATGAACACAACTGCGGATTTGGTCAACATCCTGAAGAGCCGTAAGCTGCAGTACTTGGGGCATATAATGAGAAATCATGACAGATACGATCTACTTCAATGCATTTTGCCAGGTAAAATTGAAGGAAAAAGGGCCCAGGGACGAAGAAGAATATCCTGCCTTGCTAACCTGAGAGCATGGTATAGAAAGACCTCAACACAGCTATTTCGTATAGCAACCAACAAAGTCATCACAGCCAAGATGATCGCCATCGTTCGGAACGGACAGGCAGCCTAAGAAGAAGATTTTAGTATTGTGCAAGCGTCAGCAGTATTACCAGCTTGTGTACATAAGCTTCTAAGAAAACATTCTAACTTATTAGTAGACACAAATATTCTACATGGGATGTTATCGTAAGTTATTAAGAAAGAGGTTTGACTTAAAAAGTTTTCATTTTCAGGAATAACGTATGAGACTTTTCGGAAGCTTATACACATAGTGCATAATCATCAGTAAGTAAACCACATTTCACGAATGAAACGGGAGAGGCTATTTGTTATCCGACATCTTTTAGGGCTTTTTCGATTATGAGATGCGGTATTGTGGGAGATACATTCGATATGAGAATACGTTTAGCAGGGGTAATAAGTCTTCGAATAGGAACAACTGCTGAGTTGATGGTGATACTTAGGTGGGCACTGAGAAGTTCGTCGACTGCTGTAACGGAAGTTAAATAAATACAAATACTATTATTTGAAATTCGACATGTAAAGTTGATGTTTTTGGGGATAACAATATCACCTATAGCTTTTAAATACTTTTATATACTTTTATATACTAAAAAGAACAACATTTGAAATAGCATGTAAAATAATACCTTGATTTTTATTAGGAAACGAAAAAGGGGAGGTTTAGGTAAAGTTGTAGTGATACCAAGACTTGGTGTTCCTTGTCATGCTTGTTTGTGAAGTTATTTGAGGTCATTTTCGTGAGCGGTCCTTAATAATAATAATAATAATAAATGTCTTTATGCTAGTTAATAAACTAACAAGACAAACAACACTAATCGATGTGGCGATACCTAACTACAATAATCTGCGTGTTAAGTATAACGAAAAGATCGCCAAGTACAGAGATCTGGAAATACAAATAAGGAGACAATGGAGAATGGAAATTACCCAGACGATATCTATTATTAATTTAACCACTGGAGTCATCCCGAAGAACCACAAAAGAAAAAAACACAAAAAAGCTGGGTCTAAATGAACATTTATATAAGATCATGCAGAAAGCTGTGCTACTTTCGACAACCAGATGCGTGCGAAAATTTTTGGGAGATACACCGACGTACCAAGTCACCTAGGACTCGATAACATAAAAAGAGGCCCACCAGAGCACAATCCTTTTGATACCTTAGGTATCTGGGATGAGTGAATTTTCCCCTTAGAGGGAGTGTGAGCCGTAGGGCTAAATCTGGGAATATAAATGTCTTTATTAACAAACAAATTAATTTTCCTTGCTATTAATGTCGTGATAAGGGTAAACAATAAAATATTATATCAGTAGGGCAAGATTCAGTTTGTATACCACTGTGTAACAGCGGCATACAACTGCTCTTCCACCTAACCCCCCGAAGATAGGATAGATAGACTATATTTAAATAATGAAATTGTATTTTACAATGAAACCTAGAAGTATTACATATTAAATTTATAAATTATAAACTATTTATTTTTATAAATTTTTAACTTTTTAAATTACTGTTCAGCTAACAACTGCCCATAAATTAATCTCTTGAACTCGACACTAGAAAAATTGTAACACTAAATTGTTCGTAAATATCACATTGTGCTTTTTATTTCGACACTAATTAGTAAAACTAGTAATAAGAAAAATCACGTAGATAACAGAAATATCTATCCAGATAAACGATCAAACGATGTTTACTCTTTCGCTATCTAATTAGGAATGAAATTTTAAGCATTAAAATAATTGTTAAGTATTAACATGGACACTCGTTTCTCATCTAGGATTCCATCAAGACATTTTTTTAAGACAAACTAGACTAGGTCACGGGTAGAAGGTAACGACAAATGGGATAAAACAGAGGTTGGGATTCTAATTACACTTAAGTATTAATATTAGGATTTACCCCTTTCAGTCATTTCTGAAATGAAAAATTATTGGAAATATTTTATTCTACCAAGTTTCCTAATTTCGGATATCGGATTTTGGGAGCATACCATTATATCCGAAATTTAGCAACTCAACGCTATAGAGGTTAGAATAAAACAATAGATATGCCTATATTTTTTAAATTAAGGTAATTTCTAATAATGCCAACAAACCATTTGACTTACCTTTATGTATAATTGAAACAAGATAAGATGAAAAATAACGTTATAAACACAAATAAAATACGATGGTTTAGAAAAGTCTACTTGATCGTTTCAAGATACTGCCCACGACTAAATGTATGTACACGGCAGATAGGGCAGTATCCGAAATTTGACAACTGTCCGAAATTAGGTGCTTTTCTTTTATATATATATATATATATATATATATATATATATATATATATATATAAATATATATATAATTATCCTTATATACTTGATGTACTATTTTGTGAGTCTATTCAATGATGTGAATTTCATAATTCTATATTTTGTTGCCATCCTATTTTATCCTATTTCTACGATTTTAAATGAATCTACGTCTCTAGATTTTTTTATTTTATTAATAATTAACAAGTATTTCACGTAGGTACGTCCCTGGCTCCCCAACTAAATAAATATAGCCTTCGTAAAAATATCATCACTTACTTATCAGCTCTTGCAGTTTAAAGTATGCAGTTCAAACAGTTCGTTTTTGTACTATATTTTAGTTTAAAT
Source organism: Diabrotica undecimpunctata (assembly GCF_040954645.1). Lineage (NCBI taxonomy): Eukaryota > Metazoa > Arthropoda > Insecta > Coleoptera > Chrysomelidae > Diabrotica > Diabrotica undecimpunctata. The sequence continues at coordinate 121,945,788 of NC_092803.1, read as the reverse complement.
TCAGTTTTTGGATCAAATATTCTCTTCGTTAGTAATGTTCCGAGTCCAAGTCATCAAATATGGAATTACGGACTAGCGGAAGGCCTTTTAAAGAAAGGACACAATATAACCATGTTGGCTGCATCACCAGTGGAGAACAAATCATACAAAAATTATCATCCGATCGATATCACGGGTAAATTTAATAAAAATCCTTATGACGTTACAAATATAATATTACATAATATGTTATAATTACTGTTGATGTTTTCTAGATACTTTTATATTTACATCCTCATCTGTTTCTACAATTACTTTTGGAATAATTAGCAAATAGTTCGTGGTGGTTTTTGGTTTTGGTTACTATTTTATTTAAACATGAAACAACATTCAAGAATTTCTTCTCAATTCCCGTTTGAATAATCATCATTATCATCCAGCCTTCATTGATCACGTCCACTGCTGGACATATGCCTCAATTAAACTCGTCCATTCTTGGCGTTTGTGTGCCCATGTTGCCAATTTTTGGTGATACGCCTGATATCGTTAGCCCAACGTGTAGGTGGTCTTCCTCTACTACGTTGGTCTACTCTTGGCCTGAATCACAAATCTTTTTGAATCATAAATAGTTTTAAAACATTGGTTATGTGGTTATAATAATAACATATTTATTACCCATTTTAGTTATATAGTTAAGAGAACGCTTGGAATTTATTAAATAGCGTCCACTTTTATATACTAAATCTTGCTACAAACCAACATTCACTTTTTTTTAAATACCATCCAGATTGACATAATTCTTTTAGGTATTCTTTTACATTAATTTTTTCGACTACCTTATTCCTTCTGTAAAGTATTTGTTCAGTTTGTTTTTGTAAATGCACTTTTACATACATTGTTTTTTTGAGTTTAAGATCTGATCCAAGTTGTATTAGAAGGAATTTAAGTAAATTAATTTTCTAAGGTAGTGCTTTACCACAAACACCAATGCCATCACTCAAATGTTCGATGCTGAAGTTCTTAAATGAAAGATATCTTACGTCTTCATCCGCATCATCCTTCCATCTCATCCTCCCAATATGTACTAAAGCACTTAATTGAAAGATTTCTTGCATCTTCATCCACATAATCTCCCATCTTATCCAATAGATCTCTTTCTCTGCATTATTGCACTCTTGTCAGTTTTTTTAGAAGTATGTTTTCTTCTATTCTAAATACATGTCCTGCCCAATGAAGACGCTTTAGGCGAACATACTGAGATAAAGGTGGTTCTTCATATATATATCACATATTTTATAATTGTATCTGATTTGCCAACTGTTAATCTCATTTATTGAGCCTAGTATTCGTCTCTGTACCTTTCCTACAAAGATGTCTAAATTGACCGAAGTAGCTTTGATAATACTTCCTAATTCACTTATTAGCCGTATTCTTGTTCTACTATTTGGGTAAATAGAGAAATTTTCTTGAGCTGATTTTAAATGGCATCTTAGAGCTTGGTCAAAGTTTTGTGAACTGCTGAAGTACGAATGGCTGATTCCATTTTAAATTGCTATAGTAACTGCGTTGCACTGGGCTTTAATTCTGTCTAGTTCCTCCTTTATTGGTAGTAGTCTGAAGAAGTGTATAAAATTATGTGTGCTAGTGTGGTTGTCCCAGGTTGAAGATCTTGATCCAGCTTGATCCCAACTTCCTCTCCCATAGTCAGAGTAATTATGTAGGGAAGATTCAGAATTATATAAATTATAAAGTTAAATTATATTCCTTATATAAAGAATTTTTAATAAAAAAAATTTTATTCAGTATTAGTTTGTGACTTGAATTAATATTTTATATTTTTCTTATGAACTGTAGCTTTTGATATGTTAACAGTTACTTCGTAATTTCCTTTAATAAGTTTTGCGGAATATCGCTGAAGTAATTTGTTTCTAGTGAGTGTCTTCCGTGTATACATTTTTGTGCTTGGTTTTACGTAATAGGGACTTGTCTCGATTTGTTTCTGTTTTAGATTACTTTATATTTTATATTATTCTTGTAAATATGCTGGTTAACTTCCTTCTGTAATTCTTAAGTTATCTCTCTATGATTTTGTACATATTTATTTAGTATTATTTTCTATATGTCAACATTAAATGGATGTTTTACGTCGATATGTCCATTTAATATGTCAATAGGTCTTAACTTCGTTGCTAAATGTATGGAATTATTGTACCGATTTATAGCGTACAGCATTTGTTCTTTTACTTTAGCTTATGAGGAAGGCTGTCATATTTATTTTGTTGGCATATATCGCAGAAGTTTATGATATCTTCTATATCTTTCTTCATATTGGCCAGTAATATCGTTTTCCAATTTGGCTTTCAGTTTCAGCTATTCCTCTATGGCTATTTTGTCCTTCATGATAGTTCTTTATAAGTTTCTTTTATTTTTCTTCGGAGTTAACATCTTTCAATAAAAGATTACATTTTATTAGGTCGTATGGATATTTTTAAATGTTTTTCTAATAATTTCGCAAATTTCTGCAAAAATGTTCTTCTTCAACTTCAAATAGAATTGTATACTTCTTTCTCGGGTTGAGTTAAAAAAGTTTATAGTATCGGCGTGTAGCTGGACTTTCGATAGCTGAATAGATAACGCTTTTTATTGGCAAACGTTTGGGCAATTGCTGAAGGTCGTGGACTGTAATTGACGGTTTTGATAATAATTTGGTTATTGTAAAAGTTAAGTGGCTTATCTGAAATAGGAACTGGATTTTCTGCTGTTGTATGTCTTGTCTTATTTCCGATGTTGTGTTGTACTTCCTTGTCTCACTGCTTTAATAACGGAACCCAGTGGTTCTTGTATGCCTGCTAGCAATACTGTGAGAGCTTGTTGATGGAAATTTTTTTATCTCAGCATTTACAGTACGTAGTTCTATGTCGTTATTAAAACAGCTTAAAGCCCAATAATTTTTACTAAAAATGCATGATAGATTCCGTTGAGCCTTAATTTCAAATTTACTATATCCCTTGTAAGCTAATTTTCATCTCTCTGATCTTCAAAATTTTAAATTAGGTTCTTGGAATAGTAAACAAACACTTTAAATTGACGAGTATCTTCAAAGATCTCTTCTACTTCCTTACTGGATACTAAAATAGTAAAAGTATTTTCTTTTAGGAAATAGTTTTTTGAATAGCAAAAACAATCAAAATAGCCTTTTACTTTTATTTAGATTTTAGTTACAATTTGAAATATCATATTTAGACTGAAAAAAGGTAGTTTTGCGAGGCTTTATTTATAATTTAGTTGCTTAAGTTACTGTTTTAGTACTTCACAATTAGTATTGTAATATTCCAGAATGTTTGTTGCTTACAGGCGGTAACCTCCTATTGAATTTTCGTGATATAATATGCTAAGAAGAACAGTCCCGGTGCTAGGGTATAAGGTGCCAGCATTCAAAACTCTTCGGTTTTTAAAATTTAATTAAATAATCTAGCTTTGTTTTATAACTCAGCTTTCTCATTTTGTCCATCATATTGTCATTCTTCGCCAAAAGTTCAAGCATCATTTTAAGCGTATCCTAATTTTGGGGGCTATTCTTACTCGGTGACGTTAATTTGTTCTTTTCACAAATAACTTTATCTTGACTTCCTCCTCTATTTCTCTTTTTCCAGTTGTCTCCACCACTATTGTCATATTCCAATCTAACTTCACTTATTTTTTATACGCTCCGCATTTGTGCATTTTGAACCTTCAAATTGTATTAAATAAAATATCTAAAAATATTTATAAATTTTATAAAGTACTATGGAAACCTGAATAAGACACATGTTATTTTTGTTGACAATTTTTTATTGCTCGTATCACCCGTCCAGCGCAAAGAGTCACCGCCCGTATCAACTTCTCAGAGTTTTTGACCTTTATCCATACGGTGATTAAAAACACTAAATTACTAATTTACTAATATATCCATAAACAATAATCGATTTTGTTTACTTACTCTCATAAAAATCCTTCTTAACTACACTTTTCACAGTTACGTCCCTGGATTATCCAATGTGTGACGACATATAGAAAGACTATATATACCAGTGTTTAATTAGATTAGGACCTTTTTGTTTTGTAGTTGTTACCATACCTGAACGTTCTCAATAAATAAATTTTGTTACGAAAATAAATTTTTTAAAAATCCGTTTTCGGCATTGACTTTCGTAACTGTCGCAGTCAGTAGTATTTTTCAAAGTTTTATAGTGTTTTCAAGTAAACGCCAGATTTTTCGAAATTGTACAGTGTTCGTGTTAACCTTGCAGAATTTCGTGTGCAATTTTTCTTTTTAAAGATTAACGAAAAAAATCTACATTTCGGGTACGGTAACAGCCAAACGTCCAGGGCTGGGAACAAACATGGTCCACAACCCATTGGAGAAGCCAAGACCAGGGAGAAGGAACCAGCATCGTCCAGAATCCTATTGGTGCAGACGGAAGAACAAAAATAGTCTGTAGTCTATAGAAAATGAAAATATTCATGTAAGTGTTTCCTATTTTACCAAAATCCATATTTTTACCTATATATTATATATTTTTTGCTTCACTGTGGAGGACATTTTAGATAATTTAGTAAATTTAACATTTAACGAGATGGCTCAACCTAATTTTCAATTAATTAAATATCAAGCAGATAACATTCCTACTTTTGATGGCAATCCGAAACAATTAAATAGATTTATTAAATCATGTAAAAATTTTTTAAATAATCATAGCAATAGAGATGCAAATAATCCTATAAATGTTTGTCTTTTCGATACTGTTTTAAGTAAGCTAACTGACAGAGCAGCAGACCTTATTGCATCAAGAACAGAACTTGATTCTTGGGCAAAAATTAAAGATTCTCTTATAGTAACATTTTCTGATCAGAGATCAATTGATTGTTTAATACAAGATATAATTTCAATGAAACCAGAAAGAAACGAAAATGCACAAAATTTTGGTTTAAGAATCCAGGATGCTAGAAGCATTCTTTGTTCAAAAATAAATATGTCTAATGACCAATTAAATGTAAAAATATTAAAAATTCAACAATATGAAGATCTTTGTCTTAAAACTTTTATAAATGGCCTTAATTATCACATGCAGTTAGTAGTCAGATTAAAGAATCCTGATTCAATAGAACAAGCAATGGCTTTCGCTAAAGAAGAGGAAAATTTTATTACTTTTAAAAATCGAAATAATAATACGAGACCCTCAAATTTTAGTAATTCTCGATCCTATAATAATTCCAATAGAAATTCAAATAATAATTCACAACACTCTTCATTTCCAAATAGAAATAATTTTTCTCGAAATCAGAATTTTTCGAATTATAATAATTTTCAAAATCGACATTCTTCCCAAAGTTCTAGTCAATTCAGAAATAATAATTTTTTCAGAAATCCAAATAATAATTTTCAAAATCGTCCAAGTTTTTCGAACAATGGTTTTAATAATAATAATAATGGTAACCAATTTCAAAGACAATTTCCAAATATACCTAGAAATCAGCCATCTATTCCTACCCAAAATCAAAGCAGAAATTCAATGCGACCTGAGCCAATGGATACAAGTTCCAATAACTTTAGTTTACGAAGTAATTTTAGAAATGATAGACGTTCTCCAAATCATTTATTTAATCATAAAATAACGAGTAATAATGTAAGAGAAGAAAGATATAATGATAATGATAGAACATATAATAATAATAATTTAAGAAGGTGCAATGAAAACGAAAGAAGAATATATAATGATGAAAATTTTCCAGTCCAAGCCTCAACAAGTACAGCCACATAAATTTTAATGCTATTAAACAATATGATAAATTACCTAAGATAATAATTCCAGAAATTAATGCTACATTTTTAATAGATACAGAATCAGAACAAAGTTTTTTTAGACCTGACCTCGCAAGAGAACTTTTCTCGAAATATATAATTCCTGAGCAATTTGCTGTGCATACTGCACACGCTACTTCAATTCATAATGAAACTATGACCATTCCAATATTCCCTAGTTTTAAAAATCCAAATAGTCATAAATTTTATCTTTTCGATTTCTCTCCTAATTTTGACGGTTTGCTAGGATGCAACTTTTTATCACAAATCAATGCTATTATTGATTTTAAAGAGTCAAAACTAAAGACCCCAACCATTTCTCTTCCAATATTTTTAACATCACAAGATCCAACTAAACAAAAATATTTTAAACCTAGTAAAATAATAATACCACCAAGAACAGCTCAAAAAGTTAAAGTCCCAGTTAACAGAAGATCTGGTACAGCGATACTAAATTATACAAAAATCGGAAATGCACAAATTCCTTCATGTTTAATTGAGATAAATGACCACAACGCTTTTACTATGATAAGTAACCTAGGAGAAACTCCAGCGGAAATTAAATTTACGGAACCTTTTAATGTAGAATATATTCAAGAAGAAAATTTAAATAATATTCAGTCATATCATATTGAGGAGATGGACATAGAAGAAGAAGAAATAGATTGTCTACAAAAAGAAAATCTCAAGAAACTTAGACTTAATCATTGTAACAAAGAAGAATACGAAGCTATAAGTAAATTATGTTATGAATATAGAGATATTTTTTATATAGACGGAACGCCCCTTAGTTTTACGAATGAAATAAAGCATAAAATAGATTTAGTTAATGATACTCCGGTTTACACAAGGAATTACAGATATCCGGAAGTTTATAAAAAAGAAGTTAGTAGACAAATAAATGATATGTTAAAAAATGGAATAATACAAGATTCAAACTCGCCTTTTAATTCACCCATCTGGGTAATAGAGAAGAAAATGGATGCAAGTAACCAAAAGAAATATAGAATAGTTATAGATTACCGCAAACTGAATGAAAACACAATAGAAAATAAATTTCCCTTGCCATTAATAGATAATATTCTAGATGGTCTAGGAAGAGCTCAATATTTTACTACTTTAGATTTAGCAAATGGTTTCCACCAGATAGCAATGGAACCAGCCGATGTACCGAAAACAGCATTTTCCACAGAGACAGGACATTATGAATTTTTACGTATGCCGTTTGGATTGAAAAATGCCCCAGCTACTTTTCAAAAAGTTATGAATAATGTATTAAGAGGATATCAGAATGAAATATGCTATATATATTTAGATGATATAATTGTTTTTTCCTCATCATTGCAAGAACATGTTAAAAGACTGAAAGCAATTTTTGAAAGACTAAGAAAATCTAATTTAAAAATACAGCTAGATAAATCAGAATTTTTACGAACAGAAGTGGCATATTTAGGTCATGTTATAACAAAAGACGGAGTACGACCAAATCCAGAAAAAATAAATGCAGTCAAAAACTTTCCTATTCCTACTACACAAAAAGAAATAAAGTCATTTTTAGGATTAGCAGGATATTACAGAAGATTTATCCAAAATTTCGCCAAAATAGCTAAACCTTTAACTATGTGTCTAAAGAAACATGCAAAAGTTATACACACTCCAGAATTTAAAAAATCTTTTAATCATCTTAAAGAACTTTTAATTAATGCTCCAATTTTAAAATATCCAGATGTTTCAAAACCATTTATATTAACTATAGACGCTTCAAATATAGCCTTAGGTGCAATTTTGTCACAAGGAAAAGTCCCAAATGATTTACCCGTAGCGTATGCCTCAAGAACTCTTAATCAAACAGAGCAAAAATATTCTACGATAGAAAAAAAACTTTTAGCAATTGTATGGGCTTGTAAAACATTCAGACCTTATTTATACGGCAGATCTTTTAAAATTTTATGCGACCATAGACCCCTAATATGGATATTTAATTTAAAGGAACCCAACTCCAAATTATTACGATGGAGATTAAAATTAGAAGAATTTAACTATACTATAAAATATAAACCCGGTAAAACGAATATTGCCGATTCTTTAAGTCGAATAAATATTAATGCAATTGAAACAGAATCAAATATAAATAATCCCGGTGACATAGATTTTGATATCGACCAATTTTTAGCTGAATTTAACCCAGACATAGTTGATGAAAATGTAATAAATGAAACTTTGCAAATTCTCGATAACAATGATGTTGCAGAAAACCCACAAGTAAATAAAATTATATCAACAGGAAATAAGAACAATGAAAACGTTGAAATGGATAACTCAGACACAGATACAGCCCATAGTGCTGAATCTTCAAATGAAAATAGATTCTCATTGTTGGATGAAATAATAAACAATAAAGCCTATCAACTTATCGTTAAGAGAGCGCCTTTTGCAAATTATTTAAAACGCGAATGCGAGAATTTTGAAGGACATAAAATAATAAGAGCTACTATTTCAGCTGACGAAGAAAGTGTGACACAATTCCTAAAAGAAAATGCGTGCAAAAATACTTTATACATTTATTTCTTATCTCAATAATTACGACCAATATTTCAGAATGTATGGCGTAAATATTTTACAAAATTAAAATTGATTGAATGTACCAAATTAGTTAACAATGTATTGCCAGAAGAAAGAAATCAACTAATAAAATATAAGCACGACGGCAAAACAAATCATCGAGAAATTTCAGAGACTCTTAGAGCTTTAAAAATAAATTACTACTGGAAATCAATGAAGAAGGATATAGAAAAATATATAAACGAATGTGAAATATGCCAAAGATCAAAATATAATAAAAATCCACATAAAGAACCTTTAATATTAACCCACACACCCTCCAAGCCTTTTGAGATAATACATATAGATACTTATAAAGTTGGCAATCAAAGATTTTTAACAATTATAGATACATTTTCAAAATATGGCCAAGCGTTACCATATTTTGGCACAGCGATATCAGCGTGTCAACAATTAGTACATTTCTTTTCATTTTTCGGAATACCGAAACAAATTGTTGCAGATAGTGGCGGAGAATTCAAAAATGACGTTGTAGACGAATTACTAAAAACGCATCAAATAAAAATACATTTTACTACTCCATATCATCACGAATCTAATTCCCCGGTAGAAAGATTCCATTCTACCTTAACTGAGCACTTAAGATTACTAAAAGAAAAAGATAAAGATGCAGATAATATTTCCATTATGCTTTATGCTCTTGTTGCCTATAATAGTACTATACACTCAGCAACTGGCCATACACCTTTCGAATTAGTATCGGGACATACAGACAGTAAAGACCCCATGAGACTTATTCCAGCACAAACTTATACTCAATATGTTAATGCACATCAAAATAATACTCAAGCTCTATATACAAGTATACAAAAAGAAAATCAAAAACTTAAAGAGAATATAATTGGAAAAAGAAATAAAGATAGAAACTCAAAAGATCCTCGTTTAGGATCACAAGTTTATAGAAAAACAGAAACTCGCGGAGGAAAATTAAGTAGAAAATATACTGGACCTTATATACTTACACAAATATTAGAAAATGGGAAAATAGAAATTGAAAATCCCAAGAATAAAAAGAAAATAATAGTCCACTTAAACGAAACTAAAATAATGCCTAATATTTCAGATTTATCGTCGGAATCTTCGGAGCAGTCAACTATATCAACGCAAGAGACAACTTAGTCAAGTTTGAAGTTGTAACTACATATCCAGGACTCCTACCTTTTAGATTAGGTACCTCCAAAATAATTTCTACACACTGGACATTTATACAAATTTACAATTTAACTTCTGTCATACAAGAATTTTATTTATTGAAAAATGAAGCTCAAAGACTACACACAAGTTTCTGAAATCAAACAAGTTATTATCCAGAATTAGAAAACTCATTTATCCCTTTAATTACGTTACAAAGTAAAATAGAAGAACAAATATATCAAATTAATCCACCTTTGTATAAGGAAAAAAAAACAATAAAAAAAAGACTTCTAAATCCTCTAGGAACAATAATAAAATGTATTACAGGAAATATGGACCAAGAAGACGCACAACGAATAGAAAACGAAATAAAACAATTAAAAGATAATCAAAGTAACTTAAAAGTAAATTCGCTAAGACAAATATCTTTATTGCAAGATTCTATAAATACTTATAATAATGCTATAAATAATATTTCACATAATCAATTGATTTTGATATCAAAAATTGAAGCTATAAAGAATAAATTAGCTTTATTTGAAAAAAGTATGTATACACACATTCAGTCATTTATAGTAATAAATCCAATTACTTTACTTTATCAAACAATTTATGATATTGTTGAAAAAGTAGAAACTGCAATCTCATTTGCCAAAATAAATACCTTGCACAATTCTATAGTAAATCCAATTGAACTTTTAAATGAAATAAAGAAAGCAAAATCTCAGACAAAGTCAAAATTAATGCCTTTTGATTCTACACTAGGAAAAATAATTCAGTATGAGAAAATAATAAATATTAAGAGCTATTCAGTAAATTCTATAATTATATTTGTATTAGAGATTCCATTAGTTGAATCGGAAATATATGATTATTACCAACTATTTCCTATTCCTATTCCTATGAATAACTCAAATTATCTTATTCATTTACCTTACAAACCATTCCTTGCACTTAATGAATTTAGCTATATCTACATGGAAGATATATGCACAGAAATATACTCAGAAGAATACATATGTAAAGGAAGTAATAAACTAACGATAACCGAAGAAGCCCCTTGTGCAGTCCAATTAATAAATTTCAAGAAAAAGGCATTGTCATGTGAATATTTCGAAGTAAAGATAAAGAAGATAGAACCTACAAGAATCAGCGACGGAAAATGGATAGTTACAGTTCCAGAAGAAGAATTAGCAATTATCGAGTGCCCAAACTCAAAAGAAAATTTACCAATACATGGAAGCTACGTTTTAGAATCAGTTCCTGAATGTACCGTGAAAATCAAGAATGAAGCCTTCCAAACAGAAAAAATTGGTAAAAATCACTTTGCTCATATAAATATTCCAAAAGTTATTCCTTCTAATAATATTTTTCAAAACGAAAGTTCAAATTTTTCACCAATAAATCTTAATACAATTAACCTTAGAAAGACTAAAGATATTTTAGAAAAGTTAGAAACACAAAAATATAATTTAAACAATAATAATTCAATTTATTTTAAGCAAACAAGTTTTTGGACAATCTGTATATATATACTAATTTTCATTTTAATTTTATATTATTTAACTAAATATTGTAAAACTGTGCGTCAAAGAAAACAAGAAGAAAGAAAACAAGAAGAAAGAAGAAAAGAAGAAACCCAAGGATATGCTTCTTTCTAAGGGCGGAGAGTTACGTCTCTGGATTATCCAATGTGTGACGACATATAGAAAGACTATATATACCAGTGTTTAATTAGATTAAGAGCTTTTTGTTTTGTAGTTGTTACCATACCTGTACGTTCTCAATAAATAAATTTTGTTACGAAAATAAATTTTTTAAAAATCCGTTTTCGGCATTGACTTTCGTAACTGTCGCAGTCAGTAGTATTTTTCAAAGTTTTATAGTGTTTTCAAGTAAACGCCATTCGTAACTTCACTATTTGCTTTACGTAAATTAGAAGTAAATTACAAATCTCGGAGCGAAACTACACATGTCTAACTAGTGCAATTTCCGTTTATTGAGTCATATGCTTCTTTAAAGTCGACGAAAATATTATAGACATCTATGTCTTGTTCCTTAAACTTAAGTTGTGGCTTATTCCCAATAAAAATAGTAATTTAATATTTATTTTAAAATCCTGATATGGCAGTAATAAAATAAAGTAATTTAGTGTTTCATTTGTATCTGTAAAGTTTATAATTTATTATAAAATGGTGTAACTAAACAAAAAGTTATGATTGTTTCTATTTTCTTGCGAAATAATAATAGTGTTTAAGCTGCTGAAAATATGAGAAAAGTTTAAGAGATTGAATCTGTGATAAACAAAAAAATGGTAATCGATAATTGCAATGGAACATTGGTTGAATTCAAGAACATTGTCAGATAGGTAGTCACAAACTACGTGAGAATGATTCTGATCGGCGCGGCGTTTAGCATTTTGTGAGGTCATCACCGAACGAATTATTTTCAATAATAATTATGTTTTTAATATTTGTTTTTATGATAAGTGCTATTTTTACCTAAATGGTCAAGTTAAATGTTAGAACTGTCATTATTTATACAAATTTACAATTCAACTTCTGTCATACAAGAATTTTATTTATTGAAAAATGAAGCTCAAAGACTACACACAAGTTTCAGAAATCAAACAAGTTATTATCCAGAATTAGAAAACTCATTTATCCCTTTAATTACGTTACAAAGTAAAATAGAAGAACAAATATATCAAATTAATCCACCTTTGTATAAGGAAGAAAAAAGAATAAAAAGAGGACTTCTAAATCCTCTAGGAACAATAATAAAATGTATTACAGGAAATATGGACCAAGAAGACGCACAACGAATAGAAAACGAAATAAAACAATTAAAAGATAATCAAAGTAACTTAAAAGTAAATTCGCTAAGACAAATATCTTTATTGCAAGATTCTATAAATACTTATAATAATGCTATAAATAATATTTCACATAATCAATTGATTTTGATATCAAAAATTGAAGCTATAGAGAATAAATTAGCTTTATTTGAAAAAAGTGTGTATACACACATTCAGTCATTTATAGTAATAAATCAAATTACTTTACTTTATCAAACAATTTATGATATTTTTGAAAAAGTAGAAACTGCAATCTCATTTGCCAAAATAAATACCTTGCACAATTCTATAGTAAATCCAATTGAACTTTTAAATGAAATAAAGAAAGCAAAATATCAGACAAAGTCAAAATTAATGCCTTTTGATTCTACACTAGGAAAAATAATTCAGTATGAGAAAATAATAAATATTAAGAGCTATTCAGTAAATTCTACAATTATATTTGTATTAGAGATTCCATTAGTTGAATCGGAAATATATGATTATTACCAACTATTTCCTATTCCTATTCCTATGAATAACTCAAATTATCTTATTCATTTACCTTACAAACCATTCCTTGCACTTAATGAATTTAGCTATATCTACATGAAAGATATATGCACAGAAATAGACTCAGAAGAATACATATGTAAAGGAAGTAATAAACTTACGATAACCGAAGAAGCGCCTTGTGCAGTCCAATTAATAAATTTCAAGAAAAAGGCATTGGCATGTGAATATTTCGAAGTAAAGATAAAGAAGATAGAATCTACAAGAATCAGCGACGGAAAATGGATAGTTACAGTTCCAGAAGAAGAATTAGCAATTATCGAGTGCCAAACTCAAAAGAAAATTTACCAATACATGGAAGCTACGTTTTAGAATCAGTTCTTGAATGTACCGTGAAAATCAAGAATGAAGCCTTCCAAACAGAAAAAATTAGTAAAAATCACTTTGCTCATATAAATCTTCCAAAAGTTATTCCTTCTATTAATATTTTTCAAAATGAAAGTTCAAATTTTTCACCAATAAATCTTAATACAATTAACCTTAGAAAGACTAAAGATATTTTAGAAAAGTATAATTTAAACAATAATAATTCAATTTATTTTAAGCAAACAAGTTTTTGGACAATCTGTATATATATAATAATTTTCATTTTAATTTTATATTATTTAACTAAATATTGTAAAACTGTGCGTCAAAGAAAACAAGAAGAAAGAAAACAAGAAGAAAGAAGAAAAGAAGAAACCCAAGGATTTATTGTGTAAAGAAGCACACCCCAAGGATATGCTTCTTTCTAAGGGCGAAGGAGTTACGTCCCTGGATTATCCAATGTGTGACGACATATAGAAAGACTATATATACCAGTGTTTAATTAGATTAAGAGCTTTTTGTTTTGTAGTTGTTACCATACCTGTACGTTCTCAATAAATAAATTTTGTTATGAAAATAAATTTTTTAAAAATCCGTTTTCGGCATTGACTTTCGTAACTGTCGCAGTCAGTAGTATTTTTCAAAGTTTTATAGTGTTTTCAAGTAAACGCCATTCGTAACTTCACTATTTGCTGTACGTAAATTAGAAGTAAATTACAAATCTCGGAGCGAAACTACACATGTCTAACTAGTGCAATTTCTGTTTATTGAGTCATATGCTTCTTTAAAGTCGACGAAAATATTATAGACATCTATGTCTTGTTCCTTAAACTTAAGTTGTGGCTTATTCCCAATAAAAATAGTAATTTAATATTTATTTTAAAATCCTGATATGGCAGTAATAAAATAAAGTAATTTAGTGTTTCATTTGTATCTGTAAAGTTTATAATTTATTATAAAATGGTGTAACTAAACAAAAAGTTATGATTGTTTCTATTTTCTTGCGAAATAATAATAGTGTTTAAGCTGCTGCAAATATGAGAAAAGTTTAAGAGATTGAATCTGTGATAAACAAAAAAATGGTAATCGATAATTGCAATGGAACATTGGTTGAATTCAAGAACATTGTCAGATAGGTAGTCACAAACTACGTGAGAATGATTCTGATCGGGGCGGCGTTTAGCATTTTGTGAGGTCATCACCGAACGAATTATTTTCAATACTAATTATGTTTTTAATATTTGTTTTTATGATAAGTGCTATTTTTACCTAAATGGTCAAGTTAAATGTCAGAACTGTCATTATTGGTAGGATAACAATCAGAAAATATTTCATGAGGTGCACATCCAACCTTCACATTAATAATGAATCTGGATTTCCTGGAAAATACCATTAATATCTCAACTAACCGTAGTCTTTTTCCTGTTATTAGACGTTAGCTCTGTTCTTGCACGATTTTAAGGCTGTAGTCACATTAGTGATCTTGATTGCTGGTATCTATCCATCTTTTAATGGGTCTACCTTGCGCTCTGGTGGTTTTAAATCTCTTGCTATAGTGAAGTTGTATACTATCTGGTACGTTCTTTCCTTGGAATGTGATGACCAGACTTAACAAATATGCGAAATGCAAATTTATCAAGGAATCTTGTTCTGTGCCTTCCTCTTCTTTCCTGACCAATGGATCTATCAAGGAGCTAAATAATTTTATTTCATCCGCATTACATACCCCATCCACCTCAGACATCCTATATTTATATGTTTTACGATATCTGGTTCCTGGTATATTCTATAAAGTTCGAAGTTATATCGTCTTCTCCATACTCCATTGTTATTCACTGCTCCATGTATTCACCTTAGTAATTTTCTTTGGAAATAACCTAACATGTGCTTATTATTTTTTCTTGTAGTCCAGGTCTCTAAACCATAGACTGGGCGTATTAGTGTTTTGTAGAATTATACTTTTGTATTTCTCGATATAATTAAGGAGATTGAGCCCAAAATAACATTTTTTTTGCCGTGAAAATTCTGCGGTTTATCTCTACGGTAGTATTATTTTTAGTGATTAAGAGCGCTGCTAGGTAAATTCATTCACTACATAGGTGACGTCGTTTTCTATAACAAGTGGGCGTAGAATTTGTGGTTGCGTGCTTATTTTCATATACTTCGTTTTGTTGGTGTTCATTATTAAACCTATTTTTGTAGCTGATTTTTTAAGTGCTACATACGCTTCTCGTACAGTATTTTCCGTTTTCCCAACAATATTGATATTATCAGCATAGGCAAGGATTTGCACTGATTTATTATATACTAAACCGGTGGTTTTGATTTGTGACATACGTGTTACTTTTTTCAGAGCCAGATTAAATAGTATACATGAGAGAGGGCCTCCCTCGGATAGCCAGTTATTTGTTTTAAAAGGCTCAGACAGTTCCCCCTGAATTCGTACTCTACATTGAACTTTTTTAATTTTAAGAGTTAGTTTTGTTAAACTTACTAACTGATTTGGTATTCCTAGCACTTTTATTGGTTTAAATATTTCTCTTCATTACACAGCGTCGTAGGCTGCTTTGTAATTTCTATGTAGCCATATTCCAGTGTTTTTTCTACAATTTGTCTTAGGGTTGTAATCTGATGAATTGTCGAATTACTACCACTGAAACCTGCCTGGTATTTTACAACTATTCGTTCTACATATGATGCCATACGGTGCTGTTCTACATATGGTGCCATAGAGTTATGAAAAATATTTTGTATGCTGCATGTAAAGCATTCAAAGTTATCTTTTTTTGTGTATGGTGCAAAGTATTCCAATATTCTAATCACTGTTATGGGTGATTTGTTTCTGGATAGGTTTTCAACTGCATCTTTAATTTCAAGAATCGTTGGTGGTTCCTCTTCAATCTCGTCTGTTCTGATTACCTCATCTCCTTCGTCTTCCCCGTTTTTCTCTTCCTCTTCGTATTCAAAGGCTTCTAAAACCAACCAAGATTTGTTGTTACTCGATGGTCATGGTAGTAATAAAAGTTTTGAAGCTCTCCAGTTTGCAAAAGACAACGGTATTATTATGTTTTGTTTTCCTGCTCACTGCTCTCATCACGTTCAACCCTTGGACGTAGGACTTTTTAGACCACTTTAAAATTACTACGGCCAAGAAATTCAATTACGGCTGCGACAGAATCCAGGTAAAACAGTTACCCATTTTTTTTTGTGGCATAGACTTTCGTCATTCAGCCAACCCAATTTATATTACCTCTAGCCCACCTCTATTAAAGATATTGGCTACCCAATTTAAAGTAGCCAATATCTTTAATAGAGCATATTTCAAAAGTGATCTTCCATCAAATGCAATAAATATATTTAAAAAGACAGGAATAGAACCGTTTAGTCTAGATGTCTTCGAGGATTGGCAATCTTCTAGGGGATTTTGTCGTCTATAACAACAGATAGATAATTATGAACAAAACCCACTACCAGGATGTTCTGGAAGGTTTATCAAAAATCACTGATCAGAAATCAACATCATCGTCAGTCCTAAACATCTCGGTCGAAGATATTTGTCCTCCTGTTTTAGCTGGAGTATCTGAAGTAACTCAGGAAAGGGAAAGAAAACGGAGTAAAACAGGATATTTAAATTCAACGCCAGAAATTAGTAATATAAAACAAAAAATTGCAGAAAAAAAAGTAAAAAAAAGTAAAAAAAAGAAAACAAGGCGCAAGAAAAGTGAAAAGGCAAGTTCGTGTTTCAACTACAAGCAGTTCTGAAGACGATTGTGAATCTTCTTTTGAAGAAGACGACTCGGACGATACAGCTTGAATTTACTATAACGAACTATTTTTGCATTCACGATCCAAAGAATCATGGATTCGTTGTCAAGTATGTAAGAATTGGTGTCACAATAAATGTGCAGATGTAAATCCTGAACGTAAACAATTTGTGTGTGAATTGTGCATGTAACTTTTTTCTTAAAAATAACTATTTGTAATATTATTTATCGTTTAGAATATCTTTTGGTTTAATAAAATACAGTATAGCCCAAAATAAACAGTACTGAACTTGTAATTATTTTATTGTTTTAAAAAATACATATTATTGACACTTTATAACTTGTTCTAAATGAGCTCTCCAAAAGCTCCTCTCTCAAGACATACTTCATACCGATATTCCAGATTTTTCGTAATGCTACGGAATAAAGGTTATCTCAAGTCGGCGAAGAAGGATCTAACGGCATCTTTTAACTCATTGATGGTTTGTGGTGCCCATTTAAAAACGGCAGTTTTAGCCATGCTCCAAATGTATGTTAAGTCTGGAGAATGTGCAGGATAGGAGAAGTCAGTAAATGGTGAAATGAATTTGTTTAGAAAATGTGTCTGAAAAAATTGACGAACTGCGACAGCAGTATGGCAAGTTGCCCCATCCTGCTGGAAAAATTGGTCTCTAAATGATAAATTACGTGCACGGCAAAATTGACGTAGATCAGGGATAAATCATGTTAAAATTTGTATGTACCTCTGTTGATTAACTGTGACTTGCCTACCATTTTCTTCGATAAAGTATGGACCAATGATTCCGTGTCCCGAAACTGCACACTCACTTTTGCGCTATGTAAAGGAACTTCTTGAACTCCATCTGGTCTGGCGAATTGTAACGGGATTTAATCAAGCATCAGATCCAAGTAATCTTTTCTAATAACGTGACACATATTTGCGAAAATATATTGTTTGTGTACGACATTGAAAATATCGTTGTAACGAGGATACACTCTGACCTAGTGAAATTTGCAATGTAGAAGAAAACTTATTAAATAACGTGTATCAGTTAACAAATAACAAACGTATTATAATAACAAACTCACGTGTGTTAAACAGCTAGAAATCACGGGATTATTAGCATTATCATTATTGTTAAGAATGAAGAATCAAGAGAATGGTCGAGGTTAATATTGTCAACGTCAACTGAGTACTATCTAGTATTGTACTTGATAACTAATAAACCAAATTATGAGTATCTAGTGTGTTTTAAATAAATGTACCATACGATACCATAAGTGAAGCATTATTATTACATGGCAATCCTACCTTTTCAATTAGGAGTCTTCTGATCCGAAGAAACAAATGAAAAATGGCAGCTACATACTGGAAATTTAAATGGAAATTTACATACTAGATGTTATATGGAACCCATTGTACCAGTTTCGAAATAGAAAATGCATCAGCAGTTAAGACAATTCCCGCCAAATTCCGGACCAAACCCGCCAGGAGCCCCGCGACAGCATCCCAGCTCATGACAATGGACAATAAATAGAAAAATGGATAAATGGACAAAAGTGAACTAACAAAACCCATATGTGAAATATATTATGTAAGTAATTTTATTTTTTATCCCTTATATAAATTATACAGTCTAACAGATAGAAATTATTACTCAGTATTTGAATATAAGAATTTAACTAATTCAAGTTCAGAATGTTGAGTACACAATTTTTATTGCTTTTAAAAGTACAGAATATAATTCATTTTTAAATTATCGCTAATAACTGTTTATATATCAAATTCTATTTTTTAATGGGACAAATGTGCCATATAATTTTATTTGCTTAAGGTATAGTTTTAAAAATATTTATATTTGACCATGAAAATACACTGTGACATAAGTCGGAAAATATTAAATTACGACATGAATTTTCTTAAATGACAAATTCTTCAATTAACATAGACGAAGAAATCGGATATGACTTTTTATTTTACTATTTAACTACAATAAATTAGGATATTTAGAATTATCGTTACATTTATAAGGAAGGAAAATAATTTAAAAGAACTTTTAAAGACAATTGACCATGGCATCAAAAAAATTTTCATTATGTTGGAACAATTTCTGCGAAAATATGAGTTTAGGAATAAATTCATTGTGGGAGAGTCAAGATTTTGTAGATGTAACGCTTGCAGCGCAAGGAAAATGCATAACAGCACATAAAATGGTTCTTTCAGTTTGTAGCCCATATTTTAAGGAAATTTTTAAGGCAAAGCACTGTCAACATCCTATGGTAATTTTGACAAACGTGACTTACGGAGCACTAAGAGACTTAGTACAATTTATATACCATGGAGAAGTACAAATTAGACAAGAAGATTTAAATACCTTCATTGAAACGGCCGAGTCATTACAAATACAAGGAGTCACTGGACATAGAAAAGTTTTAAACGATAATAACATTATGGAAATTTCGGATGAAGGATATACTAAACATGTAGAAGATTTTAAACCAGTTTCTTTACATGTGACAAAGAAACAACAACCTAAGAAGAAGGAAGAACATAGCGACACAGAGCAAGAAATAAGTATCGCTCTTACAATCAACAAATTTTTAAATATCGCAAGCACGATGTTACCCAGCGAGTTTGATGGAAGCGCAGGTAAACTGCATTTATTTTTAGATGCATTAGAACTCCTTGAGAAAATAGCGATAGGACACGAGGAAACAGCTATAACATTAATAAAGACAAGATTAACCAATAAGGCCAGAAACCTTATAACTACAGAGGATACAATCCCAAAAATAGTGGAGACACTAAAGAGACAACTGAGAGGCGACAATCCGAAGACAATAATAGCTAAATTGGCGAAGAAAAGACAAGGACATAAGGATGCAGAGGTCTATGCATCTGAGGTTGACGAACTAGCCGAACAACTAAAAGTGGCATACATAGCAGAGGGAATGCCAGAAGATTTGGCTCAGAAATACATAACAAATGCAGTAGTGGCTACAATGAAACGTAATGCCAGCACAGACAAAGCCAAGCTAATATTAGAGGCAGACAACTTTACAACCCCACAAGAGGTAATGTCCAAATTTTTAATGATCGACGAGACAGAAGATAGCACACAAGGAATAGTGTTAAATTACAGGAACAAATACGATTTTGATATGAGAAAAGAAGGTAAGAATGCAATATATGGATATTATAAAAATAAATTCGAAGGAAGAAAAGAATATAGGAACAAAAATTATGAAAATATAAGTGAATATGAAAGACATAATACGAGGATATATCGTAATAGATTTTATAGAAACAGAGGCAATCACAACGAAAAAGAAAGAATAATCAATGGACACAGGTGAGATACCACAGAAATAGAGGCACAGCGAGAGCATATTTCCCACCGCATGCGAATACGAATACAGTGCCAGAAGTAGATTTTTTGACAGAAATGTAGGCAAACTGCATATGGTTCGACCTTAATGGTTGAAACTTACGTCGAGCAGGAGGCTGCTAAGAGGATAAGCTAGGGTGGTACTTGAATCCCAACCCGCTAAGAGTCCTGCGGCTCCAGCACGACAATATAGTAATTACATAATGGAATAAAATGGAGAAACGAATTTGGAATTATGATTTTTTTTAATGAAGTAAATGGAAAAATATTGAAAAAGAAGTTTGTCACAATGAAAGACGATTCCCTACGATTATTGTATTTATATGCAAGAGAAGAAAATATGTTAAGTAAATTAAGTACGCACAAAGGCGAAAAATGATGAACAGATTATTTTGAAAAGTATATGTCAGTATTATTACATATTTGACTAAATTAATTTCGAGATCAAACTGAAAAACAGAAGAAACAGTTACAGTAATATAGAAACAAGAAGTTGCGAAGGAATTTACAGAAGGATCAATAGATAAACCGATTAAGGGTATGTTAGCTATAGGAATTATAAATGTAAATAATCGAGAAATATAAATTAGAAGTTTTATTCCGAAGATACAAAACCAGGAAAAATTTTATATATTTTATATGAAAGAAACAAAGCAAAGAGTAAAAAAGAGTCGAATGACTATTAAGCACAGTAAAAACCATCAATATTTGAAGAAATAGGCCTATAGAAAACAGTGCCAAATATGCAGATGTTTTTTATTTGGGAAAAGACCCATATGCACAAAGCAAAAGAGACGAGAAACCAAACAAAAAAAAAACCGTACCTATAATATTTTATCACAACAGCAAACACAGTATTCGTACCTAATATAAACATTACATAATGATATTAGGTTAATGATAGAGTTGGAATGTACGTAGTAAGCATGCCCATAAAATATGAAATGAGTACAATATAACTGACCAGGGTAAATATTTTATTATCATCCGTATATTTAAAATTTTATTTACGATGCAAGAAGAACTAACAAGTATGGAATTTTTTTTGACAGAGAAGAAAAATCGATGAACAGATATATGTTCATGTTTTCTAGAAGAGGAACTCTTAGGACATAAGTTTTCGAATAAACAGTATCCTACACCTCAGAATGCAAAAAACGCAATTTTGCGGAAATAGCCGCACCACGTAATAGATTATCTAGGAAGAAAGTAAAGCTTAATGGACTACTGAATGTCAAGAAGCATTTAATAAGCCCAAGATATATCTAATAAGCCCCGGATATGGAATTCCCCGATTTATCGAAGAAAAACAAATTTATTTTAAGGATTTATGCTTCAGGAATAGCATTAGGAGACATGTCGAGATTTTGGCTTACAAATGTGAGTGCAGAAGATTATTTATTACATGGAATACAGAATAAAATAAGCCCAAACAGTAGCCAAATCATTGGTAGAAAATTTATCTTGAGGTATGGAGTACCCAGAAAAATAATAGCAGACCAAAGCACAGAGTTTATGGCTAGAATAATTATTAAGGAAGCAGTACTTGGCATTGCTGTAAAAAGAGTCAATGAATATACTCGTAATATATAAATGTACTTTTGAATGCAAATAATATAAAAATATATTTAAATGAATATAATGTGTAAATATACTTTTAAGTTCGTACAATATATATTTAAAATATGTATAACAAAAGAAAATGTTAGACTGTATAGTAGTTAAACAAAAGAAATAGGGATAAATGAATAAATGGATAAAACGGCAAAACTTTATTGTGAGATGTCAAAGTGATTAATCGTGTATACGAAAAGTGAAAACAAAACTATTACTTGGTACCAATAATTAATATAAAATTTAATTATTGTAATTTTGATTTAATATGTAAATATTATTGTAAATATTATGTGCACATAATAACATTAACAATAAGGTAAAAAAAATACGTAGGTAAAATATTAAGCTAATAAATAACATAAGGCATAATGAAAGATAATAAATAGCATATTACAAGGGAACAATCAGGGTAACCTTACAATATGCTGATGTTAGGTTAGGTTACTAAATTTAAAAAATAAATTTTTTTTTTTACTAAATATAAGAAAATATGTACCAAAATTTGTATAAATATATATAGGTAAATAGTGAATGTAAATAATGTATATATGTACAGTAATCAGTTGATGATGACACGAAAAATTTTCTTCTTTCGGAAGGGAAGAGTAAAAACAGTTCATGTATTTGATTGAAAGCGAAACAGCACTCAGAAATTTTTTCTTCTGAGGGATAGGGATATAACGGGATTTAATTAAGCATCATCAGATCCAAGTAATCTTTTTTAATAACGTGACACACATTTGCGAAAATATATTGTTTGTTTACGACATTGAAAATATCGTTGTAACGAGGACACATTCTGACCTAGTGAAATTTGCAATGTAGTCGAAAACTTATTAAATAACGTGTATCAATTAACAAATAGCATTATCATTATTGTTAAGAATGAAGAATCAAGAGAATGGTCGAGGTTAATATTGTCAACGTCAACTGAGTACTATCTAGTATTGTACTTGATAACTAATAAACCAAATCATGAGTATCTAGTTTGTTTTAAATAAATGTACCATACGATACCATAAGTGAAGCATTATTTATTACAGAATCAAAGAAATTGATTTGTGAGACGATTTACATGGCCTGACAAATGAAAATTTGCTTCGTCTGAAAACTATACATTTTTCAAAAATTCAGGATTTTCATACTGTAATGCAAGAATTCTGGCACAATATTCCACTCTTCTGTGATAATCCCTGGGATGTAATTGTTTATGTATCTGAACCACATACGAAAATGCATCCAGCTCCTTCAGGATTCTTTGCAAGGAAGTTCGTTTTAAGCCAAGATGCAACGCTGTTCTTATTTGGCTGGCTTTCGAATTATCCAAGATTCGCTCAAAAACACGTTCATGGTTATCGTTGTTGTTAACTGTCCTGGGACGTCCTTAGTTTCCTTTTCGTTGCCACAATACATTATCTGTATTTCTAAACTTTTCAACAACCTTCAAAATTACAGCATTACTTGGAGAACGTTTATTAAACCGTTGTGTAAATTGATCACACACGTGCAGACTTGCACTATTACGTCGGCCGATTCCGTATGAGCGAAAATATTGCTCCACACAAAAGGAACACTTTCTCCATAGGGTTAGAAATAATATGTTTACAGTTTTATGAGTCATAAGATTTATCCTAACATTGCCCCCCTCTTAAAAGATGGTTCCTCCTGGAACCTTGTCGGGACTGGACTGAAATTGGAACGGTATGCTGGTATCGGCAACGGGACCATCTTTTTCAACTTCCAGTTGTATAAAAATGACAAGGGACGGTTTTCTCTTCGCACAAGTAACCATGCGGATTGCAACAGACTAACACCTGGACTTCGGTGTCTTTAAAGATCTCCTCCACCATACTTCGGATAACCGTCCAATCTAATTGGCGGCCCTCTAACTTTGGCATGGCTAACTTTTGCACGTCGGACTCTAGTACGTGCTCTTTCAATTAAAGTAAGGCTTCCCATACATCTCGTTAAGTAGGTTGGGCACGGACAGTGTCTTTTGTTACCAGGTAGAAAAGGTAACGTAATGCATCTTAGAGTTTCAAGACTTTCCCGGGAGCTGGAACTTGGCATTGAAGTTCTGCAACTCGACCCAACTTCCTTCGAAAGACGGATGTTAACCCTGGTGCGCCTTTGATACTGGCCGGGATGGTAAGGACTATCGAGTAGTCATCGGGAAGCGCGAGTAGATCTTGCTTTTCTTCAGTGGTAACACCATGTCTTGCTTTACCGGTACCTCGATAGGCCTCCATGAATTCCTCAAACGTGAGGTCAGACACATGTTGGACTTGGTTTACTTCCACTTCTACATCTACGTCGTGGTCACCTTCGAAAGACGTCAGCCGGTTATAGTGTACTATCATCGGCTTTTCCCTCGGAATCTTGCTTATTCGGTAGATGACGTCGTTGATCTTCTCCATAATATGGTATGGACCTTCCCAAAACTGCTGCAACTTGGGAGAACAACCTTTTCGCTTTTTTGGGATTATCGTTCCAGACTTTATCGTTCTTCTTAAAGCACCCCGTTTCGGCTTGCGTATCGTACCGTTTCTTCATTCGGTCGCTAGCGATTTGAAGATGGGAACGGACCAACTCGTGTACATTGTCCACTGTTCCTCGTAATTCGATCACATAATCTTCACCTGCTACATCTTCTCCAGGTCGACACCCAAACTCTAGATCACAAGGTAGTCGCATCTCGCGTCCGAATAGGACCGTGGCTGGTGTCTGGCCTGTTGTTTCGTTAACAGCAGATATGTAGGCCATTGTGAAGAACGGAAGATATTGGTCCCAGTCTCGCTGATGATCGGACACCATCTTTGTCAAATACTTGCCAACTGTCCTATTCATCCGTTCTACCATACCATCCGATTGCGGATGATACGCTGTAGTTTTTGTTTTCTTCGTGCATAGTCTATCACACATTCCTTGGAATAGATCGCTTTTGAAGTTCCTTTCTTGGTCACTATGGATCTCCAAGGGCACTCCAAATCGGCTGATATATTCTTGGATCAACTTATCTGCAACGGTGGCGGCCTTCTGGTCTGGAAGTGCGTACATCTCGACCCACTTAGTGAAGTAATCCATTACTACCAACATGTACGTGCCTCCATTTTCACTTTCTGGAAATGACCCAGCGATGTCCAAAGCTATTCTTTCAAACGGCCTTCCAACATTATATTGTCTCATAGGAGCTCTCCTTTTTCGGTGATTCCCGTTACTTGTAGCACAAATAGTACATTTCTTACATCAGTCCTTAACGTCGTCGGAACTGTTCATCCAATAAAACCGTTCCCAAATTCGCTGAATGGTTTTCTTTACACCGAAATGCCCTCGTCATGGACTGTCGTGTAACTGACGAAGTACTTCGGCTATTCTGCTCTTTGGGATCACCAACTGTCTTCCCTTCTCTGAACCGTCATCATTTTCCAGTACTCGTTTGAGCAAGCTATCTTCTATGATAAATGAGTCCCACTGGACCCAATATGTCTTAACTACTGAGCATAGGTTTGATATTTCTTGCCGAGGTGGTCGACGGTTTTCCTCTTTCCATTTTCGAATTTTTTGTATAACTGGATCTCTCTCTTGTCCTTCCCGTATCTTAGTAGGCGTCCAATCGTCGTTGACCATCGTTGTTCTTAGCACTGCTGCTTCCTTGGATTCCGTTTTGTTGCAGTGGGAACACTCTGCTGGGCATGGCCTTCTGGAAAGAGAATCAGCGTTTCTGTGCCTAACTCTGGATTCTTAAACTGCATCAACCACTTAAGGGCAGCATGGTGGGTTCGGATTAAAAACTTCTTCCATAGAGGTATTGATAGAAGTGCTCTACTGATGTCACTACTGCTAGAAGTTCTCTTCTCGTGACGCAATAATTCCGCTCAGGTTTTGAAAGAACTTTACTAAAATATCCAAGGACTCTTTCCTATCCTTCTTGAATCTGATATAGCACTCCTCCTATTCCCACATTACTTGCATCTGTATCTAAGATGAACTCTCCTTCTGGCAGTGGATATCCTAAAATTGGTGCTGTGATTAAATGCTTTTTCAAGGTCTCAAAGGCATTTTGATAGTCTGTATCCTAGCGATAATCTCTTGCTTCCTCTGAAAGAATAAATATCCAAGAAAACTTCTCACTTGATGTTTGTCTGTTGGTACTGGCCATTCCTTAATGGAATCGATTTTTCCCTCATCTACGGCCACTCCTTCTTTACTGACTATATGACTCAGATAATTTTAGCTTGAAATAGCTGGCACTTCTTGGGATTTAACATCAATTGGGCAGCTTTACCTCGATTAAAAACGTCTTCTAAATTCTTCAGATGATCTTCAAATGTCTCCCCCGAGACGATTATGTCATCTAGATAAACCAGGCATGTTTTCCAAGATAACCCTATCAACACATTTTCCATAAGCCTCTTAAATGTCACAGGAGCATTACAAAGTCCAAATGGCATAACGTTGAATTGCCACAATCCAGATCCTGTGGTGAAGGCTGTCTTCTCTTTATCTACTGGGTCCATTTCTACCTGCCAGTATCCAGACTTTAAATCCAAAGTAGAAAACAATTTACTTCCAGCCAATGTGTCCAATGTGTCGTCGATCCGAGGCAGAGGATAACTATCTTTCTTGGTAACGTTGTTCAGCAAACGGTAGTCCACACAGAACCTCGTCGTTCCGTCTTTCTTCTTCACCAGGACCACCGGAGAGACCCATGGGCTCGTAGAAGGTTCTATCACCCCGTCTTCCTCGGGGATCGTTTCAGCTTCCTCTCTTTTCGCCTGTGGTAATCGTCGAGCAGTTTGACGAATTGGCTTAGCATTACCAGTTTCAATTTTATGCTTAACAACGGTTTTCTTCCCGTCTTTCCTCCTTTCGGTACGAAAATATCACGATACTGCCAAAGAAATTCCCTTAATTTCCTTTTTTCAATCTGATTTAGAGACTGTCCAGCAACTGCAACCATTTGGTCGAATTTGTCGTCGGAATTATCAGATGTTGTCGCCTGACGGATTATGGATGTCACAGGTACACAAGTTCCTACTTTTGTCTCTTTCTTAATGGTCACTGGGTAGTCATTGATATTGATATGTCTCACAGGAATTTCACGGCCAACCTCATCGTCATGGTTCCAAGGCTCCATTATAACAGGTGTCCCTTCGTCCACAATTCCCTCTAGCCGCGCTACTATGATCGTTTCACGTCTCGCAGGCACTACTGTGTCTTCTTTAATGGCTGCTTGCACAGTGTTGTCATCATGTGGATGAAGAAATACCTCCTCGTTGCCAACTTTGATTACCTTATTCTTAAAATCCAATTAGAATCCATGCATATTCATTACGTCCATTCCTAATATAACATCCTCTTCGATGTCAGCAACTATAACAGTATGGACGAACTTTTCTGCTCCAATTCCCAATTGTACCTGGATTTCTCCATGAATGTTGGCATTTTCACCTGTAGCGGTCCGAAGTCTCAACCTCGTTAGTAACAGTTTCTTACGACTGTTTAGAACTGTCGGGCGTATAATGGTTTTGGTCGCTCCGGTATCCACCAACAACGTATGCCTTTTACCATTTATTTCTCCATCTACATATACACTATCTTCACGACATTTCAAAGAAGATATTAGTATGAGAGGGTCTTTGGAAAAATTCCGGGTCGAAGCTGCCCCCCTAAGGCTGACTCGTTCTAGTTTTCCTGATGGTGAGTTCCTTGGATTTTATGGTCTTTGTTTTCTTGCATGTAATACTTTTCATCATATTAACGAGCTGGTCAAGTTTATCTTCATCTCCTTCCTCTTTTACAGTCCTATCTTTACTGTACCCACCAGAGGCCTGCGTAGCTGACTCGTATTCGAGGGCGGCGGATAAGACATCAACCAGCGTCTTGTGACGAGCTAATCGCAGTGTTCTCTGCATTTCATGATCACGAAGACCATCAATTAATGTTTGAACGACCAATTTTTCCATCATGTCTTCGGGAGCTGTTGGATAAGCATATCGTACTAATTTGACAATATCTACCTCATATTCTTGAAGAGGTTCATGTGTCTTCGGTCTTCGATTTTTAAGCTGCCACTGATATACATGCTTCAAATGTTCGTGGCCATGTCGCATATTTAACCTCTTCTTAAGTTGTTCTAAATCATCCGTCTCCTCTACGGCTATGGTCTGAAGTACATCCAAGGCATCTCCTTGAAGAGCGATAGTCAGGTTTACAGCCTTTTCTTTTTCAGATCATCCATTCGTTCTTGCAGCTGATTCGAACTGTTTCATGTAGTTGTTCCATGACGATTTTCCGTCGAAAGTTGGGACTTTAACATGAACAGAACCTCCACTTCCTTCAAATTTCGGTCGTGTTTCCAACTTACATTTCGTCTCTTTTTCTTTTGTCTCTACTGTAATTGGATTGTTTCCCCTCTCTGCTGCTTCTGTTTCCTCCATCTTCCTTTTCATCAATTTCCACATCTTTTTGTAAATGTGCAATCTTCAGTTTTACATTCGACAACTTTGCACGAAGCTTCGTAAAGAGATTTGCAAGCTGTTAAGTCGTTGACGATATCTGCGGGCTCTTTAATCTCACAGTCGCTAATGTAGCAACCTGATACTCTGTGCAATTTGGGTTCCACAGCGAGATAAATGACAGTTTGGCTACCCTGGTAGGACGTTTTCAAAAATAACCACAGCCAAGGCCAAACGGCAAATTTCGTTAAAAAAGAAGTTCCTAAATTAGAATAATTTGATGTGTCCTGTGTTCCGTACTAAACCAGGTGATAAGGAATTGAATGTAAAATTTTTGTACCATTGTGAAGCTGTGCCATATATTTAGTAAACATCGTTAAGGCTAGTTTACTATCTGCAAACGCAACGAGCGTTGCAGAATTATTTCCGAAATCGAGGTCTAGTTTACCAATAAAATGAGCTAAGGCTGATATATTGATCACCCTACCATTATCAGATTTTTTTAACAACGGTAATAGTAAATGTGTCAATAAAAATGGTCCTAATATATTAAACGTCAATAAGATTAGTCAACTAATCTTATTGACGTTTATGATAGAAGCCTTCAAAGAATGATTTCATTTTATTCAAATAGAACTTCCGCTTATTTTCAATCAAATTATATTTAAAATATAGAAGGGCTTACTACATATTTCCTTTCTGTGACTGATGTAGTGAATAAAATTTAAGGCTTGTTTGGACATTTTATAAAATTAAATCAAATTATGGACAGTTTAATGAGCGACTTCGAGACGTTTACAAATAGTTGGTGGCCTTACATTATCTCTTTAATTATTAGTGTAGAACACCGGGGGATTTTATCTTCTCCTCCTGACGTGTTGCTCACTGCCTGTTGGGGCAGTTCCTTCGATCTGGTTCTAATTATATCTATTAATTAATTAAAATGTGTTACCTTACATTTGGCGATCACACTTCCCGTATTACACTTTAAAAAACATCTTACTACTTGAGAAACTTTATTTTGCGTTAATTGAACATTGTGTGTTGAAAAATGAGCGAATTAATTTTTTATTAATCAAATGTGACAGTGACACAATGACTGATGTTTTTTTCTAATAAAATTGAGAAGAGAATACGTGATAATCTCGCAATTATGTGCAAAGAGTATATGCAACATCTATCGTGCATTCTCGGGTACAACTCGACTTAAAACTAAAAGTAGTATTTTTTAAAAAAGGGTGTTCGTCATTTGGATCATAATTTTAGGTTGCGCTACGCAACAATTAGTATTATCAGTGCAATAAGATTCTATGTCGCTGGTACATACTCTGAAAGTCCAGTAAGAATTGATGGAAAAACTACTGTCATTATAACTGGCAGTTCTGTGGGAGTTGGATTTGAAACAGCCAAGGAATTGGTTAAAAGAGGGACAAGCGTTATCCTGGCCGTCAGAAATGGCGAAAAAGGTTTAAGAGCTTTGGAAAGAATCAAATGGATCAATAGCGACGCAAAAATACAAGTAAAATTGCTAGATGTATCAGAATTTTCGAGTATTCGCAGTTTCGTCGACCAGATTAACGATGAATACGCCAAGATTGATATTCTTATAAATAACGATGGAATCATACGAGATAATTCAAAAGAAATTGGAAAATTTGGGGGAAATGGGGGTGAAACCTTTTTAACTAATTACTTAGGACCATTTTTATTGACACATTTACTATGACCGTTGTTAAAAAAATCTGATAATGGTAGGGTGATCAATATATCAGCCTTAGCTCATTTTAATGGTAAACTAGACCTCGATTTCGGAAAGAATTCTGCACCGCTCGTTGCGTTTGCAGATAGTAAACTAGCCTTAACGATGTTTACTAAATATATTCCACATCTTTTCTTCGAAGGCCAACATATCGGCAGCAACCTGGTCCAGAGAAGAAATCTCGTTAGAGACTTTGTTTTCTAAAGAAGCGATGTCGCCGGAAACTTTCGAAATATCGCCAGAAACTTTGTTCTCTAATAATGCGATGTCACCAGAAACTTTGTTCTCTAATTTCGAAATCGACGAGTTGACAGAATCATGTTTATCTTCGAATATATAAGTTTCCGGGTCTAAACCCTCTTCCTCCAAGGCGTTCTTTAGTCGTTGGACTAAATCAGCCTTTTTTCCGGTAGAAGCTAATTCTCTATTCTCGAGATGTCTTCTTAAATTCGTAACTGTGAGCTCATAAATCGTAGCCATTTTCACAATTTATTTTATATATTCACTTCTGGACACCATCGTAATATTTTTATTCAATCAAATTTATTGTCTTTATTTATTATAAAAGGGTCTACATTTATAACACTTACAAGTTTATTAAAGTCTTTATTACAATATTTACTAATTTATTTCACAATATTTATTTAAATTTATTTCCGGCTTACAATTTAAACTCGACATTGAGAACTACAACTAGAACTAACTGTTTTCAACAAAATTCCCTCTTTAAATATAAAATATCGTTAATCGAGAATCCCTTCGAATTCGGACGGCGACCCACATCGAAAAGATTGGAAGGAAGACAGGTTTTTCAGCTGAGCGGCGAACTTACTAGAATAGAATAGAATTAGAAATAATATGTTTACAGTTTTATGAGTCAATATTTATCGTAACAATAGTAATTTTAAGTTTTACTCTGTTCTGTTAGAATATAGTGCTATTGTTGTAGCTCACGCTTCAGAGAATTTGTCGAAAGAGCTTCAGCGAATTGTAGAGGCTTGGGGTATAAAAAACAAAATATTGCTTGCAGTTTCTGATAATGTCAATAATATTAAAAATGCAATAATTTCTAAATTAAACTGAAATCATTTTGATTGCATGGCACATACATTAGTAATTCCCATGTCTAATGGTTTGATAAACGTTTACAGAAATTTAATAAAAAAAGATTTTTCCCAACCGATTAACGAAGTTCTAAGAACTTTTCTGGCTGGCTTATCTGAGCGGCTAGGAAATGTGGAGAAAAATAAAGCTTTAATTATTTCAACATTTTTATATCCAAGATTTAAAACGTTTGGATTTTCTGAAATAAATTCAGGTGAGAATGCCAAACAATGTATTATAGCAGCAGTTTCAGAAATATATGCAGAAAGACTTCGTAAAAAAATATTTCAGAAACAGATTTATGCCCTGAAACAAAATTCACTATTTCCACTGATAGTGATGAACTCTCAATCTGGAGATTTTTCGACAAGTTTGTGACAGTAGCTCAACCTAGGGGAACCAGCAAATCTCGTGCCATTATCGAGGTACAAAGATTTTTTGTAGGATGAAATTTTACCAAGAAATGAAAATCCCTTAAACTGGTGGCGCGAACAAAAATACCACTATGCACTATCCCACTTTATCAATAATAGCACAAGAAAAATTATGTGCTCTGGCTTTCTCAGTGCCTTGTGAAAAGCTGCTTTCAAAAGCTGTGCAGGTACTAAATGAAAGAAGAACTAGACTCAGTGATAAGAAAACAAAAATGCTATTTTTTTAGAACCTCGGTTAACCGATTTCCGGTTAACCCAGATTCCGGGTTAACCGAGGCCATCCTAATATGAATTTTATAAATTTATAAATTTTAATGAGAAAGTATCACGTCCAAATAAACAAGCGATGTTAAGCGCCTTAACTTAACGCAACAGCAACACGTGCACTGGAGTGGATACATACGTGGGAGTTCGTGTTTAGCCAACTGTACTATTCGGAACCGTCCGTGAGTCGGTCTCCCACAAGACGCCATCTTGTTTGACTGTAAGTAGCAGTGTTAGTGCTTTGTTTACTCTTTCAAGTGCGTGTTTGTAGATCAGTGATCTGTTTTACTACTGTTAATAGCGTGTGTGTAATAAGTGCAATGAGTGAATTATTAATGATCTTGGGAAAAACACTTTTTTAAAAACTGAACTCGCAATTAAAACCTTTATTTTCGACCAACAAAGATTTTAATAACAATACAATAAATAAAAATCAGACTGAAAATATTGATTTTTATATGGTGTTTTTATAATTTTATAATTGCTGATGTTGCTGTCCGATACGTCGCAATTCAGTCCAGAATGTTCAAGCGGTAGCCCCGTGTTGAATCCACGTGGTAGATTTCACTGGATGGTAGCGGTCATTGTACTGTAAATACTCCATCTCCTGAAGAAGTTTTATGAGGGACGAACAGAACTATTGAGTTAACCTCTTCTGGAGTTTTGTCGCTAGAGTTGGGTTTTTTGTTATTTGTTTTATACCTGTAACATGCATAGAGGTACATAATTGTAATAAAAATATATAAAGGAGTCATCCAGAAATGGTTATGGCTATGGTTCCATAATTTCGGGTTAATTGTCTCTAGATGTTCCTCTTCCTTAGAGAGTTCATGCAGTTTGTCTAAGGGGATGTGATCTATCCTTAATGGTTTGAATTTAATCGTTGTTTGAATATCTATGGTACTAATTTTGGGAAGCATTAGCGGTTCCTCTGGGATGGTTGACCTTGAATTTATGTAACTCTGGATTGGGGTTTTGAATTCACATCTGGGCGGAA
Organism: Diabrotica undecimpunctata; assembly: GCF_040954645.1. Lineage (NCBI taxonomy): Eukaryota > Metazoa > Arthropoda > Insecta > Coleoptera > Chrysomelidae > Diabrotica > Diabrotica undecimpunctata. The sequence continues at coordinate 121,912,710 of NC_092803.1, read as the reverse complement.
GATTTATGAGATAAGTTCCTTTTAGGCACAAAATTTTTGTTGTAGAACATCGAGTTGTAATTTTGGTTGATTCGGGAAATATTCCTATATAGTGGGAATCTGATAATAATCTTTGTATGATGACATCTCGATTTTGGACGGGGGTGTATTGGCAAAAAGCTTCTTGGGTGCTCAACTGCAGGATTTGGTTGATACAGTCGTCAGTTTTCGTTGCTTCTAGTATTGTTTCCTCTTCGCAAAGATATCTTGTGTCGATTCGGGCACATGGTTCTTCCAAATATTGAAAGGATTTTTCGTTTATGAGAAGATATGGCTCAGGAGGAATGATTTTAGTAGAATTTGCGGTAGGCATAGGAAATAAATGATAATCTGATATTATTTCTTGGTTGTGTGTTAGTGATGTGATAGTTTCGTTAAACTCTTTTATAATCTTCTTGTTCAAACTAATGTGACGATTAAGATGATTTATAAGATTTTCCTGATTCGTCTGTAAGGTTTCTATCGCATTGTTGTATTTTTCTGCGTCATCTTCATCTAGATTTTCAGAAATTGCTTTGATAATGCTTCCTAGTTTATTAATTAGCCCTCTTCCTGTTCTGTTATAGGGGTAAATTGTTGAGAATTTTTCTTGAGCTGATTTTAATTGGTATCTAAGAGCCTGGTCGAAATTTTGTAAACTGCTAACATACGGATGGCTAAGGCCATTTTGAATTGCTATGGTCACTGCATCGTACTGAAGTTCAATTCTGTCCAATTCTTCCTTTATTGGCAGTAGTTTGAAAAAGTGTATAAAATCGTGTGTACTAGTATAAATCTTTGCTTGTCCAAGGTTGAGGGGAACTATTCTTAGGTTGTCCTTCAGGTCTTTGATCTTCACTTCCTCTCCCATCCTCAGGGTGATCCTGAGGGGAAGGTTCAGAATTAGTTTTTGTTTTAGGTTGATGTTTTATGTTTTTCTTGCGAACTTACAGTCACTTTGTTATTCCTTTTTATTTGTTTTGCGGAATAGCGCGGAACTAATTTATTTCTGGTACCCGTTTTTCGTGTATAGATTTTTGTGCTTGATTTATACGTAATAAGGTCTTGTCTCGATTTGTTTCTATTTTCGATGACTTTATTTTTATTCTCTTTTATAATATGTTAGTTTACTTCCTTGTATAATTCCTTTGTTATCTCTCTACGATTTTGGATATAATTGCTCAGTATTACTTTCTTTATGTCAATGTCAAACGGATCTTTTGCGTCGATATGTCCGTTTAATTTGTCAATGGGTCTTAACTTTGTTGCTAAATGTATGGAATTATTGTACCCAATAATAGCGTGTAGCATGTGTTCTTTTATCGTGAGCTTTGCTTTGGTGTTCCTTAGGATTCGAAGATGTTCGATTAATGTAGAATGAAATCTCTCAATCATCCCGTTGGATTGCGGATTCTCTTGTGTCGTATAGTGGATTGAGATTTTATGAGAGTCTACAAATTCTTCTATTACTCCATTTTGAAATTCTGTACCATTATCGGCTACTATCATTGTTGGGAGTCCATGATGTGTTATAAAAATCAATATGGCGTTGAGTACATTGATTTTATTTCCTCCTTTTATTGGGTAGGCTTGTCCATACTTTGAAAATGCGTCTATTATGGTTAGAAACTTCTGTCCATTAGCCTGGAATAAATCAATGTGAACTATTTCCAGTGGTTTAGTGGCAGTTGGTGTAACCATAAATTTTGGTTTGGAAGGAAGTCTGTCGTATTTATTTTCTTGACATAGATTGCAAAAGTTTATGATATTTTCTATGTCCTTCATATTAGACCAGTAATATCGTTTTCTTATTTAACTTTCTGTTTCAGCTATTTCTTTATGGTTCGTTTTTTCTTTATGATATTTTTTTATAATTTTTTTTTGTTGTTTTTGTAGGTTAACATCTTCCTGTAGGTTTTCCTGATAATTTCGCAAATTTCTGCAAAAATTTCTTCGTCTGCTTTAAATAAAATTGCATACTTCTTTTTCGGATTGAGGTGTTCCTTAAAAATTTTTATAGTATCAGCTTTTAACTGATCTTTCGATAGCTGGATAGGATAACGCCTTTTATTCAAAAAGGTTTGTACAATTGCTGGATGTTATGGATTTTAGTTGACGATTTTGACTATAATTTGGTTATTGTAGAAGTTAAGTGGTTTTTCCGAAATAGGTATACCAAGAATTGGGTTTTCTACTGCTGTATGTATTGTTTCATTTCCGTATTCATCCATGATTTGATCTTAGTTTTCAACAATGTCTTCTGGGATGTTTTGATCTTCGTTTTCAACAGTGTCTTCTGGAATGTTTTCTGGAATTAATTCTGTTGCTGTTTCTTCTACAATCTCGTCGATTATTCGATCTGCATCTGGATTATTAGTCGTTGACCATCCATCGTCTTCCTTGTCTACTAAATCATCAAAGACTTCCTTAATTTGTAAATCGATGTCCTTAGTTTTCTTTGTGTGTATTTCGATTCGAGACAGTGCTTCCGCATTTGTATTAGCTTTGCCTTTTTTTGTAAATTATTTCGTAGTCAAAGTCTTCTAACTTTAATTTTAATCTCCAACGTACTAGTTTGTAGTTGGGTTCCTTTAGGGAAATTAGATATTACAAGAGACGATGGTCTGAAATATTTTAAATTTTCTTCCAAATAGGTAAGGTCGGAAATACTTAGTTGCCCACATCATTGCTAACATTTCCTTTTCTATTGTGGAGTACTTGGTTTCGGTTTCATTTAGTGTCCTGAAAGCAAAGGTAATTGGTTTATCACTGCCAACTGGTCCTTGGGAAATTATTGCTCGATAGCGAAGTTGCTGGCATCTGTTGTGAGGTTAAACGGTTTGGAAAAATCTGGATATTGCAATAACGGCTCATTCATTATTAATTTTCTGCACGTTTCAAAGCATTCTACGAATTCGGGTGTATGTTCGACTTTGCATCTTTTTTCAAGCATCTTGTTAGAGGTTTTGTGATTTTTGCGAAGTCTCAAATAAACTTCCTGTAATATCTCAGTAGTCCAAGAAATCCTCTTATTTATTTTGCCGTTTTCGGTATTGGATATTTTTCTATTGCTTCAATTTTCGCTGGATTCGGTTTTATGCCTTCTTGTGTGACTACGTGTCCCAGAAAATTAACTTGCTTTTTTAAGAATTCGCATTTGTCGTATTGTTAAATGTTCATAGTGTCTATTTTCCATATTAACAGGTTGACTGCGCTCCCAAAATATGTCAACCAAAGAACAGTGCGTTACCGATCCCCCGGGACCGGTAACTTGACGCGAACATGGTGTGTTACCGACCGTCGGGGACCGGTAGTGACGTAATTAGTTTTTACATTTTTACAGTTTTATAATATAAATTATACGAGTTTTAAGATCAGTTATTAACAGTAAAAACATTTTAAAACTTACCATTGTCATTCGTTTTTTGATCAGGTTTCCTGTTAAGAATATTTTAAAGTATCAAGACAGCTTACTATTTTTTACAGATTTAGATTAAAAGATCAAAACTTCTTAATATTTTATTAGCGTAAATGATATTTGAAAACAAAAAAAAATATGTAAACTAAATATTATTTATGTTCTTAGTTATTAAACAAAAAAAACATAAAGTTTCAGGAATATAAAAGATTTTTTCGTAGTTATTAAAAAAAACAATCAAGTTTCAGAAAAATAGATTATTTTTATGAATGCTATTAAAGCAAGATAAACACATTCCTGGTTGTCCAGGACATTCATTGCAGTAACTTGTTACTTTTGTCACCATATTACTTGCCCGTTTGCTTGAATGTGTTTCTCTTAATTTATGATAGCATCGTTGGCATTGTCTTCTCCTTTTCTTTCCAGGTCCTGACGGTTTAACAAAAGTATGTGGAACTCTTTTTTGAGTAGTGGTGTTTTCGTGTGCAGCTGTAGTAAGTAACTCCTGCGCCAATCTTCTTCTAAATTCTACAATAAATGTTCCAAGCCAAAATTCAAAGGCTAGTACGGTACGATTTTAAACTTTTTCTTAAAACGGAATGATAAGAACTCATCTGATCACTAAAGTCTTCTTAAAGTGCCTATCCGTTCCGGATGTTGGCGATCATCACGGCTATCTTTACTTTGTTTATTGCAGCACGGAACAGTTCAGTGGACTAAAGTCTACTCCTTTTTTTGCTTGATTGTAATCAATAATTGCCTTTGGTTTCAATACAAACTCACGTTGCCAGTTTCGCTTTCCTGTTGGTTCTAAAGTAGTTGTATGCGTTGGATCAGTACTTAACATCAGAACTGGCCGTTTGTCCATCCATTTTATAATACGTAAGGAATTGTTCTGTGTACCCCAAATTTCTCCCTTTTTCATTGTTTTAGGTACCGTTTTGGGAATACTTCTTCTGTTGGACCTCAGGGTTCCCCAATAAATTATTTGTTTTTTGAATAATGATTTGGCTAAAGGTAAACTCGAGTAATAATTATCAGCATACAAGTAGCGATAGTAGCCATTTTCGAATTCAATATGTTCAAGAAGATCATACATTATCTGCTCACTGTGAGCAGTATTTACATTGGTAGTCGTATTTTTACCACTATAAACGACTATATTGTTAGTATAACCATCCACTGAAGATAACTTATATAATTTAATTCCATACGGGTGTGTTTTATAACATATAATAATAACGAACACCGGTCCCAGGGGACCGGTAACGCAGTCAATCTTTTAACAGCTGTTTTGGGAATGTCTTCTTCAGCCATCTCGATTTGCTAAAATCCGCTCGCTAAGTCGAGGGTCGTAAAATATTGACATCTTCCCAATTTGTCCAAAATATCGCTAATGTGAGAAATTCTTTAACGGTCGTCAATTGCCTTCTCATTGACCTTTCTATAATCTACCACTATCCTCCACTTTATTTTACCGGATGAATATGGTTTCTTTGCCACGACCCAAATGGGCGAGGACCGTGGCGATTGACTTGGTCGAATGATCCCTTGCTCTAACATTGAAGAGATTTGTTTATTTGCTTCTTCCTTGTGCACATAGGGATACCGGTATGATTTCGTATATACAGGCTCTTCATCCTTGGTTCTGATATGGTGTTTAACTTCGTTAGTAAAGCTGAGAGGAGTGTGTGGTTGGTGAAATATATCGGAGAATTTTCGGCATAGGTGGCGAACTTGTTCCTTTTCTTCTTCGTTAAGGTGTTCTTTTTTAATTAAGTCGTCGATATCTTGTCTGTAGTCTGGTCCGGAGGTTGTTTCCATGGAATATATATGGAAATCTTGAATGAATTGAAATCTATTTTCTTGCTTTCGAGTAGTTCCATAAGAGAAAGATGAATGGGGTCTGACGTGAAGTTGGCAATTTCGGTCCAGGTGAGGTGGTTCACGGTGTTAGTAAGGGCTTCTCGTACTATGACGCCTTACACTTTTTGGGTTGGAATAATGATGGTTCCTTTTTCTTCTTTGACAGGAATTTTGTCTTGGCTAATAGAATTTGCTTCCAAATGAATGGAATAAAATTGTGTTTTATTTGTTTCGTAATATTTAATGAGGATTGTAGAATCTTTTGTAACTAGAAGCGATTTGGGAAAGTGTAATTGGGCTTCGAAGAGTTTTAGATTGTCGAGGCCAATAAGACCATCAAAAGTTTTGCGGAACTTAAAGAGATAAAATTTCATTTTGCTGTCAGAATTAAATTCTGAAAATGAAGGAATTTCGGCACAATATTTTTGGGAATAATTTTGAAAAATTGTGACGACAAAGGGTTCATGTTATATATGTAACTTGGAAAATATGAAGAAGCTATTTCTGGATTAAGAAATGACTTTGTGGATCCCGTATCGATTAAAAGTCGTAAAGAAGGCCTAGAAATTTCGATGTAGGGTAGCTCCTTCTTGTCGGGAAATGAATGAAGTTCAATTACGTTTCGATTTCTTCTGGTGGGTCCTCTCGAAAATTTACGTTTTCTTCGTATTCGATTGGTTGATTTTCGTATGTATCTTGTAGAAAATTGTAGTATTCAGGTTCGTAGTATTTGTAGTTGTCATTCCCTTCTTGCTCATATTCGTGGCATTACATATTGTAAAGTTCTTCTACGGTGAATTTTGGCTATGTTCGGTAATTTGGTGTAAAATTTTGACGGTCTCTGGTTGTGGTTTCTGTTATTCCGCTCATAGGTGTTGGTCTAGGCTGTTTTGACTGTCCGGGTTTGGGTGCCCATACATTTGACTGGTTCTGGGTCCTGAGTGCTGAAGTGTTTGAATTTTGTCTAAATTGATCGAAGTTTTGTTGCCGATGTGGTTGCTGAAACTGATTATGCGGATAGAATTGTCTCATTGGTTGCTGCCATCGCGGAGGTGCAAAATTTGGCTGTTGATTTAATGATTTCTGGATAGGTACACGTATCTGCTGTCTCTGAAGGCGGCGTTCTTGATAATTTTCGCTTCTTCCTGATGTTGAAGGTTGACTTATTTGATTTTTTTGAAGGTATCGAACATTATTTTCTACCTGTACGTATTGTATTACCGTGGCTAAACTTCCTGGTCTCATTGTTCTGATAACAGAGACCATTGGTTCTCGTAGGCCTGCTAAGAATGTTGTAAGAGCTTGTTGACGGAAAAATTCTTGTTTGCTCCTTTTAATATCGGCATTTATGGTACTTAATTCTAGGTAATTATTAATACAGCTTAAAAGTCCCATGACCTTTATAAAACTGCATAATAGATTCTGTTAAGCCTTGTCTTAAATTTACTAGGTCCCTTGTAAGCGAATTTTCGTCTCTCTGGTCTCCAAAATTTTGAATTAATGCGTGTTTTATTTCATCCCAACTTTTGCATCCCTATACAGATATAATTTCTTTGGCTGTACCTGTTAATTTACTAATAATACCATGAAGCAAGAATTTGTTTTGTATACTAGCTGCATTAAGTCTGTCATAATAATGATTTAGAAGTATTGTAGAAACTTTAATAAATTCATGTATTTTTTTTTATTTGCGTCAAAATTTGGAAGAATGCAAAAATTTTTAACGTCAAATTGTGAAACTGCCATATTTTAAAAAAATTCAATATATATAGTCAATAGTCAAATCAGTATAGTAAATTTTCAATAGTCAATATATAAATATATCAATCTTAAACTACTTTTTTCTATCTATTAATCTCTATGTTTATTAATATATAGTATTTATTAAGCTATTAAATTTTGTCTTTAAACAAGTTTCTGAATCTGACTCTAAAGTCAATGTAAGGACTTAGAGGAGATATTTTTAAATTATTTTAATCTTTCTGTTAATCTATTCAAATCTTTGTTTAATTTATCTTCTAATCTAGCTCTGATTCAATCTAAGGACTCAAACTGATTTAATAAAAACTTCTTTAAAAATTTAATCTTCCTAATTCTAAGTAATGATAAAAATCGCTTACAGGATAAAGACGATGCCGATGTGCATTCCTTTGCTCCTGAAGGCTTCTAACTTCTAATTCCCTCGGTTGAACTCTGCAGACGGTTTCCCCGGGGCTGGTTCTTGGAACAGTGGACAAACACTTAAAAGTGAAGAGGATCTATAAAGACTCTTCCACTTCATACTGAGTCTGCGCCAATTATGAATGTTCTTGGGAAAAACACTTTTTTAAAAACTGAACTCACACTTTTATTTTCGACTTACAAAGATTTTAGTAACAATACAATAAATAAAAATCAGACTGAAAATATTGATTTTTACAATTTTACTTTTTTATAATTTCATAATTGCTGATCTTGCTGTCCAATACGTCGCAATTCAGTCCAGAATGTTCAAGCGGTAGCCCTGTGTTGAATCCACGTGGTAGAATTCACCGGATGGTAGCGGTCATTGTACTGTAACTAGTGCTAAGTGAAAGCGTGTCGTTGTGTCCTTAGAAATAAAACTAAACGCGATTCGTCGTCTTTACAAGGGCGAATCAATTAAAAGTGTAGCTACTGATTTGAGTGTTGGTGAGGTTACCGAAGGTTACTGGAGGATGAAAAGTGCAAAGTTAGAAAAATAACGCGCTAAGAGCTTGAATAGTGATTACAATCCAGAGCGAAAAACTTTAAAGAACTGTGAATATGAAAAAACTTTTGATGCATTATTCATATGGTTTTCGGAAGTGAGAAGTAAGGGCAGTCCAATGAGCGGACCTATTTTACAGGCAAAACCGCTAGCTTTTAAAAAAAGGTTTGGCGATGGTGATGAACCCTTTACTGCTAGTTCTGGGTGGTTAATGCGATGGAAGAGCCGATATGGAATTAGACAACTTAATATATCTGGGGAAAAACTTTCAGCAAATGTGCATAGTTTTCAATAAAAAAATTCTAAATTGATTTTGAATGAGAACCTTACATCGGATCAAGTCTTTAACTGTGACGAAAACCTTAGCTAGTCGACAGGAAACATCAGCTCCTAGTTATAAGAAATGTAAAGATCGAGTTACAGTGTTAGCATGTGCTAATTCTGCAGGAAGTTTGAAATTAAAACCAGTCCTAATTGGTAAGCCTAAAAAGCCACTTGCTTTCAAAAACACTAATGTGGACACCTTCCCCAGCATATATAGGAATCAGAAAAACGCATGGATGGACTCACATATTTTCAAAAATTGGTTTTTTGATGATTTTGTTCCGATTGTTGAATCTTTCCTGAAGAAAAAAAATATTTTTCCCAAGGCTATTCTTGTTCTTGACAACGCTCGATCTCATCCAGATGATGACGAAATAGTGAGCAATGGTATTAGAGCCATATTTTTACCATTTAATATTACTTCTCTTATCCAGCCGCTTGATCAAGGTGTACTTGAAACTTTTAAACGAAATTACAAAAAGATACTGCTAAAAATGATTTTGGAGAAATTAGAGGAAGGTCTAAGTGTCACTAATGCTCTAAAACTCATCACACTTAAAGATGTTGTTTACTGGTGCTCAGAGGCCAAGGATAACTATAGAGATGACACGATCAGAAAGTCATGGCGCAAACTTTTTGGTATTGATGAACGGGCAGCTGCTGTAAAAAAGCAACCGAGTTCTGAAATCGAAGAGCTTGTGGTGCTTGGCAATCAACTCCCAATGGCTGAGCCCATTAACGCAGCCGACATCTCAGAATGGATCAACGGAGATGAGGAGCAAATCCTGACTGACGACTTAATTGTTAAAGTCCTGAATACGCCAGAAAATAATGTAAGTTTTTTTATTTTATTGTCTCTCAAATTAATAACCATTGTACTGTAAAATTAATCTGTCGAATATTTTTTACAGTGTGGAATGTGATGAGCCCAATGATCGGATCTCTCATATAGATGGCTTACGCTCTAACGAGGCAGCACTGGCCTATATTGAGCAGGAAGATGATGCTACAACTAATGATTTATTATGACTGCGGCGCTGGCCTAACAAGGCAGCCAGCAAAAGAAGTAATAACCTTACTCAAAAAACAATCAAAGACTTCTTTGTTAAAAATGATAATTGATTCACATGTAGTGTATTTGAGATTCAACTGGTTTAAGGTTATGTATTATTAAATACGTTTTATACCAAAACAATGTGTGTTTGTCCCAATTTTTATGTTAACCTAACAATCGTCTTTATATTGTACTATATTTAGGTTACGTTCCGTGTTATCCGAGTTTTACCGTATCCGAGGTACTCTCGGTCCCAATTACCTCGGTTAATCGAGGTTCTACTTTATTTCTAAATATAAATTACCAATATTGTGATGATATTGAGTAATACCCTTACTTTGTTTATTGCACAGAATAATGGCAAAGAGAAAGCACATTTTTCTCAAAATTCAAAATGCTGGTTGGATATTTTTTAGTATTATACCTTAAAACAGTAAAATTAAGTGATATAATTGAGGTAAAACCTAATGTACCTTATAGGCTAAAATTAGATAAATTAAAACTAATTTGTCCATGCAACTTTCAAATTAAAAAATTAACAATGATAACGACTAACGACTCGCAATATTACCCAAACATAATGTGGATTATTTTATTTTTATTTAATTATTTTTTGTTGTTTCAGAAATAAATAATTATTATTATCATTAACATTATTTTTATCATAATAATAATTCTTCGCCGTCACTGCTAATTTCGTAACTATAATAACATGTGCGTTCATAAATAAAATGCCTACAATAAGACTACGATCATTTTTTCTATCCCAATAATGTTCAGCTTTGCTGCTAATATAATATCTATCGCTACCTGCTATTAACCGTTATGTTATATACGGGATCGCAACAAAACTGCGATTGTAATAGCGAGTAAAAATAGCAGCGATTTAAAAATAGTAATCGCAAATAGCAGTGCTATTGAAAAATAGCGACTTAGCTTATGACTAGACGTGGGGCACATTTAGACAATTCAATGTTACCGCTTAAAAAGCGTTGTGAAGTTAGTAGCGTCCAAGGAAGCACAGATTTAAGTGTGTCTTTATCGCGTTACTGTATAAATTCAAGTAGAACGTCATCTTAATTTGCGAAAACATTCTAAAAAGTTACTGAAGGACTAATGTAATTATTCACGCATTGTGTTCATAAGAGTGTAAATATTTTTCTATCATAAATAGCCAAGTTTTTTGTCTGTGACTTGGAGAGTGTAGTGTGTTGCTAACCATAACCTTAAAAATAATGTTTCTTTACGATCAGTTAGACTTCTTAACAACTGATGTAGAAATATAACGACTGTGAGGCACATTTAGGAAAGTCAGGTGGGGCAGATTTAGACTAGTCCAACTGTTCCCCACTACAAGAAAATGTATTTTCTGAATATTGTTATATATTTAATAGATTCAAACCAAAACTAATTGTTGGAATGGAGCATTAATGTAAATGAGCACCATATATTCAAGAACTGCTCAGCTATGCCCATGCTAACTTATATATATTGTTTTATACAGAATGGTACGTAATTATAAACGCAAAACCAATATTTCACCAGAAGACTTAGCTAACGCCGTAAATGAAGTAATCGTCCATGGGCGAGAAATTTGGAATGCAGCAGCAATGTTCAATATAAAGAAATCCACGATTCATTTCCAAATCAAGAAAAAGAGGTCAACCAATAGGTTAGATTCAGGAAATGAAAGTGATTAAAACTCCATCAGTACCAAATCACACTCCATTTCAAAATATACATCTCGACAAGTTTTCACTGCTGGTGAAGAAGTAGAGCTAGAAGCCTACCTACATAAATCTTCATCAATGAATTTTGGACTTACTTACAAACATTCTAAGATATTAGCATATCAATATGCGAAGAAACTGAACAAGAAATATCCAGGTACCTGGGATGAAAATCCGATGTCAGTAATCGAATGGATACGTTTATTCATGAAACTCCACTCAAAACTATCGATAGAAAACCGGAAAATGTTAGTTGCTCGCACGTCCGATTTTAATAAAGCCAACGTTGAAACTTTTTTTCAAAACTATTCCGAGGTTATGGTCAAATATAAGTTTTCTCCTGACCAAATCGTTAATACTGACGAAACTGGTATTCTTACAGTTATGCAAGCACCCAAAGGTATATCAGAAACCGACAAGAAGCAAATGGGTCTATATGCTTCGTCAGAAAAAGAAACACTCGTCACTGTCTGTGGAATTATAACCGCCACCGGTATAATTATTCCACCATTATATGTATATCCGCGAGTAAGAATGAAAGATCATAATTTATACTAATGTTTTCCTTCTCACCTCACTGCACACATAGGATGCAGCCGCTGGACATCGGAATTTACGGTCCTTTCAAAGGTAGGTGCATGTCAGCCTTTAATAACTTGATTTTATCAAACCCTGGCAAAGCAACAACAATATACGACATTGCAAGTTTGAGAGCTCAGCTATATATGCTATCATTTATTCCCAATAATATAACAAAATCTTTCGAAAAATCTGAAATCTGGCCAGTAAACAGCCTTAATTTTGACGATTTTGATTTTGCTGGATTTCTCACCTGTGCACCTTCCACAAGTTTACAAGTGAAAAATAACCGTGCACTAATAATATCTTCTGAGGATTTTAAAATGCCTCTAAAGGCAGCTGACATTCTGGAATTTAATATGGACTTACCAACCATTTCCAACATTGCAACCAAAGCAGTACAGGCGTGGTAGATAAATGGGAAAGTCATGCATGTATATCAGTACGCCAGAAAAGAATAGAGTAAAAGTTAAAGAGAAGGAAAGGAATTACAAACAAAGCAAAGTTGTAAAAAAGGAAAATTAACGGCAGTGAAAGATTAAAACCTTCACAAAAAGACTAAAAAAACCAAAGAAACAATCATCTTACTCTAGTTCCTCAAAATATGACATAGGTACTACGATGCTTGATTGTAATTTCGATTCTGACATATATCTGCACCTTTTAGATGATGAGGAGGTTCTTGCAGGTGACTTCGTGTTGCTAAAATTTGCAACAAAGAAAACGGTTTGTCACTTTGTCGGCCATGTAGAAGAATTACTAAGTGCCTTTTATTATCCTACTTACAATGATATTAGCACTATATCTCGAGCCGATATTGTGGCAAAACTTACCCATACCTTTTGAAACCATGGGAAAATCTCGGCAAGCGTCTTACATAAAGTTTAATACCCCATTTTTTCCGTATAATATTAAATAATAATTTCTGTAAAACATGTTTATATTATAAACAATAAATATCGTTCATAAGTATTTTGCGTATATAATAATTTAATAAGGCTTTAACAAATGCTTATTTTAATTGTCCAAATGTGTCCCCCAGCTGTACAAATCTACCCTATGATGGGGTACAATATTTGGACAAATACACTGTTTAAGAAAATTTGGTTTTTTTATCCATTATCCGTTATAGAATATTAAAATATCGTGAAAATATTCCCTAACAAACTGGTCACCAAATCTGTAGATAAGATGTATTAACAATAATTAAAAATATTATCATGGAATATAAACAGTATACATTCTTTCTCGCAACATGCATCTATACAGCCTTCAATCCCAAGTGATTATTCGTTTATAAACTATTCTGTATCACAAAGGTATATAATATCCATAGAAAATTTTGATACGCCTGTTATCCTATTCGTCTGGCAAAACTAAAAATCGTAAATTTAAACTTATGTCTAGAGTGTCAAACGGAAGAAGATTTAAACCACATTTTCTTCGAATGTAAAAAAATACCTAAAACAAACGGAGAATCTAATAAAAAATTTAATAAACATCAAAATTTTTTCTCTATACAATATCTGCTATCTACTATCTCTAAATATAAGAGTTGTAAATGAATGTTTAATGAAATTTATCTGGAAAAGCACTCCTAATATTTAGGTGTAATTAGAATCCCAACCTCTGTTTTATCCCATTGATCGTTACCTTCTACCCGTGATCTAGTCTAGTTTGTCTTAAAAACAATGCCTTGATAGGCTCCTAGGGGAAAAAACTAGTGTCCATGTTTATCCTTAATAATTTTTTTAATGTTTAAAATTGCATTCCTAATTAGATAGCGAACGAGTAAACGTCGTTTTCTCGTTTGCCTGGATAGATATTTCTGTTATCTACGAGATTTTTCTTATTACTAGTTTTACTAATTAGTGTGTAAGTAAAAAGCAGAATGTGATATTTACGAACAATTTAGTGTTATATTTTTTTTTAAACTGTGAACCGTAAATTATAGAAATTGGATAATTTGATTATCCAGTGGCGTCAGTATACCAGGTAACTGTAATTTTTTAATCACTTTATTCACAGAGTTCTACTGGGACGTTCGTTACATTATTTAAATCTACGTGTAGTGGTTTTGTTATCCAGGACCACTCACAAAAATGATCTCAAATAACACTCAAATAACTTAACAAACAAACATAACAAGGAACACTAAGTCTTATGTCGCTGCAACTTTAACTAAACCTGCACCTCCTTTGCTTCCTCATAAAAATGTTTTTCTTTTTGAGTATATAAAAGTTATAGGTGACATTGTTACCTCCAAAAATATCACCTTTGCATTTCTAATTTCAAATAATCGTAATAATAAACTTTCCCATCCGCTATCCCCTTACGTCTACCAACCGATATATCTCCACCAGAAAGCACTCTTAATCAAACCAATTTACAAAATGTATCCTCAGAAATTCCAACCAGTTAAAAAACTGACATTACGCAGTTATCATCTCCCCCATACAAAGGCAAAAAAGAGCCATATCCACCGACAACAATACAAACACTCCTTTTAACTTTCTCCGCTCGCTACACCGGATCCAACTAATAACCAAATGCCTGCCTTTTGTAAAAACTAATACTCCCTGGAAACGCCAAAAAAAAAACCTAAAACAATAATAACAGAAAAACATAAACTTACACTTAGTTCACTAAACGAAGTTCAAGGTATTTATAAAAATAATCTATCGGAACTAACTCCTACCAAAACTCAGTTTATAGCTTTCCTAAAAATTACATATGGTATCACACATATGGTATTACATTTGACTCACTCAAAGAAGTTAAAAAAAGGCAGTTCCTATGATCTGTGTTTCCATTAAGCTTAGAAAAACATTTGGTTTCTTATTGTTTGGAGATGGATAGGCGGTATTATGGTTTGCCAAGATCGGACATCAGACGGTTAACTTATTAACTTGCATTGCAGAATGGTATTTTCCATCCATTTTTAAACTAAAATGTGACAGCTGGTTAAAAATGGCCTAAGGGATTCCTTAAACGTTAACCCTCGGGGCCTTCCAAAGCAAGAATAAAGGACTTCACGTTTCTTTAGTTTGCTTGAACCCGCTCTGGAGAAAATCAAATTTAATCTAAAGACTCTACAATGTTGATCAAACGGGAATAACAATAGTGCAGACGAAACACCTTCGCATTATTTCCCTGCAAAGTAAGAAGCAAGATTGCGCCTTAACTGCTGCTGAGAGAGGTTCACTAGTCGCTGTTGTGTTTTGTATGAGCGCAATTGGTGGATTTGTCCCACCTTTGTACGTGTTCCCCGGGAAAAACATAAAAGCTGAGTTGTTAGATGGTGCTACTCCCTCATAGCAGCAGATGATTCATAGCAGCATGTCATCCATCACGGTGGATTCAACAACATATATTCACACAATGGATTAAACATTTTATTTCGCATGCTAAACCAACCGAAGATGATCATGTAGTGCTTGTTTTGGATAAACACTACAGCCATATATAAAATCTTGAACTGACTAAAACAGCTAGTCTCATCATTTGACGATTGTCTGCCTTCCTCCTCATAGTTCCTGTAATACCGCATAATTAAATCAGTGAAAAAAAATTAATTAGCTCTCGGAGAATTAATTCCGTAGGCGACGCTGATACAATTTGTAGAAATGTTAGATATGCGTATAAAGTATAGGACAAGAGTAGGAATATACACAAGAATGTTTTATGTTACCCGGCAAAGGTTCTTACACTTTTAAGAATAAATATTAGAAACTCACTCTGTTCATTATTATCTTCTTAATGTAGATGTTCTGTCTTCTTCTGGCCAGATAATTCTTTTTGTGGTGACACTTCCTACACATAGGAGGGAGAATGGGTGTCGAAATATTAAAAATATTCAATACGATTCCGGCACGCACTTTTCTTATACAACGACAATGTCTTATTTTTATTTAATTTATAAAATGGATGGCCCACTGAAAACTTGATAATTTTGAGATTATATTTCACGAGGCGTAATATCATCAATAGGAAGATTATATGGGAAGATACTGCGAGAAAAGATAGAGCAAGCGATAAAAGGCAAAATCGGTGAGGATCAGGCAGGCTTCACGGCAGGAAGATCATGCATATACCACATATACACACTGGAACAACTGTTGGAAAAGAAAAAAGCAAAAAATAGAGATATACACTTGGCATTTGTGGACCTGAGAAAGGCGTATGACTCTGTGCCAAGGTCAGAACTATGGGAATCAATGTACAAATTAGAAATACAGATGGAACTCATAAAAGCTAAAAAAGCTCTGTATAAAGAAAATAAAGTGTCCATTAAAATGGGAACAAGAATCATAGGAGACTTCACCACAACAAAAGGGCTCCTGCAGGGTTATTCCACATCTCCAACCCTTTTCAAAATATACTTAGAGAAAGCCTTGACTACATGGAAAATGGGATGGGAGTACCGGTACGGAACGAATACCTATATACGTTAAGCTTTGCAGACGACCAAGTAGTGATTGCACAAGACCAAGACGACCTCAGCTACATGATGAAGAAACTACAAGAAGAATATACCAAGGCTGGCTTAGATATTAACCTCGCGAGAACAGAGTACCTATCTACAAGTGAAGAAGACGTAGAAGATCCACAGATTGATGACAACGTAACAATCAAAGGAAAGGATAAATTCAAATACCTGGGGTTTATAATCACGAAAAAGAAAACAACAGAGGAAAAAATCACACAAAGATTAGGACAAACAAGAACAGCAATCCGACAACTTAACTCAGTATGGTGGGATAGACACCTAAATATGAAGACAAAAACGCAGATTTATAAAATATTAGTGCGAAGTATTATGACATATGGGGCTAAAAATTGGATCATAAACAAGAAAAACAGCAGTAAGATAGTAGCAACAGAGATGGAATGCCTGCAAGGATGCTGCAGAGTAACAAGAACGGATAGGAGAAGTAATGACGAAATAAAGCAAAGAACATCAATAGAAACAGACATACTAACATATATAGAACAAAAAAGACTAAAGTGGTATGGACATGTAAGAAGAACTAGCGACAGCAGATGGATAAAGAGAATAACCGAATGTAGCCCCATAGGAATAAGGAAAAGAGGACGACCCCGAAAATCCTGGAGGAACGAAGTAGACGACGCCATGAGTAAGAGAGGCCTAAACGATGGAGAATGGAACAACAGAGAGAGATGGATACGATTGAGCGAGGGAAGGCAGTGAATACTGTAGAATCACTGATCCACAAAAATGTTTAATCCACTGTGTGAATATATGTTGTTGAATCCAGACTGATGGATGACATGCTGCTATGGAGTCGGGAGTAGCACAATCTAACAACTCAGCTTTCGTCTGCACTATTGATATTTCCGTTTAATCAACGTTCCAGAGTCTCGCTAGATTAAATTTAATTTTCTCCAGAGCGGGTTCAAGGAAAGTAAAGAAACGTATCACGTTTTCTTCCGTGAAGCCCTTTATTCTTGCTTTGAAAGGCCCTGAGGCTTTACGTTTAATGAATCTCTTAAGCCATTTTTTACCCGCTGTCGAATTTTCGTTTGAAAATGGATGGGAGATAAGCTAACCGTCAGATGTCCGATGTTGGCAAACCATAATACTACTTATTTATTTCCAAATAATAGGGAACCAAATGTTTTTCTAAGATTAATGGAAACACAGGTCACAGTAACTGCCTCTTTTTAGATTCTTTAGAGCTTCTTTAAGTGAATCTGTGATACCATATCTAATTTCTAGGAAAGCTATAAAGTGAGTTTCGGTAAGAGTTATTTCCGATGGATTATTTTTGTAAATACCTTGAACTGCGTTTAGTGAACTAAGTGTGAGTTTATATTCGTCTGTTATTATTGTTTTAGAGGGGTTTACATGGAATATTAGTTTTTACGAACAAGGGAGGAGGCATTTGGTTATTAGTGGGATTCGGTATAGCGACCGGAGAAAGTTAAAAGGAGTGCTTTTATTGTTGTCGGTGGATATGGCTCTTTTTTGCCTTTGTATTGGGGGGGATTAGGACTGCGTAATGTCAGTTTTTTAAGTAGTTGAAATTTCGGAGAAGGATACATTTTGTAAGTTGGTTTGATTAAGAGTGCTTTCTGGTGGAGATATATAGGTGGGTAGAGATAAGAGGATGGGGAATGTTCAGTTTAAGTTACAGTGATTTTAGCATTGTACATGCGTCAGCAGTATGACCAGCTTGTTTACATAAAAAACATTCTAACTTATCAGTAGTCACAAATATTCTATATGGCGTATTTGAGCAAGGCGTTCTATCGGAAACTCAATTCCACTGTCGAAAGTGCCAATAAAGCATACCCAAGCCAAGAAGAAATTCAGGAGTTTTGGGGAAATTTACTTTCCACACCAGCTGCTCTTAACACCAATGCTGGAAGGATAGAAGATACGGCACACAGCTGTCAACACTACCGTACAACTGTCTATGAACCTTTCACCACAGAAAAAGTCTCAAATATCATCAAAGTGCTTCAGAACTGGAAATCTCCTGGACCAGACGGAGTTCAAAACTTCTGGCTTAAGAAGTTCTGGAGTGCTCATGAGCGCTTGTCAACACTAATTAATCGTATTATTTCTAATCCGCAGGAAATACCATCATTCCTAACTCAGGGAACACCTTATTTAATACCGAAGGATCAAAATAATACCCAAGATCCAGCCAAGTACCGGCCAATTACGTGTCTTCCAACTCTGTACAAATTGGTCACATCCTGTGTAGCCCAGCGTATCTACCAACATCATCATCATCATCATCATCATCATTCAATCTTCGCTTATCCACTGCTGTACATAGATCTCCCTCATAATTTTCCATCTATTTCGATCTTGTGCCTCTTGCATCCAATTCCTATGACAACGTTTTAGATCGTCAGTCCAACGTGTTGGTGGACGACCTCTGCTTCGGTAGGCATCATCTCTTGGTCTCCATTCTCATTTTAGTGTTGCTACTCTCTCTACTGCATCAGCCACTCCTGTTCTTTGTCGTAGCTGGCGATTTGGGATCTTGTCTCGTAGTGAAACGCCCAACATAGCACGCTCCATCGCCCTTTGACACACACGGATCTTTTGAACTGTTCTCCTTGCCATGGTCAACGTTTCCGCACCGTAAGTTAACACTGGCAAAACACACTGATTAAACGTTTTTCTTTTAAGGCATATTGGTATATCAGACGATTTGAAAATACGGTTCAGCTTGCCGAAGGCTGTCCAAGTCAGTCTTATACGACGGAGAAGCTCAACGGTTTGGTTATCTTTTCCTATGCGAATCTCATGACCTAGGTATTTATAGGCCATTACCTGGTCTATGGATCTTATTCCTACGCATATATCTTCGCTGACTACAAGATTTGTCATCATCTGGGTTTTAGATATATTTATTTTCAATTTCCCTTCTAGCGAGGAAAGGTAGAGCTGATTTAAAAGTTCTTTGGCCCCATCTATCCTATCAGCTATTAGTACAATATCATCTACCAACACTGCGTACTAAACAATATCATAGAACCTCAACAGAAAGGATGGGCTAAGGGTTCCATGGGTTGCAAGGAACAACTTATTATCGACTCAGTCATTTCTAACCAGGCATACACCAAAAAAACTCTTCACTACCTTTATTGACTATAAGAAAGCCTTTGATTTAGTGCCGCATGAATGGCTGGTAGATATATTAAGAATATATAAAGTCGATGATAATATAGTGGCCTTTTTAAGACATATAATGACAGATTAGAAGACTAAAATTCACCTCCAAATACCTGGTGAAAGCAATATCGAAACGGAAAATATCGCAATTAACCGCGGCCTATTTCAAGTAGAATCTCTGAGTCCATTGTAGTTCTGTCTAGCGATGAACCCATTATCCCAGCTATTGAACTCCACTGACTCAGGTTTTAGCATTAAAAACAACAATACTGTAGTGGCGAAGCTTAATCATCTGTTGTATATGGATGATTTGAAACTAATGGCTAGTAATGGCTACTCCGCTCACATCTCAATAGTAAAAATTTGTTTAAGGCATTAAACACCTACACATTTTCCGCGCTTAGCTACTCATTTGGAATTATTAAGTGGACTAAAACGGATATAGAAACCCTTCAGCGAAAAGTACGAACACACCTCACAAAGGCACAAAAACACCATCCTCGAAGTGCAGTAGAAAGAACGACATTACCGCGGTACTTAGGAGGACGTGGACTTGATATAAGCGAGCAATTAGAAAAACAGAGTACTAATTTACGAACTTATTTTCAGGTGCAGGCGGAGACATCTACTCTTCATCGCGCGATTTTTGCAGTAGATGACACAACACCGATCAAACTGAGGGAACAAGAAATGCGCATAAACCATCTTACTAAGAACAACAAAAATGCGCATCTGGATGGGTAAACCTCTGCACGGGCGACATCCGAATGAAGTCAGTCAAGACTATGTCGACAATATAGCGTCGAACTATTGGCTGACATCAGGAAAGATGTTCCGTGAAACAGAAGGTTCATTACTCTCCATTCAGGATCAGGTTATACCAACCAAAAATTATCTGAAATATATTGTCAAAGACCCTCAGGTCCAAAACGACAAATGCCGATATGGATGTCAAGCCCAAGAAACTATCCAACATCTTACCGGGGGCTGCCAGGCATTTGCTGCAACTGAATATAAGGAACTGCATAACTCAGTAAGGAAGATCCTCCATCAAGAGATAGCTTTTAAACTGGGACTTCTACAAACAAACCATCTCCCATATTATCAATACGTTCCTGAGAGTATGCTTGAGAATGACAACTACAAACTATACTGGGATCGCACTGTGCGCACAGACCAAACTGTAGCACATAATAGACCAGATCTCCTGCTAGTTAATAAACTAACAAGACAAACAACACTAATCGATGTGGCGATACCTAACAACAATAATCTGCGTGTTAAGTATAACGAAAAGATCGCCAAGTACAGAGATCTGGAAATAAAAATAAGAAGATAATGGAGAATGGAAAGTACCCAAACGATACCTATTATTCTTTCTACCACTGGAGTCATCCCAAAGAACCTCCTAGAAAACATAAAAAAGCTGGGTCTAAATGAACATCTATATAAGATCATGCAGAAAGCTGTGCTACTTTCGACGTCCAGATGCGTGCGAAAATTTTTGGGAGATACACCGACGTACCAAGTCACCTAGGACTCGATAACATGGAAAGAGTCCCACCAGAGCTCAATCCTTTTGATACCGTAGGTATCTGGGATGAGCGAATGTTCCCCTTATAGGGAGTGTGAGCCGTATGGCTAAATCTGGATAATAAATAAACACAACGTTAAACAGTGTTAAACAGAACGAAAAAATCGCCAAGTACAGGGATCTGGAAATTCAAATACGAAGACAGTGGAGAATTGAAAGTACCCAGAAAATACCCATTATTCTCTCTACTACTGGAGTCATTCCAAAGAACCTCCTAGAAAACAAAAAGCTAGGTCTAAATGAACATCTCTACAAGACCATGCAGAAAGCTGTACTACTCTCAACGTCTAGATGTGCACGAAAATTTTTGGGAGATACTCCAGCATACCGAGTCACCTAGGACTCGATAATACGGAAAAAGTCCCACCAGAGCTCAATCCTTTTGATACCGTAGGTATCTGGATCGTTCAAGGGAAAATAGACAGCAAAATGGGTCCAGGGAGGAGAAGACACTCGTGGCTCCAAAACTTGCGGCAATGGTTCGGATTGTCATCTGCTGAACTATTCAGATCTGCCGTAAACAAAGTCAGAATAGCCATGTTGATTGCCAACGTTCGGAACGGACAAGGCACATGAAGAAGAAGGTATCTGGGATGAGTGAATTTTCCCCTTAGAGGGAGTGTGAGCCGTATGGCTAAATCTGGATAATAAATAATATAATATAAGGAATATAATATAATATAATGTCGATCGGATAGCCAAGCGGGCTGGGCGGCTGGCTTCTCCTTCGCTTCAATGCGAGAGATGTCAGTTCAAATCCCAGGCTCGGTGAATAGCAAACAAAAAGGATAACGCAGTAGTTTAAAATTCTAAAATGAATCTGCGGCTTAGTCTAGAATATGCTGGTATCTGATCGGCCTATGGTGGAGCAGTACGGCAAGAGATAAGGGCTTGCGGCTAGGTGATACTCCTCCATAGATCCCTACCGGAAGGGCGTGGAACGCCTAAATACCGGGTATATATATATATATATATATATATATATATATATATATATATATATATATATATATATATATATATATATATATATAATATAATATAATATAATATAAGGAACGGCACGACTCAGTAGGATAGATCATTCATCAAGAGATAGCTATCAAACTGGGACTTCTTCAAACAAACCATCTTCCATGTTATCAGTACGTTCCTGAGAGTATACTTGAGAATGACAACTACAAGCTATACTGGGACCGCACTGTGCTCACAGACCAAACAGTGGCACATAATAGACCAGATTTTATACTAGGTAATAAACTAAAGAGACAAACAATATTAATTGATGTGGCGATACCCAACAACAATAACCTTCGTGTTAAACAGAACGAAAAAATCGCCAAGTACAGGGATCTGGAAATTTAAATACGAAGACAGTAGAGAATGGAAAGTACCCAGACAATACCCATTATTCTTTCTACTACTGGAGTCATTCCAAAGAACCTCCTAGAAAACAAAAAAGCTAGGTCTAAATGAACATCTCTACAAGACCATGCATAAAGCTGTACTACTCTCAATGTCCAGATGTGTACGAAAATTTTTGGGAAATACTCCAGTAAACCAAGTCACCTAGAGCTCGATAACATGGAAAGAGTTCCACCAGAGCTCAATCCTTTTGATACCGTAGGTATCTGGGATGAGTGAATTTTCCCCTTAGAGGGAGTGTGAGCCATATGGCTAAATCTGGATAATAATAATAAATGTCTTTATTAACAAACAAATTAATTTTCCTTTACAATAAAGTATTATATCAGTAGGGCGAGATTCAGTTTGTATACCACTGTGTAACAGCGGCATACAACTGCTCTTTCACCTAACCCCCTGAAGATATCGTAGATAGACTATATTTAAATAATGAAATTGTATTTTACAATGAAACGTAAAAATATTACATATTAAATTTATAAATTATAAACTATTTATTTTTATAAATTCTTAAATTTTTAAATTACTGTTCAGCTAACAACTGCTCATAAATTAATCTCTTGAACTTGACACTAGACACATTTATAATATTGTAGGACAAACTGTTTATATTGCAAGCAACTGAATACAAAAATGAACGTCTAAAAAAACATGTTGTGTGTTTAGGTAAAGTGAGGTAATGTAGTCAGTTTAGGTAAAGTGAGGTATGTAATACCAAAACCACTACACGTAGATTTAATTAATGCGACAGATGTTCCAATAGGACTTTGTGGATAAAGTGATTGAAAAATAACAGTTACCTGGTATATTGGTACGCCACTGGATAATCAAATTGTTCAATTTCTATAATTTACGATTCACAGTTAAAAAAAAATTGTTCGTAAATATCACATTGTACTTTTTATTTCGACACTAATTAGTAAAACTAGTAATAAGAAAAATCACGTAGATAACGGAAATATCTATCCAGACAAGCGTTAAAACGATGTTTACTCGTTCGCTATCTAATTAGGAATGAAATTTTAAGCATTAAAATAATTGTTAAAGTATTAACATGGACACTCGTTTCTCATCTAGGATCCCATCAAGAAAATTTTTTAAGACAAACTGGACTAGGTCACGGGTAGAAGGTAACGACAAATGGGATAAAACGGAGGTTGGGATTCTAATTACACTTAAGTATTAACATTAAGATTTACCCTTTTCAGTCATTTCTGAAACGAAAAATTATTGTAAAAATTTTATTCTACCAAGTTTCCCAATTTGGGATATCTGATTTTGGGAGCATACCATATATCTGAAATTTAGCAATTCAACGCTATAGAGGTTAGAATAAAACAATAGATATATATTTTTTTAAATTAAGGTAATTTCTAATAATGCTAACAAACCATTTGACTTACCTTTATGTATAATTGAAACAAGATAAGATGAAAAATAACGTTATAAACACAAATAAAATACGATGGTTTAGAAAAGTCTACTTGATCGTTTCAAGATACTGCCCACGACTAAATGTATGTACACGGCAGATAGGGCAGTGTCCGAAATTAGGTGCTTTTCCTAAGCTGAATATATATATATATATATATATATATATATATATATATATATATATATATATATATATATATATATATATATATATATATATATATATCAGATCCTCTAAAATAACAGCTGAATTATATATATATATATATATATATATATATATATATATATATATATATATATATATATATATATATATATATATATATATATATATATATAATTATCCTTATATACTTGATGTACTATTTTGTGAGTCTATTCAATTATATGAATTTCATAATTCTATATTTTGTTGCCATCCTATTTTATCCTATTTCTACGATTTTAAATGAGTCTACGTCTCTAGATTTTTTATTTTATTAATTATTAACAAGTATTTCACGTAGGTACGTCCCTGGCTCCCCAACTGAATAAATATAGCCTTCGTCAAAATATCATCACTTACTTATCAGCTCTTGCGGTTTAAACTATGCAGTTCAAACAGTTCGTTTCTGTACTATATTTTAGTTTCAATTCAGTTTTTGGATCAAATATTCTCTACGTTAGTAATATTCCGAGTCCAAGTCATCAAATATGGAATTACGAACTAGCGGAAGGCCTTTTAAAGAAAGGACACAATATAACAATGTTGGCCGCATCACCAGTGGAGAACAAATCATACAAAAATTATCATCCGATCGATATCACGGGTAAATTTAATAAAAATCCTTATGACTTTACAAATATAGTATTAGATAAGTTATAATTACTGTTGATGTTTTCTAGATACTTTTATATTTATATCCTCATCTGTTTCTACAAATACTTTTGGAATAATTAGCAAATAGTTCGTGGTGATGTTTGGTTTTGGTTACTATTTTATTTAAACATGAAACAACATTCAAGAATTTCTTCTAAATTCCCGTTTGAATCATCATCATCATCATCATCATCATCCAGCCTTCATTTATCACGTCCACTGCTGGACATATGCCTCACTTAAACTCGTCCATTCTTTGCGATTGTGTGCCCTTTGTTGCCAATTTTTGGTGATACGCCTAATATCGTCATCCCAACGTATAGGTGGTTTTCCTCTACTACGTTGGTCTGCTCTTGGCCTGAGTCATAAATCTTTTTGAATTATAAATAGTTTTAAAACATTGGTTACGTGGTTATAATAATAACATATTTATTACCCATTTTAGTTATATAGTTAAGAGAACGCTTGGAATTTATTAAATAGCGTCCACTTTTATATACTAAATCTTGCTACAAACCAACATTCACTTTTTTTTAAATACCATCCAGATTGACATAAATCATTTATGTATTCTTTTGCATTAATTTTATCTACTACCTTATTCCTTCTGTAGAGTATTCGTTCAGTTTGTTTTTGTAAATGCACTTTTACATACATCGTTTTTTTGAGTAAGATCTGATCCAAGTTGTATTAGGAGGAATTTAGGTATATTCATTTTCTTAGGTAGTGCTTTACCACAAGCACCAATGCCATCACTCAAATCTTCGATGCTGAAGTACTTAAATGAAATATATCTTACGTCTTCATCCGCATCATCCTCCCATCTCATCCTCCCAATAGGTACTAAAGCACTTAATTGAAAGATTTCTTGCATCTTCATCCACATCATCCTCCCATCTCATCCAATAGGTCTCTTTCTCTGCATTCTTGCACTTTTGTCAGTTTTTTTGGAAGTATGTTTTCTTCCATTCTAAATACATGGCCTGCCCAATGAAGACGCTTTAGGCGAACATACTGAGATAAAGGTGGTTCTTCATATATATCACATATTTTATAATTGTATCTGATTTGTCACCTGCTATTCTCATTTATTGGGCCTAGTATTCGTCTCCGTACCTTTCCTACAAAGATGTCTAAATTGATGGAAGTAGCTTTGATAATACCTCCTAATTCACTTATTAGCCGTATTCTTGTTCTACTATTTGGGTGAATTGTTGAGAATTTTTCTTGAGCTGATTTTAAATGGCATCTTAGAGCTTGGTCAAAGTTTTGTGAACTGCTGAAGTACGAATTACTGATTCCACTTTAAATTGCTGTAGTAACTGCGTTGTACTGGGTTTCACTTCTATCTAGTTCTTCCTTTATTGGCAGTAGTCTGAAGAAGTGTATAAAATTATGTGTGCTCTTGTGAATCTTTACTTGTCCCAGGTTGAAGGGAATTATTCCTGGATTGTCCTTCAGACCCTTGATCCCCACTTCCTCTACCATGGTCAGAGTAATCATGCAGGGAAGATTCAGAATTAGTTTGTGACTTAAATTAATATTTTATATTCTTCTTATGAACTGTAGCTTTTGATATGTTAACAGTTACTTTGTTATTTCCTTTAATAAATTTTGCGGAATATCTCGGAAGTAATTTGTTTCTGGTGAGTGTCTTCCGTGTATAAATTTTTGTGCTTGGTTTTTACGTAATAGGGACTTGTCTCGATTTGTTTCTGTTTTAGATTACTTTATATTTTATTTTCTTGTATATATGCTGGTTAACTTCCTTCTATAACTCTTTAGTTATCTTTATGATTTTGTACATATTTATTTAGTATTATTTTCTGTATGTCAACATTAAATAGATGTTTTACGTCGATATGTCCATTTAATATGTCAATAGGTCTTAACTTCGTTGCTAAATGTATGGAATTATTCTACCCAATTTTAGCGTACAGCATTTGTTCTTTTATTTTAGCTTGTGAAGAAGTATGTCATATTTATTTTCTTGGCATATATCGCAGAAGTTTATGATATCTTCTATATCTTTCTTCATATTGGCCAGTAATATCGTTTCTAATTTGGCTTTCAGTTTCAGCTATTCCTCTATGGTTATTTTGTCCTTCATGATAGTTCTTCAAAAGTTTCTTTTATTTTTCTTCGGAGTTAACATCTTCCAATAAAAGATTACATTTTATTAGGTCGTATGGATAATTTTAAATGTTTTTCTAATAATTTTGCAAATTTCTGCAAAAATTTTCTTCTTCCGCTTTAAATAGATATGCATACTTCTTTTTCAGGTTAAGTTGAAAAAATTTATAGTATTGACCTGTATTGTAAATTATTGTAAAAGTTAAGTGGCTTTTCTGAAATAGGAACTGGATTTTCTGCTGCTCTATGTTTTTTTCTTGCATATAATATATTGAATTTCTGTTGCTAAACTTATTGATCTCACTGCTTTAATAACGGAACCCATTGGTTCTTGTATGCCTGCTAGAAATATTGTGAGAGCTTGTTGATGGAAATTTTTTATCTCAGCATTTACAATATGTAGTTCTATGTAGTTATTAAAACTGCTTAAAAGTTCCATAGTTTTTAGTAAAAATGCGAATTTTCATCTCTTTGATCTCCAAAATTTTAAATTAGTGCTTTAAATAAAATTCGCTTGCAAGATAAAGATGATGCTGGTGTGCATTCCTTCAATCTTGAAAACTTTTAATTTCTTATTTCCTCGGTTGAACTATCTGCAGGCGGTTTTCCTAGGGCTGGTTCTTGGAATAGTAAACAAACACTTTAAATTGACGAGGATCTTCAAAGATCTCTTCTACATCCTTACTGGATACTAAAATACTAAAAGTGTTTTCTTCTAGAAAATACTTTTTTGAAAAGCAAAAACAATCAAAATAACCTTTTACTTTTATTTAGATTTTAGTTACAATTTGAAATATCATATTTAGACTGAAAACAGGTGGTTTTGCGATACTTTATTTATAATAAACACATAGTTATTTGCTTAATTTACTGTTTTAGTACTTCACAATTAGTGTTGTAATAATTTAGAATATTCGTTGCTTACAGGCGGTAACCTCCTATTAAATTTTCGTGATAGAATATGCTAGATCCTAGCCGTCATTGATAACAAGATTAAGACTAATATAGGCAAATATTCCCGAAAGCTACCCAAGCACAATTTAGGCACGGTACTCAAAGAAGAAGAACAGTCCCGGTGCTAGGGTATAAGGTGCCAGTATTTAAACTCTTCGATTTTTAGAATAAATTAATAGTCTATCTTTGTTCTTTACTCAGCTTTCTCATTTTGACCATCATATTGTCATTCTTCGCCAAAAGTTCAAGCATCATTTTAAGCGTATCCTACTTTTGGGGGCTATTCTTACTCGGTGACGTTAATTTGTTATTTTCAAAAATAACTTTATCTTGACTTTCTCCTCTATTTTTTTTTCCAGTTGTCTCCACCACTATTGTCATATTCCGATCTAACTGCACTTATTTTTTATACGGTCCGCATTTGTGCATTTTGTACCTTCAAATTGTATTAAATAAAATATCTAAGAATAAGAGACGTGTTGTTTTTGTTGACAATTTTTTATTGCTCTTATCACAAAGAGTCACCGCCCGTATCAACTTCTCAGAGTTTTTGACCTTTATCCATACGGTGATTGAAAACACTAAATTACTAATTTACTAATATATTCATAAACGACGATCGATTTTTTTTACTTACTCTCATAAAAATCCTTCTTAACTACAATTTTCACTATTTGCTGTACGTAAATTTCAAGCGAAATGACCCAAAATTTTAGTTTAATCTCGGATCGAAACTACACATGTCTAACTAGTGCAATTTCCGTTTATTAAGTCATATGCTTCTTTAAAGTCGACGAAAATATTCTAAACATCTATGTCATGTTCCTTAAACTTAAATTGTGGCTTATTGCCAATAAAAATAGTAATTTAATATTTATTTTAAAATCCTAATGTGGCAGTAATAAAATAAAGTAATTTAGTGTTTCATTTGTATCTGTAAAGTTTATAATTTATTATAAAATGGCGTAACTAAACAAAAAGTTATGATTGTTTCTATTTTCTTGCGAAATAATAATAGTGATTAAGCTGCTGCAAATATGAGAAAAGTTTAAGAGATTGAATCGATTGAATTGAAAGTTTAGCATTTTTTGAGGTCATCACCGAACGAATTATTTTCAATACTAATTATGTTTTTAATATTTGTTTTTATGATAAGTGATATTTTTACCTAAATGGTCAAGTTAAATGTCAGAACTGTCATTATTGGTAGGATAACAATCCGAAAATATTTCATGAGGTGTACATCCAACCTTCACATTGATAATGAATCTGGATTTCCTGGAAAATACCATTAATATCTCAAATAATCATAGTCTTTTTCGTGTTATTAGACGTTAGCTCTGTTCTTGGCCGATTTTAAGGCTGTAGTCATATTAGTGATCTTGATTGCTGGTATCTATCCATCTTTTACTGGGTCTACCTGGCGCTCTGGTGGTTTTAAATCTCTTGCTATAGTGAAGTTGTATACTATCTGGTACGTACTTTCCTTGGAATGTGATGACCAGACTTAACAAATATGCGAAATGCAAATTTATCAAGGAACCTTGTTCTGTGCCTTTCTCTTCTTCCCTGACCAATGGATCTATCAAGGAGCTAAATAATTTTGTTTTATCTGTATTACATACCCCATCCACCTCAGACATCCTATATTTATATGTTTTACAATATCTGGTTTCTGGTATATTCTATAAAGTTCGAAGTTATATCGTCTTCTCCATACTCCATTGTTATTCACTGCTCCATGTATTCACTTTAGTATTTTTCTTTGGAAATAATCTAACATGTGTTCATTACTTTTTCTTGTAGTCCAGGTCTCTAAACCATAGACTGGGCGTATTAGTGTTTTGTAGAATTTTACTTTTGTATTTCTCGATATAATTAAGGATTTAAGAAGGAGATTGAGCCCAAAATAACATTTGTTTGGCGTGAAAATTTTGCGGTTTATCTCTACGGTAGTATTATTTTTAGTGTTTAAGGGCGCTCCTAGGTAAATTCCTTCACTACTTAGGTGACGTCGTTTTCTATACCAAGTAGGCGTAGAATTTGTGGTTGAGTGCTTATTTTCATATACTTCGTTTTGTTGGTGTTCATTATTAAACGTATTTTTGTAGCTGATTTTTTAAGTGCTACATATGCTTCTCGTACAGTATTTTCCGTTCTCCCAACAATATTGATATTATCAGCATAGGCAAGGATTTGCACTGATTTATTATATACTAAACCGGTGGTTTTGATTTGTGACATATGTGTTACTTTTTTCAGAGCCAGATTAAATAGTATGCATGAGAGAGGGCCTCCCTCGGATAGCCAGTTATTTGTTTTAAAAGGCTCAGACAGTTCCCCCTGGATTCGTAATCTATATTCAACTTTTTTAGGAGTTAGTTTTGTTAAACTTACCAACTGATTTGTTATTACTAGCACTTTTATTGGTTTAAATATTTCTCTTCATTATACAGTGTCGTAGGCTGCTTTGTAATTTCTATATAGCCATATTCCAGTGTTTTTTCTAAAATTTGTCTTAGAGTTGCAATTTGATGAATTGTCGAAGTACCACCACTGAAACCTGCCTGGTATTTTATAACTATTCGTTCTACATATGGTACCATACGGTGGCATAGTACTGTGAAAAATATTTTGTATGCTGCATGTAGAGCATTCAAAGACATCTTTTTTTTGTGTATCGCTCAAAGTATTCCAATATTCTAATCACTGTTATGGGTGATTTGTTTCTGGATAGTTTTTCAACTGCATTTTTAACTTCAAGAATCGTTGGTGGTTCCTCTTCAATCTCGTCTGTTCTGCTTACCTCATCTCTTTCGTCTTCCAGGTTTTTTTCTTCTTCCTTTATAACAAGAGCCTGGTAAAAGTATTCCACTCATCTATTCAATACATTTTTCCTTGTTCTGACTTCTGCAGTGGCTTGTGGTTGCCTTGATTTTTTTTGTGTTGATGTTAACTTTTTTATATAATGCTCTGAATTTCTTCTCTCTGTTGATATTAAAGTTTCTTATTTTAGTGGTTTTTTTTCTTCTTTTGTATATACTCTTTTCTCCTCCTCTCTTTGTCTGGTAAATCTTAGCAGTTATTTTAGTTCATTGGGTAAACATCTTTGTTTAGGCTTCATTTTTTTCTTTTGTTACAGTCTTGCATTCATCATCAAACCAATGATTTTTACGGTACAATTTTGTATTCCTATTTAATCTTTTGCTGCTCATTCAATATTTTTCTTTATTCTGGTCCAGTAGGAGTGTATCTCTGTCTTCATTTAAATTTTGATACCTTACCTGTTAATGATGTTTCCGAGTACCGTTCTGTAATTGTCGTATCTCTCAATTTTGCACATTCTTTTTTTTTCTATCCATTTTATTTTCTTTAGTAATGTTTGAAATTCTAGTCCTCAATGTTAAGATCTCTAGGCAATTATCTGATTCTATGTTTGCGTCTCTATAACTTCTGCAGTTTATTACGTCTGTTCTATGCCTTGAATCTATTAAGATGTGATCAATCTGAATCGTTCTTAAATCAGATGTCCAGGTTACCTTGTGCATATTTTTGTGCTCAAAATAGGGCTAGTTGCTGCTAAGTTTATCAGTCGTAATCCATCACTACTGATGTTGTGTAGGCTATGCCTTTCTATAGTGGGCATGAAAACTCGCCCTCGTCCTATTCTTGCATTCATGTCACCTAACACAATATTAGTGTCATTTATGGGACAACTTTTTAGTCTTACTTTAGGTCTTCGAAAAACTGTTCTATTATTTTGTCTGGTTTGTGATCAGTTGGGGCATGTGCATTAATAAAACTGTATTTGAAGAATTTTTCTTTTAAGCGCAAATACCACATTCTTTGACTGTAAGCTTTACAGCCTACACCAATAATAAGGCCTTGTGTTCTTTAGGTTACAATAAATTCCATCCCATCTTTGTGTGGACTTTCATTGCAGCTATACTATATGAAATTGTTCTTTTGTTAAGAGTGCCAGTTCCCACCCACCGCCCACCGCATTTGCTGTAGTGCTAAAATATCTACTTTGTATGTGTTCACAAATGACTTTCATTGCAGCTATAATATATTTAGTTTCAAATATTTTTTATTTTGCTGATTAATTTGTCAATCATTTTTAACTTGAAGTTATTACAGATTATTTTAAAAATAAAATTGATATTTTGTCATAAATAATATAGTTATCAATTTTTTTGGATAAGGACACCCGCTAATGTTAATTTAACTTGTTTATAAATTGTAATTATGTTGTAGGTGTATATAAATAATATAATAATTGTATGATAAATGTTAAAAAATTAATATGATTTTGTTAAAAAACAACTCTAAAACGGTTAAATATTCTGTTGGTCTCATTAAAAAATTTTAATTATTGGAGTTCATATGGATATTTCAATAATATAAAATTTACATGAAAAGAAAATTTAATATGTTACTGTTATAACAGAAATAAAACATATTTATACAATCCAATTTACTTCAGAGCATTTTTTATTCTTCTTCCAATTTCTTTCTTTCTTTCTTCAATATTATATTTTTATAGGATATTGTAAGGAATATGTAACATCTTCGACTAGTTCTCTTAGGTGTAGGAACAGCTCTAGTCTTACATAAAATTTACAACAGACTAGATGGCATACATATTATATATATATATATATATATATATATATATATATATATATATATATATATATATATATATATATATATATATATATATATATACAGGGTGGTCCTTAAGTAATTGTACAAACGAAAACCGTAAATTCTTCACTTTAAAATATTACGATTTAAGCCAAATTGCTTTAATCAAATGTTGATATTAAGAGAGATACAGGGTGTTGAGCAAATTTAAAATTCTATTTTTCGCTATAACTTTCATGTTTGTAAAGATTTATGCATAAAAATTTACAACTGGATACTTTTAAATATGAGAAATTATAATTTGATGCACACTTTGATGTAGCTGATAGAGGGCGCCACATATGCCACATGTGTGGCATAAATTTCCACTTAACTTTTTTGCTCTTTAAGTTACCTGTATTTGTGACAAAAAATATTAAAGATACATTATTTTAACAAAAAAAAGGTATACTTCTTAATAACTTCAAAACTTAACAGTTTTCGTGATAATCGCAATTTACAAATCAGTTGCATAATTCTGGTTTAAGGCAATTACTCCAGGCAACGAAGGAGAAATAGACAAAAACATTAATAAATCTAAATTTTAGTATAAAATACCTTTAACTAAAGTTAATAGTTAACGAAATATTAAATAAAATAAATAGATCAACAGGATAATTAATAATAGGATTTGACAAAAACAGAATAATAGGATTGTACATCAAACATTTTACGTTTTATGTTAAATTAAAGTTATAATCAAAACATTTTGTTTACAAAGCAAATTAGGAAATAGTTAAACTAAATAACATAACTTTTTGTCAAAGTAAGTGTTCGATATGTCCACCATTTGCTGCAGTATTTATTTCTTCTCATAGTTGGTGGCGAATGTTTATGGGATTCTTACAGACACGTTGTTTTAATACGCCCCATACACCAAAATCAAGCGGATTAAATTCTGGGCTACGTGGTGGCTATACTGTATAATAGATGAATATATTCTTTTGGATACATTTCCAAACCTTGTGGTATATTATGGAACTAAATCTTATTTGTCGCAGAGGTTAAATAATGTATTAAATTATGGCGTATTTGATTCATTGGTTATCTAATATAAACACGAAATGACCTATCGATGACATTACTTATTTATATGATCACGTTACAGCTTACGAGTAACTATAATTACATCTAGAACAAATGGTCTATTATGATTAACTAACGAACTAATATTATGCTAAACTAAATTACCTGTGTGTTTACTATATTTATAAAAATATCGGTTATTAGGCCAACGATGATGTTTTTGTAAAAATGCTGAGTCTTTAAGGTTATATTGGTAGAAAAAGTATTATGAAATAAGACATACACGTGCTATTCAATACCTGAGCTTTAGTTTTTAATTGTCCTAATAAAAATGGGTAAACAATTTACCTAGTGAATAATAAGTATTCTTTTGGGATTTTTTATAAATTAAATAATTATATCAATATCTCACCACATTGCCAAGAAATATGACTGCCACGATCAATCCAACGTTCAGAACAGTTATATTTAAGTATGTTATTACTGCCTTCTCTTTAGAATATGGTGGTGTACCATCTTGCATAAACCACATATTTTGGGTTTTCAGCATTTTACAATAGGGAAAAAGTAATACAACGCCAGTAGGTATGGAAACTTAAGAAGCGATAGAAAAGGGAAATTGTAAACACGATGACGGCCAACGTCTGAATACGGACAGGGCATCTAAAGACGAAGATGAAGAATATTTTCTTTAATAAGACATTTAGCAGCCATAACAAAAATTTTGTAATTTTATATTATCATCTTTGAGTTGTTGTAATAAGAATAAACTGTGAATTATGTTTATCTACAGGTATTCAGTGCTTTACCGCACAAATATTACAACTAAGAATTATTATGCAGCTGACTTATAAAATGCGAATATCTCGAAAACGGTTAAATTTTGAGGTTACTAACAAGTATACCTTTTCATTGTAAAAATAAAGTATCTTTAATATTTTTTAACACAAATAGAGCTAACTTAAAGAGCAAAAAAGTTAAGCGCAAATCTATGTCACACATGTGGCATATGTGGCGCCCTCTATCAGCTACATTAAAGTTTGTATAAAGTTATAATTTATCCTGCCTTAAAGCATTCAATTATAAATTTTTGTCCAAAAATATTTACAAACGTAAAAGTTATAGCAAAAAATAGAATTTTAAATTTCCACTTTAACACCCTGTATCTTTCTTAATATCAACATTTTATTAAAGCAAGTTGGCTTAAATCATAATATTTTAAAGTGTAGAATTTACGGTTTTCGTTTGTACAATTACTTAAGGACCACCCTGTATACAGGGTAGTCCTTAAGTAATTGTACAAACAGAAACCGTAGATTCTGCACTTTAAAATATTACGATTTAAGCCAACTTGCTTTAATAAAATGTTGATATTAAGAAAGATACAGGGTGTTAAAGTGGAAATTAAAAATTTTATTTTTCGCAATAACTTTTACGTTTGTACATATTTTTGGACAAAAATTTACAGTTGGATGCTTTTGAGTAGGATAAATTATAATTTTATACTTACTTTAATGACTCTAATAGAGGGCGCCACATATGCTACATATGTGGCATAAATTTGCGTTTAACTTTTTTGCTCTTTAAGCTAGCTCTATTTTTGTTAAAAAATATTAAAGACACGTTATTTTTACAAAGAAAAGGTATACTTGTTAGTAACCTGAAAATTCAACCGTTTTCGAGATAAACGTATTTTATGAGTCAGCTGCACAATAATTCTTAGTTTGATATTTGTGCGGTAAAGCACTGAATACTTGCAGATAAGCATAATTCATAGTTTATTCTTATTAAAACAACTTAAAGATGATAATGTAACATCACAACATGCTTTGTTGTATGTGCTAAATGTCTTATTGAAGAAAAAAAATTTCATCTTCTTCTTTAGGTGCCGTATCCGTATTCAAACGTTGGCCGTTATCATGTTTACAATTTCCCTTTGCTATCACTTCTTAAGTTTCTATAATGGCTATTTTCTCTATTGTAAAATGCTAAAAACCCAAAACATGTGGTTTATGCAAGATGGTACACAACCACATTCTAGAGAGAAGGCAGTTAGAACAAACTTAAATACAACTTTTCTGAACGTTGGATTGGTCGTGGTAGTCATATTTCTTGGCAATGTGGTGAGATATTGAATAAGAATACTTATTGTACATTACGTAAATTGTTTACCCATTTTTTTAGGACAAATAGAAACTAGAGCACAGGTATTGAATAACACATATGTGTCCTGTTTCATAATACTTTTGCTACAAATCTAACCTGAAAGACTCAGCAATTTTACAAAAACATCATCGTTGTCCTAATAACCGATATTGTTATAAATATAGTAAACACACAGGCAATTTAGTTCAGCATGATATTAGTTCGTTAGTAAACAATAATATTCCATTTGTTCGAGATGTATTTATAGTTACTCGTAAGCTGTAACGTAATCATATAAATAAGTAATGTCATGGATATATTCATCCATTATACATTATAGCCACCACGTAGCCCCGAATTTAATCCGCTTGATTTTGGTGTATGGGGCGCATTAAAACAACGTGTCTATAAGAATCTCATAAACATTCGCAACCAACTATGGGAAGAAATAAATACTGCAGCAGTTTCTTTAGAACCAATGATACTATTTAAGATGAAACAATCTTTTATAGAATATATTGACAAATGAATTAAAGAAAATGGTGGACATATCAAACACTTACTTTGACAAAAAGTTATGTTATTTAGTTTAACTATTTCTTAATTTGGTTTGTAAACAAAATGTTTTGATTATGACTTTAATTTAACATAAAAAGTAAAATGATTGATGTAAAATCCTATTATTCTGTTATTTTGTCAAATCCTATTATTAATTATCCTGCTGATATATTTATTTTATTTAATATTTCGTTAACTAATAACTTTAGTTAAAGGTATTTTGTAATAAAATTCAGAAGTATTAATGTTTTTGTCTATTTTTTCTTCGTTGCCTGGAGTAATTGCCTTAGATCAGAATTATGCAGCTGATTTTTAAAATCCGATTATCTCGAAAACTGTTGAGATTTGAAGTTATTAACTAGTATACCTTTTTTTTGTTAAAATAATGTATCTTTAATATTTTTTATCCCAAATATAGGTAACTTAAAGAGCAAAAAAGTTAAGGGCAAATTTATACCACATATGTAGCAGAAGTGGCGCCCTCTATCAGTTACATCAAAGTGTGCATCAAATTAAAATTTCTCATATTTAAAAGTACCCAGTTGTAAATTTTTATACCTAAATGTTTACAAACAAGAAAGTTATAGCGAAAAATAAAACTTTTATTTTGCACTTTAACACCCTGTATCTTTCTTAATATCAATATTTTATTAAAGCAAGTTGGCTTAAATCGTAATATTTTAAAGTGTAGAATCTACCGTTTCTTTTTGTACAATTACTTAAGGACCACCCTGTATATATACACTACTCAACAATTGAAGTGGATAATTTTAAAATTCCTAAAATTAACATATAAAACTATTTTTAAAATAATTGCCTGTACTATACTCTATATGCTATCTTTATTGCCAATATTTTTTGCATGTGGTTTTTTTCTCCCTATTCTTATCGGCTTTCATCTCGTACAAAGAGAGACATGTTGTTCCAAACATGAATATATCATTCGTAAAAAAGTGCTTGTATTGGCTTTACCAGTTGTCAATAAGTCAAGAAATCTATTTATCACAAAAATATTATGCCGCAAAGACGTTTAGAACTAGTGCAGCTCGAGCAATTAGTTCGTTGGATCCAACAAGGCATAACTCAACAAGAGTTTGCTATGAGGCTAAATGTGTCGCAAAGTGTGATAAGTCGTGCATGGAATCGGTATGTAGCAACTGTATCTGCAACATACAGGCATGGAGGAGGAAGAGAACAATCTACAACTCGTCGGCAAGACCGTTTTGTAGTTCTGACGGCAAGAAGAAACCCAACATTCACGGCTTCCAGAATTAACAGTATCTTCAGGCATGCTACTGGACTAGCGATTTTCAGTCAAACTGTCAGAAGACGGTTACATGCATCCAATTTAAGGGCTAGACGGCGCGCTACCCATCCACGACTAACTAGGGAGCAGCGTGCATGCAGATATCGCTGGGCGATGAAACGCTATCAGTGGAATTTCG
This sequence comes from Diabrotica undecimpunctata, assembly GCF_040954645.1. Classification (NCBI taxonomy): domain Eukaryota; kingdom Metazoa; phylum Arthropoda; class Insecta; order Coleoptera; family Chrysomelidae; genus Diabrotica; species Diabrotica undecimpunctata. The sequence goes on along the minus strand of NC_092803.1, from coordinate 121,875,074 downwards.
AAAATTGGAGGAATTGTCTCTTTACTGACGAGTCCAGATTTTGTTTGTATACGAATGATGGCCAAACATTGGTGTGGAGGGAAAAAGGACAGCGTAACAATGAAAATCTAAGAGTCCCAACCACTCTTTTTGGAGGTGGATCCGTTTGCGTGTGGGGAGGCATATGTTTTGAAGGTCGCACGAACTTAGTCGTCTTAATTAATGAGACAATGACTACTACACGATATCGAGACAGAGTCATAGTACCAATAGTTGTTCCATTTTTTGGTGCAATAGGCGAACAATTTGGTCTGATTGATGATAATGCTCGCCCTCACCGTGCGAGAATTGTCAACGAGTGTATAGAAGCTCATGGCTTTACAAGAATGAAGTGGCCACCGTGTTCACGTGATATGAATTGCATTGAACATGTTTGGGCCGAAATGTCTAGGAAACAAAACATGCTCCTTCAACCGCCCCAAACCTTAGATCAGTTGACCAATACATTACGCGCGATTTGGGAACGTGTACCGCAGCAGTTCATCAATAATTTAATAAGAGGTCTTCCAAATAGAGTTAGAGCACTAAGGCGACACAGAGGTGGATCCACACAATATTAATTTTTTTTTCGGGATATTAGACATTGAGCAGGAATAGAAATTTTAGGTTGTTAATTTTACAATTTTTGTTTATTTTCTATTTTTTCTTCTTAGAGAATTTCTTTCTTTCGGTTCATCTGTATGAAAATACGAAGTAAAAATAAATCTTTATTTATATCATTCCATTTTTCCATTAGACCTTATAAAAAGAAAATAAAATGCACATTTTCATAATATCCACTTCAATTGTTGAGAAGTGTATATATATATATATATATATATATATATATATATATATATATATATATATATATATATATATATATATATAAATTAAGGAACACTCGAAGAGTGGTGGGTTTTTCGGTCAAAGTAGAGAAAAAAAAAGACAAAGAAGGTGGCTACTTCATATATTTATTGAAGACGTTTCGCTTTCTAATCACAAAAGAATCATCAGTTCATCTAAAAAGAACAATACGAAAAACCAAACATTTATAGAAAAGTTATTATAAATGAAATTTATAACTATAAGTTATTATAAATGAAAGTTATTATACCTTAAAAAGATATGTAGCAGTCAATGATATTAAATATGTAAAGAAGCTTACGATAATGGACATTGTAAGATTATGTTTTATAAACAATTATTGGAACTAAATACAGTTTACAAATTAACTCAAACTTAGCACAGCAAAAGACTATGTGGTAATTGTACATGTATATAAAAAATATGTAAAAAACTTAAGTAAAAAAACATTAATTTGCAGAGAACTAAAAAGATCATAAGATGCACTTTCAACAGTATATTATTAGTTAAATTTAATTTTAACTTTAGGTAACATTATTAAATTGATTAGATTGAATTATAGTGAAATTTAAAAATATAATGAAGTTACCACTCGCTTCTTAGTTACTGCCGGTGAAATGAGAGCAACAAGTAGAAACCACGCCAACCAACGAGAAAGAACAGTGGCCTTGAGGTCAAAATATGACAAAACAGCAAGGCGTATTTAAATAGTATACGTTGTTGCTAAGCCAGCCAACAGGTGAAGATTGATTCAACTTCCAGCAGTCCAAGGTTCATAACATTTGGAACTGAGACTAATAAAGATTCTATGAATCAATTTTAATTATAAAATTTTATTAAACTATTTGATCAGAAACAATTATTTCACATATGTAAATGTAACATTGACAAAATAATCAATAAAATGTAAGTTGAATGAATCTAAGTTAAATAAAGTAAGAAAATATTTTATTTTATTTTTATTTGAAATTATTTAATATAAAAATATGATAGAACATACACCTTGAGGGACAATTTTAAAGTAAACAACATATTTAGCCTAATTCTGCAATACTAATGCATGATAAATTTGGCTCAAGTTACTAATGTCCGTTCTCTTATCAAGAGCGTTAGGGTGTTTAAGTATTAAACACATTTCCAAAAACTGTCTTTTAACGAGAAATGTGTTCAATACTTAAACACCCTAACGCTCTTAATAAGAGAACGGACATTAGTAACTTTATCATTAATATATATATATATATATATATATATATATATATATATATATATATTTATATATATATATATATATATATATATATTTATATATATATATATATATATATTTATATATATATATATATATATTATATATATATATATATATATATATATATATATATATATATATATATATATATATATATATATATATATATATATATATATATATACATCATTATTATCATCACGTAGCGCTACAACCCTGGGTGGGTCTTGGCTGACTGTAGTACAACTTTTTTCCAATTTGTTCGGTCTTCCATCAACCTAGGGTCAAATGGAATGTTCATTTTCCGGAGGTCTGCTTGGATGTTATCTCTCCATCGCATTCTGAGATGTCCGAGTGGTCTTTTGCCTGTGGAAATCTCCTCCCCTACCAGTTTTACAAGTCTCTCGTTATATAATCTGTGCACGTGGCCTGCCCATCTTAGTCGCTGTGATTTAATTTCTTGGACAATATCGGCGTCATTGTAGAGTGATTTTAATTCGATATTGGTTCTGATCTTATACTGGTTTGTGGTGATGTCATGGTGAGGTCCGAAAATTATTTTGGTTCAAAGCGTCTGAGCTTTTCTTCGTTTGCTTTGGTCATGGTCCACGTTTCGCATCCGTATGTTATTACAGGTCTGACGATGGATTTATAGATTTTTATCTTTGATCTTCTTGTAAGATTTTTTTGATTTTATGAGCTTATCCCGTGCGAATATACAGCGGTTTGCAGATTGGATTCTGTCTTTTATTTCTTCAGTAACATCGTTGTCTTCTGTAATCACGGCCCCCAGATACATAAAACGTTGTACTCTTTCGAAATTGAAGGTGTTGACCCTCACATTTTGTCCTATTCTCTCTCTTCGTGTCGTTCTATTTATACACATTTATTTTGTCTTCTCCTTATTAATCTTAAGCCCTACTTCACTTGTTGCTCCTTCCACCGTGTTGAAGATGTCTTTGGTAGATAGGATGGAGTCTCCAACGAGATCTATGTCATCTGCATATGCGAGTAATAGCTTGGGACCTTGAACCGATAGCAATTCTGTTTTTATTTCGACCGACCTCATGGCTTTCTCTAATACAAGGTTAAAAAGTAGTGGAGATAGCGCATCACCCTGTTTGAGTCCACTGTTGATTTCAAAGCTGCCATATATACGTATATATATATATATATACGTATATATATATATATATACGTATATATATATATATATATATATATATATATATATATATATATATATATATATATATAATTACTTGTTCCTAAAATGAAAACGAATTTGAAATAATTTCTTCTTAAAAAACTCTTATGTCTAAGATTCATCTTAAAGATTATTCACAAAACACATCATCTTTCGAACGCTGAATATCGATTACCTAAATCTGCCTTTTGACCCTCTATACTATACCTATATATGCACTCTTTAGTTATGGTACTTAAAGCATTTGGCAAGGGTTTGTGTCATATGTTAATTAAAATATTTCCTTATATATATATAACTATATATATATATATATAAATATATATATATATATATATATATATATATATAAATATATATATATATATATATATATATATATATATATTTCTAAAGTATTCAACTAGTGAATTCAGAGGTTTAATCTGTTATTCAGGTTGGCAAATAAAAAAAGAAGTCAACTACTTCATAAGTTTATCGAAGACGTTTCGCTTTATATTTCCAAAGCTTCATCAGTTCTCTAAAATATAATAGATGACATAGAGTTTATAAGAAATACAGATGTTAATAGTTCATAACTTACAACTCAATATGTAGTATATTATCGATGTTATTATATATGTACTGTAAACTTTACTCATTACTTAAAATTAACTTAACAAAAAAAAAACAAAAAACACACAAAGTCTGCAGAAAATACTGTCCATATTCGTAGATACGAAGATTTAAAAATGTTTAAACGGACATTTGGCTTCATTTAGAGATGGTTCTCCACTGAAGACAAACAAAGCACTAATTTATTGCAATCTATGCAAACAACGTGACGCGATACCGAAAATTTTTTAAGGGCCATATGTCACCAAATTCCAAGGTTTGAGACAATTATGAACTTCTACAGGGGTCATTACATGATTAGTTGGACGGGTGGATTTGTATGGCGGAAATATTTTATATATTATTTTTAATTTATGTTTTAATGAAACTTGGAAGTATGGGATGATTGTCTTATTATTTTGAATGGAAAATAGGCCACATTTTAACTGAAGAATAATTGGTATTATTTATTTCGTAAGATGAGAGTGTGGTAAACCTGGCTCAAATTGTCGATGTCGGTTCTTTTGTTTATTGCCGATGAGTTCTTGAGGATCTAACACAGGATGCCTTCTCTTCTCTTAGTCAGTTCTTCTCGCTAGATGTCCCGCCGACTGCTATTTTCAAGTTTTAATTCTGTGGATTACTCAATCACCTCGGTTTTCTGTCTGATCCATTTTATTTTTTTTTTCAATCTCTTTTTGTTATACTTAGCATGCATCGCTCAATAGTACTTTAAGTGACTTTAAGTTTCGCTTTTTCTTTAGTATTCATGTTTCGCAGCCATATTTCAAGATTGGTAGTATACACTGATTAAATGCTTTTGATTTCAATATAATTAAATTTTTACCAAAGGATGCCCAAGTCAGTTTCATTGTTTCCTTTGTTCTGCCAGTTCATTCTGCTGGTTATTATTTCAAAATTTGCAGTGAAGAGCTTTGCTGATATTACGTCTTCTTGTCAGACGCCTCTTCTAGTGGGAAATTCTGTATTTTCATAAATTTTTACCTTAGCTTTTGCTTGTCTGTATATACTTGCTAAAGTTTCTATACACAGTTTGTTAATGCCTTGGTTAGTCAAAGCTTCTATTTCTGCCTTGGAGTATATAGAATCGCAAGCCCTCTCGAAAACTATGAAGTTTATTGCTAGCGGTATTTCTTATTCTTCAGCTCTACTCATTAGTTCTCTAATCGTTTAGATATGATCCAGGGTAATAAATCTATTTTTGAAATCAGCTTGCTTTCTAGGCTATGTAGCATCTAATGCATTTGTTAATCTGTTGTTGATGATCTTTGTGAATATCTTGTATATGATTGGTAGTAGACTTATAGGTCTGTAGTTATTGATATACTCTTTTAGTGGTCTGGGATGCATCTTGATCTTTGACAGTTCGTAAATATGTCTGCTAAGATTTTACAGCTTTTTGCCAAAGTATTTAAGCAGTTCCACTGTTATGCCATCTATTTCAGCTGCTTTACCGCTTTTCATTTTTCTAATTGTCGATTATACTTTTTCTGGAAGGACTTCTGGTACATCTTTTTGGTTACTAATTGCTACATTAAGTGTTTTCGTTTGTTAGAGCAACGATTTACTTCTTCCCAATGATTAATGTTCATCTTGCTTTCTTATAGTTTTTCCTGTTTTCTATTGCATTTTCTACTAGTAGTTCATTGTATTTTCTTATGTCTTTGTTAATACTTTTCCTGATTGTTTTACAAAGTTTTTTGTAGTGTATATTCTCTGTATGTTGCAACTTACTTTCATTTCCCTTCTTTGTTTTAGCATTATTTTAGTTTTATTAGACAGTTTTAGTATGTTTATTTTGTTGGTGTGGGCCTCTGATTTCTTTAACACTATTAAAGATAATTTCCGTTAATTGAGAGCTGTCGATTTGGTCATGTAATCTTTCATCAATTTTCATTTGGTAGTGATATGAGTGTTCTTTTAGATTGTTGATATTTGTACCAGTTACTGTTGGTTTTGTGATTAGTTTTATTCTTTTTAGTTTTAGATCTAGTATAATTTTTGCTCTGATTTGTCTATGGTCACTGTCTGTTTGAAATTTAGTTAATATACGTAAATATGCATGTTTGCATATACGCAATATGCATGTTTTGGTAGTATGCAAACTGAACCAGTCTTTCTCCCCTTTCGTTTCTTTCGCCGACTTATGCTTTCCCATGACTTGTTGCTTGTCTTGTCTCGTTCCCATTTTGGGATTAAAGTCACCAATTAAATGCTTAAAATGACTTTTATTGTTATTTAATGGTTCATTTATGTTAATGTAGAGTTCCTCTATTTCTTCGTTAGTGTGAGTAATCGTTGTATCTCCTTAATAGTTGTAAGATTAAGCTAGCTTCTCTATTCGAGATACTATTTCTACTACTCTTCGTCTTCATTTCTTGTTGATTAGGAATCCAATACCACCTGTTCGGCTCGTTGATGTTGCTCGGTAGTAGAATGTGTTTCGCGGCGCTAATTCCAATACCTTTTCATCTTTTCGTCTTATTTCGCTGATTCCTATGACGTCAAATTTTATATTTTCAGTTTCTTTTTCCAGTTTTACCAGTCTCAAATAATTTGATAGCGAGCGGCAATTACATGTTGCCATATAAAGCGTTGTTGTTTTATTTGGGTAGCAGTTCACGCTCCGCAGATTTTCCTCAGATATGCCCGCCTGGCTTCATCCCGAAAACTACCCAGTTCAGGGTCATTTGGGTCTACGGAGAATGAGGGCAATTATTTGAGTCTGTCTTTCATGTTAATGGTTGTGAGTCGTACCTTACCACGCTGCTTCAGTGCGGGTTGTTAAGGGTTCGCTGTGTGTTCCAGTTTTAAGGCGCCAAAACCCGCCTTTCACCCTCCTTCTTCTTCGATATAATGTACTCCAATACGTTATGTAACTTTCGAAACTTAAATAATGTGGTGAATCTTTGACAACTGTAATAAAAGATTGAACAATTTAGTATGTTCCAAAATTCAAACTAACTACATAGTTTTCAATTTATTCTATCAAAGAAAATTCTCGTTGGAAAATTATTTAGTTGGTATGAAGGATAAGTTAAAATTTTAAATTAAGTAATAAAATCAAACTACATTTTGCAGGTCTCGTTGATGTGTTGGACTCCGAAATAGATTTCCTATCATTTTTTGAAATGACAATTTTTCAGCATGTCATGGTATTTATCGACTACAGCCTTATTAGTTGTAACTATCTACTGCACTCAGATGCTCTGAAGACAATTCTAAATTATCCAAAGGATTATAGATTTGATTTGATTATATTTGACAATACCTGTGGCCAATGTACTTTGCCCTTAATTCAAAGATTTCACTATCCTCCAGCAGTAGCAGTAACAGCTTTACTACTACCTCAGTTTATTTCGGAAAGTTTTGGAAACAATGCTGAGCCATCCTATATTCCATATTATTTTGCAGAATACGGCAAAGAGATTAATTTTCTTCAGCGACTAAAAACTTTTTATTGGATAAGAGCTGAGGACCTAGTAAGAAAATATTATTTTAACAACGTTGTCGAAGGTAAGTGAATAATTTGTTTAAAATCCACCATCAAAATCATATTTCTTTGAGAACGCCTCATATCAAACTTTCAGTGATAGTCTTCAAAATATATAGGGTGTCCCATATAAAAAAACATGAGTTGGTATTATATTTCCTTAGTGAGAACCCCTAAAAAAATTTCTCGTACGCCACTGAACACGTCCATAATATATTTATCAAAAGTTTTGATAAAGTTTTCTTAATTTCAATATCCCTGTATCTCGCTAATGTGGGGAGCGATTGATGATTTGATTAGGTAATCGTTACTTTAATGAAAAAATAAGTCATGACATCTTAACTACTTTTTTCTATCTCATCTAGTTTTTGGCATACTCTGCAAAACATACCAATTTGGGGCACCCTGACAATGAAAGAATACACCAGTCGCAGTCGTATGTAACGAAAATGCCACTGAACCTCTAAAAATCATACGACCAAACTAAATTTTGCTGACACTGTCAATCTTAAAACCTCAAAAAAGATACAAAAAAGTTTACCAGTCTTACCTCCGGGTTACCCCCTAAAACCGTCTCTAATAGGGGGGAGAGGAAAACATCGACTTACTAAGAATCTACGCCGTAGAAAAACATGTTTTAAACAAAAAAGCCTAGAAAAGAAAACTTTTTAAAAATGTAGCTAAGATAGCGGTGAACAAAAATGTATATTAGCACTTTTTCTGTAGAATGAACCGTTCTCTTAGAAACAACGCTTGAAACGACCGGCGGTTTTAAATTTTTTTCAAAAAAGATATTTTTAACTAATAGGTGACATTTCAACAGAAAATTTAATTTTGAACAACTTTTCCATAGATATATATGTAGGATATAAAATTTATCCAAATGCACTCTAGTGTATAGAGACTTATTCACCCCGTTTTTGTAAAACGCACCCCTTTAAATAATAGCACTTCCCGTTTTTCATATGTGGGGGTCCATTAACCATATGAAATAATAAAACCTCTTTTACATTATAGTTCTTTTCTAAACTACATATTTAATAGCCTACTAGAAAGTTTGTAAAAAATCAGAGTTTATCGGGACCTGAGATTAGAGTTCAAAGGGGTTATATTCCAATCTAATTTAGATCTACAGATCTTGTGAATTTTATACCGTTTTTTTTAAATACCCCTCAGGTAAATGTGTCGTTTAAAATACCAATTTAGTAAAATACCCATTTGAAAATAGGTCTGATAGTCCACTGAGAGATCTAGCCGACAGCTAGCTTATTTTTCTCATTTTTGATTGATTTTTTATTTCAGGTATGGCAAAAGAAATATTTGGAGAACAAATGGACTCTTTCGATTCTCTTGAGAATCATATTTCCCTACTTTTGTGTAACTTAATGCAAGGTTTTAGCAATCCGCAACCTCTAACTCCAAACATAATTCCAGTAGGTGGCTTACACATCAAACCAGCAAAAACACTGCCAGAGGTAAGCAATCTTGTTAGTATTCTCTGGTGAACTACTCTATCTTTTCAATTGAATATAATGTTTGACAAAAACAAGATAATTTTTTAATGCAAAAAGTTTATTTGATAAAAAATTAACAAATGAGCCTAACTTATTTGCAAATAAACAAATGGAGAACAAAGTTGGGTAGTATAATAGTAATGGCAATTTTGGACTATATAAGTACCTTTACACTTACATTCTTTCGTGGGCGATTGAATGGGCCATTCCAATCGCGCGTAATTAGGCAGCGGAAATATTGCGCCGTTCCAAGCATGTGTCGCTAACAGTGAGACGCTACAGCCCCAAAGGATAGCACGTCGTTTTTAATGTAAGGGATCAGAACGCAAGTGTAAATATAAAACTCTCAGCGTATCCTTCGTGTGCTGAGTGTCGTTAGCGTGGTAGGAATATTAGCAGTTTTAGTGAGATTCCCCACATGAATAAAAAGAAACAACAATTACTTATTTGCTTTGTGTACCTCAGCGCATATATAACTGTATCCGGAAGATTAAGGGTTAAAAAATGGATGGAAAATCGCAATCGATTTGGGCATATGCCTCTTTTAAAGGAAATAGCTAAACTTCCTTGATGATTTTTAAAGTTACTTGAGGATGAGTTCTTTAACTTTCATTTAGTAACATTAGTTAGACATAGTAACTTCTTTCATTGTAGAACAGGACACTAGAATGTGACAAAGCATAAGAGGGGAAGAAAGATTAACTGCCACTAAAACTGCCATTAAAGCCGAAGGATTTTAAGGTGTGTAAGGATATACACTGTCTGCTATATGTCTGTTAGCTGCATGCTTCAGATATTGGCATTTAGCTCTACATATTTTGGACCCAAAGAAAATATGTTACGTTGTGTTGGCTATTTACGCACTACGAGTACTTATTTTTTGAAGAAAGATAGTACTTCTTATGTTGCTGTCACGTCATTTGATTTTAAAGACGCCAAATCAGATGATATTCGTTTGAGGGAATGGACAACAGACAACAATAAATTGTGTAACTTAAAGTCTACTGCGAATAGAGGTTCTACAGAATCGTCAAAAATGAATCGGAAAAACTACGTAAATTACTTTGAAAAACTCGAATGGAAAGTTCAGTAGTAGAATAAGATGATAAAGAAAGCAAAATTTTAGCTTATATAAATAACAAAAAATAAAAAATCAAATATATTTTACCTATGAAGTCTCACTGTTATTGTTTTCTTCCTCGACACATCCAATTTCATGTTCGTCTTGATCTGAATCCGATTTCATGTTACTAATACTTGATGTTGGTGTTTTCTGGTCTTTTGTAAACAGTAACAAGCCATTCCAAAGAGTTGGATTGTGAACTTACTTCTGACTTGCACCACTTCATTTAGATTCGTTGCATTATTTCATCTCTCTTCTGAAGGATCCACTAAAACTTTGGATCTTTTTGACCACAAATCTTTGTTGGCCTCTGGATAAACTTTTTTTGCAAACTTTAATTCTCTCTTTGTATGCTGATGCTTTTAGATTTTTATTGCAATATTCTTTAGATTGGACTTTCCATCAACAAGGAAATGACTTGAACATTTCCAAGAATTTACTTATGACGTCTTTTGACCGGTACCGTGAATCCGCCATGATTAGACCAAACATTTAGAGTGGACATGATCACATGACGAGAACGTGGATCGCGAGAGTGTTTACACTGACAGGCTTTTTCGCGCGAATGGAATAGGCCGTTTAAATGGCCCGAGAACGAATGTAAGTGTAAAGGTACCTTATGTCTGCTAAATACGCCCAATTTTAAAAACGAAACATTAGTATATCTGGTGCTATATCTTTATAACACTATTCACAAATTAGGTTTTAAATTACTTCATTTCCCTACTCACATAACATAAATCATAAAAATAAGCTGCTTATCTCTATTAAATAAAATAGATCGAACAAAGACAGTAATATGGTGGAGGAATGTGATTTACCTACACTGGTCACTGAGAATTTTAAGTTTTGAGAGTGTTGAGACTTTTTGTTTATTTGGAACAAATTTTCGTATTATTTAAACTCATTTTCATGCCTTAGTGTTCTCTTTTGTGTGTAAGTATATAACATAAAGTGATTTTCTCTTACCTCTAAATAGTCCAGAAAACGAAAGTTTTCACCTCGCAATTTATTCGGAAAAGGTCGATCTACTTAAAAATTTGAGAATGGATAGTTCAAAGATCAACATCTATTTGATGCCAAAAGGCGCTTTTATTATAAGGTAGTTGCCACTACTTGTTTACTTGTTAATTACTTGTTTTATCAACAAACTATAATTAATAAAAATGTACCCTTGAAAAAATTAACAAAATCGTTGTGGTAATTTTATTTGAGGCTAATATTAACCAAGCTATATTTTATTATAGTCTAGCTCTTCCTATTATCATTTAGCTTTAGTTTAGCTTTTAATTCGTCGAATGCTAAATTTTGTAATTGTAAAATTAAATTACGGGAAAACTATGATTTTTTCGTGGATAACATATAAAATCTGATTTAAAATATTTAAAAGACCTATCTTTAAAAAACAAGTCTCTAGTATAAAAATTGAGTGAGTTGTAATGAAAAAAAGTCAGTTCCTATTTTTTTTTTCAGCCAAAAAGTGAGCGGAAACATCCCCCTAATTACCACCCCAATTAAATTTAGTCGTTGGCCTTACTCAGTCTTCTTTATTTATGTATTATTAATACATTCTAGAAGTTTCATGTACCTAAAATAGTTTTAAAAAATTAAAAAAAAAGGAGTCAAAAGCAAATAACGAATTTTTGTAGTTTGGTAAAAAATGCTCCTTTCTTCAAAATAGAAAGATTGGCATTAGATATACGAAAAAAATGTTTATATATTAAACTGTAGTTTTTTAATTCTTAAGAATTAAGTTTGCAAAAATTTTTTGTATAGCAAACATTAAGTGAGCTATTGACAATTAAAACTTGTACTAATATGCAAAAAGTACTTTTACCGATCCATTCAAAGTTACCTCTTTTTGAAACTGAGAAATTTAAAAGGATTCAATGTTAAGAGCCTTGTAGCCCTTGTAAAAATCTACAAAATGCTTTTTTACATAACTTTCTAATGTAAAAAATAAAAAACAATTATTTTTTTTGGAAAAAAATTAAGAAATCCAATTATTGGAAGCATAACAATGTAAGTTAGCGGTGTTTTTTTGTATTCTGTACATTAGTAACTTATATACACGCATACATTTATTTATACTCGACTTATTACACCAAAACCAACTGTTAACATTAAAGTCGTGCTGAAAATCGGTTTATTTCCTAGCATGGGGATTATCAGAATCCCACAAATGATTATTTTTCAAATTAAATATTCCTCGTCTGGTAATGTTGCCTTATCAGTAAAAAAATTGTATCCAGAAAATCTTTGTTAATATTTTGTTTATCTTGTAAAAGTTAAGCAAATTGTAAACGCGCAGGTAAATTTTGATGTAGTAAATTCTGAACAGAAGTGTAAGGATATGGATGCAGTTTTTTCCTCTTCAAAATTCTAAAAACAGACGAAAAATGTCATCTTTTTCATCGACAATAATAGTTTTTGTAGCTCCGTGTTCACTTTTAGGGCGTCCCCTACTCATCAAGACGGTTGTAAAGATTTCTAAACAGTTTGTAGTTGAGTTGCCTTCGATTTGGATTATATTGTGAATATCTTCGAGCAGTAGTAGTTCCACTGTAATTTAATTGAGCAAAAACATAAATCACGTCGCTCATCTCATTGTTCAAAAAATCGGTCTAGGCATTATTTGATGAATAACTATTTTCTTTTTAATTATTTGATTATTAAACAATTTGATACTAATTTAACACTTACTTTTATTTTTCATAAGCCTACTTGGAAAAGAAAATTTTAATTACGGCTTACTTCGCGAATTTAAAGTTTAATTGAAATCTGTGCAAAACCGGATCATATAATAGTATAGATCAAGTGTATTGAAGTAAATAGTGGACATTTTAAATATTTACTTTACAGCTTTTTATTTTTGTTTTTTAATAGACAGTTAGAAAATAAAACTTTTATATTGTAAAATTAAAATTTTAAAATTAAAATAATATTTTACCCATAAATCACCCGAAAAAAATTGCTTTAATTTACTAAACACAACCAAGTGTAACTAGCGCTCTGTATTAACAATGCTAAATTAGAGTCTAAATTAGGAATCCTCATGCCAAAAAACATAAAATTGTCAATTTATAAATAGAAATTGCGGAAATACAAAAGTGTTGCGAAAATTAAAATCAATATTTAAACTTGACACCCGTTATCTCGGAAACTAGCCATATTTATATGAGGCATGTTTATGATTGGACAATTTTAATGAATCACCCTGTATATCGCTTGCTGAGAACATTAGTGACGTAACTCAAAAATTGCCAATTCTGACTTTACCTATCAGATATTTTCCTAATATTTATCTTGATATTATGTATTACCCACAAATCGAGTGGTCTGTGGTATTACCATGTATTCCTGACGGAAGTATAATTGTACTATAAACCACTAGATGGGGCTATATGTCAGCAATATTCTGTGACGTTTAGCTCTGCCTCTGCATGTATTATGTCCATATTTATAGTCGGTACTCAAGCTCGTGCTTGAGCACGTGCTCCGCCAAGTCGAACTTACGTCAAAGTCATGCTCAAGTATTTGTTGTATTCTATAAACGATACTTCGAGTATTCACGTTCAAGATTGATCTCAAGCACGAAAATTAGGGATTTTAAGTAAATTTTATTGATGACATCCAATAAAAAGAAGATTCTGTCAATTATTATCATTGTCACTAAACTTTATTTAAATATTTTTAGTGCCAAATATAGCTTTATTGAAGAATAAAAAGAAAAGAATAAGAAGAAAAAAAAATAATTTTTAATAAATTATTTTAAGGTATGTAATATATTATAAAAAATATGCATTCGAGGGAATAAATTTCAATTATGTGGATTTTTAGATGAGCGGAAATTGTACTAAATATGCAGTGTATTTGTATTCTACAAAAAGAAAGGTGTTTTTAATCCAGCTGGTAAAAGGAAATAATACTGTAGAGAATAAAAGGACAGACGGTGCTTCCTTAATGATAAAAGAAGGGTTGGGAGGACCATACAGCATATTATATAACTGCCATCCTGAGGTAGATATATTGAGGACTAAGGACAGAACAGCTACGAAAATTGTAAAGCAAATTGAAACAGGTAAAATAAAAATATTTATTAAAATCCTTTATAAAAGGTATATAAATAAAAAAAAAACCAATCGGGCTACGTCATAGAGACAGAACGTTTTCGGAATCCATATTCCATCATCAGCGTCTAGGTATACATGTTTAAAGCCACTAAATATCTGGGTAAAAACCCGTTAAAAGTTGTAGGTTAAAATTAGGTTTACATTATTCGATCTTATGTATTAAGATGTTAAAGTTACCAGTTAATTTGATAACATGGCAATGTACGACTCTACATGAAGTTGCTGGTCCTGAGACAAAATGTCTACATGGTATACAGCGAGCTACAGGAATTTAGTTTCCTTGTGGAGAGGTATAATACTTTTATTTATTTAAAGCAAAGTTTTTATCCTATCATTTTCTCTGCATTTTCTCTGCAGAAAATACAGAGAAACAACAGCATGCTGGCTACATGTGATGGCTCTTTGAAAAAACTAAAGCCTGATGTAGTGCTGGAGTTTGTGAAAGTTGCTGTTCCCGACATGTATGTAAGGATCGACTGTCCGTGGGACAGCACAGAAGTATTTGGAAGAGGTAAATTTACTATATATTCATACTTAGTATAATTGTAGGACAAAAGGCGGCCCACCAGTTAGGAAGACATGTAAGTTTAATTACTGTAACATAAAAGTATCTGACTCTCTCCATTGCTTTTTCAGTTCAAAATAAAGAGTTGTTATGTATGATAATTTTGAGAAATCTTACCTGTACATTTAATAATAATTTCAAGTAATACTTGTAATATGACACCTGTTGTTCCTATAGAATATGTTAATCTGCTTCAAATGGTAAGTAATCTTAAATGTACTTATGGCAATATGTAACAATAATAACAAACACTACTACTAATGGAGAAGTGGCTATTATAAGTGCAAATAAAAAACATTCGCAAAAAGAAGATTTGAATTATTCCAAAGGTTAATAGTAATCTATAGTTAGGGATTTTTAAAACAATCATTTTTATATAACTATTTTTATTTTGTACTTAATGTATGTATTATATTAAAAACTGTTAAAAATTCTAAATGTAAATACTAGCTGTAGATATTTTTTTGGTGATTTTGTGTTTAATGAATACTATGGTGGCTGTAAAGCGATTATTATATTATTTTATATTTAACAAGCCTGATATTATTCCATTTTTTAGTTTTATAAATTGTTACTTTTAAATTTACTTATCGTGAATGTTTATAAATATATTTTTAAATAAAGAATATTAATATTTTAAATGTGTAATTAATTTTCTATTTGATAAGGAAAGGTTTTATGAAAGGAATAAACACTTATTTAAAAGTAGGGAGACAACTTGAACTCAATAAAGATATACTTGCTTAAGTTGTCTGAGTTTAGTATAACCCTCATTTATTTTAAATTAAAATATAAAAAATACATTTTGACAAATAAAATAAAAAAGAATTACATTTAACATATACTATTCAATAATATATTCACATTCTCATGCCTAAAATTGTTGAATACAATGTCTCCTAAAATTTAAACCTTGTCCCACATCATTAACATTTCTATTTACTGGCACATCAGTACTTTCTAGAAAATCATCATCACTATCATTATTTTCCTGTAAACATATATTGCAGAGTACTGCTGTAGCACTTATTATTGCAAGCTATGTATTTAATTTGATTTGTAGGCCTCATTGCAGACAGGGAAATCATATTTTCCAGCTTCTAAATAGCCTTTTGGCAACATTTCTTACATGTGCGCTATTATATCTATTTTGTTGATCCTTACCTAAAAAGATATATCTATCAAATAACCTATTTTTTGGTTTAGGCCAGTATCAATAAATATCTTGCTTTAATACTGGAGTAAGTAGATAGTGCCTACACTGCGCGCATATTCACTATTCATAATAATTCACCTATTAATAATTCTGGAATTTATCCTCTTTCCATTCTAACTCTTAATCAACTTTGATCAAATATTAAGCTAACTTAATCCTGGATGTTGAACAACATATATGTATATATATATATATATATATATATATATATATATATATATATATATATATATATACAGTGGAACCTCGATTATCCGTCTCTCTATTAACCGTCACCTCTGTTAACCGCCAGGGTCCATACATAAGTTATATTGACAACATAAGTAAAACTTTAAATTCATTTTGTTTGAGCATTGCGATAAGCCAAACGAAATTCGATGAAATATACACGTGAAGTTATGCCACCACTGCATTTTTTTATGTAAACAATTATTGTTCTTATTCAGGGCTCTGGAATAAATTTCAATTTAAATAGGTAATGATAAATGATACCGTGCTTTTAGAGTTTCATTTTGAGAATCGCAAGACGAAAATAAAAACGCATGCAAACATTGATTGTGTCACTTAGTCGCATTGAGCAAAAAGTATGATGTTCCGAGAACAGCAATCAATGATTAAAAAAAAATGCTGAATATATTGAAAAGTATGCTTCGCAAATGGAATCGTTGGATGGCTAGATAAAACATAGTTAGACAATGAAAAAAAGCCACAAATGAATCACTCGACACGGCACGACACGCCACTCTTTATTTGTGATTCGTTCAAAAAAGAAGCGAAGGCGTTCCTTTGTCTGGACCTATTGTTGCCGAAAAAGAGTTGTTTTTCAACATGAAATTGAATGGCGATCCTTCATTCAAAGGAAGCAGTGGTTGGTTGGAAAAGGTCAAAAATTGCCACGGTATACGGGAACTGAAAATCGAAGGTGAAAAATTGAGCACTGCAAGTATTGAAGTCGCTGACGAATAAAAAAAAAAGTTTTAAGATATGGTCGATGAATATGGTTTGACACGCGATCAAGTGTTCAATGCGGATAAAACTGGTTTAAACTAAAAAGCATTGCCAACGAAAACACTCGCTGCACTGTATGAAAAATATAAACCAGGATTTAAAACGCAAAAGCAACGAATCACAGCAATGATATGTTCAAATGCAAGTGGCGACCATCGCCTTCCTATATTATTGATTGGTACAGCAAAAAAAGCACGTTGTTTCAAGGGCATAAATATGAACGCGCTTTTCATTAACTACTACGCACAACATAATGCATAGATGTGCCAAGATATATTGGCTGACTGGTTCAATAAGGTATGTACTGAAACCAAAATTTGTTTATCTATTTTTCTAACGTCTTGTTTTTAAGTTTTTATACCGGACGTTCGACAATACTTGCAAGCAAAACATTAGCCATCAAAGGCGCTTCTCATTTTGGACAATGCACCTGCCCATTCTAAGGCCGGTATGCTGCGAAGTGGCGATGAAAATATCACGTGCTCTTTTCTGCCTGCGAATACAACATCATTGATACACCCAATGGATTAATCGGTTATTAAAACATTCAAAAGAAGATACAGAAACAAATTTATTCTTCCAAAGTTATGGAAGAGGAATATTCTTTGCCAGAATACTGGAAAGCATACAATTTAAAATACGCAGTCGACAATGCTGTGGATGCTTGGGCTGATGTTTCGGAAAGAGCGTGGAATAAATTATGGCCTGAATCAACTCAAGATGAAAATGCCCACGTGATAGCCGAGCGTGATGTGGTAATAAATGAAGTGATGGCTGAATCAACTGTTTTGTTTTCGTTGCCTAAAGATGACATAAACGAATGGTTAATTTGTGATGAGGACGCAAACGGCTATCGATTGCTGACAGATGATGAAATCGTTGAAATGGCAACAGAGGCGTACGAAACTGATTCAGAAGCTGACAGAGACTTTGATGGTGGCGATGTTGATGATTCTATTCATCAACAATTCATCAAGTGGTATTCTCGGCAAGGAGAAGTCTCGGTAGAGTTAGATAAGGTTAGAAGTAACAATAAAACAAACAAAGATTTCGGAATATTTTAAATCAAATTGATTCGACTGTACTACCATAAATCCCTACAAATAAAATTTGAGAGTTATACTATGAATTTTTTTTTAATGTTCTGTTAACCGTCTTTTCGATTATCCGTCATACCCTTGGTCCGATGCCCTGACGGATAATCGAGGTTTCACTATATAAATATATTGTTACGATGTTTTGTTTGTGTATAGTTTTATCAGAAATGAGTGTTTTTAAATGACATAAATATAGGGTTTTTATCGCGGTTCTCAAAGAATTAGTTCGTAAGCACCTTTTGAAATTATCTTTATTATAATTATTATGAAACACACATATATATCTAATATAAACAATGTAAATTTTAAACAATCTATTTTTAAATTGAAATTCGTATGACACTAATTAAATTATATAGACAATGTAAATTTAAAACAAACTATCTTTAAATTGAAATTCTTATGACACTAATTAAATTATATTAACAAAATTTGGTACCTTTCTGTCACTGAATGCCTAAATGAAACTGTTTTCCAAAACAAAGATTTTAATCACCACTCAATGTCTTCGTTGTCAGCCTCGGTTATCCTTCTTTTTGTAAACTTGCATTGCCAAGTACACCACAATGTTTTAATTATCAGCTTCTACCATTTTAAAATATTTTTCTTCTTACTAGCATTTATAAATCGGTAAATATTCTTCTTTCTTCTTTTTTTATTTGCTTTTTGTTTATTCTTCTTTCTAATAATCTAATACTCTCTTCCAATCTCCACTCACTATATACATTATATAATTTTAATCTTCAACTAATACTCTCTTCCAATCTCCATATACATAATATAATTTTTAATCTTCAATTAATACTCTCTTAATTCTATTTCTTAATCTTCATCTAATATACTGGATCACTGATAAGTGAACGACTGAACTATACTAACTGACTATATTGAACATACTGACTATTATACTGAACTTACTGACCCCTTTGAATCCAAATCACATCGTATTTATATCATTTTAATGTTCACGAATATTCTTGAAAGAAAATATATTCGAATCCTTCTATTTCATAGACATTACAATGTTCGTGAAGATTCTACTGCGAACAAAGGTTAAATTCTTTCTATTGACATCTTATTCTAGAGTTCTAGATAATTCCTTACTATTCTATCTGGAAAACTACTATTCTAACTAAAATTCTATCGAGAATTTTATGGAAATTTAGGCTTTTCAGATCAGAATATAAACTTATATATAAATTACATCTTAAATTTATAAATAACACTATTTTTTAATCCATAATTCTTTATTAAAGTTCCTACAACCAAACCCACTCCAGTGTATATTTGGTTGCCTACAAAGATGGTGCACTCAAATATATTTACAATATTATAATTATAAAAATAACCAAATACATTGCAAATTAAAACACTTTTTAAACTTATTATTATGTTAATTTCTTAAGAATGCTCTCATATAAATATATTCTATAATATTCTCTAGTATATAACTTTAGTTGAATATGATCTATGCTCAGTCCTCTTTCTTGATACCCGGTTCATCAGAACCCAGAACAACTCCCTGATTATCGACTGACATAGAAAACGTCATGGTTCTGGACGCTTCCTTAACTATTGGTCATATCATAGACATTCAATTAAAATCAATTTGCTTAAGCAAATGAAAGCTAGAATCATAGCAATTAGTGATCCTTCTTTCCATCAGAAGAACCTGAAAATCCTGTCTAACCTTTTCATCGACAATTCATACCCACAACACCTAGTCACCAAGATCTTATTTAGTTTGACCCCGAACATAGCACGCCATAGTGATGAGGTGCAAATTATTGTCACAAGTGGAGAACAAAATGCCAATTGCTCATATACTTCATTAAAATACATAAAAGGCATAACACCCAGACTGACAAGACTTTTTAAAGATTTCACTAATTTAAAAATAGCCTTTAAAACTTCATTAACTGCGAGATCAATATATTCCAAAGTCAAAGATAAAAGTGACATCAAAGATTGTTCCAACTTTGTGTACCAGATTCCTTGCAACAATTGTAATTTGGTATATGTGGGACAAACCACGCGTAGCCTAGGTAGTCGCTTAATCAGTCATCGAAGCGACAGCAGACTATATCCGGAAAGATCTGCCCTTGCAGAACATGTAAATAAAGAACATCACATAATGAATTATGAATCAGTCAAAGTTTTAGCTACTGAAACCAATTACAAAAAAAGAATCTTCTTAGAAATGGCATTCATTGCTCAGAATTCAAATGCAATGAACAAAAGGAGTGACATTAATCAGTTAAGCTCCATTTACTCCTACCTATTATATTTGGATACACATTCACATGTCAATGATGTTTCAACATCTGAGTCATTGTAAAGTTTCCAAATTTCTTCAATTAGTATTTTCTCATCTTAATATAAATAAAAATTGTTCTTTCAACCTAAATACAATCTTTGTTAAATTTTGATATAGTAGTACTACATAAGACAAAGAAAACAAGAAGAAGTTCTGTCATTTGCCATGTCCAGGAATGACAGCTACTCTTAACCTAACACTTTATCTTATGTGTTAAAAGTAAATATAATTGTCAAGTTTGGTCTTTTACACCATGAAATTTATAGATTATTTAATTATTGACTCAATCAATGAGTGGTGCGTGATATTGTCACATGTGAGTAGAACATCCACGAAAGACAAATCTCATTAACGTAAGTTTTTATAACCTTTTACATTCTTAATAGGTTTCGAGGATGCTTTACTAACAGTAGCACTTTATTTCAGTTTTTCCTGATGATAAAAATAAACATTTTCGAAAGCGTAAAACTTAGTTAAAAGAGTACACTTATTTCACCGCTACAAATCCCAATAAACCTCAAAGCTCTATATATATATATATATATATATATATATATATATATATATATAATAACGGATTTATTACTTAACTAATATATTATTTAACGGCTCTCGCCGCTTCTCTGCCCCCAATTTCCATCTTTTTCTGTCATATGCAGAATCTCAAAACTCTCAACAATATCCATAATCTCAAAAAACAAAAAAAATATATTGTTTTGGAAGTGAATTGGAAAAAAAAATATAAATATAAACAAACAAGTTAGGTTAGGATCCCGTGCTCAAGGCAGGTCGATCCGATGCTTGAGCACGAGCTGTCATTTTTGTGTACTCAAGCTCGATTTCGTGCTTGTGATCCGTTTATAAAATACAAAAACGACTCAAGGTCGACCTCAAGCATCGACCGATACTTGAGTACCGTCTATAAATATGGGCATTAGTCGCGCAAGTCAGTTTGCGCTCGACATCGACGTGAATACGTATCATAAACTTAGATACTAGTGACGAATCTTGACTTACCTCAGTAGTGTACTAACTTGGGGCAATATTTTTTAACCTATGAAATACAGATTCTCGCTTTACGTCAGTAGTGCGTGATAAACTAATCACTTATTACTAGTATACCGTTGACTTAAAGTATTAATTTATTTGTGTCAATTGTTTAGAAACATTAACTTTGTGCTAATTGATGCCAAAAATGAGTACAAGAGGAGGGAAGATGCTTTTGGCTACTGGGATAAACTGAGTATCTGTTTATTATTTGTGATTTTAAAACTTACATTAGTGCAAGTAACAGTTTGAATCACTAAAACTTTTCTACATACCTACGTCTAACATTATACTTTCACGGTATTTTACTAAATATTTCTTCAAGTTGCAACGCGTACAAGGTAATGAACAAGGACCAACTAATTGGATAATTGACGACAGCAATACACTTCGCTTCAGTCAGGGACCTCACTCACTGCAAACATCTGATAAAGAGAATATTTCTGATGAAACTTTAGGTAAATCCAATACTTAATTATAACTAAATTAAGAACTAAAAATGCCCTTCTTATACTCAACCAATTAAAGTATTTGTTTAATTTAATGCACATGGACATATTGCGAACACGATAAACACTAAAAATACATCATCTGTTTCATCAGTATCGTCTACCTGTTCGTCAACATCTTCTACCTATTCGTCGCCAATTGATGACAGTGACAATGATCGCAATTACACTCCTAGTAATGATGAGTCGGCGTCGGCAGATGATAACGATGAAATTCCGATTAGACAGTCTGCTAGTATGAAATCAACAAATGTTTGGAAGTAAGTCCTAAAACTAAGTCAAGAAAGAGAGCTAGAAATCCTGCACGTTGGAAAAGGAATACCTGCAAGAGACTGAGAAACACTGGTAAGGAATATACAACACTGTCAAAAGGTAAATTAATTACTGCAAGAAACGTTCTTTCTCCCTGTAATACAAGATGTATACGTAAGTGTACCACAAAATTTAGTGAAAAAGAGAGGAACTCGTTGTTTGACAAGTTTGGGGATTGGCAGATTTACACAGTCAAAGATTATGTAACGAACTGCATGCGTCCTATTCAAAAGAAATACATCAAAGCAGCATTTAGTAACACGAGGTCACGAGGACTAAATAAAGCTTACTACTATACAACACAAGACGAACCTCGTTAAGTTTGTCAAAAATATTTTATCTCAACGTTAGGAATCAGTGAAATATTCATTAAATCCAAACTTTAAAAACAAGAAGATGGATTTTTGGAAAGTGAGAAGAGGGGTAAAATAAGTAAAAATAAGGTACCCGAAGAAAAAAAAAATGGTATGCACGAACACCTGTTGTCAATACCTGCAGTAGAGAGTCATTACACACGAGCGAATACTCAGAAAAAATATATCGATGGAGGCAAGACACTGACTAATCTGTACCGTGATTATGTTCAGTGGTGTAATGATAACGGAAAGGATCATGGAAAGTTGTCTATGTATAGGTACATCTTCAATTATGAATATAACATGTCATTTCATACTTCAAAGCAGGACCAGTGCCTTACATGTACAACTTATGAGAATTCTGATATAGAGGGTAAAAATGTCCTTAAAAATGATTATAAGTCTCATATACAAGAAAAGAACCTAAGCAAAAAAAAATGCAGACAAAAGCAATATTTGTAACTTATTTCACGTAGCTTGTTTTGATTTACAAGCAGCTCTACCTCTTCCTAAAAATGACGTTTCAGCTTTTTATTATAAGTCTCGTTTAAATTGCTACTATTTCACAATTTGTAGCCTTCAACATAAAGGACTGGGTCCTGAGTGCTGTATTTGGCATGAAGGATAGGGGAATCGTGGATCTATTGAAATAGGTTCTTGCCTGCTTGATTATTTAAGAAAAACGGTCAATCGAGCTGACTGTGAAAACTTGGAAGTAGTCTTCTTTTTCGATAACTGTGGAGGTCAAGGCAAAAATAAATTTGTTGTACCCACTTTTTTGTATGCGGTTACTAATTTCAAAATAAAAAGTATCAGCCATAAATTTTTTGAAGTGGGACACGGTCAAAACAAAGATGACAGTACCCATTTCATAATTGAAAAATCCATTAAAAGAGCTTTAAAATCTGGTCCCATCTTCCTACCAGCTCAATACGCAGCAATAATAAGTACTGCCCGGAAAACAGGAACTACGTTTAAAGTCAATGAAATGGCTCATAATAAGTTTGTTGAGTTAAAACAAATGACATCCGATTGTACTAATCAGGTATTCCGATTGTACTAATCAGGTATTTAATATAAATATTAAGGGGGAAAAGTTTAATTTTAATGATATAGTTATGACCAAAGTAGACAAAAATTACCCGGACCGTTATTTTTATAAAACTTCTTATACCAGCACAGAATTTAAAGAAGTTATAATTAGAAATAATAAAACAAGGAGCGGAATAACTCATCTACAAAATTATGATCTATCCCCAGCATATTTGGATACTGTTAAAATTAGTAGGAAAAAGTATGATGACCTGCAAAGCCTCGTCCAGAATAAATCTATACCACCTATTCATGGTCCGTTCTTCAATGCCTTCAATTATAAGAACACAGAATAATATTCCGTCCTAAAATTTTCTTTCATTTCGAATTAATCGGATATTTTTGGTTATAAGTTTTGATGTTACCTCACAGTTTTTAAATAAAAATCAAATGAAATGTCTTGGATTTATTTATAATGTTCGACATAACTTGAATAATTTTTGTGTAACCAAAGTTATTTTAGCATGGTTTTAATAAAATACATCCAAATTACTAAATTAATACGTCACTAGTACCTCACAAAATTGTAAAACTTACTCATGTTTTAATGCATTAATGACGTACATAACTTACAAAAAAATATATAGATTCTAACTCGATGCAATTTCAGCAGCTAACAATTGAATTCTGTGAACTGACAGCTTACCTTGATGAATGAAATCGAAAATACTTCAATAAGTTAGTCAGCTACCGAGAAATCAAATATTGTATTTCAGTAAAACTTTAAACGCCGTTTACTACAAACTACAATTTTTGAGTTATGTCACTAATATTCTCAGCAAGCTATATAAAGAACGAACGGACCGAATATAATAGTAATCTACAATTTAATGTTTTTAATGATAATAATTAAAAGGCCAAAGAATTTTTGTTGAACGTAATTATAAATTTACTAAACATTATAACTGTTTTTTTTTATCATATATAGCTGATTTAAGCCGATCAGTCTATTCTAATCGCTATCTGTATCTGTAACTATATAATTATAAGTTCTTCAAGCAAGAATTTGTCGATAGATAGTAAACAGATAATACGGAATGTGTGGAATTTCATGAGATTTAAGAGTTCATTGTACTTCCTTTTTCATACAGCTCTTGAAAGATAATACACGCTTTTAACTCTGTAAACCCAAAATTTTGTAAACTCATACTTTCCCAAAAACGAAATTATTTGTTGTTTACATGCTTAACATATTTATCGGCGTGTTCTACTAAAAATATGAATAATCATATATTAATGTTATTTTTATTTGGATTGAGTTGTAGTTTCAAACTAATGTTTAACAATATTTATGCAGGAGATTATTTATTTCCCAATTACTTAACACATTTTATTCTCGTCTAAATACAATAAACGGTAACTTATTTTAAATTTAGACGCTGGTACATAACAAATTTTTCTATAACATAAATTGTCACGCTGAGTTTCACATTGTAAAGATGATAATAAATATTCTATAAGTAGGCCAAATATTGTAAGGTGTTGGGTAAAACACCTTAGGGTCAGAAGCTACTGAAATGTGCAGTTTAGTAGCACTTCTTACTAATAATAGGAAAACAATGTCTGATTGAGTCTGTTAGGCTTAAGGCAAAGAATGAGTGTTGAAAACTACGGACAATTGTTCCGTTGTTGGGCAATGCGCCCTGTTAAGAATTAGTGGCTGTGCGTGGTGAGTTGTCTACGAACTACATTAAAGCTAAAAGGATCCAAAAAAGTGTTCAAATATGTCTTCTATTTTTCTCTTTTTCTTCTTCTTCGGCTTTTCTCATTATGAGTTCGCCGTTTTCGTCCTCTATAGCACTCGATTTTACCAGTCACCTTCTCTGAGGTCTCTATTTATCATAGCATTTTTTATGTATGTTTTCCATCTTGCAGCAGGTCTTCCTTGTCATCTTGTTCCTGCCCTGTCATAGTTCAATATTATTTTCGGCCATCTGTGCTCGTGCATGCCCGTACCACTACAGGGCTCTTTTTCAAACTTTTTTGTAATTAAACATTTTACTTCTATTCTGTTTCATATTTCTCTATCTTCTCTATATTCTTTGAAAACCTGCTTCAATATGTGTTGTTAGGGATATGATCTGATCTGTACAGGTCAGCAGTGCAATCGGTTGGTTGTTTTGAGGCTGATCATTTGCCTTTCCTGGTTTTAATATGGCTATAATGGTGTCCCTTTTTAGTGAATGGGGAATATCTCCTGATTTTAACATATCTGTATAAAAATCAGCCAGACATTACCCAGCTAGCATATTTGCCATAGTGGAGTAAAAATTCTGGATGGATTTTATCGGAGCCGGGTGCCTTTCCAGACTTAAGTTCGAATATTGCTAAAATAATTTCTTCTGGAGTAAACTCGCCAATTTATTCAGATGTAAGCGGGCATGCAGACTTTGGTATTTTTAGTTCTTGTTTTAGTTTGGTGGTGTGGTCACTAGCTCTTGAGGTTGCTACAACGTGGGAGGCTACTGTGTTGGGAGCTATTGGTACTTTGTCTCTATTTAAGAGTCTGCCACTGCCAAGTTTTCTAAGTAAAGACCATGCTTTTCTGCTTGATTTACTAAAGTCTAATTTTCCCACAGTTTCCATCCATTTTTGTCGTTTGGCTGTATCCAAACTGTGCAGTAGTTTGTCCGCAATTTCTCGGTCTTGACTTTCGTTGTATTCTTGATACAATTTCTCACATTTTTCATCCCATCTTTACGATTCCTCTGGGTATAGTTTTCTTCGCTGTAGAGATAATTGCGCCAACAAATCTCATGTAGTTTGCACGTGTTGAGGGTATCCATCCCAGACATTTGTCCAATCTTTCAGTAAAAGTCGGCTAGTCTGCTTTTTGAAAGTTCCACCTAAGCCAAGGAAAATATGATATTATTGGTATTTTGATGCCAACATCTATTACCACTGGTATATGTTGGCTATGTGGAAAATCTGGGAGTACTGTACGTGAAGCTGCCAGTGGTTGATTTTTTTCATTTAGAAGTACCCCGATCTTTAGCGTCAAAGACTAAATAAGTGTCAGCCTCTTCGCTCCAGTTTATCAGAACCTCGCCGTTTTAATCATTGTGCCTATACTTCCAGAGTTCATGATGACTGTTGAAATCTTCAACATAAACTGGTTGGATGGGCGAGAATAACATGCGCAGGCCAGAGGCCTGTCGGGGCTTTATAAATATTGCTGACAGTAATTTCGCCAATTTGTATGGTAACCGTATGAACGTTATTTATGTCTGATGTAGAACATATGTGTGCATTTTTTATTTTGTTTCGAACATAGGTTGCCACTCCATAATTTTTCCTCTATCGAGAATTTGTTCTTCGTCTTCTACATGGGTTTCCTGAATTGCGGCCGCGTCGATATTATTTTCAATGAGTACCTTTTGAAGGTACTCACATTATTTACTTCTACTAATACCTTCTATATTTAAATGGCATATTTTGATGCTTGGTCCGAGTCCTTTTGTCACTTGGTCCTGAGAAGGTCCATTTAAATTGTTGGTTGGAGGCATATCTTATATTCGTGATGTGTTCTTGCCAGGAGATCTAGATATTCTAGATTGTCTAGCTGCCTATTGCGCTAGTTCATTTAGCAATAACCAGGGTGCATGTATACTGTTCTACTACGGACGCGAACTAGCTTTACACCTCAAGCAGTTTGTACATAGACTTGACATCATGATTTACTATCCGATTTGTCACATTTTTTATGTGTGGTAAGCAATCTTAAGTTTTTACTTATCGTTTTTGATCGGTATTGTGGTTTACTCTTTTTGAATGTATAAATCTTTTAATATCATTTAAAACATATCAGTTTTGTCTCAACATATTTCTATATGTTTTACTTCCTCTACTAAATATTGAGGTTCACATATTAAGGTAACAGAATCTTCTCCTTTGGGGTGGTAATCTAATTGTTCTTCAAGGAACGGTTTCTGTAAGTTGACTTTCGGTATACTCTGTACCCAAGTTTTCCAATGGGTTGCCATTACACTAAAATATCTAAAAATGCAATATATACAGCTTTCTATTTCTAGTTTAGAGAGTTTGTTAAATTTAAGATATTTATTTGGTCATTTTACCCACAGCTTCGGTCTAAGCAATATCATTTAATTTCTCCATAAAGCTTGTAAAATTTTTGACGAAGTTTTGTGGTGACCAATGGATTGTATGAGCAGCATCGTTAGATATTGGGAATTCCATACAGTCTTATTAACATAATTTCGGTCTTTTGTATATTTTTCCTAATTTGTTGTTCAATATAGCTGCAGATCCCGATGCACACCAATGACAATCAAACTTGCTTAGATTTTTAAAAAACTTTATCAGATAGCGAAAAAAATTTACGTTGGTTGTACATCGCCTATTATATTAACTGCCACAATTGTAGGAAAAATAATTTCCGACCATCACCTATAAACCCCGAGAACAATGATTCGTTATTAAGATAACCGTATTGAAATGTACACTCCATGATGAATAAATTTATTTATAATAGTTGTTATTCTGCTTATAATGTATTCATAACAAAAACAAATTGACCCATTGTTTATTCATCCTGAAAAACGTTGTAGGATCTTCAACGTATCATGGATAATACCAAAGAAGGTGTTATTCTATTTTCACTTGGAACAAATGTTAAATCGTCTTTATTGAGTGAAGATAAACGAAAGACAATCCTTGACGCATTAGGAAAGTTAAAAGAAACAGTGTTATGGAAATTTGAAACAGGTTTAAAGAATATTCCCAAAAATGTCATCATCAAAAAGTGGTTACCACAACGGGATTTACTAGGTGAGTGTATTAAGATACTGTAACATTTGTTTTTAACGAGACCCTAGGTAATTAAAACTGCACAATAATCTTTTTTTTTTTTTTGATGAAACGGAAGATTTTCTTGGTCCGTTGTGAATATTGCCAACTGTTTTCTAACACTTAACCTAATATTTAGGTAATAAAATGTTGTTCTTTGTATTATATTCTATTGCGTAAAATCTATCTATATAAAAGGCTATGACGACAGGGCACACCGTTTGTCCAGTAATCTAACGGCGCTATCTATAAAATGACGTTTAACAAACATCAACGCTTTACCAAAATAAAATAAAATAAAAACTAACTAAGAATAAATAAAATTAAATAAAGGTAAATGAATGAAATAAAATTAAATCAAGTTAAACAGAATTATGTAGAATTAAAAATTTTTTTGAGCGTTTGTGGTAGGGGTATAATAGTTCGTCGGATCGTGACGTGTGATATATTATTGGAAGCAAAAGTGGTAGCGAATATGTTAAGACAGAAAAACACACATTGCAGAATTGCTAATAGCAACTGAAAGAAGAAGATATAACGAATATATTCAGATACAAAAAACAAACTAAAGGGCACTACATAGTATCTTCATTATTAATGAACGTATAGCAACATAAGAGATATCATAGGGCAAAATAGATAAAAATAGATTTACTATAAAATAAATTTTAATCTATTTAATTACAAAAGGCCTCTGGCTGTACACAAAATTAACAACTAATCGAATCCTAACATGGCAAAAACAAACAAACAACGCAACTACTAAAAGGGCACTACACAGTATCTTCATTATAAGTGAATGTATAGCGACAGAGAAAGCGACAAGAGACTACCAAAAGGGCACTATACTTCGTCTTCGTTATTATTGAACATATAGCGACATAAGATATACCACTTGACTCTATGGATAATAATAGACTTATTTGCTTTTTATATAAAGCATAAAATATAAGGTAAATTCGCTTTACTGGCCTGAAAAGGGCCTTTGACTAATTACAGAATAAACATCTAGTCTAATACTGGCCTATGATACATCAAATCAAACGATTCATATTATATATATATATATATATATATATATATATATATATATATATATATATATATATATATATATATATATATATTACACTTCTCCAAGAAATCAACGCACCACTTCAATAAATCAATTTTATTTGTAAACAGCCAAAGAATAAAAAATAAAACTTCACCAGACTTATTCCATATTTTATTAGTAATATTATATATATTTGTCTAATCATCAGAAAATGTTGAAGTGGAGGAGAATAAAAAAATAAAACGGAAAATTCTAAAAATATAAGTATAAGAAAACTAAACTAAAATATGAAAAAATTCTTAATAACGAGTGTTTCCACCTCTACTACGTATAACAGCCTCACATCGTTGGCCCATACTTTAAATAATTGCAATATTTCATTTTGGTCTAGTTCTCTCCAAATCTGGATCACCCTCTCTCCCACTTCCTGTAAGTTGTTTGGTTGGATCAGTGTCGCTCTTAATCGCTTACCAACGATGTCCCAGAGATTTTCAATCGAATTTAAGTCCGGACTATGTGCTGGCCATTCCATAGTGGTAATTTCTACCTCTTCTAGATAATTTCTGACGATCTGTGCAGCGTGAGGTCTGGCATTATCTTGCATTACTAAGAAATATTCACCGATATAAGGGGCGATTGGTACTACATGTTGCTCCAGGATCTCCAATATGTACCTTTCAGCTGTAACAGTTCCATTGTGTATGACCACTAGGTCCGAACGTGCAGTCAAAGAAATACCACCCCACACTATAACGGATCCTCCACCAAAAAATGTGGTGTGTGAGAAGTTACACTGAGCATATCGTTCGTCGGGTCGCCGCAACACACGAACACGTCTGTCGTTATTGTACAAACAACATCGGGATTCATCAGTAAATATGTAGCACTCGTTCCCAGTCAGCCTCTAACCAATTAACGTGTTCTCTGGCAAAATCTAGTCTCCCCCTTCGATGCTCTGTAGTTAATAGAAGACCTCGGGCGGCAATCCTAGGTGTTAAGTTGTATTCCCTAAGTCGCTGGCGAACAGTTTCAGTACTAACTTCTTAAAAATCGACCTTGAATAGGGGTAGTTACCTGGTTTCGTCCTTGCCCTGGTCTGCGAGTATGACCTGTTTCGAGGAATCTTTCTAACACCCTTAAGACGGATGTGTGGAACACATTAAACCGACGATCAATTCTTTGGTAACTCCAACCTTCTTCCGACAGTATCACTGCTTGGGCCATATTCATCTCGGGTAAAATAACGTAATTGACGCTCCATAATAAACACAATTAAGAATAATCAACAATTAAACAGTAGCCGAATAAAATTCGTGAACACTTGGAAATTAGTACATATATTTATAGAATTAGTACATTTTTTGCTTTTTTTGCTTTGTTGCAAAAAAAATATAGCGATAAAACACAGTCAATAAATATAGAGTGTACGAATAGCATATACAAGGGGCTTGCAAAATATAACATTACAATGGAAATTTTTATTAACGCTAATAAAATATTTTAATATTTCAAAGTGGTGCGTTAATTTCTTGGAGAAGTGTATATATATATATATATATATATATATATATATATATAAATATGTTGGAAATATCGGGTATGTGGTCTATATTAAAAAAAAATCTTTGTCTTTTCTAAAGCTCAATATATATATATATATATATATATATATATATATATATATATATATATATATATATATATATATATATATATATATGTATATATATATATATATATATATATATATATATATATATATATATATATTGATATATATATTAAATATCAATTTAGAAAAGACAAAATACCTCTCAATTGGAGCTGAAGCAGAACAAC
Organism: Diabrotica undecimpunctata; assembly: GCF_040954645.1. NCBI lineage: Eukaryota > Metazoa > Arthropoda > Insecta > Coleoptera > Chrysomelidae > Diabrotica > Diabrotica undecimpunctata. The sequence continues at coordinate 121,843,631 of NC_092803.1, read as the reverse complement.
TCGATATCGATGACAATCAAAAAATAAATCCATGCAACGAATATAAATACCTGGGCGTCATCTTCGACCGTAGTGGAAAAGACGAACGAGAAATAGAACATCGAATTGTACAAGCACAAAGAGCTATAGCATGTTTGAACGGAATTCTATGGAGTAAAGAAATATCAAAGAAAAGAAAATGGAACATCTATGAGATAATGGTTAAAACTAGCCTACTTTATGGAGCTGAGACATGGAGAATAACCGAAAAATATAAGAAAAAGGTCGAAGCCACGGAAATGGATGCCATCAAAAGATCGATGAGAATATCAAGAGCCGACAGAATACGGAATGAAGTGATAAAACAACAAATGGGTATAGAGGGCACTATAATTGAGGATATTGAGAGAAAACAGCTCATATGGTATGGGCATGTGAGCCGAATGGGGGACGAAAGATTGCCTAAAAAAACGATGATGTGGCAACCCCCAGAGAAGAGAAAACGAGGAAGACCACCACAGAGCTGGAACCTGGGAGTTAGGAAAGCGATTAGCGCTCGAAATCTGGACGAAAACCTAACTCTAGACAGAATACAGTGGCGTTTGGGAGTCGGACAACGTCGTAAGACGTTATAAAAAACCGAATATATATATATATATATATATATATATATATATATATATATATATATACAGGGTGGTCCTTAAGTAATTGTACAGAAATAAAACAGTAGATTCTACACTAAAATATTACGATTTATGCCAACTTGCTTTAATAAAATGTTGATATTAAAAAAGATACGGGGTGTTGTGTGTGTGTGTGTGTGTGTGAGAGAGAGGGAGAGAGATGGCATTAGAAAAAAAATCTTTTTGCCACAGAAAATTGTTATAAGGATGTTTAAATTTTTATTTTGGAATCGTTTATAAACTTGATTAGAATATTATATATAGATTTGTCAGAATAAGATAACAGATTACTGATGTTAACTGGTAGGCTAATATTGAGATCAATTAAATCTAGATATAGGCTTCGAGTCTGTTCCCTATGATTAGGACAACCGAAAAATAAGTGGTTCAAATCTCCGACAGATTTACCATCACAAGAAAGGGGTTTCATAGATTCCAATCCTATGCAGATGCTCTGGAAAGAGGCCATGGTTAAGTTTTAACCGGGTTATTAACGAAGAATGTACTTTATTATAGTTAAAATTAAAATGGGGAATATTTTTTGGTAAACATGGATGAATAGAAAAGTAATGGTTTCTTGAAGTCTTCTGAACCTCTTTATATTTTGACGTCCATCTTTCCCTGCCAATACTCCTGATAATAGAAAAAAGATCTTTAAAGTAGTAAAAATTTGTAATTTCGGATATCTCAGATGTATTTTTTGCCATACCATCCACTAATTCGTTTCCAATTACTCCATTATGTCCTTTAACCCAGAGTTAAGCAACTGTTTTTTTTTTGTGAATTTTAGATCATGTAATAATTTTTTGATATCAAGTATAACGGAGTTTTGAAAACTATCCAATGGATGGCTACGAATAGCTTGTAATACTGCCTGAGAATCCGATACTATTACGATGTTCTCACAATAATTAGTGACACACCAAGTTAGTGCTTTCTGTATAGCAGCAGCCTCGGCTGTAAAAATAGAACAACATTCAGGAATTCGATATTTCTCAACATAATTGCTGTTTGAAACAAACAAAGCAAAACCAGTACTTTCAACAGTTTTTGAACCATCTGTATAAATTATTGTTAAATCTTCCCCTAATTTGCTTAGTATGAATTTGAATATCATATTAGTTAAAATTGGCAAGTCTGAACAAGAGGGCATTATAATGGTTGGTTTGTCTAACAGAACTTCAAAGTCTTGTATATAAAAAGGAAATTTTGGTAGCTGTAATATAAGATTGAAATGAATTCGTATCGATAAAAGATTCTGCAAGAGGAGGAGAATTTTTTATTCTTCAATAAGAATTTGTTAAATTTTCTGTCAAAAGTAAACCTATTTTGTAAACCATAGTTGTATTAAACGATCTGTATGTTATTAGACGTCTGTTGGCTAACATTTGCCTACGTATGTGTAAAGGTGGTTCCTGGACTTCTGCTAGAACTGCTTGGTTTGGTGAAGACATCATAGCTCCTAGACAAATTTTTATTGATTTAAATTGTATTATGTCAAGAGTTAATAGATTTGTTTTGCATGTTGAACCGTAAAGAACACAACCGTAATCCAGAATGGATCGTATGTAGGATCTATAAAACATTAAAGAGATATTTTGATCTGCACCCCATCTTTTTTTAGAAACGAAACGCAGAAGGTTAATTCCACGCTCGCACTTTTGTTTTACGTACTTTATATGGCTGGACCACAAGAGTTTTTTTATATAGGATCATGCCTAGATACTTATACTCTTCTGCTAAGGGGAAATTATAATCACCTATCTGGCATTTGCCTGTGACTTTTTGTCTACGTCTAGTGAAACATACAATCGAAGATTTTTCTTATGATATACTAAAACCCATTTGTTTTACCCACTTATCTATGTTACTAAAGCTAAGTTTTAGATTCAACATACAAACTTCATAGGATTTATGGCTGGTATATAAACATATATCGTCTGCATATTGAATTATTTTGCATTTTTCATCCATCAAACCATGCAGATCTGCAGTATAAACATTAAATAATAAAGGACTTAGAATAGAGCCTTGTGGGAGACCGTTATATAATATTCTTGGACCGTGTAATACGGTGTAATATTTCTATGGTCCCGTAAGTATATTTTTCTATTCACATACAAATTTATTATATTTACAGATAATCTTTTATCAATACCACACCCCACCATTTTTGAATATAATATATCCAAATCAACCACGTCATATGCACCCTTTAAATCTAGAAACAAACATAGCATAAATTCGTTTTTTGAAAAACAGAGTTGAATATCCGTAACTAAATGTATGAGAGCATCAATGGTACCTCGACCTCTACGAAATCCATACTGTGAGTAGGGAAAAACTGAACTACTTTCAATAAAATGTTCTAATCTAAATTTTATAAGCCTTTCAAAGGATTTTGTCACACATGATAATAAAGAAATGGGTCTATAAGATGATGGAAGTTCTGGGTTTAAGTTAAATTTGAGTAAAGGGCATATGATAATATTTTTTAAGGTATGGCAATATTCTTGTTTTAACCACCAACTATTAAAGATTTGTAAGACAACATCTTTGGCATTTGACGGCAATTTGTCCAATATCTTATAAGTAAAACCGTCCAAACCGTGGGCTGTATTTCTGCTTTTTTTTAGTGCGAAATCAAGTTCTGAAGGAGTAAAAGGTTTTGACATGGATTCTATACTAGTATTAAAACGAAAAAATTCTTTAATCCTACCAACATTACCAGAGGCAGATGAAGGTGCAAGTTGGTCTAACATGTGTTTAATGAGATTTTCAGAAAGTTGAGGTTTTTTGTTGTACTGATAGTTATTGGAAATTGATCTGAGGGTTGACCATATTTTTGAGAGAGGTGTGCTTTTGTTTAGACTATTTAAAAAATTTATCCAACTACTTTTTTTCTTTGTTTTAAATAATCGTCTGGTTTGGGCTGCTATATTTTTATAGTTTATGTAATTATTATGGTTACTTTGGGTTAGATACGCTTTCAATGCTTCTGATCGTTTTTTTATTATGAATGTACATTCCTCATCCCACCAATAAGGCCTTGGGATTGAAGGAGTAAAAGGTTTTTTTATGGGCATAGATTTGGAAGCAGCTAGAGAGATAGTCTGAAAGAGTACTGTCTTCTCATCGTTAGAAAGGTTATTAGATGATAAAAATGTGGATAATTGTTTTTCTAAATCTATCTGAAATAGCTTCCAGTCAGCGCGGCAATCGTTTCATTTTGTTGATGGATTAATTAGGAAAGAAGTAGGATAAATTTTAAGCTCTATTTTAATACGAAAATGATCGGATTCCAATGTGTCGGGATATACTGACCAGTTTATACGATTTGTTAATGAGGCTGAGTTGATAGTCAAATCAACGTCAGAATGATTACCACTCGCGGCGATTCTAGTGGGTGTTCCGTCATTTAGATGAACTAATTCGAAAAAATCCATGCTTTCGACTAATATTCTACCATTACGGTCATCCGGGATCGGACCCCACATGTAATGGTGGGCCTTCTACTAATGTAGAAGAGTTTCTTCAGCATTTAGAACAATATCTAGAACAAGCAAAAACTGAACAGATCGACTACCATATAGTACTTGGAGATATTAATATTAATATTAAAGACAACTCTGATGAGAACGTCTTTGCATATCTTAATTTGATTTACGACTACAATTTTGAATCTATGATCAACAAATACACTAGAATACAAGGTAATTCCAAAACCTGTCTGGATCATATATTTGTTAAAGTAATAAAACAGTGTAATCACGAATCTAGAGCAGCCGTTGTAGAAACTTGTATAACCGATCATAAAGCAACCGTTATATGCATGCCGCTCGATCTAAAGCAAAATTTAAATAATGTAACTAAAGAATATCAAGTTATAAACTACAAAAAATTAAATAATGACCTAAAAAACTATCACTGGAAAGAATATAATGATTTGAAAAATGTGAACGCCAAATGTAACTTATTGTGTAAAATTCTTAGTGAACTTATAAAGAAGAACAGCTATATTAGAAAACGCAAAAAACGCGAATTAAAGCGTCAATCTTGGATAACAGCTGGATTGGTGAAATCTATAAATACTAAAAACTTACTCTATCACAAATACGTCAAAGATCTAGATAATATAGATAAAAAAATTAACTATCTTAATTACAGAAATCAGCTCAATAAATTATTAAAAAGCGACAAAAGAGATTATTTCAGAAATCAGATTTTGAAAAACAAAAATGTATCTAAAAATTTATGGAATATAATAAAACATTTGAAAACTACAAAAGAAGAAAGAAATATTCCAGAAATAATTACAGAAAATGAAACTAGTATTAAAGACAATACAACTATCTCAAATACTTTTGTTCGTTACTTTACAGAAATTGGAGAAACATATGCTAAAAAAATAATACCACCTCAATCATATACTCCTACATATAAATATTCAAGCCATTCAATATATTTGACACCGGTCTCTGAAAGTGAAATAGAAAGCATTATAAACAACTTAAAGAATAAGAAGTCTCCGGGAATTGACAAAATCACCTCTCAAACAATAATAAATATAAATGGACAAATCAAAAAACCATTAGTTGAATTAATAAATCTAATATTTGAAACAGGGGAGTGTCCGGATAAGTTTAAACAAACTATTATAACTCCTATCTTTAAAAAGGGTGATAAGCGTAGTTTATCTAACTATAGACCTATTTCACTAATCACAACATTAGCAAAAATATTTGAAAAGTCACTTAAAACCTGACTAACTACTTTTTTCAACAAACATAACATTATATCATCTTCACAATTTGGGTTTCGTGAAAGTATTTCTACAAGTGATGCAATTACAGAACTTGTTAATAACATATATGATAGAGTTGACAAAAATTAACCTACTGCCTGTGTATTTTTAGACTTAGCGAAAGCATTTGATACGGTCAGCCATCCGCAATTGCTAGAAGCATTGGAAGCGTGCGGAGTACGCGGAATTTCACATAAGTTAATTCAAAGTTATTTATACAAAAGACAACAAATTGTGAAGGTAAATAACACTTACAGTGATCAGCTTATTCTACAATGTGGTGTACCCCAAGGAACAGTTTTAGGTCCACTATTATTTAACGTACATGTAAATGACTTATATAACGTAAACACCGAAGGAAAAATAATCAGTTTCGCCGATGACACTGCTATTATGTATAGTGCAGACACTTGGAAAGATTTAAAAAATAAAATTGAAGTTGATATGTTTAAGATAGTTCAATGGTTCAATCATAAAGGATTGACAATTAACTTTGAAAAAACATTTGTTATTCTACTAACTATAGACTCACATCTAAGATGGGATAAGCATATGAATGAACTAGCAAAATGCTTGAGAGCTTTAGTTCCAAAATTCAAATATACAGGGTGGTCCTTAAGTAATTGTACAAACGAAAACCGTAAATTCTACACTTTAAAATATTACGATTTAAGCCAACTTGCTTTAATAAAATGTTGATATTAAGAAAGATACAGGGTGTTAAAGTGGAAATTTAAAATTTTATTTTTCGCTATAACTTTTACGTTTGTAAATATTTTTGAACAAAAATTTATAATTGGATGCTTTAAAGTAGGATAAATTATAACTTCATACAAACTTTAATGTACCTGATAGAGGGCGCCACATATGCCACATGTGTGACATAGATTTGCACTTAACTTTTTTGCTCTTAAAGTTAGCTCTATTTGTGTTAAAAAATATTAAAGATACATTATTTTTACAAGGAAAAGGTATACTTGTTAATAACCTCAAAATTTAACCGTTTTCGAGATATTCGCATTTTATAAGTCAGCTGCACAATAATTCTTAGTTGTAATATTTGTGCGGTGAAGCTCTGAATACCTGTAGATAAGCATAATTCACAGTTTATTCTTATTATAACAACTCAAAGATGATAATGTAACATTACAAAATTTTTGTTATGACTGCTAAATGTCTTATTGAAGAAAATATTCTTCATCTTCTTCTTTAGGTGCCGTGTTCCTATTCAGACGTTGGCCGTCATCAAGTTTACAATGTGCCTTTTCTATCGCTTCTTAAGTTTCTATACCTACTGGAGTTGTGTTACTTTTTCCCTATTGTAAAATGCTTAAAACACAAAATATGTGGTTTATGTAAGATGGTGACACCACCACATTCTAGAGAGGCAGTGACAACATACTTAAATATAACTGTTCTGACCGTTGGAATGATCGTGGCACTCATATTCCTTTGCAATGAAGTGAGATATTGATATAATTATTTAATTTATAAAAAATTCCAAAAGAATACTTATCATTCATTACGTAAATTATTTAACCATTTTTATTAGGACAATTAGAAACTAAAGCCAGGGATTTAATAACACATATGTGTCTTGTTTCATAATACTTTTTCTACCAATCTAACCTTAAAGACTCAGCATTTTTACAAAAACATCATCGTTGGCCTAATAACCGATATTGTTATAAATATAGTAAACACACAGGTAATTTAGTTCGGCATAATATTAGTTCGTTAGTTAATCATAACAGACCATTTTTTCGAGATGTAATTATGGTTACTCGTAAGCTGTAACGTAATCATATAAATAAGTAATGACATCGATAGGTTATTCCGTGTTTATATAAGTAACCCATGAATCAAATACATCACAGTTTAACACATTATTTAACCTCTGACACAAATAAGATGTAGTTCCATAATATACCATAAGGTTTGGATATGTATCCAAAAGAATATATTCATCCATTATAGATTATAGCCACCACGTAGCCCAGAATTTAATCCGCTTGATTTTGGTGTATGGGACGTATTAAAACAACGTATCTATAAGAATCCCATAAACATTCTCAACCAACTATGGGAAAAAATAAATACTGCAGCAGTTTTTTAGAACCAATGATGCTATTTAACATGAGACGATCTTTTATGTAATATATTGACAAATGAATTAAAGAAAATGGTGGACATATCGAACACTTACTTTGACAAAAAGTTATGTTATTTAGTTTAACTATTTCTTAATTTGGTTTGTAAACAAAATGTTTTGATTATGACTTTAATTTAACATAAAACGTAAAATGTTTGATGTAAAATCCTGTTATTCTGTTTTTTTCAGATCCTATTATTAATTATCCTGCTGATATATTTATTTTATTTAATATTTCGTTAACTATTAACTTTAGTTAAAGGTATTTTATACCAAAATTTAGATTTATTAATGTTTTTGTCTATTTTTCCTTCGTTGCCTGGAGTAATTGCCTTAAATCAGAATTATGCAGCTGATTTGTAAAATGCGATTATCACGAAAACTGTTAAGTTTTGAAGTTATTAAGAAGTATACTTTTTCTTTGTTAAAATAATGTATCTTTAAGATTTTTTATCAAAAATACAGGTAACTCAAACAGCAAAAAAGTTAAGTGCAAATTTATGCCACATATGTAGCATATGTGGCGCCCTCTATCAGCTACATCAAAGTGTGTATCAAATTATAATTTCTCATAATTAAAAGTATACAGTTGTAAATTTTTATGCATAAATCTTTACAAACATGAAAGTTATAGCGAAAAATAGAATTTTAAATTTGCACTTTAACACCCTGTATCTTTCTTAATATCAACATTTTATTAAAGCAATTTGGCTTAAATCGTAATATTTTAAAGTGTAGAATTTACGGTTTTCGTTTGTACAATTACTTAAGGACCACCCTGTATAAAATCAATAATTGACGTAAAATATTTAAAAATATTATATCACTCTCTTGTTGAGTCTAGAATTAGATACGGAATACTTGGCTGGGGTGGTGTTTTAAAAACATACTTAAAAAAAAGTTAATATTTTACAAAAGAGAATACTAAAAATAATATTATATAAACAACGTACTTACTCAAGTCATCTTCTATTTATTGAAGCCAAAGTAATGGACACAAGACAACTATATATGTATTCCATGTTAGTTTACATATATAATAGAAAACATATACTTCATAAACTATGCCACCCGTATGAAACCCGCAATAAAACAAATAAACATGTAAAAACTGGAATTAGCAAAAAAAGATTAGGTCAAAGATACCTCCTTTATCAAGCTCCAAGAATATTTAATGCCTTACCTGATAAATATAAAATATACCTAATTACTCTCAACTCACTAATAATGATAAAATCAATATTTAAAAAATATATTCTTAATTTGGATCGCAGCTATATACAAAATTTAATGGATTAAGCAAATAATAATTCAGTCATAGTAATAGTAACTAAAGTGTTTAGTAATAGTTTTTGATTACTGAAAGTTATAAAATCAAAATAAATATAATTTTCATCATCAAAATCATAAAAATGCGTTATACAAACTGAAATAACTGAAATACAGAATTATTGTATAATTAGATTTATTTAATTATTTATATGTAATTATTGGATTGTTAATGTATCAAATACACAATGCACACACGACGCCCGTGCTCGACCATTTTGGTTTTAACGGGTAGTACCAGATGTTTATTTTTTGATGTGTAAATAACATACTTAAATTATTGTTCTTTTTATACAATGTATATGAAAAATTAATAAACATTATTATTATTATTATTAAAATCACCACAAAAAAATGTTTTATTATAATCGAATTGTTCAAATAAATGTATCCAATCGGTCTTTTCTACTCTGATGTCAGATGGTTTATATATAGACACAAAAGATATATTAATTTTGTTAAGTAAGACTGCACACACTTCTATTCCGGTATTAAAAGTATAGTTAATGTTAATTATTTGATAATCAATGCCCTTTAGTATGAAAATGCCTACACCGCCATAGCCACTTTCACGGCATTTTTTAACAAAATTATACCCTTTTAATTTAAAGTCCATTTGGTTTTTCAACCAAGTTTCGGATAAAATAATAATATCTACATGAGAATTATTAATATAATTTATGAGATTATCCCTATTACTTACTAACGATCTACAATTCCATTGTAAAATATTTAAGGAAGATTGAGTAAGTTGACTGTGCATTTGGAAATTAATAATACGATTGAATGCTTTCATTGTCACTCGTCGCTAAATTATCCGTTTCTGTGTTATTACCTGTTTCTTCTAAATTATTAGAAATAAGTTTTCTTAATTCATTTTCTAAATTGCATATAGGTTGAGACACACACACACACACACGCAGTGATCAACCCTGCCCCGAGGAACATGTGTATACCAATGTAAGAATGGGATCCACATGTCCGAAGATCAAACCGGTCACACTTCGCTAGTCGAAGTGGTACCTATCTGACCCCCAGGTTTTTTCACCACCCCTCCTCATCGTGTGACTTACGTGAGGAGGCTTATGATCTGAAATTTACTTAAGATGCCCTGGGTAATAGGACATCCTAGGTTTTTAGTGAATGTGGTTATGCCACCTAACTGTAGGGGTAGCCACATCTAGGCTTTTCTCCCTATTTACTTTACTGACTCTATTGATTTTACTCTACTTTACGTCGGGACTTGAGTTCCAAAAAAAAAGAAAAAAGAGCGTGTGTTCCGACCATAGAGCCATCAGCCTGAGCTGATAACTCTATGTCCATAACTACTATATCTTTCATGTTTGTGAACATTTATGTATAAAAATTTATATCTAGTTGCTTTTGAGTATGAGACATTTTAATTTGATGCACACTTTGATGTAGCTGATAAAGGGCGCCACATATGCCATATATCTTGCATACATGTGCGCTAAATTTTTTGCTCTTTAAGTTTGCTATTTTAACCGCTGTTTTAAAACTCAACAGTTTTCGAGATAATTGCATGTTACAAATTATGACTTAACGCAATTAGTCCAGGAAACGAAGGAAAAATACACAAAAACATCAATACTTCTGAATTTTGGTATGAAATACCTTTAATAGTTACCGAAATATTAAAAAAATAAATATATCAGTAGGATAATTAATAATAGGATTTGAAAAAATAATAGGATAATTAATTATGTTCCATATTAAATTAAAGTCATGATCAAAACATTTTATTTAAAAACCAAATTTAAAAAAGGTTAAACTAAATAACATTAAACTTTTTGTCAAAGTCAGTCTTTGATATGCCCACCATTTTCTTCACTGCATTTTTTAATACGTTCCATAAAAGATCTGCAGTATTTATTTCTTATTAAAGTTTCGCCTTTACTAAGACGCCTTCGATTCTCAACGCTGAAGTTGTCACGTTTAGGACGAACACGAAATGAACCACTTTCGCCTAAGTACCGAAATAGATGTTTAAGTTGTTTAATGTTGGTGATTAAGTTGCAGCCTGTTTGGGTATCTTTTTAAATATCCTTAAAAAAATATATTTTTTAATATTTTAAAAATTCATATTAGATTAATCAAAACAAGACTTATTTTTAGTTATCAAAAGCATTTGTGAAATTAAACTAATATGTTAAAATTTCCCGTAATGCATTGGGGTTGTCTAATGATGACATTAAAACTGGCTTCAAAAAAAGGTAGTAGGTACAGCAGCTGGTACTGTAGACCAGTGATTCCCAACCTGGGGGCGATCGCCCCCCGGGGGGCGATTTGAGATATTCAGGGGGCGATAGACCGAAGGGGGCGATATGGGGAGCGACAGAGAAAAGGGGGCGATAAAGGGGGCGTTTAGCATCCGGAAAACGAGAAATTGGTAATTGAGAAAAATAAGAAAAGAAAAGAAATACAATACTTTCGATCGGATATCCATAGGGTAATAAAAAGTAAATATATGTATATCAATGCAGCTAATAATAACACAAACATCTCGTCTAGTCACAGATCTTATTGAACACGAGGCGTCACAATATTAGAATCATTATTAGTCACAATGTTAGAATTCGGACAGAGACGTCGACGAGTGGCAATATAATTATTTATTGAGAATTGTGAGATAGTGTTTTTATTCTTTGCCTTCTCAATAAGGTGTAATTAATTACTCTTTTGTTTTGCTCTCAAAATGTCAGCACCTAAAAAAAAGTGCCAGCAGTACTCAACGGAGTATTTGAAATGTGGATTCATTGAATTGCCAGGAAATAAGAATCTACCATTGTGTCTCATTTGTGCAAAATTTTTGTCAAACGAATCCATGAAGCCGCCTCGTCTTATGGATCACTTGAAGAGGATTCATCCAGAGAAGTCAGACAGACTTGTTCAATATTTTGCGGTGAGTAAAAGTCTTTTGTTTGTAGGATGTAATTTTTCCATGTACAGTTACAATAATTGAATAGTTTACAAACTTACGTATCTAGGAGCCTATTTTTTAAATTTTTACCCCGTTTAATCGCACCTTTTACGTCAAAAGTATTACAATGAAAAAATTAAAGTGTAAACTATTTAGTGATCGTAACTGTACCTAGGTATCAACATATTATAATTATTTTTACTTTCTATTACCAAAAGTCAGACTGAACGAAAACCTTTTTTATACTTTATTACCATTACTTATAATAATTAAAGTGAATGTGTATTTCTTTGGTTTACAGGAGCTCAAGGCAAAGTATGAAAGGCGAGTTACTGTTGGGTCATTGATTGCAAAAGCTACCAAGAAAAACAACAAGGGCTTCCTACAAGGTATCATTCTTCATAGCAAAAAGTGGAAAGCCGCACACAATTGGAGAAGAACTCATCCTCCCAGCTGTCAAAGAGATAGTTGAGGCTATGTTGGGACCCAGTCGGGCCAGCCAAGTAACAGATGCAGTTCCTCTCAGCAATAATACTGTCTTCAGAAGGATTGATGAAATGGGAGCGAATGTCGAAGATGTTCTCTGCAACAAATTGAAAAGCAGAGAGTTTACTGTTTAACTTGACGAGAGTACCCTGAGTGACAGCACAGCTTTGCTGCTGTCGTATGTCCGATTCATTGACGACAATGGAGAAATGGTCGAGGAAATGCTATTTGTTAGAAGTCTGATTACTGATACAAAAGGATCTTCCATATTTGAGGTCATTAAGAGATTTTTTAAGGAAAAAGAGATTCCATTATTAAATATGATCGCATGTGCTACTGACGGTGCAGCAGCAATGACAGGACGTCATTGGGGATTTATTGCACATCTGAAACAAGCAGTACCTGGAATTTTGTGTGTTCACTGCGTCATTCACAGAGAGCATTTGGCTGCCAAGAATTTGAGTGGGAGGTTGCACGATTCTCTCCGACTTGTCATAGATGCGGTAAATAAAATTAAAGCAAAACCAAAGAATAATCGAATATTTCGTACACTTTGTGAAGAAAATGATGAGATATTTAATACATTGGTACTACATATGGAAGTCCGCTGGCTTTCTAAAGGCAATTACTTAAGGCGGTTCTTCAGTCTCATGGATACTGTTATTGAATTTCTTAATACTACTGACCCCACACTGAGTACAGAACTACAAGAGAAGCAAAATGACATCGCTTACTTATCAGATATTTTTCAAAAATTAAATTAAATGAACCTGCAACTACAAGGGAAGAACATAAATATGGCCAAAGCGAAGGGAGTAGTCGGAGCATTCATTGACAAACTATCTATTTTTGAAGAAAATATGCAGATAAGAGAGAGAAGAAAATATGCGCCAAATTCCCCAAATTGAAATCTTCTTGTGATGGAGGATCTTCAAACATACTGCCTACACCTTCAAACACTGAAAGAAGATCTGCAGTCCCGATTCCAAGATTTGACTAGTCTGAAAGTGCCAACTTGGTTTATCAATCCTTTCAGCGTGGAAGTTTCAACGGTATGTTCTTCTCTTCAAGAAAACTTGATTGATTTGAAAGTTTGTTTCGGGAGTGTGGGTACGAAAAATTTTGACCGCGGATAAAAGAAGTGTATCCAATCTTGTGGAATGCAATCAAATTATTATTATTGGCATTCCCCACAACATATCTAGTGGAGAAAGGTTTTAGTTCTGTGTGTATATTAAAAAACAGACAAAGAAATAGGCTCGACATAATAGAAAGACGGGATTTAAGGTTGTTATTAACCAACATTGAGCCAGAAATAAAGAAATTATGTGAGGGACACCACGCCCAAGGAAGCCATTAACAATTTTTTTACACACATATAACCATTTATCATTTTACGAAATGTAAAAATAAATAAATATGGATACTTATATTTTGTATAGATTCATTATTTGTTTCAATTTAATTGGGTGGGGGGGGGGGGGCGATTGTAGTATTCATAACTGGTGAAACCTGTCTAATGGGGCGATCATGGGAAAAAGGTTGGGAACCACTGCTGTAGACTAGCGCGAAGCTTCATACTATGTTTTCGATATTTTAAAATTTAAATAATATTTTTAAAATATAATAAAGTAATTTTAAACAAACTATGTTATATTAAAATAATTATGTTTGCTAGGAGCGTTACTTCCTAACGTATCAACAAAGCATACGTTGTTTACTTCTGACAGACCCGTCAAAATCAGACTAAATATTAAATTACTAATAAAATATAAATTTGATATTTGATCAATAATTTGATGATAAATTTAAATAGTATACAAAATAAATAAGATGTTTAAAAATAAAATTTGATTATAGTTTGAAAGGAATTAATTAAAAACTAACGTTAAAAAATAGATGATGACTATAAACGAATTAGAGTAGTAAATCGATGTGAAGACCGTTATTTCGTGAAGCTACTCGTGGCGCGTCTTCCATGAAACTCTTCTCAGTATTTTACTGTAGGAAAAAACAACGAAATACAACGAAAGTATTAGGGATTGCAAAAAAATATGAACGTCGATGTTTGCCATCGATGTTAACATCGAAACATGCCATCGATGTAAACGATACATCGTCAAAAAAACATCGATGTTTTATTCACTAATTTAATACATTTTAAAGCCAATGGACTACCTATGCTCTGACGTCACAATGGGAGGGAATTTTAAAAACCTTTACAAATATTTCTAATTTGTGTGTGTCTTATAAGAAGTTGGAAATATTGTTTGTTTGAAACATAAATAAGAACTTTTCGTTATGAACATTCATTTTGTGCGATTTGTACTATTTAAAGGTTTCCACATAATGTTATATTACAACTTAAAGTACGAGAAAACAAATATCTTTAGTCTTTTTCAGGATTCAACATTAATAGTAAATATCTTAATACTTTGATATTCTTACCTCACATATTCATCATCATTATTTTGGCTTTACAACCCTGTGTGGGTCCTAGCCTCTCCAAGAATTTTTCTCCAGTCGTCCCTATTTATCGCCTTCCTCCGCCAAGCACGTATTTCCATATTTCTCATGTCTTCATCGATGTTATCTAGGAATCTTGTTCTGGGTCTTCCTCTTCTTCTTTGACCAATAGGTCTATCAAGGAGCGTTTTTCTAGCTGGGTCGGTTTGCTCCATCCGCATTACATGGCCTACCCACCTCAGACGTCCTATCTTTATCTGTTTTACGATATCTGGTTCCTGGTATATCCTATAGAGTTCGAAGTTGTATCGTCTTCTCCAGACACCATTTTCATTTACCGCTCCATAGATGCGCCTTAGTATTTTTCTTTCGAAACATCCTAACATGTTTTCATTGCTTTTTGTTGAAGTCCAGGTTTCTGAACCATCCTCACATATTCACAAACAACAAATAATACCAATCCCACAAAATGAATGTTTATAACCTAAAGTCCTTATTTATTCTTCAAACAAAAAAAAAACAATATTTTTAACTTCATACGGAACAAATACACTTAAATTAGAAATGTTTGGAAAGCTTTTTAAAATTCACTAGCCTTGAAAAAATGCAACATGTAAAGGATAGTTTGCATGTTGTCAAGGTCAGTGAGAAAATCAATTTTTTCGCTTTTGCCTGGACACTCCACAGTTAAAAATTGAATCCTGGTGTAAAAAAGAAACAGCTAATTATATTAGTAAATATAATCAAGATCAGTCAAATTTATTTAAACCTAAAATGGTTAACTAAATGTTACCAAAACTTAATAATACAATAAATTATACTTCAAAAGCTAGTCCAACCCCCAATATTTGTCCTCAACACATTGTAGAAACAACAGTTGATTTAAAGTTTTGGGTTTTAACCGATTCCTCTGTTGGTTAATTATTATTCCAGGTTTAGAAAATAAACGTTCTGAAGGGACAGATGTCCCAACATTACAAAAATACTTGGTAATTAACTGGGCCATGTTTGGATGAGAACTTGCCAATTCTTTCCATATATGTAAAGGATTGTCTCCAATCCGACCTGTTGGTGGAGTTTGAAAATACATGGAGATTTCTGGTAATTTACCATCAGCATCACTTTTTTTCTGTTTGGATTTAATCCAGTTTTCTTTTAACAATTTATGGTGATCTTGCCATGAATTGAATTCTGTAACAAACATTTCATTTAAGCATATTCTTGGTTTATGAATAAATATTAGTGTTATAATAGAAAATCTAATTTAATTATTTACCTGATGTATCTGTAATCTGAATCTGATGATTCATCAGTTTCATCATCGAGATTCACTATATTTGATATTGATTTATATTCTTCTTTTAAAGCAATAATCGCTTTTGCCAGTACTTGAGCATCTTGAAAATGTAGCTTCTTGAACCTAGGATCAAGTAATGTAGATACTGCCATAGTGGTATTATGTGCAGCATTTGAAAACCGTTTTTGGCATTCAGCTAATATATTTTTTTTAGATTTTCACTAATGGAATATTGTGGTTATATTTAAGAAATTTGCATATTCAATATAGTCACATTCAAGCGCTGTTAGCATTAATGGTGCACTAATATTTTTATTTATTATATTACTTATTGAACCTCTTAAATTCAGAAATCTTTCCAACATGTAATATGAGTTCCAACGTGTGCTAATATGAAAATAAATGTTATGAAACTTATATCCTACACTTTGGAATAAAATATGTACATACCTCTTGAATTAATTTGTAACTTGTTAAAGTACGTAACTCATCGCTAGCTCTCACACTATGTTTGAACCACGTAACTATTTGTTTTACTTTATTAATAAGTTCTTTCAAATCTTGTGTGTTTCGAATTGACCGTTTAACTACTAAATTTAGTGTATGAGCAAAACAAACTAAGTGTTTTTTTTTTGTTACAAAGATTTCACTAGCTTTGACCATATTTGGTCCTCCATCTGTTGCTATGGTTGTTATATAATCTTTCTTTAAGTTCCATTCTATGCATAAATTTTCCAGTTTTTCTGCTATATACTCAGCAGTATGCCTTTCATTTAATTCATACACCCCTAACATTATAGATTTTAATTAATGATCTTCCATATCAACATATTGAATTGTAAATCCTAAATAATGTTTTCTGTCGAAATATCTGATGTTATACAATATGCTTTTAAAAGTTCTAATTTTCTCTTTTCAAAGTTATATTTTTATTCAGTTTGTTTTTTAAATGTATTTGCAGTTGGCATTTTGTATAGGGGCGAAGTTAACTTCATTAGTTTTTTAAAACCTTTATTTTCCACTATATTAAATGGTTGACAATCTTTAGCTATCATATAGTAAATAGTGTTAGTTATTTGGCTATGTTTACTACCAACTTTCCCGTAAGGTACTATTCGTTTCATACTTGTATCAATCGTTAATTGTTTTGTTTGATAAGAATTATCTGAACTTGAACATCTAGGAATCTGTGTAATTTCAGAGTCAGTAATTTTAACTTCAACTTTATCACCATCTTCAATTTTTCGTTTTTTAAAACTGGGTTCCACTTCTTCAAATGAACTAGCTGTTTTAATGTTTCTTGTTTCATCTTCTAAAAAAACATGTATATTAAACATTTTAAGATAAAATACTATCACATTAATATTTCTTACCCAAGACCATTTTGTGGACACTATTTTTATAACAACGTAGATTAGATGTATTGCCACATGTTTTCAGAATTTTCTTGCAAATCCTAGAAGAAGCTTTACCATCTTTAAGTTTGTCAAAATATCTCCATAATTCACTTTTTGGTGGCATCTTTCAACGACAAGTAATAATAATCAACAATATAAGAATATAACAGCCGAAAACCGAAAACAAAGAAATGAACAATACACAATACAATAACAATACTACGAAACTCAAGCCAAGCTCAAAGCTCAAGGTCGAAGTTGACATAAATATTGTCGACAGTCGACAACACACAACACTTCTTTCCTTACCCTTTAATGGCTGAGCTTGTTTTTATACTCGTATTCAGACAATGTTGCCTTCTTTTGGCGCTAAGTAGAAATTCGATGTTAAAACATCGATGTTTCAAATTGTACCATCGATGTTTTCTAAACATCGATGTTAATTTGCGATCCCTAGAAAGTATAGAAACTTATAGAAGCGATATAAAAAGGTTTCAGGTAATTGTAAAGATGATGACGACCAACGTCTGATTACGGACACGGCACCTAAAGAAGCGAAGCGAACCTTTTATCTTCTTCTTTAGCAAAATGCATAAAAAAGCATTTTGTGGTGTTACGTTACCATCTTTGAGCTATTTTATAAGAATAAACTAATAATTATTATTCTTATCCACAGGCATTCAGTGCTTCTCCGCACAAATATCAAAACTAAGAATTATTATGCAGCTGATTTATAAAATTCGATTATCTCGAAAACTGATAAGTTCTAAGGTTATTAACACGTATACCTTTTTTTGTTAAAATAATGTTTCTTAAATTTTTTTGACATAAATAGCGCTAAGTTAAAGGGCAAAAAAGTTAAGCGCAAATTTATGCCACATATGTGGCATATGTGGTGCCCTCTATCACCTACATTAAAGTGTGCATCAAATTATAATTTCTCATACTCAGCACCCAGTTGTAAGTTTTTATAGACAAAACTGTTTAGAAACATAAAAGTTATAGCGAAAAATAAATCCTGTATCTTTATTATCCTGTATCTTTATTTTATTAAAGCAAGTTATTTTTCCTAATTTTAATAGATTTTCTTTTTGTAACATTTTAAGACAAAAGTAATGCATCAAGTAGGCTGTGCCGATAGTAGGTTATGGACAAAATTGCATGACAACACCATCTGTCAAATATTGTTGTTTGTTAACAGATTTAAGATTTGTGAAATAATGTCGCAAGTATAAAACAGAAAAGTGGTGGAATATTTGTATAGAAAGGGTGTCAAAAACGTTAAAAAATTAGTGCAATTTACTGAACTCGGAAAAAGTGCAGTGTATGAAACCATAAAAAGAATAAAAAATGGCATAGAAACCAAAAAAAAAAATTACTACAATGACACCTTGACAAAGGCAACGAAGAATAGATTTTTGTCAACGTTTTCGAGAAGATAATTTTAATAATGTCTTTATATCTGATGAAAGTTGTTTCCAGCTTGGTGCAAATCATCTAAAAGTCCTATCAAGAGAAAATCTTACCGTTCAAGTTTCCAAATTTCCCACTAAAATAATGGTTTGGGAAGCAATATCTTAGCGTAGTGTTACACCTCTCGGTATAGTTAATGGTACTGTTGATAGTACGAAATATTGTGACATCCTAAATGGTTTTTTTTGTAACGGCTTATGTTTCGTATCCAGAGAGGTGGCGTTTTCAGCAAGATAATGCCATACTGCTGCTTATATTCAAGCTTGGATGCGAAAACACCAATTGGCATCAATTCCGTTGCCAGCAGCATCTCCAGCTCTTAGCCCCATTGAAAACATATGGGGACTGATAAAGTTGAAGTGGAATGAGCATCGCCACGAGATAAAGAAGGTTTGATTCGGTCAGTTTTACAGACCTGGAACACCATTACCGAAAATTATGACCTTTATCTAGTTTCGGTGGTACCTGGACGTTTAGTTAAGTATTTAGATTTAAATGGAGGTTGTATAAATAAATAAGATGAATTAGATATTTGTTGAAATTTTATATTTTAAGTGATAGAAATAAATACCGTAAACTTATAATTCTGCTTTCTTTTTTCCGGATACTTTCTAGACGGACTATGTATATACCTATATATATATATATATATATATATATATATATATATATATATATATATATATATATATATATATATATATTGTGACAATTAGGGTTTATAGAAAATAATTTATAAGTTATATACTACATAATATTAGATATTTGGTTGTTTTAAATAAGTTATATACTAGAGAATTTAATAAAAATATATTTATGTGAGGGCATTTTTAATAAATTAGCATATAATAATTGTAAAAAGTTGTATTTAGTAATTTTAATGTTGTAAATAGATTTAAGTGAGCCATGTGCCTAGGCAACCAACTATACATACTCCAAGTGTCAAATTAAGAATCATAATTACGAATAAAAGTGGGGTTATATAATATATTGTTTGAAATGTGTATTTTATTAAATTAGAGTGTTAGTTACTAATTTAATTATATATTCTGATCTGAAAAGCCTAAATGTAAACAAAATTATTAATAGAAAAGAATGGAATTCTCTGGATCTCCGGAGATGGCCATGTTTGCGAAATGGTTTGTTCCAGAAAATTCAGACATGTATTAAATAGAACTGAATAGAACATGATATCTTACGAGATGGTTCTAGAAATCCAAAAACATATAAATACCCGTGATTTGGATTCAAGATGGCAGTTTTTAAGTTTTTTAGTCAGAAGTCAAGCAGTTTATTATGAAAGTTAGTTAGAGTCAGTGAATCAAGTACAAATAGTCCAATAGTTTAATATAGTGAGTTAAATGAAGATTAAAAATTATGCATATAATTTAATGCACATTTATAATTATACACAAATAATTATTGAAAATAAAAAAAAGGTATATTGGAAGAAATTAAATTATATTATGGTTGGAGATTAGTATAAATCAACTTATAATAATTGGATATTGGTATATTGAAAAGAAGAATAAATATAAATGCTGTTTGCTGGTTTGGTTGGTGGTGTATAGATGCTGGTGAAGAAAAATATATCTTAAATTGGTAGAAGCTGATAATTGAAAAAAGTAATTTCACAAAAAAACAAGGATAACTGAAGTACGAAGACATTCAGTGGTGATTAGAATCTATATACTTAGTGGAAAATAGTTCATTTAGGCATTCAGTGAAAGAAAGGTACAAAATTTTGTTAATATAATTTAGTTAGTGTCATAACAATTTCAATTTTGAAGATAGTTTTGTTTAAATTTTAGATTGTCTATAGAATTTAATTAGTTTTATAAGAATATCAATTTAAAGATAGTTTATTTTAAATTTACATTGACTAGGTTAGATATATATGTGTGTTTCATAATAGTTATAATAAAGATAATTTAAAAAAGTACTTACAAGCTAATTCTTTGAGAACCGCGATAAAAACCCTATATATTATATTATTAAAAATACTCATTGCTCATCATTCAATCAAAAAACACATCATAACAATTTTGGCGCCCAACGTGGGGCTCTCTATTTAAAAGAATTAGTTTGGGAAGATAAGTGCTCTCATATAATTAAATTAATTATCAGTAGAAAGGCAAAATTATAGAATTTATTTTTAATTATATTTGAACAAGTAAAGTCTCAAAATGTCTCAAGGAAAGAAAGGTACAAGAAAAAAAAAGAATGAAGAAGATGTGGAAGTAGAAACACAACCTATACAAGAGGAGAGTTTAGTTCAAGTTCCACAAGATACTGCAGAAATGAATCCAGAAAGAGAGGAAAATGTCAATATGGCAGCTTTGATGTCATTAATGATGCAGATGAACAAGACAATAGAAGAGAATTCAAAAGAAATCAAAGAAGACATAAAAAAATTGGAAGAGAATTCAAAAGAAGTCAAAGAAGACATGAAAAAAATGGAACAAAAATTGGAAGAGAATTATAGAAAATTAGAAAAGAAAATAGAAGATAATAATAATAAAATTGTAAAACAAATGGAAAAACAAATGGATAAAAAACTTGAAGCTGCAGAGAAAAAAGTAGCAAATGAAATAAAAATTATACGGAAGGACTACAAGAAAAGGATAGAAAATGAGAGGACAGAAGTAAAGAGGATTATTCAAGATAATAAGATAGATATAGAACAGAAAATAGAGTTACAGAAATGTAACTTAGAAGTAAAAATTAACGAAGACAGGAGAAACACAGAAGAAAAATTAGACGATATACAACAAAATATCCAAATAAATAGTAATCAAATAAGAAATGTGGAACAGAGAATAGATGATATTTCACAAATGAGAGACATAGGGAGACCTTACTTAAATTTAACAAATGAGACTGGGATTAAATTCTCTGGTAATATAAAAAATTTGCATCCTAGAGTATACATAAATAGTTTAAAACATAAATTAAGATTTGTGAATAATATTAATGATATTAAAGATTATATTAGAATGACATTAAATGACAATGCAGCAACTTGGTTTGCTAGTATTGAGAATGATTTAGATAATTTTCAAACATTTGAAAATAAATTTTTAAATTATTATTGGGGTGAACTAGAGCAAGCCAAGTTTAGAGAAATTCTATATTTTGGAAAGTATAATCAAAATTTAAAATCAAATATGGTAGATTATGCATTGAAATTGATAACAGTTGCAAAATATTTAGAACCACCACTTAGAGAGGATGAAACAGTCTTAAATGTATCTAGACATTTTGATGCTGATGTTGTGCAAACCGTAACTGTACAAAATATTCAAACAATAGATAGTTTTATTAATTTTATTCAAAGAATACAAAGAGGCAATATGACAAGTAATAATAACAACAAAAAAAACAATAATAACTTTCAACAATATAGACAATCATATAACAATAACACTAGGTATGGTGATAATTTACAAAATTTTAATAATAATAACAGTAATCAAATTAGACAAAATTGTAATAACAATACTAGTTATAATAGACAACATTTTAATAACAGTACTAATAATAATAGACAAGATTTTAACAATAGAAAAAATACAGAGCGACCTAACTATAACAGACAGGTAAATTGTGTTCGAAGGAATAGAAGCTGCGAAGACAGGGAACGAAGTAGTACAAGTCAGGAAAATGTGAGTAGAAGTCATAGTAGGGAAAGACATAGGACATCAGATCCAAGTGGTCAGATACAATCTGACAATTCTAATAATCAAAATTTTGTGCAGTAAACTTTCTGAATTACAAGTTAGGCCATTGCTATTATGAAAAACCTTCTGAATTTATTTCTCTAGATGAAGATAAAATTATTGAATCTATTAATTTAATTTATATAAATGCTTTGGCCAAAAATAAAATGATTAAGATTATGATAGATACTGGTTCAGAAAGTACTTTAGTCTCGGAGAATTTTATTTTTAATACATTAAAACTATCAGATATAATAAAGATTCCAAAAATTAAAATTATTGGTGCAAATAATAAGAAGTTGGGTGAAATTGATAAACTAGCCAACTTTAAAATTAATATTCTTAATAAAGAAATTAATATGCAAGGATTTATTGTCAAGGATTTATGTGTTGATATATTAATGGGAAATGATGAATTGGAAAAGAAGAAAGTAAAGATAGATTTTGAAGAAAAAATGGTAACTTTGGAAGGGCAAATAATTAAATTTATGCAGAAAGATGAGGTGGAAGAAGGAATAAGAGTTGATAGGATATTATTAAAAGAAAATAATGATGTTTATGAAGAAGAAATGTATTTTGATGATAGGGAAATGTCCCAAAAGAATGTAAAGAATAATTATTGTAGTGAATATTTAAGGAATGGAAATTTTAAGCAGACGGATGCCTACGAGGCGGAGTGCGTAAAATTGGAAGCAAGGAATAATGAGTACATAATGAAGAATAATGTTATTTGTAAAGAAGAAGATATGATGAAAGTTTTAAATTGCCCTGAAGAATATAAATCAATAGTCATTTCCATATTGCAGCAACACAAGGGACTTGTCAATAAAGAAAATAGAATTGCACAAAATTATATCCATAGTATAAAAGTTAAAGAAGAAAAAGATTTTAAAACAAAATCATACCCAATACCATATAAATACAGAGAAGAAGTAAACAAAACAATTAATAATATGTTAGAAGATGGGATCATTGAGAAGGCAGACACACGTTTTATTAACCCCATAGTAGTAGTACGAAAAAGATCAGGTGAAATCAGGTTATGTTTGGATGCAAGGAATATTAACAAGATTACTGAAAAGCAATTTGAAGCACCAATGAGTATAGATGGAATATTAGGAAGAATTACAGGAATGTCATTTTTCACTAAAATTGATTTACAGCATAGTTTCTGGTTAATACCTCTAGAAAGAAAAAGTAGACAGTATACAGGATTTCAGATAGATGGAGTAGTATATCAATTCAAAGTAGTACCATTTGGACTTCAATCATCTTGCAGTGCTCTATGTAGATGTCTTCATGATATTTTGGATCAATATGAACATTTTGTAATTCACTACATTGATGATATCTTAATTTTTTCTAAAACGGCTGAAGATCATGAGAAACGCCTAAAAATTATAATAAATAGATTAGACAAAGTGGGACTAAAAATAAATCAAGAAAAATGTACATTTTTTCAAAAAGAAGTCATATATCTAGGTTATAAACTTAACACTAAGGGAATCGAAATGGATCCAGAACGGACACAAGTCATTCAGGAATATAAAACACCACACAATTAAAGAACTTTAAGAGGATTTATTGGAATAATTAATTATTATAAAAGGATGATACCAGATCTAAGTATAAAAGAAATTCCATTACTTGAACTACTGAGAAAAGGTGTAAAATGGAGATGGGATCAGAGAAGAGAACTAGCATTCCAAGAAATTAAAAACATTTTTCTGTCAAATTTGAAAATATACTATCCTGACTACACACAGCCATTCATATTAAGAACAGATGCATCAATAGAGAGATTATCAGGGGTATTATTACAAATACATGATGGGGTCGAATACCCAATACAATTCATTTCAAGAATTACAAAGCCACATGAAAAGGGTTACTCAGTTTCAGAATTAGAACTAGCAAGTATAATACACTGTGTCACAAAATTAAGATTTTATTTGTTGGGTAATGAATTTACAATAGAAACAGATCACCAAGCTTTAACGTCTATATTAAATAACAAATATGGAAACAGTAGAATACATCGGTGGAGTCTAATACTTAGTGAATACTGCTTTGAAATCAAATACATTTCTGGAAAATCCAATATAGTGGCAGATGCTTTATCAAGGTTAGAAAATACATCACAAAAAGGGCAGCGAACAATAAAAATTGGATTAAATCAATTAGTAGAAAGTACTGGATTATATTCTAAAGAAGAAATTATAAGAGATCAGATCAATTTGAGTGAAAAACAAAAAGTCCTTAGGAAAGATGGGGTATATTATAAAATAATAAATGGCATAGAAGTATATGTAATAACTAGAACTTTAGCAAAGAAAATATTGAAAAATTTACATAACAATTATATGCATATTGGTTCAAGAAAGCTATGGATGCTATTTAGGAACAATTATTTTGCAAAGAATGACATAAGTATAGCAAAGGAAATTACTAACCAATGCCCAATATGTCAACTAAACAAAGAAAAGAATTTCAAAAACCAGAACACATATAAATCTAATGTTGTATATGAAAAACTAAATACAGTTTCCATGGATTTTATTTCAAATTTAGTTCTCAGTCCAACAGGAAAAAAGCATATACTAGTGATAGTTGATTTATATACAAAATTTATTAAACTATATCCCTGCTCTAGAACAAATGTTAAAACATTAAAATTATATATTAATCAATTTTTCGAAGAAATAGGACCATTTAGAAATTGCATAATAGATAATGCTACATATTTTAACAACCAAAAATTTCGGACATTTTGTGAGAAAAAGGGAATCAACATTCATTTTACAAGTATCAGACATCCTCAGGCAAATCCTGCAGAAAGATATATTAAAGAAGTTATAAAATATTTAAGGATACTGTGTCAAAATCAACACGAAACTTGGCAGCAACATATACCACAAG
The DNA here is from genome assembly GCF_040954645.1 of Diabrotica undecimpunctata. Taxonomy (NCBI): domain Eukaryota; kingdom Metazoa; phylum Arthropoda; class Insecta; order Coleoptera; family Chrysomelidae; genus Diabrotica; species Diabrotica undecimpunctata. The sequence continues at coordinate 121,817,983 of NC_092803.1, read as the reverse complement.
TAGAGTATTTTTTAAATAATACACATAATTTGAATACAGAGGAAGTACCAGAATATTTAATGTTTGGCCATATAGGAAACAGAAAGTGGATTAGTGAATATAATCAGGATATGTTAGAATAAGTAATGCAGAAAGTGAATAACCGAATTAGGAGGAAAGCTGAAAAATATATCAGAAGACAAAATCGAAATATAAAAAAACCAATCACATTTCAAAAAGGAGACCTAGTGTTAATTCGTTCACTTAGAAAAAGTAATGTTAAAGAAAACCGTTGTAAGAAATTACAACCAATGTTTGAAGGTCCATATACAATTGAAAATCAGAATGGACTAAATAGTTATGTGTTAATAGATGCAGAGAACAGACTAAGAGGCATATTTCATATCAACGACATTTTTCAATATCATGAAGAGATTGAATAATGATCTCTATACCTTTAACACAAATATAATAACACTAATAACTTACTGATATATCCATTTTATTCAATAGACTTGATTTGTTAAATGGTAGATGGTAGATTTCATTATTTTGAATCAATTTGACATCATACTTGTTGAATTTTGTATATATGGAAATTATTTTGTACCCTAAAAATCATAATTTGGGGTTAGATACAAAATTGATTTTATAAATGTCTTTCTAATATAATAAAGTATAAAACTTACCAATTTATATGGATGAAAGCCTGTTGAATGGAAATAATTCCTAGATTTGTATCTTAACATCCATTGTAAAATGTAAACATAATAAAACAACACACAAACTTTATTTGACATGACAGTTTGACCATAGAATAGCCGAACTGTGATCCGTTGTTCTCTGTTGTGATTTGACATAGACAGCGAACAGGGATGTATTTAACACATTTTAAATAAAAAAAATTTTGATTTATTAAATTTAATAAGGTATGAGAAAATTAATATTTAAAAAAATAATAAGTAAATTATTTATTTTAAATATTATTTTTGGGGTATTGTGACAATTAGGGTTTATAGAAAATAATTTATAAGTTATATACTACATAATATTAGATATTTGGTTGTTTTAAATAAGTTATATACTAGAGAATTTAATAAAAATATATTTATGTGAGGGCATTTTTAATAAATTAGCATATAATAATTGTAAAAAGTTGTATTTAGTAATTTTAATGTTGTAAATAGATTTAAGTGAGCCATGTGCCTAGGCAACCAACTATACATACTCCAAGTGTCAAATTAAGAATCATAATTACGAATAAAAGTGGGGTTATATAATATATTGTTTGAAATGTGTATTTTATTAAATTAGAGTGTTAGTTACTAATTTAATTATATATTCTGATCTGAAAAGCCTAAATGTAAACAAAATTATTAATAGAAAAGAATGGAATTCTCTGGATCTCCGGAGATGGCCATGTTTGCGAAATGGTTTGTTCCAGAAAATTCAGACATGTATTAAATAGAACTGAATAGAACATGATATCTTACGAGATGGTTCTAGAAATCCAAAAACATATAAATACCCGTGATTTGGATTCAAGATGGCAGTTTTTAAGTTTTTTAGTCAGAAGTCAAGCAGTTTATTATGAAAGTTAGTTAGAGTCAGTGAATCAAGTACAAATAGTCCAATAGTTTAATATAGTGAGTTAAATGAAGATTAAAAATTATGCATATAATTTAATGCACATTTATAATTATACACAAATAATTATTGAAAATAAAAAAAAGGTATATTGGAAGAAATTAAATTATATTATGGTTGGAGATTAGTATAAATCAACTTATAATAATTGGATATTGGTATATTGAAAAGAAGAATAAATATAAATGCTGTTTGCTGGTTTGGTTGGTGGTGTATAGATGCTGGTGAAGAAAAATATATCTTAAATTGGTAGAAGCTGATAATTGAAAAAAGTAATTTCACAAAAAAACAAGGATAACTGAAGTACGAAGACATTCAGTGGTGATTAGAATCTATATACTTAGTGGAAAATAGTTCATTTAGGCATTCAGTGAAAGAAAGGTACAAAATTTTGTTAATATAATTTAGTTAGTGTCATAACAATTTCGATTTTGAAGATAGTTTTGTTTAAATTTTAGATTGTCTATAGAATTTAATTAGTTTTATAAGAATATCAATTTAAAGATAGTTTATTTTAAATTTACATTGACTAGGTTAGATATATATGTGTGTTTCATAATAGTTATAATAAAGATAATTTAAAAAAGTACTTACAAGCTAATTCTTTGAGAACCGCGATAAAAACCCTATATATTATATTATTAAAAATACTCATTGCTCATCATTCAATCAAAAAACACATCATAACAATATATATATATATATATATATATATATATATATATATATATATATATATACATATATATATATATATATATATACATATATATATATATATATATATATATATATATATATATATATATATATATATAAGTAAAAAAACATGATGTTAGGTCAGAAGTGCACTAGATCATACTTTTATATTTATTTGGATTATATCCAAAAAGTTTATTATTTTAAAAATTTAATGACTGACTGTAGATGACAATTGATTGAATCAACAAAACAATCTAAAACTATATGTTAATTTTGGTTATTTAAATAAAATTAGTTGGATCAGATAAAAAATTGATAGGATCATGAAACCAAGTTCAAATAGAACTTAAGGAAATATGACTAACATTAATAAAGATAAAATGAAATCCAATTTAAGTGGAAAGGGTACCGTAAGCTAAAGAAGAAGCCTTTAAAAACCTATACGATAAATTTTGATACCAGGGAGGGCGAAAGGACGGTGTATAAACTAAAGACTAAAAAAAAACAAAAGATTTTAATTACGTTAGACGAATTCTAGTAGATGTAACCGACCTAGAACACATCTAAAGAACTTTTAATGTAAACTTTTCTGTATACTAGACTTATTCTAGATATATTCTAGGTCGGTCTAGATCGACAAGAAATCATTAGGTTATCGTACTGATTTTAACAACCAGAACAATATGGGGATTAAAACGCTTCAAAAGCCAAGATGGCTATATAGTATTTTTCGTATAAAAATGCGTGCACGTCATTCAAGATTTACGACGTCAGAACCCCACAGTGTTGCCAAAACATCAGAATAGTTAGTAAGTGAGGAATTTTTAAATGTCAACTATTTGTCAAATTATGTATTATATTAACAGTAAATACACTTAGTTTTAACATTACTGCACACTAAAATACATAAGAAAACATTTTAATACAAAATTATATATTCTAAATTTTAAACTTACCATTTTTAGAGCATTAATAATAAAAACGTCTTGCAATTATTTCTTGTTCAAAATAATCTATGTTATATGAAAGCTTATCAGCTTTTTACAGATTATTTAGTTGTTTTGGCATAGCACAATCACAATACACAAAAATAATTAGTTTTTAACGCTATTAATTTAAATTTAATATGTATTTAAAAATAGGATTTATTAATATATAATATATTATGATCAAATTGTGTAAGAAATCAAAACATAAACAAACTTACTAAAAAGCGGCAACGCATTAAACAATTTTACCACACGCTGAACTGTCAAAAATTTTTAAGTATTCCCATATCAGTTGCATACAATTGTCTAATATATTTAATTAAAATTAATTTATTAGGTTATTAGGTTATATTAAGGTTATTTAATCAATATAATTCTAAAATTACCAATATAATGATGATTACATTTTTCTGATTATTATACCATGTTGACGCCTATGAAAGATCGAGCAGCTCCTTATGGGTTTCGTATTATTAGCTGTGTTAGGAAAATTTGAACTCTAACGTTGACGTTCTGGAAATTTTAAATATAAGTGACGTCACTTCATATAAATTGTGACATGCACGCATTTTTATATGAAAATACTATAACCAATAATATGCCGCCCAGGTGCTAGGTGTAACTCGTTGTGTTTTTAAAGAGTTATTCAGTGGTTTAATCAAAATGGCAACAACACTAGATGATCAAGACATTTATACGCGATAACCGATTCTTGGTTTCTTTTTGTTGAAGAAAGAGACATCTTACGTTCATTGGGCTGGCAACTCGCCTAAACGCTAGCAGAAATATGAATGTAAGTAGGTGGATAGTTTGTCGACAACTTTATGAAGTGAGCTTGACTTGCTTTTGCAATTGAACACGAATTATGGAATTAGGCAGAATGGAGTAATGTTTCGTTCTCAGATGAGTCCAGTTTTTACATGAGGTCGCCAGATGGTTGCAAAAGAATCTAAACTAGGCATGGAGAACGATTTGCCCAATTTATTATTGTCGACAGAATAACCTATAAAAGAGGACGAGTTATGGTTTAGGCTGGTATTAGTTCCGATGCCCGTACTGATTTAGTTCTTGTGGTTAGGGGTTCTATAATAGGAACAAGGTATATAATAACTATTTTAGATGAGCATGTGGTACCTTTTGCCTAATTTTATTTTTATGGACGATAACGCGCATCCTCACCGTGCTAGAATTGTCAATAAATACCTACAAGAAGTCAGCATTGTCCGTATGAACTGGTCAGCGTTTAACCCCGACCTCAGTCCAATCTAACAGCTATGGGACAGACTGGAAAGACGAAATAAGGTTCCGCTACCCTGCCCAAACAACTTACCTGAGCTTAGTGGGGGCTTCAGACAATATGGCATGAAGTTGACCAACTTCATGTTCAATATGTTCAATAGTTACCACAGTGCCAAGACTTATGCAGTCTGTTGTAAGGGTCCGAGGAGAAAATACCAAGTATTCATAAAAAATGACGGTAACATTATTTTATTATCAACTTTTTTTTTATCAACAAAGCTACTTTTCATTTTTTCAATTTTCGAATAAAGCCATATGTTTTTATAAATAAAAAATTTTTTTGCATAAATTTTGTTACTTATTTACATTTACTGTTCCTCCTTAATTCTATGCCCAATATCTAAGTGGCATCTACAAAAATGCGTCTTCTTCTTTATAAAATAGGCGTGGATCGAATTTGTTGCACCTCAGTATAATATATATATATATATATATATATATATATATATATATATATATATATATATATATATATATATATATATATATATTATTGTGATATTTAAAGTCTTGGTGCGCCAAGCTATAATTAGCTAATTAATTTTTGATTAATTAAAATTATTTAAATGATATGATTATGACTCTATCACAATTTTTAATTCTTTTATCTCAGGGTTAAATTCGTGCTTCAATATCTATGCTATTACATGTGAAAGGTAAGGTCCAGAGAATACCGGAATAATAAAAAACACATATGATCTAACACTATATATTGAAACAAAAATAATGAAATAATTCACACTCAAAAGTTTTCAATAAACAAATCTCATATAAGGATTCTCAAAATTTTGTTCTCCGTACGTGAACAATCAAAATTAATGGTACAAACAATATTAATTGAAAACTCAAAATCCAAACTATTCTAACTCTCCTAATCAAAATATTTATATCCTTTCTAAATTACGTGTAAAAATTGTGTTATCAATAAAAGAAAAAAACTGCAGAAACAAAATATCTCTCTCTGATGATGAGTGGTCCAAATCCTTGTTTCTTGTAGACTATATTATCTCCTCTCAACCGCTCCCTATGTAATCAGCAATCGTACAACAGATTGTTGCAAGTATATCGTCTTTAATGATCTCCTTCAAAAGCACAAATCATTCAAATTATGATAGCCTTTCTCCTCTCGATAAACTGAATCTCTCGTTGGCCCGAGTGAAAAATTGACTCTTGGAATATCTTCTCTTTACGATAAACTGAATCTCTCGTTGGCCTGAACAGTGACTCTTGGAATATAAGTAGAGAAATATGACTTACAATATTTTGTTGTTTCCGCTTCTGTCAGATACACTAACTCCACAAAAACTCACTAACATTCAACACTACTGCTTGCTACATTTCGGGAACCGACGGAGAACAAACACTGTTCTTTTCTTGAAGACTTGGAAACCAACTAACTATATCTTTTTTCTCTCCTCAATCTCGCTAAACTTTCTCCCACACACTTATCCCACCTTTTTCAATCTCCGCCAATCACAACTCGTCACAATTCCCCCATTTCTTCATTTCGATAACAAACAAATTTTTACCTATAATTATAAATTTCCTAAAACTTATTTACAAATACTATTTTTCTATAAATCTTAAAAACTAACAAAAACCTCTTTCTATAATCCTCTATTGTCTTTAATCACTACACTAATGTATTTGTAAAAACCCGTTTCAATTTGTCTTTTGTTTCACTTAAACTTATGCGGGTCAACTGAAGTATAACAAAGAAATGATTGATGCAAAGCTTACATTTTGTTTGGTACAGGTAATTCAAAGATTTAATAACTTTTCTTCTCCGAAATGTTTGTTGGATATTATCCTACTTATCTGAATTATTTTAATGTTTTTGAACTTTGAAATATTTTAACCAAACCAATATTTTCTTGATTTTACATATCATAACAAATCCCCGCCATTTGATCTGCCGAAAACTCTTTGTTAAATTTTAAAATGACAAAAGTTTTCTAGGATCAAATTATTTCACTATGTTATTAAAATCTACTTATGATACTGACAAATGTCGTGAATGTTCAAATACCCCGTATATTTCCTGTCTTTATACGGGATTGGATATATTTTCGTTTTAAATTTTTCCAAGTATTTTCCCTTAAAAGAAAGTTCATAATTTTTAACCACTTGATTTACTTTATTAACAAAATCTCCATGGTTTCCTAAAATCTTCTCTATTTCCTTCTCCATGTTTTTTTCACAATTTATTTTTCTTTCATCCACCTTTTGTTCACATGTGTTCACTGTCCATAATACTTCTTCACAAAATTCTGGATTCTCGTCCATCAGTGCCATTTTTTCTTCTGTTTTCTTTTTATCCTCTAATTCCCTTTGGTATTCCGAGCACCATGTTTCTATTCCTTTCACTTCTCTGATGATACCTTTTTTTTCTTCCTGCTTCCATTCTGTTTTATCGTCGGTTGCCAACAATTCTTCTGTACCTTCTATTTCCTGTTTTTCTCTGGTCTCCATCTTATTTTCCTGCTTTCTTTTCGAACTCTTCTTCTTTTTCTTCCTTCTCTTTTTCTTTTCTGTTAGATCTTGTTCTTGTACTTTCGGTTTATCCTCTACAGTCATATCGATTTCTTCGCGTTTTTCCTGTGCATTGATCCTTCCAGAATTTGTTTTCCTATCTGTTTGCTTTTCTTCTCCTGTGTTGTCTGGTTCTGCTCTGATTTCCAGTTTATTTTCCGAAAAATTGATGGTGATATCTTTTTTCCTCAATTCATCAATTCCCGCTATCATATCATGATTTAAATCTTCAATCACCACACATTTCATAATATGGAATTTGTTTCCCACTCTTATCTGTACTCCCAAGCCTTCGTTTACTGTCGTCAAATTTTTATTGTTTGCACCCACTAAATCAACCCTAGGAATCTTATACACAAATCTGTCCAAATTTAATTCTTTTACTAGTTTTTTTATTGATTAGCGATATCTCCGATCCAGAATCAATCACAATTTTAATCGCTTTATGTTTTATAAATGCATCTAAAAATATTAGATTAGAATTAGAAATTTGTCTGTCGTTTCCTGTTGCTACATGATTCATCTCCCTTCTATTTTGTTGTTGGAAGCTCTGGTTATTTCTATCGTCCCTTTGTTCGTTAGTATTCCTATTCGGAGGATTTTGTGCATCTCTATTCCTGTTGTGATTTTCATATGTTCTCTGTTGTGTGTCATTCCTGTTATCGTAATTTTGTTGTCTATTGTAATTATTGTAATTTCTCGGCCTATATTCGTTTGTTGATCTGGTATGTCGGTTTCTCTGGTCATAATTTGATGAATATCTTCTTTCCGCTCCATTATATTGGTCATGTTGTCTTCTATTTCTCATTTCTTTTCTTTTCGCTTCTTTTAATTGAAGGAATTGGCACAAACTATCAATATCTTGATAGTTTCTCAAAATCACGTGATCTTCCAACGTTTCCTCAAAATGTCTGCTGATCATTTCTACCAGCTGTTCGGTAGAATATTTGTATTCTAGATATTTTGAATTGTTATATATCTGCAAAGCATATCTTTCTTCAGATATTCCCATTTTTTCGTGATATTTTCCATTCTGTAGCTCTTGGTTGATTTCTCTCTGTTTATTTTTCCCCCAGAAATAGTTGAGAAATTTATTTTCAAAATCTGTCCAATTTTCAAACTCATCTTCCTTGCTTTCGTACCATAACGCTGCTCCTTCTTTCAAATGGTTTCTAATTGTTTCTTTGCAATCGTCAAAATATCTAATATGTTGTAATTTGGTTTTCAAATTTTTAACAAACGGTACTGGGTGTGTTTTCCGAATATCCCCGCCAAATTGTATTTTCGACTCGCTTGTTCCATGGATGATAACTTCTTTTCTCTCTACCCCTCTTAGTTCAATTTCTGCCATTTGTTTTTCATTTTGCTTTAATCTTCTTTCTATTTCCTTCCTGTCTTCTTGTAGCGCCATTTCAAATTTTTCTTCTAACTGTTCTAATTCTTTTTTCTGTACAGTCTTAATATCTTTCATTTTAGTTTCTATTTCTTCTCTCTGCATCTCTAGTTTCCTCTCTGTTTCTTCTCTGACTTTTTCTAAACAGACTTTTACCTCATTTTCATATTTGTCAAAACGCTTTTCCATTTTTCTATCATTTTCTTCTAATTTTTGTTCTATTGTTTGTTTTGTTTCTGCCATTGTTTGTGACTGGAGTTGCATTAGTTGTAATATTTTATCTATTCCTGATAGTTCTTTTCTCTCCTCAACTATTGTCACATTTCCTTCATTATCCGATACTTCTTCCAAAATTGTTTCATCTTCTCTGTTGTCCTCCTTCCTTTCCTGCATTTTACTTTGTCTCCTTGTGACAGACATGTTGTTACTTTTTGTTATTGTTTTTGTCCCCGCCAAATGTGAAATTTTACAACACTCTATATGTTTCAGAACACGACAGTATTTCTCCCCAAATGTATTAAATTTTCACGACAAATATCAAATATGCAATCAGTAAAATTCAAATAATTCAAAATAAATATCAAATGTACGATTGGTAAAGAAAATAAAATCAAATAATTCAATAGCAGTAAATATCCACTAACTACGATCAAACAATAAATCAAATTTATATTCCCTGGAAAAATTGTCAAAATACTTTCAAATTCAAATTCCCTCAATGTTATATGTTTTTATCTCTGGATCACCTGTACTTATTCCAGATCTCTTTCCCTTCCTTCAAATGTAAAGCTGCGATATTTTCAAGCCCCACGTTTTGGAAGCCAGTTATTGTGATATTTAAAGTCTTGGTGCGCCAAGCTATAATTAGCTAATTAATTTTTGATTAATTAAAATTATTTAAATGATATGATTATGACTCTATCACAATTTTTAATTCTTTTATCTCAGGGTTAAATTCGTGCTTCAATATCTATGCTATTACATGTGAAAGGTAAGGTCCAGAGAATACCGGAATAATAAAAAACACATATGATCTAACACTATATATTGAAATAAAAATAATGAAATAATTCACACTCAAAAGTTTTCAATAAACAAATCTCATATAAGGATTCTCAAAATTTTGTTCTCCGTACGTGAACAATCAAAATTAATGGTACAAACAATATTAATTGAAAACTCAAAATCCAAACTATTCTAACTCTCCTAATCAAAATATTTATATCCTTTCTAAATTACGTGTAAAAATTGTGTTATCAATAAAAGAAAAAAACTGCAGAAACAAAATATCTCTCTCTGATGATGAGTGGTCCAAATCCTTGTTCCTTGTAGACTATATTATCTCCTCTCAACCGCTCCCTATGTAATCAGCAATCGTACAACAGATTGTTGCAAGTATATCGTCTTTAATGATCTCCTTCAAAAGCACAAATCATTCAAATTATGATAGCCTTTCTCCTCTCGATAAACTGAATCTCTCGTTGGCCCGAGTGAAAAATTGACTCTTGGAATATCTTCTCTTTACGATAAACTGAATCTCTCGTTGGCCTGAACAGTGACTCTTGGAATATAAGTAGAGAAATATGACTTACAATATTTTGTTGTTTCCGCTTCTGTCAGATACACTAACTCCACAAAAACTCACTAACATTCAACACTACTGCTTGCTACATTTCGGGAACCGACGGAGAACAAACACTGTTCTTTTCTTGAAGACTTGGAAACCAACTAACTATATCTTTTTTCTCTCCTCAATCTCGCTAAACTTTCTCCCACACACTTATCCCACCTTTTTCAATCTCCGCCAATCACAACTCGTCACAATTCCCCCATTTCTTCATTTCGATAACAAACAAATTTTTACCTATAATTATAAATTTCCTAAAACTTATTTACAAATACTATTTTTCTATAAATCTTAAAAACTAACAAAAACCTCTTTCTATAATCCTCTATTGTCTTTAATCACTACACTAATGTATTTGTAAAAACCCGTTTCAATTTGTCTTTTGTTTCACTTAAACTTATGCGGGTCAACTGAAGTATAACAAAGAAATGATTGATGCAAAGCTTACATTTTGTTTGGTACAGGTAATTCAAAGATTTAATAACTTTCCTTCTCCGAAATGTTTGTTGGATATTATCCTACTTATCTGAATTATTTTAATGTTTTTGAACTTTGAAATATTTTAACCAAACCAATATTTTCTTGATTTTACATATCATAACAATATATATATATATATATATATATATATATATATATATATATATATATGTAAAAGATATATATATATATATATATGTATATATATATATTATATATATATATATATATATATATGTATATATATATATCATATATATATATATATATATATATATATATATGTATATATATATATATATATATATATATATATATATATATATATATATTTATACACTTGAGTGCAAAACAATCGACTCAAAAGCGATATTTTAGATTACACCTTCTATTTTAATGTAAGAAGTATGAAAATAACAAGATGTAATGTGCAAACAGTAACTTTATTATTGAACTTACAAAAACCGCTACTTCATTATTTGGAAGACGCATTATAAAAACAATATGCTATACGAACAGAGTTTCTCAAATATTCATCAGTGGAACTATCCCAAGAAAGACGTAATGAACAGAGAAATCATCAATTACGAAATGAATTTTTTTATTTTTTAATATCTGATATTACCACCCCTATTAATAATTACACTTTCCAGTCGATTTCCCATGGATCGGATGACTTTTCTAATAAATTCTTGAGGCATTGCTTCCAATTTACCGATCTCAGTCAGATAGGTGGTGGTGACTCGTGCGGTATGACATTGTGCATTATCATGCAATGAAATAAAGGCATCACCAATAAATCCCACGTATGGAACCACATTTCCTCCAAAATATCTCTGATGTAACGATCCGCCGTTAAACCTTCACCACGACCTCCCTAGGCACGAAAACCAACTCAGTTTTCCCATCCATGGAAATGCCTGCCCAAAATATACAAGAACGGCCTCCATATGATACAATTTCTCGTATACAACATTGAGCAAATCGTTCTCCTGGCCTTCTATAGACTCGACGCCTCTTTTCGTTGCCATGTAGGCAGATCCTGCTTTCGTCGGAGAATAATACCTGACTCCATTGATAGTCGTCCCAATCTAGATGTTCGCGAGCAAATTCTAGTCGCCTTTACTTCTGGGCTGCAGTTAGCTTGGAACTCATAGCTGCCCTTTTTGGTGTCAGGTTGGCTGCTTTCAGTCTCCTTCTGACTGTCCAAACGCTGGTAACCACACCTCGAACCTCTCTAAGCTCTTCTTTGAGATTAGCACCAATCAAATGTCGATTTCTCAGAGATTTAGATACAAGAAATCGATCATCTATCTCCGTTGTTGTTCGTTTACGACCTCCTCCTTGTCGGCGGACATAATCAACAGTATCTTGGTACCGACGATATACTCGGAACACAGCAGATTGGCTTAAATTTAATCGATTTACCACGGCCCTTTGGCTCAGGTCTTCTCTGAATAATGCTACTGCTTGAGCTACTTTGACAGATGTGGTATCCATTCGTTATGCAGTTGCGAACTTAATTGACTTATGTTTTAGTGCATCGCTATGGAAATTGATGCCTACGATGTTAACCGAACGCGTTAAGTCGGTGCGTGTCGATTTCAATGAGTCAAATTCTGACCTCCTCTCTACGTGTTGCATTATTTATTTCTAATACGTCACCCGATTTACCAAAAACCAAAATTTTTTTCAAACTCAATAATGAAGATAATAATTGTACAATAAATATTATTAAATTAACACCTTTTAGATTGAAACAGGAGATGTACTTTCGCAAAATAATTTTGAGTCGATTTTTTTGCACTCAAGTGTATATGTATATGTATATGTATATGTATATGTATATGTATATGTATATGTATATGTATATGTATATGTATATGTATATGTATATGTATATGTATATGTATATGTATATGTATATGTATATGTATATGTATATGTATATGTATATGTATATGTATATGTATATGTATATGTATATGTATATGTATATGTATATGTATATGTATATGTATATGTATATGTATATGTATATGTATATGTATATGTATATGTATATGTATATGTATATGTAAATGTATATGTATATGTATATGTATATGTATATGTATATGTATATGTATATGTATATGTATATGTATATGTATATGTATATGTATATGTATATGTATATGTATATGTATATGTATATGTATATGTATATGTATATGTATATGTATATTATATGTATATGTATATGTATATGTATATGTATATGTATATGTATATGTATATGTATATGTATATGTATATGTATATGTATATGTATATGTATATGTATATGTATATGTATATGTATATGTATATGTATATGTATATGTATATGTATATGTATATGTATATGTATATGTATATGTATATGTATATGTATATGTATATGTATATGTATATGTATATGTATATGTATATGTATATACATATATATGTTTGTTTTAGCACACCCCAATTTAAAGTTATTTGTTAGTCACGGTGGGGCTTTAAGTACAGCAGAAGCAGCGTATCATGGCGTCCCAGTAGTAGGAATACCATTTCTTGCTGACCAATACCTAAATATTAACGTAATGGAAAGCAAGGGAATTGCTGTTCGAGTAGATTTTGTGACAATGACTGCAAACAGCTTATTGGATAAATTTAACGAAATCCTTCATAATCCTAAGTAAGTAAAAATTAAAAAAGTTTAAAATAAGAAGTACGTAAATATTTAAATTGAATGACTGACGTTAAATTTTTTTACAATATATTATTAACTTTGTTTCTATCCTAAAATATCTAAGGCTTTATTACTTAAAACTCATTAAATCTATATGTTAGGTGTCATGATTTTGTAATATGGTAAATGGTAATTTTTTATTATTAATAAACACCTGAACTGTGTTAATACCACTGAAATTTGGTGACCAATTATCTATTCTTTGACTTCAATTACTATATCATACATAAATTCTAAGAGCATAATCCTACGGTGTTCTCTTATTTTATCTAACGACTATGCTAACACACAACACAGCCCTATGCTCTGCTTTTACACTAAATCACACTTTACACTAACTCAAATGATTTTCTTCGTTTGCGTATTCTTTTTAACCCAGTATTATCGAGTAGCTGGATGGCCTCGATGTTTACATGACTATGGAGCCGTTGTTCGTGACTGCCTGCCATCTTCTTCATAACATTATCTACATCTTCATTCTCAGCGTCCTTGTGGAGGTCGACAATTCTGATGTACCAAGGAGCATCATTTATGTTCCTGAACACTTTATTCTGGAATCTCTAGATGATCTGGATATTAGTTGATTTCATATTGTATGCGACCAATTAAAACCTTTCTTGCTGGCCTTGATATCTGATGACCAAACCGAGATCAACCTGAAAAAGAAACGAATAGGTAAATTTTAAATGTCCGATAAATAATGCAGAAAATTAAAACTAACATTTTTGACATTTAATGTTAAAATCTAGGAAAATACGTTGATTTAAAAACATCTAATTCTTTTACTTAAAAACTTTTTGGACTGTTTGGAAACTGTTTTTAAAAACAGTTTTGAACCGTTGTTAAAAACTTGAACAACGTTCTTCCAAAACCATCTAAACCAGAATCTGGTATAAGTGGTATAAGACAAGGCTGGATTTTACTACTCATTCAATTTAATTTATTATAAAAAACATATGGAGAATATACTATAAAAAACGTATTGGATGGATGGATAAAACATGTAATAATAATTATTATTCTATTTTATTATAATAGGTGCACTAAGAATCACTAACCTTAGAAATACGGACGATATCCTAACCTCCTATTAAGCAAAGGAATTGGTCCAAACCATGAATAAGCTGGACACAATGAACAGGCATATGGTTTTGTACTAAACAAAAAAACCCTAATTTAAAAATAGGCCGCAGTTCGTATAACAGAAATATTGCTTATTTTTAAGTGGTCAATAGATCATCTCTCATTTAATAACAGGAGGCTGAGCCGAAGAAATCAATCACAGAGTGGCAATAAGACATACCTTAACTATAAAACTGACTCAGATAGAAAACTACTCAACAATCTCGATGTTTACGGATTAGTCAGAATTCATCCACATAGTCAGCATATTTCGTCATACTGCCCCTTCTTAACTCTGACCGTCCTGATTACAATTTCAGTGCACATTTTCTCGAAGGTGAAACCAAAAGCTCTGTACAATCGTCGGACAAAGAATTTTAAATGAATTATTCTTAAAGGACAGGATATCTTCGGATTAAAGCAACAATTGATAAGTTCTTCCAATCTTCCAATCTAGGTTTTCTAAACCATTGCCTAGCTTTACTAAAACTAATTTACTTACGTTATATGGACACACAATTTGTCTCAAAGCTGCAAATGTGCGCGATATGTTCTTTTAGTCACCAGGTGAAGCATTGATCAGCGGACCTCTTCTAAATGCAGCTCTTTACCAACACGTCCAAACGAAAGGACTTTTTGTTAGATACTGAAGAAATTCCTTTGGTTATGTTGAGGCCTTGAGTGACATAATGAGTTGTGAAGACATCTTACAGAACCGTTAAACGATCTTTTTATTGATACTTAGATGGTCATACCGAAACTGCATATTTTTTCTTCTGTCTACATAATTTAAGATAAATTTATTAAAAATCGATCAGCAATTATACGGGTTTTGATGCTGCAGAGTTCTTGCCTTTTCTATATAATTCTATATCATTTGAACCGATAAATGAAACAAGACTATTTATGTGGACAAATTTGGTTTGCCTGTTGGCAGTTTTTTAATTAGGTAAATTACATCATTAATCCTCTTTTTCGATTCTCTTTTCATTGATCGAGTGAATTAAGTACACCGATATAATAAAATTTGTTAAATCTCATAGAATTGATTGGCTTGGTCACTTGAGCAATGAAAGAAATACAAAAAATATCACTGAAATAAGGCCAGTTGAAAATAGGCCACGAGACCGTACTAGAAAGCGTTGATTAGGAAGTGTCGAGAATATGCTAAGGTTTATGAAAGTTTATAATTGGAGAACACTCGCCAATAACAGACGGAATGGAGTGCAATTATTGAACAGGCCGAAAACCCACAGGGGGTTGTAGCACTAGAGGAAGGAAAATAAAATCTTCTTTTTAATTTCATATCAACTTTTTTATTATATGAAGTTTAGGGAAACGACCCCAACGTCGTTGTGGATTATATAGCCAGACCAGATCATCTACTTTGAAGGTTTCATTCGTGAATCGATAATTATATTGATATTTTATTGAAAGCGTAGGTCTAGACATTGGTTTCATTTAAATACTATCGATAGGTCATCAGGAACAAATGAATGCACTGGTCCCAATCTCTTAGATTTTCATATACAACTTTGGAAAGATGTTTGCTCGATTCATTCTCTCGATAATTCCTTCTGACTAAGGATGCAGAGACGTCGTTCTGATCTTATTGACATCAATTAATTGAAAGAAGTTTTTTAAAAGGGTCGATTAAAAATGTCTGCCTTGGTCTAGTTGATTTCTAAAGGAACGACAAAATGGTTAAAAAAAATTATAACCATAATATCAACAATATCAGAATATCGTACAAGCCTCCTGATTTGAGATTGCATATACCTCAGTCCGTTTTATAAAATTAATTCTTTACCACTAGGTTACACTTATTTCCAGAATCCGTTTTAGAACGGCTTTGCAATATCAATGGCTACTCTTTTCATTGGACTGCCAACATTATATTGTTTCAAAAGTGCTCTATTTTTTCTAACTGAAATATGGCTTGCTGCACAGAATTTACAATTTTGGCATCTTTTTCATGTTCTTTGCAGTTTACCCAATATAACCGTTCTTGAATCTTTTGTAACGTCTTCGTAATCTCATGCCCCAAATTGTATTAATTTGAAATGCATTTTATCTAATTTATAAGACATCAATTTTTTAATTCATTAAACACATTTATAAATATTATTATACTATTTTAGATATCTTCAGAATGCGAAGAAACTATCACAAATTATAAAAGATCAACCACAAACTCCACTAGAACGGGCAGTGTTTTGGGTGGAGTTTGCAATCAGGAATAATGGAACTCACATTTTGGATCCAGCCTCTAGACATATGTCTTATTTTATAACATCCTCTCTAGATATCTATTTATTTTTAGCGAGTGTTATTATTGTTATTTTATGCTTGATGCTAAAGTGTTTGAGTTTGATAAAATACTGTCTTTGTAAAAACACTAAAAAACTAAAAGATGAATAAAGAATCTAAGAAAGAACGTAAGCCAAATTAAGTTCACAGTTGGGTTTACAGTCTGAGCATTTATACTAATAAGTATATATTTAATTTATTCTTACAAGTTGTTACTGTTATGAAGTTTTCGATTTTTGTGTTCTTATGCATGATAATATGTATATGTAAATAAAAAAAATAAAGATAATATTGATATTTTTTTTAGATAATAGATATACTACTAGTTCACGAATATTTTGTTAAATAATTTGTAATTAAAAATTATTGTAACGAGCAACCTAAAGTGGTTGTAAGAAAACGTTTAGGTTCTATAACCTCAACAGAACGATGGTATTATTTCAAAGTTCTTTTTAATTTCTTACTGGAGACAATATTTAGAAAAAAATTCCTAAAATTACAATTAACTGACAATCTAAGAAAACACAAAGCAACCCCTCGCATAAGCAGATGTCTTAGTTCTGAAAAGCTAAAATACGTGGACTGATTATTAATAAAGAGAAAATTACAATATTGAAAGACGAGAGATACTTTGAAAGGGAAACACGAGATTGTGAAGCATTTTGTTCTTCCTTTTTCTTTCTCTTTCTTATCAGATGTTACAAAAACGATATCTCTGGTTTGTTTTATTTTCGGAAATTCCTTATACTATAATATTTCCCATTGTTGTATGATTTGGATGTACTATTTCTAATATCTGCTTAACCCTAGAACCACAAGGTTGAATTAGTGGGATAATTTTCACTAGGAGGGGTTACTGGCGATCCGTAACAATGTTCTAAAATAAAAATTATATAATTATTTTTTAAACTTACTCGTTGTTTGGGAACGTATTTAGTCTTTATTTTCATATTTTACATTTAATATTTTTCTTTTTCTGTACTATAATATGATATTATTTAATGGTATATTCAAACTACTTATTTGATTTAAAAGATATTATTTTCTGCTATTCAGTAAAATCTCATTGTCAAACTAGCTAGCACATGTGTCTGTTTTTAAGTGCAAAGAATCTGATTTCTCTTTGTTATTTTGGAAATTACTTCGCAAACACAGAAACTGCTGTAAAATATCATATTTCTGTGACCATTTAGTTAAAATTATTGCCATTCAAAATCACAATACAATAGAGTGATTTATGGGTGTGCACTTGACTCTCTTACCCTACGGACCACCTAGAAATATAGCCAGAGAGTTTCTGACTATTTTATACCAAGAAATACACACTTCTCATCAAGACAGCATAAAGTAATCATCTTGAATAAAATGAAAAAGACAGTCAAGATTTGATTTCACGTACAAAGCATCTATGTATCTGTTTATACGTATTTCGCTTTAATAAAGCTCATCAGAACAGATATTCATAGGCGTTCTCAACGTGAAAAATAAATCTTTCCTGTCTTTAAGAAGCAACAATAAAATGGCTTCGAAACGGACGCAATAGCGACATCTGATATTAAATCCGTAAAATAGTTTCGAAACACAATTCAGATTTCTGCCTTAATCTGAGCCTTCTAAAAATTGCAAGGCATAGCAGACGTTGGTAAAGATGTTAATAGATACATGGGGAATCTAAAATTTGCATTCCACGACATGTCTCCTCAACTAAGCAGAAATCTTTAGCGAATTGGTTTCTTGTACTCATACAGAGTAGATCCGAATAAAATGAAGAAGACAGTCAAGATTTGATTTCACGTGCAAAGCGTCTATGTATCTGTTTATACGTATTTCGCTTTAATAAAGCTCATCAGAACAGCTATTCATAGGCGTTCTCAACGTGAAAAATAAATCTTTCCTGTCTTTAAGAAGCAACAATAAATTGCGTCCGTTTCGAAGCCATTTTATTCGAATCTACTCTGTATGAGTACAAGAAACCAATTCGCTAAAGATTTCTGCTTAGTTGAGGAGACATGTCGTGGAATGCAAATTTTAGATTCCCCATGTCTCTATTAACATCTTTATCAACGTCTGCTATGCCTTGCAATTTTAAGAAGGCTCAGATTAAGGCAGAAATCTGAATTGTGTTTCGAAACTATTTTACGGATTTAATCATCTTGAGTTTATCGGCACGTCCCTTTTTTTGTGCCTCGGATGGCGTCGCGACGGACAAATACAACTCTACTCCACTGGCTACGATTAATACACCAATATTTCATAGGTAAGTTTTTTTCCTTGTACAGATAACGGTAATAAGTAAAGCCAGCTAAATTTCGTAATTTATTTACAATTAATATTTGATATTTTCGCTAATTTATTTACAGTTAAAATATTGCATTTTTTAAGAATATTATTTTAATTCCATTTAACCAGCGACCTCTAAGTTTTACATAAAACATTTGGTCCTTTGAGCCGCATAATAAATTATTATAATTTTGATTCAATTAATTTTATTTTGTTTCATTAATTTGTTTTTAAAAGTTTTGTTTCTTTTCAATTTATCTTTGATCGGTCCTTTGGCTTTTGCAATATTTTTAATTTAACTTAACATAATTAAATTGGTTCATATGTAAACAACAATTTTTAAGTGTATTTCTACTTTTTTAATTCATAATATCAGTAGGTACTTTTATACATATTGATTATACATATATATTACATTTATCATTTATTGTATTACATGTTTACTTACATTTTGTGCTAACTGATTTTTTTTGAATTATTTTTGTTCTATTTTTTCTTACTTTCCAACTCATCCTGTACGTCTTGCGTGTTAATTTAACTACATTTATTTTATATCTATCTTTACTTACCTTTCGTTATCGATATTCTCACTTGTTTGCAATTGATTTTGTTTAAAAAAAAATTGCGCATTCGCTTCTTTATATATAGATATTCTCTTCGTGTTGATTTGTTAATTTAGGTTTGTATTGTTCTCTTTTTCGTTTCTTACAATATCCAACAAAATAAACAAAGCCAATTTAAGCCCTAGACTAGCTCTAGATTAATTATTATTCGTAGCCAGGGCAGATGAAAATAGAAGCCATTTACCGAGAGTCTCATACATCTCACAATCTCGTGTCAATTTAATTCATTGTCTTCCGTTACTCTCTCTATCTCTATCGATCATGGGTGTCTTATTTCAAAATTTTGAGTCAAATATCCTTTACCTATAGTTTCGTCAGTGCCACAGGGCACCTTAAGGTAACTAATCAAGGTGTTAAATGTGTCTTGTGTTCTGGTTTTCACCCTTAATATAAATGTTCGTATTTTTTATAACTAAACGGCTTCAAGAACTTTTTTCGTTGGTTAATCCGCATAATTCTTAAGTACGCTGCCTGATTTCACCTCATTCGGAGCGACGAATGTACTTCTTCTTCTTCTTCTAGTGCCGTCTACACTAATGAAGATTGGCTATAACCATTGCAAATTCGTCTTTATCTTCTGCTTTTCTTAAGAGCGTCTGTGTGTTTAACCCGGTCCAGTCGCGAATGTTTTTCAGCCAGGATATTTGTCGTCTACCAGGACCGTTTTTTCCTTCGATTTTACCCTTCATAATTAGCTGCAAAAACTCGTACTTATCATTTCTAAGTATGTGCACCAAATATGCTGTCTTTTACCTTTTAATGGTGGCCAAAAGTTCTCTGTCTCTTCCCATTCCGTGCAACACCATTTCGTTCGTAATATGATCGGCCCATGGTATCTTCAAAATTCTCCTAAAATGTCACATCTTAAAAGCTTCAAATTTTCTCATTATGTCAACATATTTCAAAGGTAAGTCTTTATAATAAATTAATATTTGCTACTCTCGCTAATTTATTTACAGCCAAATATTGCATTTTTCTTCGATTATTCTTTTAATTTCATTTAACCAGCGACCTTTAAGTTTTACACAAAACACTCGTTAAAAGCTTATTTGTCAAAAGTTATTTAATTTCCAAATAAATGTACCAAGTAAACGAAACCGAGTAACAAGTGTCGAGGAATTGAGAAGAATATAAAAGGAGAATAAGTTTGGAACACCACTAAAATTTTAAAATCAAAATATCTTAAACGTGTTATAAAAGTCTTCAATAGAAATTTTTTCAGACTTCTATTAGTCTTTGTGCTGCCTCAGGTCAGGTGGTACACATTCGCTTCACAGCTAATGATCTTGACCCCAACTTATGGTTAACCGATCTGCCAAAGTCTTCGAGACTTTGCAAACTAGGTTTACATACATACATTAAAAGGGAGACCAATGTCAATGTCAAAATTACTTAGTCATATGTTTATCTGCGGAAACATTCAAAGTGTACACAAGTACAAAAATAGTGGAACAACGACTAAGGCAGATGATACAAAATAAAATAAGAGAAAAACAAGCGGGTTTTATAAAAGAAAAGAAAAACAAATGACAATATACCCATAATTAAAAACATTACAAAAAGGAATATCTAAAAAAATTTTAGGGAAATGCAAAAGAGCTATTTCTAAATTTTATAGACTTTAAAAGAGCCGTTAAAATATTTATAGGACATGGCTATTTTTAATAATAATGGACAGAAATTAAAGAGCATTAGAAAATAAACAAAATATTTAAAAAAACATAACATATATATAATAGATTGGAACTAATACAAGTAGATGCACTAACCTGCTTGGTCCATTTAGTAGACAGTTAAGAAAAATTTGGGAGACTGGCAGAGATTTGGACGGAATGGATAAAAAATGTGAAGATAGAAATAAACAAGAAAAATAAGAAGCAAAATAATGTTAATCAATATTAAAAGTAAATCACAAAATAAAACAATATAAAAGAAAACTAATTGGAAAATATAGCAAAAAGATAAAGTAAAGTAATTAACATACCTATACTATGCATTAGGTAAAACAGTATTCGGAAATGAAGAAATAAATACAATGATTAAACTTAAAATTTTTACAATAAACGTGTTCTTAGCTATATACCCCCAATAAACCATGGATATTACAGAACAACACGAAAAAATACCAGCTATAAAAATGAAATATCTTTGCTGGAGAATTGCTGGAAAGACCACATGCGGCATACAGAAATAAATAAATTAGACAACAGATAAATCAAGGACGTCCAATGAAAAAAATTATTAAAAAACAGTTAGCCTGCTACAGACATCTAGTGAGGGAAAACCAACACAGATTTACTAGAGGATAATAAAAGTAGAGAGTGTTTATTATAAAACTTAAGAGGTCGCTGGTTAAATGATATTAGTTAAATAATAATGAAGAAAAAATGCAATATTTTGTTTATAAATAAATAAGCGAAAAATAGCAAATACAACTGTAAATAAATTAAGTAATTAACTGGTCTTACTCATTATTGTTGTCTGTACAAATAATATAGACTTACCCTTTGAAATATTGAAGTCGTATTCTTAGCCAGGAAAATCTCGTTGGTACGTCGGGACGCCCGCCGACGCTCGATAGGACGAGAACCTATCATACTAGGTCTGTTTGGTTCGCTGTCTTGGTATGAAGTAATTTGAGTTGAGACTTAAGACGGTCAGAAAAGAACCCTCTAACCGTTAAGTGGTTTATGGACAAGTACCTACATCTCATAAATCAACCCTATTGTAGGGCACTTCTGAATAGCGATAATCCAATTCAATGGTAACAGTAATATGATACTTAACATGTTTTGTGTATATTGGCGACACAAAATAACAAAAGAAGTCAAATTCTCCGTACTTAAAACATAATAAATGAGATAGCCAGTTTAACAATTTTACGAAATAACTGAAAGCAATATATTTTAAGAGGGTCATTAGAATACAGGATTGAATTAGATCACATTATAGTACACTAAAAGAAAAATATTAATAGTAAAAATATGAAAAGAAATAGTACATACTTTCCCAAACAGAGAGAAAAGTAAAGAGAACTAAGAAAATAACAAAGTAACACCAAGAAATCTAATTTGGAAAAAAGAAGAGAAAGATATATATATATATATATATATATATATATATATATATATATATATATATATATATATATATATATATATATATATATATATATATATATATATATATATATATATATATACAAACAACACAGTTTATTAGGGCTGCAGTCAGAAAGTTTGGCCGGGATGTTACAGAAACACTCTTTTAACTTTTGGTCTAGCTGGTAACTGGAGTTACCAGCTGAAGTCCGTTTGAAGAGGTCTACCCTCCGGACGCTGGTACTCACGTGAGGCATGGTTATATGTTGTATGTGAAACATCATTCATTTTTAACAACATGTACATTTTTTGGTAAACTTACTTTTTGTACTTTTTTACTTTTACCCTAATATTTTGGTGGTTCAGGCATGTTAACCTGCTTTTAACCTAATGATGGAATTATTATTATAAAAAGGTTTGTGTTTTTTGATGTAGCCCTTCTAAGGGCTCTTTAAATGTACCTACATACAAAGATTTAAACCCCTTTTTGTGATACATGGTATACAGCCAGCTGCAGGAATTTATTTTCCTTGTGAATTTTGTAAAAATAATTTAGATATATGCTTAAATATGTCTCTTTATACAAATATCCACTTCGCAAGGGCTTAAAAAATTTGATGGGTATAATGTTAAATATAATGTTAAATACTTTGATTCACCATTGCCTGATGTTCATGGTTTGAAGATCTTCCTCTATATCCGCTATCCACCTTTTATTGGGAATACCTCTTGTCCTATTTGCTTGGGGTTCTAATCTCTGGATTACTTGTACAGCTCTGCAGTAATTCATCCAGCTCTGCATTAATTTATTTTTATTCTTCATGAACCATCGCTATTTTTGAATGTTTGTTATGTGTTAAAGATAGGTGCTTTTAAAAACATTTGGATAAACTGAGTGGTGTGCATAGTTATGCAACTAGAAAAAATTCCATTATAATATCTTTCATTTTGTAGATTAACCAACACCCAGAATTCATATAAATATATCCGAATATATTTTTCTTTGTTTAATCATGTTATCATTATTAAAATATACAATGTTATCAATATTAAACAATACCAAGATAATTGTATGTGTGAAAATTACAAAAGATTTCATTTAAAATATTGTGCAATATTGTGTGACCTCACTACTACACTTATATTCGATGACCAGCTAGCTCATCCGATCTAAATAAACTTGACTTTATCATTATTTATTTTGATTTTGTGCTTAGTTCAGTATATACGTACAAATTTTGTATACCTTCATTACCACTTTTTTGTCTCTGTTTAAACATCTGAAATACCAAATTCTGAAGTTGATTAACCTGTACCTACGTGTAATAAAAGATAATTAAAACTTGTTTTATAAAGGATATCTATGTTAACAAAATAACTGTACCAAAAATCCATAAATTTAAATTAACTTAAAAATTTTATTTATGATTAAATATTATATGTAATAACATAATTTTATCAGCTCTTTATAATTACTATAATTAAATTAGCCTAATTATATAAAACCACTTAAAATTAAAAGTCTTTCCTATACAACTACATTCAAATGTTGCGTGAAGAAGCGGTCTTGACTACGTCATGTGCGACGCGAACCGATTTTGGAACATTATGTATCATGCCTTGCGTTCATTGTACCATGAGTACCATTAACCATTTCTTCTTGGTGCGCCCTGAGATGCTATTCACGGTAAGTTTTCCAGAAAAACAAGCAAAATATATCCGTTTCTAAGACTTTGCAATAGCTAGGTATCAGAGTAGTGTGAAAAAAGTGATTTTGGCGGATATGAAAGATATAATCTTATAGTTGAAGCCAAGAAACATATTATAGTTACTGCATAACTTGCTATTGCAGGTAAGAGATTCAGTAACATTTACTCTATCGACTTTTACATGTAAATTAAACACTCTGGTTTAAATTAAGTCTATTATAGGTAAAACATTTATGTTAAAAAACATTTTATCACCCATTATATGTAAATACTTATTATTTTATATTCTAGAATACCGATTTATGGTACCTAAATAACAATATTGCTGCCTCTTTTCTTTGCGTTAGCAGAGTTGAAGGTGTTATTCATATCAATATATTATAGACCATTGAAATAAGCAAAAAAAGTACCCTGTTTGTGACACTGAGCCGGCCAGGCAAACGACATTTGTTTTTAGTAGTATGGACCTCTGTAACAAAAATCTATATTCTTCCTGTAGTCGATTTTTTGGACTTAACGGTAAATTATCGCTTTTTTCGTCTATCAGCAAAGTGAAGCATTTAAAACAAATTTGAGAAGAGAAGAAACTTATATTACATATAAAAACCTTCAAAATGGCATTTTTTAAACGTTCCTATCCTTATTTGTTGCTTAGAAAGTTTCAAAATAAGTCAAAAATTACGGTTTTTTATAAATGTTATTAACTTTTTTAAAATAAACTTATAACCTTTATACTACACACAATGTTGGGTCTTGTGGTAGTTAAAATAATATTAAAATTTCAAGTCGATCGGTCCAAGAGTTTAAAAGTAATTTAATTTGTTTATCCCAAATTAAATTTTTTTGCAACAATATAAGTGTAACAATTTTTTTTTTTTAACAAAATTTGTTTAATTTACTAATGTTTGTATTTTGAGAACGATTTCCGAAGTGGAAATTGAAACGTCAATAAACGTACTTTAACCTTTAATTGTGGCTTATTCCCATTTAAATAATAATATTTATTCTTTCGATTAAAATAAGATTTAGCTTATGGGTAAAAAATAAACAATGTGTTTTAAGTTTAAGTGTAAAGTAAGTATTTTACGAAAAAAATAGAAGAATATGGTCTTAGAATAATTTAAATTATTAAAAGAAATTAACTTTATGAAGCAAAAAATATATTTTCTTAAAAAGTGTTAAATAAATTAATAATATAGGTTGCCATAAAAACTTTTTTATTGAGATGATTTTTTCATTGAGAAAAATCATAAATTTTTCTTTGAGATTTTTTATTTTTAAAAAAATAATAGTACAGTATAGTAGAAACATAAATATTTATTATTACAATAAAAATTACCTCAAACCAAAAAAACTGAAAAAAAATTTTTTTAACAAATTAGATGGTTTATTTAACAACCTAGTTATTTAAATAATACATATTCGTAATTTACGCAAAAAGGATATACAAATTAAAAAAAGAAACGAAGAAATCTATAAACAAGAAACAGAGATAAAGTTAACAGCTTCTTTCCCCTCCTGCGCTCTCACTAGTTTTAAAGCCGACCAATTTTTAGGACCACAATTTTGAAGCTATGTGAACGATTTCGTTCAAATGCAATCTTTTTCGAATTTTTCACGTTAAGACTTTAAAGTAGGTTCTTTCAGATGAACCTAATAAGGTCTCTTAATTGTTATAAAAAAAGCTGCTATCAATTTATAAAAAAAAGACACCAACTTCGCCCCAAAGTATCCTAGGTCAACTTTTTTCCTTTTAAATTTGTAAATTAGGCTGTCAAAATATGAAAAAATCAGTTTTTTGCAGTCAATTGTTAAAAAGATATTCTAATTGTTTAAAAGCAAAAAATTGACATGTTTTTGCCAAATTATTTTGCAATATTTAAAATTATTTTTATTCATTTTTTTTTTTTAATAATATTAATAGAATAAATCTTCTTCTTTTAGAATCTATCCGTATATTTAATGTACCTATTTAATTTTCTGACTTATACCTTTGGAAAAAAATTTAATTTGGGATAAACAAATTAAATTACTTTTAAACTCTTTGACAGATCTAATTCAAATTTTTATCTTGTTTTAAGCACCACAAGACCCAACATTGTGGGTAATATTAGGGTTACAAGTTTATTTAAAAAAAAATTATTAACATTTATAAAAAACCGAAATTTTTGACTTAAGCAACAAATAAGGATGGGAACGTTTAGAAAACGCCATTTTAAAGGTTTTTATATGTATTATAAGTCTCTTCTCCTCTTAAATTCGTTTCAAATGCTTTACTTTTTGCTGATAGACGAAAAAAACGAAAATTTAACGTTTTTTGACCTTAATTGGTTAATAATTAATTAAGTCCAAAAGATCGACTGCAGCAAACATTTCGGTTGCCTAGCCGGACGAGTGTCACGAAAAAAAGCTTATTTTCCTGGGCTAATAATAGTAGCCATATTGTCTTGTCAGAGTTGACATCGTAGAGGTCGTCCAGGCTTTAAAATAAGTGATTGGCTCTTTTTAGTTTTGAGTTGATTTCGTAATGTTTTCTAATAAGTAAATCCAAAATAAAGTAATAAAATTAAGGAAAATGAACAAGTTTAACATGCTTTTTTAAAGAAATCTGCTATTTTTTTGCGTTTTCGTTTGACAATGATGTTTCTCTCTCCCTCCATCGTTAATTTGCAGAACGTCATGAGTTTGCCTCATTCGATTGTTTGACGAAACGTAAAGCAATCTGAAAAGGACAAGACTTTATGTAATGAAAACAAAAATTAAGAATCTAGTCGTGTCCCTAACTAATTAGGCCTACTGTATAAAATTCTTTCCTCTAAAGCATTGAAAATCTTGTCGACGGTCTTGTGCTGCCTGTTGCCTCTTGGGTCGTCATCTTCGTCATCTGATATGCTCAGGTTGACTTGATAAAGAACCATATCAATGATGTCCTGGTCGATGAATTCACGTTCTGAGTCATCAGCTGCTAACCAGTCACGTATCCCTTCTTAGTTAATTTCGTCATGTCTCGGCAAATTTTTAATGAAAGGTTTAATTTCTTCTGTCGTTTTCTTACCATTTTCTTCTTCAGGATCGTTAATCAAAATCTTATCATAAAGTTTGTTCCAGCATTTTTCCAAAGTTGAAGATTTGATCTTGACCCACGACTCAGCTCACCAATAAAAATGTTTTATTGTTAAAGATTTGAGAATTTCGGGAACACTTTTGGATTAATTCGTCTCCTGTAATAACAGATGTCTTAAGAATGCTTCTCTATAATGTCTCTTGAATGTCTCTATGACTCCCTGGTCTAATGGCTGGATTAAGCTTGTGACATTCGGTGGCAAAAATCTGACAATTGTCACCATTTTGTAGATTTTGAGGGTGAGGGCGCATTGTCAACAAGCAACAATGCTTTGATGGAAAGGTTTTTTGATTTTAAAAAGGATTTTACACTTGAGACGAATTCATTTTCAAACCATTCTAAAAATAAAGTGGTCGACATCCATGAACTTTTTTCGCTTCTATGCCTTAAAATGCCTTTTCGGAAATATCTTTTAGAGCTCTTGGTTTTTGTGATTTCTCAACACACATAGACATCAATTGGTGAGTGAAATTAACGGAATTGTTTACGTTTTGCGACAAACATTTACTTTTTATTGACAAAATTATTGAAACTGTCAGCCGTTTCGGTTAAAAAGGTTTCGGTTAAAAAGGTTTCGGTTAAGGGAGGTTTTACTGTATATATATATATATATATATATATATATATATATATATATATATATATATATATATATATATATATATATCAGTTCTGTACTTTCTCAAACGATGCATTACTGGCTGTAGCATTTCCTATTCGTTTAGTGTTGGAGAAGCACATGTATTGTGATAAAGAGAGAACATTATTGATTTTCATTTTTGAAAGGTAAGAATTTAACTTGTTTGTAAATTTTTTTTTTATTAGAAAAAGATGTCGCATCCACCAAAAGGTTATTAGCGACGGAACAAAATATAAATAACATAGTTAAACACCTACAGATTATACAAAATGTTTATGGATCTGAGATAATTCACTATATTGTCACAGGAACAGTTTTGACCTAGAGCCTGTGGTAGAGCGTTTGGGATCTTGTAGCGCTGTCTTTCTTGGTCATATTTACTACAAATTGTTAAAAAGTGTTCGACTGTTAATCGGACGTTACACTGATCACATATAGGTGGATTTTTCTTTGTGAAAAGGTAGGAGTGCGTTAATCTGGTATGTCCTAGACGTAGACGCGCAACCGCAATTTGTTCTCGTCTATTGCGCGACGATGGAAACCACTGAGACACATTATTTTTTATTTTATTTAAATTGGAATTAGTTTGAGACCACTCATTTCGCCACAAACACAACACTTTATTTTTAAAATAAGCTTTTAAGTCAGTGGAAACACACTTGTCTATCGGCTCCGACAAATCACTTAAAATTGCCTCTCGTGCAATCCTGTCAGCTTCTTCATTTCCTGTTATTCCGACGTGTGAGGGAACCCATAAAAATTGGACGCTTCTTCCATGTTCATGAGCTTGGGAAAGCTGGTATTTTAGCAACTTTTCAAAAGGATGTTTGGAAAAAATGTGTTTTAATGAATTTAAAGAACTAAGGGAATCTGTTATAATCAGGGCTTTTGTGAGTGTAAGCTCGTTAAGAAGTTTCACAGCACGGTATATGGCATAGAGTTCAGCTGAATATGTGCTGCATGCTGGGGGTAAACGGAAAAGAAGATTGTTCTCTGAAGAAACGATTGATGCCCCCACTCCGTCTTCGGATTTAGATGCATCTGTGTAGATTTTATGGTAGTCAGGGTACTTATTTATGAGGGCCTCAAACTTGGACCGAATTAGAGAATGATGTGTATTAGATTTATCTAAATACTCTAGAGATGCATCGCAAGTTGGTATATCGATCAGCCAAGGCTCGGGGTATTTAATATCCGAGGAGAAAATCCCCGTAAAATTAATGTTTAGGTTTTGAAGAATGGATTTAATTCTTTCGTAATATGGTTTTTTAGTATAGCGAATATCTAGGAATAAGTTTAAATATTTATTTGTAAAAGTGTTTTGATGTATTGGCTTTGAAGTATTGCTCGCGACTGAGGCTGCATGTGATAGAGCGAGGTACATGCGGCGGTGATGTAGCGATGGTTCTCCTAAAAGAGCATAAATGCTGGATACAGATGTAGTTGGGAAAGCCCCTAAGATTAATCTAAGACTTTTGTTATGAATAATTTTTAATGATTTCAGTAGAGATTTATTAGCAGTGAAATAGGCAATTGCTCCATAATCTAGCTTAGAACGTATTAAAGATTTATACAGGAGGAGTAGAGTGGATTGGTCTGAGCCCCAGTTTTTATTACAGAGAGATCTTAAAACATTTAATCTTTTATTGCAGGAAAGGATTAGTTCTGAGATGTGATTTTTCCATGTTAACTTTGAATCGAAGATTAAACCCAAGAATTTGTGGTGATCTCTAAACTCCAGCTGTTTCTCATACATTCTTAGGTTAGGAGGTTGTGGCAAGGAACTTGAAGAGAATACGACTCCTATTGATTTTTCTACTGAAAATTGAAAACCTGTAAAGTTGGACCAATTTTCGAGAGTATCTAAAAAGTTTTGAAGGATTGATGACATTGAGGAAATATTTTTACCTTTAATAGATACCACTAGGTCATCAGCGTATAAACGAGCCTGTAAGGGTGCTTGAATGTTTTTGATGATGTCGTTTATTGCTACCAGAAATAGTGTTGGACTGAGTATGGATCCTTGGGGTGTACCATTTTCCAAACTATAAATATTTGAAAAGATATTATTTATTTTTACTTGAAAAGATCTGTTATTTAAAAAGTTTTGGATGAAAGCAAGGCAGTGACCTTGAATATTCCATTTATGAAGTTGTCTTAAAATGTTGTATTTCCAAGCTTTATTAAATGCACGTTCTAAGTCAAAAAAATATAGCAACACATTTTTGGTTTGTAGCAAGAGCTTCACGTATTTCACTTTCCAAATCTAAAATGTTGTCTGTGGATGACCGATCTTTTCTAAAGCCATTTTGCTCAGAGATTAAGAAATTAGAATTTTCTAAAACACATGAGATTCTGGAGTTAACAATATTTTCTAGTAATTTGCAGGTTGTCGATGTCAGAGATATGGGTCGATATGATTCTGGGTCATATTTAGGTTTATTAGGTTTTAGGAAAGGAATGACTATTGCATTTGACCAAATAGGTGGTGAAGCCAAATTCTGTTGAATATGTTTAAGAGATACGTTATGGCTGAAACAGGGAGATGTTTCAGAAATGCTGAAGGAATATCATCAGGCCCCGGACTAGAGTCCTTCAAGTTAAGAATAGATGAGTTTATCTCTTGAAAAGTGATGGGATGGTTTAATGAATTGTTTTGTGCTTTAAACAGATAAATGGGATTTTGTTCGGCGAATTCTTTGGCTTTGAGAAAATTGGCGGTATACTGTTGATTCGATGAGTGGCCTTGATAGATTCTTCCAAAAATGTTTGCAATATCGCTGCTCGATGTTATGAAATTATTATTTTCTTTTAGCCCCGTAAAATTATATGAAGTATGCAAACCAGAAATTTTCCTGACTTTGTTCCAGACATCAGACAGGGGACTATTGCTATTAATTTCCGATACGTATTTGTTCCATGAAAATTGTTTAGCCGTTTTGACAGTTAGCTGTGCCCTTGCTTTTAGCATTTTGAATTTTAATTTATTTTCGGATGTTTTATGTTTTTTGTATCGGTTTAGGGCTGATTTACTTTCACTGATTGCTGTAGCACAACGGTCATTCCACCATGGTACAGGACATCGGCCTTTAACAGTTTTAGATTTACCAATAAATTTGTGGGCGGCGCTTAAGATAAGTTGATTAAACTGTTCTACATTCGAGTTAACATCGTCTGTTATATCCAAACTGGAAATTTTCATCATTCAATCTTCGCTTATCCACTGCTGGACATAGATCTCCCTCATAATTTTCCATCTATTTCGATCTTGTGCCTCTTGCATCCAATTCCTATGACAACGTTTTAGATCGTCAGTCCAACGTGTTGGTGGACGACCTCTACTTCGGTAGGCATCATCTCTTGGTCTCCATTCCAGTATCTGCTTTGTCCATCTATTGTCTGTCATTCGAGCCACGTGACCTGCCCAGTTCCATTTTAGTGTTGCTACTCTCTCTACTGCATCAGCCACTCCTGTTCTTTGTCGTATGGGTCATGAATATGGGTCCTGATGAGGGATAATTATGGTTTCTAATTAGGTTTGGAAAATGGTCACTACCATATGTATAGGTTTGAGCGTCCCAACTGAGACAATGAGCTAAATTTGGGTCGCAGAGAGTTAAATCGATGCATGAGGAATATCCTGTTAAAATATTGAATCTTGTAGGGCTACCATCATTAAGAAAATTTATATTAAGTTGATCTAAGATATCGGCAATACTTGAACCTCTGACAGACGTATGATCTGAACCCCATATTATGTTGTGAGCATTAAAGTCGCCTAGAATTATACGAGGACGTGGCAGTTGCTCTAATAACCTGCAAAGGCT
This sequence comes from Diabrotica undecimpunctata, assembly GCF_040954645.1. Taxonomy (NCBI): domain Eukaryota; kingdom Metazoa; phylum Arthropoda; class Insecta; order Coleoptera; family Chrysomelidae; genus Diabrotica; species Diabrotica undecimpunctata. The sequence goes on along the minus strand of NC_092803.1, from coordinate 121,785,844 downwards.
ATCAGAACTGACTTGTTTGTCAGAAGGAAGGTAAACATTACAAATAGATACTAAACTGGTAGATATGATTCTGATAGCAACGGCCTCCAAATCACTGACTATTGGAATTTGTATCGCCTCGATGGATTTGTTTACTAGTATTGCTACACCACCGCTTGTACGACTTGCATCTGTACGGTCTTTGCGGAAACAAGTGAAATTTTTTGAATTGTACAACTGATTGGTCTTTAAGTTTGTCTCCTGTAGACAAATAATATCTGGAGAATATTCAGATAAAAGAAGCTGTAGCATAGGGAGACGATGGAAAAATCCATCAATGTTCCATTGAAGTATCGAGTTGAATGTTGTTAACAGATTCGGAGTTAGATGATACTGAACGATTGTCTACAGAAGAGTCACTATCTAAGTCAGAAATCTCTTTCCCTAAGTGGTTGTGTAGTTTCTTTTGAAGTTTTGTAAACTTGCTTTTTGTAGATCGTTCATTTGCATATTGATAGCTGCTTTGTAAAAGATGGAGTAAACCAGCCATATCAGTTGTAAATTTTTTAACGACGCTAATATTGTCGGGGGAGCCTTGAACATTATCAATCAATAAGGACAATTGGTGGAAATTTAAAACGAATAGTGGGGTATGATTATCAATGAAATTTTCAAGAGTTTCCCGTGTAGATTGAACTTTAGATAAGCGCGGTTTTTTGATTTGGAGAGTTTGGGTTTTGCAAACAGATTTTCTGATGAGATTGCTGAATCCGAAGGAGGCGTGTCGATCTCACCAATACTGCGTTTTATGGAAGAACTTGCGTTTTCGCAATTGCTATTAGAGTTTTCACTTAGATGATGTGGCTTTATTAAATTTGGAAGTACTGGAGCAAACTCATTGGTAGTGACAGAAGTCGAGCTTGTAGTTTTATTTGTAAGATTGGTTGAATTGGTAGTTTCAAAAAATTGTGGTGATGTATCAGTTTTATTAGAATTTTCTGCAGTTGTATCTAATGGAAAAGGAGCTGGTAGATTGGAAAATATTGCTTCCGAAGTTTGTGAAAACGGTGTTGCCGCTGAATGAGGTTGATTAAAATTGTTGCTATGAGTAGGAGTATTAGTAGTTTCTTTATCGTGGAGATTTGTAGGTGTAGGTGATATGCTCGGATATGATAATGGATAACTTGATGACTGCTGGGTGTTTGGTACCTTGTGTAGTATACTTGTTGAAGCTGTTTGATTTGGTACTTCATTGTTTGACTCAATATGAGTTGATTCCGTTACTGAACTGGTTTTGCATTGGGATGATATGTGTCCTGTATTTTTGCAAATAAAGCAGGTGAGTGTACCTTGTGACAAAAATATGCGGTAAGGTGTTTGGTCGAAATTTATTAGAATAGAATCTGGAATTGGAGACGTTATAGGGCTTATATAAACTTGCCTTCGAAAGCTCAATATGTGACTATATGCGGGAAGAGTCGAGCTAATTTTCAGAAATGTTATTGGGAAAATAAGCTTTAAACCGATATTCTGTAATTCTTCAACTAATACTTGATAAGGAATTGACGGGCAGACTCCAGACAAGACTAGTCTTTCTGCTGGAGAGACAGTCTTCGTGCTGTTACAACTTCGCCGAGTACTTCTATAGAGCCATGTTGTGTCATGAAGTTATCTACTACGGTTTTGTTTGCCAAATACATGCAGATTCTATTATGAGATAATCTAGATGAAAAAATAATATTTTTTGGGTTGATGATTGTACCCAAAGGAATGAGATAATCCTGCAGTTTAGCATTATCGATACAACTAAAAACAATTGCTTGGTTCTTACTCGGAAAAGAATGTGAAGCGGCTGAAGCATAACTGTTTGTGATATTCGAACGTTGATTTACTGGACTGGTTAGATCGGAAGGTGTGTTTACATTGTGTGAAGTCATTTTAAGCTGCGGTGGCGAAGGCCTTACTCCGACTCTGGTAAATGAAAAACCAGTCGCATGCTACCATGAGCTACTTATAGCAGCTAACCTCACAAAATGTTTGTATGGTAGTGTATATTTATTATTTGACGTTTTCTTTTCACAATAATAAAATAATAATTACGTATAGATGACTTACGTAGTAGTATCTAGTAGATAAACACTTTAATTTTAAAAAACTATTTAATAAAACCACTTGTTTTTATTAAAAACTAGAAGTACGCTATCAGTACTACTTAACCGTACCTTACCAGGGCCGGTCTCTCCTGTTTGTAAATTATTTTTTCTGATTATTATAATATTTCAAGGCAATATAGAAACCAATATAATGATAAACTTTTATTAAGTTCGTAAATTAATAATACAAAATGCTGGGGCACCTTGATGTTATGTTTGTTCACTGATTTATTGCAAAATGCTCCACTGGGAGGACTGGGATATAACATGCGTAGGAGGTCTGGGAGATTGTTCCAGACCTCCCCTGTATTATTTCTAATTTGATATTATTTAAATTCTTTTAATAGTATGTTTTTGCTTTGTTATAGTGTAAGATGCTTCATAAGTAAAAGAAGAAAAATCATGAGAGGACCTCTCCATTAGAGTCTCGCATTGTGGAGGCCATTCAGCAGATTAAAGAAGGGAAGAGCATAAGGCAGGTAGCAAAGACTTATAGTATTTTAAAATCGGCTCTTCAACGCCATTTAAAGAAATATGATGAAGCTCCCAACAAGGAATGCGTTGTTTTTTATTCTAATTTGATATGTCGTATGGTACTCTCCGAAGAGCAAGAATTGGCTCTAGTAGAATACATCCTGGCTGCAAGTAGAATGCAACATGGTTTAACATCAGTTCAGGTCAGAATTCTAGCTTGGCAATATGCAAGTGCCCTGAAATGTAAAGTAGGCAATTCATGGAAAGTTAACCAAATGACAGGATATGCCTAGTTCAAAGGTTTCATGGAACGCCACAAAGAACTTCTACTAAGGTCTCCAGAAACTACAAGTCTGGGAAGGGCAACAAGCTTCAGCAAAACCAATGTTGATATGCTCCTAAATAACTTAAAAACTATCTATGAAAATTATAATCTCACCCCAGATCGTATATTCAACTGTGACGAAACAGGAATAAGTACAGTCAATAATCCACCCAAGGTTGTGGCTAAGCGTGGTGAAAAGCAAGTAAGACAAGTGACATCGGCTGAAAGGGGTAGCAAATCACTAGTCTTTTTATAGTAAATGCAATAGGAAACCCTTTACCACCTCTACTTGTGTTTCCCAGAATCAGATATAAGGAGTTTTTCTTAAATAGTGCACCTCCAGGGAGCATTGCACTAACTAGCAAGACAGGTTGGATGTCAAGTGATCTTTTTAAACAGTGTCTAGAACACATAGTTCTTAACACACTAAGGTTACGCACTAAGGAACAACCAATATTGTTAATTTTAGACAACCACGAGAGTCATGTAGGTTTAGAAGTGATAATGACAGCAAAAGAAAAGGGAGATATACTTTTAACGTTTCCACCACATTCTAGTCACAGATTGCAGCCCCTCGATGTGTCTGTTTTGCCCCATTTAAAAGTCAATATAACAGAGTTTGTAATGATTGGCTACTGAATCACGCAGGCAAAACCATATCTATCTACTGCATAGGTGATCTTGTGGGGCAAGCTTACCTTTTGACTGTTACGCAGAAGAACATTATTGCTGGTTTTCGAAAGACTGGCATCTACCCTTTTAACAGTGAGCCATTCACCGAATCAGAATTTCTAATGTCTTCAGTAACTGACCGGTCTTCTCCATCTGCACAAGCTAATGGTACTTCTTCCTTAACAAGAATATCTTGAAATTGACCATACAGCCAGTTCACATAATTTCTCACAAGATCCTTCTACATCTTTTGAAAAACCATCAACTTCTGAAGACTCTAACGGCACTCAAGAACTTTTAATGACAATAAAAATTATTACACATACATATACATATTATTAATCCTTATTACACCTGAGCAAATCCGACCATTTTCTAAAGCTGAACAACGCAAAGAAGCTCAAAGAGGAAGGAAGAGAGGCAGAGGTCGTATTTTAACTAGTACACCAGAGAAAGCAGACGCCGAAAGATTAGCTCTCGAGAGAGAAATGAAGAAGTCTGGTAAATTGTCTGTAGCCATCTGCTATCTATCTAGTAAGAGTCTTCGTCCGAGGAAAGATGAAGAATCTTCAGACGAAGATTCCATATCAAGATACAGATGATGATCTCGAAATATCTCTGAGTTCTGAGGAGAATAAAATAAAAGAAATAGATTGAAATAATAGTTTCGTGAATCTTAAGACTGATGCTTTTATGCACCCCTCATATTTTTCTCAATAATCTTTATTTATTGATAATTTACTGTGCAAAAATTTGCCTATGGACCTTGTTTGACAATGACAGTTAAAACGTAAGCTAATAATAGTCTTGATTTAATAATAATTTGTATTAAACTTCGTTTTAGACTAAAAGTGAGTTAAACTGCCGATAAAAGTGTTTGTTGCTTAAAAGATGCTTAAAAGTGCCTATTAAAGCAAAGTGCTTGTGAGAAACAAGCTTTTTATTGTGATATTTTTTATCACATGCATGTTTGGAAGTTCATTTGCATAAAAATCAAATAAAAAAATGAACCGACAAAGAAATTTGTCAATGGAGGAAGCAGTGCGAGCATCGACTCTCCTAGATGAAGGATATTCAATGAGATACGTTGCAGGTTTGTTAGGAAGACATCATTCCAGCATCAGTCGCAAGGTGAGGTGATATAATGAAACAGGGTCGTACCACCGAAGACCAGGTCAAGGGCAAAAACGTTGCATTAATCAAAGTGATGATCGTTTTTTGAGACAACGTGCTCTCAGAGATAGGAGAGTCACCAGCAATTTGCTAAAAAATGAACTAGCAGAGGTTCGAAATGTCGCGATATCGTCTCGAACAGTTATAAGACATTTACATGAAGCAGAATTGAGCAACAGGAAACCGGCCAAAAAACCCTTGCTTACCAGAGAATACAGGGTTCAGAGATTTAATTTTGCAAGATTGCATCAAAATTAGACCATCGATGATTGGAAACGAGTTCTTTTCTCCGATGAGACTAAAAGCTCCAGATGACCGTGAGCGTGTCTGGCGAAGGCGAGGAGAAAGGTTTACCAGCTGCAATATCTCTCCTAAAGTACCTTTTGGTGGTGGCTCTAAAATGTTTTGGGGGGAATTTGTTTTGAAGCTCGTACGGAGTTGGTCCCCATACGTACGAGGTCTATGAATGCCCATTATTACTTAGACAACATTATTGTCGAACATGTAGTGCCTTTTGCTCCGTTTCTTGGACCTAATTTTTTATTCATGCAACACTTATCCTTGTGTTTATCGACAGGTTATTGGCTACCTAAATGATGTTGATATTCCATTATTAGAGTGGCCACCTAGCAGTCCGGACATGAATCCTATAGAGCATCTATGGGACTATCTCAAAAAAAAAGATTCGAAGTCGTAGACCCCCTATTGCCAACCACAACCAACTCATTGGTGCCGTTATTGAAGAATGGGAGAATATTCCGCAAGTTGTTGTTGAACATTTGATATCAAACATGCCTCGACTCATAAATGCAGTCCTAAGAAGTAGAGGAAGTAGAGGTACTACACGGTATTAGTGTTGACCCAGATACATTTTATTGTGTTACTTTACTGATTTTTTTCCTTTTTGCAATTTGGAGTTATGCTAGCTTATTTACGCATTTCCGGCAAAAACAAATTTTTAAAGAAACAATAAGGCAAATTAAGGTGATAATGGGATAAGGCAAATGACATGATAAAGTCATGTTCGACTTATTTGTAGGTGTTTATTATTTTTTCAATGTTTATTTTGTGTTCATATTGTAAATATTTAGATTATTTAAAGTGGTGCGTTAATTTTATCCAGGATATATATATATATATATATATATATATATATATATATATATATATATATATATATATATATATATATATATATATATATATACACTCGTGATCATAAAATCCGGGTCACCTTGAAAATCACCGATATTTCATTTTTAACGAGCTTTATCGTAAATAACAACAACACAAATACAAACTAATGCATGTTTCTGAGAATTGTTGCGGTTTCCTTTATTACAAAGAATTCCAATAGTGCCGATTTCGCGGTAAAGTGCACACTTCCCAAAGTGAACGCTACCTGTAACTCCGCTTGTTTTAAATGTCTCGTGTGTACTTCGACTTTCTGTTCAAATGTAACGGACAAACGTTTATTATTGCCACCATTAGTGTTTATTAGTGCCATTATTAGTGTTTTTTTTTTTTGACAAAAATGCCTTTGACTGTTGTTGAAACGGCACAAATTGTTGCACTTGTGGAAGACGGTCACACTCAACGGTAAGTCGCAAGAACTGTTGGCGTAAGCCTTTCTACGGTTCAACGAGTGCTTCAACACTTTCAGGAGGCAAGTTTGCTAACCAGGCTCTGGACGAAGAAGAACGACCAAGGCACTAGATGACCGTTTCCTTGTGTTTCAGGCTTTACGAAACCGGACCTCAACTGCGGTTATGCATAAAAATCGTCTAGAGGAAGTACGAAATCGTAATTTTAGTGTTGCAACAGTCAGAAGAAGACTTCGTTCTTCTTGACTATCTTCTCGGGTAATGGCTAGAGGACCGCCACTTCGCCGGGTGCCTCGAGTTGCACGACAATACGCGCATTGGGGAATTAACGATTGTAGCAAAGTGATATTCTCATATGAATCCCGTTTCTGCCTAACTGGATTCGATGGACGTGTAAGAGTTTGGAGTAGAACCGGTGAACGATTTTCACAAGCTTGCATTGCTCTAAGAATGCCATTTGGTGGAGGCTCGCTAATGGCTTGGGGAGGTATATCTTCCGACTTCCACATAGAATTACTCTTCATCGAAAAGGGGTCCGTAACTGCACGAAGGTACATTACCTAGATTCCGGAAGAACATGTTATGCCCCACATGGCAGGGCTTGGAGAACACGCCGTTTTTATGCAGGAAAACGTGCGACAGCACGTTGCCAAGATCAGTATGTAATACTTGGACGAAGTTGGAATTACGAGGGTACCCTGGCCAGCTAGGTCTCCGGATCTGAATCCCATCGAACATCTCTGGGACGATTTAAAAAAACGTATTCAAACCCATACACCTCCTCCTAATAACGCACAGGAGCTTAAGGATCTGTTAGTGAGAGAGTGGAATAACATACCACAACATGTAATCCGGAGAACAATTGAGAGTATGCCCCGTCGTCTGCAAGAGGTTATTAGAGCAAGGGGAGGCAATACACGATATTGGTCATTGAAATTTCACTGATTTTTTGCCACGTTCTGTATTTTCCATTTTTTTTCGTATGTCTGTTTTATCAACAATTTGATTTGTTTTCTGTTTTTTTTTTGAATAAAAACAATAAAAAACCATTTTTTTTTTCGTTCAAAACAAACATTGATGACAAATAAAAAATACATTAGCCAAAAAAAAAAGGTTATTACTGCACCAGAGGCAAAAATATTTAAGAAACTTGAAATTTTCAAGATGATCCGGATTTTATGATCGCGAGTGTATATATATATATATATATATATATATATATATATATATATATTCCATTAAAATAGTGATTGCTTTAAGATCCCACACGAAAATAGCTTCAAAAAAAATATTTTTAGAATATAATGATAATCAAAATTAAATAATTAAGTATAAATACAAGATAATAATAAAAATGTAACAAACAAAATTTTTAAAGAAGAAATTAAAGATTTCTTAAAGAAGTTAAACGTGTAGTGTTATTATAAAAAATATTAACAACTCAGTAATAAGCAGACATAAACATTTATTTAACCTACATATAGTAATACCTAACACGCTATAAGTAGTATTCACTACTTTTTGCACTCCCAGTGCCACGCTCTTTTCTTATTTTATAAATTAATATTCATATTGCACGTACGTCCCTGGTTCCCAATTGAATAATATCCTTTATATAAATGATATAAACACTTTTAAATCATGACTTACTAGCTCGTGCAGTTTAAAGTATGCAGTACAAACAGTTTATCTCTTTACTATATTTTAGTTTAAATTCAGTTTTTGGATCAAATATTCTCTACGTTAGTAATGTTCCGAGTCCAAGTCATCAAATATGGAACTACGAACTAGCGGAAGGACTTCTAAAAAAAGGACACAATATTACCATGTTGGCTGCATCACCAGTAGAGAACAAATCTTACAAAAATTATCATCCGATCGATATCAAAGGTAAATTTAATAAAAATACTTCTGACGTTACGAAATTCTGCTATGAGTATATAATTATCCAGTTACAGATTATGATAGTAGATATTATAACTATTATTCATGTTTTATGGATACTTCTGTATCTACATTTTCATCTGTTTCTACAACTACTTTTGAAATTAGCACATACATCTCGACAGTTTAAAATTTTCGATATTTTAAATACTGGACAAGGTTTTTTTTGTTTTGGATACTATTTTATTTAAAAATGGAACAACATCTAAGAATATGATATATTTTGTTGTTATTGGTGGTACATCAGAAAAAAAAATATAAAAAAAGTAAGTATTTTAATTGGGTATTATTTTCTTAAAACTCAAGATTTTTAACTATTCTTGACATAATTCTGATTAAAAACCTAGTCCTTGATTAAAATTTAATTCTAGCGGAACTCTATGTATTCATATGACGTATGTTTTAAATGATTCTGCTACTGTAGTTGCTTCTTAATTAAGAAGGGGTGCAATTTCAGGTCATTTTTAAAAATAATCCATTTCTAGCAGTTTGCTCTTCGGGTCATCGAAAGTGGACCGAAAATATCAACTTCAAGTTTTTAAAAGCCTCTCCGGAAGTATATTGTGCCATTTTATTATTACTTCTTGTTCTAGGGCCTTTTCTACCATAAATCGCATTACTTACACCAATCTTTCGTATCTGGGCGACAATTGATCGAGTAAAATCTGTATCGAACTCTGGCAAGTGTTCTTTAAACTCCAAAATGTCCTCCAGACAAGCTGATAGAAATTTCTTGCAGCACAGTTTTTTGGAACTACCATTTGTTAAACTGAACGTATTCTATCATTTCTCTCTTTTCTCACTTTCTAGGACTTTCTCACTTTCGACATAATAGATCATTGGAAAGATGCAGAGAGCTCGCTCTATTTCAAAGTCTTGTAGTCAATATATGAATGCCTGCACACCATTTGTTCTGTTCACTTCTGTGTAGAACTTCTTCGTTGGTAACTTTGTCTATCCAGGAAATTCTAAACATACGTCTCTAGCATTACATTTCAAATACTTCCAAGTCTCTTCAGTAATGCATCAGGAACGGTCCATGACTAAACTATTCATAGAAGAACGAAGATTACGTAGCATTTTATTAAACGAACTTTTATTTTAATTTTACAGAGTGACTCGAATGTTTTTTTTTTCATTTTGACGAAAGTTTATCTTGAATTTTCGATCTTTATATTAATTTTCGTCGATTTTTCACACTGTTCGTTTAAATTTACACTTAAATAGCAAAAGTTGGTGATTTGTGATAGCGGTCGTTGGTTAACTAATAATTGACCCGGTGTTATTCGATTTTTGCTTATTATCATGTGTTTGATTTTTTATGTCAAAATCAAGTCCAAATCTGCTCTTACTTCTGCTACCTGGAAGACAAAGGTCTGCAGATATTTCAGACTCCTTTTGACTGCAAAAATGACAGTGTCATCAACGTATCTTATGTTGTTCAGTTGTTCTCCACTTATAAGTATCTGCTCCTCTATAGCAGTCAGTGCTACGTTCATAATGTGCTCTGCATATAGATTGAACAATAATTGGGACAGTATACCGTAACATTTAAAGCACCTAGATTTACCGTGACATTGTCTACCAACATGTCCGTAACGATAGAAAATATAACTTCTTTTACTCGATATTTTGGTGCCAAAAAAATTCTCTCTATTTTATTGTCTAGTTCCGGCCAATTTTTTAATATACATATTATCAACCTTAATCGCATTTAATCGTGAATTATTTTTATTTTCAATGATGACCTCAAAATGACCTCTGTAGGTTTGTTAATATTTATAGTTAAATCTAGTATTGATAGAGTTTAAATCTAAAGAGATTTTGTTTGCCATGGATAATTGTCTTTTTCAGGTGAACTATACTTATTGATTCTTTTTCGTTATTTTTTTATGAAACTTGAAACTTCAGAAAAACGCTCTTACATTAATCCGATTTATATTTACATTTGGAATATTTTTATATATATTATCATTACTTAAAACCTCTGAAGCTGTTTCCCTATGATTCTGTTCTTCGGAGGAAAACTTATGGATCCTTTCCCGTATCAGGCGAGGACGATCGAATTCGTTGAATGAATCACTTCAATCACTGACTGAACCTGTCTTATATTTAAATTAAGCTTAAACTATAATTAAAAGAAAAGATTTAACTAAATAAAAGATTTTAGAACTACTTGGTGCGTTCTGCACATACGATGACCCCTATATAACAATTTAGATCATCAGAAAGTGGGGAATTTGTACAATTTGTATGTTCAATCTAGAACTCGCTGGTTTCATCCTTTCGCTTTGAGTATGTATATTACCATAGAAAAATTTAAGAAAGAGGACTATATGAAACTCTATTTTTAAAGTAAAATTAAAAGACAAATAAACATACCTACATTCAATTATAGTAAAACATGAATATCTACAAAAAATCTTATTTAATACGAAACTATACAAAAAAGCAATATTTCTATGGCCGAGAATAAGATTACAAAAGTAAAATTGTATAAAGCGGAATAATAATTGTAGCTTAAACAAAGCGACAAAGTTAAAACAACCAAAACAAACCTATTATAACCGAAAACAGATAATAAACCAATACAATGAATAGATATCTTCTATCAAATAAAACCGCTTGTCTGAGGATCACAAGAGGATTATGTTACCATAAGGCACCAAAATATTTTATATGCGTAATGACTCACTGCTGATTGTTACTTATCTTATCTAATGATGTAAAGAAATACATAACGTAATAAAAAGGTAATAATGGGGAACAAAGCTACACATTCAATTATGGTAAAAACAATAGTGAAATAGTCGTATTAATACCAAGTAAAATGTTGTGAAAGTCTAAACAAAAAAGTTTAATTATAATAGACATGGATTATCTAGTACGAAAAATATGAACTATCATCAAATGCATCTAACAAGTAAACGGTACTTACCATAAATCAGGAACAAACAATGTAAAACATTAACTAACCGTGAATCTCCACGTGGGTTGGAGATGGCGCACCCCTTGGCCTAACCCCTTAGGTAGGACACTATTATGCCATTCGGACGATCAGGCACAAGTCTGTCTTGAGTTAAGTAGCTTTCTTTGGAAACGGCCCGAAAATACGGGTGGGGGGCGACTCAGCGCCGGAAATATAGGCGAAAGTGGTAAAATATGCAACTTAGTAGTTGCAAGTGGTGCATTCTTCTAATTTAATTCGTACTACCCGCCGTTAACCCGGAGATAATAGTACGCATCAGAAAAGCTAGATCCGCGTACAACTTCCTTCTTCAAAAGATACAACCTCTCTTTTGGTATAAAAGTAATAATGATACGTTGCTTCCTGTCTCTGCTTTTATATGTTGGTAAATCGTAGATCTTGAACGATAATATGTGCAGAAGATTGGGAGAATTTTAAATGTGGCTATGCTAAGATACCGTGGACTGACAGAGTTACAAATAAGGAGATAAGGAGCGCGTTTTTGGTCATATTAATTACCATCAAACCTCATTTTTGCAAGTTTCATTGTTACTAATTATAGAAACTAATTTGTTGAACTTGTCTGTCATCTTATACTTATGTAAGTCATCTCCACAGTATGAACTCTGTATACTTATCTTCTATTCCTTTCACTTTTAATCTCGGTCAGCCCTCCTGTCGTCTTCTCTGTGGTGTCCAGTTTATTACTTTTTTTGGATTACTGAAAAACTTTTTTATTATTAATTTTACGAAAAAGAAAACTATTCTTAATAAAAAGTTCTGCATGTTCTAAAATCTAAAATACAATCATCAGATATTAAATTAAATCACAAAATATGAATTTGAAGTAAAATACCTTTATATTTCACAATGTCGAAAATTGTTGTTAAGAAAAGTTGATCAAAACTAAAAACTACGTTCATATATACAATTACATGCATTTACATTGAAAAAATAAGTTTTGTTATGTTTTACTAATTTTTTTATTTTGAATGAAAATTTTTCTCTCTTGTGGTTAAGAAACACATGATAACCTCATCGTTTCTAAATGTTTTCTAATAATTTTGGAATTTAAACATGTAATTAATACATGGGCATTTATTTTGCAAATAGGAACATGCATAACTAATGTAACTAATATAACATTCATCGAGTTAGAATCTATGGAGAGGGCATCACGTGACTAAAAACGACCTCACTTCGGCCATATTGTTTTGCCACTTTTGACAGATCGTATATGTTTATTTACGTTTTTGTTTTTCGAATATTTTTAGTTTTATAATACTGTTATAGAAACTGTAATAATATATTGTGATAGTGCATAATAATGGTTTCTTGTTCTCAACGTAGTTGCAGTGGCAGAAGCAATGTTAATAAAAAATCTTCAGGAATAACGTTCTACAGGTTAGTATACAAATATGTAAACAAAGTAATGGCCCGTACTTCAGAGAATAAATTAAGAGTATTTGACTGTATTAATTTATCTTTATGTATAATATATCGGGTTTTTAGTGTTTACCGCGGGATAAATAAATCATAGTTTATTAAAAATGTATTGCACTTTTTTAGATTATGATTAAATCTTCGGAATAACTAGTCATATTTTTAAAGTAGTTTTAATATTATTGAGTCCGGCCATGATCCCACCGCCATATTGATATCACAGTTAGCCACGCCTACCTACGCCGTTTTTAGTACATACGTTAATATGCTCATAGCTTCTCCATAGATTCTAACTCGATGATAACATTATTACTGGAAAAAATAGGTGGAAAAAAACATATCCACATTTTTGTCTACAATATCAATGCACTGTAGTTCGGTGAAATCTAGGATACACTGATAAACATATGATTTCTTTATAGCAAGATATGTAACCTTGAAAATTTAAATACTTAGACAATTATTTCTACAGATTTAAATGTTTAAATAGCAAATAGTGATAAAAACAGCAGCTTATTGACTGAAGGCTGGCGCCAATTTGTTAAAGAATTAATAAACGATTTTTTTAACGAATTTTAGTGCAGTAAACGTCATATTAAATTTGAATTAAAATAAAATTTTAATTTTGTTTATGTGTGCCGAACAATTAATAAAATTATAGTGTACAGTGTCCAAAAACGACACAAACAGGGCCTGTTGGCCCAGAAAAGCGCAGAATCTCCAGATAACCAAAAATGTAAGTAAATTTGACAATACAGTAGACTATAATATTTACGAGGACTTACCAGAGATTAATGATAATGGTGATTTAAACTCAAATTCAGATTGTACAGAGTCTGACATAAATAATCCAGGTCCATCAGACGCAAATATAAATTTTAATTCGAATACTGATAAATTAAATGCTGGCATAAACATAAATTCACGTCCATCAGACAAAAAATACTGTACATAACTCTGACATTATTGAACCAAATGTTTACGGTTGGTTAAATGGTTGAAACCAAAATATAAATTTAGGTCTATCAGACACAAATTTAGAGTTAAACATTAATAAAGTAGACAATAGTGTGCATGTGCATGACGTAGACTTAGAAGTGACTACCAATTGTCGCTGACCTGAACCCTCGGGATTGAGGGAGGGCTGGTCAATCGCTCTTTCCATAGCTGTTTGGGACCTGAGAGGATAGGGTTCTCGGTCAGTGGCCATAGATACTGTCTATGGACACTAGATAGAGGGAATAATGCCTTATTAAAACGCAAATAAAGTTTATTAAAAGAAAATAAAACAATATGCAAAGTACTATACTAACAATCTGTAAGAAAATAATAATTATCTTTAGATTAAGAATCTGTAAGATAATTATGCAAATTAGTCTTAATCTAAGAATCTGTAATAGAATTTGATTATTTAAAACACCTAAGACTAATTTGAAAAGTCCAAAAGTCCAAAAGTCGCAAGTATGAAGGAGTAATGACAGGACCTTGAAATAGGTGTGGGACGTCAGGTATAGTGACTTTTGGACGAATCAATCAAAACATGTGGTAAAAGTACATAAACAAAATAGTTATAAACAATTTAAACAAAAAAAATATCAAAGTCGCTGAGACCTATAAAAAGTAAAAAAAATCACAAGTTATTTTTATCCTGAAAAAAGTATCGAAAATATTACAAGTTATTTTATATATCTGAAAAGAAAGAAAAAATCGTCTAAGTTATTTTTGGATCTGAATTTCTTCAGAGTCCAAAATACGAAAATAAATATGGAAAATATTAAAGTTCAAATAGTAAATATAGAGAAATATTAATGTCCGTAAATTTTACAAGTGTTATAAAAGGATATAAAAAAACAACTAAGTCTCGTCAAGAGACTTAGCAAACCTAAAAGAGAAAATAACTTCTTTCATGAACTAAAGTCCCTGAAAGAAATAAAAAACATTAAATATAAAATAATAGCAATAATTCGTCTAAGTCAGTAGCGACGAATTAAATGCTGAAATAAAATCAGAAATTTAACTACCTTAAAAAGATCTGTAAAATAAAACAAAAATGGCGGCGGTTTAGTACAAACCGACAAAGTTTCGCTCTGAAACTTTGTCAAAAATTCCTGTAAGAGAATAGGTAGTAAGGTAAAAATAAAAGAGGTTTTTTTATTTAAGTCTCTAGGAACTTAATCAACCAGAGGGTCTCGACTTGCCAAGGAGGCTGGATCTGCAGACATATCCTGACCAGATCTAGCTTGTTGGCCATCGTGCACCTGTATTTATTCATAAAAATCTAGGTTAAGTTCCAAGCGCCATTAACGGTCTTTTTGACCGTTTATTGGTTGGACCTGCACGATAGCCAATGCTCAATTTCAGATATTACCATTGGCTGCAATTACGTTGCCATTTGACCAATGGTAAATTCGAAATCGAGCAGCAAACTTGGGAATTACGATTGGCTGCAATTACTGTTTCCATTTGACCAATCTCAAATTCCGAAGCTTACCATTGGCGACACAATATTACGCATAACGATAGTGATAGTTAAAGTGATCGCGATACATACAAAATATCAACGAACCGAAAAAGACAATTCTCTCAGGGAGGAGACTTGGATAGTAGTTTTGACACTCATCTTATTAAAATAACTAAAGAAAACAGAAGAATTGAGATGTAATCCAAATTAGCCAACCCAATACAAATATTGGTTGCGCAAATGAAGAGAATAAAAGAAGAGAATAAATGTCTATAAAATCAAATCCGTCAGATGCAGGAGGAAAATAAAAATATCCAGGAGGAAAGTAGAAAACAACTGGCCAAACTTGAGGAAAAAGTAACCGTCAAGGACTTAGAAACTTAAAAACTAACACAAAAGTTATTTGAAACGATGGAAAAAATGACAGAAAAAGAAAAACTGATAGATAAATCGACTCATGCTGAAAAACTTGCACAAAAACCAAAACCATTCCAAAAAACGATTAAAAAGCAGGCAAAAATTTTAGAACAAAAAAGACTCAGTACTAATACTGGCCAAGCAAATATATCAAAAGAAAACGAAACGGAGTGGACAGTCCAACAAAAGAAAAAACAAACAAACAAAGTGAGTAATGCTGAAAGGCAGACACTTTTAATACAAAAAAGAAACCAAGAAGCATGCATATCCAAAGGCATGCTAAGAAAAGAACAAGAAAAAGAGAATAATCACAACACTGTAGTGGATGAAAATGAAAAATGAAAACTGAGACAGTAAAAGAAAAAATGAAGAAAATTGCGCCCAAATCAACGGCACAAAAAGAAAACACTGTGTTTTCAGAAGAAAAACAACCAAAGAATGCTGCGATCAAACCACTGGCGATCATTCTCAAGACGGTAGGAAAAAACAAGATATTTTCCAAAAAGCAGCAGAGAAAGGAATAGGCTCGACAAACAAATTTGCCAAATCTCGCAGCCAAACAAATGACAGAGACGGCTACCTATTGCCCATACAATTGATGTTGAAAAAACCAAACGAGTGGTGATAACAGGACTGTCTGAAACGACAGACATAAAATTCATCCAAAAAGAACTGACGACAAAGTCATTGACACCATCAAGGTATCAAACCTGATATCAGAAAAAGAGGACAAAAAGCGACTACCACTTTTCCTAGTCACCATTAATAAGTAAGACGACCAAAAAATGAAAAAAGTCACCGATCTCTGCTACATGAGGATATATGTAGAAGATGAAATCAAAAATAATAAGGAAGTAATGCAGTGCTACAACTGTCAGGGTTTCTTCCACGTATCAAAGGCCTGATACTCCGGCTCAAGATATGTCAAGTGCGGAGAAAATCACTTAAGCAAAGAATGCCAAAAAGACAGAAACACTGACCCAAAATGTGCAAACTGTGGTGAAGCCCATACAGCAAATTACAGGGGTTGTTCAAAGGCACTCAAAAAGAAAAATTATGCTACACAACCAAGAAGCAGAAGCATACAAAGTGCACCAGTAACAGAATCTGTCAGCTTCGCACAAGCAACCAGAAAGACACAACAGCCGAAAGAACCAAAATCCATGGTCAATTCTGAAACAGCAATCCTTATAGCCAGCTTCAACGAATAGTTAAAGAACTTCATGTTTATATTCGAGAAGATGACTAATGTAGTAAGCGCAATGGGCAGTATTATGTAGCAGAACTGTCTAACCGGTTGGACAATCTACGAATAGGATCATGGAATTCAAATGGGCTAAAACAAAACAACTCTCTGGACGAGTTTACCAACAGACTTGAACTAGACATCGTAGCTTTACAAGAACCTCAAATAACGAAAAAAACAAAAAAAAAAAATTCCGGGCTATGATGTATACCGAATTGACTACAGGGCCACTTCAGGAAGCACGGCCATTCTGGTGAAAAAAGGAATCGAACACCAAGTAATTCCTATACCAGATGGTCTGGTCACTATAAGAGCAACCTTATTAAGGATCAAAACGGGAAATGCTATGCTGAAGATGGTTTCAGCATATATTATACCGAATGATCCGATCTTCAATGAACGACAGAACCACAAACCGTAACGGGGGGCTATTGTGTGGCTCCACCACACAGACAAAACACTATGGTGGTAGGACTCACAGAACCTACATACTTTACTTTCATGGTGGAGACAGACTCCCTACATTCCTGGACATAGCAATTCTACAAAACGTGGGTAAACAACATAAAATACACTCAATGAACGAGGGTGAATCAAATCACAACCCAATTGTATTGACCCTGGGAGCGGTGAAACTGTTTGGAAACCTAGAAGAAAAAACGGACAAGTTGACCAAACTCCAAAAGAATAGTAAGCGAAACTATCGGTGCAATAACAACAAATAAATAAATATATAAACACAAAAAACAAGAACTAGAAAAATGTGTTTTAAACCTAGAAAAAACGATACAAAATGCTATAGAGGTCAGTACTACAGAAGAAGAAACACCAACAGTTAGGGGAAGATTCAGAGAAATCAGCAACAAACTGAAAGAACTAGTAAAAGAAAAAAAGGAAAAGAAGAAGGGCCAACAGAACAAAAAACCAAGAGGACAAAAGAATTGCTAATGAGCTAAATAGGGATGTCAAAAAAAATTAGAAGAACATCGAAACAAAAATTGGGTCGACTATATTCAGCAACTAAAACCAAATAAATCTGCATTCTGAAAGGTATCTAAAATATTAAGAAATGATAAAAAACCAATTCCACCCTTACATGAAGAAAATGGAATTGTGTACGCAGAAGAAGACAAAGCGGAAGTTATGAAAAACACGCTAGAAAGAGGACGTAGGAAAAATAATCATCCCGATGAATATCTCGACTTCACAAAAGAAGTGGAAAGAAGATACAGGGAAATAAAAAGAAGAAGGAGCAACATAGATATTACCTATACCTCCCCTGAACAAGTCAGACAGTTGATCAAGC
Organism: Diabrotica undecimpunctata; assembly: GCF_040954645.1. Lineage (NCBI taxonomy): Eukaryota > Metazoa > Arthropoda > Insecta > Coleoptera > Chrysomelidae > Diabrotica > Diabrotica undecimpunctata. The sequence goes on along the minus strand of NC_092803.1, from coordinate 121,767,679 downwards.
GTACTAACCCCAAAAAAGCTCCAGGACAGGACCATATTACAAATAGAGCTGGAAAAATCTGTCAGCAAAAGCAATAGTATACATAACAAATTTAATCAACCACATTCTAAGTTTAAGACATTTTCATGACAGGTGGAAAGGAGCTCACGTAATAATGATCGAAAAACCAGGGGAAAATGTTACATTTCCACAGAATTATAGGCCGATAAGCTTATTGCCAGCAGTAAGCAAAATTACAGATCAGGTAATATTAGCTAGACTAAAACAAGAATCAGAAGAAATCGGAATAATACCTGAAGCACAGTTCGGATTTAGATCCGAACACTCATGTGAACTTCAGATACTGCGATACAGAGTCTGGCATGAATGCCTGCTATATAAAATTAACCAATACGGTTCTAGTGAGGCGATGACATGTCTTCTCTCGCCATACCTAGCCGACAAAAGGTTCAGAGTTCGGATAGGGCCAACCTTGTCCGAAGCTGGAGCCATGGAGACCGGTATACCACAGGGAGCGGTTTTGTCACCGTATATATACACCATATACGTTGTATTATAATATACAGCGATAGCTGTTAGCAGTACCAAACCAGATCTAGCAACAAGATACCTACAAAGGGCACTTAACGAACTACAAGATTGGTGTATACAGTGGAAAATAGTTGTCAATCCTGACAAAACAGGCCGTCATGTATCAAAAAAGAAGAGGCGAACCAAATGGGTTTTTATCCATATTCGATACTCAAATCGAATGGTCAAATCAAGCCAAATATCTAGGCGTAACATTGGACAAAAAGCTGACCTTCACAGAACATGTAAAACAAACGATCCAGAAAGCTAAAATAATTAGACGTCAACTCTTATCATTAATAGGTTGGAAGAGTAAACTATGATTTAAAACAAAATTAAGATGGCAAACTGTATAATTTTACCAACACTAATATACACCTCGGCAACATGGAGACCCACTTACAAATATAACAGAAACAAAATACAAATAGTCCGGAACCATATGACCAGAGAGGCTCTCAATATACCTAAGTACGTTCCACTAACGTACGTATTTAGGGACTCAGACCAAACGAGAATCCTGAGAACAATAGACGAAAAAGCACAAGACCCAGAAGAACAGTGAAGAAATGAAAGCCATGCAATAGTCGAATAATCGCAGTAACAGAAGGCCCCACAAATATACCCTATCCTTATATTTTATTTCTTTTATTTAGTTATTTTTATTTTTAGTACCTATAACCTTCTATTACAGCAGCCATGTAGCGCCAATACAATACAAAAAAATAAAATGAATGCTGATCAGCAGCACAGGCAGAAAAGCTGTTCAGCTAAAAGGCCCTTTAAGTTGGTCAAAACGACCAAGTTCGCGGAACCCTTCAGGTGCTCAGCCGATGAGGAGAACAAAAATTATTTTGCCAATTCGGCATTAAAGTGACCGAGCACACACAATCCAGTCGGGGAGTCACCGACTTAGGTTGGTGACTCGCTGTCCGGAACACACATTTTGAGACACAAGTCCAAAGTCGTGTAAAAATTAACTTCAGTCATTCTTAGGGAAAAAAGCTTTTCTAACTACCACTAAAATCAGGTGGCTTAACCACATAAAGAAAAACAGAGGATGTCTTATTACCCAGGGCATCCAAAGTAACTTTCAGTACAAAGCCTCCTCATTCGTTATGTCCTGCGATGGGGAGGGGCGGTTGGTTATAGCCTGGGGGTCAGATAAGTACCACTCCATTACGGAGTGTGGCCGGTTTGATCTTCTGATATGTGGGTCGCACTGTTCCATTGGAACACACATGTCACTCGGAGATGGGGTTCTACAAAAATTGTTGTGTGTGTTTGTGTGTGTGTGTGTGTGTGCGTGTAGCAAGATATGCTTGATATTTACTTTCAAAACATCAGTTATATTTAGTTAAGTGAAATCTAGAATGCACTGATAAACTTGTTTATAGCAAGATATATTTAACATGTACTTTCAAAACATCAGTTGTATTTAGTTACGTGAAATCTAGGATACAGCGATAAACCATTTATAGCAAGATATGTATGACATTTACTTTTAAAACATCATGTGTATTTAAACAAATTTGTTGGAAAGTATTTATAAAATTTAGTAGAAATGCCTGCAACATTAAGTACAGAAGATAAAATTGAAATTGTTTTGATTGTGAGATAATAATATGAAATAATAGAGAAGCAGCTATTATTTTTAATAATAGAGATCCCAATAAAAATATAAATCATTCCACCATTACGAAAATAGTAAATAAATTTAAGAGTACTGAAAGTATAAAAAATTTTTTAAAGGAAAATGCAAAAACCTGGTTGCCGATGAGAATACACAGTTTGAAGTAATGTTGTCTGAGATAGAAAATCCAAAACTATCATTTTGCGCAAGAGGAAATCGTTGATGCAATAAACTGTAGGTAAAAATACAATAGCAAGAATTTTGAAACTAAATAAATACAAGCCATTTAGACCAAAAATCATTCACACATTGAAAGAAAGGGTTTTTGATATGAGCTTTGATTTTTGCTATCTCATCCAAGGCTAGTTAGAAGAGGACCTATGTTCCTATTGACAAAATAAATGCACATGCATTAACTACTTGTTTAAAATGCAAAATTGTTATAAAACATTTAGAAACGATACGGTTATCATGTGTTTCCTAATCACAAGAGATAAGAATGTTCATTCAACATAAAAAAATAGTAAAAAAACTTTTTTTCAATATAAATGCATGTAATTGTATATTTGAACGTAGTTTTTAGTTTTGATCAACTTGACTTAATAATGTGAAATATAAAGGTGCTTTACTTTTGAGCAAAATTCGTATTTTTTGACATACCTTGTATACTATTAATAAAATTTGATATATCTAATGATTGTATTTTAGATTTTAGAACATGCAGAACTTTTTATAAAGAATAATTTTTTCGTAAACTTAATAATAAAAAAGTTTTCAAAAAGGTTCCAACATAGTGGGACATATTGTATACCTAGTACGTAAATATTTCAGCTGGACCTAGGTAATATTCATTTAGGTACGTGTGGCAACTGCGCGCTCTCCAATCTATGCCAATATTCCACGACACTAAGCGCTCTGACAAGGAATTAAAAAAGGTGACTAATAAATGTAATACGATATTCGAATTGTACGAGGTGTAAATCAAATACATTGTTTACTAATAAGAAAATTAAAATAATATCGCTTCACGACATTTTGATAGCTTTCCGTAAATTTGAATGGGTAATGTGTGGTCTTTTTCAGTGAGCCAGTTGTAACAACAGACGAACTCACCATACGTTTTAGCAAATTAATATTTGGTCAGCACAATTTATGCGAATTCGTAATTATTTACTCTTTATCGGTGTCAGTAACATCTTAAAAGTATTATTGTCTTGTATTAAAATTTGAATTTATTTGAGACATCTATTTTATGAAATGAAAATAAGTAGACTAGAAAATAGGTTTATATTCTGGTTTTTTAAGCGTAAACACTTAGATGGGATGTGGAGTGAGTAACACTAAGCTGCAAACCACTATCTTTCATTACATTAAACTTTATACTTACATGTTTTTCATGTAGACTACTAGATGGCACTACAAGTCTTTCTGTCCAGCCGTTACACAATACATTATATTCGTCTTTGTCGAGGTAGTTCGAGTCAAATTTGCTCGTACTGCTTAATTATATTTCTATAACCTCCAACTAATTTGTTAAGAAACAGTGAAATTTGTTTAAAATCAGAGGCATCTCATCTTAAATAAACAACTTTCGAAACGTAAATAAGGTTGAGAATCTTTGACAACTGTAATAAAAGATTAAACAATTTACTATATTTTAAAGTTCAAACTAACTAGTTTTTAATTTATTCTATCAAAAAAAATTTTCATTGGAAAAATAATTTAGTTGTTAATAAAACAATTATTATTGTAGGATAGCATGACATTTTAAAATAAGTGATAACATCAAAATATTTTTGCAGGTCTCGTTAAAGAGGTAGATTCCGAAATGGATTTTCTAGCATTTTTTAAAATGACGGTTTATGAGACTTTCATGGGATTTGTCGACTACAGCCTTATTAGTTGTAACTATATCCTGCACTCAGATGCTCTAAAGACAATTCTAAACTATCCAAAGGAATATAGATTTGATTTAATTATATTTGACAACACCTGCGGCCCTTGTACGTTGCCCTTAATTCAAAGATTCCACTATCCCCCTGCAGTGGCAGTAACAGCTTTCATGTTACCTCATTTTATGTCGGAAAATTTTGGAAACAATGCAGTGCCATCCTATATTCCATATCATTTAGCAGAATACAATAAAGAGACTACTTTTCTTCAGCGACTAAAAACTTTCTATTGGATAAGAGCTGAGGACCTAGTAAGAAAATATTATTTTAACAACGTTGTCGAAGGTAAGTGTATAATTTTTTTAAAATAAAAAAAAAAGAAAGTTTGTAACACTATATTTTTACAGATCTAATGTAACTTACTGTATTTATCTTGTAATAATCTTATATGTATAATTTAATACTCAAGACGTTTTTGGCCATAGATATCAAGACACGTTAATTTCAATAAAAAAAATTTAATACTATTTCGTAAAAAAAATTTCTCTGGTAAACGTGTCATTATTTAAAACAATAATTTAGTAAACTACATAGTAGGAAATATGTCTGCTAGTGGACTAAGGCATCTAGCCAACAGTTAGCTTATTCTTCACATTTTTGATTTATGTTTTCTTCTAGGTGCAGCAAAAGAAATATTTGGAGAACAAATGGACTCTTTAGATTCTCTTGAAAATCACATTTCTCTACTTTTTTGTAATTTAATGCAAGGTTTTAACCTTCCACAACCTATAACTCCAAACATAATTCCAGTAGGTGGCTTACACATCAAACCAGCAAAAACATTGCCAGAGGTAAGCAATCTTGTGTTGGTTTTCTATGGTAAACTAATGAGCTTTTTTCAATTAAAAAAATGTGACAAAAATAAGATAATTATTTAATATAAAAATTTTATTTGATTAAAAACTAACTCCTCCCTCCTCCCTCCTCATTCCTTCAGCCCTCGTCAGGGCATGATGATACTCTAAATATTATTGGCTTGCTGTCTACATTATTGGCTACGATCCTGTGCCATATGGATGGCTTCATGTAGGGATTTTCCCAGTAAAGTCTTCATTTGGTCTGCCCACTGTGTTGGAGATCTTCCTCTTGGTCTTCTACCTTTCCTTCTACTACCAATAGTTCCATGGCCCAATTTTTTCTAGCTAATCGGCCGAAGTAATTTAGGTATGCTATAAAAACTAACAAATGAGCCTAAATAATTTGAAAATTAACAAATAGAGAAAAAAAATGGTTAGTACAATATATTAGTGGTACCTAATTTTGAACTACATGCCTTCTAAATTAATTTAATTTTAAAAACGACACATTAATAAATCTAGTGCTATAAAACTAGCTGACCCGCCGAACTTCGTATAGACTTAATTTAAACTAGCGGACCAAATCGACATCGAGTTTTTTAAATGAAATTTTTATTTTGCGAGAAAAATTAAGAGATCAATACAAACAATATAAGCAAGAATATACATAACATTCATCAATAATAATGCAAGTAAAAAAAAAGTGATTATGGAAGTCGACCTCAAAACCGGAATGCAATTTTTAGTTCATCAAATGTCGACATGGCTGTATCATTTAGCAGTTAATTTTGCATGCTGATCACGAATCCGGTGTCAGATTTGCTCTATCTTAACGTTTTATGTGCGTTTCGGGTCAGTTCCGGTGTCGGATCGCAACCGGAAGTACATATTTAGATTCGTCCCGACGAGACCTTTCAATCCATATATACATTGTGGGGTCTAAAACTTAAAGTAAATTTTGTACCAAAAGTATATCTTGACAATCTCATACGTAATACTAATAATATTCCAAAAAAATATTTTAATTATCTAATATGGTTTTTGAGTAAAGTGGTGGACAAGAAAAGGGCTTAGCGTTTTAGTATATAAGATAATGTATTAAAGTTCAATAAGCTCATCTTTAGAGTCTGTTAAGTAATAAAACTCTCTGGGTAATGAAATGAATCCGGTCGAGGTGTCAATAGCGACTTTACCATTTCTAATATCTAAAAACTCCTTCGAAAACACAATTGTACTTTGATCTTGCTGAAAAAACAGTCACACAGTCATTTGTCAATTGGAACGTCTTTACATGCCGCCACAAATTGAATGATGTTAGGAATGCGGTTAGTTCGTCCGCAGTAGTTAATTGGGAAATAATTATGAAATAAGGAACAGTCTGAAAATATAATTATTTTTTTAATGGCATAGACATTAGTTATTTAGCCAGTTGAAATCGATTATCTAATAAGATAAACAAATAGAAGGCATACATTCCTCGCACTGTATTTAGAACACGGCACTTTTCTAGTCCCTGGTGCATACTGATATCATTTGAAAAAGTTTTTACAGTACAATTATTTTTTATGCTAAAACAGTCAGTGGAGTTCAGTAGCTGAGATAGTGAGTTCATCGCTAGATTGAAGTGGACAATAGACAGTGGACTCAATGAGTGCCCTTGGAAAACGTCCCGTTTAATTGGGATATTTTTAGTTTCGATATTGTTTTTGCCAGATATTCGAAGGTAAATTTTAATATTCCACTTTGTCAGTGTATGCTTTAAAAAGGTGACTATTATTATCATTGACTTTATATATTCCTAAAATATTTATAAGCTATTCATGCGGCACCGAATCAAAGGCCATCTTGTAGTCAAGAAAGGCAACAAAAAGGTTTCTTTTTTGGATATGCCTGGTTAGAAATGGCTCAGTGGTTTATAAGTTTTTCTTTCCAACTCATTAAACCCTTAGCATATCTTTTCTGTTGTGGCTCTATGATATTAATTAGAACACAATGTTGGTAGATACGCTGAGCGACACAAGATGTGACCAATTTGTACAAAGTTGGAAGACAAGTAATTGAGCGGTACTTGGCTGGATCTTTAGTGTTGTTTTGATCTTTGGATATTAAATAAGTAGTTCCCTGGAATGATTGAATTTTCTTTTTCTTATTGCGCGTCTCCTTTCGAAGATTAGCGATCCAAATGTCAATTGTAGCTTTGGAAACTGCTGTATGAAAGATTTCTGTTCATGAGCGGTCAAATTATCTCTCAGGTCTTTCAGCTAGTTCCAGTGTCTTCCAACTGATCTTTTCTCCTGCACTTTACCTTCCAATTGAATTTTCTGCGGATTTGAAATAACATGAATAAATATTATTAATAAAAACTCATGAACACTCCAAAACTTCTTTAGCCAGAAGTTTTGAACTCCATCTGGTCCAGGAGATTTCCAGTTATGAAGCTCTTTTATAATATTCGTTAGGGTTAGTCAGGAATATTACTGTAGTGTGGACAGTTGTTCGTCGTGTCTTCAATATATCCAGCATTGCTGTTAAGAGTAGCTAGTTGAAAGTTAATTTCCCAAAAACTTATGAATTTCCTCTTGGCTTGGTAGCATTTGTTTTAATTTTCTGCAGTGGAATTGAGTTCCCTGTAAAACGTCGTCTCTGAATGCTCAAAAAGTATATTGTCGCATTTTCAGATGATACTTTGTATCTCCGTAGGTTTTTGTTTTAATGCATGTTGGCATTGTTCAGTTATACATTTTGTTCGATCATGCTGTGTGTATCTTAAAGTGTTCTTCTCTTGTACGTTTACTTTAGAACTTGTAACGTTTTAACGTTTTGTGTGATTTGAACTTCTGAATTTCGTAGAAATGTTTAGTATCTTCCTTGAGTACTGTATTCGCTTAGCAGACGGACGTTATGTATCATATTGATAATCCTTATTATATTGACTATAACTTGGAGATTAGGTTGTTTAGACATAGCAGTATTTTAGGTTTTTAAGCTACCACGTCCACTTTGCACATTTTATAGAGAAAACATCTCGCTATTCAGAGTAAATACCTGTGATTATTAAGAGCTATTTTGCAGCTTTAATAGTATTTTGATATAGCAAGCAGAGAAAGGGTAAAAGCACCAGTTATTGGCCTCTTAAGGAGAGCACGTCGATATATATATGAAATGTTTCGACTTTTATTATTTTTTATACATATTGGACAATTTTATTATGTTAATCTTTCATATCTGAAAGTATTTTACATGTGTTCTTTTGTAAATGTGCCAATGAACCAGATATTGGCCACACTATTCCAGTTATTGACGCGATATGTATTAGTGATTGGCCATCATTTTTTAAAGTGATATTTTACCACTTAACTCGTAATTTAAGAGAGGTAGGTACCTATTTGGGTAAGTAAGGATTTTGTAATGAGTGTGGACAAAAAAAAACATTATGTCAATGTAAACTTTTATTTTTTGTTCTGACAAGATTCACAAACACATACTTGATCTATGTCCCCTTAGAATCATACCCAGTTTGTATTTTTAGAAGTGTGAACTAACATTTGATAATAAATTATCAGACAGAATTGTAATTTTTGTTGAGGACTGTTTTGTATTGTCATCAAATAATTTTCGTTTGGGTACAATTGCAGTAAGTACAGAACTTGGAGATATAGTGAGGGCGAGAAATATTTTTGGAGATAATCTTAAATTCGCTTCTGCTGGTGTAGGTTAATGCTTGAAAATATCAATATTATTTTGGTTATTTACAGGGCTTGATGATTTTGTGTGAGAATGAAATTCTGGTGTAGAAACTTGAACAAATTCAGGTAGTTGAAGCTCAAAAACCTCAATATTCTTACTTCTACTTTCCTGGTGTAGAAATGTTAACACTTTTAATGTTTTTTTGAATTTTCTTGATATTTTGCAATCGAAAAGTGAACTTTTCACCTATTTTTAGTTTTGTTGAGGTCATTTCTATGGGTTCTCTACTTTCCTCTTCAGACTTATTTAATTTTTTTATTTATTTATTATCCCAGCTTTTTATTTTCCTTTGGTTATCTTTCTTAATTTGTTTTTTTTTCTTTCGAGTTTTTTCTGTCCTTTTTTACGCTCCTTGTCTATTTTTTTCCGTTTTTTCTTTTTCTATATTTTTTCTATCTGATGAAGTTAGAATAAATGGAAGCTTTTGAGTTTGCTTCTTGCCTTTTGTGCTTGAGTATCTGGCCATACTAAGTCGCAATAGATTTATTTGTAGTATTTACAGGTATATTTTCAGAAATGTTTAGAGTTGTTTCGGATTTTTTGAATAGATCTTCTTTAACCGTTTTCATCACACTTGATTCAACTTGATTTGTATTGTCTTGTATTCCTTGCATGTTGAAATTCTCGCGTGCTATCAAGGTTGCGTTCTCGATTTAAGGTATGTTTACAATTTCAGTATCATCTATTATTACAGGTATATCATTTATCTCGAAAATTACTTCACTTGTTTCTAAAACTTTTGCTACTTTGTCTAAAATATTTTCTTGTTCGTGGTTTGAAGAAATTTCTACCGACGACTTTTCTGCAAATGCTGAAAAGATTTTTTTTAAAATTTGGTAATCATCACATTGAGTTTTACAATTATTTCGACATAGCTGTTTAGTTTTGTCATTGCCCACTATTTCACAACATTGTTTATTAGAAATTGTTGTATTTGGATCAATAAGTGTTGGCTCATCCAGACCTTCAGTTTCAAATTCTTTCCTAAGACATTTTGAATTGTCAAGTGCAGACGAATTCCAAGGGAATATACCGCATGCACTAAACCCACTTCAGATAACATTTGGATTTAACATCAACATCAACAAAAATATCACCGGACTTGTAATATTATTTTGATCTAAATAAGGGTTAAAAAAATATATTTCCAATATATTCGTAAAAGTTTTTGTTATCTATCCAACCATTTTCTGTTAAACCAATACCCTTCGAATTCGGCACAGCACTTAATATATCATTAGGCAATCTCTGATAGGAATAAATTTTCATCGGGGGTAAAATATTTCCTATTGCAGAAAATGTGAACATAACTGTTAAGTTAACCTTTGGGTTATGTTCAATTTCATAGACATTTCTGGAACCCTTCATAGCCAAAACCTTTTTATTTTCTATTAAAGATCCTTGTCGGGTTTTGAAGAACACCTTAAATTCCTTTTTTATCTAGATAAGATTTTATGTTGTCAAACCATTTGGTAATATTTCTTTGGTTAATGTTTGAACTTGCTGATATTTTGTTTGTTTGAACCCTCTTAAGTTCTTAGGGAAATGTTGGGATTGCGCTTCAAAAATGCAGATCGCCATGTTTTACCTGGTCTATTTTCAACAAATGGATTCACTCTAGGGTTACTCTCTAAAAATGTTTTAACGGAGTCTTTAATGTCGTCAACACGAACAGGATATAGTCTATTTTGACAATGAAAAATGCAGAGTTTAAGTTGTTCCTCTTCATTCTTCGAAAGAAATGGATCTGGTCCATTCGTTATCTTGTTATGAAATTTTTCGCTTTCACGGTAACTTATGGTGACTCTAAGAATACTGAAAATTCTTGAAGCTTTTCGGTCACTCATACCATTTTGAATTAACTCCAACGGTTTTTGTACATCGTTTTCAGAATACTTTTTTTTATAATTGTTTTCAGTTTTAGATCGTTTTGGCATAGTTGCTAAAAAATATAATAATTAGTTATTACCACACATAAAACACTAGTCATTAACATATGTCAATCACTAGATTCTTACAAAAAACTATTGTCTCAGTTATTGGCATAGATGGCCAATAATTGATATATTGATAATTTCATGCATGCAGTTGGCCACCTTAAAATTTACGTTATTTGAATAAATATCGTTAGATTCGTTATGCAATTTCAGACAGGACATACACTATATTCTCACAATAACATAAAACATTAAGTAGAAAGAGAATTTCAGTATATAGTACTTACCGGCTAACACAAGTTTCTCTAGATAAATAACAAAAATTCGCTTGCAAACTAACAGCACAGAATAGTGTCTCAATCAACGTCGAATACTGACTAAAACATGGTGATTACCCTGAAACTATTAGATGTGTATTACTCTAGAAGACGTGATGCCAAACTTAAAAAAGTAGTCAGATTTAACAAAATAACCAACATTTTCCTAATTTTAATCAAAACATATTAAAGCTCAATAACTCACTCACGGCCAACAACTGGTGCATTTACCCTATAGCAAGCCAGCTATAACTGGCTAAGATTTTCAAGTAACTTTATCAGTGAACAGAAAACAGTTACGTTGGTTTAGATGGCATTTTATAATAACTGCCACAGTTGTAGACAAAATAATTACCGACCTACATCTTCAAATCCCGAAATCAAAGTTCCGTTACCAAATACTTGTCTTGAAAGCGTACACTCCATGCTATTGTGCTTTTAATATAATAAAAACAAATTGGTTTATTGTTTATTTATTCTGAAAAATATTTAAGGATCTTCAACGTATCATGGATAATACCAAAGAAGGTGTCATCTTATTTGCACTTGGAACAAACGTTAAATCGTCTTCATTGAGTGAAGATAAACGCAAGGCAATCCTTGATGCATTAGGAAAGTTAAAAGAAACAGTATTATGGAAATTTGAAGCAGATTTAAAAAATATTCCCAAAAATGTTATCATCAAAAAGTGGTTGCCACAACGGGATTTACTAGGTAAATGTATTAAAATACTGCAGTATATTTTTAACGAGATCAGAGGTATTTAAAAATACACAATATTATAAATACACACAAATACATTTAAATAAACAACATTTTATAAATCTTACGATTTTCTTGTTCCATTGTGAATATTGTCAAATGTTATAATATACTGTTTTTTAACATTTAGGTATTAAAATGTTTTGTATTTTCCAGCGTTGATAAAGTTACCGAAATGAATTTTTTTTATAATATATTTTTTACATCTACCATAGCCTAAACAATTCTTACAAACTTGAGGATAATCCCTCCAGTCGAAATTTTATTTGCGGATTTTCGGATTGCGGAGTTATAAGAAAATAAAAAATTGAGTTTTCAGCGCAGTGCTAAATATATAATATAGGTATATATCCATTTTCTGGGTATGAAAAGCTGTAAAACGAATAAATAACCATATCACTTAATTCCTCGTCGTTTGCGGATTATAAATAAACTGTTTTTAATTAAAAATAAATAAAATTGAAAATTTTTCGAAGGAAAAGGATTTTCCCTTATGGGTCTAAACTGTATGAGAAAAAGTATGTTCCATTATAGCTAAAACAATTTCTCCATACTTGAGGATAATCCCTCCATTCGAAATTTCATTTGCGGATTTTCCGTTTTCGTGTTATAAGAAAATAAAAATTTTCGACAAAGCGCTAAGAATATATATCCATTATCTGGGTATCAAAATCTGTAGATATATCCATTATATTTTTAGCTGGGAAGATTTCGCAGATGTTTTGACAGAAATAGCTGAAGACAAACTGGGTAAAAAGGAGAAAGATAGAAAGGAATGGATACCAGATGAAACATGGAATCTTATCGAGGAAAGAAAACAACGAAAAAAAGATATCCTGCAAGCAAGAACTGTAGAAAGAAGAGCACACCGACAACAGGAATATCAAACAATAAATAAATCAGTTAAAAGAAAAGCAAGAAGAGACAAAAGAAGGTGGGCCGAAGAACTGGCAAAACAAGCAGAAACAGCTGCACAACACAACACAACTAGGGAGCTTTACCAAATTACTAGACGACTAACACAAAAAGGGTCCAACTGTTCGAACATTGTAAGATCCAAGACAGGCAAATTACTTTCTACAACAGATGACCAAGTAGAGAGATGGAAAGAGCATTTTCAGGAGATGCTAGGTATTCCCAGAGATATAGCAGACGAAATTGTCGAAAACCCGCAGAATATAGACTTGCATATTTCTTGCGAGGCCCCTTCCAAAATGAAGATAATAGCAGCTATCAAATCTCTGAGAAACAACAAGTCACCGGGAATCGATAACATTGCTGCTGAAATACTTAAAGCTGATCCGCATCTAACTGCTGAACTTTTGCTCCCCATAATCCGAGAGGTGTAGGAAACAAACCACATTCCAGCGGGCTGGAAAAAAGGTAACATTATCAAGCTTCCAAAAAAAGGCAACCTCACACTGTGCAAAAATTGGAGAGGAATAACCTTGCTTACTGCTATAAATAAAATTTTCTCGACCATCATACTGAAAAGAACAACAAACAAGGTTGAGCTTCCAGCTAATCAAGCAGGCTTTAGACCAGAATCCTTTTGCATAGACCACATTAATACTGTGAGGGTAATAATGGAACGATCGGTCGAATGGAACACACCCCTATACATGGTTTTTGTTGATTTTGAACGTCCCTTTGATAGCTTGTCTCACGCTGCTGTATGGAAAATTTTAGAGCTAAGAAATATCCCGCAAAAAATAATTTCTATTATAAAGTCACTATATACTGATGCGAAATACAGCGTGACACACAATGGGATCAACAGTGACGAATTCGACGTACTTACTGGAGTTAGACAGGGATGCGTGCTTTCTCCGTTTCTTTTTAACATAGCTATAGACTATGTTCTCTCCAAACTAGACTCCGACACAAGAGGGATACAATGGACGTTACCCACACGCCTAAGCGATCTAGAATACGCGGACGATATCTGCCTATTAGGTCAAAGGTTCCAAGATCTGGCTTACCAATTGGAAACACTTTCCACTGAAGCCAATAAAATAGGTTTAAAAATCAATATTAGTAAAACCAAATCCATGAGAATAAATGCAAGGAACAACACGCTATTTACTATCGGCAATATACAGATTGAAAATGTGGAAAACTTTACGTATCTTGGAAGTGTCATAACAGAAAACGGAGGTACAGAAGACGATATTCGTATGAGGATACGAAAAGCCCAACAAGCTTTCAGCACGCTCAACCCTGTTTGGAGATCTGGCGAGTATACTACAAGGACAAAGATCCGAATATTCCGATCAAATGTCATATTTGTTCTACTCTACGGATGTGAAAACTGGAAAGTGACAAACACCCTCACAGACAAACTGCAGGTCTTTGTTAACAAATGTCTACGAAGAATTGTTCGTATATTCTGGCCTAACACCATCAGAAACGAAGATCTGCTACACCTGACCGAACAAAAGGGGGTACAAAATGAAATTAAGTTCAGAAAGTGGGGTTGGATCGGTCACAAACTCCGAAAAAATAGTTCCAGTATCGCAAAGACTGCCCTAGAGTGGAATCCCCAAGGGAAAAGAAAAAGAGGTCGCCCAGTACAAACTTGGAGAAGATCCATCATGGACGAGATAAGAGGCCAAGGAAAGTCTTGGAATGGGGTGAATGCCTTAGCGCAAAATAGAACCCGATGGGGCTCTATTTCACTGAAGCTCTATGCTCCACTTAGAAGTTCAAGAACCTTATATATATATATATATATATATATATATATATATATATATATATATATATATATATATATCCATTTTCTGGGTATGAAAAGCTGTAAAACGAATAAATAACATATCACTTAATTCCTACTCGTTTGCGGATTATAAATAAACTGTTTTTAATTAAAAATAAATAAAATTGAAAATTTTCCGAAGGAAAAGGATTTTCCCTTATGGGTCTAAACTGTATGAGAAAAAGTATTTTCCATTATAGCTAAAACAATTTCTCCATACTTGAGGATAATCCCACCATTCGAAATTTCATTTGCGGATTTTCCGATTTCGTGTTATAAGAAAATAAAAATTTTCGACAAAGCGCTAAGAATATATATCCATTATCTGGGTATCAAAATCTGTAAAATTGATAAATAACCATACCATTTAATTAATAATTCCAATTAATTGGTTTTAATTAAAAAAAAATGGAAATTGAAAATTTTTCGAAGAAAAAGGATTTTCCCTTATATGTTTTGTACACACTTATGATAAATAAATGAATTGATAAGAAAAGTTCTTTAAAGGTGTTTAAAGCTTTTAAATTAAATACTTTGTACTTTTCTTTTCAATTCATTCATTTAATATTTTTGGGAATTTTTTTTCTTAAACATAACTCAGATTTAATATCTTATCTATTATCTAAAATCAAGTGGTTTTATAGGGAAAGTAACAATAGAAAAGTGGTACATAGCCAAGGGAGGCAAATTATCTTAAACGTTTATTTATTTATGAAATGGGAAGAAGAATTGGGATGTTGCACAACTTATTTATCTCTAATAGAGCGAGTAGCTCAAGCAACTGGTGCCTCAGAATGTACGGTGTAGAGGGTAATTAAGGAAGGTAAAAACAAACCATTAACTTCAAAATTTGGTTCACCCAGACGAAGCATTTGCAATCCTAGTCCCAAGTCATCAGTTAATCTACTTGAGGATCACGTTATAAGCAATAACATCTATAAATTTGCTAATATCCACAAAAAAGACCTACCATGAATGCTGTTTACGAATCGGTTAGAAAGCAGGAACTGTAACTGGTAAACTATCTTTTTTTTAGAAAAATTATGAAGAACTCAGGATTTAGATGAAAAAAGTGAAATACAGTAGAAAAATGTTAGAGGAAAAAACTGACATACGGGCCAAAAGAACCAAATATCTAAGAAAACTCAAAAATTACAAATCTGAATGTAAGATAATTTTTTAATAATATTATAAGTAATTTTAAAGTATTTCACAATTTTTCGCAGATATAAATATTGTATATAATAATGACACTTAAATACATCGTTCCCACACAGTTCCAAATACTTGGGATAATGGACGAAACATGTGCTTAAAATCTCCTGTATCTAAAAGTCAACGACTGATTATTTTACATTGTGGTGGTAAAAATGGATTTGTTGAAAAAGCTGCTTTCCTTTTCAAATCCGGACTAAAAAGTGGCAATTATCATGACGACATGAATTAGCAGAACTATATGAAATAGTTGAAAGACAAACTTCTTCCCAATTTACCTTCCCATTCAGTTTTAGTAATAGATAACGCTTCATACCACAATGTGACGTGAAAAATGTCCTACAATAGCTTCGAAAAAAGACGTCATGAAAAAATGATTGACAGAAAAGAATATATTTTTCAAGGAAAGTGAAACAAAGCCGGAGCTGCACAAGATAGGTAGTCTGTGCTAAACCTAAAAATCATGTATATGCTATAGACCAATTAATATTAGTACAGTAGGGCCACTCGGTTTTACTTTTACCACCTTATTATCCGGAACTTAACCCGATTAAAAAGATATGGGCAGTTTTAAAAAATGAAGTGGCGGTAAGAAACAACATTAGCAGAAGTTCAAGAGATAGCAGAAATTAGGCTAAACGAAATCACACCAGAGGTATGGGCAAATACTTGCAAGCATGTTGAAAAAATTTAAGGAGAGTTTTAGCCGAGAATTTATTACGGATGAAGCACATGACAAAGACGATCAAAGAGGAAAATTACAAGAAACCTTTTTTCAGATCAGATCAGAATGATCCAAGAAAAAAATTGTCCGGGTCGAAAAATTGATTTATGCAATTTGTTTAAAAAAATTGTTTAAATAAATTAGGTCATTTTTCGTATAGGCTACCTCTTGAACCTTATCATGGGGTATTTCATAAAAGTGATTATGTAAAAAAAATCTTATGAAAATATTTTTTCAAACGAATCAGAGTTTTTCACTTTGTCTAAACATATTTTGCTGAATTTCAAATAAAAATCCTATTCTATTATTTCTATCATGCGTTGATTTGTTATTTGTTAAAAATTGTTAATATTTTACATAATCAATTTTTTTCGACATCGAAGACAGGAAGTTGTAAAATTGTATTATATCTTTCGGTCTGAGACATTTAAGGTAAATGCGTAGCGCTGACTACGGAATCTTCAAGCTTATTATAGATAAACATAATACGTGTTTATTGTAAATACTCCATGTAAGCTGTATTTTCTACTACGTGCAAATCTGAGTCTATTTATCAAGTATGCGTATTTCATGTGTATTTCGAAAGTTCTCTAGGTTTTAAAATCTCATTACAGGTGATATAATAAAACTCAATATTCTAAACCTGCTTAGTAAATATCTATTTAAAAAATCTCAGTAATAATATTTTTGTTACTTTTTTGATAGTCCAACATTTTATTTGCCTTATTGCCCTTTCTACATGAATTCTTGCTTTTGCAATTTTTTGGTTTTGTAAACTTAGGACTCGGTCCAACTGAGGTATTAAATGTATATATGAGGTTAAAAAGAGAGGAATATTCAATGATACCCCTGAGGAAGAAGATCCCCAATGAAAAGCTGCTATTATTAGATCTTTGGCAACCATCTGATCCAACACCTTACTCTTATCAACAATCTTTTGATCAAATGTTGACCCTGGATAAGCTTTGCTAACAAATGTGATTATTCCGTGTGGTGCTACACAAACTAATTATTTCGCATAGAACTCATCAGGTTCTTCAAACTCAAGAACGGAAAATCCGCAAACGAAATTTTGAATGGAGGAAGTATCCTCAAGTATGAAGAAATTATTTTAGTTATAATTGAAAATACTTTTTCTCATACAGTTTAGACTTTTGATACCCAGAAAATGATATATATTCTTAACGCTGCGATGAAAATTTTGATGTTCTTATAACTCGGAAACGGAAAATTCACAAATGAAATTTCGAATGGACGGATTATCCTTAAGTCTGGCGGAATTATTTGAGCAATAATCGAAAATACTTTTTCTCATACAGTTTAGATCCATAACACACACGCCGATGTCCGCAGTCTATCCATTTTCTCAGATTACTCTCCCTTTCTTCTTTTTTTTTAGACGTTCTTTTGCTATGTCTTCATTTCTTCTCTCGTATACTCTTTCTCTTTTTTTTTACTAGTACGTGCATCGGAATTAACTTGTAGCGCCTCGACAGAAACTGTGTAAAACAGAGGATGATCGATCTATTTCTCTCAGATTTGGGCTTTCCTATGTTGGACATGATCTCTCCAGCGCGGCGGAACTCACCACAGCTCGTTATCACCGCCTTCACGTGCTTCCTTCGCCTTCTGTTTTGACTCAGAGTTACACCTAAATATCGTATGCATTTCTTTGGAACCACTCTTTCCTGCACCGTCGAATGTTATTCCGTCACTTTTCCTTGGTCTCTTGACAACTATAGCATCGGTCTTACCCACAGTCAGTTCTAGTCAATGCAATTTCATCTATTCCTCGGCTTGGCCAGGTATACGCTACTCACCGAATATAAAGTCACTCTTATCCCGCGCCACTACCAGCGTAGCAAGATCATCCGCAAATGTGAAAGGGGTTACAACCTCTCCATATTGTTGGCTTACAAACCCGTCATATTCCAGGTTCTACAGCGTGGATCCTAAGATTGACTCATGCGACAGTCAAACTGTCTTTTTGACTATCACTCCTTTTTTACAGCAATTTTCCTCTCAGTCAGTCTGAGACCAAATTCATCAAGCGGTTGTAGTATCGCCCACTTTTGGTCAACCTTAACCCCACGCAATTCCCAGAAGACTTTCATCTCCGCATCTACCGTGCATCTGTTCTTTCTGAAACCGTACTTCTTGGTTTATAGCCCGCCTAACTCTCCAATGACTGTGTCGACTCGACTCTTAAAAGCCTCTGGCATAATTTACCCATACACGACAAAAGGCAAACACATCGATACTTGTCTTCGCCTTTTGGGAGTAGCACAAGCTTCGAGATTATTACATATCTAAACTTTTATTACATTATATTATTTCGGAACTAAAAGGTGACAAAAATGTGCAATGCCACACCTGGGATGAAACAAAAGAAAAATGATGGGTGACAGAAATTGCAATCTGTGTGCTCAATAAATTTACGTTGCTTAAATGATAAAGCTGGCGGTACCATTCACATAATCTTTTATAGTGACAACTGTTGAGTGTAGCAAAAAGAACAACTACATGCTGGCCATGTATCAATATGCGGTTACAATATTGGCAAAAAAAAATAATTACGCATATAGGTATATCTGATTACGCAAAACGAGTAAGATGCAGCTCATTTGACATCTTGATGAATTTTACATCAAAACATCGTACTGATTGCACGTTTGGGAGGAGGTGAAGAAAAGAAACAATCGTATCAAAAAGAGCGTAGTTCTAGCTTACTCTAAAAGACTTACCATCGATGAAAAAAAGAAAAATGTAACCTAAATATGGTTACGAAAGGAATAATACCATCAATTTATTTAAAATTCCATAGCAGATAATTTGTGAAACTGTGAAAAAATTTGTTTGAAAGTGAAATTAAATTGGTTCGTTGCAATATATTTTTTAGAAAGTTAGTTTAGTTTCTAATTTCGTACTTTTTTTTTAAAATTGTCTTCGGTAAGTTACAAAAGATCATTTTGCAGCTGATTATGTCATTGTTTACGTTCTACCTCGTAATATTGAGATTGATGTTGATAGAAAAATCATAAATTCTTAGAACCTAAAGGTATCCATGTTCATGTTTAAATTGGGGAATAAATAAGTTTCTTAGTTATACCCTGACTTGTAATTTTTTTACTTACCTGTAATAGGTTCGTTATACTGTTGTTACAGTGGCTTAAACCCAAACAATAATCAGGAGTCATGTAGCATATTTGCTATTTCTCTGGATTTAGTCTGTAATTAACAGTAGTAAGCGATAAAAAATTAATTTTAAAATCTTTAATATATATATATATATATATATATATATATATATATATATATATATATATATATATATATCTACGCCTATGGTGATTTTAAAAATGTTGTTGATATTCATTCTAGAACGTTTTTAAATGAAAATGATAAAAAATTTGAATCGTTTTTGTATGATTTTGGTCATATTCAACTGATTAGCATATTTACACATTTTTTCAGTCATCGTTGAAATTTGAATTGAACCGTTTAAAAATGCCTAGAAACGTGATATCTCATTTTAACAGATCTAGAGTAGTTACTTTATTACAACAGGGCTTTATTTAAAGTTATATCGCGAATATTGTTGATGTTCCTCAGAATGCTGTATCGAAAATTAAAAAAAAAATCCAAGATACAAATGACGTCAAGCATCGTTCCAGAAGTGGTAGAAGTCGATGTACAACAGCAGCACAAGACCGGCAAATAACATTGATAGCTCGTAAAAATCGTCTGGAATCTACAAGTGGTATTACCAGAGAAATTTCTAGGCTTCAAGGACTGAATATTTCACGGCAAACAATAACACGCAGACTAAATGCGGTAAATTTGTATCGTAGAAGACCGCTACATGATCCTAAACTAACCTACCAATACAAAATAGTAAGGTTGCAATGGGCTAGAGAAATGGTGCATAATGGTCCTAACTGGAATAACGTGATGTTCTCTGATGAGTCAAAACTTGACTTGGTATCTGATTCGCGAAGAACACTGGTTTGGAGGGCCCCAGGACGACAAGTCCGATTAAAAACAGCTCAACCGGGTGTCCCATTTCAAGGTGGCAGTATTATGGTTCGGGGTGGTATTATGAGTGGTACATGGACGCCACTGCTGGTTCTGGAGAGAAGAGTCACTGGTGCTGTGTACATCGAGGAAGTTTTAAATCCTGTCGTACGTCTATTCCGAGGGGCAGTAGGTGATGAATTTGTATTTATGTATGACAACGCACCTCCTTATCGAATAGCAGCAGAACAAAATTTTCTGGAAGAAGAAGGAATATCTACATTACAGTGGCCCTCGACTTCCCCCGAAATGAACGTTATTAAACATGCTTGGGACATTCTCAAAACGCGTATCAAGAAGCGAAACAATCCCCCTATTACACTTCGAGAACTAAAAGATGCTGCTCGTGAAGAATGGGAAAGAATTCAGCAAGCCCAGTTCAACCAGTTAATCGGCAGCATATCAAATCGCCTACATGCATGCATACAGGCCAATGGAGGAAATACTAATTATTAGTTTTATTAAAAATTATTTTTTTCTATACTAATTTATCGTTAAATGTAAGTTGTAAATTGTAAGTTTTTCACTCCAAGAGAATAAATAATTTTTCTGCATATCGTCTATCTGGTTTTGAGATTTATTTAGTATTGTTGAGAATTGAAACAAAATGATGTTTAACTATTCAGAAGAGTTTATATATAAAAATCAATAAAAAGATGAAATATTCCAATATTCCAAACTTTTGGACATATGTATCTATATATATATATATATATATATATATATATATATATATATATATATATATATATATATATATATATATATATATTGTTAATTTTAGCGCATCCCAATTTAAAGTTATTTATTAGTCACGGTGGGGCTTTGAGTACATCAGAAGCAGCGTATCATGGCGTCCCAGTAGTAGGAATACCATTTTTTGCTGACCAACATCTAAATATTAACATAATGGAAAGCAAGGGAATTGCTGTTCGAGTAGATTTTGTGACAATGACTGCAAACACCTTATTGGATAAAGTAAACGAAATCCTTCACAATCCTAAGTAAGTAAAAATTAAAAAAAGAAGAAGTATCTAAATATTTCAATTGTCTTCTCACGATATGTTATTAACTTTATTTCTATTCTAAATTGAAGACATGAGATGATAAAGGTGCCATGTCCACTTTTTCAGATATTGAGTAATTGAAGGAAACGCGTTTTCACTTATATATTTTTTTTAATAAATTTTATAAAATTTACCAATATCTTATTAGATTAGAATCGTTTTGTACTTTTTTATATAATATTTTTTGTTTTTCTAGAATTTAAACTTTTTTAGTAATTTTAATTTTAATGGACATAGCACCTTAATCAACCAACATTTTATGCAGATGTTGGTATAAACTTGAGTAGAGAAAGGTGTTATGTCACGTATGTTGTATTTAAATTTTAAAAAAATAATAAAAAAAACTATTAAATAATCTGGAAAGTAAATTTTATTTGCAGATTAACAAAAGCAAAGTAAGATACATTAAAAATTTATAAATAAAGACACAGAACCATTTAAATTTAACATGAATTACGTTTTTTCTTAGGGTTTTCAAACATTCTTCTAAAACAATATCATAATACCATTTATACTCTGCTGGAATAAACGTAAGTTGATCTTGTAGATTTGAAATTTTTTCAGAAGTCAAACCACCGCATTTAGGTAACTTTTGTAAAACAACTTGATTACTTTGTACTATAAGTTCTCTTTTTTTTGTAAGTCAACTTCCATAAATGGAGTAAACCGATCTAAACTAGTTTTGTAAAAGTATTTTCCAAAACAACTTACTCTTAGCCACTTCACTTTATCTCGAAAATTTATTTTTTGGTCAAGACTGTGAGTCTTTTGTTTAAATGAAGTTTTGCAGGTAGAGTTTCAAAGCAATAAAAAAATGTTCCATGTTAAGGCATACACTTTGTTTGGTACTCGCAGATCTAATAATTTCCCGATATTGGTCTGGTATATAAATATTCTGATGTTTTCTAAGAACCTTTTCTATTCTTCCAAAGTCTCTGTCAGAGTCAAGGTAACTATGACCAACTTCGGGAAATTTTAGGTCAATGATCTTAAATATTTTATTTAATATTAGGTATTGAAAAAGGTTAATAATGGAGAAGTTTTTTTTTGTCCCCCACATTGATCTGACCAAATTATTAAATGATCAATTTGGGGATTTTCTTCTTTAAGAAGCAGACAAAATCGTAGCAAACAACTTGCTATTTCATTACTCCCCCTATTGGCAATATCCTCAGTCCATGTAAAAAAATAGGACTTGTGACCAGAACTGGTTAAACAGTGGACTCCAAAGTTGTATAGCCACATTTGTCTTAAGTAAAAGATTTTGACGTTGATAGCTTTGGCAAAGGCATCGTTTGTTGAAGATCCATTGTTATGTAACATTTTTATTTGGAAATTTTTACTGCTTTGCGGTCAACTTTCTGCTGCGCAAAAGCAAGTTGAAAATTATTCGAGTGCTCTTAAGAGTTCTCTCCAGCATCGCATAAACTGCAAGTATCACTTTTTGGTACACCAAAAGATAAGTTAAACTTTGTTTCAAATATATGTCTGTAAAAAGAGGCCTTTACGAAATATTTAGTTTCGAGCTTTTTTGTTTGAGAATCATCTATATACAGTTGATGAAGTCGGTTAATATTTAGTAAAGGGGAAAGGTATTTTTTATGTGGGTTTTTAGTCCTAGAATAATGTGATTCTTCTGAAAGAAACTGCTTGATATGATTTTCAATGCAGTTTATTACTTCATCGGATATTTTTTTTGGATTTTTGTGATGCTCTTGCTTATGGGGTGAGGGCATTATCTGGTCAGATTTTAAGTCATTTTGAGCTTTAAAGACTTTTTTTCGTCCAATTCGGTATAAAGAGCAGAAAGCATCTTTACACACTAGTGTATTTTCTTTATCACACGTAATAAAATATTTAAAGCTGTAAGCTTTCGTTTTTATATTTTTACGAGGGCGGTGACGATTAACTTCCTGCATCTTAATACTTTTAAAAATTAAAATATTTTTGGAATTTGTATCTAGCTTATAAAATTTTCTTAGAATTTCTTCTCTGCTTGCAATACTAAACTTCTCAGTACAGTTTAGTCTACATTTTTCTTTACACAGTAAATCTCTTTTAATTGTTTTTTCTTCCATCACTTTACCAGTCTTTTGAGAAATATATTCTTTACCTTGTTGTCTTAATCTTGCAGCTTTATTTCGTTTCCAATTATCAGTTTTCCGGACTCTTTTTTAGTTATTTTTAAAACTGGTTTAACAATTTCTCTTCTACTTATTTCATCGGCAGTAACATGGAATTGCTGATTATGGTCTTCTATACGTATTTCCCGAGGTATTTCCTCCTGCACTTCGTCAATCCTATCCGGGGTTTCCCTGCTGTTTCTCGGAACCTCAAAAATATCTTAGTTGTTTATTAAATTTATACTTATTTCTAATTTCTATTATTATTTCTTAATATTAACTTTTTTTAGCTTTACCTTTTTAATTTCTTGGTTATCAGAAAACATTTTACGTTTGACTCTATCAACATCCGGATATTTGTTTATGAGACTCGTCGAATAAGAAATATTTGAGTTATCAGAATCCTCTTCCGAATCTTCTTCACTGGAAGGGGAATATTCGTTGCCTGATTTAACACTTTCATCAGTACAATTATCCATGTAGGCTAAAAATTTAATTTATGTACATAGGTAGGTATGTATGTAATAATAACTCAAGTAATGTATATTATATCTATATTTTTTTAAATAAAAAATTGAATTGCAGAGGGGGTAAATTGTTATTAAAAAGAGATGATTAATTAATAAAGGTAGTAAAAAATTTTTTAATATGCCTACCTGCTTTAGAGTTGACCTTCTTTTAAAGTCCACTAGTGCTTGGCTGCTCTATAATCACCGCATTGGTATTGACCTCTAGAGAAGTACAAAATACAGTTTCTATCTACAAAAAAATTCTCTATTCGGACTTACCTTTATTTGAAACACATATTTTCTTGTTTTTTACTAATTCTAACATTCTTTTACTTCTCGAACCCATGTTGAAAGATGTGATAAACAACAAACATAACCTTAAAATGTCACATGGCACCTACCATGTAAATAAAACTTTCCCACTATCTAGTGGATAAATGTGCTATGTCCTTAAATATGGACATAGCACCTTTATCTAATAAAAAAGGGTACTTAGTCATAGGACATAGTACCTTTATCAATTAAAATAATCCTTATTATTAACAATTTAAGAATCTTGAGTTATTCAGGGGTTGTATTACGACTTTAGGTAACCAAATATACAAATAAGTCATTTTTTGAAAAAAAATAGACATAGCACCTTTATCAACTCATGTCTTCAATTATCCAAGACTCTATTATTTAAAATAATTTTCAGAATAAATAAAAATTGTCACGCTAATAATAAGACCACTTCTTCTGAAAGTTTCATTTCCATTACTGATACTGACAATCTTCATAGCGACTTTCGAAGCATCGGCTTTAAAGAGTGGTTTTTAGTTGCAACCATACTATATTTTTCTTTTCTTTTTTCTTTCTGTTCTCTGTTTTGCCTTAAATTATGTGCCGCATAGTGCCGTATTTTCCCAACACATTATATGTATGTCTGAAATATTGCAATTTTTTTTCTTTTACTGTCCTTTCTACTTTTTCCTTGCTATTCTTAATACTTTGTTCATTTTCCACATATCTTCAGAATCGTTACTATTTTTGGACTAATGTCAAGTCTCTACTACAAGGACTACAACTGACAAACACTGATTGAACCATTAATGACTATTCAGATTTTATTCAGATTAAATGGAACCTTAAATTCTAATGGCGTATGTGAAAATGGTGTGATTACTAAAAACCAATAAATCACCAATTGACGATGTTATAACTGCCAAAAGAATTAAAGCAGTGGGATAAATAGGTATTCACACAATCCCAATGCTATGTGTCATGATTTTACAATAATATGGTGAATGGTAAAAGTATTATGAATAAATGTATACAGATTTGGAAAAAAATTTACGGAACATAGGATTTTTAATACAATAACTCAGATCCTCGATTTGCAATTAACCAGTGTAAATTTCAATACAACGTCGCGATGTTTTATAATAATCTAATTACAGTGTAAGTGTAAAAACGGAACACAGCTAGAGTACATGCCAATTCGCCGAAAACGTACGTATTTATAAATGTAGATATGGAATTAAAAATGTTATTTAACAAAAAAAAAATGGTTATGTTTTATTGCCAAAACGTCTTGAAAAAAAAGTAGAAATCTAAAAATAAAAATAAAAAGGAATTTCAAAAATAAAATAATAATAATACACTCTTTTTAATTTGAAATTATAAACAATGTTTGAAATAACAAATGTATTTAAGTATACATTTAATAATTCAAATAATACCTAATGAACACAAACAAAATTGATGTTAGTAAAACATTATTTATTATCTACACAAAACCGGAATTTCGGGAAAATTCGGTAGACGGAGCAACACTGTCGGCGTGCCACATACGCTTCTACAAACCGCAGAGGAGAGGCAATCCAGTGGAACAAATAAATTAGTTATAAAACATCGCGACGTTATATAGAAATTTACAGTGGTTAATTGCAAATCAGGGAATCTTAGTAATTGTATTTAAAATCCTATGTTCCGTAAATAAAATTCCAAATGTATTATGGTACTGCATAAGCAGAACTAACCTACAAAATTAAGCAAAGGAGCCAAATAATGAACAAGCTGAACACGATGAGAAGAAGAAGTATGGTCTTGTACTAAACGAAAAAGACCTGAATTACAAGAATAGGTCGCAGTCCGCATAATATCAGAAATATTGCTAATTTTCAAGTGATCGATATATTTAACTACTTCGAATCCCTGATTCAAAAACAGAAGGCTAATCCAAAGAAATCAAATACAGAGTGGCAATAATACTTAACGTAACTCTAAAACTGACTCAT
Organism: Diabrotica undecimpunctata; assembly: GCF_040954645.1. Classification (NCBI taxonomy): domain Eukaryota; kingdom Metazoa; phylum Arthropoda; class Insecta; order Coleoptera; family Chrysomelidae; genus Diabrotica; species Diabrotica undecimpunctata. The sequence continues at coordinate 121,741,215 of NC_092803.1, read as the reverse complement.
ATAGCAAAATACTCAGCAATCTCGATGATTACGTATTAATCAGAATCCATCCACCTAGCTCTGTGGAATCCTCGGAGAAAAAAGTATAAATCCACTATTCTTAAGGAGCAAGATGGCTTCAGGTTAAAGCAACACTTGATAATTTGTAGATCAATCTCTCGAAAAATTACCTTATCCATGCTTCACACAATCTTTCAATCTGTTTTCTAACACATTCCCTGTCCTTAATCGGGATAATTCACTTATGTTATATTAGCACATTATTTATCTAAAAATGTAAAATGTGCGCCATATGTTTTGTAGTTTGCTTTTTCGGTAGTAGATCTCTTAGTCTCCAGGTAAAACAATGATTGGCGGCCCTCTTCTGAATGCAAATTAATTAGTCAACGAGTCCAAACTTCCAAACTTTATGTTAGATACTGAAGAGATTCTCTCGGTTATGCTGAGGTCTTCTGTGACATAATGAGTTGTGAAGGTACCTTCTGGAACCGTAAAACGATCTTCTCAATGATACTTGGATAGACATACCAAATCTGCTTCATTTCTTCTTCTATCTGCATATTTTAAGATAAATTTATTAAAAATCGATCAGCAACTACACAGGTTTTAATGTTTCAGAGGTCTTTCCTTTTCTATATTATTCTATATCATTCAAACCGATAAATTAAACAAGACGATTTGAGAGAAAAAATTTGGTTTACATCATCGATCCTCGTTTTCGATTCTCTTTTTATTGATGGAGTAAATTAAGTACACCGATATAATAAAGTTTGTTAAAACTTGGGGGCCAGTTGAAAACAAGGCCGCACTAGAAAGCGTTGATTAGAGAGTTTGGTAGTATGTAAAGAATATAGAGAGTGCAATTGTTGAACATGCCAAAACCCACAGTGTGTTGTAGCACTAGAGAATAAAAAAGAAGAATATCTTTTTAATTTCATACTAACTTTCTCATTATCTTTGAATTTAAAAAAAGAACCTAACGTCATTGTGAATTATATAGTAAGACAAGAACATCTACTTCGAAGCTTTAATTCGTAAATCGAGTATTATATTGAAATTTTATTGAAAGAGGGAGCCTAGCCATTTGTTTCATTTAAATCCGATCGATAGCTCATCAATATCAACTGAATGTACTGGTCTTAATCTCTTTGATGTTCATATATAAATTTGGAAAGATGTTTGCCAATAGCTCGATTCATTGTCTCGATAATTCTTTGTGACTAAGGATGCAAGGGCGTGGTTTTGGTCTTATTGACACCAATCAATTGAAAGACGTTTTAAAAAAGTGCCGATTAGAAATTTCTTGATTAGTCTAATTGATTTCTAAAGGAACCGCAAAATGGTTAAAAAATTCTATAACCAGAATATCTACAATATAAAAATATGGTACAATGCGACAAGCGAGAGATGGTCTAAATTACATTAATTTAAAATGCATTTTATCAAACTCATAAGACAGCAATTTTAATTCTTATTTATACATATTTATAAATATTATTATACAATTTTAGATATCTTCAGAATGCGAAGAAACTATCACAAATTATAAAAGATCAACCACAAACTCCACTAGAACGAGCAGTATTTTGGTTGGAGTTTGCAATCAGGAATAACGGAACTCACATTTTGGATCCAGCCTCTAGACATATGTCTTATTTTATAACATCTTCTCTCGATATATATTTATTTTTAACGAGTGTTATTATTGTCATTTTATGGTTGTTGCTAAAGTGTTTGAGATTAATAAAATATTGTCTCTGCAAAAACACTAAAAAACTGAAAAAGGAATAAATAATTTAAGAAAGAACGTAATTATGTTCATCAATTTGGTTTACAGTCAGACCATTATACCAACTAATATATCTTTAGTTTATTCTTACGATTTGTTACTGTTATGATGTTTTCGTTACGATGTTTGTGTTCTTGTAGACGTTTATATTAAGTGTACGTAAATAAAACAATACAGAAAATATTAATACTTTTCTTAGATAATAGATATAATACTAGATCATGAATATTTTGTTAAATAAATTGTGTATTATAACTAAAAATTATCGTAACGAGCAACCTAAACTGGTTGTAATAAAACGTTTGGGTTTATTATAGCCTTAAAAAAAAGATGAAATAATTTGAAAAGTTCTTTTTAATTTCTTACTAGAGAAAATATTTAGAAAAACTTTACTAAAATTACAACAGATAATCTACGAAAATACAAACCAAGCCCTCGCGTAAGCAGATGTCTCACCTCTTAAAAACTAAGATACATGGACTTATATTATTAATTAACACAAAAATTAAATATAGAAAGCACGTGGTGTTCGTGTGTATTAAGGTATAAAAAAATTGCTTATTACAAGCTTAAATTTTTATTTTAAGAAGATCTTTTCGGAATTAAATCATTCCATCATCAGTTAACTAAAAGAGAGAGTAAAAATACCAATATTAAAAAACACAAGTTAAAATTTAAATATATAGAAATAACACGTTGGTTTTTTACTACTTACATAAAAAGTTGTTAAAAAACATTGTATGGCCACTTAAAAAAAACTTTCAAAGGACATCCGTATTAAAATATAATCCTCATGGTTTTATCAAGGTAAATGCAATAGACTTAACTTATTGATTATTAAAAAACTGAAAATGGGGGCATCTTACATGACCCCCTGTAGCTGGTGAAGTTTTTTCGACTTACATTACCTTTGATCTGTTCTGGAGTCTTGGGCTAACTGATATAAAGATGGTATGAAAAATCAGTTAGTACCCATCAATGTCAAGTGGAATGATGTAGTAGGAGCAAAAGTAATTGTGCTTAAGTTTGTGAATAGGCAGTTTTTAGTGAAGAATTGTGTTTTGTGTGTAGTAAGATCAATAGCAATTTTTGGTATTTTAAAAAGGTGGTGGAATGTAAAACAATGAGTGACTGTGATGTAAAATAAATTTGGTATACCAGGGTAAGGCAAAATTTAAGTTAGGTAGTTGAAATTAATAAATCATTTTGAAGGCGGTAAAAAGAATGTTATTACCTAATTGTTTCCTTGTATGAAGTAGATATAGATAAAATTTGGTTTGAAATTTGTGGAAGATGAATCGAGGAAAAAGAAAAAGAAAGAAAAAGAAGTGGGAATGAATGTAAAGATACAACAGGTATACTAGCCAGTCCTGGATATCTCCACTTCATGGTTTGTTCCAGTTTCACTTTTAATTTTAAATATAGAAAGATGAGTGATATTTGAAAAAAAAAATACAACTAGAACCAGATTGTAAACTATTTTGTTCTCTCTTTATCTTTCTCTTTCCCACTTTCCCATCACTTTTTCCAAATACGTGATCTCTGCTCTTGTTTTATTGCCGGAAATTCTTTGTACTGTAACATTTCCAATTATGTTCTATGTCAATAATTTGGGTGTCCTTCTCCTAATGTCTTCTTAAGTCTAGAACTACAAGGTTAAATTAGTGGGACAATTTTCACAGGGCGGGGTTACCAGAGATCCGAAACTATATTCCACAATAAAAGACATGTAATAATTTTTTAGCTTACTCGTATGTGTCAAAAAGTTATTTAATTTCCAAACAATTGTATCAAGTAAATGAAACCGAGAAACAATTGTCGAGGTGTTAAGAAGAATGCAAAAGAAAAATGAGTTTGGAACTCCACTAAAATTTTAAAATAAAAATATCTTAAACGCCTTGTGAAATTTTTCAATACCTGATGGTGCACATTCACGTTACAGCCAATAATCCTGGTCCCAACTTATATTTAAACTATCTACCAAATTCCTCGAGATTTTGCAAACTAGGCCGATTTCAGTGGAATGGAAAAGTAACCTGATTACATACGTACATTAAAATGGTGATCAATGTTAATGTCAAAATTACTTAGTCATATGTTTATCTGTGGGGACATTCAAAGCGTACACAAGTACAAAGATAGTGGAGCAAGGACTTTGGCAGATAATACAAAATAAAATAGGAGAAAAACAAGCTGCTTTTATAAATGACCATAATACTCATAATTAAAAACATCATAAAAGGGAATATCAAAATTTTGAGGAAAAGGCAAAAAAGCTATATCTAAATTGCATAGACTTAAGAGTAGGTAAAGGATTTGGGGAGATAGCTTAAGTATACTAATATTTTTGGTTATAATCGATAGAATATTAAAGAGCACCAGAAAATGGACAAAAAATTAAAAACAAACGTAGGTAATATAATAGATTGAAACTAATACAAGTAAACTAATGTATTTAGTCTTTTAGTAGACAGTTAAAAAAAATTGAGAGACTGGCAGAGATTTGGACGAAAGGAATCAAAAATGTAAAGATAAAAATAAACAAGGAAAAGAAGAAGCGAAATAATGATTACAAATAATAAAACCAAAGCATATCAAAGAAAAAAAACAGATCATACAGTATGTAGTATAGTTGACTAGCTCTAAGGTTCATACTATGTTTTCTGTATTTTTAAAGTTATAGTATTGAAGGGAAGCTTCTATACTGGCATTATATTACTGTTTTTCTCTACAGGAAAATGCTGAGTGGAGCGTCACGGAACTAGCACCACAAGGTGGCATCGTGACGAGTAGCGTCACAGAATAGCAGTGCTTGACATCGATTCACTACTCTCGATCAATTCGTTTCTAGTCATAATATAGTTACTCTAAGCAGGTTTAAATTAAAAACTGCATGAAAAATACCTACAAAATATAGACAATAAATGAGAAGTAAAAAATTAAAAGAATATCTGTCACTAAAACATTCGATTCGTAACGATTGTCAATATTTAACATTGACTCATTTGTTAAAATTTTTATAATAATTCTTGTTTTAAAATAATTTTATATAAATACAATTATTATTTTAAACATATTATAGAACATTTATTTATATTTAAATATATTATAAGAGCTTTTCGAATAGTTTTGACATAATTGGGAACGATATTGGACGATACGACGTGATTTCATGTGTCGTTTGTTTGGTTTTGGAATCATGATGATCTCAGCTACCTTCCATAGTTATGGAACATAAACAAAACGAATCTTTAATTAGATTAGTAAGTTTAACCTTGGCCTTTTTAGGGCAGCTCCTTAAGGACCTGCCTAGTTATCAGATCGTAGCCGGGGGCCATTTTGGGTATATCGTTCGTGTTGATTTAATTTTTAACCTCTTTTGGTGTCGTTAAAGGAATGACCACGTTGTCATATCTACTGTTATATCTACTATACTTTCGGAAAACACTTTTGAGATAGTTTGCAAATACAAATGCTTTTTGTTCGTTGTTTTTCAGCCAACCTCCTTGTTTATTTCTTATAGGAGGTGATTGCATAATTGGTCTCTTTAAATTCTTGGTGATTTTCCATGTCGAGTATTCAATACTACAATTATTTGTCAAATGTATCAGGATTTCGCTAATGGATTTATTCTTAAGTTGCCTAATCTCTTTAGCTGTGAGGCAAGTTGGTTTACTTTTGTTCTGTCTTGTGGCGCTCTGGTTAGTTGCCATTTTTTTCTTGTGCTTCTGTTTTTATAGATTAATTCCCAGATTTCCTTAGGGCAGTTTTTTCCATTCAATCTTATTAGTAGTTTAGGGGTATTTTCCCAGGCCTCTTATTAAATGTCGGTATTGAATTTTTCCACCTAAATGTTCTAGTATTCTTTAGTCTTCGGTGACACTGCCAAATCAATTCTTTCTTTTAGTGTATATTTCATATACATATGATTTTATATAAATACAATGTTGGATTTTTGCAATTATTAGTTCGATTATTGTATTAAAGTGCTATAAAAAGAGTTACTAGTAAAACATTTTTCATATTTATACAGTCACAGTGGAAGAGTCCATTTGTGTGCCTAACGAGGGGGTGGCCGTTAGGTATACAAAATATTAAAACTGACCATAATTTATTATATTGATTTTTGAAATGTTTCATAATTTTTATAAAATTTAAAAATACAGAAACATAGTATAAAGGTTAGCGCAAATCTAAGCGTATAAAGTGACTTTATTATTTATTTTTCTTTTTTTTTTGTTTTAAACAAATTATAGTATATTCAAATATTTCAATATTGTTATTCATTGGATAGCATTTATGACTTTTAAATTATAACAATCGTTACGAATCGAATCTTTCATTAAGGGATATTCTTTTAATTTTTTACTTCTCATTCAATGTCTGTATTTTGTTCGTTATTTTTAATGCAGTATTTAATTTAAACCTAGTTAGAATAAATATATGATGAGTAGAAACGAATTGATCGAGACTAGTGAATCGATGAGAAGAACCATTATTTTGTGATGCTACCCGTGACGCCTGCTCGCCGTAGCGCTAATTTCGTAATGCTCGTCTCAGCATTTGACTATAGAGAAAAAGTAATACAACGCCAGTGTAGAAGCTTCGCTTCAATAATTGGAAACATTAGACTTAGATATAGCAAAAAGACAAAATAAAGCAATTGGGAATGAAAGAAATAGATACAATAGTTAAACTTAGAATTTTTACGGTAAACGTATTCTTATCTATTACATATCCCAGTAAAGCATGGCTATTGCAGAAAAACACGAAAAATATACCAGCTCTGAAAATAAAATATCTTAGAAAAATTGCTGGAAACAACAAAGTATACATACAGAAATAAATAAATTAGACAACCGATAAATCAATGACGTTTACTGGAAAAAATGAATAGGAAACAGTTCGACTGCTACAGACATCTAATGGTGAAAATCAAAACAGTTTTATTAAGAGGATAATAAAAGTAAAGAGAACAAAGAAAAGAACAAATTAATACCAAAAAACATGGATAGATAAGATAAACGAATTTGGAAAAAAGAGGAAAAAAAAATTATTGAAGAAATACGAGTAATGAATTTAGATCCGAAACCTTGAAAAATTGGATAAGCAATAAGCATTAAAAACACAATTCATTGCTGAAAGGAATAAGGATTTACGCGAAGAAGAAGAGAATTTAGACTTCGGAAACCGTTCTCTGTTTATATTATAGCCACAGTGTATACACCATAAAAACACATAATGTTTTGGTTGAACCATATAGTATTGGAGAGGTATCATTACTATACCTTAGGATCTGGTTACCCATATTACAGGAAGAAATTAATTGAAAAGAAATGCTACTATTGGTAAGTTGATACCATCTTGGATATATATCATTAATGTTTTAAAATAACATACATATAAAATCAGAGTTTGGTGTTAATATTGAGAATAAAATAAAGGTAAGACCAAATGCTTACTATGTCGGGATAGTATTGTGAGGTTTTTGCCTGATTTTTCCTCATAATTTACTATGAAATCATTAACAGGATTATTTTACTCCCATCATTGCATGTTGTTGTCTTTTTCAAGACAAATCACATGCTATGATTTTTATGATGGATATTATTAAGTTAAAGTTTTATGTGTAACATCAACAGAAAACAATTCAAGGCAACCACAAGTTAATGTAGAAGTCAGAATGGCGATCTATTAACAACAAGGAAAGATGTATTGAATCGATGGGTGAAATACTTTAACCAGAGATTTAATATAGAGGACAAAGAAGAAAACCTGAAAGACGAAAGAAATGAAGTAAGAGGAACAGACGAAAGGGAAGAGAAACCACCAACGATTCTTAAAGTTAAAGATGCATTTAAAAAACTAGTCAGAAATAAATCACCTGGAATAGATAATCCCCCAGCTAAACTATATAAAGATGTTCACTATGCTATAATGGCACTACAGCAGCTCATAAAAGAAATATGGACACAGAAATCCCTCACCAATGATTTCAATATTGGGATACCTTACACGATACACAAAAAAAGAGATATCTTTGAATGCTCTAACCACAAAGGAATTAAGTTTCTAAATGCAGCGTCTAAAATATTCTCCACTATACGACGTCATCGTATGACACCAAATGCAGAATAAATAATAGAAAAATACCAGGCTGGTTTCAGAGGTGTTAAATCGATAATTCTTCAGATTGCAACCCTGAGACAAATTTTAGGAAAAATACTGGAATATGGCATGGATACTTATCACATATTTATAGACTACAATGCAGCCAACGACTATGTAAATAGAAGGTAAATGTTCAAAGCAATGAAGCTAGGAATACCAAATCAGTTAGTAAGTTTAACAAAACTAACTCTTGAAAAAATTGAATGTAGAGTACGAATTCAGGGAGAACCGTCTGAACCTTTTAAAACAAATAACGTTTTGTGACATACGTAATACGTATCATAACCATTGGTTCAATATATAATAAATCAGTGCAAATCCTTGCCTATGCACATGATATCAATATTGTTGGGAGAATGAAAAAGGCTGTAGCAATAAAAGAATCAGCTACAAAAATGGTTTTAATAATAACCACCAACAAAACGAAGTACACGGAAATATGCACACAACCACAAATCCTACGTCCACTTGTTATAAAAAAAGACGTCATCGAAGCAGTGAACGAATTTGTATACCTGGGAGCGCTCCTTTACACTGAAAATAATACTACCGCAGGGATAAACCGCAGAATTTGCAAGACCAACAGACGCTATTTTGGGCTCAATCTCCTTAAATCCACAATTATATGGAGAAATACAAAAACAAAACTCTACAAAACAATAATACGCCCAGTCCGGTATGAACTCTTACAAAAAGTAATGAAGACATTCATGTTAAGTTGTTTCGAAAGAAAAGTACTAAGGCGAATCTATGGAGCAGTAAATGACAATGGAGTGTGGAGAAGAGGATATAACTTCGAACTTTATAGAATATATCAGAAACCAGATATCGTAAAACATATTAAGATAGGGCGTCTGAGGTGGATATGGCATGTAATGAGGATGGAATAAAATGTCCCTGCTAAAAACGTTCCTTTATAGACCCATTGGTCAAAGAATAAGAGGAAGACCCAGAACAAGGTACTTTGATAACATCGATGAAGACATGAGAAATATGAAAATACGTGCTTAGCGGAAGAAGAAGATAGATAGAGACGACTGGAGAGAAATTCTTGAGAAGGCTAGGACCCACACAGGGTTGTAGAGCCAGAATGATGATGATGAAATTTTCATGCAATTAAATGAACTCTCCTATATAATTATCTATAATATCATTTTAAAGTCATGTACTTTATAATGTATAAAAAACATCTGAATTGTCAGTATGCGTCAGATAAAATCATATTATATTGTTTAATTTATTAATATATTATATTTTGAGAACGATTTCCGAAGTGGAAATCGAAACGTGAAATAAACTTAATTTTAAAGTAAAACTGGTTTCTTCGCTTTAAAAATAGTAAATTGCATTAAAATGCCACAAGAAAATAGCCGCAGAACAAAATTTTTAATTCATATATATATATATATATATATATATATATATATATATATATATATATATATATATATATATATATATATATATATATATATATATATATATATATATATATATATATATATTGTGATGATGTATTATTTGTGAATGATGAGCAATGAGTGTTTTTTAATAATAGGGTTTTTATCGCGTTTCTCAAAGAATTAGTTTGTAAGCCCTTTTTGAAATTATCTTTATTGTATCTATTATGAAACACACATATATATATCTAACATAACCAATGCAAAATTTAAAATAAACTATCTTTAAATTGAAATTCTTATGAAACTAATTAAATTATATAGACAATGTAAAATTTAAACAAACTATCTTTAAAATTGAAATAATTATGACACTAACTAAATTATATTAACAAAATTTTGTACTTTTCTTTCACTGAATGCCTAAATGAAAATGTGAGGCATTTGAACTGTGGATGTATCGCAGAATCCTGAGAATATCATGGACCGAGAGAGTCACAAATGTCGAGGTCTTGAGAAGAATGAATAAAGAAAAGGAAGTCATACTTACGATCAAAAAACGAAAACTGCAATACTTGGGACATATTACAAGAGGTGATGTATTATTTGTGAATGATGTTTAAATGAGCAATGAGTGTTTTTAATAATATATATGTATAGGGTTTTTATCGCGGTTCTCAAAGAATTAGTTTGTAAGCACTTTTTTAAATTATCTTTATTATATCTATTATGAAACACACATATATATTTAACATAGCCAATGTAAATTTAAAATAAACCATCTTTAAATTGAAATTGTTATGAAACTAATTAAATTATATAGACAATGTAAATTTTAAACAAACTATCTTTAAAATTGAAATTGTTATGAAACTAACTAAATAATATTAACAAAATTTTGTACCTTTCTGTCACTGAATGCCTAAATGAACTGTTCTCCACTATATAGATTTTAATCACCACTCAATGTCTTCGTTCTCATCCTCGGTTTTTGTGAAATTCCTTTTTCCAATTATCAGCTTCCAATAATTTAAAATATTTTTCTTCTTAATAGCATTTATATTTATTCTTCTTTTTAATATACCAATATCCAATCACCAAATATATTATATAATTTTAATTTTAAATTAATACTTTCTTCCATTATCCAATCACCATTTATACATAACATAATTTTTAATCTTCAATAATATTCTCTTTATTATACTTTCCAATACTATCAAATTTTAATACGAAATCACTGATTATTGCATACTTTATACTTTCTTCCTAATTCAGACTGACTAATCTTGAACTTACTGAACAACTGACTTCACTAACTGTAACTAACTGTGTCTGTCTTTTCTATAACTAACTGTCTGACCTTATACTGACTTCATAGTAACTGTCCTGACCCCCTTACTGACTGACTGGCCTCATACTGACTTCCTACTGACTTACCGACTAATTTGAATCCAAATCTCCGAGTATTTATATCTTTTTCCATGTTCCAGAATCATCTGGCAAGAAATCATATTCGAATTGTTCTATTTTCTAAATATATGAATTTTCTGGAATAGTCTATCTCGCAAACAGCGTTAACTCTCGTGTTATATAGAATTCTTTTCTTTTCTATAGAGAATTTTGTTGACATTTAGGCTTTTCAGATCAGAATATAAACTTATGTGTAATTTAAACAACCTAAATTAATAAATTACACTACTTCAAATCCGTCATTATATGTAAATTAAACATCTCAAACCAATAAATAACCCCACTTCTACATTCGCAACCATTACTTAAACCACACTTTTAGAGTATATTTGGTTGCCTATGCAAATGGCTCACTTAAATATATTTACAATATTATAATTATTAAAAAAAAAAACTTTTTACACTTATTATATGTCAATTTCTTAAGAATGCCCTCACATAAATATATTTTATAGTATATAACTTATTAAAATAACCAAATACTTTTTATATCTAATATTATCTAGTATATAACTTATAAATTAATTTTTTAAACACTATTTTTCTTTCTCCTATATTCATATCATCTCATTTCTCTCGTAATCCATTTTCACATTGTTGTTCATATTCAAACATTTTAGTTCAATTGTTAACCTATTAAAATACTTTATGGCAAGGTAGGTACCTACTACTAGTGGATATCGTAAATACTTTTATTTTATGCCATAATAGTATAAAATTGATTTTCTTCTTAGCTTTCTCTTGTCCATTTTTGGATATAGGCCTCTCCCAACTCCTTCCACCGATCTTTATCCTTAGCAACATAATTCCAATTTGTTCTGGCTGTCTACCCATTTTATCTGTGGTCTTTCTCTTGGTCGTCTACCTTTGTCTCCAATGTTGTATTATGGGGTTCCAACGTTGGTCTTTTTGTCTAGCAGTGCGACCTACGAAGCTCCATTTGTATTTGGCAATTTTTGTAGTGATATCCTTAACTTCTCATATTACCCAGTCGTTCCTCTTTTTATCTGACAGATAGCTTTTTTTATTGCCCTTTCTGTTATGGTTAGTTTATTCACATTTGCCTTGGTTGGGGTCCAGGTTTGACATCCATATGTTATAATAGGAAGGATGCATTGGTTGAATACTTTGGTCCTCAAGTATTAAGGTATTTTGCGGTTCTGCAGTATCCAACTATTTGGCCTAAGTAGATATATTCCTGGACTTGTTCTATCTTGCTGCCATTTAGATTTATACGTCTGTGATCGTCTGCGTTGGTAATTGTTTTTTGGTCATATTCATTTTAAGGCCGACATATTGTTGTTGACCATTTTTTGACCAATTTTTAGTTTTAAAGACGTCTTCTAGGGCTAGATTAAAAAGTTTTGGAGATATTACGTCGCCTTATCTCACTTCTCTCATAATAGAGATGGGATTTGTATTTTCATCTAGTTGTACTATCATAGTTGCGTTTTCATACACATCTTGATACTATCAAATGCCTTTTCATAGTCTACGGCAAGAAATACGAGTCTTCTTTTTAAGTGCCATCTCCCGATCTGAGGTTGGATATCATCATCACTATCTTTACTCTATCTACTGCTCTGAAGAGTTCTATAGAACTGCGTTTAAACCAGTCCGTTAAACTCTTCAACCATGGCACTCTCCTTCTTTCTATACTCCTTCCTCCTCTTATATTTCCCTGTCTTATCAGCCTCAGCAGTTCATATAGCTGTACCCTTACTACGTGTCCTAGAAATTGTAAATTTCTTATTTTTATTGTGTTTATTATTTCGCATTCTTTGCCCATTTCTCGCAATACTTCCGTGTTAATTTTCTTCTGTGTCCATGCTATTCTAAGCATCCTCCTGTAACACCACATTTTAAAGGACTGTAACTTATTTATGTGTTCTTGCTTTAATGTCCAGCTTTCAAGTCCATATTGCAGTATCGAAAACACGTAGCATCTCAGTGCTCTTACTCTCAGTTCTAATCTAAGGTCTTTGTTGCAGAGAAGTGTTTTCATTTTTACAAACGCATTTCTTGGTTTTTTTATCCTGGCTCTTATTTCGGTTGTTTGATCATTATTGTCTAAAATCCAGGTTCCTAGGTATTTGTATTTATCAACCCTTTCTATCGGTACATTTCCCAAATGTATGTTTCTTGGTATAATTGTTTTCTTTGTTATTATCATGTATTTGGTCTTTTTTATATTCATTTTTAGTCCATATTTTTCACAGAAACTGTTTGTTTTGTATAGCAGTAATTGGAGTTGTTCGGCAGAGCTTGCCATAATCACGGTGTCATCTGCATATCTTATGTTGTTAATAGATCTTTTGTTAATTATTATTCCTTCACTTTAAGATAGTAATGCCTCTTAAAAAATGGCTTCACTATATACATTAAATAGTAATGGGGACATAATACATACCTGCCTAACTCTTCTCCTGATTTCAATTTCTGGACTGGGTCCGTTATCTATTACGATTTGTGCTCTTTGATTCCAGTAGAGGTTTGTTATAATTCGTAAGTCCCTATGGTCTATGTTTTTTGTCTTTAGAGTTTGGACTAATTTTTCATGTCTTACTTTGTCAAGTGCTTTTTCAAAATCAACGTAGCAAACATGCACGTCAACATTCATATCAATGCATTAAGCTATTTGTGCAGCTAACACATTAAAAGCAAATAACGCTTCTCTGGTTCCTAGTCCGTTTCTGAACCCATACTGACTATCATCTATTCCTTCTTCCAGTTTTTTATTTAAACGACCATGTATTATTTTCAGGAATAATATGACAATGTGACTTATTAGTGATATTGTTCTGTATTCACTGCAATATTTAGCGTTTGTATTTTTAGGGATAGCACAAAAGGTGGAGAGTAACCATTGTTTCGGTATGTGTCCTGTTTTGTATACTAAGTTAAATAAGTCTACTATGATGTCTAAGGTTTCATCATTTATGCATTTTAAGGTCTCTATAGGAATTTGGTCTGGACCTACTGCTTTACCATTTTTAATTTCCTCTTTTAATATATTTAAAACCATATCCTCTTCTACTTCTATCTCCATCTGTTCTGTTCTGTTGTCTTTGAACAGTTCATTGATGTATTCTGTCCATCTCTTTAATTTGTCGTTAGTATTCAACACAAGTTTTCAGTATTCCCAGTTTTTTTGTTCTGTTGTTGTGAGTTAATTCTTTAATTTTTTTTTATGTGTGTTAAAACTATCATGTCTTTTCTGGTATTCTTCTATATCTGCGCATTGTTCTTTTACCCATTGTTCTTTCGCTTTTTTAATTTTGTATTTTATTTGTTTATCCACTTTTTTGTACATCTGATTATCTTTGTTTTTATATTGACGTCTTTCTTCCATCAAATAAAATTTCTTCCGGCATCCATTGCTTCTTTTTATATCTGGTTGGTATTAGAATTTCTTTTTGACTTTTATCTATTTCTGTCTTTATTAATAACCATTTTTTATTCGTCTCAGTATTTTGTAGAATTTGTTCTTTCACATTCATTAATCACTTATTGATTTCATCTGCCAGACGTTGCCTTATGTGTGGGTTCTTTAATTTACTTGTATCGATTTTTGCATTTGTTTTTCTTCGTTTTATTATTTTCATTTTGAGCCTAACATTGGTCACTACTGGGTTGTGGTCTGATCCTATGTCGGCACTTGGATAGGTTTTTGTGGATATAATAGCGTTCCTGTATCTTTGTCTAATACATAGTCTATTTGGTTTCTTATAATTCTCTCTTCTTGATCTGCTGGTAACTTTCAGGTATATATTCTTCTCTTGGGCATTTTGAATAATGTATTAGCTATAACAAAATTATTCTTTTGACAAAATTCGATAAGCCTGTCACCCCTTTCGTTTCTGTTGCCCAGACCATATCCTCCTGTACATTCTTCTACTTTTTCTTCCCCAACCTTTGCGTTAAAGTATCCCATTATAATTGTTACATCTTGCGTTTTAATGGATTTTAAAATCCATTAAAGGGTAGCAGGGTTACCTGCCGTGGAACAAAAACTGACACCTGACAGTAGGTATAAAATGCACACCCATGAAAATGGAGATTAAAGATTTATGTTTAGGGTCACTGTCTGGGGATCGCAAGGGCACGTCTGGAGCCGGCGCTGGACGTGACGGCATGCGGGACTTCGTTGGTAGGGTGTTAAAGGGGGCGGACCCCTGTCATACAATCAGCTACAGCCCAACAACAACAACAATCACAAGTGAGCCAAACAAAAACAAGAGCTCCACTCGCTGAAGGTGCTGCGCTGGAACATCAGCCAGCGCTCACTCAGCGCATGAAATTGACTGTTCTACAAGAGTTTATTGGTACAAAGCCACTTAGCAGATCACCGCTACCAAAAATAAACTCTTTTAAGAAACTAGGTGCGCTGTTACATACTATGAACACTGAAGTCCTACCCAATTATATCGTGGAAACACATATATTAGAATATTTGCATGTGTTGATTTACTGTGCAGCAACAACAATTGCTAATGTTATGGGCATTAAGATCATAATACGACGGGGAACTAATATCGGAAGGACTGAAGGACAGAATTGCACCCTGGGAAAAAAGACTACTGAGGAAGATTGAATTATTGCGCAGGGATATTGGACAAATTACGGAATACATTCGAGGAGTAAGAAGTCGAAAAGTAATTAAAAGATCTGAAGAAATAATTCTGAACACTCCAAGACACTCACAACATGATCCAGAAAACAACACAGCTCAATACTGCCTAGACACAATAAAACAAAAAATCTCCGTTTATTCAGGTTGCCTAAGGAGATACAAAGTTAGTAACAACCGTAAATGCGACAATATACTTTTTGAGCATGCAGATAAGGCTTTTTATAGGAAACTGAATTCCACTGTAGAAAGTGTAAATCCTACCCAAGCCAAGAAGAAATTCATGAGTTTTGGGGAAACCAACTTTCAACGCCAGCTACTCATAACAATAATGCTAGATGGATTGAAGACACGACGGACAACTGTCAATACTACAGGAATATTCCTTATGATCCTTTCACCACTGAAGAAGTCTCGAACATTATCAAAGAGCTTTATAACTGGAAATCTCCTGGACCAGACGGAGTACAAAACTTCTGGCTAAAGAAGGTTTGTAGTGGTCATGAGCTTTTAACAGTATTTTTGAATAATATTATTTCTAATTCACAGCAAATACCATCATTTCTTACTCAGGGAACCACTTATCTAATACCGAAGGATCAAAATAACACCCAAAATCCAGCCAAGTACCGCCCAATTAGTTGTCTTCCAACTTTGTACCTATTGTTCACATCCTGTGTGGCCCGGCGTATCTACCAACACTGTGCTCTGAACAATATCATAGAGCTTCAACAGAAAGAATGCGCTAAGGGCTCCATGGACTGCAAAGAACAACTTATTATCGACTCAGTTATTTCTAACCAGGCATACACAAAAAAAGAAACCTTTTTACTGCTTTCATTAAGTACAAGAAGGCTTTTGATTCAGTGCCGCATGAATGGCTTATAGATATATTGAAAATATATAAAGTCGATATTAATCTCGTGACCTTTTTAAAGCATACATATAATGGCAAAGTGGAAGACTAAAATTCACCTGCAAATACCTGATGAAATCAATATCGAAACTGAAGATATCCCTATTCACCGGGCCCTTTTCTAGGGAGACTCGTCGAGTCCACTTTGGTTCTGCGTAGCGATGAACCCACTATCTCAGCTACTGAACTCCACTGACTCAGGTTTTAGCATCAAAAATAACAACACTGTTGTGGCGAAGGTTAATTATCTGTTGTATATGGATGATTTTAAATTTATGGCTTCCAGTCGAAACCATCTAGATCAGAAACTAATGAAAACCGAACTAACTTCTGAGTTCGTACGAAGAGTAAGACAACTAAATCGGTCATATCTTAATAGTAAAAATTTGTTAAAGGCATTAAATATATACGCCTGTTCCGCGTTTAGCTACTCATTTGGTATTATAAAGTGATCAAAAACGGATATAGAGAATCTTCAGCGGAAAGTAAGAACACTTCTCACAAAGGCGCAAAACGCAGTGCAGTAGAGAGAACAACAATACCGCGATATCAAGGGGGAAGAGGACTAACGGACATAGGTGAGCAATTGTATAAACAGGTTGCTAATTTAAGAACTTATTTTCAGGTGCAGGCTGAGACATCTAACTTACATCGAGCAATTTGCGCAGTAGATGAAACAACGCCGCCAAAACTGAGGGAACAAGAAATGCGCATAAACCATCTAACTAAGCAAGAAAAAATGCGCACCTGGATGAGTAAACTTCTGAATGGGCGACATCTTAATGAGATCAGCCAAGAATATGTTGACAATACAGCGTCGAACTATTGGTTGACATCAGGAAAGATATTTTCTGAGACTGAGGGCTTTCTACTTGCCATTCAGGATTAGGTTATTTCAACTAAAAATTACCTGAAATATATTGTTAAAGATCCTCAAGTCCAAAATGACAAATGCCGATATGGATGCCAAGCCCAAGAAACCATCCAACATCTTATCGGGGGTTGCCAGGCGTTTGTCGGAACTGATTATAAAGAACGCCATGACACAATAGGAAAAATTATCCACCAAGAACTAACTGACAAACTGGGACTTCTCCAAACTGACCATATTCCTTATTATCAATATATCCCTGACAGAATGCTTTAAAATCACAACTACAAACTATACTGGGACCGCACTGTGCTCACAGACCAACCAGTGGCACATAATAAACCTGATCTCATACAAGTTAATAAACTTACCAGGCAAACAACAGTTATTGATGTGGCGATACCTAACACCAATAATTTGCGTGTTAAATACAACGAAAAGATCGCCAAGTATAGAGATCTAGAAATTCAAATCAGGAGACAATGAAGAATACAAAGTACCTATTATTCTATCTACTACTGGTGTTATTTCCAAAAACCTCCTAGCGCACATAAAACAGCTGGGTCTAAATGAACATCTTTATAAGGCCATGCAGAAAGCTGTACTCCTCGCGACGTCCAGATTTTTAGGAGATACTCCAGCAAACCAAGTCACCTAGAGCTCGATAACACGGAACAAATTAATTTTCCTTTGCAGTAAAATATTATATCCGTAAGGGGAGATTCAGTTTGTATACCACTGTTTAACAGCGGCACTGCTCTTCCACCTAAATTAGACCTACCTAGACTATATATAAGTGATGTACAGTGGCCAGGATCAGGAAAATGCACGAATAATAGTGGAACACTTTATTATTCAGGCACCATCAGTTCAACTCATCGTTACGGTGTCGCTGTCTTGGTATCAAAGAAAATCAGTAACTGTGTAACAAGCTTTACTCCCTTCTCTGATAGAATAATGGCACTACAACTTCAGTCAAATAAACAAATTATAAATATTATACAAGTATATGCTCCTACGGCTGATAAAGATGATGATGAAATTGAAAGTTTCTACTACGATCTGGAACAAATTCTAAAATCAATGAAGAAACATCACACTACAGTAGTAATGGGCGATTTTAATGCCAAAATTGGACATGGATGTGTGGACGGCTATGTGGGTGACTATGGATTAGGAGAACGAAACGAACGAGGAGACCGTATGATACAATTTTGTCAAGCGGAGGAGTTAGTAGTTGCTAACACTCTTTTCAAGTTACCTAACAGACGACTGTACACATGGAAATCTCCGAGTGACACCAAAGGTAGAGTAGTCAGAAATCAAATTGACTTTGTCCTTGTTAGACAAAGATTCCGCAACTCTATACTCTCAGCTAAAACCTACCCAGGAGCAGATATAGGCTCGGATCACAATCCTGTAGTAGTCACATTAAGAATAAAACTAAAGATAATTCAAAAACACATACAGAAACAAATTGACGTGAGAAGACTGAGTGAACAACATATAAAAGAGAAAACAATAGTGAACATCAAAGAAAATTTACAAAATATAGAGAAACTGAATAGAAATACTGATAACATTGACCAAAAATGGGAGAATATTAAACATGCCGTAATGCTGGCAGGGAGAGAAAACTTAACACCGAAAGAAAGGAAACATAAAGAATGGATGAATGAGGAAATACTACAGTTGATGTGTGAAAGAAGGGTACACAAAACAAATAACCCGATAAGATACAAAGAAACAGATAAACTGATAAAAAAGAAAATAAGAGAAGCTAGAGAAAGATGGCTAAGTGAGCAATGCCAGGAGTTGGAACAACTGGAGCGAAAATATGACTTTTTTAATGTACACAAAAAGATTAAAGAAATGACAGGAAGGAGAAGAACAACACAGATAGGACAGATCAAAGATACAGATGGTATACTCATAACAGATTTACAACAAAAAATGAATCGATGGACAGAATACATATCACAACTTTTTGATGACAAAGATAGACAAGAAATCTCAAACGAATATACAGATGATACAGGACCTGATATAATCAGAGAAGAAATAGATTATGCAATCAAACAAGCGAAAAGTGGTAAGGCCCCCGGTCCTGATGAAATTCCCGTAGAACTGCTCAAACTTATGGACGATGAATCTATTAAAATACTCCTAGATCTATTTAACACAATATATAGAACTGGAATAATACCTAGGGAATGGCTCCGTTCGACCTTTATACTACTGCCAAAAAAGGCAAATACAAGGGAATGCAGCGAATATCGTACGATAGCTTTGATGAGTCATGCTCTAAAACTGTTCCTGAAAATAATCCATAATAGGATCTATAGGAAATTAGACGCAGACATTAGTAACACTCAGATGGGATTCAGAAAAGGGCTGGGTACAAGGGAGGCTCTGTTTGCAATGAACGTTCTCTCACAGAGATGCTTAGACATGAACCAAGAAATTTACACCTGCTTTATTGATTTCGAAAAGGCCTTTGACAAAGTACAACATGAACCACTAAGACAAATTCTAATAAAGAAAAATATAGACAGCCGAGATATTCGAATTATATGCAACCTATATTGGAATCAAACAGCAAATGTGAAGGTTGAGGGTAGGCTAACAGAAGAAATTCAAATCCGTCGAGGAGTCCGGCAGGGATGCATCTTGTCGCCACTTTTATTTAATCTGTATAGTGAAGCTATTTGTGAACAAGCACTCGAGGAAGAAGATCTTGGTCTGATAATAAATGGTGAGACGATCAACAATATAAGGTATGCTGACGATACGGTTCTCCTAACGGGAACGCTAGTAGAACTACAACATCTCGTTCAAAGTCTCAATATATACTGTAACAGTTACGGCTTGAAAATTAATTTGAAAAAAACTAAATTTATGGTAATCACGAAATCAAAGAACATCAGAGCTAATCTTGTAATAGACAATACAACGATTGAGCGTGTGTCCTGTTATAAATATCTAGGTGCTTGGATCACAGACGATACTGATCAAACAAAAGAGATTAGATGTAGAATAGAAATCGCTAGATCAGTCTTTAATAGAATGCGCAAACTCTTTTGCAATCGTGATATCAATATAAAGTTACGAATACGAATGCTGCGGTGTTATGTCTTTTCTACCCTGTTGTATGGAGTAGAGGCTTGGACACTAAAACAGTTGACCACAAAAAACATCGAAGCTTTCGAGATGTGGTGCTATAGGCGCATTCTCAGAATATCATGGATGGACCGTGTCACTAACACGCAAGTACTCCAAACTTTAGACAAAAGATGCGAAATTCTAAATGAGATAAAAACTAGAAAGATGGAATACTTGGGGCACATTGTGAGAGGTGAAAAGTACGAACTTTTAAGAAATATCATGCAGGGCAAAATTAAGGGCAAAAGAAGTGTGGGAAGAAGAAAAATATCGTGGCTTCGTAATCTACGTGAATGGTTCGGGTGTAGTTCGATTGAACTTTTTAGGCGCGCTGCTAACAAAGTCGCAGTGGCCATGATGATTTCCAATCTCCGATAGGAGTGGCACGAGAAGAAGAAGAAGACTATATTTAAATAATGAAATTGTACTTTACAATGAAACATAAAAGTATTACATATTAAATTTATAAATTATAAACTATTTATTTTTATAAATTCTTAAATTTTTAAATTACTGTTCAGCTAACAACTGCTCATAAATTAATCTCTTAAACTTGACACTAGACAAATTTCTAATATTGTTGGACAAACTGTTTATATTGCAAGCAATTGAATACGAAAATGAACGTCTAAAAAACATGTATGTTTAGGTAAAGTAAGGTAATGTAGTAAGTTTAGGTAAAGTGAGGTATGTAATACCAAAACCACTACACGTAGATTTAATTCATGCTACAGATGTTCCAATAGAACTCTGTGGATAAAGTGATTGAAAATAATTGAAAAATAACAGTTACCTGGTATATTGGTACTTGATAATCAAATTGTTCAATTTCTATAGTTTACGATTCACAGAAAAAAATATATAACACTAAATTGTTCGTAAATATCACATTATGCTTTTTATTTCCACACTAATTAGTAAAACTAGTGATAAGAAAAATCTCGTAGATACCTGAACTATCTATCCAGACAAACGATAAAACGATGTTTACTCGTTGGCTATCTAATTAGGAATGAAATTTTAAGCACTAAAATAATTGTTAAGTATTAACATGGACACTCGTTTCTCATCTAGGATCCCATCAAGACATTTTTTAAGACAAACTAAACTAGGTCACGGGTACAAGGTAACGACAAATGGGATAAAACAGAGGTTGGGATTCTAATTACACTTAAGTATTAAGATTAAGATCTATCCCTTTCAGTCATTTCCGAAACGAAAAATTATTGTAAATATTTTATTCTACCAAGTTTCCTAATTTGGGATATCCGATTTTGGGAGCATACCATATATCCGAAATTTATCAACTCAACGCTATAGAGGTTAGAATAAAACAACAGATATATATTTTTTAAATTAAGGTAATTTCTAATAATGCCAACAAACTATTTGACTTACCTTTATGTACAGGGTGTTTCAAAAAGGTATGTCATAAATTAAATCACGGATTCCGGGGACAAAAATAAATTGATTGAATCCAACTTACCTTAGAACAAACGTGTACACAAAAAAGTTACACCCCTTTGAAGTTACAAAATAAAAATTGTTTTTTTGCATTATCTCATAAACTACTTGACATTTTGTTATAAAAATGGACACGTTACGTTCTTGTTCTGAAATCATTTTTCATACAACAGAAACAACAAAATCTAAGCGCACAGAAAAATTTTAAGGGATGTTTGCAGCCCTAAATCCCCCCCAACTTTTGAGTACGTTCAAATCAAATGAATTTTGTGGCATCATTAGTTTAACACATTATTTTTAAAACTTTTTTGCCACTTATCACTTTTTCGAAAAACTAGTTTTCCCTAGTTGGCCATAAAATTGCAATAAGTTTCTACGGATACAAGAATTACAAACAGTTCCATCAATAATAGTAAATAATTTGAAGCTATCATTTATTGTGTAAATATGATTAATATTAAAAATTTTGATATTACAATGGCCTAGACATTTCAGAAAATGGCAGATATGTATTTAACTTTGGGTAAGTTGGATCAGATTAAATTATGATTTCAATAAACTATCGGGAATATCGTAGGTGAATATCAAGGAAATAGTGCAGCAGCCGCAAGGCGTTATGCAGTAAAATACCCCAATCGAAATACACCTGATAGACGATTATTTCTGACCATTAATCGTCGTTTACGGGAAACTGGTACGTTCCAACCGCAAGTTGCTGACAATAGTGGTCGTCCAATAATGGATGCAACTGATGAAGACATTTTAGAAATCATTGAAGAAGCCCCTGAAATAAGTACAAGGGCAATAGCTGCTGTACTAAATGTTCCTTACGTAAGGGTTTGGAGGCATTTGAAGGATCAGCTGCACGGTTCAAGAGTTATTGGTTGAAGATTATCTTAAAAGGATTCGACTTTACGATTTTTTGTTAATGGAAAATACTCGAAATGTTTATTTTATTAGAAATACTTTGTTTAGCGACGAGGCTACCTTCAGTAGAAATGGAATAAAAAAACCATCATAACGAGCACATTTGGGCCGACGAAAATGGTCACGTCAAAAAAACGATTCGTCACCAAAAACTTTCAAAGTTAATGTTTGGGCAGGAATTGTGGATAACAATCGAATAAGCCCAGTATTTCTTCCCAACAATTTAAATGGTGATAATTATTTGCAGTTCTTGGCAAACGATTTACAAGAGTATTTGGAAGAAGTGAATGTTGCTATAAGGCAAAAAATATGGTTTCTACAAGATGGCGCTCCACCACATTACAGTAATGAAGTCCGGGAATACCTTTGCAGGCTTATTTCTTGGCCACCCAGAAGTCCAGGTCTTAACCCCATGGACTTTTGCTTTTCGGGGGTTTATGAAAGAAAAAGTGTATTCTGTAACAATAGAAGACGAACAGTTTGAGAGTTAGAATAATTGAATTTTTCAGCGCATTCGGTTTTCCTTATTAAAACGATACCGAATATGTATAGAAAATGGGGGTCATTTTAAACATTTATTGTAATATTATATTTAGAGAGGTTATAAACATTTTTTGTTAATTCATTTAAGCCATTTATTTAGTTGCACATAATTTTTTAAAGGTTAATGAAAAGGGCGATAACTCAATAAAAACTGTTTTCTGGAAAAAGTGATAAGAGGCAAAAAAATTTTAATAATAATGTGTTAAACTAATGATGCCACATAATTCATTTGATTTGAACGTACTCAAAAGTTTGGGGGAATTTCGGGCTGCACACACCCCTTAAAATTTTTCTGTACGCTTAGTTATTGTTGTTTCTTTTGTATGAAAAATGCTTTCAGAACAAAAAGTAACGTATCCATTTTTATTACAAAATGTCAAGTAGTTTAAAAGATAATGCAAAAAAAAACAATTTTTATTTTGTAACTTCAAAGGGCTGTAACTTTTTTTGTGTACACTTTTGTACTAATTTAAGTTGGATTCAATCAATTTATTTTTGTCCCCGAAATGCGTGATTTAATTTATGACATACCTTTTTGAAACACCCTGTATAATTGAAACAAGATAGGATGAAAAATAACGTTATAAACACGTTGGTTTAGAAAAGTCTACTTGATCGTTTCAATATACTGCCGAAGACTAAATATCTGTACTTGAATTCGGAGATAAATATGGAAGCATACATCATGTGGCCTAGAGCTACGACAATAGAATAATTATTGTCACTGCGTATTATACACGGCTGCCACGGGCGCCACGGCAGATAGGGCCGTATCCGTTTTTGGACAACTGTCCGAAATTGGGTGCTTTTCCTTTATATAATTATCCTTATATACTTGATGTACTATTTTGTGAGTCTATTCAATTATGTGTATTTCATAATTGTATATTTTGTTGACATCGTCTTTAAATTTTTTATTTTATTAATAATTAACATTAATATTTCACGTAGGTACGTCCCTGGCTCCCCAACTGAACAAAATAAAGGTAAAAATATTTTTAAATCATCACTTACTTATCAGCTCTTGCGGTTTAAAGTATGCAGTTCAAACAGTTCGTTTCTGTCCTATATTTTACTTTAAATTCAGTTTTTGGAGCAAATATTCTCTTCGTTAGTAATATTCCGAGTCCAAGTCACCAAATATGGAATTACGGACTAGCGGAAGGCCTTTTAAAGAAAGGACACAATATAACCATGTTGGCCGCATCACCAGTGGAGAACAAATCATACAAAAATTATCATCCGATCGATATCACGGGTAAATTTAATAAAAATTCTTATGACGTTACAAATATAGTATTAGATAAGTTATAATTACTGTTGTTGTTTTCTAGATACTTTTATATTTACAGCCTCATCTGTTTCTACAATTTCTTTTGGAATAATTAGCAAATAGTTCCTATTGGTTTATAATTTTTGATACTTCAAGTTTTTATTACTATTTTATTTAAACATGAAAAAACATTTAAGAATTTCTTCTTAATTCCCGTTTGAATCATTATCATTATCATCCAGCCTTCATTGATCACGTGCACTGCTGGACATATGCCTCACTTAAACTCGCCCATTCTTTGCGATTGTGTGCCCTTTGTTGTCAATTTTGCTGATACGCCTGATATCGTCAGCCCAACGTGTAGGTGGTCTTCCTCTGCTACATTGGTCTGCTCTTGGTCTGGATCATAAATCTTTTTGAATCATAAACAGTTTTAAAACATTGGTTATGTGGTTATAATAATAACATATTTATTACCCATTTCAGTTTTATAGTTAAGAGAACGCTTGGAATTTATTAAATAGCGTCCACTTTTATATACTAAATCTTGCTACAAATCAACATTCACTTTTTTTTAATTGCTATCCAGGTTGACATAAATCACTTCTGTATTCTTTTACATTAATTTTTTCGACTACCTTATTCCTTCTGTAGATTATTTGTTCAGTTTATTTTTGTAAATGCACTTTTACATACATTGTTTTTTTTGAGTTTAAGATCTAATCCAAGGTATATTAAAAGGAATTTAGGTAAATTCATTTTCTAAGGTAGTGCTTTACCACACACACCAATGCCATCACTCAAATGTTCGATGCTGAAGTATTTAAATAAAAGATATCTTACGTCTTCATCATCATCATCCTCCCATCACATCCTCCCAATAGGTACTAAAGCACTTAATTAAAAGATTTCTTGCATCTTCATTCACATCATCCTCCCATCTCATCCAATAGGTCTCTTTCTCTGCATTCTTGCACCCTTGTAAGTTTTTTTGGAAGTATCCTTCCAAAAAGACCATCTTTATTTCAGTATATATATTTATATCACATATTTTATAATTGTATCTGATTTGCCACTTGTTATTCTCATTTATTGGGCGTAATATTCGTCTCCGTACTTTTCCTATAAAGATGTCTAAATTGACAGAAGTAGCTTTGATAATACTTCCTAATTCACTTATTAGCCGTATTCTTGTTCTACTATTTATAATTTATATGTGAATTGTTGAGATTTTTTCTTTAGTTGATTTTAAATGGCACCTTATAGCTTGGCCAAAGTTTTGTGAACTGGTGAAGTACGAATGGCTGAGTCCATTTTAAATTGCTGTAGTAACTGCTTTGTACTGGGCTTAAATTCTGTCTAGTTCTTTCTTTATTGGTAGTAGTCTAAAGAACTATAAAATTATGTGTGCTAGTGTGAATCCTTGCTTGTTCCAGATCGAAGATTGCGCTTCAGGTCCTTGATCCCCACTTCCTCTCCCATGGTCAGAGTAATCACGTAGGGAAGATTTAGAATTAGTTTGTGACTTAGATTAATGTTTTATATTTTTCTTATTAACTGTAGCTTTTGATATGTTAACAGTTACTTCGTTATTTTCTTTAATAAGTTTTGTTGAATATCGCTGAAGTAATTTGTTTCTGGTGAGTGTCTTCCGTGTATAAATTTTTGTGCTTGGTTTTTACGTGATAGGGACTTGTCTCGATTTGTTTCCGTTTTAGATTACTTTATATTTTATTTTCTTGTATATGCTGGTTAACTTTCTTCTATAATTCTTTAGTTATCTCTCTATGATTTTGTACATATTTATTTAGTATTATTTTCTGTATGTCAACATTATATGGATGTTTTACGTCGATATGTCCATTTAATATGTCAATAAGTCTTAACTTAGCTGCTAAATGTATGAAATTATTGTACCCAATTATAGCGTACAGCATTTGTTCTTTTATTTTGGTTTGTGAGGAAGTCTGTCATATTTATTTTCTTGGCATATATCGCAGAAGTTTATGATATCTTCTATATATTTCTTCATATTGACCAGTAATATCGTTTTCTTGTTTGGCTTTCAGTTTCAGATATTCCTCTATGGTTATTTTGGCTTCCTTCTATTCTATCTATAAAGTTCCTTTTATTTTTCTTCGGAGTTAACATCTTCCAATAAAAGGTTACATTTTATTAGGTCGTATGGATATTTTTAAACGTTTTTCTAATAATTTCTCAAATTTCTGCGAAAATTTTATTCTTCCACTTCAAATAGCATTGCATACTTCTTTTTCGGGTTGAGTTGAAAAAATTATAATATCTCGGCCTGTAGTTAGTTTTTCGATGGCTGAATAGATAACGCTTTTTATTATAAAACGTTTGGGCAATTGCTGAAGGTCGTGGACTGTAATTGACAGTTTTGATAATAATTTGGTTATTGTAAAAGTTAAGTGGCTTTTCTGAAATATTAACTGGATTTTCTGCTGCTGTATGTCTTGTTTTATTTCCGATGTTGTGGGTTAAGTTATCTGATTTTTTTGAAGATATTCTACATTGTTTTCTTCTTGCATATATTGTTTTTCTGTTGCTAAACTTCCTTGTCTAACTGCTTTAGTAACGAAACCCATTGGTTCTTGTATGCCTGCTAGAACAACATTTAATAAGATGAGAAAAGTATTATGCAAATAAGAAAATAAGAATATCAATAACAATATCAAAATAAGAATATTACGTTCATATGTGTTTTCGGTGTTGCTGTATGGGGTGAAGGCCTGGACCTTAAAGAAAGAGGTGAGCGATCGACTTAAAGCATTCGAGATGTGGATCTACCAAAGAATATTAAAAATAAGTTGAGTAAGCCGAATAACAAATGTTGAGGTCCTCAGAAAGATGACAAAGGAAATGGAAATCATGAATACGATTATCATACGAAAGTTAAAATATCTCGGCCACGTTATGAGTGTCATCGAATGCGATAGTCTGTGGACTAGTACGCATTTCGATGCGCATCGCCCCGCCTCGAATTTTCCCATTGGCTCTTGACCTGGAAATCCCTATTTATCGCTCGAACAGCGCATATAAATATTGGCGATTTTCAGGTCAGCCAGGGCAGTTCCTCACGGGCTCTCCGAGAGCTTAGTGCTCTTGGGGCTCTGCTTCCTGCATTTATTTTCCATACTCTGTGGCTGAGAATTGTTTCAACTTAACTTGGTGTTTTTATTTCGACGAAGAAATTGTCATGTAAGAAATATCTTGCCTTTTTCAAGGCAAGACACCGAAGATAAATATTTTTCAAGTCCATAACCCGAAAATGGACTTAAGTAGAGGAGCTCTCGACGTTTACTCCGAAGCCCTCTACAGAGCACCCGGGGATATCAGAAGGTGTTTAGACCCTTAATTGTTCCCCCGAGGTGACATGAGAGGGGATAAATATGTGTTGCTACAAACCATAGTGCAGGGAAAACGAAATATTGGAAGAAGACGCACCTCCTGGCTCAACTATCTGAGAAAGTGGTATAATTGCAGTTCCGTCGACTTGTTCAAGCTGCAATCTCAAAAATGAAAATAGCTGTGATGATTACCAACCTCCTTAGAGGAGACGGTACCTAAAGAAGGAGAAAGTAAACATTGACTCTGGAACGTTTATTTTTATTTTGAAGAGCAACCCCTCATGTCAAACTTTATCAAAAGTCATAATGACGTCAAGAAAGAGTGCAGAGCAGTCTTTTTTTCCTCAAAAGTTTTATTCACTATATTAATGACTCTATATACTTGTTGTATTGATGAATGGTTCTCTCTAAAACCAACATGATGATCCGTATTATTAAAGGTGTATTTTCATAAACTACGTTGTATCCAGTTACTGATTTATTTAATTTGGAGGGACAGTGATTCCAACACTAACTATTTACACTTGTTTTATCTGTTCCTTAAAAGTAGACCACATTACTCTTAGCTGTTTTAAAACCATTTCCAATACACTTAGAATAACCTGGCTGATTGTCTTTTTCGATTTATCGTAATTATTATTTATAATCTAGATTGTGTTGAAGTTAATAGAGATTATGAATGTGTTGCTTATGTGAGTCCATTTTAAAAAGGTAAAAAAAGAAATAATTAGACTTACAATCAGTTTAATTTTACTACCTCAGACAACCGGTTTCGCTTTCTAAAATTTGGCAAAGCATCATTAGGTCGGTGGTACAAAGTAAATTAAATGCTGAAATTATAAAAAGCCCATATTAGGGTGCTGTCTTATAAGGATATAGATCAAAAAGTTATAGATCAAAAAAAGTTTTAGTAATTATGCCAATATTACATGTCTGTGTTAATTAATATGCATAAATTGCATTAGCAGACAGAGTAACAACCCACAAATTGGTAAGAGAAAAAGTCTGTTAAATTGTGATACATTATAAATAAACAAAATACTACTTACATACCGGCACAAGAATTACTATATAGTGATTGGTGATTCATAGTTCAAACTATCCCTTATTACTGATAATGAGTGATCTTCGGTCAATGTTGTAACTGTCTAACAACTAAGGAGAAAGTTTTTTGGGGGGATGGGTGTTAACAAATGATGTAGGAGTAAGGTATATGTTATTGTTTCTTAAAAGAAAATGTGATGTTTTATATTATTTAAATTATTATAGTTGTTTATATTTATTGAAGAGATATATTTTGAAATGTGTGTTAAATTATTGAAATTTTTATAAAGAAAGAGAAGGAAAGAAAGAAAATTATTGAAATTTTTTATATCGTCATATAACTGTCCTTTTTCTTTATAAAAAATTTCAATAATTTAACACACATTTCAAAATATATCTCTTCAATAACTATAATAATTTAAATAATATAAAACATCACATTTTCTTTCAACAAACAATAACATATACATTACCCCTACATCATCTGTTAACACCCATCCCCTCAAAAAGCTTCCTCCTAAGTTGTAAGACAGTTACAACATTGACCGAAGATCACTCATTATCAGTAATAAGGGATAGTTTGAACTATGAATCACCAATCACTATATAGTAATTCTTGTGCCGGTATGTAAGTAGTATTTTGTTTATTTATAATGTATCACAATTTAACAGACTTTTTCTCTTACCAATTTGTGGGTTGTTACACTGTCTGCTAATGCAATTTATGCATATTAATTAACACAGACATGTAATATTGGCATAATTACTAAAACTTTTTTTGATCTATATCCTTATAAGACAGCACCCTAATATGGGCTTTTTATAATTTCAGCATTTAATTTACTTTGTACCACCGACCTAATGATGCTTTGCAAAATTTTAGAAAGCAAAACCGGTCGTCTGAGGTAGTAAAATTAAACTGATTGTAAGTCTAATTATTTCTTTTTTACCTTTTTAATAGAGATTATTTTAAAAATAAAATTAGTATTTTGTAGACGTAAAAAATATAATCATCAATTTTTACATATGGACACCCGCTAAAATGGTAATTTAACTTGTTTAGAAATTGTAATTACATAGATAAATAATATAATATATAGAAATTGTAATTATATTGTAGGTGTATGTAAATAATATAAAAATTTTGTGATAAGTAATAATAAATCACTATATTTTTGTTAAAAAACAACTCTAAAACGGTTAAGTATTCACTTGGCCTCATTAAAAAATTTTAATTATTGTAGTTCATGTATATGTATATATAATATATATATATATATATATATATATATATATATATATATATTTTGAAATGTGTGTTAAATTATTGAAATTTTTTATAAAGAAAAAGGACAGTTATATGACGATATAAAAAATTTCAATAATTTTTTTTCTTTCCTTCTCTTTCTTTATAAAAAATTTCAATAATTTAACACACATTTCAAAATATATCTCTTCAATAAATATAAACAACTATAATAATTTAAATAATATAAAACATCACATTTTCTTTTAACAAACAATAACATATACCTTACTCCTACATCATCTGTTAACACCCATCCCCTCAAAAAGCTTCCTCCTAAGTTGTAAGACAGTTACAACATTGACCGAAGATCACTCATTATCAGTAATAAGGGATAGTTTGAACTATGAATCACCAATCACTATATAGTAATTCTTGTGCCGGTATGTAAGTAGTATTTTGTTTATTTATAATGTATCACAATTCAACAGACTTTTTCTCTTACCAATTTGTGGGTTGTTACTCTGTCTGCTAATGCAATTTATGCATATTAATTAACACAGACATGTAATATTGGCATAATTACTAAAACTTTTTTTGATCTATAACTTTTTGATCTATATCCTTATAAGACAGCACCCTAATATGGGCTTTTTATAATTTCAGCATTTAATTTACTTTGTACCACCGACCTAATGATGCTTTGCAAAATTTTAGAAAGCGAAACCGGTCGTCTGAGGTAGTAAAATTAAACTGATTGTAAGTCTAATTATTTCTTTTTTACCTTTTTAATAGAGATTATTTTAAAAATAAAATTAGTATTTTGTAGACGTAAAAAATATAATCATCAATTTTTACATATGGACACCCGCTAAAATGGTAATTTAACTTGTTTGGAAATTGTAATTACATAGATAAATAATATAATATATAGAAATTGTAATTATATTGTAGGTGTATATAAATAATATAAAATTTTTGTGATAAGTAATAATAAATCACTATATTTTTGTTAAAAAACAACTCTATAACGGTTAAGTATTCATTTGGCCTCATTAAAAAATTTTAATTATTGTAGTTCATGTATATATATAAATTGCAGCCGATATATATATATATATATATATATATATAAACTAAGGTACACTCGAAGAGTGGTGGGTTTTTCGGTCAAAGTGGAGAAATAAAAGACAAAGAAGGTGGCTACTTCATCTATTTATTGAAGACGTTTCGCTTTCTGCTCAGAAAGCATCATCAGTTCATCTAAAAAGAACAATATGAAACCAAAACATCCAAGGAGAAGTTACCCACCACTCTTCGAAGTGTACCTTAGTTTATTTTGGATTGACGGTCGTACTCCTTTTCTCGATATATATATATATATATATATATATATATATATATATATATATATATATATATATATATATATATATATATATATAATATATATATATATATATATATATATATATATATATATATATTTATATATATTTTACGGCATTTTGACCCGTTCTTGAACCTTACTTTAACTATATTAGTTAGCAGAAAACCATTTAAAGGGTCTTCACATTTTCCATTTTTTCGAACTAGTCTCTTTTTTTTCTCCCACTTATGAAAGACAGTTACATCCAGAACTACAACTCCTCTTCTATAGCAGCTTACTGTGGCCTTCAAGTCATTATAATCGTGAGATCACGAATCTTTGCGATTTTTCGTTCAATGTTGCCATGCAGTCCATCGGCATTCATATGAGTATGTCCCTTTGTAAGATAACGTAAAGTTATTTGTTCTGGTCCGGTATCTTGATTTACTTAATAGATTAGGGAAGTGTACAGGATCCAATTTTTGTTTAGTCCTGTACAATTATCAGTCCAAATAATAAATTCGTTTGCATCTCGTTCTTGCTCAATAACTCTAACAATAGCATCCACAATATTGTGACCGTCACGTCCCCCTACACCCTCGTGCCACATAGAACAATAACTTTTGCATAAAGACTTGGGTTTTATAGTCTATATGTATGTTTTATAGTATATATGTCAAATTAAATGCTACAAGACGACTTAAAAAGTGGCTGTCTGTCTTAAAAAGTGTACGGCTGGCATATTAGGAAGTAAAATAATTTTTTGCAAATTGTAACAAAAAAAATGTGACGTAATTTAATAAAAACAAATACATTGAAGCTGGCTACCAGAATGTGCCGGAGAGTGACTACTTGACACTCAAAAGATGATTCGGCCAATTTGATGCCAAATGACAGGATACTTAAAAAAATAAAAATAACGTAAATGAGAGTGGTAAATTATGGAAGTTGTTTTAAGATATGATTGGGAGCCAGGAAAGTATTAACATATACCTTCTAAGGTATCTTGTAAAGCTGTTTGCTGCAATAAACGGGAAACAGGTATTAATTAAAATATTTAGTTTGCCCCTGTAATATTATCCAGTGGATTTTCTTCTGTTGTAGCAACTACTTCTTCAAAATCAGAATTGCTTGAACTGTTAGTGCTAGTGATACTTTGTTTATTATGATGAACATCACTTATTGTAAAATCAGGATCAATAATACGATCGTCACTAAAATTGGTTACGCTAATGGAATCTTCAGTCTTCTCATCATCATAACCCACTACATGTTCAGCGCTAGAAAAAAAGCTGTGTAAAAACTACAACCCTATTACTGCTAAAACACTTCAAATTGTATCGCTTTACTACAGACTCCCACTGTGGCTTACTGTAAAAGATGTTTAGTTTTGAATTAGCAAGCGTAAGGAACTACCTACATGACGGAGTGATAGCCACAGCCAACAAATAGTCACAGAAATAAACGAGGGTATTACTAAGAACACTTCTTCTTAATTTAGTCAGTGCAAGAAAATATATTTACATTTTGTCTATACACATAGCCACTAATGCTTTTCCACGGGATGTCATACTAAATAGCGCAATATAAACAAGAAACTTTCAAAAACACACCAAGTTGCAAGCTACGAGATACTGAAATGAAACTCGTACTTCCACATTGTTGACACTATCATCGTGTGACCTCACTGCGCAGCTTCTGCTGTTGTAGATACTGGGTACTGGGTATTTGCATAAACCTAATGATTAACAGTGCAGATGCCAAAACATAGCAACTGGTATTTACTGTGTTTTGAAACGAAATAAACCACTTACTGTGTTTTGACATAAGATTAGGAACAAAAAGTTATTGTAAAATATATAAAACTTACTATAACTACTATTATAAAACGTAAAACAGGACAGTGACATTAAAGAATTGAGTCGTTAGTATATCATTATTTTTATATGGATGTATCGTTGGTGTTTTAGAAAAAGGTGTAGATATGTTATGATTTAAAGAGTTTTTTATGGTGTTATATTTATTATGATTTAAATAAGATTGAAATATATTTTATTTAGGTTCAGTGTATCTTTTTTGTCATTTATTGCGTTGGTATTTCTTTTTATTTCTATTGATTCGCATAACTCCCTCTTATTTTTTTATGTTGTATAAGCGCAGTGGTGTTCTTGTCATATTTGTGAGAACGAATTCTGGATTCAATCAGTTGACTGGTTTGCCCGATATAGACACCTTCACAGTTAATACCTGGTATCTCGTAAACAACATTTTATTTACTTTTTGAGTTTTGGAGTTGTGTTTTTAGTTTAGTGAACTATTTATTTAAAAGGTTGTTGCCTTTTTAAGCCACTGTTATGTTATATTTGGCTAAAAGATTTGTAGATGTTCGGATAAACCTTTTATATACGGAATAGTTGTATACGTATACGCTTCTTCTCATGATATCCTATATATATATATATATATATATATATTAAACTTAGAGCTAAGATTAATATTATTATAAAAATTAATATTAAACTCACCAGTCTTCCGGGTTGAACCGCGTCGATATCCATTTTGCCGAGCTTTCGAAATCCTCTCTGATGTCTTCTTCAGGGCTTCCGAGGTCTCAGTCTCCCGAGCCCCCAGACACTACTACACTCACTAGTCACTTCTAGTTCACTCACTAGTTCACTACTACTAACTAGTGAGTGAACTAGAAGTGACTAGTGAGTGTAGTAGTGTCTGGGGGCTCGGGAGACTGAGACCTCGGAAGCCCTGAAGAAGACATCAGAGAGGATGTCGAAAGCTCGGCAAAATGGATATCGACGCGGTTCAACCCGGAAGACTGGTGAGTTTAATATTAATTTTTATAATAATATTAATCTTAGCTCTAAGTTTAATTGTACTAACCGCGGAAATCTTTCCGAACATATATATATATATATATATATATATATATATATATATATATATATATATATATATATATATATATAATATATATATATAATATATATATATATATATATATATATATATATATATATACATATATATACATATATATATATATATATATATATATATATATTTATATATATATATATATATATATATATATATATATATATATATATATATATTCTACCGATTATAGTGCAGCCTCCCTTACTTAGTCGTTCTTTATTGCTGCCCGCCCACGATTGTCTAATATTCACTTTTCGGCGCCATGTTGTACCGGCTTGTTTCCCTATGTTATAGTTCCGTCTTAAATTTGGACGTCTTCTTGGTCTCTTGACGCCTTTTTGATACTAGGTCTAAGTCTAAGTATCTTGGCCTAAGTCTACGCCTATTTTGTATTCGATTTTTTCTTAAAGAATGTATTTGCAATACGCATGCTTTGGTTGTATGTAAACTGAACCAGTCTTTCTCCCCTTTCATTGATTTCGCCGACTTATGCCTTTCTGACCAGGAAGGAATAGAAGGAAAACGAAGATCAGGAAGGCGAAGGATTTTCTGGCTGAAAAATCTAAGTATGTTGTTCAACACAACAACCACAAATCTTTTCAGAGCAGCAGTTTGCAAAATACAGATTGCTGTGATGGTCGCCAATATCCAAAACTGATAAGCATTACAAGAAGAAGATATCCCTGATAGTTGCAATGACAGTTCATCGTTTGGAAAACTTGTTTAAAGTGTTGCAGCTTTTTTGAGGCAAGAATTTGCTCTATGTTACGATTTCTCACACAATTTGATTCACAATATATTATATATTATTAACTTGTATTTATAAATACATATTTAATTTGGTTTAGCAGCTTTAAAAACTAATTATTGATGTGTATTGTGATTGTGCTATGCCCAAAAATAATTCCTGAATAGTCTGTAGAAAGCTGGTAAGCTTTAATAGATTATTTTGAACAAGAAATAATGGCGGGACGTTGTTACTATTAATGCTCTAAAAAAGATAGGTTTGAAATTTAGAATATATAATTATGTATTCTTATGTATTTTAGTGTGTTGGAGTAGTCTTAAAACTAAGTGTATTTACTGTTAATAATATTTCTCAAGCTATTAAAAATAATGAACTTTTGAAATCAGTTTTTTAAATTTTGAAAATGTGGTTATTTTCTTTATTTTAAAAATCCAATTGACTAGTGTATTGTATTCTTAAATAGTTGTCATTTTAAAAATTCCTCACTTTTTAACTATTCTGATATTTTGGCAACGCTATGGGGTTTTGACGTCGTAAATCTTGAATGACGTGCACTCATTTTTATATAAAAAATTCTATATTTCTACTATCTTTAATACAAATACTTCTTTATCTTTAAGTCTTACTTCGCCGATTCCTATGACATCCCATTTTATATTTTCAGTTTCTTTTTCCAGTTCTACAAGTCTGGATTGATTTGATAGCGAGCGGCAGTTATATGTCGCCATATAAAGCGTCGTTGATTTATTTGGGTAGCGGTTTAGACTCCGCAGATTCTCAGCACCCTCTGCCCTTCTGACTTGATCCCGAAAGCTACCCAGTTCGGCGCCATTTGGGCTTACGGAGAATGAGGGCCATGCTTTGAATGTATAGTATGTAACGTAAATAAGGTTGAGAATCTTTGACAACTGTAATAAAAAATTGAGCAATTTAATATGTTCCAAAGTTCAAACTACCTAGTTTTTAATTTATACTATCACAGCAAATTCTCATTGGAAAATTATTTAGTTGATAATAAAACAATTACTATTGTAGGATAACTTAAAATTTTAATTTAAATGATAAAATCAAACTACATTTTGCAGGTCTCGTTGATGAGTTGGACTCCGAAATGGATTTCCTATCATTTTTTGAAATGACAATTTTTAAGCATTTCATGGTATTTGTCCACTATAGCCTTACTAGTTGTAACTATATACTGCACTCAGATGCTCTGAAGACACTTCTAAATTATCCAAAGGATTATAGATTCGATTTGATTATATTTGACAATACCTGTGGCCCATGTACTTTGCCCTTAATTCAAAGATTCCACTATCCTCCTGCAGTGGCAGTAACAGCTTTACTACTACCTCAGTTTATTTCGGAAATTTTTGGTAACAATGCGGCGCCAGCCTATATTCCATATTATTCAGCAGAATACGTCAAAGAGACTACTTTTCTTCAGCGACTAAAAACTTTCTATTGGATAAGAGCTGAGGACCTAGTAAGAAAATATTATTTTAACAACGTTGTCGAAGGTAAGTGTATAATTTTTATAAAATCCACCATCAAAATCTATTTCTTTAAGAACGCCTCATATCAAACTTTCAGTGATAGTCTTCAAAATATATAGGGTGTCCCATATAAAAAAAACATAAGTTGGTATTATATTTCCTTAGTGGGACCCCCTAAAAATGTTCGTACGCTACTGGACACTTCCATAATATATCTATCAAAAGTTTTAATAAAGTTTTTTAAAATTTTTAAAGATTTAAAAGAAGATATTATTTTAACCCTGTCGTTTTCGACATTTTTTAATAATCGCCCTGTATCTCGCTAATGTGGGGAGCGATTGATGATTTGATTAGGTAATCGTTACTTTAACGAAAAAATAAATTATGACTTGTGATCTTAACTACTTTTTTCTATCTCCTCTAGTTTTTGGTATACCCTGTAAAACATACCAATTTGGGACACCATGTCCAAGGAAAGAATACACCATTCGCAGTCGTATGTGACGAAAATGCCACCGAACCTCTGAAAATCATACGAACAAGCTAAATTTTGCTGAGAATGTCAATTTTAAAACCTTAAAAAAGATACAAAAAAGTTTACCACTCCTACCCCCGGGTTTCCCCCTAAAACCGCCCCTAATAGAAAAACATTGATTTACTAAGAATCTCTACAATCTGTACTATCTGTAGGAAAAGTGCAAAAATGTACCCAAATGCACTCTAGTATATAGGGACTTATTCACCCCGTTTTTGAAAAACGCACCCCTTTAAATAATAGCACTTCCCGTTTTTCATGTTTGGGGATACATTAACCATATGAAATAATAAAACCCTTTCACATTGTAGTTCTGTTCTAAAGTACATATTTAATAGCCTACTAGAAAGTTTGTGAAAAATCAGAGTTTATCGGGACCTGAGATGAGAGTTTAAAGGAATTATATTGAAATTTTATTCGATTCTAATTCCAATCTAATTTAAGTCTACAGATCTTTTGAATTTTATATCGTTTTTTTTTTAATATTTCAAAGGTAAATGTGTCGTTTAAAACACCAATTTAGTAAACTACACATTTAAAAATAGGTCTGACAGTCCGCTGATACATCTAGCCGACAGCTAGCTTATTCTCCTCATTTTTGATTGATTCTTTATTTCAGGTATGACAAAAGAAATATTTGGACGACAAATGGACTCTTTAGATTCTCTTGAGAATCATATTTCTCTACTTTTGTGTAACTTAATGCAAGGTTTTAGCAATCCACAACCTCTAACTCCAAACATAATTCCAGTAGGTGGCTTACACATCAAACCAGCAAAAACACTGCCAGAGGTAAGCAATCTTGTTGATGTTTTTTGGTCAACTACTGAATCTTTTTTAATTAAATAGAAATTTTTTAATACAAATAGTATATTTGATAAAAAAATTAACAAATGAGCCTAACTAATTTGCAAATAAACAAATAAAGAAGAAAGTTGAGTAGTATAATATTAGTGGCCACGATTAAAAATTTGTAAAGACACAAACGGTGAAATTCTACATGGTAAATACTTAGTTCTTAACAGATGGGCACAACATTTCAGCTAACATTAATATAAATGATATTGAAGGAGAGTACAACATAGAAAATGAACAAAATATACAACGTCAACTACACAGTGAAGACCCAACAAGAGAAGAAGTGTCAAATGCGATCCTAAAACTCAAAGACAATAAAGCCCCAGGAATCGATGAAATCTGTTCGGAAATGTATAAAAAGGTGGTGATCAGCTTTTTGCAGCAATCCATAAACTAATAGTACTTATGTGGCAGAATAAATGGGTACCAGAAGAGTAGCTGAAGGGAATAATATGTCCGTTGCATAAAAAGGGTGATCAACTGGAGTGTAAGAACTATAGAGGCATTACTCTGTTAGCATCTGCGTATAAGATCTTTGGCAATGTATTATTTGAAAGACTTTAACATTTTACAAAGGACATTATTGGTCAATATCAATGCGGATTTACTGCTGGAAAGTCAACTACACATCAAATTCAAGCACATAGGCATATTCTAGAAAAGTCACTAGAATATAACATAGAAACACACCATCTCTTCATTGACTTCAAAACAGCCTATGAGTTAACAGCTCATACGTTAGAATTGAAGAAGAAAACTCTGCGTTCTTTGACATTAATAATGGTCTAAGACAGGTGGACGCGTTGGCGTGTCTGCTCTTTAATATTGCCTTGGAAAAGGCAATCAGACAATTAAATATTAGAATGAATGGAACTATTTTTAATAGATCGACGCAAATTCTCGTATTTTCTGACGATATACTTATAGTAGGCAGAAGTATGAGAGACATGGTGCACTGTTTTACAAGACTTGCGGGCGCAGCAAGTAAATTAGGACTTGTGGTAAACGAGGAAAAAAACCAAATATATGTTAGTTTCTAAAAACCCTCGAAATATCCAACAGAGAATTCAAATTAACAACCATACCTTTAAGCAAGTCAAAGAATTTACATCTATTGGATCGCTAATAAACGCAACAAACACGACAAGCGACGAAATAAAAAGACGCATAGCAATAGCAAACAGAACTGTTCACGGTCTTCAGAAACATTTAACAAATAAAAATATAAAACGTGCAGTAAAGCTTAATATATAGAAGCCCTTAATAGGACCGGTTTTGATATATGGGGCTGAAACGTGGATCTTATCTTAAAATGACTTCTTGGTATTTTTGAGAGAAAAATTCTTAGAAAGATTTTTGGGGCCGTAAATGGAAATGGGCTATGGCGTCGAAGATACAACTTTGATACACCGATCCAGATATTGTGAAATTCGTTAAAGTGCAGAGACTTAGATGGGCTGGAGACATTAAATAAATAAATAAATAAATAATAGCTTTATTACCCAAGAGTTTCCCATTTCTAGGGTAAAAATTTAAGATACATTTTTAATTAGTATACAATCATTAGTAGGTGATACAAAAATATCAAGTAAAAAAAATAAGTGCAAAAAATAAGTAGGTGAAAAACAAAATAAAGAGTGAGAACAATATAATTAAACAAATCACTACGTATACAAGAAATAAACAAAATACACAAAAAAAATTAACAATCTAATGTATTCCATAAACCAGTGCCGTATCCACCAGATGATTAATTGAGCATGAGAAAATATCACAATGGTTGCATATTTTGTTATAATTATTGCACATAATATAAATGGGTGACTTCAGTAACATATTTGTTCTCGCACGTGGACAAGTAAACACTATAGTCGACCTGGAAGTAATTCTTGGCACTTTAAATCTAATTTGACCTAATATATCACTGCAGTCAATACAGTTACAACTTATATAAAAATGAAACCGAAAATATAATTCTTCTTAAATCTAAACTTACAATATTAAACCTGTTACATAACAAATCGTAATCATAACCATGGACAGGATATACTCCATCAAACTTAAAAGCTAAATGTTTTAAAAGTTTCCGTTGTACCTTTTCAATCTGTTGCATATAATGTTTCGACCCGTTTTTGAATACAGGGCATATTTTTGCATTTTTCCATAACTTGGGATAAGTTCCCGTTTTTATTGATAAGTTAAAAATTTTTTGAAGTGGCTTTACAAATACTCGAGAACAATCTTTCACTAAAAATGCTGGAATATTATCCGGTCCGGACGTCATTTTGTTTTTAATTCTTTTAAAGTCTACTAAAATTTCATTTTCTTGAAATTCGTTAAAATTAATAGTGGGTAAGTAGATATCACTACATTCTTGATTATTTAATACATTGTTGTCGACAGGTAAATAAACTTTTTCAAAAAACATCTTAAAAGCATGGATTATATCGCGAGGATTATTAAATGTATCGCCGTTGTAACACATTTCACCTGGGATTCTAGAAGTTTTATTCTTTGCATGAACGTATGCCCAGAAATTATTAATATTGTTCTGAAGCTATTTTCTTGTGGCATTTTAAATTAATTACTATTTAACTGGGAATAAGCCACAATTAAAGGTTAAAATACGTTTATTGACGTTTCAATTTCCACTTCGGAAGTGAAGAATTTTTGAGAACGATTTCCGAAGTGGAAATTGAAACGTCAATAAACGTATTTTAACCTTTAATTGTGGCTTATTCCCAGTTAAATAGTAATTAATCAGAAATTATTAGATTCGTTAGAAATACTATTCTGAATTTTTTCAAGATAAACGTTATATTGAGCTTTAATCATTTGTTTAATTATTTTTCGCAACCTTTTAAATTCATGCATATAAAGTATATTACCTGTTTTCTTATAATTTGTGATATTTTTTGATTTCAACTTTATCATTCTAATCATTTCCGCACTGTACCATGTAGGATATTGATGTTTATAATTTCTGTATATTGGTACACACATATCAAATAATTTATATATCTTAGCATAAAATAATTTTAGGACTGTATTTACATCATCAGACATATCTAAAAAATTCCAGTCGCAATTAAGAAATTCTGAGTACAGTAAAGGAAAATTTGCTTTTTTAAAATTATATCTTTTAGTTTTAGAATGAGCTACAAAATTGGTTTCCTTTTTCTGAAAATCATTAATATTTATCATTAATGCTGGATGATGGAAATCTTCTTGCATTATCGCGACTTACATGACATGTATCTGATGAT
The DNA here is from genome assembly GCF_040954645.1 of Diabrotica undecimpunctata. Taxonomy (NCBI): domain Eukaryota; kingdom Metazoa; phylum Arthropoda; class Insecta; order Coleoptera; family Chrysomelidae; genus Diabrotica; species Diabrotica undecimpunctata. The sequence goes on along the minus strand of NC_092803.1, from coordinate 121,699,711 downwards.
ATAACTAAGTCTAACAATCGGTTTAAATTATTACCCACCTGATGGCACAAGAAGCAGCGGACGATCACGAATGAGATGGATTGATGATGTGGAAGAAGACCTACAGATTCTAAGGGTTAGAAGATGGAGGGAAGTTGCCAGGAATCGACAGGAGTGGCGACTTCTTTGTAAGCAGGTCAAGATCCACAATGGATTGTCGAGCCACTTATGATGATGAATATTAGTGGCAATTTTGGACTATATACGTACCTTTATACTTTCATTCTTTCGCGGGCGATTGAATGGACCATTCCATTTAACGTAATTAGGCAAAGGAAATATTGTGCCATTCCAAGCGTGTGCCGCTAATAGCGAGGACGCTCCAATCCCACAGGATTGCATGTTGTTTTTAACGCAGAGGATCAAAATGTGATAAAAAAAAAAGTGTAAATGTAAAACTGTCAGCGTATCCTTTGTAATCTGAATGGCGTGTGGCGTGGTAGAAATTTTAGCAGTTTTAGAGATCGGATTTAAGACCGGATCCGTGGGTGAAATGACCAAATAAATTGATTATAATCTTGAATTTGACAAACTCTCTAAGCCTTTTGCCCCTTTATCATGGAAATAGGAAGCTGTAAATATATTGCATTTTTAGATATTTTACTGTAGTGACAACCAAATGGGATAATTGGGTACAGAGTACACCGAAAGTCAATTACAGAAACCGTTCCATGAAGAACAACTCAATTACCATCCCAAATGAGAAGATTGTACTACCTTAATATGTGAACCTCAATATTTAGTAAAATAAAATATATAGACATGTGTTGAAACAAAACGGATATGCTCCAATCGATATTAAAAGATTTATACATTACAAAAGAGTAAACCACAATACACATTAAAAACGAGAAGTAAAAAGTTAAGCTTTCCTACCACAAATTAAAAATCGGTATTAGATATTATGCATTTGCATGTTATGCATATGCATAAAGACTTATGCATATATGTAAATATTTTTTTACTACTATATAGAGTTCTTGAGTTCCTTTACAGTTTTGTTTTATTTATTTTGAAATATTTAATTTGGAAGTCAAAATAAACCATAAAAAAAAAGTATGCCATACTTTGTTTTGTATATATGTTTTGTATGTGCCATACGACTATTCGGGTAAGATGGCATACGTAGTTTTTTTTTTTAATTTGACTGTCAAAGTCTTAATTTTGTTTTATTTGTCTAAACCTTTTGTTATTAAACGTTACTAACTGGGTTAAAATACAAAGAGTGACATGTTATTAACTTTTTCATGGTAAAAAGTCTTTTATCTATTTGATTAAGAATTTTGCAGACAATTTTTGATAGGGGTCCCAACACATACTGGTCTCCCCTACAAATATTGCTAGTTTTCGAGATACCGGGTGTTTAAAGTTTAAATATTGATATAATTTTGTATTTCCACGATTTCTATTTAAAAATTGACAAGTTTACATTTTTTGTCATGAGGATTCCTAATTTAGACTATAATTTAGTATTCTTAATACAGGGCGCTAGTTACACTTGTTTGTGTTTAGTAAATAAAAGCAATTTTTTTAGTTGAACTATAGGTAAAATAGTATTTTTATTTTAAAATTTTAATTTTACAATAAAAAAGTTTTATTTTCTAACTGTATATTAAAAAACAAAAAATAAAACTTTAAAGTAAATATTCAAAATGCTTACCATTTACTTCAATACACTTTATTATAAGGTCCGGTTTCGTAAAGATCTCAATTAGACATTACATTTGCGAATTTAGCCATAATTTATTCTTTCTTTTCCAAGGAGGCTTGTGTCATTGTCAATTTATTTATGAATTTAACCGTGGTGGAACATTCTTTTTTTAAGTAGGCTTATATCACTTAGACAGTTTATGTAGCAAAAAAATTTGCCGTTAATATTATTTAGTAATAATAAAAGTCAGTGTTAAATTAGTATAAAATTTTTTAATAATCAAATAATGAATAAGAAGAGATAAGAAAAATAGTTATTTATCAAATAATGCCTAAGCATAACGATTTTTTTAACAATGAGATGCACGATATGATTTGTGTTTCTGCTCAATTAAATTTCAGTGGAACCACTACAGCTCGAAGATATTCACAATTATATCCAAATCGAAGGCAACCTAACTACACCGTGTAACTGTTTTGAAATCTTTACAACCATCTAGGTGAGACGGGGTCTTTACGCCATAAAAGTCAACAAGGAGCTACAAAAACTATTACTGTCGATGACGAAGGTGACATTGTAATTAGTGTTACATTTAAATCCAGTTATCAGTACTCGCCGATTGAGTCTGCCAACAAGGATAAGTCAATCGTGTATTAGAGAGAAAACATAGATTTTCTGGATACATTTTTTTTACTGATAAGGCAGCATTTACTAGACGAGGAATATTTAATTGGAAAAATAATCATTTGCGGGATTCTGATCATCCTCATGCTAGGAAATAAACAGATTTTCAGCACGACTTGTTAAGATTTGGTTTGGTGTAATAGGTGACTACTTAACAAGTTCTTTTAAACTTTAACTGCTAACTAATTTAAATGGACTTATGTATTTAAATTTACTTTAAGAACATTTACTCGAATTACTAGAGGATACAACTCACGCCTTAAGACAAAACATATGATTTTTGCACGACGCAGCACCACCGCATTATTATTTAGAAGTTCGTCAATACTTACGTCAGCAGCTTTCACACCAATAGATTGGTTGTGGAAGTGAGTTTGCTTGGTCACCAAGAAGTCCTGATTTCAATTCGTTAGATCTTTCAATTTGGACACAAATGAAGGAGTTAGTTTACAAAAAGGTGAAAATTTTGAACATTCACTTAAAGTTTTTTGGTTTTTTACTTTGATTACTTTATTTTAAAATTAAAATTCATTAAACTTTTTAGAAGCAAATAACTGATAACCGTTTGAATTACATGAATCAAACACAAGTAACTTATTTTTGTAGAATTTAACTCTTCTTCATTATTTTTTTTATTATTTTTCCAAAGTTCACTAAAAAAATCAATTATTCAAAATTATTGCGAAAATTAAAATCAATATTTAAACTTGAAACACCCGGTATCTCGGAAATTAGCAATATTTGTATAAGTCATGTTGGGCAAGATCATCATATTTTGAGGTCTAGAATCTACAACTCCTCAGGTTGGACCTTCTTAATGCATCATCCTATATAATACATATTATATATATATATATATATATATATATATATATATATATATATATATATATATATATTTATATATATATATATATATTTATATATATATATATATATATATATATATATATATATATATATATATATTTATATATCATATAGTCAATTTACACTTCCTATCTAAACGTTTGATCTAATCATGGGGGATTCACGGTCTTGATTAAAGGGCTTCATAAGTAAATTCTTGGAAACGTACAAATCATTTCCTTGTTTATGGGAAGTCCAATCTAAAGAATATTGCAATAAAAATCTAAAAGCATCAGTATACGAAGAGCTAATTAAACATTGCAAAAAAGTTTATCCAGAGGCCAACAAAGGTTATGTGACCAAAAAGATCTAAAGTTTTCGTGAGTCATTCAGAAAAGAAATGAAAAAATGTAACGAATCTAAAAGAAGCGGTGCAATTCAGAAGGAAGTTTACACTCCAACGCTTTGTATTATGACTTGTTACTGTTTACAAAAGACCAGAAAACACCAACACCAAATATTAGTAACATGAAATCGGATTCAGATCAAGAGGAACCTGAAATTGGATATGTCGAGGAAAGGGTCGAGGAAGAGAACAATAAAGACGACTTCACGGGTAAAATATATTTGATTTTTTATTTTTTATTATTTATATAAGCTAAGATTTTCCTTTCTTCATCGTCTTATCCTACCACTGAACCTTACCATTCGAGTTAAAGTAATTTACGTAGTTTTTCCTATCAATTTTTGCCGATTCTGTAGAACCTGTATTTGCAGTAGACTTTAAGTTACCCAATTTAGTGTTGTCTGTTCTCCTTTCTTCTCCACGTATAGCATGTGATGTGACGTCTTTAAAATCAAGTAACGTGACAGTAACATAAGAAGTACTATTATTTCTTAAAAAATTATATATTGCGAAAATAGTCAACACGAAGTATCATATTTTCTTTGGGTCCAAAATATGTATATTTTCTTTGCATGTATCTGGAATAATCTAGCTTAAGGCTGATGATAAAATTTCTGTAGAAATTTTCATATCTGTTCAAATGAACGGCCTGTAGACAGATACAGTCAGGTGGCATCTTTTTTCAGCGCTTATATTTTGTCGCATTCTAGAGTCCTGTTTTACAATTAAAGTAGTTACTATTTCCAACAATATATTGAAAGTTGAAGAATTCATCCTCAAGTAATTTTTAAAATCATCAGGAAAGTTTAGTTCCAGTTCCTTCAAAAGAAGCATGTGCCCGAATCGATTGCGATTTTCCCTCCATTTTTAACCCAGCAACTAAGTAATTTTTTTTTCTTTTAATTTTGACCATTGTAGGGAATCTCAATCTATAGTAGAAACCCTCAATTCAGAAGAGTGATATCATAGTTTAAACGCCGAATATCCTCAAATTTAAATGTACACAGCGGCCCTCGAAAACTTCCTGTTTTCTCGATTGCAATTTGCGTTTCCTCATAAGAAATTACAGAATATATAAAGTAGTATATTTATTTGTGCTTCTGTATAGTAGACTTGACCAGAAGTTGTCGTACAGTGTAGCCAAATCTTGTTCACAAGTAGTAATTATGGTCATACAAAACCTGTATTCTTCCACGCAGCGATTATTACCGTCATAAAAATACCAAAAAACATGATTTTTTCAATAGTAAAAATTAAGCACAAAATTGTAAGAAAATAAATTTTATTTATATGTTCCGTTTCGTTACGTATTTAAATTTATAAAATAAAAATCGATATTTTAAAACATTATTTTTCAATCGTTTGGCAATGTTGGAATTAGCGAGGGAACTCGGTTTTACAATTCGGATCCAGACATGCAGTAAAACTAGTTTTTATTATTTTTTGCCGAAGAAATGAACGAAGAAAACATTGGTGTTTCTATGGGTAAATAGTGCATGTGTTTTTGTGAGTATATTTTATGTGAGAACTTATTGTTGTCAATACTGTTTTATCAATACTGTATTGTAGTATTGATAAAACGTGTTATTGATAATAAGAGTGTTATAGTTTGTCGTTTTATAGTAAATATTTAGTTATATTCTTTGAAATTATTGTATATATAGTATATATCCAGATTATTGAAATACAATGGACGAAAAACCGAGTTGTTCCAAGAGAAGACAGCAAAATTCTGATGTTAATTCCAAGAATGAAAAGCCGCAAAAGAGACGGAAAATGTTAACGTCCGAAGAGAAGGTAATGATACGAAACGTTTATGAAGGAATTGTCGGCAGAAAAATGGCATTAAACGTTAGCCAAGCGGTCGACATTTGTAGCAGTTTAACAAAAGTATCCGTTAGCTGTATTTATCGTGTACTTAAAAATACATCGGAAAATAAAAAGCAAGAAAAAGGTAAAACTAGAGGTAGGAAAAGCATTGTTTTGGATGACGAGACAAGGAATATTATACGTCGAAAAATTCATTCATTTTATTTTCGGAGTGAAATTCCAACACTAAAAAAAATTTCTCAAGAGCTCGAAAATGATGACTCTTTACCCAAGATATCTCGTAGGGTCTTAATCAGGACCATGCACGAAAACGAAATGAACTTTCGATACGTAAAACGCAACAGAAAAAGTATGCTATTAGAAAAAAATGAAATTATTCTGTGGAGAAGAAAATATTTAGAAGAAATACGAAAAACTCGCAGCACTGGATGCAAAATATATTATTTGGATGAAACCTGGATTAACGAAGGTCATACAGTTGGAAAAGTTTGGCAAGATTTAAATGTAAAAAGTAAACGCGAAGCATTTATAGAATGCTGGTCTACAGGATTAAAGGCTCCATCAGGAAAGGGACGGCGTTTAATCATCACCCATATAGGAAGTGATACAGGGTTCCTTGATGATGGTTTGCTTCAACTTGAGTCAAAAAAAAAACATGTGATTATCATGAAGAAATGACTTCTGAAGTATTTGAGCGCTGGTTTAAGAGAATCTTACCAAAATTGGAAACTGGGTCTGTGGTTGTTATGGACAATGCGCCATATCATAGCCGCAGACTAGAACAATTACCGACGACGGCATGGCGGAAAGGGAGAATTCAAGAATGGCTTACAGAAAAGGGGATTGCATACGAAGAATCAATGCTCAAAATTCAACTACTTGACATTGCACGGTTAAGGAAAAGTGAATATCTTAAATATGTTGTGGATGAAACTGCAAAAGATTATGGTGTTAAAGTTCTGCGTCTACCACCTTATCATTGCGAACTTAATTCCATTGAACTTATCTGGGCGCAAGTGAAAGGAGAAGTAGCACGCAATAACAAAACGTTCAAATTAAATGAAGTTAAGGAACTTTTGATTTAAGCAATCCTCCATGTAACTCCAGAGAAATGGGCTAAATGTATAGGCCACATAATTAAAGAAGAATATCGTATGTGGGAACTTGACACTCATGTCAAAGTTTTACTAGAGCCAATTATAATTACACCAGGTGAAGATAATGACAGCGATAGCAGCACTGCATCTTCAGATTTAGACAGCGAATAATATTTTCTAATAGTTTAGTAGGAACATCAGCATAAAAAAACCAAAAACAAAAAAAACGAGAAGAACATAGTCAGTGTGTATAGTGTTTGTGTTAGAATAGAACAATGTTTTGTTACATCCAAAATTATTTTTATTTTGTTTTTATAGAATTTTATTTTGTTTTATAGGATTTTATTTTGTTTTGTTTTATACTGTTTAAGTGTTTTGTTTATTTTATTTAATGGGAAAATATGGCTCTTGGCGAACACCCATTTAAAAAAAAGTCACGCGCCACAAGACATACCTCTCGGGTGGTGTGGAAACTGTCTTAAAATTTGTTTTAAAAACATTTCATTGTGTAACTCTTTAAGGGCGGGTCACGTCAAAAGACGTTTTAGCGTAACTTCCGCGGCAACCGGGTGTTTTATAGCTTTTTGTTTGTGGCATTCTGTATTTTTAGGAGACTGTATGGAATAAGCCACAAAATATTTATTTATAGGTTTAATTTATTGATTTTTCGATCTCTATATAAAGACATCGTTTTCAAATATACAAATGATAGCAATATTTATTTTTTTTTTGTGGCTTTTTGCTTGTGGCATTCCGTATTTTTAGGGAGAATGTTGGAAATAAGCCACAATACATCTATTTACATGTTTATTTTACTGACGTTTCGATCTCTATTACAGAGACCGTTTTTAAAGTTCAGAAAAAAAAGAAAATAATATAAGAATATATAAATATATAATAATAAACAAATAAAATAAATATAACTATAATTTATATCTTTGAAAACGGTCTTTGGATATAGAGATTGAAACTTCAGTAAAAACCAGATAAATATATTGTGGCCTATTTTGAACAATAATATTTAAACAATATAATATAATTAACGTTGAAATAAAAGTGAGTGAACGCCACTGGATTTTCATACGTCTTTCCCCACTTCTACGCCTTCAAACGATGACTCACTCTCCCAAATAGTGAAATTAGAGTTTAATATGATTTAATTTCTCTTTAAAGCGTGTAAAATTCCTAACGAAAGTTTCGTAGTGACCAATGGATGGTATGAACAGCATCGTTAAATATTGAGAATTCAATACTGCCTTATTAACAGAATTTCTGTATTTTGTATATTTTTTCTAATTTGTTCTTCAATAGAGCTGCAGATCCCGACGCACACCAATACTTGCTTAGATTTTTAAGAAACATATCAGTTAGCGGAAAAATTTTAACGTTGGTTGTACATCGCCTTTTTATTAACTGTCACAGTTGCAGGAGAAATAATTAACGGCCATCACCGACACAACCCGACAAAAATGTTCATTACCAGTCACTCCATGATGAATAAATTTATTTAAAATAGTTGTTATTGTGCTTTTAATATACTCGTAGCAAAAACAAATTGACCCATTGTTTATTCATCCTGCAAAACGTTGTAGGATCTTCAACGTATCATGGATAATACCAAAGAAGGTGTTATTCTATTTTCACTTGGAACAAATGTTAAATCGTCTTTATTGAGTGAAGATAAACGCAAGGCAATCCTTGGCGCCTTAGGGAAGTTAAAACAAACAGTGTTATGGAAATTTGAAGCAGATTTAGAGAATATTCCCAAAAATGTTATCATCAAAAAGTGGTTTCCACAACGGGACTTACTAGGTAAGTGTATTAAAATACTGCAACATATATATTTAACGAGATCATAGGTAATTATCTTTTTTTATGAATTTTACGATTTTCTTGGTCCGTTGTGAACATTGTCAACTGTTACAAACTGTTTTCTAACATTTAACCTAACATTTAGTTATTAAAATATTGTGTAGTGTACTATGTTATATTACATAAACCACAGACCGCGTAAACTAGAATATAAAATGCAAAACTATCTAAGACTATTTGTTAATTTTGGCTATTAAAAAGCAAGGAAGAAACTGTCTTTAGAACAAAAATACAGATAAAAAAATTAGTTGGATCATCAAAGGGTACCAGTAGCAAAAAAAAACCTTTAAAAATATATGCGATAAACTTATACGATTTATAAAATAAAGACTAAAGAAAACAAAATATTTTAATTGCATTACATGTAGTAGATGTAACCGACCTAGAATACATCTAAAGCACATCTAATATAAACTTTTCTGTATACTAGATTTATTCTAGGTCGGTCTATATAGCGAATTGAATTTACATTAATATGAATATACTAGCGGTTCAATGGATTAAACTTTGTCTAAAAAACCAAAAAGCTAAATGACGTAGTTTAAAATCTAATTGGTTCTGCTACTTGGGCTAGAACATAAGCTGCTGTATCGTATCGACCTATGCATCGAAATGCGTCTCAGTATTACTTACACCATAGATCCCTACCAGTCCAGCGTGTATGTTTAAAAAACGGAATATATATATATATATATATATATATATATATATATATATATATATATATATATATATATATATATATATATATATATATATATATAAGAAATACTGGATATTATTGACTGTCGATATAAACAAAGAACGCAGTTTATTAGGGCTGCAGTCAGTAGGTTTGGCCGGGATGTTATAGAAACACTCTTTTGACTTTTGGTTGAGCTTTCATAATTCTTTTATTTCTTCTTCAATACACTGTAATTAGAAGAAAGTGTAATTATTTACAACATATCTCAAATTGTCATTACAACTTACTAGTCGTTGAGATTATTTGTGTAAAGCTACGACACTCAACATTAAAAACAAACATATAAAATATAACATGTAAAATAATGGACAAAATACATTTTAAAATTTAGTTGAAAAGTTAAAATTTTGTTCGTGATATCTTTTAATGGTGTGTTTTGACTGATCCATAGAGAACAGAAAAAAAAAACAAAACAAAAATAGTGTGGTTTAAAAGGTAATTAGGAGTTCTTGCTATTATATTAATGGAAATAATATTAAACCTGTCTTGATAGTATGCAACATGTTTTGTATACTGGTGTATTATGGTGTGTATATGTAAAAGTAAATCTTTATTTTATTTTTGATGTTTTGTCAGTAAGTAACAATAAATGTTGCTCAATTTATCTATGTCTGACTTTTTATTTATACAAGACGTATTAGATTTTATGAAACACATTTCCAAGAAAACACGTTTTGTATGGTTTTTTTCCTTTGCCAAAATACAGGAATCATCGAAATTAAATTCATGTTTTAAAGTTAATTCATGTTCTGTGAGCGCACATGCGTTTATCTTTTTGGTTTTTATGTCGCTGCGATGTGATTCTCCGATTTACACGTTTTCACAATTGGCACACGGTATAGAATAAACAACATTCGACGACTCCAGTATTGTGAAAGGATCCTTTGTCTTTGTGTACAACTTCGATACCGTTTTCACATTCTTAGTTGCAATTTTTAAGCCACTAACATTTTTGAAAATGTTCAATAGCAAGTAGCAATAGCAATGTTAGCGTGAGAACTGGAATATAGGGTAGGCAACCATACGTTATTTTAGATTGTGGTAGCTCTGATGTGTTCTGTGTCAATGTCTGTGTCAGTTGTCGGACCTCATTCACCTCATTATTATGAAAATTTTGGTTATCAGAAAATTGCCCAGGAAAAGGAGAACCAAAAATGAGTTTATTCAATAGTCCTGTAGGATAGGAGTTCTATATATATATATATATATATATATATATATATATATATATATATATATATATATATATATATATATATATATATATAGTAGTTAGGTATTATTGACTGACACGTTATGTAAAATAAAGTTTTATTTTGAGGTTGCAGTCATTAATAGGGCAGGAACAAAGAGTTTTACTTTCCTGCCCTATTAATGACTGCAACCTCAAAATAAAACTTTATTTTATATATATATATATATATATATATATATATATATATATATATATATATATATATATATATATATATATATATATATATATATATATATATATATATTATATACAGTGGGTGATCAAATTATTAGAGCCACCTAGTAAAATTCAATTTGTTTTTACAAAAAGCGTATATAATTGAGCTGTATAATAACAGATGCAACATAGCGGGCGTGGCAATACGTGACTCAGATACTATTGTTTTTCAGTGCTGTCCAGCCTGGCTTGCAACTCGTGTGCATATTATTTTATATTCTTGGTATTTAGAGTTATAATAAATAGTTTCCATTGCTCTCTAGTGACATTCTGACCATACCAGTGGTACAAGAACATCATGGGAAAAGCCAAATACATCTCACCAAGAAAAATAGCGGAAACGAAAACTTTATTATCCACAAGGAAACTATACTATATATATATATATATATATATATATATATATATATATATATATATATATATATATATATATATATATATTTAAATATATATATATATATATATATATATATATATATATATATATATATATATATATATATATATATATATATATATATATATATATATATGTACATATATATATATATATACATATAGATAAATATTTATAACCAGAAAAGGTTAATTCGAGTTTAAAGTAAAACAAAGGGAGATAGTATCGGCATAGCTCGCAACAAGGTAAAAAATAATAAAATATGTATATAAGATGGAAGGCAACCGTAAATACATATTTTTGCCGTAAATACATTATTTCACCGTCATCAGTACGGTGCAGCCAAGTTAGGACAGGAGAACGTCAACTTGGAAAAGGATCGTTACAGGAGCAATCCAACCAATTTGTGGCAATCATGTTAGATTGGGGCACTGTGGGCAGGGCATGTTAGACTGAAGTTTCAAAGCAACAACTGACACTTCGACGGAGAAAGCTACAGCTACCTGAGGAATGTAGGTGTCTTAATATAAGCAAATATTAGGAGCTTTCTCAAAAACTTGCTGTTGTTTTGATGCAATAAAAGCCATAAATTATGGCGTTTGAAGCACAAATTAGTCAAATTTTTCGCGTTTGAATCGGCATCTATCAATAGAGCGATATAACAGTTATTTCGGTGTGTGTATAATACTTCCCACGCTCAGTACTTAGTGCACAGAGGCACCACCTGCTTTGATGGGAAAGAACTAAACAATTTAATAAACCGTTTTCTACCTAATTTTTGCTTTAAACGCCATAATATGTGGATTTTATATTATCAGAGAAATAAGTTGTCTTTCAAATAGTATTAGAGTTCCCTATAACTTAAGTTAATACTTTTGGCGATAATTGTGGTTTAATGCTAAAGATAAGATATTTTTTGTTTTCCATAAGGAAAGTGAATTTCCTGTAGTCGGCTTTATACGATAAATCACAAAAATTTTAATTAAAAAAGTATACATAGTAATAGCACTAATGATGGAATAACCCTTTCGAAAACATTATGTAATGTAACCTGAAACGGTCTTTTTAAATAAATAATATACCTTTTTATATAAAGGATTTTATAATTAAAATTTATTGTTTCATTATAGCAGGCCGTGTATAAATATATCATAATTGTCATTATTTGTTCTTTTACAATGTGATAGAAATTGCTCGTTTAGATTTAAACAAAGAAGATTTAATGAATTTTCTTTAAATGTATTGACATATCTTACACCTACAACAAATAGTTTAAGTTACCATCATAAAATAAAGAGCAACAACCTGGTTGTCTTTGATCGTACAAAAAATATTAAACTCCCATCGCTCCTGAAAACCACCCTTACTGCATGTTGATTTACGTCGCTCCAGTAATTCGAATTGTGCCATTAAACATTCCGTTTTTTGTAAATTTTGATTCGTCGCATCATATAATTTTTTTCAAAATTTCATTATTTTTTTTTTATTATAGTCTGTTTTCTTTAAACTTTGAACTGTGGTGGAACGGATAGGGATGAAATTTTTGTTTTTTAATTCGCTTTTAACAAAACTTCGGAATAAGCAGCATAGTATGGATATTATGTAGCACATGTTAGTAATAACTGTCACATTCTTCATGTATTTAAAGAAAATTTATGCATTCTTCATTATTTAATTCTTAACGAGCCATTTCTATCACTTTGCAAAAGTGCCAATAACCAAAAATAATGACAATTATGACATATGACATTCATACACCGTCTGCTGAAATAAAACAATAAATATCTTATCTTTAACATTTAACCATAATTATTTCCAACAGTATTAACTTTAGGTATAGGGAACCATAATACTATTTGAAAAACAACTTATTTGTTTTGAAAAAGTTGTTTACATTATAAGAAAAAAATTGGATCGGTGCAATATATTTTTAAAGGCCCGTTTTCACACTACGTCTTATTGTACTTTTGGTGGGTCATATAAAACGTACGACAAAATGTACGTTTTGTCCAGTGTATACACACTATGTTTTTCCTTCCGTTTTCTACCTCATTTCTACCTTTCTTAAGAAAGATATGTTAAGGCCGGTTTTCACGCTACGTTTTATTGGATAGGACAAATCCTATACAATAAAACGTGGCATGTAAACAGCAAAACGTACGTCTTGTCGAATCGAAATGAAATCCAAGGTCAGATCGTAGAAATGATGGGAGAAGCATAGTTTTGCGAGAACTGATAGGATAAAACGTTACGTGAAAATACATATTCAGACAAGTTGTCCGATCTTGACTTATTTGACGACTAGTTCCACTGCAGTTCGTTTCATTTTTCCCAAAAAAGCCTAATAATGTCAGATTTGCAGCAATGCACCCACGATTTTCTCGGGGAATTTATTGAATTGTATAAAAGTTTTTAAGTAGTTATGTTTTAAAACCAAGTAGATTGCATTACAGGTTTCAGAAATTATTTGGTTTAACGCTGGTTTGGATATTATGATTGTGAACTCCAAGTCCTTGACGCTGCGTCCTGTTGTAAGATATCTGAGAGTTGCTGTGAGTCTTACATGGGGTGTAATGGCTTTTCTCATGTGGTGTCTTATTTCAATATGCATGGTGTTACCAACTCTAGCAATTGACAGTAGGCTGAGGTGTCCATTCGCAAATAATTGCGTCAGTCATCTGGTTCGCCTCTTTTAGTACCGTGACGTGGGAATACTGGCTTCTTTTTAGAAGCCCACTCTCTTGACCATCTTGTCTTTTCCCTCTTCAACCCCTTTTTCCTCAGTCGTAGTATCTTTATAGTTGAAAAAATAAAAGAAAGCAGCCGTGTTTCCTCCATAATAAAAAAAAAACACTAAACAAACTTCACACAACTCAAGACTCTGAGTTGTGTGAAGAGAAATGAGGTAGAAAACGGAAGGAAAAACGTAGTGTGTATACACTGGACAAAACGTACATTTTGTCGTACGTTTTATATGACCCACAAAACGTACAATAAGACGTAGTGTGAAAACGGGCATTTAGTTTCTGATTTCGTAGAGTACTTTTTTTTAAATTGTCTTCGGTTAAGTTACAAAAGATTATTTTACACCTAATTACGTCCGACCTTTTATTATGGGTTAATGAAATTGATGATTAAAAAATCGTAGATTCCTAAAGCTTAAAGGTATCCATTTTGATCTTTGAAAAAATTAGGGAAGCAATACATTTCTTAATTATAATAATAGGTTACCCCTCTCTCTCTCTCTCATATATATATATATATATATATATATATATATATATATATATATATATATATATATATACGTATATGTTTGTTTTAGCGCATCCCAATTTAAAGTTATTTATTAGTCACGGTGGGGCTTTGAGTACAGCAGAAGCAGCGTATAATGGCGTCCCAGTAGTAGGAATACCATTTTTTGCTGACCAATATCTAAATATTAACATAATGGAAAGCAAGGAAATTGCTGTTCGAGTAGATTTTGTGACAATGACTGCAACCACCTTATTGGATAAATTTAACGAAATTCTTCATAATCCAAAGTAAGTAAAAATTAAAAAAGTTTAAAATAATAAGGACGTAAATATTTAAATTGAATGCTCGACGTTAAATTTTTTTTACAATATATTATTAACTTTGTTTTTATTCTAAAATATATAAGGCTTTATTATTTAAAACTCATTCAATCTATGTGTTATGTGTCATGATTGTGAATATGGTAAACGGTAATTTTTTTATTATTAATAAACACCTAAGCTGTGTTAATACCACTGAAACCTTGTCACCAATTATCTATTCTTTGACTTAAATTACTAAATCATACATAAATTCTAAGAGCATAACCCTATGGTGTCCTCTCACTCAACACACAACACAGCCCTATGCTCTGCTTTTACACTACTTCACACTTGACACTAACTCAAATGATTTTCTTCGTTCGCTTCTTCTTTTTAACCCAGTATTATCGAGTAGCTGGATGACCTAGATGTTTACATGACTATGGAGCCATTGTTCGTGACTACCTGCCATCTTCTTTATAACATTATCTACATCTTCATTCTCAGCGTCCTTGTAGAGGTCGACAATTCTGATGTACCAAGGAGCATCAACTATGTTCATGAACACTTTATTCTGGAATCTCTAGATGATCTGGATATTACTCGATTTAATATTGTATGCGAGCAATATAAACCTTTCTTGTTGGCGTTGATATGTGATGACCAAACAGAGTTCAATCTGAAAAAGAAACGAATTAGTAAATTTTAAATGTCCGACAGATAATGGAGAAAATTAAAATTAATGTTTTTGACACTTAATGTTAAAATATGGGAAAATATGTTGGTTCCAAAACATCGAATTTTTTTACTTAAAAACCTTTTGGACTATTCGGAAACTGGTTTTAAAAACAGTTTTGAAACGTTGTTAAAAACATAAACAACGTTCTTTCAAAATCATCTAGACCAGAATCTGGTATAAGTGGTATAAGACAAGGCTGGATTTTATCGCCCATTCAAATTAATATAATATAACGATATCCTAACCTTCTATTAAGCAAAGGAATTAGTCCAAACCATGAACAAGCTGAACACGATGAATAGGCATATGGTCTCGTACTAAACAAAAAAGACCCTAATTATGAAAATAGGCCGCAGTCCGTATAACAGAAATATTGGTAATTTTTAAATGGTCAATAGATGTAACTACCTCGAATCTCTCATTTAATAACAGGAGGCTGAGTCGAAGAAATCAAATACAGAGTGACAATAAGACATACCTTAACTATAAAACTGACTCAGATGGAAAACTACTCAACAATCTCGATGTTTATGGATTAGTCAGAATTCATTCACATAGACAGCATATTTCGTCATACTGCCCCTTCTTAGCTCTGACCATCCTGATTATAATTTCAGTGCACATTTTCTCGGTGGTGAAAATAAAACCTCTGTACAATCGTTGGAGGAAGCATTTTAAATGCACTATTCTTAAAGGACAGGATATCTTCGGATTAAAGCAACAATTGATAAGTTGTACGCGTTTCTCGAGAAATCACCTCATCTAAGGTTCTAACAATCTTCCAATCTAGGTTTTCTAACCCATTGCCTATCTTTACTAAAGCTAATTTACTTACGTTATATTGACACACAATTTGTCTCAAAGCTGCAAATGTTCGCGATATGTCTCTTAGTCACCAGGTGAAGCAACGATCAGCGGACCTCTTCTTAATGCAGCTCTTTACAAACACGTCCACACGAAAGAACATTTTGTTAGATACTGAAGAAATTCCTTTGGTTATGTTAAGGCCTTGAGTGACAAAATGAGGTGTGAAGACATCTTACAGAACCGTTAAACGATCTTTTTATTGATAGTTAGATGGTCATACCGAAACTGCATATTTTTTCTTCTATCATAATTTAAGATAAATGTATTAAAAATCGATCAGTAACTATACAGGTTTTAATGCTGCAGAGTTCTTGCCTTTTCTATATCATTCTATATCATTGGAACAGATAAATGTAACAAGCCTATTTATGTGGACAAATTTGGTTTCCCTGTTGGCAGTTTCTTAATTTGGTACATTACATCATTAATCTTTTTTTCGATTCTCTTTTTATTAATCGAGTTAATTGGTCACTTGCTCCGAATGAGCAATAAAAGAAATACAAAAAATACCACTGAATGAAGGCCAGTTGAAAATAGACCACGAGGCCGCATTAAAAAGCGTTGATTAGAGAGTATCGAAAATAATATAAGGATTGTGGGAGTTTATAATTGGAGAACAGTTACCAATAATGCAATTATTGTTGAACAGGCCAAAACCTGCAAGTGGTTGTAGCACTAGAGGAAGGAAAAGGAGATCCTCTTTTTAGTTTTATATCCACTTTCTTATTATGTCAAGTTTAAGGAAAAGGCCGCAACGTCTTTGTGGATTATATAGCCAGACCAGATCATCTACTTCGAAGCTTGATTCGTGAATCGAGAATTATATTAATATTTCATTGAAAGCGGGGGTCTAGCCATTGGTTTCATTTAAATCCGATCGATAGGTTACAAATAAATCCACTGGTCCCAATCTCTTTGATGTTCGTATATAACTTTAGAAAGATGTTTGCCCATTTGCTAGATTCATTCTCTCGATAATTCTTTCTTACTAAGGATACAAAGGCGTCGTTTTGGTCTCTTACCAATTAATTGACAGACGTTTTGTAAAAGTGCCGATTAGAAATGTCTGCCTTGATCTAGTCGATTTTTAAAACTTCCAGAATCCGTTACTTAGAACGGCTTCATTCTTCATTGGACTGCCAACATTATATTGTTTCAAAGGTGCTCTATTTTTCATAATTGGACTATTGCTTGCTGCACAGAATGTGCAATTTTGGTACTTACTTTTTTCATTTTCTTTGCAGTTTACCCAATAGGACCGTTCTGGAATCTCTTTTAACGTCTTCGTAATGTCAAAAATATCGATCTCATGCACCATCATGTAACTCTCATAATATTTCTGATACTTTACTTTTGCAATTTACTATGTTTATTAGGAATAAGCCACACTAAGTCATTTATTTTAATTTATTTAAAGTTTATGGTAGTTTTGATATCAATGGTTTGATTTTAAAGGCTAAAAGCCTACATTGTATTAATTTGAAATGCATTTTATCTAATTTATAAGACATTAATTTTTTAATTCATTAAACATTTTTATAAATATTAATATACTATTTTAGATATCTTCAGAATGCGAAGAAACTATCACAAATTATAAAAGATCAACCACAAACTCCACTAGAACGGGCAGTGTTTTGGGTGGAGTTTGCAATCAGGAATAATGGAACTCACATTTTGGACCCAGCCTCTAGACATATGTCTTATTTTATAACATCCTCTCTAGATATATATTTATTTTTAGCGAGTGTTATCATTGTTATTTTATGGTTGTTGTTAAAGTGTTTGAGTTTGATAAAATACTGTCTTTGTAAAAACACTAAAAAACTAAAAGATGAATAAAGAATCTAAGAAAGAACGTAAGCCAAATTGTGTTCACAATTGGGTTTACAGTCTGAGCATTTATACTAATAAGTATATATTTAATTTTTTCTTACAATTTGTTACTGTTATGAAGTTTTTTTTGCGATTTTTGTGTTCTTATACATTTTAATATATATATATATATATATATATATATATATATATATATATATATATATATATACATATATATATATGTATATATATATATATATATATATATATATATATATATATATATATATACATGTTTTGGATGGGTTGGAGTCAATAAAAGGGGCTATTGGTTAACTATTTATTAGCTCGAGCTTTTAATTGTGTTTACAATTATTATCAAGAGCTGCTAAAAAGACAAAATATCTTACGCAGTTAAACTAGAAAGAAAAAATTTTTTGTTAACTCACCAAATAAAATTAGTTTGGTTAATAAAATTGCTGCTAATACATTTCAAAAAGAATTACTACAAAAATGTCCTTGTCTAATAAATGTTTCTCTGAAATTTTAATATAATTTTGAAAACATTTTCTTAACACAAAAACAATGGAATTTATAAATAAGTTAGAATAGCGACCAATTACAAATAAGCTTCAATGTCATAAACGCCAACTTAAAATTTTTATTTTTGACAATTATATTGCCAAAAATAAAATTTTGTTTAAAAATTATTTTTTGTTTAGTAACAAAAAAGAAGAAGATTTATTCACCATGGATAGATGTCTAAAAAATGAAACAGATATATGAAAAATTAAATCAAAATGTGATATTTTACAAGTTTCATATATAAATTATAAAGAAATAATATAATTATAAACTTTGCTTAGATTTTGAATTTCTGATCTTTTGTTTAAATTATTATCACTTTTGCTAATACAAACCATTTCCAAAAAACTTCTTTTGAATTTATTACTTTCACTACATAAAATTTTAATGTTATCAAAATCCATAATATGGTCTTTAAAAATTACATGCTCTGCCAAAGCACAAGATGGTTTTTTAATTCTGCAATCATTTTTGTGAGAAATAATGCGATTTGAAAGATTTCTTCCGGTCTCACCAACATACTCAGCTTCACAATGAGTACAACTACTGCTGTACTCTACATTTGTTTTTTCAAATTAGTCTATAGGATATTTAGTTTTGGAATATAAAGATGAAATAGTTTTGATGTTCTTTATTGCTATTTTTATATTGTCAATGATAGCCGGTTCATCAGAACCCAGAACAACTCCCTGATTATCGACTGGCATAGAAAACTTCATAGTTCTGGACGGTTCCTTAACTATTGGTCATATCATAGACATTCAATAAAAATCAATTTGCTCAAGCAAATGAAAGCTAGAATTATAGCGATCAGTGATCCTTCTTTCCATTAGAAGAACCTAAAAATCCTGTCTAACCTTTTCATCAACAATTTCTACTCAAAACACCTAGTCACCAAGATTTTATTCAGTTTGACCCCGAACATAGTACGCCAAAATGATGAGGTGTAAATTATTGTCACAAGCGGAGAACAAAATATTTCACCAATTTAAAAATAGCCTTACTTCATTAACTGCAAGATTTATATATTCTAAGGTTAAAGATAAAAGTGACATCAAAGATTGTTCCAACGTATTCTACCAGATTCCTTGCAATAATTGTAATTTGGTATATGTGGAACAAACCACACGCAGCCTAGGTAGTCGCTTAATCAGTCATCGTAGCGACAGCAGACTATATCCGGAAAGATCTGCCCTTGCAGAACATGTTAATAAAGAACATCATATAATGAATTATGAATCAGTCAAAGTTTTAGCTACTGAATCCAATTAGAAAAAAAGACTTTTCTTAGAAATGGCATTCATTGCTCAAAATTCAAACGCAATGAACAAAAGGAGTGACATTAATCAGTTAAGCACTATTTACTCCTAACTATTATATTTGGATACACATTCAGATTCCAATAATGTTTCAACAACTGAGTCATTGTAAAGTTTCCAGGTTTCGTCATTTATTATAGTTCTCATTACACAAAATTGTTTTTCAACTTAAATACAATCTTTGGTAAATTTTGATGTGTAATATTAGTAGTACTACATAAGACAAAGAAAATAAGAAGAAGTACTGTCATTTGCCATGTCCAGGAATGACAGCTATTCTTAACCTAACACTCCACATTTGGCCGGCACACGTGGCCTTTTTAAATCGTTGTAATTGTCTTTTTCTTATGTGTTAAAGTAAAATAATTTGTCAAGTTTGGTCTTTTACACCATACAATTTTTATATTTTTTAATAATTGACTCAATCAATGAGTGGTGCGTGAATTTGTCACCTGTGAGTAGAACATCCACGAAAGACAAATCTCAATAACGTAAGTTTTTTACAACCTTTACACTCTTAATAGATTTCGAGGATGCTTTGGGGAGGAGTGGTAACAGTAGCACTTTATTTCAGTTTTTCCTGATGATGAAAATAAACATTTTCGAAAGCTTGAAACTTAGCTAAAAGAGTACACTTATTTCACTGTAAATCCCAATAAACCTCAAAGCTCCGGTTTTCTAACGTTGTCAGCAAAGACTTCTTTTCCTATATATATATATATATATATATATATATATATATATATATATATATATATATGTATATATATATATAAAATTTAATTTAAAACACCGTTTATGAACATTGAAACATTTATCAGGTGAAGGTTGACAAAATACTTATACGGGGAATATTTGTAATATTTTCTTTTAATGAATCGTTTTTAACTATGTTTTTATTCGTATATATATATATATATATATATATATATATATATATATATATATATATATATATATATATATATATATATATATAGAAATGTAGCCATAAGCTCCCTTACTATTAAGAATGAGCAGATTCCGATATCCGACGTTATAAATAGGAAGAAATCAATATTTTGATTATTATTGTTATTATTATGTTTCAATAGTCAAGTTTAAAATCATTAAATGTAGTAGTTTGTAGTATTTCTCAAAATTGTAACTTTTATTTTCGAAATAAAGATTTTTTTTGGGAAACTCAACGTTGAAGAAACATTTCTATATATATATATATATATATATATATATATATATATATATATATATATATATATATATATATATATATATGTATATATATATATTTATGTATATATATATATATATATATATATATATATATATATATATATATATATCTTTTTATCTTTATTCTTTAAAAACGATCCATTAAAAGAAAAGATTACAAATATTCCCCGTATAAGTATTTTGTCAACCTTCACCTGATAAATGTTTCGATGTTCATAAACGGTGTTTTAAATTAATGCCATGCTCATCCTGTAATGACTGATATAAATAAAAGAAAGAATCGTGAAGAATATTTCAAAGAAGTGTCAGTGTCTGGGGATTTCCAAGCCAGTTCCTGTTCACACAGAGCTCAAAAAATTTAAATGAATGAAACGATCCGATCTAATTAATGGAATTTCCGTTGAATCTTATCATATGTAAATAAAATGGTCGAAAAAAATTAACAAAAAATAACAGGGAAATTGTATGATTTTTCTCAATGAAACAGATTTTATGAGACCAGATCATAAAATTAAAATTTTTATGATTGTACTGTGTTGCCATGTCTTCAAGCTTTCTAAGATTATTTTTTGTGCAGAGGGCCAATGAGATAAAAAAAACGATCTAGAGTCTAATGTCTATAGAGAGGAATTCTTTCGAGAACACAGTTTTCGGTTGAGGAGAAAAGTTATATTTAAAATATGAAAATTATGTTGAGATCAATTTAAGACAAATTATTATTATTATGTTATTGGTTGTTATATAAATATATATATATATATATATATATATATATATATATATATATGTATATATATATATATATGTATATATATATATATATATATATATATATATATATAAAATAAACTATTATTGATTTTTTTTATTGTTTTTTATTATTTGGCGTATAGAAAATGCAATAAGAGAAGATGATTTATTCAGAAGAGTCTAATATACCAACTTGGTTATTTTTTGTTTCTAGCATTAGCAGAAAGGAATAAATTTTGCTTAGGTGTTGTATATCTGATTTTATGTTAATCACCTTATCTGTTGTTATGATGTAAGTCATTTCTAAAAAAAAGTCTTCAAGTATAGGATGTTTCTTTTTCAAGGATTTTAACATCTGTACAATTCATTCTGTGATTTTGAGTGTAAACATGGTTAGTTACTGAGCACCTATCATTATAAACCCTGCAGTCACTTTTATGAGTAGTGATGCGGTCCTATCTATAAACATCTGCGGAGAGTTATATCCTACCCTATCCTATCTGTAAACTTCGCGGATGCGGAGTTATCTATAAACAGAAAATTGGCTTACTTCGGCCACATCATGCGTAATGATAAATACCGACTTCTACAATTGATTCCACAAGGCAAGATTAAGGGTAGGAGAGACAATAGACGTAGACGTATATCCTGGCTGTAGTTAGGCTGTTAGTAGGTATTGAATTTACTGAAGTGGTTAATGTTTCCAGTGGTGTATTGTAGCAGTTCTATTTTCTTTTGTAGGTATTAAAACACCGAAATATTTTTTCAATCCTTTTGCATCGTTGGAATTGATAATATAAACATTTCTGGTTTGTATATAATAATTTTTAATTGCCTCTTTTTGATCGTGAATTCCGCCTGATATTGCTCGTCAAATAAACATCCATTTGTGTTAATGAGAAAGTGTACGGGGAAGCGAATGATCTTTAAAGATTATGAGATCACTTTGCAATAGACCACGATACGATTCAGGTCATTGGGATTCCGGATTTTCTTTTCTAAATTCGTAATGTAATGTTATTTCGCCTATACTCGATCATCAGAGCCTTGTTTGTATAAAGAGGGTTTACCAGCAAGAAGGTAAGATCGACATTAGAGTGAGAAAGGCTGTTTAAAATATCACTAGTTCACTAGAACCCCAGAGAAAGATATTTATTAAGGTAAAAAAATTGCTCACATTAACCATCAAGCTAGTTGGACTAGTTAATTATGGTTAATTATGAAATTTTGTCAGGACTTAGAACTAGGTATAAAGTCTTGTTTTGCATCTGCTAATAATATTATATTTCTAATTTAGATCAGTTACTTTATACTGACTTAAATGAGATTTTGGTACAACTTGAACGATAAAAGAGATCCTAATACCATTACAAATTGAATGCACTGTAGCTGATAAGTAGAAGGTTTTGTCCAATTTGTTTCAACTGTTTATAGTCCGAATAACACTAATATCACTGCTACAGCAACAAACTAGTGAAAGTATAGCGATTTCGAACCCTATAATGTCAGTTAAATAAATTTTAGATAGAATTGCAAACTTAGTTCAGGTTCTGATGGTTAGCAAATTATTTTTCAAAGTACTGTATAGAAGTAGTACATACTTCTTACTTTCTTTATATTCTTTTTAAAGTGTCATTAGAATCGATATCTTTTTTGATCAGATATCCTATGGACATCTGATGGAATCAATCTTTCTTACGCAATTTTTGCATTTTACCGCAATCTTGATTCTCATAAAACCAATAAAATGTATCACTTCCATTAATCTGTCGCTATAGAATTTTGATCATTAGAGCGTAATCTTTAAAACTTATAACACAAAATTTCGATTTTGGGTTTTGATATACCAAAACTATTTGGCATATAACAAAAATATAAGCCATTTGAAATACGCCTAAAAACGTTCAATTGAAACTTTCTCATTACAAACGATCTCGTCAATTCAATTGTTACCGAAGACGTAATTAAGTGTAATTTATAGATGAGGTTGTGTTGTTTTGAAAAACGTACATGGAGTAAGGAGTCAAAAAGGAGTTCTAAACGTTTCAGATCGTTTGTAATGTGAATGTTTAAATTCAGCGTTTTTTGATCATATTTCAAATGCCTGATATTTGTTGCCAAAACTTAAAATCGAAATTTTATGTTATAAGAATTCAAAATTAGGCTCGAACAATGAAAATTTAATAGTGAGCTGTCAATGTCCCATGAGAATTATAAAAAATGACAAAAGCGCGCAACGTTTATTTATTTAACAGCTTTATAGAAACTGACTTCATTTGCAGCAAAAATAAAAAATAGATACTAAAGCTGCATTATTTTGCTTTAAACTTCAGTTTGATTTTTGTCGATAGAACACTCAGGTAAAAAAGATATCGAATTTTTACCGCCGAGCTAATACAAGTTTTATTAAATACGCGCGCAACTTGATATTCAAAATCGCCAGTTTCAAGCGCTGCCTGAGAGGACGGTTCATTCTACAGAAAACGTAAATTATTGGTTATGTATAAGTTCCCAACACATTGTTGCAGAAATCCTTATCTTAAGCTTATTACAAAGTCATTTGTATTTGAGTGGTTTCGTTAAGTTTTAGAGGTATCTACCATTAATAAATAATCCAGTGTCACAGATGAACACAATGCTACTGCTACCTACTTTTGTTAGTAATTCTATCAAATAGAAACGACTTCATAATGACATGCAAAAAATAAATTCTACAATAATTTGGTGGTGACTGTATTTTAGACAGGAACCATCCTATAATACAAAGTTAAAGGGGTTTTATTGTTTCATATTATGGCCAATGGATCTCCAAATATGAAAAATATGTTACAGTAGGCAGTACAGTAATCTAGCGCAAAGCTTTATAGTATGTTTTCTGTATTTTTAAAATTTAAATGATATTTTTAAAATTGAATAAAGTAACTTTATATTTTATTATATATTTTATTGTACATTTTAAACAAATCATATGATATTCAAATAACTAAATGAATTATTATTCTGGCACCTAACGCCACCTGTTGACATATTAACAAAGCATAAGTCGTTTATTTTTGATAGACCTGTCAAATTTAAACCAAATATTAAATTATAATGAAATGAAAATAACTATCATTTGATAGGTACTAAATTTAATAATTATATAAACTGAAAAATGTGTTTAAAAATAATAATTGTATCTATATGAAAATGTTTTAAAATGAGAAATGTGTTTAAGATTTCAGCAGATGATTCAATATTGTTATTAATGAGATGACATTTATTTATGACTTTTACATTTTGACAATCGCTGCGAATCGAATCTTTTATTGACAGATAATCTTTTAATTTCTTATTTCTCAATAAATTTTATTGTATATATTTAGTTACTATAGAGAAAAAAGTAATACAACGCAAGTATAGAAGCTTCGTTTTAAAAATATGAATTATATGCACTTTTAGTACATATTGAAAAGTTCAAAATAAAATTTGCTATGGAAATGTTATTTTTTAAAGTCAAAAATTTTGTTTTTTGATAAAAATTTCAAAAAACCAAGCAAAAAGAAACAGGAACACATGCGATTTTTATTTTTGTCCCATAACTTTTTTCCACTGGGGTACAGGTATAGGTATTTTTGAAGAAAAAAACTTCTACTCTTCGTCTTCAAAATGAGGTTTAGTAAAAGTCTTTAGGATTCACAGTATCCGAAATACGATTTTTTAAAGTCACTTACACCATTTTT
This sequence comes from Diabrotica undecimpunctata, assembly GCF_040954645.1. Lineage (NCBI taxonomy): Eukaryota > Metazoa > Arthropoda > Insecta > Coleoptera > Chrysomelidae > Diabrotica > Diabrotica undecimpunctata. Next base: position 121,674,071 of record NC_092803.1, on the reverse strand, counting down.
GGACCATTTTCCCTATTTTTTTACAAAAATTGTTCTATAATTTTTTTCTACGCATTTTATTATTTGATAGAAAATGACAATTTTCAACACCTGGATTTATTTACTTACAAATAAAAAAAAAAATAAACTTAATGAAGACAATCTGCTCTGCTAAACTACTAAGTGAAGCTTCCTGTTTAAATATTTATAGTCTTTCATGCCTATCAGTGGTAATTAGCCAGGTAGGTAGATGCCAACGGAGTTAATAACCGTATTAAATAAAATTTATATACTCGCTATTTTTATATTATACCAGTTTGTGAAAACCCAAGTCATGACTTTATTTCTATTAAAAATAATACTGTTATTTAACTAAGGAAAACTTGACTTTTATAATCAACACATGATAAATGTCGATGATAAGGATAATATAAGATTCAGGGGCGTAGCTATAGGCTAGCGTAGGTCATATAGTCAATCTTCTAAAGGTTTAACAATAGCAATATAAATTGTTGGACGCTTTTGTGAGGCGCTTTATTGCAATACAAAGTATAATTTTACTGCTGCCATAATATGCTTATTCGATTTGGTTTGGACTACTATACCAAGAAATAAGAATGCCTTATAAATTTATTACAGAAAATGTATATAATCGGTTCACAATTTGTCGATAGCTCATTAGAAGTTTAACCCTAATTAGAGAACTGAAATACAGAGAGGATAGGTAATACGATATAATAGTAAAAACCAACCTGAAACTGACGGTTTAAGATGTTTTCGACTAACCCACCTCGTATCTGAAGGAATACAATACAGCATAAACCTTAGAATTCGATTACGAAGGTATTTTGAATGGTTACATACAGATGACGGACCAGTTTCGTAGAGTATATGATTGAAACATTTATTTGAACTTAATAAATATATTTTTATATATAAATAAACTTCTTAATTTTATTCAAAAATAAAAAGTTTCTTGCCATTTGTAAAAGATACATTTATTTAAATAAGGGGAAATGCGCCAAATGCAGCCTGGCAAAATTTTCAATATGTTTTAAATGTATCCATTATTTTCGAATACGGAGAAAACTAATAAATATTTTTGAAAAATTTAAACGCAGAATGAAAGATTAGACTGAGGAGGCAGAAAGTCCCTGAAAACTTCTACAATGTTTATTTTAATATGTTATGTAACAGGAGTGAAAATAAAAGAGAAAATATAGTATAATTTTTAATTGAAAATATTGCATGCAAAAGAAACTTTTTATTTATTCTAATAAATATTTCATTCTGCCATTAAATTTTTCAAAAATGCTTTTTAGTTTTCTCAGGATTTGAAAAAAAAATAGATACATTTAAAACACAATGAACATTTTGACAGGCGACATTTTGCACCTTTCCTCTTCAATGCCGTAAGGTTGATTACAACTACTATTACTTACCTTATATAATTACGATTAGAAAACTATTCAAATTCAAAATAAATAGGATCAACTTCGGAATCCGAGTCGTCTTGAGGGTTAATAATTAGCTGTTGTGTCTCTACAGTCGCATCAATTATGTTATCAAGATCCCACATTTTTTGTTCTTCTTCTATTACATGTCTTACTGCATCTTTCCAGTTTTGTTCTGTAATATGTTGTAAAGACTCGTATAACAATTCACGTACAGCTTGTATTTTATATGACGTATTTTTTCTAGCCACATAACTTTTCATTTGTACCCAAATGAGTTCAATTGGATTTATTTCGCAGTGGTAGGGTGGAAGTCTAAGGACTGTGATGTTTCGCCTTTCCGCCATTTTGTCAACTACGCATTTCTTGAACTTAGATTTGTGTTGCAGGGCAATTTTTAAAAGTTCTGCTTTTACCATTCCATCTTCGTAAGGAGATATTTATTCCGCAGCCAGTTAAGAATATCCTGTTTCTTCTACTAGTCGTGAATGATAAGGTGCATTATCTAATAATATTATTGAATTTGGTGGTATGTGTTCAATCATCTGCTCAAAATACTCTTCGAAAACATCAGCTATCAACTCCTCGTGATAGTCTTTTGTGCTTTTGGACTAAAATTCCAACAAACCATGCTTAACAAATATTTTTTCACTGCCAATGTGAGAAATTACTAATCTACTGCCTTTACCAGAAGGTGGGGAGATACCAGTAGACCAACCTTCCATAAAGGCTTAATATATTTTTATCTGACCAAATTTTTTTTAGAGTATGACCTGAGTTTATCCACGTTTCATCCTGGTAGAAGATTGGCCTTCCTTCAGCCCTGAATTTTCGTATGGATCTTAGATAATTTCTTCTCCAACATATTATCTCTTCCCGGTCAATCAAAAGTGATTTTCGGTCTGATTTCTCCCACCAGAAATTTAATTCTTTTAAAACTTGCCACAATTTAGTTCGTCCGATATGAGGCCAATCCGGGTCGTCTCTAACTTCTTGTAAAATTTTGTTTAGGTTTGGTATTTCTTTTTTGAAAAAAAAAGCCATGAATTTTCCTTCGAATACCATTTTTGGCAAATTCATCAATTTCAATAGGCTTTTTCCCTGTCTTTAAGTGTTCGTTTGTGTTTGGGTTAGCTATACCGCGTTTTTTTCTTTCTGATAGGAACCTATATTATATAGTTGACTCCCCTACGCCAGTCATGTTGGCACAACTTTCGATTATGTTGCGACCAGTGTTTGTGGGATTCTAAGAAACCAGAGCATCGTGAACATTCAGGACAATAGTCTTCTCTCTTGGTGAATAGACAGACTTACTGACTTTACGCAACAGTACCGGTGTAAAACTTGATAATGTTGATGATGAAGCCATCACAAACAATCCAACAAAACGAGCACGAGCGAAAGGTACGTATATGTTCGTAGGCATATGGAATAAAAAATCACTCACGCACTGCATATAATTCGCAAAAGAAATATTCGAGACGCTAATTACTGACGTAGACGTGGAAACACCGACGAGCCGTAAATTACATGCGATCAAAAACGTACTAAACAAAAAAATTGTTTTCGTTCGTAATAACTTCACCCTTTCAAGTTAAGTTTCGAATACAAACTGAACAGACGAGGCACGTGGCCAAAGCCGGCATCTTTATACCCATTATATTATTAAAAATCTGGGGAATTCCATCCTAATTATCTTGCAACGGATAGTACCTTCGGATATGAATTCCAGGTTTTCTAGTAAAGTGAATAAACGCGAAGATTAGTATTGAAATATCCAAAGAGATAAGGTATTCTTATTTAAAAAATTGTTAATGGGTAAATTCTTATTTTTATTAATATAACATAATAACCAACATTAGCCGTGAAAGTTTTAATTGTTTTTTGCTAAATATATTGGCAATAAAACATTATTAATATTATATATAACAGTATTAAAACATTATATTATTCTTTAATGAATAAACACCTCAGCAACGCCTATGATGATATAAATTTTACGACCGTTTTATGACTTTGAGGCACATTTCGTGCTCTCAACAATTTGTGAACGGAGAATAAATCCTTGCAATAAACTCTACCGAGCAACCCTTTTAGTCTGAGTCATTAGTGTATTTTTCGACTTTGCTTTATTAGAGTTTATTTCAATTTGTGCATTCGATTCATAATGTCTAAATTGGGACACAAATTCATAATATCTTTGTCTTTAGTTGTAAAAAAAATAAGTAAAAGAAAATGAGGGTATCTCAGTGGAGATATGAAAAGAAAAATAAAACAAAAAAATAAATAAATTTTGAAGAAAAAGCCCAAAATTTCTTCATTTTCCTTTAACCAGAGTCACAAAGTGCTTTAAATTGCAATGGTCAGTAATAGGTTTTTATCTTCTAGTATAGCAATTCGCATACAGTGTCGTCTGTAACTTATTGAAGGGCTTGGACACAGTAAAATAAATGTGATCCTATGATCAAAAAAAAATTAAGATTATTTTTATTATAAGTTGAATTTTATTTTATACTGAGTATTCTTTTATTTTTCTGTATCCAGCGAGGTTCCAAAAATTGAAAAATGTCACACCGAAAATCCAAATAAGAGTCAAAAGATTTCTTAATATTTCTTAGTCAGATCTAAAAAATTTTGGTAGGAGCCTCACCAAATACAAACAAAAAATGATTTTTAAATTCGATTCATTTAAACTACAAGGGTCATTTCCTAAGAATCAACAAAAAAAGCGAGCTTTCTGAATTTATTATTATTCCTACTTAAATAAGACTGCTTAAAAAATTTTAAGCCATGGCTGTGTTATTCTAATATTTTGAATAAACTCTATTGCCGTTTCTGTTGGTTGTAGCAGATTGTCAAAGCAAATTATACTGTTCGGCATGGGTTAACGGTGTTTCTATATTTCATTTAGAAGACATTTCACACAATGTATATCAGATTATGAATACTCACAGCACCATATTAAGTACAAAGTTCATTTTTTAGATAATTATTTAATGTTTAATACTATTGGCGGACAAATCAAATGGTGCCAGAGCGCCCCATGAAAAATAAGTAATTTTTGGCGTGAAATGCAAAAATTCGCATTTATTAAATCGCGTTATTGAGAATTATGCGTATAAGAAGGATTACTGGTATTTAAGTAAGTATTTGATATTTTATATTATATTTTGTATAATTATTAAAAAAATTTGTAAAAATAATATAAATATATATAAACATATGTACCTATACAGTAAAAAATAATTCAATAATTAAACTTTTTTTTGTCATTCTTCATCAGAACTGTTATTTAACTCTTCATCGAGACCTCTTAACTGAGCTTTTATTACCATTTCATGGTGATTTTTGTTTCCAAAAGCCTTCTCGAAGAGCTCAACTCGCCCCATGTTGACGTAATTGCTTTTTAAGGAATAAACTTTACAAATAAATTCTTCAATGACTTTAAATGTTGGGTTTGAAGTATTCATTTCAGATGGAGGGATTCTTAAAAGATCCAGGAAGGCTACCTGGTATCTCTCGTTTTTCTTCAAAATATCAAATGGTCTCTTCTTTCCTTTTCTATACAATGCAGGGTTATAATATAATCATTGCCAGTAAATACATGAGCTCGTGTCATTTGTTCTCCATAATTTTGATAAATATCATTAATATTAAAATATTCCTTTTTTTTGTTGGTTGACATATCTATAATTACTTCCACATTAGATTTTAAAAATTACATATTGGATAACATAATTATAGGAATGTCAGAATCGGTACAACGAACTGTCACTCGGTAGTTCGTGTTCATCTGGCAAATATGGTGTACAATCTTTGTATCTGCTTCTTCATGTGTACAAGAATTATAATCTACAGATCTCTTCATTAGATTGTTGAAAACTTCATACACGTAACAATTATCATAATTCAATTTTAATATTTTTCCTTCACATATCTTAGCAAATTCGTCGTTGCACCAGTCTTCAATGAGAAATTTCACAAACTTTTCTTTAAAATTTCTATTTTTTAATAATTTGCCAAAATCTTTTGAGCGCATATTTTCTCTTCTGACATCATATTGAATATTACTCTCTTCTCATCTTAACTGATGGTCGTGGTATTTAATAGTTGAGGAGTTGTATTTGTTAAATATGATATGAACTTTTTTTCTTTCAAAAAGTAGAAATTTCAAAATGTATTTAGAAATTGCTGCATACTTTTGAGGTAATCTTGTTAAAGTATGTAGCACGTAAAATCCATCATAAATAGTAATGTCAAAGATATTAATAAATAAAAACGCAAGTTTTACAAAAAAAAAATTATACACAATTTTAGCGAAGGGTACGACGAAACGTTTCAGACTGAAAAATTGGAAAAAGATTCTTGTCCGTCAATTCTACATTTGTATACTACGAGATTTTATAAAACAGCTTTGAAAAAATAAGCTTGTTATTTATAAATAGGATATATCTACAATTTTAATGCTCACACATTCTACAAAAAAGTAATCTTGACTGTATATTTTTTTAATTTTTAGATAAAAGGCCCTATTTTTTTGTCGGACAATTCATTCATTAAGTTGTACTCTTCATTTAAAAACTAAAAATCATAAAAAAACGTTATTAATAAATTTCCACAGACTCGTGGAAAAGCCGATTTTCACTGTCGGATGAAAAATCCGCGAGTACATTTTATCGGACTATGTAAAAATAGTATTTTTCACGTTATTTTTGAACGATACAGAGAAAATCAGCTTGTTATTACTAAATTTTTTGAAGTTGTTTTTTTGGCATGTTTAGTTTGGTGGACTCCCTTATGAAACCAAAATTTTTGTCGGACAAGATTTTTTTCGGATATTTCACGAAGTCGACTTTTGTATTCATTAAACAGCAATAGGTTATTAATAAATTTGATACATCACTTCAAAATGACCACTTTTGGAAAAGCTGGAGAGAAAAAGCACCCGGTACAGAAAGTATCCCAAGAAATATTTGGGGATCGAGGTCTTATAAAGCTATCCTGAAAATTGTAGCCTGTTATGTATGAGTGATACAGTATGTCGCCTGGCACCTAGACTACACGTTAGGGAAACAACTGTCTCAGAAATTATAAAAGCTCCATTTATGGCGATCATGTATACAACTCAAAACTTGTCAAAAGCTGACCAACTTTTTCTGGTTTTTCGATACGTGTCAATAGTAAAAAACAATAAGTGTGTACCCAAAGAAATCAAAATCTGTAAGTCGTTTTTGGGGTTTATATCAGTAGATGATTGCAGGCAGTACAGACGGCTTAAAATTCGTATTTTAAATACTGTCACAGAATATGGAATTGATTTATTCAAATGTAGGTTATGGCATTATTACGGCGGAGCATAGGTACGTTATATCGGGTGTATATGGAGGATTACCAACACTTATAAAAAAATATGCGTCAAACTCAGCTTAAATGCATTGTGTGGCACATACATTAACCCTATATTACATACCGGAGCTTTAAGGCAACACCGGAATTAATTTTCGTTAGGAAACTAGCCTTTAATTTATTAAGTGAATTAAAACTGCATATTGCGTACTGAAAAACACATTCTATCTAAGTAATCGCGCAAACTCCTACGTCATTACGTCAAGTCAAGTTTTCGCGACTAAAGTTCTCGGGCGGGCATAATTGGAAATCTCCGGAACCACATGAAGTTTAAAGCATTCTGGTTTTATGAAGTCTAAATATTACTCAAATATATTACTTCTAATCTAGAAAAAGCGACATAATCTCTTGTCCAGGAAACAAGTTATGTAACAACGAAAACGAAGGATTAAAACAATAGATAAGATCCAGTCAAGTATCGTCAATTATTGGTCTTCCAACAAAATGGATGGTTTGTAACATAACTTGTCTGGAAAGGATATTGGGAATTAAAAGAGAATAAGAATTCCAGGTGCAAGTATGTTGACCTTGCAAACCGGCTTTCAGATGTTTTGAAGGACACAACAGGATGTGAGTTACAGTACAATAACCGCTACCATCCAGTGAATTGTACCACGTGGATTTCAACACATGGCTACCGCTCTAACATTCTGGACTAAATTGCGACGTATCGAACAGCAAGATCAGCAATTATAAAATTATAAAAGCACCATGTTAAAATCAATATTTTCAGTCTGATTTAATTTATTGTTGTTGTTACTAAAATCTTTGTAAGTCGAAAATAAAAGTTTTAATTGTGAGTTCAATTTAAAAAAAAAGTGTTTTTCCCAAGAACATTCATAATTAGCGCAGTCAGTAGGATCATCAAATACATCAAAAACTACAGTTCACAAAAAAAACATAAAAGAACAAAACAAAATCAAAAACTAATTCTGAACCTTCCCCACAGGATCACCCTGACGATGGGAGAGGAAGTGATGATCAAGGACCTGAAAGACAACCCAGGAATAATTCCCCTCAACCTGGGACAAGCAAAGATTCATACTAGTACACACGATTTTATACACTTTTTCAAATTACTAACAATAAAGGAAGAATTGGACAGAATTGGAACCCAGTACGTTGCAGTGACCACAGCAATTCAAAATGGACTTAGCCATCCGTATTTTAGCAGTTTACAAAATTTCGACCAAGCTCTTAGATATCAATTAAAATCAGCTCAAGAAAAATTCAACAATTTACCCCTATAGCAGAACAGAAAGAGGGCTAATTAATGGAATAAGAAGCATTATCAAAACAATTTCTGGAAATCTAGATCAAGATGACGCAGAAAAATACAACAATGCTATAGAAACCTTACAGACGAATTAGGGAAATCTTATAAATCATCTTAATCGTCACATTAGCTTGAACAAGAAGATTATAAAAGAGTTCAACGAAACTATCACATTACTAACATACAACCAAGAAATAATAGCAGAAGAAGTAAATAATATCATCACGAATCTCAATACATTCATTTTGACCTCAATCATTATTTGCAAGCAAGGAATGTTCTGGACCAATTAAATTTGACCCTTCAAATTATACTTCAGTTACTTAATGACCTAGAAGAAGCCATTACCTTTTCTTGTGTAAACACTCTCCATAACAGTGTGATCAAGAAACACGAAATAAAATGGATCATCAATGAAATGCTAGAACACCATAAAGCAGACCAGCTTGTGTACATCCAAGACGAAGACATCCTAAAGTACTATGAAATCATCAAAGTAGATGCCTATTATTCAAACCGTACGATTATATTTATCCTTCATGTTTCTGTCCTACATCCTAATTCCTTTACTTATTATCATTTATTTCCTATACCCACCCCAAATTCTACTACAATCATTCCTCCTGAACCATATCTTCTCATAAACGAAAAATCCTTTCAATATTTGGAAAAACCATTTGCCCGAATCGACACAAGATATCTTTGCCAAGAGGAAACAATACTAGAAACAACGAAAACTGACGACTGTATCAAACAAATCCTGCAGTTGAGCACCCAAGAAGCTTCTTGCCAATAGACCCCCGTCCAAACTCGAGATGTCATCATACAAAGATTATCAGAAGCCCACTATATAGGAATATTCCCCGAATCAACCAAAATTACAACTCGATGTTCTACAACAAAAATTTTGGGCCTAAAAGGAACTTATCTCATCAATCTTCCGCCCAGATGCGAATTCAAAACCCCAATCCAGAGTTACATAAATTCAAGGACAACCATCCCAGAGCAACCGCTAATGCTTCCCAAAATAAGGACCATAGATATTTAAACATCGATTAAATTCAAACCATTAAGGATAGATCACATCCCCTTAGACAAACTGCATGAACTCTCTAAGGAAGAGGAACATCTAGAGACAATTAACCCGAAATTATGGAACCATAGCCATAACCATTTTTGGATGATGAACCATTTTAACTTTTATGTATGTATATAAAATAAATCAATGTTTTAGGAGATCTATTATCTTTTATTCTTCCATTACAAACTTTTACACGTCTTAACACAAGGGTTTATGATCTCTATATTGGTTGTTGTGAAAGGAATTAATCAGCCCTCTGACTAACATACTACGACTTCATGTAAATTTGATGCTGTCATGATGGGACTATAAATGGAAAGAAATATTTTGTCCTCGCAAAGCTAGTTGGGCACTCCCAGTTTTTTAATTTAATTTCGAATTACGTCTAGCCTGAATAGGAATTATGTCGGAAACGTTGCCGATAATACGCGTCTAAATTACAACGGTATTTTTCTGATGACGTTAATAAATGTAGAATCTACCACTAAACGTGATCGTCTAATCAGAGATATTAAAATTTTACGTAATTTGTTTATATTAATTTTTTTTGTTAACGGAATCAGCAGAAAAATTAAATAAATCAAACAGAGAACTCGATGATGGATGACAATGTTTTATCCGTATTCACCTTTCTTTGAACTTGTTGATTTAAGTTTGTATTCCCTTTTGAAATACAAAAAAATATTTTATACAAAATTACAAACTACCCCCTTTTTAAATTAAATATCTGTTTTGTCTTTTGAATTTGTTTTGTTTGTTCTATAAATGTTTTTTAATTTTAATTCTTTTAAATTTATTTCTAATTCAATGTTCTGATATCACAATAATTTCTTTCTGTCTAAAAATTCAATATCGGATCTTTATTTACTAGATAAATATAATTTGGAGTAGTTGCACACCCAAACTAACACCAAAAATAAAACATCTATCTTATTCTACTTTGTTACAGTGCTGTTTGTTCTAGATAAATAATTTCACTAAATAACACACATTTTAAAATAAACTTCTTCAATAAATACAAATAATTTTTAAATAATATAATATCACATTTAATTTTCAACAAACAATTTACATTAATACCTACATTTCTATCCTAGTCGTTAATATCACTCTTCCCTTCAAGAACTTTTCCGTTACTCGTTAAATAGTTGCAGTAAAACTGATGATCACCTGTTTACTATAACGGATTTTGAAACTATGTTTTCTCAAACATTTAATAATAATCCTTGTAGAGGCATGTAAGGAATATTATTTAATTTCATTTTTCATGTGAAAAAGAAAAGAGTGAAAATTTTAGTTTGCAGCAACGCTACACGATCTCACAAACTCCTCTAGGATTTATTGGAAAGTCAAAAAAACCTAGGGCTTTTAAAAACTTTGGAGACTGTTCTTCCCTGCCAGTTTGGTACCGTCATCAAAAGAGTACTTGGATTAACAGTCTTTTATTCAAAGAGTGGTTTCATAATCAATTTGTACCAAAGGTTGAAAAGCATTTAGCAAAAAATAATCTACCGAGAAAAGCAGTCTTGCTGTTGGACAACGCACCCTCTCATTCCGACCCAGAAGAACTAAAATATGGCGAAATAAAGTGTCTTCTTTGCCCCTAAATGTGACATCGTTGTGTCAGCCTATGGACCAAGGTGTTATAAAGTCTATAAAACATGTCTATCGACGAAAGTTACTGAGGGCATTGATTGCTGGAATGGATGAACGAGAAAACGTTACAGATACTCTAACAAAAGTGGACATGTTGAATGTGATGTTGTGGGTGGCACAAGCATGGGATGACATAAAACCAACAACAATGGTAAGGTCATGGAGGAAGCTGTTTGACCACAAAACATATGATAAGTAGACGGGAGAAAAACCAGATGAAGGTACCAATGAATCTTTTAACGAAAAAGAGATCGCTGAACTGGTAAAGAACCTGCGGGGATGTGAAAAAATGATTAAAGACGATGTTAACAAGTGGTTGAGTGCAGGCGAACAAAACAAATTAACAGACAACGATATATTGAACATGGTATACCAGAATGATGATATAAACTCAGACTACGAAGGGGATGAAAGCACTGATAAAAATCCGGTCGTAATGAGTCACTCCGAAGCATTCAAGTCGTTCGAGGCTCTGCTGTGCTACGTTGAAAGTCAAGAAGATACTTGTGCAAGTGATGCTCTTAAAAAAGAATGAGAGACATGGCTTTAAAAAACGTGTACAGTGTAGAAAGCAGCAGAAAATAACCAATTTTTTCAAAAACTAATGTGCAAGTTGTGTAACCTTTTGTTTTTAGTATGGAGCATATAGTATGTATTTACTAAGCTTATAAACGTTTAATTTTTGTTTATAAGAACAGAAATAGAGCTTGAAAACTCTATAATATTTAGGTTTTTATTTTACCTTTCTTATCTCTGTAATGTATGTATGTATTGTATTTTAGTTCTGATATTAAATGCCTAAAACGGTATAAATAAACTATGTATTGTAAAAATTTCGGGCCGTTTTCGGCTACATATTTTTAAATAGTCTTGATATCCGGATCGGTCGGTCGCCACATTGATCCGGATGTGACAGGTTATACTGTAGTTTGAGTGGAAATAAATATGCCTTTTTATTTAAATATAAACTTTACAAGCGTTCTTGTAAACTTTGTATATTTTTGTAAACACTGACGCCCTTTAGGAAGGATAAACGTATTTCAGAGTCATTCATAGAATTGCCCCTCCCAATGTTGATGTATATATCTGTGAAGTAGTCACTCGCCAAGTTCTGCTGATGGGAACATATTCCCAAGTCGCCCAGTAATCTGACGATCATTTTACAGCTGGCTATATTAAAAGCAAATCTTGCGAGGAAGAAAGTTACCATTCATTTGTTCCTACCTACGGATACCTCCCTCTTGATCATGCTTATGCAGCCTACCGCAGATTATCCTTTTCTGAACACATACTGGCGGTCGGATATCCCATCTTTCTTAAGGACCTTGCCTAAAGTATTTAATAGGCATATAGGTCTGCTCGCCTCAGGCTCCAGGAGATTTGACGTTTTCAGATATTTTGGAAACTCTTGCCTTCTTAGCAGGTTATTTATTTCCTGTACCTACTCATTGCATCTTCACCTCAATGATAACTTTTATTATCTCAGGTGTTCCTATCAGGTCTAGACTATAACATTACCATACCCTTACACAAAAAAAAACAAAATATTAAAAATTATGCCCATTATCTTACAATCACCTAGCTTAACACATCTTAAACTGCTAAACAAGGATATTTGCTAATAAATTTAATGAAAAATACATTAAGACAGCAAAGATCAACAAAACATTAAAATCCTTTTTTGGAAACGAATGGTATAAACATTCAGACAGAAATCTTTAGTGATGACAGTCAATCGAATAGGTCTCGAGATTAAAGTATCTGGAGGTAAAAAATATTCCACTACGAAAAGATTAAAGAGAGTGCCAAAAAAAAGCTTACTCAGGATGTCTAAGAGATGTCATCTTGAAAAATAAAATATATATAAATTCTGTAACTCCAATAATTATATATGCGGAATAAATGAGAGCAGAAAAATTGGAAACTTAAATAATATTTAGAACGTCAGAAATGGGAGCCTAAGAATTAATTGTTGGGGAAACATTAGTAGATGGAACACCAAACAAGAGATCTCTGTAAAATACAGAATATTGTAAGATTAGGAAGACACAGACGACAAGAATGGAACCAGTATGTTACACAAATGATAGTAAGAGAATAGCACCAATATCAAGAGATTTCAGATTGACAGGTATTTAATAAAGCCTTAAGGTCGCTCCCAACACTCCCTATTTATACACTCATGGAAAAAAATATCGAATATTTTGGAATATCCCAATTTTTTTTGTAGTCACTATTATTTCAAAATAATTTTAGATTACTGATAATACTCATATAGTAGGCTGATGTACTCAAATGGTTTGAAATATTTTGATGTTTATTTTGACGTTTTTCCAGTGGTTAGTGTCATTCGTACATTTTATTTAAAAATCCTTCTTCACGTAAAGGAAAAATCATACTAATTCGGTTATTTTTAGTTTAATTTATTAAGTTTAATTAAATATTGTTTTGATTTAACTAAGTTTAAAACAAGTATCCCAAAAATTTGGCATTGCGATGAAATACAAGTAGCACATAATTTGTAATTTTGTACGAGGAAGGATATGCACAAAAAGGTATCGCACGACGTCTCAGTAGAACTGAATCTATAGTTTCAAATACTCTAAAAAGGTACCGCGAAACAGGAAATTTTGTACGAAGGCCTGGTCAAGGACGCCCAAGGTGCATAACCGCAATTGATGACCGTTTTTTGGTTCTTAATTCTACACGAAATCGTTCATTGACATCGATGTCCTCAGAAATGAGCTATTAAATGTTAGACAAGTTAATGTGAGTTCACAAACGAAGATCAAAAGAAGCAAACTTAAAGCCCAGACGCCCCGCCAAAGTTCCACGTCTTCTGCAAAATCATAAAGCTCGTCATTTGGAATTTGCAAGAACACATATTTAGTGGAATATCGACAACTGGAAAAACGTTCTTTTCACTGATGAGGCCAGAGTCTTATTATGGAAACCAGATGGTCAAAGCTATGTCTACAGAAGAGTTGGAGAATGATTCGCCAGCTGCAGTCTCGCCCAGACCGTTAGTTTTTGAGTTGATGGCATAATTCTTTGGGAAGGTATTAGTTGGGAGGTACGTATCGCACTTGTGGAAGTAATTGGACGGATGACTAGTGATTATTACGTTTAACATACTGCAAGATCATGTTTTGTCATATGTTGGTTACATTGGATATGAAAGATTCACGTTAATGCACGATAATGCTCGAACACATGCCGCTGCCATGGTAAGTAATTACCTTGATGAGGTCCAAATTCGAAGATTGGATTGGCCACCATCTAGCCTGGATTTAACTCCAATAGAGCACATGTGGGATCACCTAAAACGCAGCATACGATAAAGAAATCCCATTCCAAATACGATAGAGCAGCTTCGGCTTGCTGCACAGGATGAATGGAATGCAATTTCCCAAGTATATGTCAAAAATGTATTTGCAAGCATGCTGAGAAAGATGCAAGCAGTAATAAGAGCTAGAGGGATAATACTCGTTACTGATCATGCACTTCTTTCAGTTTAAAACAGTTGTTTAAGCAATTTAAATTATCATTTAAGTTTAGAGTAAAATAACCTTATTTACCTAATATTAGACATTTATTTTTTTCACAATTTTCTCAGCATAAAAACTTAAAATTGTTCATTAAACATTGTTAAAATAAACTCTATTTTACAATAAACGACTTGCTTGACCAGAATTTATTTTGAAAAACAAAAATTTGAAAATTCCAAAATATTCGATATTTTTGTCCGTGAGTGTAGTTATAATTCTATTACTTTTTTAGTAGACAAAATATATTTGATAAAGTTTGGCAACCCTGTATGTACTCAACTCTCAGTGATTCATTGTTGTTAAATAGAATTAATTGTTATGGTATTACATATGCTTGTGTGAAATTATTCAACTCATATTATCTACAAATGGTAAATAATAAAAAACTGATTTTAAAGCGGATACAGTACGTATGGAACGAACTTGTAGCGTCATACGAGCTAATTATAGAACTCGCCAAGAACAATCCATTAATAAAAAAATGAAAGGGATCGAGAAATGGAATATGTATTTTTCTATGAATTATGATGTCTAAAAATGATTTAATTCTTTAAATTATTTAATGTGCTTTTACACTGCTGAGTAATTTTTAGATTTTTTTTATTTATAACATAGTTTACTAACTGCTTGCAAAAAATTTGATTCTTCAAAGTTTATTGAAATTAATTGAAATAAAGCAAAATAAATTGAGCAGTGATAACTGCTTGTCAACGACAAGTTTTGGACACAATTTTGGATCATATTCTGAGAAAGATTGTCTCATTCTTGCACCAGTAACCAGTATGTTGCGAACTTCTCCTCATCTCATTTAGAATATGGTCAATGAGATTTGGATCTGGACTTTAAACAGGCCAAAAAGCGCGTGATTTTAAATTTATCAAAGTATTTAGTAACTATGTGAGCAGTATTGGGTCGGAAATTTTAATGCATAAATGTTGCGTTGTTTCCAAGAATAACCATGACTGGTAAAACATGGTCATGTACCTATGCATTGCCAACTTTCCATTCTAGATAGAGCCTAACTTCTAGCGAGCGTCAAAATATATGTCTTCCCATGCCATAACTGATCGTTCGTCACATAGAAGTTGCTCGACAATACAGCTACAATTTTTTTACGGTATCTGGTTCCTTCTTCTTCTTTATGTGCCATCTCCTTTAAGAAGGTTGGCAACCATCATGGCAATTCGCACTTTCGATACCAATGCTCTAAAGAGGTCAGCAGAAGTGCAGTTAAACCAAGCTCTCAAATTGTTTAACCAGGAGAAGCGTCCTCTTCCGCGACTCCTTCTACCCTGTATTCTTTCTTGCATTATTAATTACAGCAAGTTATAATGCTCGCCCCTCGTGATATGTCCCAGATATTGCAGTTTTCTGACTTTAATTGTATTGTCAAACCTATTTACAATGCTGCTAGAATATGTATTTAAAACCTAAGTTGGAGACCATGGGAATTATGGGAATTAATATCGATGGTAAATGCTTATTAGACGTACACTTTGCTGGTATCGTCTTAATTTTAGACAGTCTCAAGGAAGCAGGCTAGCAATAGTGTTGAACCCAGCCTGTGAAACTTCCCCTCTTCTGAAACACTTCGAAGAATGACATTTGGGTGTTACAATTAATTTTGGCGAGGGGAATTAGCTCCTCTCCACACCTCCACAATGCTCTAGACTATCCAGTCACCCTCTCCCATAAGACGGTGATGCTCTATAGAAGCTGCAAATCAGCAGAATACTTGTCATGTGGAAGAGCTGGGTACAAATACTCCCGGATAATAACCTACCCCGAACTATGCAAGACAGCGTGACGTGCTTTAGTCCCGCTATCTCTAGTGATTTATCATAGAACTGTATCGCTTGTTAGGGAGGTTAGTTTCCGCTCTGGGATAAGCCCAGTTCAGCTACTCGGTGCTCGAAGGTGTGGGCCAATCTTAAACGTTTTTTGGGTTTTGTTAGTGTTATTTATCCGACACCCTATTAGGGTAAAAGGAAGGGGAGAAAGAAAGAAAGTTAGTGTTATTCTGATTTGCGCCGTTTGTTAGTGTTTTATTAATTTTTTTGTTGACTGAAATATATAAAATCAAAATTAGTAAATACTCAAGGATGCAAAAGGTGAGCGCGTTGTCTTCTTTTTGATGCAGCTACTGTTATCTAAACTCTATATGTTTGCTTATATTTGCGATTTGCGTCTTTTGTGCTTCAATCTATGGTGCACATCATACCTTCATACCTCAAAAATTTTAATTAAAAAATGATTTATAAAAAGGTATATTTATTTAAAAGAACACTTCGGGCTATATCACAGAGCATTTTTAAAATGACTATCCATGCTATTAGTTATGCATGTGAGCAGCCACTAAATGTATGGATAAAAACCACATTAAATGTTATTAAATTGGTTTTATGTATATTACATTGTTGTTAATAATTTTATACGATGTTAAAGTTTTACACAGATTTAGTTCATGGCAACGTAAAACTCCCAAACGGGGATTGCTGACCCTGAGCCGCAGTCTCAATAAGGACCTTAGATAGCAACTAGTTAGGCAGAAACATAAATACTTACTATACAATCTGTAAAAAAATTAAATGAACTAGATTTACAGGGCCCAAGATCAAATGTACTAGACACAACTGAGAAAGATGAGCCAACTAGAACCTATGTTCAGCCGTAGATGCCCTTAACTGTATGATGATGATGGTTTATCAGAAAAGTCAACTAATGTTCACCTGGTATTCAAACAAAACTGATATTTACTAACAATATACGAATATTTTAGTATTTGATGATCTATTCAAATACTACTCTTACAGATAATGCCATAAATAGTGGACGAAGAGTCTTGAAGCTTGGTATTTAGATCCATAGACATGTAAATTTTTGGTATTTACTATTTGATTCTTTTTCCAGATCTTTCGATAAGTCATTGTATCAATTTACTTCCTGTGCGTTTGAATATTCAGTTTTCTTACTAGTGATTTCACTTATTGTTTTACTCTAATAGTTGCTCTGTAAATATCAGTACTGGATCCAAGCCCAGATAAAGGAGGTGGCTTTGCGTCAGGAAAGACATTCGGCAGTAACAACCTTCTTAAAACCATGGAAAGACGAATATCAGCAGAATGTAACAGACTTTGGTTGTCAATACTAAAAGAAAAAGTCAACAACAAGAATATACCAACAATAGCGGAGTAATAGGATGTCGAAAAACATCATCTATAATCTTACACAAAACACATATAAATACAAAATCTATTTTTGCTCAATTTTCAACCACAACTACGATACAGTTTTTTACACAAACATATAACACAAAATACACAAAACATCAGAATTTGATATTTCTAGGGTAAAAAAACACACCAGTATATGCTGTTTTATATATATAGGTGACGATCGCATAAAACGCGTGAAAACTTTTAAATACCTTGGCACCACAATCAATGACCAATCGGATCCACAACAAGAGATAAAAACCCGAATACAAATGGCAAGACAAGCTTTTGTGAAATTCAGACCGCTCCTATGTAATCAAAACCTAAATTTCGAAATACGCTACAGAATGGTCAAGTGCTATATATGGTCCATCTTGCTTTATGGCATGGAAACGTGGACTTTGAAAAAAACATCTATCAACAAACTTGAAGCATTTGAAATGTGGTCATTGAGAAGAATGATGCGCATACCTTGGGTGGATAGAGTTCGAAACGATGACATCCTTAAGAGAGCCGGCGTGGAAAGAGAACTCTTTGAATTAATTAAAAAACGCAAGATTGGTTACCTTGGGCACATATTGAGAGGAGCAAAATATGAAATACCACAGTTAATCCTACAAGGGAAGATCGAAGGTAGGAGAGGAGCCGGCCGCAAACAATTATCCTGGTTAAGGAATATTAAAGAATGGACAGGAATACACAATACAGGCGAGCTGTGTCACGCCGCCAAGAACAGAATTCTAGTAATGAGATAGTCGCCTACGCACTTTGGTGTATGGCATGTTAAGAAGAAGAAGATATGCTGTTTGCCTACAAAATCGAGGTCCAGCATATCAATTTTGAAATGACATAACCAATAACAAAAACTTTGGTTATACATTTCCCAGAATTTGTATGATAATCTTGTCTCAAAATGATTTCCGGAGTAGAAATCAAAACATCAAACATTAGTTAAAAATGTGATTTTCATTACAACCAATAATTGTGGCTTAATCCCTTAAACATGATATGTAAATTGAGTAGCTGAGATGCAAAACTTGCTTGTTACCAAAAATTATAAATTCGAAATAGTTGTGGAATCTGACACGTATGGCTGCCCTTAGTCTTATCCCAAAGTGTACTGTCAACGCCATTTAAGTTGGCGAGGCGCACAAACCCAAAATTGAAGTCCGCTTAGGGTGGATTAGGTGGTTGTCATCAGTCTCCTCCCAGAAGTCAGGTTCGTAACACAAAAGTGAAGTGCGGCTGTTATTTTTCAGATTTCTTATTATTTTGGATAGTTAAGTGTGTTTGTGGCAGTTTCTTTAAATTATGGCGTTAGAAAGTAATAGAAAGACTAATTCTGTTATTAATGGACAATCTCGTGAGATCATATATAATGTGTTATTATTTCAAAAATTTTAAGCTTGAAGCAAATACCTTGAAAACTGTGAAAGAACAACAGCTAAAGCAACAGGTAAGTTTATACAATAAATTAATTTTAATTCGCTATCAAATGAACTGAAAATAATCGAGAGTTTTTAACTTTGCCTTTATATTTTATTAGTCATATCTGCCTAATTCATTCTCTTTTAGTTGTATAACTTACTTTCGTGGTTGTATCATATGGTATTCTTCTTTTTCATGTACCGTGCTCGAATATCGAGCGTTGGCTATCAAATTGGCTATAGTAATTTTGTTGACGGCAGCTCGGAAAAGGGATGCAGAGGATCTGTTAAACCATTCTCTTAGGTTTCTAAGCATGACGTTCTTCTTCGACCTGTCCACTTTTCTTCCGTCTACCTTGCCTTATATTATTAAGTGGAGTATATTATATCTCTCTGGGTGTCGCATAACATGACCAAAATATTCAAGTTTGCAACGGCATAGCTTTTTAAATAAACATATTTGCAAACATTTTTGAAATTTTAATTATTGTATGTACATCGGTCTTACTTTCGATAATCGAAAGACATTTTTTAACATACTTAAATTATTACACCTATTAGCACATGAATATATTGTGTACTGTCTTATGGTATGGCAGTAAATATAGACTTTTTTATACTTACATATTAGATAAAATAACTCACTATAATTACTTTTACAGGAATTTCCATCATAACAATCGAAAGGATAACAAGAGAGGCAAAATGTTCTTTGAAAAATACCGACAGAGTCTAATTTGCCAGTTCAGGCAAAAAACGAGTAAGGAGATCAATCATAGATGTGCCGGAATACCAAAAAAGAGACATAGAATAATCTACGATTTTTATAAAACAGACAAATGTCAGGTTACGGTAAAAAAATTAAAACAAAAAATTCATAACGATTTGGATATCACAATTTCACAGACATCTCTAAGGCGACTTTTACGCAAAAAGCAATTTCGTTGGAGGAGAACCGAAAACAACTGAGAATTACTTATAGAAAAAAGTGAAATACGAGCTTTGAGTATAAAATATCTCAGGCAAATCAAACATTTTCGTACCCAAAATAGGCCAATTGTGTATGTTGACGAGACTTACTTACACAGCGGTCATACTTTTTCGATTATTTTCTATAATTTCTAAAGGTCCACGACTAATAATAGTGCATGCCGGTGGAGACATGGGATTCATTAAGGATGGATTATTAATCTTCAAGTCAGGTACAAAATCAGGGGATTTCTACTCTGAAATGAATGCACATAATTATGGAAAGTGGTTACAAAAACGTTTAATACCTAATTTACCTAACTCGGTACTAGTTTTTGATAACGCATCTTATCATAGTATTCAGTTAGAGCGGGCGCCTACATCAAACTCAAAAAAAAAAAAATTAAATGATAGAATGGTTAATACAGAAAAATATTCCATTTATACCCACCGTTTTAAAACCGGAATTATATGAAACCATTAAATATCATAAACCCCGTCATGTAAAATACAAGTCAGGCGAAATTTTACGCGAGCATGGCCATATTCCTTTGCGTTTACCTCCGTACCATCCTGACCTAAACCCGATTGAACTTATATGGGCTACAGTCAAAAATAATGTAAGCCAGAAAAACGTTACATTTAAATTAGCTGACGTACAAGAACTGATTGAGGAAGAATTCAATAAAATTGATGCAAATGAGTGGAGAAAATGATGTGACCATGTCATTAAGAAGGAAGATGAAAAATGGACAGCGAGATAGTGGTTGATAACGCCATGGAAATAGCTCCTATTATTATAAATATTAACAGCGAATCTTCCAGTACAGAGTTTTCTTTTGATGATAAAGATGAAAAAAATTAGCGATTAGAAAATTATTTTCAGTTACTATTTTTCTACACTTGATACTCGTTTTAGTGTTATAATCAAACCAAAATATCAAAATTAAATAATTACTGTGTTACATTTATTTATACAACGCCCTCCATTTAATATGAAAGACAATATCAACGTAGTTTTATTTGTTAATTAAATTCAGTCATAATTATTATTGTGTTTGTATGTTAAATTAAAGAGATATTATAAACCAGTGGCTTTCTGTTTAAATTGACTAAAAAAATAATAACAATTTCATCTTTCTAATGATATATTAAAGCTTGCCAAAAAATATTACTACTTTTTTATTTTGTGTAATAATTCTTTGAACTATACCGTTACGCCACTGAAACTACTTATCAGAAATAGTAAACCAATAGGAGAATCAAGGGGCGTAAACATAATCTATTTCTCAGTGACGTTCTGCGTAATCCGTCGCCAAGCTAACTGGTGTTTGCTGTAGCAAAACGTGCTCGATTCTCTTGGTTTTCACTATATAAAATAAGAGTTCCATACCTTGCTTTAACGAATTTAACCTAACATTTATATGCAAAATAATTTGCTTTATTGCAAACATTAAAAAGTTTACTTTTTTTAAATAAAAGTAATAAAAAAACCAAAGAAAAAAACAAGAATAGTTAAATATGAAGTGAAAAAGGACTATTGAGAAACGAAATAGGTAGGTTTATTTGGGGTTATGTTTAGATAAATAATTTTGAGCTTCAATTATTCAAACAATTTATTAATTTTATTGTTATTTATTCCATGCATACAGCAAAAGGCTTCCCCTCATTGCCAACATGCACTCATTCAAAAACATTTTATTGTTCAAAACTTAAACCCGTAAAGATGTACGTATGAGACACCAAATAAGGTGGACAAAAATAATTTTATTTTAAAACATACGAAGCAAGCAACTAGCTCCAGTAAAGAATAGAAAACAAAAAAATCATGAAAGTCTGGCTAACAATGTAGAGATAAAAAGCTGTATATCCATAAAATATTTCGTGTCAACTCCAAATACCGCGTTCAAAATATTGACAAGAAATTCAAGAAAGATCTTTTGGAATTTTGGTCTCCAAGAGAACGAACGGGAAGTGACCAAAAACTGAAAAATTTAAAGGTAAAAAAGATGCTGTTTTAAATTTTTTACAATCGCTACAGTTTGTGGTGTCTCATTATTTAAGGAAAAGAAGCACCAGACACTATATGCCAAGTAATTGCATAGCAAAAAAACTCAGGAAACAGTACAACTAATAAGTGATTGGCAACCTGCAAGTGAAATATTCTTACTACCTGTTTATTTTCAACTATTATTTTCATAATCCACAATCTACGTTCCTGTATTTGGCTGTATACCATATATTAAAAAATTTATTAAAATCCTTTGTAAAAGGTATATATTTAAAAACCCAAACGGGCTGTGTTAGACAAAACGTTTTCGGAATCCATCATTCCATCATCGGTGTCTAGGAGTACATGAATGTAGCCACTAAATATATGTGTAAAAACCCGTTAACAAATAATTAGTTACATTTGTTTGACATTATATCTTATAAATTATTAGGATGTTAAAGTTACCGTTGGATTAGGTAACATGGCGACATATGACTCCACGTTGAAGTTGCAAGTCCTGAGACGGTTTGTCTACGAGGAGTCATATGTCGCCATGTTACCCAATCCAACGGTAACTTTAACATCCTAATAATTTATAAGATATAATGTCAAACAAATAATTATTTGTTAACGGGTTTTTACCCATATATTTATTGGCTACATTCATGTACTCCTAGACACCGATGATGGAATGATGGATTCCGAAAACGTTTTGTCTAACACAGCCCGTTTGGGTTTTTAAATATATACCTTTTACAAAGGATTTTAATTAATTTTTTAATATTTTCATATTAGTTTTAAGACTCCAGCAACAGATACTTGTTCGGAATGCATTTGTCTGAAATGCCAAATCAAAACGATGACTGCAGGACCCAGGATGAAGTTATGACTGATCATGCGGTTCATAAAATAAAGCCAAAGACTTTTTATTCGGTGCTGAAAAAAGGCGACGGGCCTTCTGTACTTTTACTTTCTTCTGATTGTCAAAAAAACGTGTTATAACGCGTTCTAGACCAGGCTGTCTAGTTAAGAAGGCAACTGTACAACTGTACTGTTCCTCTACAATTTTACCATCCGTGAGGAAAATTCTACTAGTGCTCAAATTCTTGGTTCTATGTCTGCTTATACATGGTGTGAACACCAAATATAACGGGTCTAATGAAATGGTTTCGATTTTATACTACCAAGTTAGAAATAAGGATCTTTCAGAAATAAAGGAAATAATGCTTTTCTGCGATGGCTGCTCTGGCCAAAATAAAAACATTATTGTGATTGGCATATTGTGCAAATTTTTATATGAAACAATAAGCTTCAAAAAAATTACTGTTACTTACCCTGTGGTTGGATATTCCTTTATAGCTCCCGATAGGCTATTCGTAAGGATTAAACACAAAATTAAAAAATGACACAATAATAAAATCTAGTGAATATTAGGATTTGTTTTCCTAATTTAGCACAATTAGAAAAGTTAGAACCCAGGTAGCCATTCAAGACTTAAAGTGTAGTTACTACAGTTATAAAACCTTCACGCCAACTCCACTCCAACTCCTTCAAATTTGCTGATTCCAAAAGAATAATCATTGAAAAATTTAATCAAAAAATGTGACTTTGCAAGTTAATTACAGCTAGATTGCACCGTCCAGAAGGCGTCCAGAAACCAATTTTAAAAAGGGAAAGAAAAAGAAAGAAAAAAGAAATAATAAAAGAAGCTAATGGGCTCTATTTTACATCAATTTTTCTATTTATTTGAGTTATAACGATTATGTTGCATAACTTGTTTGTTCCTAGGTGGTTGCCAGCAAAACTATTTCAATGCAAAGTTTCGTTGCAAAACTCGTTCGTTCTTACTTTTAATCTATTATTTTTCTATAAAATGTTGCTTCTGATTTTTTAATTCTTAGTTTCTTTAGAATTCATTTTACTTAATTAGTCAGACACAAGTTTTTTACATTTCCTGAAAAACTCGTTTAAGGGTGAAGAGCGAGTTTTGCATCTCAACTACTCAATTAGACATGCCACAAGAAAGTAGTTTCAGAAATTAACTAGTGTATATTATATGTTTCGTGAAATATTGATGTTGTAATAAGGTTGATGAAAGTTGCTTATTCCTACTAGAATAGTCTGCATTCGTATAATTTGGCAGATATTCGTCAATTATCACTTCCTCCTAAAGTAATAAATATATAATATATCAATTTTATATCGAATAATACACAATAAGTATATATTTTTCTACGCGAATACGTTCCTGTAAATGTTTAATTGCTACTTATTGAACGAAATATAAGAAATTGTTAGAGGTTAAAATGTAAAACAAACAACGAATAGAAAAATATTAATAATTCTACTTTTACGGCGAACCGGAATCAATCTAAATTTGGTACACACGTCATGTTTAGGATTTTTGATATTCCATCGATAAATAACAAAGATAATATAAAGGATAGTAAGGAATTACTCATATGTTTTTATTAAATGTAGAGATTGTTACATATTCATAAATTTTAATCCAAACACAACCTGGTTAGCATTGAACAATTATTTCTTTGAAATTTAGCTTAATCTTTTTAGTTTCGTAAGTACTATTATATACCTGGTTTAAAAGTTGTACGTTTTATATTTTTTTATTTTTATTTAAACCCAAATTTCTACTTTCACTCAGAATGTCTCTGTTAAACAATAAAAATTTTATTTTTCAATATTTAGTAAACCGTTTTTAAACAAATACAGTCACTCCCGGTGCTGGTGCTAGGGTGTAAAGTGCCCGCCTGCAAAACTAGCATAGGCACCCTTCGTTTTTTTTTTTTAATTTAATTGTATTTATATATTCTTTTAGCAATCATACAAAATTTAGTATGCTTATGCAGAAATGTAAAAGGGCAATGTAATAAAAGTACAGTATACTTACCAAATATAATTTTATGTTAATTGAGTGTAACACTAGATAATGTTATTTTAACTACACAGCTGACTAACTGTTCTGTATTACTTAACCCGTAAAATACTAAATTGAGAGAGCTCCTAATAAACTATATTTTATGTAAAATGTTTATTTTACTAAAGATCATTCATTTATACTCCTAACTGTTGACACAATACCTATAAATAACTTACTCATATAAACAACTCTATAGAGAACTTTGGAAGCCGTAATTCAAGTAACTAAAAAACTAACTGATAATTTGCCTGTTTTCATTGAGACATACGATTTATTAACCAAAAATGACTGCAAACTGGACTATCTTACAAAAAAAATTGACGAGATTAATAAAATAAATAACCTGCTAAATCCTGACAATGTTTTAAAATCTATAAGGCAGATGAAACAAGATATTTTCAATATATCAACAATTTTTTTCGGCTGTTCTGATAACACTATCAAGGTTTAAATCCAAGACTCAAATTCAACTGAGATTAAGATGGGAATAGAAAGGCTCTCTTCAAAGATCAGTGAAATATCGAATCAAATGGGTAATCTTACCAACAAATTATCTATTATACAAACGAAACAGGAAGTATTGAAGAAAAATACATTTTATTCCACCTCAGGTACCCAAACTGAAGTCACTCAACATTTGTGTGTGTGTGTGTGTGTGTGTGTGTGTGTGTGTGTGTGTGTGTGTGTGTGTGTGTGTGTGTGTGTAGTTTCATTTTATGACTAGAGACATAATCAATTAGCGTATGATGTTTTGAGTTATTAATAAATTTTTTTTTAAACAATTGTTATAGAGAGAACCCGTAACAACAATAAAATCTTCTATTGACTTATATATAAGTACGTACCTACGTTTAAATTTTTTTTTTATTATCACTATTTTTTTTATTTCACTCAACATTTCGAATCAACAAAAATAAAGTCAAACATTGCAGAAGATAAATGACCATATTTTTCAGTGGAAGAGTTTCTTAACGAATAATTGAAAAGTTACAGTACGTTTAGGTAAAGTTTGTTTCACGAAAAATGGTTGAGTGCTTAATGGTTACCTGAGTTGATCCTATTGTGTATACAAGAGTCTCTCAATAAACTACCGAAGTACACAGGGTCGCACTTCAGAAAGTTTTTTATTTAATATATTTCATTGGTAGCTGTGTAATACACGATTATAAAAATTTATTAAATTATTTCATATGGTATTTTCAGGTTGTTCAAGTGAATATACTTGATAATTGAACAATTTTTAACATGAAGAAAGTAGTTTAAAAATGTACAGTAATAATAGTTCTATTTACAGTATATACATACAAACGAATACATAATGTACAAAAAATAGATGAATTGAAAAAAAAAATATAGAAAAATATATACAAGTTAATATTTTACAAAAAAAATACCCAAAATAACCAAAATATATTTATGAATTCCTAAATACCTAATTCTGTTTCGCTGTCGCTATCCTCTTCAAGATTAATAACAATTGGTTTAATTATGTGATTCAAAGTAACATATGAATTTTCTACGTTCATTACATGGCGTACTGAATTTTTCCAACTTTCTGGGGAGATATCATCAACACATTTCCTTATTAATTCGACTACACTACCACTTAAAGTCGAAGAAACATTTTGTGACCTAACATTTGACTTTAGTTGTTGCCACATATGCTCTATGGTATTAAATAAACAATAGTAGGGCGAAAGCCGTAACACTGTATGTCCCATGTCCTCGGCCAATGCGTCACAAACATATACTTTTTTAATAGAAAATTATTTTAACACTTCTAACAGTTCATTTTTTAAAAAACTTTCTTCAAAATATATATCGTTTTCTAACAGGTAGTTTTGAATTTCAATTTTCGTGTTATTTGCACTTGGGGACTTATATAATTGACGACTGTGGTAACTTGCATTGTCCATTACTATCACACTATTTTGAGGAAGGTTAGGTATAAGACAATTCTTAAACCATTGGTCAAAAAGCTCTGTCGTTGTATCCTCATGGTAGTCCACGCAGGAGTCTTTAATGTTCTTTGCAGAAAGCCATAAGGCATTTGGGATCCAATAATTTTCTGATCCGTAATTTCTGCATGTAAAATTGTTATTCTTTTCCCTTTGTTTGATGGAGCTTTTGTTTGACACCTGTTGGAAGAATCGGACCATCCTTTGGATGGTGTTTCATGAGTGTCAAACCATGTCTCGTCCAGATAAATTATTGGTCGTTCTTCTGTACGGTACTTTCTTATGGAAGTATATTCAGTACGCCACTTTTGTAAACGATGGGACTCCATAAGCACTTGCTTTTTGTCAATTTTACGATATCTGAAGCCCATTTTAGACAAAATCCTCCAAAGACTAATGCTGCTATAGTTTATTTGTGTATTATCATTAGTAAGCCGTTGTTTTAAAGCATCTAATGTAGGTATCCGTTTCTCTTCGTACATTGTGTAAATTTTTCGTCTTATTAAGTCCTCATCACTTTCATCAATACATTTGGTAGAACCGGCATCCTTACGCTTCCTTCTTGACTTAATGGGATTTGATGTAATTCTTTTCACTGTGGTTAAAGGTATTTTCGTTAAATCAGATATTTTACTGGCAGCAGTATTAGCAGTAAGTCCTCTTGTAAGTAAAGAACTATATATTATTTTTACGATTTCTCTAGCGTCAGCAGATAAATGCTTTTTCTTTGCTGGAACACTGGAAGAAGCACCATCAATGTTTACCCACGGACGCCACATAATGCTGTTTTATAGGTATTAATAGGTATAACACTGGTAACACTTGTAACACTTTCAACTAAATGAAAAAAAATTTCTCATCGGTTTTATATACTTCTACAAATTATACAGAATAGAGGGAACCTGTGTAATTATTCCAGGAAATACTTAACGATCAACAAATTTATTGTGGTCATTAAAAATCAACCATTGATAGTGAAACTCACTGTTAAAATGTTTAAAACTTTATGAAATAAAATGTATTCTAATCGTTTTTATAATTTTATACGATTTTTTAATCGTTTTTATATTACCAAGAATTTATTATACAAACAAGATAACGACACTCCACAGTAGCTTCAATTTTACCTGAATACTTACCTGCTCAACTAATGTTGACTAAGCTGGGGTACTTGCGGTCGGGTTTTATTGCAATCATTAAGCACTCAACCATTTTTCGTGAAATAAACTATACAAGCAACAAAGTATTTTTATATTTATTTGGGTATCACATGCAGCAGCTTAAATTTATTCGTAAACTAGTTCGTAAAGTTTATTAGGCAATTTGTAAGTTAGTAAAATTTTACAATGGATTGTATATTTTATTACGTTTTATTTTGTGACATTGACGATTTATGTAATTTTAGTTGATATTTTTATTTAGTTTTAATTTAATTGTTATTCTTATTTTTTTGATATTGTATGCTTTGTCCAAAAAATTGTACAATTTTCAGTGACAATAAAGCATATTTCTATTCTATTTTATTTACTATTTTTATTATATATTTACTATTTACTTATAACATTACCAGAAAAAAGCTCATTTTGGCGACCCATAAACAGAGGCACCGACTGCACTGCATCCCTTGCAGGCCCGTTATCGCCGGCTCTGCATACATGTAATAAAATAAACATGCAAAAATGCATATGTAATGTTGAAATTTGGAACAACTCATAGAAACCTAAGTATTATTTAAATCTATGCTTTTACAAGTGACAAGTCAGAGCAAGAAATTGAAAAAAAAAAAAATTATAACAAGTTAACACAATCCAGTTATAATGGATTTTAGACTAAAAATTTTTGTTGAAAGTTAAAAGAGAAAAAGTGGCAAAAAAACACCATTTCACAACTAAACAACACTGGAAGGAAAAAATAAATAAGTATTAAGGTTGAGAAATAAATATACCTAAATGATAGAGAACTTGGTATAAACAAGCGATGAAGTAACATGAACTATTTTAAAAACGAAAATAACAAAGATTCAAGAAGAAGACATCGGGTTCAGGATAAACAACAGAAAATAAGAATGAACGTTTGAATGATCTCATGAACGTAGGACAAAAACATAAAACAAACCCAATAGAATACAAAAGAATCAATAAAATCATTATAAAAAGTGAGGAGCAGCTAAAGAAAACTGGATGTCAACAAAATGCATAGAATTTCAACAATTTTAGGAAAGATACAATCCTTTAATTTCCATTTTTTAATTTATGTGCCGTTTTTATCGATAGTTGACCACCATCAAACGATAGGTTTCTCAATTTCATCCTCATCAAGTATTATGTTTGCAGCTTCTGTTATTTGGAACTTTTCTGTTAAGTTTCTCAGTCAGAGTTTTTTCATTCTGTCCACACCTCTTCTACCATTAATTTGTCCTTCCACTATAAGCTTTAGTAGACTGTACTTATCATTACGGAACAGATGGGCTAGATATGACTTTTTCTTCATTTTGTTAATAATTCCATATCTTTATCCATTCATCTCAATAGCTCTATATTGGTCAGTCTGTCTGTCCAATCTATTCTCAGTATACATCGATACATCTGCATTTCAAAAGCCTCTAGCTTTTTTACATAAATCCTGAAAAAAACTGAAATCAGGTCACTTGTTTGATTAGGTCGGTAGCGAAACTGAAACAATGGGAGGCGTTGGTCTCTTAGTACACAGAAAACAACACATCAATAAAAGGTGTCTCTACTCGAGGAGCTTCCTTAACCTTAAAACTTAAAACTTAGTAAAAGATATAATTTAAGAACTGAACAAGTATATGCCCCAGCAAGCGCTCATGCGACTGTGAAATAAAGGAATTCTACGATGACATTACTTTAGCTCTCAATGATACAATAATACACTATATCATAATATATGGTAATTTTAACACTAAAATAGAAAGAAAGGCAGATGAGACAGAAACATTACTTGGTAAATTTGGTTTGGAAAACAGGAACAAGCATGGTGAAATTTTATTTAGTTTCCTGCTGGAAAAAAACTTCTACAAAAAATAACATCGGTGATGGATGTGACAGAGCCCGAATGGAAAAACTAGGAACGAGATCTATTTTATGACCACTAGCAAGAGGCACATCTTTAAAAATGGTACAGTCCTTAACCAGTTTTCACATGTAGAGACTACAGAATGGTAAAAACGTCGATAGAAATAGACTTTGGGAAAGGGAGATACCGCGTAATCAAAAAGAAGTCTACACCTACCTGGACAGAGCCTAATAATATAAATGCATTTGAAGAACACATCAATAGAATTCTCGAAAGCAATCAAAATACAGACCTAAATGTCATCAAGGATACACTGCCGAAAGAAATCATATAACGAAAGAGTAAGTCCCAAACACAACATTAGTAAAAGAAAGGAGAAAGAATTCAAAGTAATAAAAGCAAAGAACACCATGAACTTGGAGAAATAAGTAAAATAACCCAAAAATCTATTAGAACGGACAACCAAAGGCATAAAAATAAACAAATCTAACAAACGATTGAAGATAATAAAAGCCTCAAAGTTGTAAGAAAAAAATTAACAAATGGCAAAAAAGAAAAAATGAAGTTAAATGATAAATATGGAAATACCATTACCAACAGAGATGAATTACTAAAGGTAGAAGTAGATTTCTATATAGAGGTATACGGAAGTCAACAAAACCATGATGAGCAACTAACAGAAAAGTTAGAAAATTCAGGAAAAAGATGAGTCGACCAAGAAACGAAACTTACCATTGATATATCAACAAACGAAGTAAGGAACGCACTGAAGAAAATGAAGCCCGGAAGAAGATATACACGCGGCAGACTTTTAAAGTATATAAAGAAATTGTTCAATTTATGTCTGCATCAAAGTGAAACACCTACAAGATGGCACAATGCACTTACCATTTTATTACACAAAAAAGACAATCCAGTAGACCTCGAGAATTATCGACACATAAAATTATTGACAAGAGTAATAACAAATAGACTAGAAACAAAATTAGATATTAACGAACCTAGGGAATAGGCAGATTTTAAGAAAAACTCTATGGCGCTAACTATATCCACTGCATAAAAAGGATTATAGAAAAATCCATCGAATAAAACCGACCATTGATCTTGGCTTTTGTATACTGTCACAAAGCATTCGATACGATACAAATTAACAGTGTATTGGAGTATTGAAGAAAAGTCGCATAACTGATCTCGAACATATACAATAATGTAACCGTGATCGTAAGACCAAAGATATAAAATAGATAAAAATCAAGAGAGCAATCAAACAAGGGAAAAGGTTATCTCTCAAATTCTTTACGGCAGTTCTGGAAGATGCTTTCAAAACAATTGGAGTGGGACGCCAAATAAATTAATGTCTCCCACCTACGATTTGCTGACGACATAGGTCTAAAAACATTTAAAAAAATTGAAACTATGCTTACTAACTTTGATGCTGCCTAAAAGGAAGTAGCATACACTTTAAAAAAAAATTGGTACCAAGCGAAAAGCCAGAAGTCAAATGCAACTGAAAAGAAGAATCTCTTTAGCATAGTCCGCATATGTATTTCTATGAATATGCCAAATTATTTGAAAAAGAAGCCATTTAATCAATTTGTAGTTTCAGTCATGACTTACGGCGCCGAAACTCTTTCCTTAACCCAAGCCACAGCAGCCAAACTCCTCCTCTTAATTGCTTCAGCCCTTGTCAGGCCGTGGTGACACTTGGGATATTATTAGCTTTCTATCTCCATTGGCTGCTATTCTGTACCATATGGACGGCTTCATGTAGGAAATTTTTCACCAGAGTCTTCATTTGATCTGCCTATCGTGATGGAGATCTTCTTCTTGGTTGTTAACATTCTACCTTTCCTTCTACTACCCATAGGTTCATGGTCTCAGTTCTTCTAGCTATGTGGCCGAAGTAAATTAGGTATGCTCGGTTTTCTCTTTTAGAATTGACAGGTTGGTTCCATATTCTGTCTAGGACATGCGTAAAATTCTTCTATAGATCCACATTTCAAAGACTTGGATCTTACTTCTACCTAATGGCCAGACAGAAAAAGCAGAGGTAGACCACCTAGACGATGGATAGATGACATTAACAGAATCGCTGGAAACTGGCTGCAGGAAACTCAAGACCAACAGAACTGGTAAAAATTGGGGAATGCCTATGTTCAAGTTTGGACGCAGAAGGCTGGATAATGATTATGATAATATTGGCACCAAACTACACAATTCAAAATAGAGCAGTACGAATTCGACGAGGAGTCTATATTCAGAGAAGCAGTAGACGAGGTCCAAGGTGGAATCAAGATCAACAGAACCAGCATAGACAACATCGGATTCGCTGATGATACAATCTTAATAGCAAACAACCCATAAGAACTACAAAATATAACAAATTCGGTAGTTCGTCATTATTTTCGAAGATCTAGCATGTTGCTTTATGTCACTTGAAAATTCTGAGAAAAATGCAAGTGAAATGAATGGTGCATACAAATTATCTAAAAGTAATGTCTTTAAAATGTTAAAAAATATTTGGCTGCCATAAAAAATACAAACCAATAACGTCATGAAACAAGGACACAATTTATTTCTATTATATTAAATATTTCAAATGGAGAAATGTTTTCAATAGTTATATAATTATAGAAAAAAGTTTGATGACTTCAAATTTAAAGTTCAAAAAATTCGCAGTTTTCTTCAATACATTTTCTATATCTTTTAAGAAATTTCTTCTTATTAAGAGAAATGAACGATTCTGTTGAATAGCATTATCCTTTACCTTAATTTATTTCAGGTATTAAAAGTAGGCTCGGTAGAAACTAACTTGACGTATCCCCAGAAATAAAAAGAAATACGTTCTTTAAATGATTTCCAACGGCTAAGATGAAATGAGCAGGTGCGCCATCCTGTAAATACCAAATACCAGCCCTAATATTTAAAGGAACGTCATCTAGAAGATCGAACAAATTATGCTAGAGAAAACGTAAGTAAAAAAAATTCATTCTCTTTCCTATAATAAACAAGATACGAAATAATAAATTTATTTCTTTTATTTGCCAAATACTATATCTACGAGTACATTCTGAAAAATCTGTGAAAAAATGAGTAAACTGTACATTTTAAAACAATAAAAATCCAAACGAAAACACGTCTAAATACTGAATGATTTAATTTATCGTCACTTATAAAAAAATACATTGAACTCAAGTCTTACATATTATTTGAATACTAATTTAGCAATATAGCCAGAGAATATAAATTAGTCAAAATAAAGATTTGTATAAGATAGGATATCTGAAGTTTTTTTGAATGAATTTACAAATAATGTACACGAAAAAACATTGACAAAAAAAATAAAATAAGTGGTATCAAAATTAAGAAATAATGAGAGATCAAATTAAATTAAAAAATTAACACCATACAACAAAACCGACAAAATATAACATTTAAGAAATTGGAATTCCAAAAACAAACATAGATTTAGACCATTTCATGATATCAGTTCATTATTTAGAGTAAGTAGTACTGCTTCGATCTTGTGACTTTGATTATCGGAATAGTATATTATATCGCTTTTAATATGACATTTTCCGTTTACTGCTAACGCGTTTGACTTTAATTGTGTGTTCTTACATTTCCCAAACAATAATCTGTGATTTTTCTGATTCATACATACTGCTAACTTTCCCTGCTTAGATTCTTCGAATATTTTATTGCTAATATTTTGAGAAGATTTTTGCGTTGTAAACTTTGGCCTCTGAGACTACCATGATCGGTTGTGTTCCAAACATATTATATCATGATGTAATATGGTATACTAAAGATATCCTGTAGATGTAGATCCTTAATTTAGCGTTTCTCGTTGCCTGCTACATCCCAATATATTTGATTTATGTATTGGTTCCTTTGTCTTTAAGGCCGATTTCTTGACTTCAAGAAAATGATTTGGCCTATCAGTTACCAATTCATCTACCCGCAGCTGTTGACTGGTAATTGTAGCGACGACTCTCTCACAGAAAAAATTACAAATTCGAAAAAACATTTCAGCAATTTAGAAATGACGATTGACTAAAGGGGCAAGAAACAGGTCAAAGGAAACAATCAAACACACAATCATTGTGAAAAATAAAGAAGAAATAAACTTAATAATACTAGAAATATCATAGGATTGTGTACAATAGGTCCAAGTATAACTATAGAAAAAAAAAGAAAAAATGGACATAGAAAGAATTGCAAACTGTACCCATGAGAGAAAGAGACAGAGGAAAGCATAGAAAGACGTGGAGAGACGACGGCGATGGAGGGAAATATATAGGAGATAGACAGAGGTACAAAGGTGTGGAATAAAGTTACTGTTGCAATACGACATATCCAAACATACAAGACGAACTATACAAAATTAGACAACGTGGAGTAATTGAAGATAGATTGTCTGTCATAATCTTACGAGAGTAAGCCGTTAATATAAAAATGGGATTACAGGTAATTATTTCATTAATTATATAAGCTTTACCCAATTAAATTAAATATATTTTAATATTGTATCATCATGAATATTATTACTCTTCCTATTAAAACTTAAATAGGATTTTCCCGTATCTATATTTATAATAGCAGTTGCAATAAAAGATGATGTCTTGAAAATTTTGTTTATTTTTGATCCAATTAACATACAAGTGCTAATTTTTTTATACTAAGTTTTAAAATTTAAAAAGAATTTCCAAAAACTCCAAAGATGCCTAAAAAGGTGTTAACTATTTTATATCATATCATTAATAGTGATATCAAAATTATTGATGTAATTTTTAAGAATAAACTGCATTGTAAAATCCAGATTCAAAAATGTCTTTTATTAGATGTTATTAATTTAATGGAATTATCTAATGGTGTAAATTTGTTTCTTAGCTACCTACATATATTTCCATTTTTTGATATGTGCATTTTAATTTCATATTATATTAATGCTTTTTTTTAATCGCAAGACGCAAGAACTGGAGTAGTGGACGGAGCAGATAATGTTTTATTATGCTTGAGGAGAGGTCTCCATGTTAAAGGAAACAGGGTATCCTCATCTCTATTACTGGAACAATTAGGGTGTTTTCTGATCTAAATCGTTCTATGTACATAGAAATATTAGACGCATATGTTAGCTACGATATTTTAATTATACACTCGTTATTTGACTCCAAGGTAGGCAAACCTTTGTATAATTTCAAACCCTTTCTATGCTAAATCTATTCTTCAAAGAATGGTTCCATTTGTAATTAATCATTTTAAGTAAATATGTATATTTCTCTGGTCTTAAAATACTTTAGTTACTAGTCTATTATTTTGTTATGGGGGTCAACGTATTTCTTATGGGCATAATTGTGTTTAGTATTGAGACCATAATGTCCTACTCTTGCTTTGTATGTTAAGTTTGGAAGACTTCTGCAGAGAATATTTCCAGTATTCAATGTCTCTTCGTTTATACATATACCTTCATCTACATCATCTAGGGCTAAATTTACAGTTTTTGGAGTTTAGATTAAACAATAGTGGGGACATTATACTGTCTTCTTCTTCTTCTTCTTCGCGCGACTAGGATTACTCCTGTTTGTCTGCCTCTTATTCTGTTTCAGTCGTTGTTGACTGTACTTTATCTTTCCACCTTTTTGGCGGCCATCCAATGTGTCTTCTGCTATACGGCTTGTTGTTTTTACAGATGTTCGCTAATATATCTGGTCCCATTCGGTTTACATTTTTTTTTCTTGTTCTTATCCACCTGTTAATATTTTGTATTTTGCATTGTTCGCTTATACTTCTGTTGGTTTGTCTGTCTCTTAATGATATGCCCGGTATTGATCTTAATACTTTCATTTCGATATTGTTGATTAGTTGTTTCGTCTTTCTTGTATCGGTCCTTGTCTCCGCTGCATATGTTAGGATTGGTCTTCCTGTTGTCTTGTATACTTTGATTTTGCTTTCCGTGGTCAGATATTTATTTCTCCATATGGATTCTCGGAGGCAACCACTTACTCTTGCCGCTTTTGATGCTTGCCTTGTGGTCTCTGTTCTTATATCCCTGTCACTAGTGATCTCTACTCCTAGCATCGAGCAAAAAGATAAAAGAGGGAATCTAATCGTTATGAAAAGGCGACCAAAAAAGTGGCCTCTGATAGCGGACATATCCGGAAATGCGAATGCGCCAAATTTAAATTTTCCGACACTTATTAACAGTAGCTATAAAATAGTTTTCCGAATGTGTCTTAGACGAGAAAATTTTAATTAAATATTAACGATAACAATCTAAAATGTGAAACAATTGTTAAAAAACTTCAATATAAATAAGATTTCATGTGACAGTTGGGACAAATAATAACATAACCCAACTAAATTTGATTTCTTAAACAAGGAAAGACTCTCTTTCCTTGTTTAATTTGGCCTCTCAAGATGGCACTTCCTGTCTAACAATATTTTTGCCCCCACTACCTTTACATTCCCTCTTTTGTCTTTTTGCTCGATGACTCCTAGGTAATTGAATTTCATTACTAGTTCTACAATTTTACCATCTTTTTCTAGTTTGCATCTACGCGGCTCTTTACTGATCACTATACATTTAGGTTTTTCTACTGATATTCTCATAATAAGTTTGTTTGCTGTGATATTGAAGGTGTGGAGCTGCCTTTGTAGGTTATCTTCGTTATCAGCAATTAGTACTGCATCATCAACATAGCATAGTATCGTGATTTTATGCGCTGTATGCTGGTTTTCCATATTCAATAGACTTCTCTATTATTTGTCTGATAATAAAAATTGGGTCTATTGTGCTGCGGTTCTTCCGGAAGCCTTGTTGTTCATCTGCCATGTTCGCTTTTTTTTTCGATTTTATCTTTTATGACTGCCGTTAACAATTTTAATGTACGATTCATCAGACTAATGCCTCTATAATTTTCAGGATTTCTCGAGTCTCCCTTTTTAAGTATCGGTAGCAGGAGACTTTCCTTCCATTCCGCTGGTACTACTCCCGTATTTATTAAATCGACGAATAATTTTAGGAGCCATTTGCGTAGTGTTGTTTCTCCATATTTTAGCAGTTCATTGTTTATCTTATCAGGACCAGGTGCTTTTCTGTTTTTTAATTTTTTTATTCGTTCTCGTAGCTCTTCTTCTGATATTAGTACTCTATCGTGAGTTTCGTTAATGATTATTTTCCTGTTCTCTTCTTCTCCTTCTCCATATAATTTCGTAAAATGCTCAGTCCATTGTTCCTCCGTAATGTTATCTATGCGTACAAATTCATTCATTTCTGTTTTTGTCTCCTTATCATCTTCCACACCTTTTTCTGGGATCCATAGAGGTCGTATTCCATGTCTTTGGTAAATTTCTCCCAGTGTTCTTTTTTGATGTTATCTATTTCTTGGTTTACTCTATTCCTAATTCTCATGTAGTCTTCTTATGCCTCAAGTGTCTTCACTCCTTTAAATGCTAGGAAAGCTTGTTTCTTTTCATTTGCTAGTGCTTTTACCCTTTCGTCGTACCATGGTGTTTTGTATTCCCGTTTATTTCTGTTAAATTTTCTTTTACCTAAAGCTGCTTCCGCTGCTTGTAGGATACATTTTTTAATAATTTTCCAGGTTTCTTCTATATTTTTATTAGTCTCTAGGTTATGGCTGATTAGCTTTTCTGTTAGTCTGTTTCTATACAAGTTTTGTATCCCTTCTTCTTCTAAGCTTTCTATGTTTAACTTTTCTTCTATTTTTGTATTTCGCTTGCCTTGTGTGGTGATTGCTATATTTATTTTTCCTAGTACCAGGCCATGGTCAGATCCTACATTGGCGGAAGATAGAGTGCGTACATCTATTTTATTCTTGGGGTGTATTTATCTGTTTGTTATAATGTAGTCAATCATAGAGTTACGTCCTCTTGTATCTGAGCAGGTGATCTTATGTTGTATTAGGTGGTCAAAGTATGTGTTGTTAATTCGGAGGTTATTCATTAAATAAAGTTCTAGAAGTCTTTCTCCGTTTTCGTTGAGCGTTTCTTCGTTAAATCTTTGTGTAACTCCAGCCACAGGTATGTTGCCTACTCTGGCGTTTAGGTCGCCGAGAATTATTGTTTTACTACCGGCTATTGTGGTGTCCAGTAGATCTTGGAGCTGTCCATAAAAAGCATCTTTGTCTTCCTTGTTTTTGCTGTTATCCGGTGCATATACGGAGATAATATTAAGTATCGTCTGGTGAAGTTTAAGGCAAACCAGCATCATGTGTTCGTTGATGTATCTTATTTCTTGAATATTTTTACTATATTTATTGTACATTAAGAGGCCTACTCCTGCCTGAGCTCATTTGCTTTTATCTACTCCGCTGTACAGGAGTATAAATTTGTTTCTATTGACACTTCCTTCCCCTTTATACTGTCTAATTCCATAATTATTTTGATATTATCTGTTTTCTCTTCTTCCATTCTTTTAGTTGATTTCTAACACCAATATTAACATTTACAACCCTGCATCTCTGTACATAAAACGGCTACTTTCGCACCCAATTTAAATTCAAATTTAGTTTCTCCAATCTTATTTTGACATTTCTTGTACTTTTGAAGTTTTGTTATTTTTAGAAAGAGAAAGAGCAAATGACCCATCAGACTAATAATGCGATAGTCTTTTTCGATAATAATATTGGTATTGGGAAGCTTAGTCTGCGATATGGTATATATCTTATAAACAAAATTGAACCACAACTCAAGTGATGGGGTCTAGTACTTTTCCATATTTTATTAGATGTATCGCGTTACTTATTTCTGACTTTATAATCATTGGAAAAATACAAGATGATGTAGGACATCTAATTAGCGAAGACTAAAGTGGATTTACGCCTAGTAGATCCACTGGCAGTAATAACTTGTTTATATTCCAACAATTAATAGAAAAAAGAATAGCGGTTTGTACCGAAGTACATCTAGCCTTCATCGACCTAGAAATGGCGTATGATACAGTTCCAACACTTAAATTGTGGCAAGCTTTACAACTTGGCATTAGTCCATACCTTTTAGAAATAATCACAGAAGTATACAGGGATAACACTACTTACCTAAA
This sequence comes from Diabrotica undecimpunctata, assembly GCF_040954645.1. Classification (NCBI taxonomy): domain Eukaryota; kingdom Metazoa; phylum Arthropoda; class Insecta; order Coleoptera; family Chrysomelidae; genus Diabrotica; species Diabrotica undecimpunctata. The sequence goes on along the minus strand of NC_092803.1, from coordinate 121,635,071 downwards.
AATCGGAAATAGACTATCAGAGCCAATAAAAGTAACTAGAGGACTAAGACAATAATGCAGTATGTCACCCTTACTGCTTAATTTATAGATTGAGGCAGCCATTCAAAATTGGAAGAACCACTGTCAGGAAATGGGAATCCCTGGCAGTGGTTTTTGGAACAGCGTATGATACAGTTCCAAGACTTAAATTGTGACAAGCTTTACAACAACTTGGCATTAGTCCATACCTTTTAAAAATATTCACAGGTATACAGGAATAACACTACTTACCTAAAAATTGGAAATAGACTATCAGAGCCAATAAAAGTAACTAAAGGACTAAGACAATAATGCAGTATGTCACCCATACTGTTTAATTTATATATTGAGGCAGCCATCCAAAATTGGAAAAACCACTGCCAGGGAATGGGATTCCCCCTAAGAAATGACGTACTGTTCTCCCTGAACTTTCCGGATGACCAAGTCGTCCTAGCTCAATATTCTTATGATCTAGAATTTATGATAAAGCATCTACAGAGAGAATATGTAAAATGGGGGTTACAAGTCAGCATAAAGAAAACAGAATATTTAGTTATTAATTCAAATGCAAGGTTTGAAGTGTTGATAGACAAGGACGTGGAAATTAAACAAGTGGAAAAATTTAAATATTTAGGTGCACTCATTGATAAGAACGGCTTGGGAGAAACCGAAATTAAACACCGAATTAATCAGGGACGTAAAATTGTAGGATGTCTGAACTCCTTATGATGGGATCGCAACATTTCTAAAAGGAACAAAAAATAATGGGGCAAACCATGGTTGAATCAGTTCTTTGTTATGGCTCTGAAGTATAGACAATTAATGCAGACCTGAAGAGAAGATTGTTAGCAGTTGAAATGGATTATTTGAGAAGAAGTGCTAGAACATCGAGACTGGAAAGGAAGACCAACGAATCTATAAGAAATAACATGAATTCTACAGAAACGATCATAGACAGAATAGAAAGAAGAGGTTTAAAATGTTTTGGACACCTATTGAGAATGCCTAACGAACGTTGGCCCCAAAAACTTTACAGATGGAAGTCCCCTGGAAGAAGAAAAAGAGGTAGACCTCGACGCTCATGGAATAAAGGAATTAGAATCTGGCCGCAGTATTCGGTTTTTCTCCTCTGATGATGTTTATGAGCAGACGTTTTGAACGCATCATTTTAACAATATCTTAATTGAAACTATGCAAAACCTATGATATTTTTAGAACTCGTCATAGCACTACAATTCGATTGCTTCTACTTTGTTATTCAATGTGATTTTTAATGTACATGTCTCACAATTATACAATAGGACAGACCACACGTAACATTTCAGGACTTTCTTGCGAATTGCATTCACAGGTGTCTGTTATAATCGGTTTGCAGGTAATAAAAACTGAGACTAAGGTTTACTAAGTGCTACGTGTGGTCAGTGCTGCTATATGGCGTAGAGGGCTGGACACTCAAAACGAGGGATATAAACAGATTAGAAGCTTTCGAAATGTGGCTCTATCGCCGTATCCTAAAAATACCATGGACAGCGAAAATCACAAATATAGATGTCCTTAAAAGAATAAACCAAGAACGCCAACTTTTCGAAACCATCAAGAAAAGGAAAACGGCGTATCTAGGTCACATCATGCGAAATGAAAAATACCAGTTCCTCCAACTTATAATCGAGGGTAAAATTGAAGGCAAGAGAGGAATGGGACGCAAGAAAATGTCCTGGCTCCGAAACATAAGGCAATGGACAGGGATTAACGACATACAATCTCTGATACATATTGCAAGAAATAGAGAATTAATGGAAAATGTGATCGCTAACATCCATTAGTGGATTTGCATCTAAAGAAGAAAAAGAAGGTAATAAAAGCCTTAATTATTTCCGATTTTTACATTTCGGTTTTTAAATTTCGATTTTTATTTCGATTAATATTTCGATTTTTATTATTATCTTTTCATCAGAGCCATCCACTTTGTCTTTAAATTATTAATTTTAAGGTCTCTTTAATAGCTTTCTTTGCTGACTAGATTTTCTAATGTCTGCAGATCTTGTATATTTTCTGCAAGAACGGCTGTATCGTCAGCGTATCTGATATGTTTGATTACTTCTCCGCCTAGTCTTACTTCCTCTTGTCTGTCTACCAAAGCCGTCCTAAAGATTTCTTCAGCGTACAGATTAAAAAGACTGGGTGATAAAACACAATCTTGACGTTCTTTAGGAACTCACAGCTTTTTTTTAAGAGAACGGCGCAGGTACTTTCTTATTTTTAGCTTGCTGTATTGCATTTGTGACTTCTGATTTCAGTATAAACACATATCTGTCTAATTGGATGTATCCGGAATTATGTGTATGTGTAGTATTTACTCGAGAAAGATCGTCAAATCGGTCACTGATGTATCTCTTCCATTCTTTGCACTGTTGTTTGTGATCACAAATTTTTCTGTTTACGTTTTAAATACGTGAGCATTTTTTTAGTTTCCTAATTCCGGAGGTATATTTAAGTTTCTTGTGAAGGTTAAAACTGTGGTTTTTTGTGGTCTTCTATTTGTGTACATAAATTCTCGAAAGATTCTATGGCTTGCTTAATTTTTCTTTCACTATCAAGTTAGTATAATTTAGGCTTGTTTTACATTTAGGCTGTCTAGGAACAAAAACTATCCGTATTTTATCTCGTTCATTATAATCTGCAACATTTTCGACAAAATGCAAACCTGCTTTACACTTTTAAAATGTTAATTTATGATAGGAGGTAAAAAGATTTAAATAAATCTTTCAATTTATTTGATTTTACTGATATATTGCTAAATAAACTTAGTCCAAGCATTTAATGATTCATTCGAACATATATAAAATATATTGAGATCAAAGATAAACTAAGAAATAAATCAAAATTTATATTCTACGAAACCTATAATTTGCCAAAATATTGGACCCATCTTGTTGTTTTCGATCATGTTTTACAGCACGTTTTTTTCAATGTATATTCATACTTTTTAAATAAAATATATAAATGGAGATTATTATCTTCCTTGATATCTGTATACAAGAAATATTTCTTTACAAAGGTTAATGTCATGAGATAAGATCTTATTTTGATTGATAGTCCAGTTAACGTTATATTTACTAAAGAAAAAATACGTTTCTTTAAAAACTATTATTAAATCTTAATAAACATGTAAGTTAGAGGTTCAAGAATTCTTTAGATTTGTTCAATATTTTAAAAATGATAGTTTACCGTAATATTAGAGTCTACACACAACAGGTATATAACGTTATAATTTTGATGGGAATAAAAAAAAACAATCATTATATTGAGAAAAAACGTATAAAAAATAGCTTTTTATTAATAGCTATTAATTTAGCTATTATTAAGTATAATATGCGTATTATAAGAAGAATTAAAAAAAAAAAGAATGGTACAAAATTATCTATGGAAACAAATACAAGAATGCTTACTGTCTCTATCCTGGCTTCTGATATGTTAGATGTAATATACTTTGAAACAACAAAAAAAACGAAAAGAAAGTCGTTAGCACAAAAATTAGGGAACTTAAATTATTCAAACGGAATACAAACTGATTAGCGTGATTAAAAAATTCAAAAAAATCAGACTCCCGATCCATAGTATTTGATGCCTGACGATATTTTGCCAAAGCACTATAGGTGTACGTTACTATAAGAAAAAGAAGCCTAACCAGAATAAAGTAAAAATACATTTTTATGTCACTCTAATGGTAAGTACCTTATATCTACCTTTCTCTTGGACACCTAATATCTAGACAAACTATGTATCTGTATATGTTATTTAAAACCTTCTTCTTTCTATTAATAAGCAATCCGCCCACGTTTATTGTAGGATACCTCTATGAAAGGTTATTACGAGATCGTTTTGCGAGATCGTCAGATACTTTTTCTTCTGATTGGTGAGTTACCTCTTGTTATTTTGACTACATGGGTCTCTACCATTCTGATTACGTGGTTATTCTATTTTTTTGTTTAATGCCTATTTATTTATACATACAGTATACATCACAGTTTCTTCTAATTGTGAATTCTTAAATATGAAACATAATTACGAATTTAAGTTTTATTATTCTGAAACTAATATGGAGCCAGACACTGCCTTGGCTTACCAAGGCAGCGAGTTCCTCCCCAAGTTAATAATTTTTTTTTTTTTTTGAAAAAGTGAAGTTGTTTACATATAAGAAGAACGCAAAATATACTAGCCCTGATGTGCAAAACGAAATAATTAATTTCGCTAATTATTTAATCTAAACAGAATTGGTAAATAAAATGCAAAATGCCAACTATTGGAACATCCTTGTTAATGCCAACATACTTGTGAATGAAACCAGCGTTATTTTATATTTAAAAATATTTTTTAATGAAATGAAAAAATAACAAATTACAATTTTCAAACTATTAATATAGTTTTTTTAACTTTTGTATATGGATCTAAAATTGATTCTCTGAATATTTTTTTCAATACCTTACCATCTAACCTAACAAAAATTTGAGTTGCGTTTGGACCACCCCCCTTCAAGCACATTTTCTGGCTACGTGCCTGGATAGAGCAATTGCTTAACGAACAGTTAGAATTGAAATGATACTAATAAGTATGCGAATGTCTGTAAATAAACTTGAATCGAAAGAGCTGTGAGACTTCTTTAAATATTTTTAACTAAATTTGATTTTCTTTAAAAACCAGAAATGATGGTTAGATGAGATTAAATGTTGGAGAGTATATTTATTTCTGATTTGTTGAGTTTTATTAAATATTTCATTGGGAACAACGTCATATTTGAATTTAGTTTATACTGTACTTATTTATAGTTGTCTGTCAATAGTAAAATAATTAATATTAATAAATAAAGAATTAAGTGAAAACAATACCAAATATTTATTGATATCTACAAGCTAAACGTAATTACAAAAATTGTATGTGTTTATTCAGCCATAATCAATAACATTACTGTAATTTTTTAATTATGTATTTGACAGTTCTCGTGAACTATGAAAATGAGTATTATCGATTATATTTATCTTTTGAAAACCACATATAACTGTAGATTAAAACCAAACTTTACAAAATTCGATGAATTTTCCAATTATCAAAAAGATTCACATCTTGTTTTTTTGACGTACATCAACTGCACTTAGCATTTGAAAATAAATACAAAGAATTCAATATTTGGTTAGAACAGAAACCCGTAAAGATTTTTATTTTTCACTTGCATATCATTTATTTGTTTATTTTAGCTTAGATACGGTTACCACAAACACAATTGTTAGATATATTTTAAGGCATAATAAGCGGGCATTATGACCTATAACGCCCTGTTGTATAAGAAAAAAAGCATATGTTATAGAACGTTTTTTTATTTTAAACAATTTTGAAAGGAGTAAATATTATAAAGCTAATATTTTTTAACCTGAACAACCTTTATAAATATTAAAAATACATTTTTTTTAATAACTGAATATAAATAAATGACAAATCCGTAACTGAATAAAAATACTACTGACAACTGGGTAATAAAATCAACAAATGTCAAAATATCAACAACTGTTATAGACTACTTCAAACAAGTAAAAACGTCTCAATTTTAATGTTTATATTATGTGAAGTGAAAAATCTTGCATGTACCACTGGTTTTACCAGATGATTACGCCCATAGAGCAACATCCATTCCTTGGGCCAGATGTCGTCTGGTTGGATTATATTGCTCTCCGGGCGTAATCATCTTAAGAACACCCTTGGTGCATAATTAACTATTATTATTCAATTGTGAAAAATTACATGTAAAGCACATAGACTGAACAGTAGACTTCTAACTTAAGGCAAGAAGATCGTCTTAAAAGGTTTATATTCTTGGTATCCTCTTTAATATTTCTCATTAGACAGAGTTCGCATAATATAAAATTCACAAGAAAAATAAATTTTCCTATATTCGGCTATATACCATAAATCACAAAAGTTTTGTTTAAAAAATCCTTTATAAAAGATATAATTATATAAAAGGAACCCTTTAGGGCTACATCACAAAACATTTTCGGAATTATTATTCCATCAACAATGCTTCCATTGTCATTGACGTCATTCGACGATCATTTTGATTAATTGTTACCTACAGATCCTCATAGAGATTTGTCTGAGGTCTAGCAACCCCAATTTGGGAGTTTTACGTTGGTATAAAATAAATTTCATTTAAAACTTAAACATCCTGTAATATTATCAGCAACAATGTACTTTAAAACTAATTTAACAACATTTAAAGGGTATTTTACCAGTATATTTAGTGACTTCACTCATGTATACCTAGTAAATATTAAACCACATTTGCTCTAACCTTAGTTTAATTTAACCTTTACGTGTGCTATAATTAAAGTGATAATACTTATTTTGGAATAATAATTCCGAAAACTTTTTTTGGTGTATCCCGAAAGGGCTCTCTAATGATATTATACCTTATAATGGATTTTTTTAAGAAAAATTTTAAAGCATAATATGGTTTAAATAACTATTTTTTTATCATAAGAGTATTAAATTTCATTTCACTTCAAATGGCAATTTCTGCTCAATAATTGATTATCTACTTGATTAAATCCAACCATATAATGTATTTGTAATTATTATCATAGTAAAGTTGGTACCATGATTAATCCCAAGCATATATTATGTTTTTATAATAACAATATATCAAAGTTGGTACATCATTTTTTGAATATCGGTCTGCTAAAACAATTCCTTTTACCTAGTTACCTACTTGAAAAGCATATTATTCACATTTTCTGTAATATTTTATTTAACTGCTTTATCTATATTCTTTGCTTTATGTTTTATTTTGTAAATTAGTTTTTATCCCGTTTTTATAGTTCCATTATCCTTTCTTTATTTATTATAAGAGCTGTTTATATCCAGATTATTTTTTAAAAGTGCTCCATACTATATGAGCAGTAACTAAAGAATCGTATTGATATTGTTTGAAGGCTATTTTTCTTCTATATTTAGTTATTATTTATTATCGTTAATGGAAGCTAACCACAACTTCAGTGGAAAATATGGGCTTCTATCTGTATACATATATTTGTAAATTGAGAAACTTCTTTCCATATCAACAGATGCAATGAAAGCATATTTTAATTACACAAAAATATTTGGTTCTAAATCTATTTCTTCGCAAACAGTACCAACAAGAGCGTCAGCTACCTCAGTAAGTTTCTGAAAATTATTGATTTTTTAAATTATTGTTTCAAATTTTTGAAAAATATCTTTTTCAGTGTCATCTTTAACATGTTGACAAGGTGATTTAATTTCTTTTATTAAGGTTACGTTTTAAATCTACGAAATAGTCTGAATAGAAAAAAACGGCTTCCAACCATGTTTTCTATCGTGTTAGAACGGGTTCTGGTGAAAGAGGAATATTCGACAACCTTTTTTTATTAAGCTGAATTCTTATAGAAGATTTGAGAAATACTTTTTTATGCATGATATCAGGAGTTTACAAAAGGAAACTTTTTTCTAATTTCTACTGCAACTCTGTTCATTACATGTGCTAAACAAGTAACGTGTATTAAGTTGGTACAAAATATTTTTAAATTTTGTCCTGCCTTGATTATATATTATATGGTGCAGCATCATATAAAAAAAGCAATAATTTATGGCTAGGAACAGATGCAGGAAAAAAAATTGATATTTCTTTCGTCAACATACTCGTACAAGTAATTGTGACTAATATTAGTTTTTATATTATCTATTACTGACGAGTACAACGAGTTGACATAGTTTCATTTTAGTCCTTTCACTTAAAATATTAAATTAACACTATTTCTTACAAAATTTATTTATTATTATCTATCCATTTACAAAAAGAAGTTCAGTTTTCATTTGATAATTTTGAAAGCGGTATATTTGAAGAGACTAATGCCCGGCACAAGTCTTCATTAAAAGTGTCTTGTTCGTTTCCTTCTTTCTAACTTGCTGAAAAGACTTAGAAACCGAAGCTTGATATTTTTCTCCAGATTTAGTTTTGTCTTTTTTGGCTAAATGCGACGGAGTTCTGATATTTTGATCTATCTGAAATTTATTCACTCTTTCACTATTGCATTATTTCACTATTGCACTCTTTTTTCAAAATTTTCCGTATCATTTTGTGATTTTCCATGATTTTCGTTGATGCTTGTTGGCATGTACCCTTGACTTCAAATATCCTCATAAAGAGAAATCTAGTGATAGTTAATCATGCCATATAGAGGCCAATTCTGATAACCGAAATGAGAGAATACATGATCAGGAAATGTATCATCCAGTAATGGAATTATTTCTCTGACTGTATGGCATGTGGCAGGATCTTGTTAAAACCTCTTGTCGTCCACATCAATATCATCAAATAGCTCCAGCCCGTGTATGCACTTTTTTCGACAGTCACATATGGGTTCTCAGAACATTAATGAACTTATCAAGATGAAAATGTGCTTCATCACTGGACTTATATTGCATATTTTACATATTTTATGCCAATATTTGGGGATTTTGCATATTTATATAAAAAATTGCATAAAATGCATACTCGTTCATTTATTTCGAACAGCGAATTGTAAATAATATTTATCTTATTGTAGATAATGGTATGAATAAGTAACTGGAAATTCCAATGTTAATTTTATTTCAATATTTCAGTCTTTAATATTACGGATAGTACCTATAGATACTACCTAATATTCTTGGTATTGTTGTAGCAGGTAACCGATTATAATCCTATAATAAAAGGGTCAAAAGTTTCTTGCGTGAGGTATGAATAAAATTGTTTGTGCAGATCATTTTTTTCTCAAAAATGAAAGTGAAAACTTAAACATTGTCAGTCGTGCTTGTTTTATTTGGTAACTATTATGATTTTAAAATGCCAAAAATAACTAGTGACGCTACTTGGATTAAATCTTACAAAGAGCTATCTATGGATATGGACAAAGTTTATTGTTCAGTTTGTGGCAAAATTGTAAGTACTAAATATTTTATTTTGTTTTATATTTTATATATTATTTATATTTTATTGACTGCATAAATTAACGTCAATAAAACGGGAATAATATAATTAAATTTTAGTATAATACCAATACCTCTTTAGTTATGTATATTTTATTATAAAATAAATATTTTAACTAATGCTGACTGAAATATCAGTGACTGCCATGCAATATTCGTGCAGTGACTTGAATGACATTTCTTCTATTAACGCCTTTAGTTTAAGATTATAAAGAAATCGGTTCTGTTGAATCGGTTTCTGTAAAACTGTAGTTATTGATATTAAAAAATCTATTACAGATGTGCCAGCAAAGCCGTGAAGGTTATTTGCTTAATATACTATTCCATACACATAACCCTATATTTTGTACTTTTTAATTCACTAAAAAATTACAGTCTAAAGGAAAAAAACAGTGTTTTGTATTCAATTCAAATGTTGCGTAAATTTTGGGACACCCATTGTAATTTATATTTATTATATACTATTTTAAGTATTTTTAACATTATTTTCTAATTCATTTAAAATAACAATATTTCATATATTTCAATATTTCAAAAAAATTGCTAACTGGGGGGTGACAAATTGGGCGTATATTTTTTTTATATTTTTGGTGATTTTTGCGATAGACTTGTTTGCTTTAGATTGGGATTTTTTACTATATCGAGCTTTGTTGTTTTCTTTTTTAATCGAGCTTTGTTGTTTTCTTTTTTAATCGAGCTTTGTTGTTTTCTTTTTTAATTAATTAATTTATTTTTTGACTACATTTTGCTCATCTGTCCTTTTGCTTTATTTTTCGCAAAACCGGGATAAATGTGCAGTGTAATAGTAAATTATTACTATTATATTGTGTTTCGATTATATGCAAAATCAGCGCAATGGAGTTTTTTTACCAACCTTCCATCATAATTACTACACTGTCTCTGATAATATAATAGGGTTTTAAAAGTTCTGTAATAGCTCTCCTAGCCAGAGAAAAAATAGTGCAATCACAACATTAATGTTAGTGTTATCAGCTAGTCAAAATATGACAAATTTTCTTTAGCCTTAATACAATACTGTCATTCCACAATATTTTTAATAAATTAAATCAATGTCGCATATTTTGTAAATACTAGGTAAGTACTTAGCCTACAAAAGAAAAATGAAAATTTTGGAAAAGTGGAAATTTATTTCTCAACAGTCTCCTTTTAACTCGATAGACTTGACCCAATGAGGCTTCAACTTCTTTAACGAGTCTGAAAAATACGTTTTCTCGAGGTCTGCAAAATAGGCTTTCATGGCGACAATGACCTCCTCATTCGACATAAATTTCTGCCCGGCTATTGCTCTTTTTAAGTTTGAAAACAAAAAGAAATCGCGTGGGGTAAACTCTGGAGAATACGGTAGATGCGGCAACACTTTGTAGCCCAATTCGACCAATTTCGCCATGGCGAAGGAGGAGGAATGAGCCGGTGTGTTGTAATGGTGGAAGAGCACTTTTTCTTCCCCAAATGGGGTCGCTTTTCTGTAATTTCAGAAAATGGTGGCCATCACCTTTTCGGTCAATAGGACAGTTTTTTCTTCTTTGGAGAACGTCCGCCGGGTGTCATTCACTCTTTAGACTGTTTCGTTGTCTCTGGTATGTATCAGTGGATCCATGTTTCGTCGACGGTTACAACATGATATATAAACTCCTTCGGATTACGCTCAAATATAGTTTAACACTGCTCTGAAGTGGTCTCACGGTTGCGCTTATATTTTTTTTGGAAGGGTTTAAGTATTTCAGAATTGACAGGAAATCTATATGAAATGCTCATCTTACAAATATTGTCGCAAAATCAACAAGAGCTCTGTCGACGTATCGTAAATTTTGCAGTAAGACATATGCTTGAAATCTAAAATGATTTATTAGTCATATACAATAGTTGTCAGATCCATAATTACTTATGGCACACTGATTTAATGAAAGAAAAATAACGTAGCAAAAGGCACTAACAACGTTGCAAAAAGAGGTAAGACTCGCTTTTGTAGGGGTCAACAGTGCATGTGTATTAAGGTATTTCACATTTAATTATTAAACAGAGAAATGTTACAATAAAAAGTAATGAATTTGTATTTAATATAAACACTTTATACTCAAATAATAATTACCTGAGTTGAACTTGAACCACATACTGACATTGTTAAACCACGGCTTGTTCTGCATAACTACATCTTAATAAGAGAGTACCAAGATATGATGATCATTGTATTTTTGAGTTAGTTATGATTCATGATGCCAATAGTTTTGCTATTTTATATAAATATGTCCATTTATCTCTCGTAAATATAAATCAAGTCAATATATTATATAATTAATTAAAATGTTTTTTAGTATAACGTCATTTACGTACGAAGCCCAAAAGGCGCATACTGCAATATTACTGCAATATAAAAGATAATTGTAGACTTTCCACTCTACGTATTTAACCTAAAAAGGGTCCAGTATCTAAAGTTTATTAGTGGTTTTTATCCATTCTGTTAATAGGTATGTGTTTTCCATGTTCATTTTATATTCTTTTATTTTCTCACCGATCGATCCAGAATAGGATTAAATGATAGAAACTGACTAAATACAAAATGTACCTAACACAAAACTCTAAACTCTACCCAATCTACAAAAATTTAGACAATATGTACACGAAAGCATGTATAAAGACATTAAGCAGTTGATATTGCTGTTAGTATCATCAAAAATATGTCAACGATGAATTTTATTTAATGTAATACGTAAGTTTTTTTTCGGTGTTATATATCCCCTTGGTAATTTACATTTTTTCAATAATGTAAATATTTCGTCAAACATTAAAACAATTGGTCAATCTCTAAAAGGACCAGTCTTGGAAAATTATAATACGTTTTCTCAGATTCAAATTATAATAATATTTTCAAATAAATTATGTCGATATTACGTCAGGATGCAACCTAATAGTTAGAAATTTTGGAGAAAAAAAAATGTGTCGATTTTTTTTGTATAGTACATACAGTTTAAAAAACGCAATGTTTATTTATAATGGTATTTTAATATTCAATATGTGCAGTTTTTGTATAACTCACACCGCATACTTGGAAAAGACACAATATCCTCGAGAATTCCGATTCTTGTTTTTTTTTGCAGGCGTCTTGGTCTCTATATATAAATACATAAGATTTTTAATATATGGACCAGTCAACAAGCGGTCGAGTCCCAACCAACACACATCGACCATGAAACAAGAAGTTTTATTTTGTTTGTTGTTAACTATCAGTGCTGGGACGTGTAAGTGATTCATTTGTTTTAGTGTTTTTTATTGATTATGCATTATTTATACGTTGTCAAGAGTGCGGTTTAAATTTCCAAAAATAGTCAAGGTGCAAATTGTGTGCTATTTTTTTATAACGTAGGAGTTAAGAAATATATTTATTATAATTTATTTTTGTCACGGGCCTGATAAGACGATGGCCCGAGATTCTTATTTCATTTTATCCTCTTATTTGCCATATATTTTTCTAGATATGAATAGATAGTTTGTGTTTTAACACCATCTCGTCATTTGATCATTCATTTTCACCTTTCATATTTAGAGCATTAAATTTTATTTCCATTATGGCGGTCATTCCTTTTTTCGTCTTTTCTATCAAAAAAATTTTCAAAAAATTATCAATTTTTTGAATATGACCAGATATCTAAATCTATACGATTTTACAGTTTTCAAATCAACCATTGTTTCTTAATTTTTCTATATTTATAATTCATTGAAATTACGCTTAGCAACTTTCCGCCAAATATTTTCCTTATCTTATTTTATGTGGCCTAAACGATCCCAACTTTCCTCTATTTACAATCTAGAAGACTATGGCTCTTACAATAATTTAATTGATTTTAATGTTGATCAAAATACCAACAATTTACTTGTTTAATAACGGATTAAGAGGGTAAACATAGATTAAAATCGATATTTGTTTTCTTAATCGAGGCCGGTATTTCTTGTTTTCTAGTAGAGATAACTATCGAGTATTCAAATCCATATTTACTATTTTTATTGGAAATTAACCACAATTTTATTTTAAAATAGTACAAGGAAATAGATTCATAACAATTCCAAATCCTTGTATTTCTAATAATATTTTAATATGACATATACTTGTATACCTATATGGTTTATCTCTAGCTTAACTCAATGACTGGTTCTATTCTTTTACGAGTAAACTATTATAAAAAGCATAGAAAATAATATTTAATAATAATAATGGGATTCTTGAGACCAAAGTAGGTTTTACTAAATATAAATACAAGAACATTTGGCAAGAAAAAAATTTCTGTTTATTCATTTAGGTGATACTAAACCAAGTAAGTTCTATTTATTAACAAAAATAAAGAAAAACTGATATGAAAAACGAATCGATATTTTTTTAATGTTTTATTTAGTATTTACATTTTTTTCCCTTCTTCCTGCCAGTTTGTTTCTTTGCTTTACTTTCTTAGGCAGCTGTCATTTTTTTCGTGGTTTTCACATTTACTTTCTTTCTTTTGTCAATTGGTTGCACTATCTCTTCATTTTCTTCATCAGGAATATCATCAGGGTAGGTATCCTCTGCTTTATTTGAGGTTGTTAAGTCTTTATAGAATTAGTGAAATAATGGTGAAATATATGGCAGCAGGTCGAGGAGGTCATTTTTTTTCTCCTTCGCTATAGGATTTTGTCCTGGGTAGCGTAAATTACGGTTCATTTTATTCATGGTTTCTTTGCCTCTTCTTTTAAAACTAATGCATTGAAACGGTTGATTAAGGTCTAAGGAATTCTTATAGTAAATTATTCCAGGCTCGTTTTTGACAAACTTCAGCCACTGTACATCTCTCCAGCTAAAATTGTTTCCAACAACATCATCTTTTCGCTGTTGAAGGTCGGTCTTTAGCAGCTTAGCAAAGTCAAAGAAGCTATCTTGATTCATCTCCTTCACCACAAAAGGGCGTTTCTTACCAGTGCTTTGTATAAGTTGGGCCCAATCATAAGGATAATGAATGTTTTCAGCAAAAGCTGTTTTTTTTTTCAATAAGGGCGTGTGATGTGTCACACTCCATGTGCGTGTGGCTCAGTACCAAGAATTTATGGTTAATCTCTTCTAAGTTAGGAGAATTTTGCAAAGCTACCATACACATAGCAGCTACAAGAATACATACAAGTGAGTATTCTTGTTTTGACCACCGCATGTATCTGAGTACATGGTCAAACTTTTTACAACAGGCTTTATAGCTTCACAAATAAATTTATATACACATGAGCCAACTTCATTAGCACCTCTGCCAGCTACACCTTCATGCCAAAGCTAACAGTAAGTTGTGCCACCACTGCAGTCGTAAACTGTTAGATTAAAAGTCCAAAGTTGGCGTTTATAGAAGGCTACAGAACTATTCACGAGTAGAGTGGGAAGGCATTGCTGCATGTCAAATGTCACAGTTTTGTTTGAATCATTAACTTTTGAATTTTCTTTGTCTAACTTTTTAGACTCGTACGCATACTCAGCGTTATAAAGGTGGTCATTTGTTTTGTTTTAAAAACTCCTGATTTTCATTCTCTAAATATATTTTCAGTTGCATATCTAACCTATCACATTTTAAACAGGTATCTACTTTAGACTTTTTAATTTTTAAATTTAAGTTGTGGAACTCCTCAGAAAACTTAGTATAGCTTACCGGTTTTGAACTGCTTTCAGATGGGGTACGCTTGTATTCTTCATATAGTGCCACTATCGTCAAATGTGAAGAAACATATTTTTTTGGAACAATCTCGTCTTGAGTAGTGGCTTTCATAAGCTGGGATTTCAATTAAAAATTGATTTACTTTATTCTTTTCTTCTTCAGTTATAAAGGTTTTTCTAAAATTTCCTCTTTCATCCGGTTGGATTATGCCAGAAGAAGATGATCTTTTCTTCTGAATTATAGTTTCTAGCAATCTCCGACTTTCTCCAAATACTTTTAAGAAACAGTTCTTGCAAACAACAAATCTGTTACCATCAACTTTAATGTGATACTTGACACTAGTCTGTCTAAATTTGTCACTATTTTCTTTCCTTTCTCTTCTTGTTTTAGGTGCGTCTAACTCTAATAATGACGCTATACAACTACTCCTTCTGTTGTAGTCATTTATCTCCCAATAATCTGCGTAGACCTTTTTACAGATATTGTCCAAAACCTTTTCAGAACACTTGTTCCTACACAAATCTAATTTTTTTAACTTTCTAGCATTTACTGGTTTTCCTTTGCTTGTTTTGTATTCCATGCCTTGATTCAATGTATGCTACTGATTAGTAAAATAGACAAATCAGCTGTTTAACGGTGCGGCGTACAGTAAGTCAACGTAATAACTTATTAGTGCAGAATGTGTTAACTCATGGTTAGGCGCAAGATTGTGGGACTTAACACACTGAGTCTTCACGTTTCTTAAATAATGTTTAGTGTAAAGAGCGATATGTCTAAATTTAGGACTTAACACGCTTAACACAATTAGTATTGATTGTTTTTCATTAGTACAAAAATGAATATCTCAGTTTAGGAATGGAATTGGACTTGACACATTATACACACATGTAGATATCATATTATTCTAACATGCAGTTATTGCATTGACTGATTTCAACCATTTTTGGACTTAACTCACTTTACGCACAGAGCACAGAATTGTCAAAGGATCTTTTTGTGTATGAAGGTATACGTTTACAAATGTTTGTATAATATAATAATGATATAATGATATATCGATAAGAATTAATTAGTATTAACTATTACGAGCCCTAACAACCATATATTGGGGCAAACTAAAGTACATGCATATTTCAGATAGTTAATAGTTTATTGTTTTCTAATAATGCTTTTTATGGTAAAACTTGTAATTAGTTAATTACTTATAGTATAGGTTGAATCACCAACAAACATCTAAATATACTTAATTTAACAGAACTAATTAATAATACACAATGTTTAATTTGTTATATTATTGTTATATTGTTTATTTTTGAACCGGAGAAGCATCGCCCTTAGACTTTATAAGCACTTGATTTCGGTTGGGCATTGACTGTACTAAAGATCTGCACTGTTCAAGGGTAAATTTATTGCAAATCTGCTCTATTTTCGCTTTAAGTACGTGTAATATACTGTTTTAATAACATTTAGGTCACGGCTGCTAAAAGGCCAAGAAAAAATGTTTATGTTGTGGTTTCCAAACCAATTTTTAATAGTTTTAATAGTTCTGGCCGTATGACAGGCCCCTTGGTCCTCCTGAAAAGTATAATTCTCGCCACCATTTAATTTCAAAATGCTTGTTAGTAGGCTGGTTTATATGTACACTAAATACATTCAAATTATTATTCCTTATTTATATATCTACTTGCGACATCGTTTTATTGAAAAATCTATTCCAGTTTCATGATTCTATTCAGCTGTAACTTGCTTTAAGCATTTCTTTGATCTTTTTCCAAGCTTTTACTAATATTCTCCTATTTCTATCAGAAACTAGTTTTAAACAACCCGGGCTCATACCTTTTTTTGTCTAAGATGCTTCCTGTTTCCCCATAATGCTTAATTATATTTCACATTTTAGTTTTAGAAATATTAAGTTCATTTGCCACTTTGTTTTATTGTAGCAATCACCAACTCAAAAATTTTTGAATTTGAAGTGATACCACGCGCCATTTTATTGAAATAATACATCGATTCACTCAATATGACAAGAACTTTACTGTAGAATATTCGCTACGTGCGTGACTGACGCGACACCTACCGCCTTCATCTGACAGTTTTGGACCTACCAATTTTCAGGTTAAACATATGACATATGTTTGACATTGTTAAATACATGCGAAATTGACAATTATTAATAATTAACTTTTTAATTATATTTTTTCAGTTTATGTACAAAATAAATGTAGTATTAAAAACTGGGTTTCTCAAAATTCATCATAATATATCATTTCAACCACAAACGGAAAAGAAAGGGAAAAATCTAGTACTGGCAAATCAAGTTTTTCACGTAAAAGAGCATATTATTTATATTTAAAAACAGTAATAGTAAAAGTTATGATATAAAAGCTAAAGTCATCAGGCACTCTGCAGTTAGCTTGAAGCCTTATCAAATATCATTTAAGGTAAATTATTTAAATTTTTCCTATTTCAATTGCATAAAAATGAAGTTATGTGATATTTACTTTTTCATATTAATAGCACGGATCCATCTTTTTGTTTTATCTAATTTATATGTAATCTTTGGGAACCTATAAAAACTACACTTACTATTTTTGCTATTATTAGCACAATCAAATACGCAATATGTATTTGCACACATTTTTGATAAAATTTATGCGTAAAAAGGTAGGTCCAATTTTGTCATATTTCGCCGCTACGCACGCTGGCATCGTTTCAAAGTACCCCTACCATGGTCACGCACGGAGCGAATAGGGACGTTTCTTGGTGTCCGGATGCATTGTTTTCGCAGCCTACTTGTCTTATTTTGTTTATTTTTTAGCAGTTAGTGCATTACTATCACACTATTTATTTGTCACTAACATTTACATAATTGGATGTTCCTTATGACATTAATAGGTTATATGGATTGTATAAATAAATAATAATTACGTTTTGTGATTATTTATCACTTAAAATATTGGTTATTTAGTATTATTATCAGTTATTAAAAAATAATATTAAATTAACATTTATTGTTTGTTATATATTTTAATTTTGTCCAATATATATTTGTTAAAGCTCGTATGTATTCAAAATTATATTAGAATAACTATTTATAATAAGAAATTTAACATTTTCCTATAGTTTCTTCTCTTCTCGGATATTGGCTACCATCATAGTTTCTTGTTCTCGTTTAACACTGATTTTTCGGTTCATCTGTCGCATGTACGATTTGCCACATGAAATCTTGTATAATCCTTAATTTTCTAACGGTATTTTTGATTTAGCGGATAGTAGAATAGTTAATCAAAGATTTTTCTGTCTGTATTAAATATCGTTTCTATTTTATGTTTTCTTAACACTGCTTCTATTTCCTCTGTTTTACCCTTTACATATGGTAGAATGGCTTTTGCTATCGGTTTTGCGTTATTGTTGGATCCTTTATTCTTCCTTAAGTATTCGGAGCATTTTCAATGGTATATGTTGAGAACCCGTTTTATTTTAACGTTGTGTTCACATTATGCATTTCTTTATTTTGATGTTCTTCGTCTGTGAATTTTTCGGAACTTGCCATTAGGGTTTTAATGACTGAATATAACTGTGCTGGAAGGTGATGTGAATTTACGTATAGATAACTGTCGGTATGTGTGGGTTTTCGGTATACTGTATGTCCTATGTGTCCGTATTCTTCAACTTCAATAGTAAACTAAATTTTATAGTGGCTTAATGATTTCTAAAAATACCTTTAGTTTTTCTTTTTCATGTGTACAGATTATAAAAGATTTTTATCATCTGGTAAAATCTTATCGTTAGACTAGGTATATATATATATATATATATATATATATATATATATATATATATATATATATATATATATATATATATATATATATATATATATATATATATATATATATATATATATATATATATAATATATATATATATATATATATATATATATATATATATATGTAAATATTATTTACAGAGTAAATTTATTGTTCGATATAATGATATTTTTAAATTTTTTTGTTGGTCTTAATCCAATGCTTCCTGTATTAAAAATGTTCGGCTTTTTAGACGATGCAAATATGTCGTAATCTATACATAAATGAACAATTGATATTTTATTTGTAGAAAGCATATCCTGCACCATTCTTTGTTTTTGATTATTTTATGTAAATAATTGTTTCTATCATTAGGCTGTATGATTCGATGTGATTTGAATATATTTTACTATTTTCATACAATTTGTTAATGTCTTCTATATTAATCTTATAAATCTAATAAGGTCTTTTTCTATCTAATTTATTTTCCTGTTTAAAATTTGTTATTGCAAAGTATGTATTTGTTTGACAATCGACATAATTTAAATTTAATATTATAGGTACTTTAAGGAATGAATTACAGAAGAGTTATAGTAAACAAATATATTGAATATTTGTCTTATATTTGAGATTGGATATTTATAAAGTGCATCCAAAGGTCGTCTTTCATATTTTTTTGCTAATCTCACAGTTTTCTATACCTTTGCCGTTAATTCAAATTCTTGGGTGATAGTTTTTACTTCTTTAACATATTATTACCACCTAGTGGATTGCAAAGTATTTTTATTACCTTATTGTATGTTTATTTGAAGAGTGTTCTGTTGAAATTTATTTGTAAAAACTCACCTCATTTTTCTTAGTTTAATCACCTTACATCGTGTGTTCAGTTTTCCTTTCTTATCTTATTCTTTTCTTTTAAAAAGATATTTTGAGTTTTCAACTTTAATTGTTTGTTGTTCTTTTTTAAATGAACTCTTTTTTCTTATCGCTCGGTATGCCTGTCTTTGCATGGACTCGAATCAATCTCACGTGTAACCGGGACGCTTGTTTACAAAATATACATATATATATATATATATATATATATATATATATATATATATATATATATATATATATATAATATATATATAATATATATATAATATATATATAATATATATATAATATATATAATATATATATATATATAATATATGTATAGATATATCTATATATATATATATATATATATATAATATATATATATATTATATTTATATATATATATATATATATATATATATATATATATATACATATATATATATACACGAAATACTTATACAGAAAAAGAATATCAGACAAGATTGCTGAGAGTGAAATATCAGAAAACAATAGCATAAAGAAGAGCTGGGAAAACTCAAAAATAACATAACTAACGCATCCACGGATGCACTTAAAATAAATGACAGAATTTATAAAACAGTCATTATACCAATAATGATATAGGCGACAGAAACACGACCTGACACAGAGAGGACAAAAAGGATGTTAGAAACAGCAGAGATAAAAACACTTAATTACACACACAAAAATTAATGGTAAAACACTATGGGACAGAACTAGAAGTACAGATATACGACATAGATGCAAGGTGAAGAAAATCAAGGACTAATATTCTATGCCGTAATGATGTAAACCGAATGACAACAAATGATCAGTAGGAAGACCACGAAAACGATGCAATGACATAAAAAGAAAAAGATGCACTTAAAGAGAGGAAAGTAACAAACACTAATACATCAAAAAAGAAAACTCCATAGTTTAGACAGGTAGTGAAGACAAAATGTGGAGAAAAGAAGAAAGACTTTTTAAAATACAAAACACAACAAAGACAACATGCATACCGCCACTATAACTAAATCCAAAATGAAATGGATGCTTCAGTCCGAAAAATAAATAGGGAAAGCTTCTCAAAAAAAAGTAAGTAAGTAAGTTTCTTAAAAAACTGGGAGAGCTTCTCAAAACAGATGAAACATGATTTCTGCGGAACACAAAGAAAAATATGAAGATAAATCAACTAATAAAAACAAGACACATTTAGAAGAAAACATGGGCAGTCTACTTTTGATCACTATTTGCTAAAGTTGATGAAAATAAACCACCAACACCAGAAGTGACGATAAACAAAGAATTAAACTTTCAGGAGGTAGAAGTAAATTAAAAAATTGAGATTCGCAAGAACAAAACAGAATACGGAACGAACTCCTAAATACGGTGGACCAGATTTGACCAAACAACTATTAAATCTGATCCAAAAAATAATAGACAAAACAGAATATATCCATAAGAATGTAAATCAAGCATCTTAATACGTTTCTTAAAAAAGGAAGACAAATCGGATATGTAAACTACAGATCAAGCAATACAAACAAACTGGTTTTGTTCGGGAAATCATGCACTGACGCTATATTGAGGCAAGTATAAGGGAAATCGGTAGAATACAACAAACTGGCATATTTAGGTTTAGTGGACCTTAAGAAGGCATTAGCTGCGGTCAAATTAATGAACTTTATCCACCTAATGTACGCAAGAGAAATACTTCTAGATGTTATCAAAACGATCGAAAATATTTTCCATAATAACACTATAAAAGTAACAGTAAAAGAAGAGGTAATATACCCAATTTAAACTGGCAATGGGATAAGACAGAGAGATTCTCTGAACCCCCTATTGTTCCACTTGGTCATTGGTAAAATAATATAAAAAGTAAAAAGAAAAAAAGATACCAAATGGAAAAAAACTTAAAATAATCTGCTATGCAGACGAGGCAATAATAATCTCTCAAAATAAATATGATTTACAACGTATGCTGCACCAATCAAAGAAATGAAAGGCAGAATTGTCATCAGAGCAATAATAACATATCCATCACAAACACGACCCGACACAAAAAGAGTACTAAAAACAGCGAAGATAAAAACTTATCGACCCTTTAAAACACCTAGAAAAATCGATGGTAAGACACATGGGACAGAGCTAAAAGTACAGATATACGACGGAGATATAAAGTGGAATACATCAAGGACTAAGTAAAAAATAGAAAGGGTAGAATGGAACGATCATATAAGCCAAATAACAAAAAATAAAGTAACAAAGACGGTGAGAAATGGTTCCTTATTAGGAATAAGAAAAGTGGGAAGATCACAAAAACGATGGAACAACAACTTACTGAAGGAACATTTAAAAACAGACAGAGTAGTGTCTACATCGTAGCTGAGGTTATGACATTTTAAAAAAAGTTTATTTGATTTTTATTTTACACAATACCTGTCCTATCTATTTATTATTTTAAAATTAACAACCTTTAGATATTCTTCTAATTTAGTTTCTACTAAGTTTTAAATATTTTGTTGAAAAGCTTATCCATTGTTCCAATCTTTGTTTTAATTGGATTTTAGTATTTCCTATTGACACGATATTAATATTGATGTGTCAATATTTATTCATTTACTAATAAATTAAATGAATATTAAAAGACATGTTTAAACAAATGAACAATTAACTTATAATTTAAAACCACATAAAAATTGAAGATATTATAAAATTATGTGTTTATTCAATATACAAGGTTGTTTACTAGAAAATATGAGTATTTTTGCTGTTTTTATGGTTATTTATGTTTAATGTGCTAATATATATTCAACGCAAAAGTCACATTTTTATGTCACATTAATATAGTCACATTAATATTATGTTTGTTCTGAAGTTTGAGAAATGTTCCAGATTTTTCTGATAAAGTAGAGGCCCAAATATTCATTAGTATTGTCATTTACTTGTTATTACTTTATTCCATTTTTGAAATTTATACCCATAATGTGTAGATTTATCCTTATCTTCTGTTTTCCCTTTTCACACTGGACCTTATGAGTAGATAGTTATTTTATGTTCATTTATCTCTGTCTTTCATTTACCGCTTCCACATTTGCGATCGACCTAGGAATATTCTTACAAAAAAAAAATTGTCTCCCACATTCAATCAACGTATTTGATTCCGTCTTCTCTCTATCTCGCAATGACCTAGAATTTGTCTTTTCATGGTTCTTTGGATTCTCTTGATTATATCTTTATAAGTTTAAGTTTTTTCTATTGTATATCCACGTATGGGCGCCGTATGTGAGAACAGGTATGACACACACTTTGAATACTTTAATTCTTAATATTTAAAGAAATATTTAGTTTTTTATGGTATAGAAAAATTTTTCAAGCATCTCTTATCACATTTTTATTCCTCGCTTGAGTACTTACGGTTTGTTAATTTTATCAGCTCTGGTAGCTTAATTTAAATAAATATTCAATTTATATTTCAATAGTTTTATCCCACCAGTAGGACTTCCCGTGCAGCTAAATGTAGAATAATTTATTAGTAATATGCTTCCACGCTATCAAATGTATGTTTTCCCTGTAGTTTCTCACCGAGTCGTCCATTGTATAACCACTTAACACTTGCTTCCTGTATTAACCTACAGTTCTTATTCGAAATCTGTGATACCTTGTACGGACATCAGACATATGTCTTTGCTCTACGTAGGTAGTGATCGCTCTTACATGTCGGTCCCTAAGCACCCTTTCGTCTTAATATTTTAGATTTGAAATTTGTTTTGCTACTATGTAATTAATAATAATATTTGTCCTCTTATATCATTTGTTTGCGTAGACGTACATTTGCGTATTTCTTTAGTACGTATACTTTAAATATTTTATATACTACAGTAGTAGTATATTATTATAATATATTTGTTAAATATTTTGTAGCAACAGGTCCGTTATCGTTTACTCCAAAAATTCTGAGTATCAAAATTCTGGTTCCAGACATATACACATTACACATTAATTATTTTTTTAGTGATTCCTTTGGGCGAAGTTATATTTTTTTCTCCATTT
This sequence comes from Diabrotica undecimpunctata, assembly GCF_040954645.1. Lineage (NCBI taxonomy): Eukaryota > Metazoa > Arthropoda > Insecta > Coleoptera > Chrysomelidae > Diabrotica > Diabrotica undecimpunctata. The sequence goes on along the minus strand of NC_092803.1, from coordinate 121,611,601 downwards.
TTTGTGTAGTAGGATATATACTTCCTTCTTTACTCGCGTCTCTTTAGGAACACATAACAAAATATGGTCGTATTGTTTGGGTTATTACTAGTAGATCCAATTTTTGATATCTCCTGTATGTACCAGGGTTATTATCCGTTTCTTTTGCATCATTTACATTCGGTTTTTAATCCTGGTCCGATGCTATAAATCGGTTGCTTTGACAATGGTTTTTTTTTACGAAAACAGGTCATCGCTCTGTTGCTTAACTTTCCTCCTTTATCCGAGCTTAAAACTAGCTGTGGTAGTTTGTATGCACTCAATCTAACCATAAACTAACGGCAGGCGGAGTTAGATATTATATATGTCTAAATATAAATTATACATACAAACTATAGAATTATTTTTTAAAATTCCTCGTTTCTCCAGGATTTTCGGGGTCGTCCTCTTTTCCTCCTTCCTATGGGGCTCCATTCGGTTATTCTCTTTATCCATCTGCTATCACTAGTTCTTCTTACATGTCCATACCACTTTAGTCCTTTTTTGTTCTATGTATGTTAGTATGTCTGTTTCTATTGATGTTCTTTGCTTTATTTCGTCATTACTTCTCCTATCCATTCTGGTTACTCTGCAGCATCTTCGCAGGCATTACATCTCTGTTGCTACTATCTTACTGCTGTTTTTCTTGTTTATGATCCAATTTTTAGCCCCATACGTCATAATACTTCGCACTAATGTTTTATAAATCTGTGTTTTTGTCTTCATATTTAGGTGTCTATCCCACCATACTGAGTTAAGTTGTCGGATTGCTGTTCTTGTTTGTCCTAATCTTTGTGTAATTTAGACACATATCACTAATAAATCATCAGACAGAAAGCATGCCTATGTCTTTCAATAACAAAGTGTGGAAATTTTCTATTTTTAGATAAGGGATGAAAAAAGTATATGAACGTATATAAAAATTACTTTCCAAACTCCTACTTGTCGACTATGTAAATGTTAATCCAATAAAACATTTGTTTTATTTCTTCAGTTATGCGAGCTGAACATGCACAGATATATCCACTTATACATACACATATGAAAACAAGCTCTTCTCAGAAAAGTTTTAAACGCAAATTATTGTATTATAATAATATCTTCAATTGAGGTTTTGAAATGATTGTTAAAAAAACATTAACATAAAATAACAACTTTTCATTTATTTTTAACAGTTAGTTATACATTTCGCGCGTAGGGGAATTATAAATAATCCTTTGTGATTCTAATCACCGGGATATCCAATAACCTTGAAGTCGTGAAGTCTTCCACGAAATTTACATTTTGAATATGCTTACAACAAATGTGTCGTTACGTAAAGAAATAGATAATTAACTAATTTAAAAGTAAAATTTTTAATTATCTACATCTTTAGTTTTTTGTTCAAAAAACGGAGAAGAAAAACCGAGATACATATATAACTATAAGTTTCGAATATTAACATTAATGTAAATCACCTTTCTTTTTATTAAATTATTGAATTTATGGCCCAAAAACAAAAGTTTTTTCATGCTATTTTTCTTACTCTTCGTTGAAATTCTTCAACAAAACATCATCCTTAATTAAATGGAAACGTCAGGATTTTTATTATTTATTGTTCCAGTTTATGCTCTTGGGTTACTTATTTCTTGTATCTTTTAAGTATTGATATCTGGTGTTATTCTGGCTATATACTGTCAGTTAAAGTAAATAACAGATTTATAACTTACTGAAGTTTGGTTATGTATTCATAACCAGATTACATAACATGTATCCATGGTATAATTCATAGTAATATGTTACAATGAATTGTAACAATCAATTAATGATTACGGAGTCTAATCCCTTGCGAATGTTATCTGTAGGTTCCTTCCTCTTGCTAGTATATTCGATGAATTGCGTTGTGGTTCAACATTGAACTTCAGCAGCTCAATTAGTTTGAGTGATCATATTTCTCCACTGGCCGTGGTCATCTCTTACACGTAATGTCTCAGAATATTATTTTTTGAGAAGCTTTTTCGTAATATCTGCACATATCTCTAGAGATCTGCCGCTTTTGCGTTGACTCTGAGGCCTACCGCCCCATTTTGTGATAACTTTGATGGATATGAACAAAGAACTTTAAAATTCTAGAGTAAACAGTATTAGAGAGACGTTGATTGGGTTTAATTTAATTTGGGAATATTATATATTCCAGTATTCATAGTCAAAGACAAGCCATAGTTTGACAGAGGGCTCCAATTATCCTCAATCCACCTTAGCCATCCATAAATCTGCGATAGCCCTGTAAATCGTCCCTATGTATCCATAAGTCAGAATTAACAAAATATCCGTTAGAAGGTACAAAAACTAGGAGTAACTACTAATTTTCATTCCAGAACAGACAAAAAAAAATTGGACGAAGAAGTTCTAGAAGAAAGCTTACATCATATCTCGAAAATCGACTATCAACAAAATTTTTATGACTAGGCATACTTTTAAGACGGAATAAGTTATTTCGGAAGCACATAAAATTTATTTCGTTCTAAATAAAATAAAATAAAGAATAATATAGGTTTTTTGAATCGTTGCAGTAGATGATCTAAATCACATTTATCTTTGTTCAAAATTTTACGTCATGTATTATTAGGGACTCAGACAAGAACAAAAAGAAATAAAAATCAAATAATGTAGAGAACGGATTAAATACAGAATTACCAACCATAAAGACACCGACATTAAAAAGTTTGTATAGAAAACTACGTACATAATAGTTAGCAAACAAAATTACATTCAAAATAATGGTATTGGAATCGAAGAAGCACTGCTTGGCAGAGTGGAGAAACTTGTTTATTTTAGGAGTATGTCAATGAGAGCTAAAATCCAAGCGTAGAAATTAAAATGCGAATAGAACAGGATCAAGCAACGTTTGTAAAAACAAAAAACGTCCATTGCAATAACGATCTTAGTGTTACAATAAATATGAGTCATATTTAACCTGTAAACATTTTGTTATTCTGACTTGTGTTTTAGTATATTCTCCGACTCGCTAGAAACCGGTCTGGCGTTCCCTTTCATTCAAAAAGGGTCAGCACAGGTCAACATCCTTCCGCTTCGAGAGATTCCAGGCTAACGGTTTGATATATAGAGAGAAATTTAAATTGTTAAAGTTAGTCTGAAAATATAATCGAGTCGAGTTTTGAAATCTTACGCGCGTATTGTCGGGATAAATAAATTGTAATAAATGTTGTAAATAAATTATATAATTAGTGTCAAATAAATTAGTATGATATTGTACAAATAAAGACTTTAATAAACTAAGTGTTAGAATATTTTATAATAAATAAAGTTAATAAATTAGACTAATAAACTCAGTTCATTAGGTTTGACTTTCTAGTTTAAATTATAGACTTTTATATATTCCCAGTACTACATGGAGTAGAAGTGTGAATTCTAAATGAGTCCATGCTTAAATGCTTGAAAACGTTTGAAACGTAGGTATACGACAACTACTGAAGATAAGTTGGATTGACAGAATCCTGGAAGCATGGAAGCATGGAAAATATGAACTGTTTCCATTTCATCATAATATATATATATATATATATATATATATATATATATATATATATATATATATATATATATACATATATATATATATACATATATATATATATATATATATATATATATATATATATATATATATATATATTGGTTTTGATATAATGGAATATGTATATTATTTTAAAATTTCCATTTTAAGGCCACGGTTTATCTATATTTTTTACTGCAATTACTTTTCATTTCCTTGTCATTTTCTTTTAGCCAGAAAAATTTACACATTAAAAAATTGATCAAAAATGTGTATATTCTATTTTTATACCTTTTTGAAGTTAAGTCAACAGTTATGTATAATTATGGATGTATTTTAACTTTTGTTCTAGGTCATGGACATGGAGTAAAAGGATCCTACAGTAATAGCTATAGTAAGTATGATGATATTCTATTTTCTTACGCTATTACTTTTTTCCAAATCTGTTTACGTATTTTGCAGTAACTTTAAAAATTTACAAAAAATACTTAAAAAATATTCGCAATAAAATATAAAAAATTAATTTATAGTAGAATAATAAGCGAAAGAAAGAGGTTGAATTTTTAGACCATCTTTAGCACGCAATGAAATTTTTTTAAATAAATAATAATTTTTACTTTTAAATCAGAAATTATTTTTATTCTCTTATTAGAATTATTTTAATTTTCTTAATACCTTTTGTTTCGGTCAGAGTCGTATGTAACAGTAAATAGCAACATAGTTTTTTAGCAAATTAACACTATGTAGTGCTAGTATAAATTAACACACTGCAATAATAAACCGGTTGATAAACTACAGACAATTTAAAAAACAACTATATTTTTCCATACATTAGACGCAACTAAATAAATATTGGTTAAGATAGCCAACTATGAATTAATATATACTGATCAGCAAAATTAACAGGACACAAAGTTTACTTTAAGTAAAATTAAAAATTATTAGAAAAGCTTAAATTCTAATCATGTTTTATTGCATGTTTAATAAAAAACAATTTCCAAAATATTGAATAAGGTAGCAGGTAGCAGCAAATAAAAATTTACAATTTTTTTTTATTCCGGAGTAAGATATTTTTGAAATCGAATACAGACATTAACATTAAGTATTCCTGATCGAACTTAAATAACAGTTGTCAAAGCAATATCGTTTTACTGTTTATTTTGTCCCCGAAATTCTGTATAGGGTTAAGATCTAGGCTTCTATGAGGCCAGGCTAGTACCCGAATACCAACATCTGTAAAGTATTGGATTGTTATCCTAGTTATTAAGACCGAGCATTATTCTTCATTGGGAGAAAATTTGTACCTACAAAATTCATATAAGATACCACATGTTCTTCTAGACCTGTCCTAATGTACAGCTACGGCCACTGAATAGTTTTCACCCTGAAGTACAGATCTAGTAGCCGATATTTTGACATTTTTACTTCATTTAAACGTACATTTTACGTCAAAGTTACGTTAATTACCTATGGCGGACTCAAAATAGGTTCGTTAAAATTAAAAAATTTAAATAAAGTAACAAAATGGAAATTATAGAAGGAGGTTTTCTTTTAATAAAATGAAATGTTCTTAATAACGAAAATAAGAAAGTCTGGGTTAAAAATATCCATTTTATTTTAAATTTATTTTATATTAAATAATGATAAATAGTAACACAATTAGTATTTGGTGGAAGCCCCATTATTGTCATATTGGGTATCAAGGGGTGCCCCCTTTGCAATCTTCTGTTCATTGATAGCACCAATCTCCTCATGTTATATTTAACAACCTCCTCCCATGCCAGCTCAAATTGTTTCCAATATTTAATTATTCCAAGGAGTTTCTACCAACCATTCTCGAACAATTCTACTCGCATGCACTGGGCAATTGTCCTATTGGAAGATGGAGTTGTTATTGGCGAATCTCAGGGATTATTTGTTATATAATCCTGTTAATTTTTCTTCGATATGAGAACAAACGCCCGGGCGGCCTTCATCACTTATACATCCTCATACTTTTATCTATAATCCTTCAATATTTTTTAAATGATGAGTATATCTTCATCAAACGTATGATTTCTCTACCTATAACCTTTTATTCTACAATTCCTTCCATTCAAATTTATGCATTCCAATTGCATAAATTTTGCAAATGCAAAAACACGGAGGAGAAAGTATAACCCTTAGGATGACAAAACTTATACAAAAACTAATATTGCACTGCATAATGATAACAGCATAATGATACCAGTGTAATGATACCAAAGACCCCAACAATTATAGAGGTTTAAATCTACTGAACACAGCACTTAAACTTACCACAAAAGTGCCAACCAAAGATCACAGAAAAGGCCATCAAGTACAATAAACCAGCATATCTATGTTTTATGGACCTGACAAAGGCTTTCGATCGCATCCAAGTCGAACACGTCTTACACCTACTCTATAAAAGAAACATATCTATCAATCAATATTATACAAACCATCGAAAACATCTACTTTTATAATCGAATACATTCAAAGATAAATGGAAAACTAACACAGTGTATATTAGTATAAAGCGGAGTCAGACAGGCTCGTTAAGCCCACTTCTCCTTAATATAATAATGGGCGAAATAATACAAGCAGTACGTAAAGGTCATGGTTACAAAATGGGGAACAAAGAAATTCGAATATTATGTTATGCAGACGACACGGCATTAATCACCGAGACAGAAAACTAGCTCCAAAGTTTAACACACATCTTTAATACAACAGCCAAGAAATACAATAGGATAATATCAGCAGAAAAAACAAAATGTATGACAACATCTAAATACCCACTACGATGTCAAATAGAAATTGATGGGAAAATAATAAAGCAGGAAGCAATGTTTAAATTTCTGGAAATAGATATAAATAGTTACGAAGATGTTGAAGAAGAAGTACGGCAACAAAGCTTAACAACAAGTAAAGCGGCGTGATCTCTTAACGACACAATCTGAAAGAACAAAACACCTAAGACAGAAAAGTTGTTGGATAGGAAGAGAAAACTAAGAAAAATAAGAAGAGCATGCAATATAGAAGACATAAATGGATGGGTGACAAAATAGAAAAAGGAGGGGAACGAACACATTAGTAGAATGGCCAAGGGTAATATAGTAGGAATAGCACGAGATAAGTCACCAAATGGACGAAGAAGTATTGGCACACCAAGAAAAAGATGTGCGATAATTTAAACAATTTAGGAGGCTAATATTGAAGAAGAAACAGACTTTAAAGTCTACATAAAAGAAGAAGAAAGAAGAAGAATGCAATTCATTTAAAAATCTTTATTTCATAAGTTAATATCCGCTTTATCAAGAGCACATTAACAAAAGCTTTCTTTTCAGCCACAAAAAAATGTTTAAAAATGAATGGATAAAGGCAATTTTATAAAAATCAAACAAAGCTAACTTGGGAATTTTACGTGTCTGGTTAAATTTGCGAGGCAGTGTATTACAGGTGAAAATAATATAAAATTATAAGTTGTTATTTTTATGAACCTTAATGTAATTTATAGATTAATGCACAGACGTACTATTATGTAACTGTCCATTATTATTTCAAAAAACATATTAAAAAATATCATTTTTAATCTACTTAGTGCTGTTTAATAAAAATTTTTATTACGTTCAAACCTAAACGAATTATTTTAGGAATTAATATAACAAAAATTTCTTTTTTTGGTTACAGGTAGTTCATCGGCGTCATCATCAGCATCATGTAAGTATTAAACAAATTTGCATTATCGACAATACTTTATTTTAATACGAAGTTGTTATTGTAATTACTACCCACCAGATATTCAGCTTTTATATTAGACATTCAAACTCGTTAGACACTATTCTTTTCTACTGCATCGTAACTGTTTCGTTCTGCTATTTTTTAGTTTATTCTTTCTTTAGGAAGTAAAATGTTTGCTAACACTAGGTTTTGTCCCTTACAGTATTTGTTTTCGCCTTCTTGTTCTTCTTCTGTGTAATCTATCTTTCGTATTACCATTCATATCGAATAATTTTTCCCGTAGATGATTCATTCGGATATAACATATTATTTATGCGCATTTTTGCATAATATAAATACTTAATCCGTTATTAAAATTACTCTAGCTGTTATAGTTTGTTAATTATCGTTAAGTTTAGTTTTATATAAAAAGACAAAAAAATATCAACATGCTTTGAGTTTATAGTTTTCTCTCACATAACCCACATAATATTAGGCAGCAGTTTTTCTGAATTTGTTTCTCTTTCCACTGCATTAATCTTCAAATGGAAAGGCGGTTGGCACTCGACCCAAAACTATTTTAATGTCTTTAATTGTTAAGTCCGTGTCAGGAGGTCAAATATTTGATCAAAATAAAACTTTCCTAGTGACGTCATAATTACAGTTTATTCAAATTTTAAAAGTCTACCTGTCACACGATCATTCAAATTTGATCAAACTGACGTATGTCAATGAAATTAATTATCTTTTTGCTTTTTTATTAGTTACTTGTGCTTTATTTACAATTCAAATTTTTTTATCCACAATCAAAATAAAAAGGCTGAAAGGATTTTTTATAATAACTAGCTGACCCAACATGTGGCTTGATTATTAGACGACTAATATTATTTACAATTTATTTAACAGAGTTAAGTAAATACGAAATCCATGATGGCATTCCCGGTATATCCAGAAAATGTAAAAATTATTTTGGACAATTTACGGCTACATCTTCGTTAACAATACTGTCGTTAAAGTTAGTTTCGTTAACATCAACATTTTTCGCCGCCAAAATTTCGCGCTCAATGAGCCAATGATTCAAGTAATTATTCAGTATAGCCGGGAAGACACTTATTTATGTTTAGTCTCAAGAAAAGTGCAAAAATTATCTAGAAGTTTGATGCATTGTGTATTTGGATGCAGCTTTATTTTACCATTTTCAATATTCAGCAAATGTTTGGAAAATATTTTCTTCGATAGATCATTTTGCTATACTTGTACTCTATACAGGGTGGTCCTTAAGTAATTGTACAAACAGAAACCTTAGATTCTACACATTAAAATATTACGATTTAAGATAACTTGCTTTAATAAAATGTTGATATTAAGAAAGATACAGGGTGTCAAAGTGAAAATTTAAAATTTTATTTTTTGCTATAACTTTTACGTATGTAAATATTTTTGGACAAATATTTAAAATTGGATGCTATTTAGTAGGATAAATTAAAATTTTATACATACTTTAATGTAACTGATAGAGGGCGCCATATATGCTACACGCGTGGCATAGATTTGCGCTTAACTTTTTTGCTCTTTAAGTTAGCTCTATTTGTGTTAAAAAATATTAAAGATACATTATTTTTACAAAGAAAAGGTATACTTGTTAGTAACCTCAAAATTTAACCGTTTTTGAGATAATCGCATGTTAGAGTCAGCTGCATAATAATTCTTAGTTGTGATATTTGTGCGGAAAAGCACTGAATACATGTAAATAAGCATATTTCATAGTTTATTCTTATTAAAACAACTATTAAAAAAGATGATAATGTAATATTACAATTTTTTTTATGGCTGCCAAATGTCTTATTGGAGAAAATGTTCTTCATCTTCTTCTTTAGGTGGCGTGTCCGTATTCAGACGTTGGCCGTCATCATGTTTACAATTTCCCTTTTCTACCGCTGCTTAGGTTTCTATACCTACTGGCGTTGTATTACTTTTTCCCTATTGCAAAATGGTGTAGACCCAAAATATGTGGTTTATGTAAGATGGTACACCACCACATTCAAGAGAGAAGGCAGTAAGAACATACTTAAATGTAACTTTTCTGAACGTTGGATTGGTCGTTGCAGTCATATACCTTGACAATGTGGTGCAGTTTCTACTCTAACTATGGGAAGCAGTTTCTTTAAAATCAATGATGTTATTTAATATAAGACGATCTTTTATGGGATATATTGACAAATGAATTAAAGAAAATGGTGGACATATCGAACACTTACTTTGACAAAAAGTTATGTTATTAAGTTTAACTATTTCTTAGTTAATTATCCTGCTGATATATTTATTTTATTTAATATTTTGTTAACTATCAACTTTAGTTAAAGGTATTTTATACCAAAATTTAGATTTATTAATGTTTTTGTCTATTTTTCCTTCGTTGCCTGGAGTAATTGCCTTAAATCAGAATTATGCAGCTGATTTGTAAAATGAGATTATCTCGAAAACTGTTGAGTTTTGAAGTTATTAACAAGTATACCTTTTTTTTGTTAAAATAATGTATCTTTAATATTTTGTGTCACAAATACAGATAACCCAGAGAGCAAAAAAAGTTAAGTGCAAATTTATGCCACATATGTGGCATATGTGGCGCCCTCTATCAGCTACATCAAAGTGTGCATCAAATTATACTTTCTCGTGTTGAAAAGTACCCAGTTGCAAATTTTTATGCATAAATGTTTACAAATATGAAAGTTATAGCGAAAAATAAAATTTTAAATTTGCACTTGTATCAACATATATAGGGTATAAACACCCTGTATCTTTCTTAATATCAACATTATATTAAAGCAATTTGATTTAAATCGTAATATTTTAAAGTGTAGAATCTACTATTTCTTTTTGTACAATTACTTAAGGACCACCCTGTATATATATATATATATATATATATATATATATATATATATATATATATATATATATATATATATATATCTTAATGGCCAATCGAATTGTTTCGATATTTCGCCATAACAACGATTGTGTTAAACACGCATTAATCTCAGCCGCATATGTAAAGAGAGGAATAACTGGTAATGTCTGTCGGAAGTCACCAGACACTAGCAGAATAGTTTAAATCTTGCATACTTCTATATAATGCTTCCAGTGAATCTTTATGAATCATAGTACATTTATCCCAGATAATAACGGAACTCTGCATTTAGTTTGCTATAAACGTCTAATGGCAGGTTGAGTACTGCATGTGCTGTTCTACCACCATCTTACAATTTTCTGAATTAACAACTGTAAGTTGCCTACATTTGGCGCAACTCAAAACGGTAAATTCAATATATTATATTGAAATTTTTATGAATTTAGTATACAACTATATTTTTTAACATTCTCAGTAGATTTTAAAATTTAAGTTTATTTATAATTGTTTTATTAAATTTATAATTATTAAAATGTATTGAAATAATGCACAAACTTAACTTTATTGCAGAGAAAATGTTAAAAAATCGTTTTTTGTTGTAAATAAACAATGTTGAATATTTTAAAATTATTTTTAATTCTAACCATACATAATTCTGTCACAAATAAAACTATTTTACTCTCGACTAAAAATCACATTTTTGAAAACACTTCATATACATCTAATAAAAGTTGCTATCTGATGGTATATGGTGTAGATCAGTATATTCTAACTGTGTGTATGAGAAAATAAAACTGCTTTTACTATTTTTCTTACAATTTCATCATATTTTCTCGTTTTCTAGTTTTTACGAAGCGAAAAAAGTAAATAGACATGTCATTTGTTAAACTTCCTGTGTTTTTAAATGAGCTACCACTGTAGTGGAGGTAGAGTGATAATAAAAAATTTTGTATAAGGGTATAATATAACTGTTTGTATGGGGTATATTTTATGATATTTTATATGTAGTTATACAATATCATAAAATAACGCTTAACAAACGTATCAAATGAACTAAAACTATAGAGGTGAAGCCAAATAAACCACATCCTGTTAATCAAAGAATGAATTTCCTCACGGTATATTTAACTGCTGATTGTCTTTATATATTTTTTCGACTAATCAAAATTAAAGTTTGATCAAACCGACCTTGAAAAATAGAAGATCCTCTTTTTTTAGATGATTGGATCAAATTCAGATATATCAACAACAGCATAATATAGTGATATGCTGTCAATTTTTGGTTTGGTAAAACTAGTTTGATCAACTATTTGACCGATTGACACGGACTTTAGAATAGAATCAATATTTGAATTTTTTTCCTCAAAAAAATGAGTAAATGTTTGCTTTGTGTCACGGTAACGTTAAATTATTTTAAGTTATACGAAACAATGTTTCGTAAAATCAACATTTCAACCAGCATTATTTTACTTACTCAACTTTTCTTATTTCAGCATTCAGTAGCTCGTACTCCTCAGGAGGACCTGTAGATCCAAATATTCTTAACGATGTACTTAAAAATGGAAACGCTGCATTCTCCTCCGCCGCTGCACATGCCGACGCAAATGGAGCTTCTGCTAACGCTGGAGCAGGCGCTTATTCGGGATCTTTCGCAACTTCCGGAGCTCAAGCTGGACATGCGGTTCACTTAAGCTCCGGTGGTCAGGCTGGATTATCTTCATCTGGATCCTTCTCTAGTTCTGGATCATATTCGGGATCATCACAGGGATGCACTACGGGATGTGGTTCTAATTCGGGTGCAATTAAACCAGCTAATCTAGATTTAAATCTTAATGGAAAAGGGTCCTCATCCAATTCTGGATCAATTCAAACTCAAGTTCCTGGAACAATACCAGTTATTGTTACTGTTCCACAAAATAAGCATTCTGGTCCTGAAGGTACGTTATTAATTTAAAATAAATAAATAAATAAAATATTGTTCTGAAGCTATTTTCGTGTGGCATTTTAAATTAATTACTATTTAAATGGGAATAAGCCACAATTAAAGGAGAACGATTTCCGAAGTGAAAATTGAAACGTCAATAAACGTATTTTAACCTTTAATTGTGGCTTATTCCCATTTAAATAGTAATTAAATAAATAAAAATTATGAAATTAAAAAAAAACCTTCGGCAAAGTCAAAGAATATTTATTTTAAAGCAATTGAATCAAGAATACATACAAATTTTAAAAAAAAACCATAAAATCTTTGAAGAGGCTTTGCGAAGTGTAGAAAGCGAAACCGGTCGTTTTGGTAATAAAATTAAATTAATTGTAAGTCTTATTTTATTTCTTTTTACCTATTTAAAATTATTTGTTTTAAAGCATACAATTGTCTATAGCATACAAAATTTCAATATAGAGGGAATTATGTACAAATTGATTTTATATATTTATGTTTTTCTTAGTAGTCAGTATTACTAACCCTAGGACTTATACAAGCTCCAATTCCCGTGGGCATGCTCCTAAACAAATTGTCAATATTTTATTGTGGTAGGTAGGTTCATTTCTTCAAGAGCAACTTTTACTAGCTGTACGGTGTTTTGTGGATTATCTCGGCGAGGTCTAATTCTTTTTTAAGCATATCCCACAAATGCTCGATGGGGTTAAGGTCGGGTGAGCAAGCAGGTCACTACAGAATAGCGATATCTTCTGCTTCAAGGAAGTCTGTAGAGACTCTGCTGGTATGTGGAGGTGAATTATCATGCATGAAAATTAAATTTCTTTACACTGCACTTTTTCAGAGTCTAACTAGAGGTTCTAGAACCAAATCAACATACCTGCGAGCTATTAAATTTGGTTGAATGGAAATTAAAGAAGTTTTTTTACCGACCATATTACCTCTCTAGAACATAACACTTTCTCCTTTAGGTCTGTGAACAGATCTGGCTGTTTCCATTGTTGCTTGTCTTGCTTGCCCTCTGCGTACAGGAATTCATCAATCATATGATTTTACACAAATTCGGGTTTCATCTGAAAATAGCACATTTTGCCAATCTCCAATTATTCAGTTTTGGTATTGAAGACACCAATTTAGGCGATCAATTTTGTGCTGCCTGGTTAACTCAGAAATCCGTAGCTGTCTACTGCTGTATAGTCCCTGGACACGAAGTTTTCTTCTTATTGTTTCAACTGAAACACTTACACCTGTACCTTCTAAAAGTTGTATTTGGAGTTGCGGATGAGAAATTGTTGGGTCTCTTCTAGCTACTTGAACAATAAAACAATTCTGGCAAGCCGTTCTTACTTTTTCGCAACTTTATCTTGGTCTATTCTTAAGCATTCCTAACTCTTGAAACTAGCATAGGTTTTTGACACAACGCTCTGTGTTACTCATACCACTGTAGCTATGTCCCTCTGAGACATTCTTTGCTCCACAAGACCAATAATCTTTCCCCTTTGCACATCTGTTAGCCCCACATATGGCATATTTTCATTTTGAGAGTTAGTTTATTCATTTTCGTTCAAATTACAACTAAAAAAAAATAATCTATACCGTGCTGGGCAGTGGTATCTGATTTTTTTATCGGTTTGTTTATTTTTAATAAAAACCTTTATTCTTCGCAACAATAACAAGTTTTTTTAAAAGAAATAAATATTAGTTTGAAATACATGGTGATTCCATATAGGTTTGGTTGTGTGTAGTACTTGTTAATTATGCTAAAACTATAAAAATGCAATGTTATTATACACTAAAGTACATTTTTGGATAAGGATGGTCAGCAGTAAGGCTATTCTAATAAAATTCAATACAAATTATTACATACAAGGGCATTTGCAACATCATTTGCATGACATCGAAATGATTAATTAATGTCATTTTCTATCAAAGACCTCAATAATAAAAATCAGCAAATACTAATATATATTAAACAAAAATAAGTATATTAGTAATTGTCTGTCATTTCTTGAGTCAATTAAAAAAAATTCATAACCGACTCAGAAACACATTGAAACTATTTGAATAAATTCTTAAAATTAAGTAATAGAATTACAAGAAATGTTGTATTTGATACAGATACTGAATGAATAAATCATCAAACTTTAAGCAAAGCCAGAAAAAGGTGATTTTTTAATTTAAAAACTAAAACTTTTAAAAATAAAAGTCACCGAGAAAATAAAAAACTTACTTAAAACATTTACTCATAATTAAAAATAAACAAAAATTAAAGCAAAACTATACAAAAGGCTTTTATAAGGCTTTATTATTATTAGTTTCATAAAAGCTTTTCTTGTACTATACAGGTAATATTTTCTTCCAAACTTCTTGTTAAATTTATAATTCTCCTTTGATTGCAGTCAAGGTTTAAGATTTAAATTAAAAAATTACTTTTTTCACCTATTAAACTTACATCATTTTAACTAAACTTTTTGTATGTTTTAGAATCTAAACCTCAAGGGACATACTTCATTAACGACTTTAGAGTTCCTGACGAATATACTCCTAATGAAGGTGCTGGTGCCTCTACATTTGATTTAAGCAAAGGTGGCTCAGTAATCAACCTAAACGCCGGTTCCAATGCAGGACATGACCAGGGAACTATAATTCAATCTAAAAAACCTTACCAAGGACACTTTCCTGGACCCAAAGGAAGTATACACGATTTCAAACCTGCTCCACCTGGCGGTGGCGGTCCTCCAGCTTGGGCTCCTGAGCAAAATCCAATTTCTGTTCAACCGAATTACGTTCATACTGGTGCGACTAACCAAGTAAACGCAGGATCAAATGGGATTTCTTTAGATTTAATTAACTCTTTCCCAGGTTCACCCGGCAGCATATATAATAGTAAACCAGCTGCTGACATTAAACCACATATTCCTAGCAGTAATATTCCTGTGGCAATAGTTCGAGTTCCAACAATAAGCACCCAACCTCATCAAAAAGTGGAGGACAAAATAATACCTGGAAATGGGGCATTAACGGTTATTGGAAAATTACCTGGTCCTGGCGGTAGCATTTTCACCAGTGTTTCAACAAGTCAAGGTTCTAATAATCAAAACGGAGCTGGATTTGTTCAAGTTTCTGTTAAACCTATCTCAGACTCATCTAATAAAAATCCTCTACCATTTACTGACATAATAAATCAATTTCCTGGAAAACCAGGAAGTATACATGAAAGCAAACCTGTCGCTGGATTTAATTGCGTGGGAAGTCAATGTATATACGGTAAACAAGAACCACAAAAAGGGCCTGGATATGTACAACTTCCTCTTATACCTGTTACAGATACATTTAATAAACATTCTGTTACCCCCGATTGCGCATCAGGGACATGTGACGAATATGGAGGACGATTAGGGTGTCATGGTAATGACTGTTTCGGACCTGGTAAGAAACCGTCTTACATTCACTCCGGATCGATTTCAGGAGCAAACGCAAACAGCAATGCAAATCGTGAAAGTGGAAACTTTAATATAGAATTTGGAAAACCTCTAACGCCTACCTATGAAGGAACAAAATGCACTCATGGAAATTGTGCAGAAAAACAAGACAGTAACAATATTAACTGTGTTAATGGAATATGCCAGAAAATTGTACCTCCAGGTGTTAGCGTTCAGCCACCCCAACCTGGACTTATAACCGTGGGAATAATATCTGACAATAAACCTGTTAATTTTAACCCTCCTGAACAAGTTCCTGAAGTATATCCTACACCAGGAAGAATTAATTTTGATATAAATCAACGTGCCCCAGAGTATTCAGGAACACTTTGCTCTGGATTACAATGCATTCTTTCTCCTGTTTCTGGAAATAAACATATTCCAGGTAATACACCAACTTCTGGATGTTCTGGAGCCTACTGTATTAGTATCATTCCAGATAAGCAAGAAACCCTAAATTGCCAGAATGGAAAATGTCAAAATAGAGATAAGCCTGTAAGTAATGAAAATCCAAACCAAGAAAATCGCAACATATATTCAGGTTCAGAAAGTAACGCTAATGCACAGAGTACCAAAAATCAAGAAAACATCAATTTGGACCTCAATAAGCCAACTCATATCGATCTTCCAATTGAAGTAGAAATTCCTGTCAACACAGAAGATCAGAAAGAGAATAAACTTAAAGAACCTGTCCCTTTAATTTTACCAGTGCAAGATAACAAACCGGGATCTAGCATGGACTTTTTACTACCTGGAAATAAGCCACCCCAACACTACCATCCACATATTAACAAACCAAATGGACCAGCTACCAACAACGGCTACTATAGCTGCACAGGTTCGTCATGCCCGTTACCAAAGCATCCTGGACAAGTGACTCCAAGTCCAACTGTGCAACATCCTACTACAATAGCTTACACTAAACAACCCTACCAACCCAATAATAAACCTAATTGCGGTAACAAACCTTGTGATGTTCCTGAATCTTATTCTCCGCAATATACTCAACCTCCACCAAGTTGTAATGGAAAAGATTGTAGCAACCTCGAACTAAATAACAACCCAATCTGTATAGGAGGAGCCTGTGTCTTCAGTAACCAACCTCAAATACCTGATGCATATAAGGGTGCTGGAGGCAAAGATAGGCTCTTTGTTCCTTATTATAATCAAGAATTGCCACCAATAGTAACACCAGTGATAGTAAAAGATCAACCGCAAGGAGGCTCACACACAAATTTTAATGCTGGAAGTCAAGCTAATGCTGAAGCTGGTTCACAGAATGGTAAGTTCACAAAATATTAGGCAATTATAGTAAAAATGATATATAATTATAATATACATCATATATATATATATATATATATATATATATATATATATATATATATATATATATATATATATATATATATATATATATATATATATATATATATATATATATGTAAAAGATAAAATCTTTTAGCGAAAGCCGCTATCGCTTTATAAAATTAAATGGCCAAATATATGGCCCGTGCTATAATAAACTTTCCGTGCTCGAATCGGTATCAATAAAGTGTTATGATCATTTCGGCCTATCCCAGCCTCATCAGACACTTGGGCTGATACAAATTCAAACTCGGAAAGTCCAACGAATGTCTCCCAAAACTTCACTATAACAGTAGTTAGCTTACAAAGGCGCCCTTTGGCGGCCGTGAACGAAAACGATATGATAATATCGTTTTCTGTATCCTTTGCGCTATGCGAAATGTGTAAAAGATAAAATCTTTTAGCGAAAGCCGCAATCGCTTTATTAAATTAAATGGCCAAATATATGGCCTAGGAGGACAAATTCGTTAAACTTCCCGTGGTCGAATCGGTATAAATAAAGTGTTATGATCATTTCGGCCTATCCCAGCCTCATCAGACACTTGGGCTTATACAAATTCAAACTCGGAAAGTCCAACGAATGTCTCCCAAAACTCAGTAAGTAACAATAAATGTTGGTCAATTTATCTATGTCTGACTTTTTATTTATACAAGACGTATTATATTTTATGAAACACATTTCCAAGAAAACACGTTTTGAATGGTTTTTCCCTTTGCCAAAATACAGGAATCTTCGAAATTTAATCCATGTTATAAAGTTAATGCATGTTCTGTGAGCGCACATGCGTTTATCTTTTTGGTTTTTATATCGCTGCGATGTGATATTACTCTACTGTGAAAATTACGAGATGATTCTCCGATATACACATTTTTACAATTGGCAGACGGTATAGAATAAACAACGAATTCGATGACTCCTGTATTGTGAAAGGATCCTTTGTCTTTGTGTACAACTTCGATACCATTTTCACATTCTTAGTTGCAATTTTTAAGCTACTAACATTTTTGAAAATGTTGATTAGCTTAAGTGTGAGAACTGGAATATAGGGTAGGCAACCATACGTTATTTTAGATTGTGGTAGCTCTGATATGTTCTGTGTCAATGTCTGTGTCAGTTGTCGGACCTTATTCACCTCATTATTATGAAAATTTTGGTTGTCAGAAATTTGCAAAGGAAAAGGAGAACCAAAAATGAGTTTATTCAAAAGCCTTGTAGGATAGGAGTTCTCCTGTAGTATAGATCTCAACTTTTTTACTCCTTTGTCCCTGAACTCGATGTGTGGTAAGTTGATACCCCTTTTCTAAAGGTTTTGGCCCTTAAAACTAGGCTCTAAAAAAGGTCATAGTTTTATGACCTTCTTGAACCGTACTAAGTATATTTAATATAAAATTAGTATTTCTTGAGTTTAGATTCAATAAAATGTATTAAATTTGGGACTAGATTTTATTGTCCATTGAAATCAAACGTTTCGGCAGGAAACCCTTGCCTTTGTTAAGATTCTAAAATATACAAGATTGGGAACAAAAAGTTATTGCATTTGTGTATAATTATTTTTATATTGGCGTATCGTTGGTGTTTTCGAAAAAAGTAAAGTGGAGATATGTTATAACTTTAAGAGTTTTTTATGGTGTTATATTTATTATTATTTAAATCAGATTGAAATATATTTTATTTAGGTCCTCTATATCTTTTTTTCATTGATTGCGTTGGTATTTCTTTTTATTTCTTTAGATTTGAATATCTCCCTCTTCTTTTTGTTTTGTTCGGCTTTTAAAATTTTGATGTTTTCGAAGTCAAATTTATGCTTCTTTTCATTTTCATGTTTTGTGAGCGCAGTGACGTTGTTCTTGTCATATTTGTGAGAACTAATTCTGGATTGAAGCAGTTGACTGGTTTGCCCGATATAGACACCTTCACAGTTAATACATGGTATCTCGTAAACAACATGTGATTTTTTGAGTTTTAGAGTTTGTGTTTTCAGTTTAGTGAAATATTTATTTAAAAGGTTGTTGCCTTTGTGATCCACTGTTATGTTTGACTAACAGATTTGTTAATTGTTCGGGTAAACCTTTTATATATGGAAGAGTTGTATAAGTAGTTTTGATACTGTTGGGTTTATTGTTATTTGTATTATTGTAAAATTTATAATCTAAGTAAAGTCTTGATTTAAAATAGTTTCGATTAGATGTTCGGGATATGCATTATTTAGAAGGGCATTTTTTGCTTTTTTGTTATTGTAGTTGGTCTGTATTCTGGATCTGTTAATTTTATAGATTTTTCAGCAAGACTTATAATTACAGACCTCTCATGGAAGAATGGATGATGAGATTTACAGTTGAGATATCGTGAAGACCATGTTTCTTTTAAGTTCTGATAGTAAGCAGCCAGATTTGTTTATTATCACATCCTGAATATTTACTAGCTCGTTGTAGTATTATTAGCAATTAGAACGATGACGTCTGAAAATCTTAGGTGGCTGAGCTATTATTCATCAATAGATAGACCTTTGTTCTGCTAGTTCATTTTGCTGAATATATTTTCTAGAGTTGTAGTGAAGAACCTCGGTGTCTCCTTGTCAGACGCCTCTGGTAGTGGAAAATTCTGGAGTATTTTTATAAAGTATTACCTTAGCTTTTGCTTGTTTTTATGTACGGTTTGTCAAAACTGCTATTACTTTCCACTTATAGGCAAGTCCATGTTTAATTTTCGGTATCTTCTAATCAACATTTTTAGGTCACCCAAAGATTCTTTGCTTTATTGGTGATTTGTCTCGAGATATTTTTTTCTTTATTCGAGTAAAAAGCCCTTTTTTATTGCAGTCTCATGTTATAAGGGGGTATTGTTTTCTTGTACATTTTAGGTTTATATTTATATTAACATGCTAATTTCGCCCCATTATGTTGTTTAGGTATCCTGCTACTTTATTAGTTGATGTAGCTTGGTATCTTAGTTTATTTTTCGTATCGCTTGAGGTGGTTATTTATAACCAAGATAATTCAAATTTATCGTTTGTTCTATTAATTAACCGACACAATTAAATACAAATCATATCGATTCTTTAGAAATGATTATATATTTGTTTATTTTTTCAGTACCTATTACCGTATTTATACTGAACCCCTTTGTAAGAAACTAGATGGTCTTCATTCTTTTTCGGTTTTATATAACTATTTAACAACTATTTAAAATGATTCTATAAGTGTCCAGATTTTAGACCATACAGAAAAATAAAACATTTTTAAGTTATACTTTTCTCTAATTATTCCAAAATATCTACCAAATGGTTTTCTCTTATTCAGCCTTATCAACAAATCATGTTCTTGGTTGACTTTTAGTCTTGTGTCTAACTGAGCTTCTAAATGGGATTACCTTAGAAATACCCTCCATCCATTTCATCGTGGGTTCATCAAAAAATTCAATTCCCATGTGTCTCAAGTGAAAAGTTTATAACCAATGTGTTTTGCCTGTACAAACTTATGGAGCAGAGGCTTTACCACTCACGCAAAAATCTGCGAGTAAACTCAGAGTTACACAAAGAGCCATGGAACGTGCAATGCTGAACGTGAGCCTTCAAGACCACATAACAAATCAACAAATCAGGCAAAGATCAAGAGTTCAAGACTCATCGAAAGAACCGCGACGCTTTAGAGGAACTGGGCATGGCACTTAGCCGGAACACAAGATGGACAGTGAACAAGATGTATAATGGAATGGAGGCCCAGAAACTATAAAAGAAGCCGAGGATCACTAACGACTAAATGGACCGATGATATAAAACGTGTAGCGGGAAACTGGCTACAAGCGGCCCAGTGTAGAAAACACTGGAAAGAACTGATGTCTATGTCTAGCAGTGGACGCGATTGGCTAATTGATGATGATTTCATCGTTAGATAGATATTATTTACCGTATATCTCCAAATGTTTCTAAATCTAAATAGTTAGATTTTATAGACAATATTTAGCAACCAATCTTTCTTTTTTATATCAAGTTTTTTCTCTATTTCCCTGCAATCTTTTCTAAACGGTTTGTCTCGCTCGCTTTTGGTATTAGTGCTATACTTCTACAAATTAGCGACAATTTTGTGTCTATTAAAGCATTTAATCAGTTTCGATAATGTTATCAGTGTTTGAGTTGCTCTTCCTATATGAACTAGGACATCAGAAATACAGATGCTAAACCATAAAAAAATGTAATAAAAATCTAAAGAGGAGTAAGTTTCAAACAAAACACTTTAAGATGTTATTTTAACACAAAATAAATCGTACCTTTCAATCCTCAAACATTTATTAATCTGTTTATTTCAGGTTTCGTTTCCGGAAATGTTATTGTAGAAAAACCAGATGGTGTTTTAGTACCTGTGGTTGACGTTCAACTTCCAAGCATCAATAAACCTGGATATTCTTGTTCTGGTACAGGGTGCGATGTCTTAAAACCTGTACAAGTTGGAACAATAAACTCCGGTAGTTACACAGGTTCATCTGGTATCAGTTTCGAAGGAAGCAATCAGGGAAACGTATATCCTGATTATCCTGAAAGAAACGTTCCTGGTTCCGGCTGTTCCAGTGGAACATGTGGTACTAATAGCGGATCACAAGGAAGTTATTCTAGTTCTTCTAATGGGCTCGTGCAAGGCAACGTACATGGTGGTGGTTGCAGTACGGGAAATTGTGGACAAGGTTTTATCGGGGGTCAGTCTGGAAGCTATTCTGGATCTGGAGGCTTTGAAGGAGGTTAGTATTAAGGATTTATTATTATTGGGCTAAAGCTGTCAACTTTAGTTAAGAGGTTTTTATTTTTTGTTACATAAACTTACACTTGCTTAGTCTAGTAAACGCTCTCAATATTACAATGTCTAGTAAAAGCTCTCTACTAAGCAGCTCGCTATTAAGAAAAGACTACTAAGCGTTTAGCAGGACACGATCTCATTGCACTCGTGATTCCTACAAAATAAAGTATTTTTTGTAGCGCGTTGCTTTTTGATATATTGTTTTATGTCACCAAACCATCGCATAATGAGTAATTATGGGTCTGACAACCTTTAAGATCCTTGTATGATACCCATATGTTGCCACAAAGCTTACGCCATGTCCATAAAGCTCTAGTTGTTTTAGTGATTAAATATGTGGGCATTCTACGTAAATTTCTTGTTAATAGTGAACAACATTGTTGTTTTACTCCTCCTAGATACTAATGTTGCATTATAAAATCACATGAATATCATTGGAATCTGATTAAAATTCGTTAAGATTAATTAAAGATTTTCCGTTATAATACGACAATTTTTTTATTATGATTTTATCCTGAATCCAATCCTGCTGATTATTCCAATAAGATTAAGCTTTAATCTTATTAAATGTTCAGATATTTAATCTACAGTTACGTCTTTATAACCTTTTTATTATTTAAAAAATACCGTAGTAGTTAGGTTAGGTTAGGTTAGGCTAGGCCCTCGCACTTTCTGTCAGTCCGATTTTGTTCATGTGCCTTTTGGGGCGACAATGTCCTGTTACGAGACCTACGATAATTTGTAGATCATTCCTATATATGTATATATATATATATATATATATATATATATATATATATATATATATATATATAATCCGTTCTACCCAGTCCGATATTGCAGTATTGCAGTAGTTATTAACAATCTTTAATTGGAATTAATTACAATTTTAGTTGAAAATAAGTTCATTTTGACGTTTTTATTTTAAAGAAGAATTGAGAATGATAAAAGTGAAAATCAAAACGCCAAAATTATTATCGACTAACATTGTTGTTAATTTCCATTAAACACAGTAAATAACAGAAAAATTACAAAAGAAAATAGCTTTAGAACCATAACACTGCACTAGGTTAAAGCATATAATATTTTATTTTTCTTTATAGTAAAAGGTGGTTGCAAAACAGGATCCTGCGGCTTTCAGTCTTCTGGAAGTGGCTCATATAGTGGTTCTTTCTCAAGCAGTTCCTCATTCGGCGGCTCTGGTAGCGGATCTTATGGAGGGGGTGTAAAAGGAGGGCCTAGTGCTGGTTCCTACTCCTCATCTGGTAGTGGTGCAGGTTTTGAAAATGGTTTTCCTCTACTGAAAGAACTAATTAATCAGTCAATTAAAGGAGGTCATTCTGGGTCTGGATCATTCAGTGGTTCAAATTCGTATTCTGGTAGTTCAGCATCATCGCATTCTTCAGGTTAGTATATTTATTAATTACAATCTTAAATTACTATAATATTGAAGACATATTAATTCACACTTTAAAAATTATCATTCCGATTTAAAATAGATTTTAAACTCAGTTTAAATAAAGGGATGAAATAAGGAGATACCACATCCGCAACACTGTTTAATCTAGCGTTAGACTATGTAGTACGAATTATTATCAAAGAGAACCTAGAAACGAAAGATGGACAAATAATCTCATATGCGGTTATTATTGCAAAGAGGATATATAATAAAATAAATGCTAGAATAAATAAAATAGAAAGCGGGGATAGTGAACTGGGATGGAAACAAGAAAAGACAAAAATATAACCATTAAAGAAACACCAATAAAAGAAAAAATTAAAATAGGGAGTTCAGAATTTGAAGAACTAGAACGCTTTGAATACGCAGAAGTAATAATAAGCAAAATCGAAAAAAAAATACCAGAAACAAAAGAAAAAATATTGGTTGCAAAGAAAGCTTATTTTGCAAATAAAAGATTACTTAAAAGCGAAATATTGTCTAAGAATCTAAGAAAAAGGGCAATCCAAAATCAAAGTGGCTGCAAGAAGTTGAAAAAGACTTTTAAATCGCAGGAGTAAGAGAATGACATATAAAACTAGAGACAGGAAAAAATGTTGAGAAATCGTTAAAAAAATAACATAAGCAAAAGGAACTGATCCTTCCCCAAGACATAGGATCTAGAAAACTATTGCACCTCACATCGGGGTGTAAAGCCCGATGTATATATATATATATATATATATATATATATATACATATATATATATGTATATATATATATATATATATATATATATATATATATATATATATATGCTAAAAGAAGAGAAAATGACAAATAGAAATGTCTATAATCTAAAGATGAAATTTAACGCAAGTGTACTCAGCAACTTATCACGAACTTTACGAATACCTCAGTTACCAACGGAAATTATCTAATTTATCATGTTTTTGTTTACATTATCTTTTTCATTAATCGTATGAATCAAAACTAGTCTTCACAATGGAAGCTTCCATTTACACCACAACCGAAAAAACTCGTGAAAGTCGAAATAAAATCAAGTTTTTTTAGATTATGTATATTAAAGCATGATCAAAATTCAATAGGTAAAACAATTATGTTTAAATATTAATACTATTGCGTTACACAATAAAAAGAAAATAGCCTTCGACTACGTTGTGGTTTTTCCAAAACTTAAAATTCTGCTTAAAAAGCTACATTTGGACGGAATAGACACGATTTAGATACGTATAACGATAACACTGAAAGCTGCAATAACTAAATAATTCTGAAGAAGTGCTTCAGTAATTTAAGCACCGATAGGAATGTGTTGACACAATACAAACAGTACACCAATTGTCAATCTATCCAAAATACAGTTAAACGCAATAGAGATCCTCATACTCCCAAAACGTCTAAATTATGCTGTTATACGCCAATAAGTTCCTAAACTAGACATAATCAGTGCAGTTGATAAAACCTGTCAAGTACTATCAATACACAAAAATGAACAATATAGAGCAATGTGCAAATAGGAACTGAAGAAAAGCACAAAATCTAAATCAAAAGTTATTAAAGAGGAACTCAAAACTATCAAAGCTCTCAAAGAAGATTTGTCCACAATAATATTACCAGCTGATAGTAACTGGCATTTAATACAACTGTAATTATGGAGAAAAGTCAATATTACGAGAAAATTTAAGAAATGGTCCTAAATGGACCTTGATTACTCTTCAGAATCTTTTATAATTTGTTTAAAGAGGACATTTTTGAACAAATGGGGTTTCTTTTATTAGCAAATTTGGCGTTTGATGTATCTATACTTTTTTTATAATATTTTTTTTTTTTGAGAAGTAACTGCAATATTAAAAATGGTTAAAATTTTAATCTTTAAATATTTTTATTAAATAAAGTTACTTCAATATTAATTTATTTCTTAATTTATGTTTCAGCTTACTCAAGTTCGGGATCATTCTATGCGAAGTAAGGTCAAATACTGAAGTTCTCAAAAAAGAAAATAATACATTTGTGATTTTATTTTTTAAGTTAACTTTTAAGTATCTCTATAAAAATGTGATTTTTTTTTAATAAAAGTGTTTAAATGCCTTGCAGCATTTTTTAGTTAGAAGTGTTACTAAATTTAGCAGGAAATCATCATCATCGTCCCCTTTATCTTTATACCTATGCACAGTCGGCTTCCTTAATTACAATTCTGCGTAAATTTCTATCTTAGGTCATTTCAGTGACTTTGCCGACGTGTCCTGCCTTAGCGTCTCGCAGAAGTCTTCTTTGGTTTTACTTCTTTCAAGAATCCGCAGATCAGCAATTCTTCGTATTTGGTGATTAACGTCTCGACTTTTAACATGACCAGATTATTTTACTGTATTCTCTCTTATTTTGGCATCAATTGGTGCCACACCTCGACTTTCGCTAATATACTCGTTCTTAATTTTAGTTTTTCGGTAGCAAAAAGATTATTTGTCTAATGCTATCCCCCTCTCTCCACATACACACACACTCATTCTTAATTCTATTCTTTTTTGTATCTCCATTTATTCATAGCATTCTCATTTCCGTCACATGCATTCGTTGCTACTCTTTCTTGGTAACTGCCCAACATTCAGTTCCGAATATAATAGCTGTTTATATGGCTGTTTCATTGAATATTTCCTTCATATTTATTGGAATTTTTCTATCGCACAACACACCACTCGCTTCATCCACTTAATCCATATAACCGTAATTCTACTGCATGCATCTTCATCTATTTTTCAATTAGTCTGTAATAATACCGATTCTAGGTACTTAAAATTATTACTTTTCGCTTTAAATATTATATAAAATTATCATTTTATTTGTAGTAACTCTATCTTTAAATGAATATTCCAAATATTCTGTTTTTTCCCTACTAAATTTTAAACCTTTTTCCTCAAAAGCTTGTCTCCACTGTTCCAGTTTTTTTTTCAGCTATCCGAAGACAGGCTGAATTTTAAGTTAGCTTATTTAAACAACACTGGGTCGATCGACTTTGTTTTGGTTTTCGTGATAAAGCACCAGATCCATCAACTGTTAACAGTTTGGAGAATTTAAGCGAGGACGCATCAGCCTCAGTGACTACTTCCTTGAAGGCTGCCCGACTACAATTGTGTAGGATTTCGGATACCTCAGGATTTAAGGTGCTGTTTAAAAGAAGGTATCAATTGGTGCCGTGTTACACTCAAATACTGCATTTGAAACAATGGCATATCGTAACTGATGATAAAATAATATGTATACAATACGTTAAGTTATATTGCACAGTACATAAAGCAGTAAAATCGGCAACATTGCCTCGTACGAGGTAATTGTAATTCCCGATCTCCTCCGACTCCACGACAGAAAATCATTTAGTAGCACATAACAACAAATCATACGGAACATACATCTCCGTCATTTGAATTCAATGTTTGTTTTCATTACGTATGCCCGGTTCATTTCTTAGAGTACATAAACTAGATAAAAATACACTGACCTTTATAAAGCTGTGCATTAGTATCGGTTTTTAATAATGTGAACAATTTTTTGTGGTTGAATTAAAAATAAAAGTGCATTTCTTTAAAAAGATAAAACAAAAAATATGCTCTTATTGAAAATCAACATTAATTTCTAATAAAGTAAGAAATAATTCTTTATGTCCTACAAAAATGATTCAAATATTTAACCTTCTATAGCTGAACAGTATCCCAATCTGTCATAAAAACTTCTGCAGATAGATGAAAGAATTTCAGCTGTAACAGAATAGGAGACTTCTCTTACTCGCTTTTTTTATTTATTTAAATTTTGGGTTCTAGCCTCAGGATGATCGTAGATGCTTTTACATGTCATCAAAAAAAGAAGTTCATTGGTGTAAGATCTGGATATCACGCCTGTTCCACTGATATCTCGGTTCGGGAAAGTACTTTTTAAATACTCTCTAATAATTCGAGCGTTCTGAACTGAACAGGCGTCTAGATGAAACCAAACGTTCTCCAGATTTACATCAGCAGGATTGAGAATAGCGGGAAGAACATAATTCTGTAACAAATCGAGGTATACTCTGCTATTCAAGTTGCCCTTAATAAAAAATGTACCTATTATGTGGTCTACTAAAATGATTTACACTATAAATGGAATAAAATGTTTTTAATAAAATTTGGTTCATGATTAGCCTTCGTTATTAGAGTTACACAAAACTCCGTTCTTCGAAAGTAATCGTCTGGATAAATCTGCTGCGTTTTCGAATATTTAAAATTCTTGTATTCGTGCTATTTCCTTACTTTTGTTTTTTTTTACAGTAACATTGCTAAGATATAACTCTCTAGCAACGCTTCTACTTGAACGTGTTGAATCTAGCTCGATTGTGTATCCCGGTATTCTCTTTTCTCAACTTTTTCTGGTGAACACACTTCTTGAGCGTGATATTTTCTGCAATTTTTGAGGCAATAACAACTCTCACAATTTTAAGCAATATTATCAATTGACTGTACGCAAGGAATTGGTCTCCTCTCAAAAAAAAACACAAAAAATAAATCTACGCACTGTTGTCCAGAATTACCACCATAAAACCATTTTATTATTTGAACTTTTTCTGCGGGCGCAAAATTAAATTAAAGATCTACGCTGTTAACGCTTTGAATACAGAATAAACCACTCAACTGTGGGTAGTGTATTATCTGCTTTAAACAACCACTGTATAATGACAAATTATTGGCGACGGGTCAACGAAGTAGGTTAGTCAAAAGTCGACAGCGCTTAGTGTTGCCATTTATACTGTATATATCTAATTTAAAACTTAACGTACTATATATTGTTATGTGGTCTAAACCAAAAACCAATCAAAGGTTCAGAACCAAAGCCAATAAAAGTAGTCCGCGTCTGAAGCGTTAGCAAACAAACGGTCGCGAGTTTTTTTGGAAAAACAAACATGTTGCCACGATTTGTTTAAAAAATACTGAAATCCAGAAAATGTCAGCTCTCAGACGACTCGTATGAAATCCGAATATTTTTAAGCGAAAGTATTGATTTGGTGAGTCATTTACCAGACTTGGTACCGTGTGATTTATGTGCAATCACTACAACTAAAATCGTTTTACAATGCTAGATGATACCGTCGAAGCATAATCTAAGGCCTATTTTTAAGATTCCTGAAACCTATTTGATTAGGAATATGATATGATTGTAATTATGTAAGGATTTTGTAATCCAAGATATCAGCAATCATGAAATTTAAAGGTAATTTAGGCTCCACATACTTCGTTTTCGTAAAAAACATAAAAATAAGGCAAACAGAACATAAATAAGGCAAACTTTTTTTGGAATTTGTCTATGATAAAACGGTTTTACTATAGCCAATCGGATTTTTGTATACCTTCCAATTTTCCATGATAGCCATTCCAATTCTAAATGAATTGGAAAGAGTATTATTCAGACTTCTAAAACACTGTATCAGTTTGTGTAGATTTAGTAGAAGGATACAATATAGTTTTTAGTTATTAGGTAGTCTTGTATTTGCCGCTTGCGATCAAACGACTCGCATTTATGCACGAATCAATATTTGCAACTATTCCCAAAAAAGTAACTATTTTTACTACTATATTTACTACTATACTATGTACAGCAGCGCCAAATTACCAGATAACTAAGTGGAAACAGGCCCATTGCTGGATGGATAATTTCCATCGTTTTCTATTCTTAGCTAACAGCCTTCATTCTCTGATTCCCATCTCACTGACATCTTCCATTACTGCATCTCTTCATTTCTTTCTTGGTCTTCCTCTCTTTTTTTGCCCCCAGGTACTCTCCAAGCAATATTCTTGACTAGTCTATTACCTTGCATTCTTTCTAGATGGCCGAGCCATTCTAGTCTACGTTTTTTCACCACTTTTGTTATTGTAGGGTTAGCATACAACTGATACACTTCTGCATTAGTTCGTCTTCTCCATTCTCCCTCTACTACTTTTCCACCAAATATTCTGCGAAGTATCTTTCTTTCCCATGCTTCCAATGTGCTCTGTACGGTTTTGTTCATAGTCCATGTCTCGGCAGCGTATAGCATTGTGAGTCTAATTATAGTTTTGTATACTCTTATTTTTGTAGTACGAGATATATCTTTGGCCTTAATTATTTTGCTCATGACTCCAGCACACTTGTTGCTCTTGGTCAGTCTCAGGTTGATTTCAGTTTCTTCTTTACATGTCTGATCAATAAGAGTACCTAAGTACATATATTCACCCACCTTCTCGAATTCTACAACTGATCCATTCTCCACCTCCAATTTAAAGGATCCCCTGGTGTTTATTCCTTTTTTGGGAATTATTAATATTAACTTTCAGTCCCATTTTAGAGCTTTCCCGAATCAGTCTTTTTGTTATATTTGATAGTCCTTTTCCATTGCTTGCAATAAGAACCACATCATCAGCGTATGCTAAGCATTGGTGCTCCTTGTATAAAATAGTGCCGGACCTATTTATCCCACTAATCATTACAATTTTTTCCAAAACTATATTGAATAGCAATGTAGACAACGGGTCTCCTTGGCGAACACCTTTTTTCACTTCGAATTCTTCTGAGACTGTATCGTTGCATCTCACAGCACAAATGGTTTGTCTAATTGTCATTTTTACCATTCTTTTTATTTTTTCTGGCACTTGGAATTCTTTTAGTGTTTCTATTAACTTGTTTCTGTTTATTGTATAGTAGGCAGCTTTGTAATCAATGAAAAGTGCTTGTGCTGAAATGTTGTATTCATAGCAATTGGTCAGGATTTGTTTTAGCATAAAAATTTGATCGGTTGTTGATCTTCCTTTCCGAAATCCTCCCTGGTATTCTCCTATTTCTCCTACTTCTCTATATATATTTCTAATCGTTTTTTAATTAGTATGGCGAGTACTTTATACATTACTTCTAATAAGAATATTCCTCTATAGTTTGTGCATTCAGTTCTATCTCCCTTTTTGTGTATAGGAATTTTAATCGACTTATTCCATTCTTGAGGCATTTCTTCGGCATCCCATACTTCTAGTGTTAGTTCACCAAGTTTTTTTATTAAGACCTCTCCTCCATATTTTATGTTCTCTGTCACAATGCCGCTCTCCCCGGGACTTTTTTGGTTTTTCATATCTTTTATTATTTCTTCAATTTTTTCTCTTGTGGGCTTTGGTATTTCTTCTATTATTATTTGAGGTCTAGGAACATAACAATTTTCTTCAGTAGTCACTTCGTCATCTCGTATCTCTCCGAAATATTCTTTCCACCTTTCACATATTTGGTCTTCATCCACTATCAGGTTTCCTTGCTTATCATTTACATTTATCGTTCTTCCCTGATACCCAGTTTTAATGTATTTTACTTCTTTATAAAAAAATTTTATTTCATTTTTCTTGTAATTTTCTCCAATGCGCTTAATTTTATTCTCCATATACTTTCGTTTCCGCTCCCTTAGGATTCTCTTTACTTTTTTTCGTTGTACGGCATACCTTTCTAGGTCGTCTTGTTTTTGCGAACGTAAACTTTTTAATCTCAAATCTGATCTTTTTTTTTAACTCTGTTCTGCATTCGTCATTGAACCAGTGGTTTTTTCTAAATCTTTTTGCTCTTGGTATGTTCTTCGACGTATGAATATGACAAAATGTGAATATCTCTCAGTGGGAACAGATGAAATATGTGACCTAGTCTTGGAAGACGACAAAATCAAAGGCGTGCAATCCTGCAAATATTTGGGGGTCATTTTCAACAAGAAGGGAAATAGCGCAGATGAAATCAGGGAAAGAATAAACAAGGGCAGAGCAGCGACCCGTGCCTTAAACTCTCTTCTCTGGCAAAAAACAATTCGACGAGAAACCAAAAAACACATTTACGGTAGTATAGTTCAAAGTATTACACTTTACGGTTCGGAAGTATGGGACGTCACCAAAGCTAATAAAAACAAACTTATGACGACAGAAATGGATTATCTGAGACGAAGCTGCGGTAGATCGAAACTGGAGAGAGTTAGAAACGAACAAATAAGAAACGAAATGAAAATGGAGAGAAATATCAATGATGACATAGAAAGAAAACAATTAATCTGGTTCGGACATGTTAAAAGAATGCCAGAGTACAGATGGCCTAGGAGAGTACTGGAATGGATCCCTCCTGAAAGAAGAAAGAGAGGACGACCACGGAGAAGTTGGCGCAACGATATTGATGAAGCAATGGCGGCAAGAGACTTAGAGGAGGCAACTGCATATGACAGAAAAAGATGGAAATTGGGGGCGGAGAAGCGGCGACAGCCGTAATAAATCCGTTATTATATATATATGTTCTTCGACGTAGCTTCCTTTATAGTGTTTGTCATTTTCAAGAACTTTTGTTGTATGTTACTCACAGTAGTACTATTTTGTTTGGCGTAGGTTTCTTGTATATGTTTCACGTTTTCACATTTGTCATTAAATTCGCAAACTTCTCTTGTATTAAAATGTGGTCTATTTGATTAGTTTCATTTGACCCCGGAATTTTCCACGTTCCTTTATATATATTTTTTCTCCTAAACTGGGTACTCATTATCTTCATCCTGTTTTCAATTGCGAATGTGATTAATCTCTGTCCATTATCATTTGTATTCAAATGTTTACTTTCACCCCCTGTTATGTTTTTATATATATCTTCTCTTCCGACCTTTGCATTGGCGTCGCCTATAATAATTTTTCCACGTATACTCCTCGAACATTCCATGTCGCAATATTTAGGTACATATTCTTATTTTTTATTTTGCTATTTATGTTCAAACTCATTTTCCTGTTCATCGCTAGGGTCCGTTGGCATAATGGGCCATCTTTTCCTTTTTCCACTACTATATGCGTTTTTTGGGTCCATATTTCTAGATTTTTCTCGTTTGAAAGTACCATTTCCGGCCCATACCCAATTTATGCCATCCACAGTTAGTTTTCTGTACCCTATCTCTTCATTTCTACCTTCAGCTCTTAATTCCTTGCTTTTATTTACGATTTCCTTCCTCATGTGTCTTTCTTTTTAGGTTATGTCATCGTTGATGAAGATCTTTTCTCCAGTAAGAAATCTGAGTTTGCTTTTTTCTTTCATTAGGTACCTTAATTTTTTCGCCATAATCCTTCATTTGTACCAGACATATATTGTTCTTTAACTTTATTGCAGATTCTATTTCGACATCCTCTTTTAGGTGCTTTTGTATAAAATCTTTTACGTTATTTTTTAAGAGTGTTTCATCTGTTGCGTTTATTGGTAAACCCGTAATTACTATGTTATTTCTTTTCATCTGTTTTTCAATTCTTTCTACTTTGTTTTCAACCTGGGTTAATTTGTTTTTTGTTTCTTCTAATTCTTGATTTATCTTTATATTTTCTTTTTTCAACGCTATCATCTCTTCTCTATATTCCTTATTTTCATTCCTGATTTCTTTCAGTTCTTCCATCATCTTCTTGAACATGCTTATAACGTCGTCCAAATCCTCTGAATCTTCTTCCTTTGGTTTTATTTTGCTTGGAGTTCTGGCAGTTTTTTTGCTCTGCAGGAAAGGTGAAGTTGACCCTCTATATTTTCTCTTGTTGCCTTCTGACGCATTATCATCACTGTCCGTGTACATCATATCTGTTTCTAAGGACCGCGAAAGGAACTAGATTCGCTTCAACCGCTCAGAAATCCAGTTCCTATCAGTCCTCAGTTTGCAGAACTATTTTTAACTTTGGCAACGTCGCAAAACTAACGGCCAGACTTCCTCCAGTATGACTGTTTCGAATTGTAAATAACCTTACTTACTTTTATCACTTCAAACACTAGTTTTTACCGAAAGCGAGTTTTTTTCCAGAAATTTCTTACTGTGGTATTACGAAGCCTTTTTAAATTCACATATATGTAAACAAACCGTAAATTATTCTTCGCTACTAATCGCAATATTTGGGATTTTAGTAGGAGAAAAATATATTTACTTTTATCTGCTTAGTACACCGTTGCCGTCAAGAAAGTGGAAAGTGGAAACAGTATTTGTAGCTATTCCCATCAATTTAATGAGTCACACAATCAAATTTTTTATGAAAATATTTCATTGTCGCATATACCAACTTTCTGAGAGGATTACTGATAATAAGCAGTTTGAATTCCAAAGCGAAATGGATACTCGGGAAGCACTGTTTTGCATGCGAATACTTTTTACAAAAAAGCATTGAGAAAAGCATCGAAAAAAAAACAATTACATATCAATTCTTAAGCTTAGTTGGTCTAGATACGTACATCAGATTGGTCAAAAATCTACTACAATCTACTACAATCAGATCGCTTGCATTAAGGTGGCTAAGAAGGTGTCAGCTAAAAGTCCTATTAACCGTGACGATAGACAGGGATGTGTTATGTCACCGATGTTGTTTAATGCCTACTCTAAATCAGTATTTAAAATAGCGGTAAACAATTGTAGCGAGGATAATAAAATCGGTATCGGTGTTAACAATAATAATAACATCAGATACACATATGACTAGGGTCGATCCTAGAGGTTTTGCCGCCCGGGTGCAAAAACCAGATTTGCCGCCGGAATTTTGGAAAACAAAATTAGGAAAAATTATTAAAAACACAATTTTGAACATTTAAATCATAAAAATATATTTATTAAGTCAATGAATAGATACATACCTATAGTATAAATGAGCTTATACAACATATTATGTATTAATTCGATATAACCAAAATACAAAAATCTACATACTTATTTTAGGAAAAATAAAGTAAAATAAAAAACAAGAAATAAAACACTAGGTAGGTATACACGTCTAAATACTAAAATCGACTTTTCGCCTTTTTAAGTGCAAATTCCCTAACTAGGTCAGTCACATCTAAATTAAAACAAATATCTTCCTCGATAATCATTATAGCTAAATTTGTAAACCTGGATTGGCTCATGGTAGATCTTAGGTAGTTTTTTATTAATTTAAGTTTTTAAAATGATCGCTCCCCATGAGCTACAGTGACGGACATAGTTAAAAATATCCTAAGCGCAACAAATAAATTAGGAAATATTCCTATTCCAAAACTCGTTAGCAACGAGATAGGCTAACACTTCTTTGGCCGACATATTATTTTTATTAGTAATTTAAATAGACAATATTTATATCAGTCTCATTGTAAAGATATATTGCATTTATATCAAAATTTTTTGTTTCCGTGTTCAGTTAGTTTAGTTTCTAAATTGGTACAATATTTCCTCTTTAGAACAAACACTTCAGTTTTTTAAAAAACCAAAAGATTCAACATGTGTTTCTAAATCTTGAAATCTATCATCTAATTTTGAGATGGCAATATCAAGAATATAAAAATGCAAATTTACTTTAAAATGTAATTCTGGGGATTGAATTGGTTCATCTTTATGTTCACATTCATAAAGTCTTTTTTCTTCTGGGTCGAACTGTATGTATGAACTACAGGAAATGAAATTTCTGCATCCATTTCTTGAGCTATTTTCTTAGCTTCATTGAGCAAATTTATAAACTCATTGTCGGATCTCATGTCTGTTAAAAATATTTTAATTCCATTTAACATTTGTACAGATTCTGGTAAAATAACGTTAGATTTTTGGATGATTTTGCTAACTACATTTATTTTTAATAAAATATTATACGAGACAACTAAGGAACATATTAATTTAAATGATTTTATTTTATTAATCAGGAAACTTGCAGTATTCGTTGTCATTATCTCTAGATGTATTTTTATAAAGGGCGATCAATGCATCATAAACTTTTTCCAATTCATACCTAAGAGTTTTTACGGTATCAATTTGACTCTCCCACCGGGTATCAGAGAGCGGTTTTAGCTTTAACCTAGGTACTTCCTTTAAAATAATATTCCATCAATATATTGATGTGAAGCGAGCTTTTTGCTGCATCATTCACGACTAAATTAGGGATGTGCGGCGCACAAGGGACAAAAATCTGGTCTCTGGGATTAATATCTGAGATTTTTTGTAGGCTATTGTGTTTGCTTTTCATATTGGCACCATTGTAATAACCCTGGCCCTGGCTTCGCATATCGGCAATATTAATATCAGATTCCTTTAGATTTTGAGTGAATAAGCCAATTTCTATGTACTTTTTCATTATTCGTTAACTTTTTTACGAAGTAAGTAGAGCTAAAAGATCTGTATAAACTATTTACAGGACAAATAATATTTTTTAATTGTACTGGACCTATGTCTAAAATTATAAGTTTAACAGTATCTGTCAATACTTCTGGCCGATATGCTAGATCTTTAAATTGCTCTTCACTCACATCAATATCTGCGGTTTCGGTTTGCATATTATTTGATGAGGGATTATTCGTTGTATCCTGGTGCAGTGTAATGTTTTCGGCAGTCGATTTATTTTGATTCTGTTCTTCTGCATCGTTTTCACTTAATTTAAAAGGTTAAACATCTAGAGCTTGGCTTGTTGAAGGTTGAGGTTGCGTACTCGTCGGGGATACAAAAAACCTTTTTAGCGAGCCATCTAATCCCTTGTGATCTACCTCTTTTTCTATCCTTCTTTTTCGATATTGTGAACCAGAAAGGTTCATCTTTCTACTATCAGCCATCTAAATCAGTAAACAACAGTTTATAATTTGAACCAACATAAAGACCAGAAATTTTTTATGCTAAAAATAATTAAATCAGTAAAAAGTGCAAAATACTACTTTAACTTTATACAGTGATGAGTGTCTTACCACTTGGCGTTTTAACGTAAGAGATAGAAAACACAGTTACTTTGTAAAATAAAAAGAGATGAAACTCGTAGAGGTGAGAAATAATCGATAGAAACCTATAATTTACATTACATTACATTACCACTATCGATAGTCTCACACCTTTAGACGTTAGCTTCGAGCTAAATCACCTCGATCATAATTAATGTGTGTCACGTCGTATGTGTAACGTATTTCCATTTTTTAATTTCGCATAAAGTAAAAACTGATTGACCACAATAAAGCAAAAATGTGAATAAAATAATTTAATTAATATTGATTATTTAGTCTTAAGTTTTAAATTATTAACCAAGAATAATTTCTACTATGATTTAAACAGCAGCAGAACAATAACCCAAACTGTCAATAAATATTTATAAAAGTCTGGTGGATCAGAGTTCAAGGCACGATGTTCTCATCCAGGCGCTCAGGGTTCGAATCCAACATGGAGGTTTTACTTTTTTAAAAATTAAAATTTTGAAATTATGCAGATATTATATCGTTTTGCTTTAAATCACTAAACATTTATCTCAGTCTTTATTAGAAGTGTTTATAGTAAAACATGAAAATCTTATTGAAAAAACAATGGGCTTTCGAAAATAAAATAAAAATTCTTCAAACATAAAAGAACGTTCTAAATAAAAGTACTTACAAAAAATGTTTAAATAGGTAGAAATTCTGTAAAAATATTCTAAATAAACGTATCTTATTCTAATGAAATGTATTAACAAAAAATGTTCGAATAAGCCTCCATTAGCAGCAGAACAAAAACCCAATCTATTATAAAAGTTTCGTCTAACATTAGTTAATGTTTCTGGACTAATACCTCTCATTGAATTAAAGATCTTTTCTCTTAATTCTTGGAGAGAATTAGGCCTATCGTCTTCAATTCCATATAGTTTGGACTTGATATATCCCCACATAAAAGAATCACACGGTGCAAGATCAGGTGATCTTGCAGGCCAAAAAATATCTCCGTGACCACTAATCCATCGATTAGGAAAAGTTGTACTGAGATATTCACTGACGATGCGAGAATTAGGTGCAGGACAACCATCGTGTTGAAATCATATGGAATCGAAAGGTATTGGTAAATTACGAAGGGCTGGGACAATTTGATTTTGCAGAAGTTCCAAGTATTTCCGCCCAGTCAACATACCGTCTATAAAAAATGGACCAATGACATGATTCCCTATTATGCCTCCCCAAACATTTACTTTTCGAGGACGCTGGGTACGAGCGACATAAATCTGGCGAGGATTTCCTCGAGACCAATACCGA
This sequence comes from Diabrotica undecimpunctata, assembly GCF_040954645.1. NCBI lineage: Eukaryota > Metazoa > Arthropoda > Insecta > Coleoptera > Chrysomelidae > Diabrotica > Diabrotica undecimpunctata. The sequence continues at coordinate 121,574,358 of NC_092803.1, read as the reverse complement.
GTATTCATTGAATTGTGACGGCCATGCAATGAAAACGTACATTCATCGGTAAACAAAACGTTCTCTAAAAAATGTTCATCTTGATGTGACATTTCCATCGCAGTTTGACAAAATTCTAAACGTCTATGTTAATCCCCAGGGAATTGTTCGTTGGATTTATGAAGTTTATAGGGACGGTATCCATGTCTTTTCAAAATTTTACCTACTCTAAATCTTGAAATTTCATATTGTTCTCCGAGACGAGATGTTGATTGGGTAGGATTTTGCTGAATACTTGCACAAATCAAAGTGTCTCTTAGTTCCAAATTCATTTACCTCCCTTCGTCTACGAACTCCTCTTGGAGCGAACACGGATCGATAAGTAAAAAAAAAATTACGTATAATGGACTGAATTGTTGATCGTGCTGGAGCCGGCCTAGTTGGAAACATATTTACAAATTGTTGACTAATCATGTTGTCTGATAATCCATTCACATGCTAGACAACAATTTGCACTTTTTCCTCGACCGTTAAAACCATTTTTACGAATTGTTTTTTCAATAAAAAGTTTCTGTTTACCGTGCAAAAATACTTCTCGATATGTTATTATTTGATGGCTGAAGGCTTGATGATTCGGTTAGCTGTAAAGCAGGCAGCTGTTCGCGCGCATCCATTCCAATGTTCTCAATTGTTTTGAAAATCATTACCTGTACAGAGAAATTGATATTAACACCGAGAATTTAGTGATGGATTTGACATTAAACAGTCTTCACCGAATTATTTTGCATTTACAACTGAAGATTGTAAAACTGGAATTGAATTTGAATTATTTTGTATTTCTATTTTATAACATTGGAATAAGAATAAATTGTAAATAATGAGTTTTTCGAAAACTTGTTACCTAATATGTATCATATTTTTTATTATTTTTTGATTGAATAAAACAAAAATTTTGTCCTTGGTGTGAATTGAACCCCAATCTTCTTGTCAATAGACCACGTCTCTAACTATTACACCAATTCCACATACAACAATTGTTTTCGGACCGAACATACCTACCTATAGTTTAGTCAAATATTTCAGTAGAGTTATTTATATTATTAAATAAACTTAAAGATTTATAATTTAAAATCGCTACTAATTAATGTTTTTTACTATAATATATCTTAATTTATTCAATCATTTATTCTAACATCAGAACTTATTAAAATAAAATATTTTCGAGGTCATCCGTATAATTATGACTGAAGTCAAATAGCCACGTCTAAGAAATAGTTTATCTCGTACTATCTCACAACTTAATATGTCTTCTATCCTTTCCGCTATTTGGCCGGGTGGTAAGACACTCATCACTGTATAATATATGTAGGTAATAAAAAGCTATTTGGAATACATTTTCCATTCACAATACACTGATAACAGTAATAATATATAGTATAACAGATAAATTTACACTACATGGTTTCATTTCCAGTTATAATACGCAATACGTTATAATAGTATTGCATTTAATTAACATAAAAATATATTTGGTAAGTATACTGTATTTTTATTACATTACGGTTTTACATTACCACACAAGCATAATATTGAGGTTTTAAAGTTATTATTTTTATACTAAATTTTTCAAAAATTTCAATATGAAAATATAGGAATAACCTAAAGTATAGACAGAAAAAAAATTCATCATATTATAAATATAAATTTATTATCACTTAATTATATTATACAATTTTTACAGCTTTTTTGGTTATTTTACTTCTTCGTTGGTCAATCATTTTAAAGAACTGAGCAGAATTAAGTAAATTTACCACCAACCTGAAACATAACACATTTATAATTAAAAGAGAACTAAATTATGATTAGATTATGATTATGATTATAATATAAATTATTTACAAAAAAACCAGAAATGTTCCCAATTATCCTCTCAAAAACTCGAAAATACATTGTAATGTTCTACGAAGTGTTCTAATCTCTAATTTATTACTTCGATTAAACAGTTCTTATATATTTTTGAAAATTAGTTGCATTTCTCTGAATATCTTATCAAGACCAATGTATTTATGTGGATATTTTGGGATTTACCGAATACTTATACTCATCAATAAATTTATACTTTGTATAGGCAAGTTTGTATCTGGGCTTTAATTTTTATTTTTTTTGAAATTAATTGATTTAGTTATATTCAAATATATCTACACAACCTTTAAAATTTGTAAAACAGGCTGTCTTATATTCTACATTACTGTTTGGTTACCTTGATCAACTTTAGGTACACAAGGAACTTGTTTTTAATACATTTTATGCTATAAAAAATACAAATTGCTCATTGCTCATGTAAAATTTGGCCGACTATCTTATTTTCTATCTACATCATCTACGTATTACATATTATCACTATCATTATTTTCTACTATCACATAAATTTTATTATCAGTTGTGTATGTACGATCGCATTGAAAGCTCGCGTACATTCTTTTATCTGTTGTTTACGACGAAGCAGAGTCCAAGTAACACTTAGTAGTAAATCATTGCTTTGTCGAAAAGCATTTTTTTGTTCTGGCTAATTGGCTTAGTTCCAGTGCCATAAAACAAAACACACACACACACACACACACACACACACACACACACACACACACACACAAAAGCATTTTTCACATCAGGACGATATGCTTTATCCACACCAAGAATTCCATCTTTTTTGAAACGTTTAAAAGTTAATTATTTCTGAATTTTATTTGTTATCAGTGGCGCTATATTAGTGGGCTAATATGTATATAATAATTTTTATATTTTCAGATATTCCATTAAATTTTTTATTACCTGGGTTCCATCCGCCTCCCGTAGTTACAACCCTAACAACTTTGACAGCTGGTGGTGGTGGTGGTGGTGGGAGACCTCCATATCCACCAACTCCAATACCACCACCATAACCATAGCCTCCTCCATAGCCATAACCGCCTCCAAAACCGTAACCGCCTCCATAGCCTCCGCCATTAACGATCTTGATGATTTTGACTGGTGCTGGTGGTGGTGGTGGAGGTAGAATAGGCGGCGGTGGAGGTCCAGTATTTATTACTTTGACTATTCCAACACCTCCTCCGTAACCTCCTCCGTAACCTCCTCCGTATCCTCCATACCCAATTCCTCCTCCATAGCCTCCATAACCACCTGCATATCCGCCTGCATACCCACCAGCATATCCGCCTCCATACCCATAGCCACCTCCATATCCTCCGTAGCCTCCAGCTTAAACAGAAAAAAAAACATTAAATTATGTGAATTATAAAACTTATTGCGCCTGCTACAAAGATATAAAGAATAATAATTAATACTTTAAAAAAAAGAAATCTTCTAAAATCTACTGTAATGGAAACTTCTGTTATTAGGAAGTACATAAAATTTTTATTATAAAGGGGACAAAGGAAAAATATACGAATAAATAAATTTAACCAACGTTCACATAGTATTGATTAATATTAGGAAACTCTTGATAGAGAACGCCGAGACGCATTGTGGCGGGAAATTGAATAAAAGGACGAGTATATAAAAATTGTAAAAGTTATGTAAGTTGAAGACACGAGTAGTATTGGCAAATACAGAAAAGAGTATTAATAATTGCTGGTGATAATAGAAATATATCAGACCTCGATACTTTGGTCACTGTTATTCTCGTTTTTATTTACTGATATGAACCAAAAAGTAGAAAAATTACCTTAATTTATTTCTACTTATCCTTAAAATATTTTCATTGACTTAAACTCAACTTACCTATTGGTTACAAATATTATAAAATTGTAAAGGAATTATTAAAGATTCAGATTTAATTAAGAGTTTTAAAAAATAGAAGTTTAGAACAAAAATATTTTTAAAACATCCAAGAAACAGGAAATGAACTAAAACTATTTCTTTGTGGTTAAGTTTTTCCAATACTACTACTACTACTACTACTTGTCGGTTTATAACGTTCTCCGCTGTTTCCGACTTCCAATAGCCACTTAGTCCGGTTTTTCCATAGGTCTTCTTCTATGGCCCTCTCTCTCAGTTGTTTATTTATTCCTTCGCTCCAACTTTTTCTCGGTCTACCTCGTTTTCTCTTTCCTTCTGGTTGCCATTTTAATATTTCTTTTGGTATTCATTGTTCGTCCATTTTTCATATGTGTCCGAACCAGATAAGTTTGTTTTGTTGTTAGGTCATCTGTGATTGTTCGTTTGATTTCCATTATTTCTCTAATGCGTTCTTTGGTAATCCTTTCTCTTCTAGATCTTCCTGCGGCTCTTCTCCAAAAATCCATTTCCGTCGCTCTTAGCGTTGCCAGTGTTCTTTCTTTAAGTGGCCATACCTCACAGCTGTATAAAGTGATACTTTTTACTATAGTCTCATATATCCTCTTTTTGTTTTTTTTTTGCTGATGGATTGATCCCATAAAATGCTGTTTAACATTGTGATGGCTTTTTTCCCTGACGTATTTCTCTCTCTTATGGCTTTGTCTAATGTTCCATCTTGTGAAATAGTGATATCTAGATATTTGTAGTTACAGCTGTGCTTTATCGTGGTGTTATCGTCTAGTTTTTCCAATAGCTTTTTCTAAATTGTATTTAAATATCCATTCCACTTTGAAAATGATAAATAAAAGTTTTTCTGGATAGAACTAACGTCACCCCGTAATGTAAAAGTCCTCTCTCTCTGTATTGAGCTATTTTGAATCTCTTTTGAGCTGTTTGTGCGACGCTCTCCGATTTTACCCATTATAGTCGTCAAAATTAGTCAAAAAATATTGTTGAATTTTCTGTTGTTGAGAATTGCTTCGTTTTTCTGCTTTGTCGTCCACAATATTTTTAGTATTCGTATATACAATCACATTTCAAACGCCTTATGTGGGTAATAGTGAAGATTCTAATGAATAATTATTGAAAACGTTAAAGCGGTCATCTCTAGCTTTTGTAGTCCTACCTTGTCCTGAACCAGGTCTTCGAATCAGCATATTAGTATTTTCGTAACGCTGTCATACTTGTTGCATATTCAAAAGTCTAACAACAACGTTTCTGGTGCCATCTTCTAAAAGTGCCACAATTATGCTTATTGGAATACTCGAACAATGACACAAAACTACAGAAACAAAAACTATCGTAATAATGGTTTTTCGAAGTTAGGGTGAGTGGCCTTTTATATCAAATAATATCGAAACTACATTCCTTTTTAAGCAATTAGATAGACTATATTAACACTGAAAAATTTTTAAATTATTTAAAACAAAAATGCAAATGAGAATTTTGGTCTATCTAATATTAACAATCCGATTAATTTACAGTGTAGCACTATATACAGTATAATAATAAAGACAAAAAATATATGTAATGATAAATATATAATTAAAAATATATTCTTAATTCTAAAATCTTACCTTGACTATAGGCTGTCAAAACGGCGAATATTAGTGCCCCCAGGAAAGCCTAAAAATTGTTTTCCAAACATTATTGACTTGTTTAGGAGCATTAATGAATAAATAACAATATGAAAGAGATTAAAACAGTTAAAACATAGATAGATACTTATCACATATTTTAGACTGTCTACGATCAAAGCAATGAAAAAGCTAGCAGTGCCAAATCAATTGGTAAATTTAACGAAAGTATTTCTTGAAAAAGTTAAATGTAGAGTACGAATCCAGGGTGAACTGTCTAAATCTTTTAAAAGAAATAACGGGCTGCGCCAGGGAAAACCTCTCTTCTGTATACTGTTCAATCTGGCTCTTGAAAAAGTACTACATAGGTCACAAATCAGAACAACCGGTTCAATATATAACAAATCAGTGCAAATCCTTGCCTATGCTGATGATATCAAACTTGTTGGGAGCGCTCATTAACACGGAAAATAATACTACCACAGAGATAAACCGCAGAATTTTTATTTGCAACAGATGCTATGTTTGGCTTAATCTCGCAGGGTTATAAAGCCAGAATGATGATGATAACAGTTAAAATTTATTAAATAAATTTTAATAAAATTAGAATGCTTTCTTTAAATCAAATCTAAAAAGCACATATACAAATAGGAGAAAATTAAGGTTCAAATAAGATTTGAACTAAAATAAAATATTAATAATATATGTATATACTGTAGTCGCGCACCGTCTCGGAGTACGGATGAAAGTTTCAAATCAGATTCCTTTAAAAGGGATAAGAGAATATGGGAATAAATTTATTGATCTTGGTATGGGTAATTTGACTGTTCAATTTACAAATCAATATATCTAATCTATTCGTCATAATTTTTCCTGACTTTGAGATGCTGCGCTTTCAAATGCGATTGAGATTCGTCCTATATTGGGACTACTGTACTTGGGCGCAGTCTATCACGCAAACCCTCTGAACGTTGAAGATATATAGAAAACGGAAGGGTCAGGTATAGAGGTGTTTCGTCTTAGGATCTCTTTACAATTAGATGTAGAAGGCGAAGCCTATATTGTTACACTCTTTAGCATTTAAACTCGACGCAGTTGAAAGCAAATCCACAATTTTACTCTAAAAAATTGAAAAAAAATGGAAAACTAATATAAAACAATTTAGGAAAATTACTACTAGTTTTTACATTATACAGTATACTCTGTCAAAAGTAATCAACATAAATATTGAACAACTTACCCACAAGATATACAGAATTAATATAAAAATTTTCTATATTTTACACAATTACAACTAGAATGATAAACTATAATCAGAAGGAAAGAACAAATAAACTAAAGTTAGTTGTGAGGTGAGCTTGAAGACAGGAGGTCATAAAAAACAAAAAAAAAGGATTACTTGAAACGGGCATTGGTTGGTCAAGATATCCATCTAGATTAGATATTCGAATCCTATTTTATAACAAAAAATGAACACAAAAAGAATACCCATATTAAAAAAAACTTTGTAAACTTAAAAAGATAAGAGATTAAAAATCAATTCAAATTGAGTTTACGATTGATTACTTTATACTATACACACTATGTTTTTCACTAATCACTACAAATAAAAACGTAATGCTAATTTCGACTTTTTATTACCTTCATTTTAGTGAGTTTACTACTTAAACAAAAAAACTCGACTATACTTGCCTTCAGAAACCTTTCAGTTTATATACCAAATTCAGCCAATTCATGCCCCCTTAGTTGACATGACAGGTCAACGATGTTACCAAATTTTTCATATTTTGAATAATTTGGCTGTTTGTTTACAAATGTCATGATTTTTGTTGATCTTTCTTAGATTAAAGTAATAAATTAGACTTCTATCACCATTTTTACCGGTACGACCGCAAAACTCATTTATTGATGCACCTCGATTTCACTTCTTTATTGCATATTTTAATAGAAACATTGGTTTCAAAAGTTGTTTCTTTTTGGCAAAAAAAGGATCAATTCTCTAATAAACCTAGCTTCTGGCGGATGTTGTAACTGTTTGTGATGTAGTGTAGCGTAAGATACTTTTACATTTGAAGGTAAGTTTGTTTAGATTAATTTATTGACACTGAATTTATAATTATTGTAAAGCTACTGCATTGATGTTTTTGTGATACAGATATAAATACATACACACGCACACACACACACACACACACACACATATATACATATATACATATATATATATATATATATATATATATATATATATATATATATATATATATATAAATGTTTTTGATGGGTTGGAGTCAATAAAAGGGGCTATTGGTTAACTATTTAATATCTCGAGCTTTCAATTGTATTTACAATTCTTATCAAGAGCTGCTAAAAAAGACAAAATATCTTACAAAGTTGAACTAGAAAGAAAAACATTTTTTTTTTGTTAACTCACCAAATAAAATTAGTTTCGTTAATAAAATTGCTGCAAATACATTTCAAAAAGAATTAATACTAAAATGCCCTTATCTAATAAATTCTTCCCTGAAATTTTAATCATTTTGAAAACATTTTCTTAACAAAAATAATTGAATTTATAAATAGTTTAAAGTAGCAACCAATTACAAATAAGCCTCAATGTCATAAATGCCAACTTAAAATTTTTACCTTTGACAATTATATTGTCAAAAATAAAATTTTGTTTAAAAATTATTTTTTGTTTAGTAACAAAAAAGAAGAAGATTTATTCACCATTAATAGATGTCTGAAAAAATGTAACAGATATATGGAAAATTAAATAAAAATGTGATATTTTTCAAGTTTCATATATAAATTATAAAGAAATAATATAATTATAAATTTTGCTTAGATTTTGAATTTCTGATCTTTTGTTTAAATTATTATCACTTTTGCTAATACAAACCATTTCCAAAAAAGTCCTTTTGAATTTATTACTTTCACTACATAAAATTTTAATGTTATCAAAATCCATAATATGGTCTTTATTAGATATAAATTTTATAGAATTTATTAGATAAGGGCATTTTAGTATTAATTCTTTTTGAAATGTATTTGCAGCAATTTTATTAACGAAACTAATTTTATTTGGTGAGTTAACAAAAAAAAAATGTTTTTCTTTCTAGTTCAACTTTGTAAGATATTTTGTCTTTTTTAGCAGCTCTTGATAAGAATTGTAAACACAATTGAAAGCTCGAGATATTAAATAGTTAACCAATAGCCCCTTTTATTGACTCCAACCCATCAAAAACATTTAGGTATATATTTTTTCCAAACGAGTCACAAGTACTTCTTTTTTCTATATATATATATATATATATATATATATATATATATATATATATATATATATATATATAAAGTGCACTCGTAAGTGAATGGGATGTTTTCGGTCAGTTTGGAGATAAAAAAGACAAGAGTTGTGCTACTTTATCTATTTATTGAAGACGTTTCGCCCACTGCTCAATGAGCATCATCAGTTCATCTTTAAAAGAACTGTAGCATTAAAATGTTATTATTGTGAAAAATCATCAAAAATTAATCTACTAAATACATCAGCAAAAACACAGAAACACAGAACGCCGGAAGATTCCCAATCTAAGTAATTTTATATTAATTTTTTTTAATTTAACTTTTGAAAACATTTATTGATTATAAAATCTATCAAAATTTTTTTTTTATTTTTTTTATATAATTTTATAATTATATACTAGAGATAGGAAAAAAGTTGGAAAACAGATAACAACATTCTCTAAAAAAATATTCAAATACAGGGGCACCCATATTGACAGGGTGAAACAAAACTTATCTTTTTTTAATGGAACACCCTGTATATTATTACATTTTTGTACTCTTCCCGATATTCTTGTTTTTTCAATAAATGGTTTGGCAGTGTTGTATAAGCTAGTTTACAAGATAATTTTACCTTTTTTATTACTTTCGTAGTAAAATTAACATCCTGTAGAATTGTAGATATTTGATATCAAAAAATATATTTATGTTTAAAACATTTTAAATATAGTCTACTATTTTCTAAAATTATTAACAATGCGAAATATTTTATTTTGATGTACACGGTGGGTCAAAACTCGGAATGAGTATTTTTTAAGTTTTCTTAAATAGAATACACTGTATTTTAGTATTGTAATGAAATGTTATGTTATGATAGTTTATTATTTATCAAGCATTATTTATACCTAACTGCTTTAATTTGTGAGTTATAAGTGCGCGTTTCCCAAAACTTTATGTAAATGATGTTTGATTGTTCTTACTCCGCTTTCTCACAGTCCGCCGAAATGTGGAGAATATGGAGGTATAAAAGACCATGAAATATTATCCTTTAGTAAGGATTCTCTTATCGCGGCGAGCTATATCAAGTATGCTGCTCTAAAAAATCTCTTAACGATTTTAACTCCGAACTAGCTGCTATGAAATTGGTTTCATTATCGGAAACCATCCTTTGAGGCTTGCTTCTTCGGGCAATAAATCTTTTAAAGGCCAACAGAAATGATTCCTTAGGCAGTTCCGTAACTAATTCTAAATGTATGGCCTTCGTACAAAAACAAATGAAAAGACATATGTAGCTCTTTATTTACAACTTCGACCCTTTCTTTCGCGAATTAAGAAAAGACCCGCCTAATCTACACCTGTTACAATAAATGGTGGCCCACTTGCGAGACGCTGGTCAGGTAGGTCTCCCATTACTGGCTGAATGGATTTATATTTTAAACGAAAACATTTTACACATTTGTGTACAATGCGTCATGCTAAATTTCTTCCTGATAACGGACAGAAAGTTTCTCTTATTGTAGAAAGTAAAAGCTAAGGCCCAGCATGCATAAGATCTTTATAAAAATGATCAAATGTTAATGCTGTAACTACATAATCTGCCGCTAAAATAATAGATGTTTTTTGTCATACAAAAAAAAGTCGGAATGTTTTAAACATCCGACTACTCTCATAATGCCCTGATCATCAAGAGATGGAGATAAATTTACAAGTTAGCTGTATTTCTCGAGAGATCCCTTTTGGTTCCAAAGCTTAATTTCATTAGAAAATGAGTGTGATTGACACAGTTTTAGAATACAGATAAACGCAGAATGTATTTTATCCACAGAAAGGGCTTCGGAAGTTCTTTCCTTATTTTTACAAATGCGGATGAATCGGAACACATATGCAGCGGTTCTTTTTAAACGTGAAATATTAAAAAAGCGCTCAAATAAAAATACTTCAGTATTCTGTGTTTCATCAAGTTTGTTAATAAAAACCTTTATATTTTTCCTCATTTCGCTTGTTTCAGTAACAGCAACTTGTAATTTTGGCCACTTATCTGAATCTTGCATGAGCCGCTCCGGTCTATGCCACCATAAGTTGCATTCCATTATTTTATCTGGTACCATGCCTCTGGACACTAGATCTGCAGGATTATCCTTGCCTGGCACATGACACCACTGCGCAAACGAAGTAGTTTCCTGGATCTCTGCTACGCGGTTACTCACAAACGTCTTCCATACATTGGCTGATGTTTTAAACCAACTAAGTACTATCTAGTAATCTGTCCTGAGGTAACACGTGTTAAATTGCACATATAATGAATTTTTGACCTTATTGACTGATCCACAGAGCTCTAAACGTGGCATGGTAACTGGCTTTAAGGGCGCAACCTTGCTTTTCGCACATAATAAGAATGAATACGACCTACCTAACGAATTGGTAGATTTGATGAATACGCAAACACCGTACGTTCTTTCTGAGGAGCCGCAAAATCCATGAAGTTCTATTTTGACCTCACGAATAACATGTCGAGGTATTTTTAAATTGTTTAAGTTTCCTAGTTTAGTCCTAAACTGTAAATAATTTTTCGCTAAATGCTCAGGTATGGGATTATCCCATGAAAGACGCTCTAGCCATAGTTTTTGTAATATAATTTTCGCTATGATTGTACACACACTTAATAGACCCAAGGGATCAAAAATTTGAGCTATGTCCGGTAATAAAGTTCGCTTTGTGATTAGGTATATGACCTAGAGATGAGTTCATGCTATAACTATAAAACATAGTATCTGATTGCGGTGAGTACAATAATCCCAAAGTTTTCGCTTTCTCGTTTTCACGGAATTGAATAAGGGAACCTGTGGTTGATTTATCCTGTATATCTCTCAATATTTCAGGATCATTTAAATAGAATTCACAATGTAAATCCACCGCCTTTGAGGACCTCAAAAAGTTTGACGCGTTTTCTGTTTTGAATCAAAACCTGTCAAAATGCCGTCCACATAAAAATCTGAATTTATAATGCTAGCAATATTGTCATTTTTAGGTTCTTGCTCTTCTGCTAATGTCATTAGACATTTTATCGCTAAGTAATAAAAGCATTTCATACCATATGTAACTGTTTGCAACTAAAATATTTTAGTCGGTTCTCCCGGATTATTTCTCCATAGGATACATTGTAAGGATTTTTGCTCATCTGCAACCAACACCTGACGGTACATCTTTTCTATATCTGCACTTACTACATATAAGTGTGTTCTAAAAAACAGTAAAATGGAGAGTAAATCATTTTGTTAGGTTGGTCCGGCCATTTGAATACTATTTAATGAAATGCCGTTTGTAGTTAGTGCTCTACAATCGAACACAACGCGCAAGTGTGTCGTCAAAGAACTCTCCTTTAATACTGGATGATGTGGTATAAAATAAAATGTAGTATTTCCACTAAAGTCTGCTGCCGCTTCTGTAATTCTGACAAACTTTTCATATGTCCTAACTCTTTATATTCCTGGATGAATTAGCTATAAAGAGTTTTAAGATTGTCATTTTTATTCAATTTACGCACAAGATTTAAAAACCTATATTTTGCTTGTCAAACTGAATTACCGAGTGAACTTATCAGTTCCTTGAATTGACACTGGCAATGACACTATGAATTTGCCCGTCGCATCGCGTTTTTCATTGAAAATCTCTTCAAGTTCCCAGAATTTACTTAGCTGTTCTGTAACTTCGATAGTGTTCGTAAAATTACACTTAGTTATTCGCTTTGGCTAGTTTACGGCTCTGCTATGATCCAGCCGAGTATTGTTTCTTGCATGAATGGTTTATTTTTACCTAAAATAATTCTGTTTGCGCCAAGTATTTGCCATAATAGATCACTTCATATCAACAATTCGATTTGTTGTGGTTTATAAAAATGACTATCCGCTAATTTTAAGTGTTTATGTATCTTCAAATCGCTAATGTTTATCTCAGATGCCGGTACGCACCCCGTAATTTCTGGTATTACGGAACAATTTAAAGTTGTATGAAAACCTACATCGCTACGAGACTTATATTTATTTCGCATTTGTATCGAACGGGAGATACAATATTATTTATGCCCATGACTGATATGTTTGCGCTGGTCTTTTTTACTCTAAGTTTATCGCATAGATTTTTGGTTATGAATGAGCTTTGTGAACCGCAATCTAATAAAGTTCTCACCATGTATGCCTTGCCGTGGCCGTCTTAAGTGATAACTAATACTGTGAACAGTATAGTTTGATCTGTAGCGCTAATTGCCGAAACTAACAAGTTGGCAGTATTTACAATACCTTATATGTTATCTACAGATTGTATATTGCTCGCGTTTTCTACCGGTTGCTGAACTGAAGCTGTGTTCTGCTCGCTTGACCCATCTGGATGCAATAACGTGTGGTGTTTTGAAGCACATTTTTTGCATGTTGACTGTCGACACCGCTTATAGAAATGTTCAGGCCTAAGACAATTCGTATAAAGATTGACCTTTCTTACTTTATTAAATCTTTTCCTAGACGAAAGTTTTAAAAATTCGCCGCATTGATAAATGGTGTGTTCCCTTTTGCAAATGGGGCAACATTGAGTATTGAGTCTGCTTTGTTTAAAGTTCCCTGTGATGAGTATAAACCGCGAATGTTTTGTGAATATTACGTATTCCGTGAATATGTGCCCGCCTGAGAAATGTTTCGTGTATTTTGCCTTTCAGCTTGATTTACTTTAAGTGATTCTAAGAGACACACCCTTGATTTTAAAAATGTTTTGACATCCACAAAACTAGGAATTTCATTATGTGTTTTGGTATTCTCCCACGTCGAACTTACAAGAAATAATATGAATAAGGAGTATTTCCCATGAATCCATGGGTAGCCCTAGCTGCTTTAACGCGTATTAATGCTTCCAAAAAATGTCAACCAATTGCCGCAATCCACTAGATGACTCTTTATGTATTGGTTGTATATTAAATAATGCATTAACATGATTGAAAATTAATAATCTCTTACTGTCGTACCTTTCCCTGATTAATTTTCACGCAACTGCGTATTTTTCCGAGGTAAACTCTAATGTTTGTATTACCTGCACCGCATCGCCCTGTAATGAACTTCGTAAGTAATTAAACCGCCTTATATTGTCTAAGTACTCATTTTTGTTAACCAAAAATTCAAAAAGATCTGCAAAATTTAACCAATTAATATAATTATTAGTTACTCGATAGCTTTAAGCTCAATACAATGCCCTGTATATGAATTCTTAGAGCTCTCACTAGCTTTATCGGCCTCTCAATATAGGTAGCTATTGATTATCGGGAATGATTATTCGCGCTACCGCTAATTGTGAATAATATTTTTCTATTTTCGTATTTTTTATTTGCCCTTGAACTTCATCGAATTCGCCCTGTAAATGTTCTATATTATTTATTTACGATCTATATAGCCTGTAAAACTTCTAAATCTGAAATCGCTTCCCCGCTAGTTATTTTATCATTCAACGCTAATACAAATTTCGAAAGTATTGTGTTTGCATTTAAAACCTCTTTTACGCTTTAAATTCTCCATAATTTTATAATGAAATAAACAGTGAACAGATTATAAATTGCTTGATATTCAACTCAACGTTCTAAGAATTATTACGTGTTCAAAATAAAGATATAAAAACTGATAAATAAAAGGAAATTTGTAATGGGATATGCTCACCAAAATATTTGGATGTTTATTCTAACAGCCGGCCGCCTGGCGCCATAAATCTTTGCATCAAGTTCAGGTCTTCACAAGTTTAAAAAACAGTTGTCCAATTATGTAACTGTCTAACTAATTTGACGATCCGGCTCGAAGGACCATGAATGTAACTTGATTTGCACTTCAAATGGGCCGCTGGTAAATAGTCAAAACTCCGTATGAAAAAAGTCTTTATTTTATTTGAATTAACAAAATACATGAATATATGACCGGTAATAAGTATTATGTTTCGATAGCTATCCGCCGGTTTCGATTCTAGATTCTTGTGTGCTGTCGCCTTGAGATTCTTTTCGGGACTCTTCGACTCTTCTTAATCTTCGCATATAACACATGATGGAGTGAACAATATATATATATATATATATATATATATATATATATATATATATATATATATATATATATATATATATATAAACACAACTATTTGGGTATGCAGCGGAAGATAGGACAAACAAGTACTTTTTTAGTCTACCAAGCTTTCGCAAGCGTCATCAGGATGAATAATTGAGGTTAGTTGTCATGGCGTTTATAAAATGAAGTAAACTACTCATCTGACTCCTATAAATAATGGCGAAAACTATTAAAAATTGTTTTAAAAAACGTTCTTTCACAAAACACATATTTATTTAAAGTTAGAATATTAGACTCTCCTTAATAAGACCATCTTGTCTTATTGCATTTTTCTAAACCCTAAATAGTTAAAAAAAACAATAAAATCTATAAATAATAGTTTATTTTCTATATATAAAAACCCATAACAAAATAATAATTTGTCTAAAATTGATCTTAAAATAAATTTCATATTTTAAATATAACTTTTCTCCTAAAACGGAAAACTATCATCATTCTTGAGGGTTTTTATATTAATTCATTGACCATGTGGCTTCCATAGTGACAACTTTATAGTATGTTCGTCCTAATATGTGTATTTTAATAATTATTTGTAAATAGATAATTTTGAAATGCCACATTCGATATATACACTTAATTTTCTGGGTCGTGTATAATTTTGAAAATGAAAAATGCTCTACACAATATGATTTTTGTTCATTTTTTTCTTTTCACTACAATAAACAACTCGTGACTTTTTTTTACAACTTTTTGCTGCAACCTCGGACAAATAAGTGTTTTATCTTCCACAAGAAAACTAAATTCCTGTAGCTGGCTGTATACCATGTATCACAAAAAATATTTGAAAATTCCTTTATAAAAGGTATAATATTAAAAACCCTATCGGGCTACATCACAGAACGTTTTTGGAATTAATATTCTATCATCAGTGCTATCTGGATGTACATGTTTTAAACCACTAAATATATGGGTAAAAACTCTAAAGATTGTCACATTAACTTTGAGTTACATTTTTTAACTTTATAAACTATGATGTTTAAGTTACAACAGGAATAGATAACATGGCAACGTAAGACTCCACTGAAGGTTGTTAGTCCTGAGACGAAAGACTTGTTGATAGCAACTGAGTTTGCATTCCACTGCATTTGCTTCCATTGGATAAAGTCCTAAACCTTTTCTTTCATAGATAAAAAGTCCAAAAGTCCTGTTATATGTCTGGATTTAATAAGGAATTCATTACAGAAATTTTTTCATGGATTGTTTAGTAGATTCCTTAAAAGTGGCTTGACTGTATAATCAAAATCTCCAAATATCATCATATTTCCATTATCTCCATTTAAACTTTTGTTTTAATTATCAAGATTATGAAAACATTGAATGCCTAAACTAAGTGAAGAAAAAGGGGTAGAATACCTAGTTTTATATTATTTTATTAACAACTATTTACAATATATTGTCGGTTTACCAAAACCTAAACCTCTTAAAAACGCTTCTATCATTACAAAAATTAAAATGGTCGACTCTGCCTCAAATACTATATTCTTGTATTAAATTTATAAACTTTAAACAGCATACTCTTCGATTATTTATTCTTCTAATACCGGATCCATGTCTCTCACCCACAATAAACAACAATATTTAGGTTATATTTTTGATTTCGCAATAACCTACAACATAATAAGAGACTACAATAAACAATATTTATTTTCCAGATAACTTCTTATTCCGTACTTTATTTGGCAAATAAATATTTTATATTTTATCTGTCAGATAAGTTTATTCATGTCAGTTGGTAGTTCAGATTTCTTTCCTAGGTGTTTAAATCTAAACTAACATTTTTGGCAATTTTACGAAAAACTTGTCGTCCTAGCTTTCTATAGATAGATATAATTAATATTATTAGTATTATCAATTAAACTCAGTAGATTGAAATGTCAGTTGGTAGTTCAGATTTCTTTCCTAGGTGGCGTAGTTACCTTACTGGACAAACAGTGTGACTTGTCTCCCTAGCCTTTTATATAGACAGATGCGGTCAAGTTTGACCTTTTTTATCTTTAGAAAAAATTGTGGCTGTATTTGAAAATAAATGGCGTAACCAACTGATGGTTCTATAATCATCACGGGTTTTTACTGTTGTCTTCTTAGGTAGAGCTATGACCAATGAATTTGACCAGCCATTAGGTAGGTGTCCGCTGGTATAAATGATAATAAAAAACAAAGTTATAGCCTCTAAACCATTGCTATCATTTATAAGCTTGTACATTTTACTTGGAATTTCATCAGGACCTACCACTTTGCGATTTTTTGATTAGTGTATAGCTTGTTACCACAGAACGTGTAATAGAGGTCCGTCGCAGTTGGTAATATCCGGAGGTGAACTAATCCTATCGTGTTCGAATAAGTTCGTAACTGTAATCTTTCCATTCTTGAAGTTTGTCGTCTACTTCAAATATGACTGTACCATATTCATCATGTATCAGTGTAGTTGTCTCTTATTGAGGACACTAGCCGCTGCTTTCGTTTTTTATACATATTAAACTTGTCGTATCTATTTTCGAATTCTTCAATTTCATGAGACTGTCTGGCTAGATGTTGACCTTTTGCTTCTCGTATTTTACGTCGAATTAGAATAATTGGGCATATCTAAAAATTCCATATACTAAAATTTCAGATATTAATAATGTCAAGTTTCTCTAAAACGTGTAACTAGAACTCCCAAAGAGTCACCCAGTATGGAATTAATTCAACCATGAATAATGAGACAAATATTGACTTGGTTGAAAACTTTTCGCTTAAAATTAAGTATATTTTTGAGCCAAGTTAGTAAAACAATAGACTGTTTAAATCTCCTTACAACTAAAGAAGTTATAATAATTCATTAAATAGTAATTACCCAACAAATTTCCTCAATGAACGTTTCAAAATTGTTTAAATATTACAAAACAGTTATTCTCACGATTTGAACTCATTTTCTAACGTCGTAAATCCTATAGGTCAAATCCATTTGTTGGTCTCTTGATCTTTTATTTCTTCGTTAGATATGCAAATTCTTTTTTAATTTTGGCTTATAAATGTTAAAAAATTGCATATTTAATGCATTCACTTTTTAAAGTGTTTAGCAAAGATATTTTTAACAAGTGTTTGGCTGATGAATCATATAGATTCGCGAATAATCATAAATAAACATGTTGAGAAATTTTTTAAATCCTATAAATATGCCACCAAAACAAAACTGAAAAAATGTGAATGGCCTTATATAATGAATATTTTAGAAAAAAATACCATTTAAACTCATTTTTCGGTCTTTCATTAATTTTCTTAACCCTAGAGTACTAACATAAATCAATTTTACGTGCCGATTTTAACACTTAGGGTACTGGCTATAAATTTGAAGTTTTTTGTCAGAAACTGAAACAATATTTTGGCGAAATTCACAATATTTAATACTAAAAACATGTAAACACAAATATTTAGATATTTAAAAAAATAATAATAAATCATGTGTAAAGGCTGTTTAAAAAAATGGTACACAGTTTGTGACAGAAATAAACGCGTATTTATCTTCTTAGAAACTGTGTGTATCATTTTTGGACACAATTTTCATTTTTTTGCTTAACAGTAATGAATGTCAAAAAAGCAGTTGGTACACAAGAACTTCTCACATCATTCTAGACAAAATGTTTTAACACATTTTGTTTCTTTTATAGAAAAGTTACGTTCATTTCTATCACTATTAATTTTATAACATCTTGTACAATGACCTCTCTGTTCCACTTCAGAAAGTTTGTGATTTCTTTCTTGGTTAACACGACGATCATCCAAATTTTTAGTCTGAAGATTTTGACTACAAAAAATTTCTGAGGTGATTTCTTCTCTAAATTTGGTGACACTTATTTTTTTGTTTGTTATAGCCTCGTATGCAGTATTTGCATTTATAATAGATGTACATATTAACCAAAAGTTCTATTGAGACTTTTCTATACCATTTAATACCCCTATGCACGCTGATGAATATGATGCTTTTTGATTAGAGACGTCTATAAATGATTTCACATTATTATACCGCACGATTGTAGAAGACTTTCTCACTACATCTCTTTTTGTTGTTAAAATTAATTTTCTAAAGTGTGTTTACGATTCAACCTCATCCAAATTAGAAGACCTAATAAAACAAAAATTTCGGTTTGATTTGTGTTTCTCTATTGTCCCAATAATGTTGTTTTTGTTATGTTTCATTTGTAGTTCCATTTTCTGTTCAGCTTATCTGTTGGTTTCCTCAGCAATAAGTGATAAGATTTTGTTCTCAATAAATAATTTATAAAAATGAATCGGATGATCTCCTTCTCTCTGTATAAAAAAACTTTGGGGGAATCCTGAATTTTCCGTGAAAGTAAACAAAACTTAAAACTATAAAAGTGAATACTAATTTATATATTACCTGTACAATTATTCCAAATGACATTATTATTAAAAAAATGACAGTATTATTTAAAAAATTATCAGGTTCAGAATCATTTTTGAGAGATTCTAGATCAGATTCGAATTCTAACTCTTGCCCATCACTGTTAATTACTAAATTAGAGGAAGAAGAACACGAATCTTGATAATTTGGATCATCTATCGAATCATCATCATCTTCACTAATAAAGTCATATTCTATTTCACTCAAATTCTCCACTATTTCAAATAGTCAGCAGAAATGCTACACGCAGTAGCCAAAGTGTTAATCTGACAGCCTCTAAAAGAAAACTAAATGTGGCATTGCGTGGGCCCGTCGGCTATGCTATCCACACTTCGTGGTCAATAAAACAAATGAATATTTGCTTTGATTTTAGTTTAGGATAGGATTTGACGATCGTATTTATTAACACTCTGTACGTTAAAGACACGTGGGGTTAGAAAATGCGTAAAAATTTTTATACGTAATTGCGACGTGTTGTTATTATTAATGTATAAATAACATGCCTAAAAATCAAATCTTAATCTAAAGTCTCCTCTCACTGAAAAATAATTGGAGGAAAGAATAAATAAAAGTGACTTAAGTGATTTAAGTGATACAGAAGATGATCTAGAGGAGTTAGAAAATCCATTTGACAGCGACGACCATAGCATTGAAGATAGAGACTATGATCCTGCACAGGATGAAGACCATCAATGTCGTTCGTATAATTTACTCCGTGGTAATGCCATTATCCGATTGGGCTGATGCTAATACAACGCTGCTAACGTGACGACATTAGCGCTCTTATAACAGAGTCCTAAGACATGAAAATAAATTAAACAAAAGAGAATCCCTAGAAATGGTATGCATAAATAAATATCAATGTGTTACTTAAAAAACTAAAATTGATAAACTAAGCAATATCTATAATATTGTGGAGGGTTCGGCCCTGATAGCGATCAAATCTACCACGTTATCAGCTTTTCCGAAATATAGTCATTTTAAATGGTAAAAGCAAATCATAATTTAATATTTTATACCTCTACCATCCTCTACTATATTATTTTAAGTGAATAGCACTTCTTTTCGTATTATTTTTGTAACAAGAACAAAATAACCTTTAAATATTACCTACGTAAAGAGATAACAAAAATTTCAGTTGGGTCTTGACCATTTTTTTGGACCAGGACCGGCTCAACTTCTGATGAAGAAAATTAATCAAATGACTTCGTACAACAATAATACTACACACAACTCCACTAAACACAGTTACTCAGATGTCGTTAATTATTTTAAACATCCAACAAAACAACAAGCAATAGTCATTTCCAGCATTGAGGGTACAAAAATCCATGATTACGTCGTAGCTGTTGGATCACTAGTGGGTCCAGTTAATGTACTTTTTGCCTCCAGAATTGCTAACAATAGGATATGCATATACCTCTCTTCAAAAAACACTGTTGATGCTCTTCTTCATTCTTAAAAATATATCGAAATAAATGGATGTCAAGTCGAAGTAAGAAGATTAATTTCTCCAGCCCAGAGACTTCTAATATCTAATGCATGTCCTACAATCCCGAACGAAATAATTGAACAAGAATTACAAAAACTTGGTATTCACACTGTATCCAAAATGACTTTTCTTCGAGTAGATATGTCCAAAACTGAGTACAGTCATGTTCTGAGCTTTAGAAGGCAATCATTCATTACACCCCTGGAAAATATGTCTATTCCTGACTCATTTACCATAAGTCATGATAATACTTCGTACCAGGTATTTCTCTTCATAGACGGATTCAGTTGCTCCAAATGTAAAACCATTGGTCATCAAGAATCAGAATGCGCTCACAATTCAAACCAAACTAATTCAACTACCCTCTTAGATTTAACTCAAACCACATCATCATTATCTAAACCTCATGAACCTAATGATAAAATATATCAATCTATGAAAATCGACCTCATCCAAAACATTTCTAAAGATAATCAAAACACTTCGTCTTTTTCTTTCAAAACAACATCACCAGCTGTAAATAACACTGAAAATACTACGTAAATCGACCTCATCCAAAACATGTCTAAAGATAATCCAAACACTTCGTCTTCTTCTTCCAAAACAACAGCACCAGCTGTAAATAACACCGAAAATACTACGACACCAGAAACACCAATAACCTTAAATAATGCAGTCAATTCTAAACAGCTAAAAAGACATAACATATCATCTCCTAAAATTAACGAAGACAACCCAAAAACCGACTCCACCGACTCATCCGTTTTTAATACCCCTAAACAATATAACATATGGTCCATCTTGCTTTATGGCATGGAAACGTGGACTTTGAAAAAAACATCTATCAACAAACTTGAAGCATTTGAAATGTGGTCGTTAAGAAGAATGATGCGCATACCTTGGGTGGATAGAGTTCGAAACGATGACGTCCTTAAGAGAGCCGGCGTGGAAAGAGAACTCTTTAAATTAATTTAAAAACGCAAGATTAGTTACCTTGGGCACATATTGAGAGGAGCAAAATATGAAATACCACAGTTATTCCTACAAGGTAAGATCGAAGGTAGGAGAGGAGTCGGCCGCAAACAATTATCCTGGTTAAGGAATATTAAAGAATGGACAGGAATACACAATACAGGCGAGCTGTGTCACGCCGCCAAGAACAGAATTCTAGTAATGAGATAGTCGCCTACGCACTTTGGTGTATGGCATGTTAAGAAGAAGAAACAATATAAACCAAAAAAGAAACACAAAACCTCTTCCAAAACCTCCCGCGAAGATGTCATTCACTCCCTAGAATCCATCAAAGACAAAATGGAAAATAGATCACCTCCTTTTATACTAAATTTCAATGAAATATGTGATTTTATGGAAAATGTTTTAAACTATCATAACCCTGAATTAACTTCTAAAGATTACTCCAATGAACCAGAAGAACTAATTCAGATCCTTAATTCTAAATTCTAGGTTAAGAAATAATATCACTCGAGCCGAATAAAGAAAAAAATAATCCCTAACCCTTCTTCAGCTGACGAAACTGACGAATCATCACTAGTTGAAGGATAATCAAGGGATGACTAATTCTCCCTAAACTATATAGGGAAAATATCAGCACAAAAACAACATACAGTATTCTCCTAAATTGGCCATCCCAGTATTGGTTCTACAAAACTAACTAAAAATAGCACTCCCCTTATAGAACGAATAAAATCTTCTAACTTTGATATGGATAAGCTAAATCAATCTCCACAAGTCAGTGTAAATTTTCCTCCATGGACAATCCAACCACTTACCATTGACTTAACCCTCACAAAATACCCCAAATCAACTACAAATCCGATTTTCATTAAACACTTGTACTCCGAAGTGATATCTCATTATCCTAATTATCTCCAAATTTTTCAGTGATGCCTCTAAAGTTCATGACGGACACGCTGCTGCATACTACATAATTCAATAAACTCGAAAACAAGTAGCATTTATCTAAGTACCATCGAATGTAGGAATAGCTATAAATGAGAAAGTGGACAACCTAGCAAACACAAGTCGAATAAACTCACAATACACAACAAAATCAAGAAATTACCCATACTCCGATCAACTTAATTAAAGACCACTGTAGGAACATATGGCAAGACTACTGGAAAGATTCAGAAACCAAACTATATGAGATTTATCCTCTTGTGAAGACCATTTTGAATGATCCATCCAATAGAAGGGACCAAGTAATAGCTAACTGACTAAGAATTGGACTGCACTGACCCATAAATTCTTAATCAACAAAGAATCTTCTCCAACCTGCAGAAACTGTTCTCTCCCATTGACGGTGAAGCATATTCTGATTGACTGCCAGTACCACGAAGAAACAAGAAGAAAATATGGAATCTCAGATTAACCTCACTTTAACCATAAACACTGACCATGTAATAAATTATTTAAAATATTTACGTTTATATACATCTATTTAATGTAAATAAAATGAACTCTTGTGTACGTTACTCCACTAATAACCCTGCGTGGTTGATGTGAATTATATGTTTTTTCTAAATAAAAAAAAATCTATAATATAATAAACAATCGAAAACTAGTTATCAACAAAGTAGAATATAATAAACACAGATGAGTATCTTTCTGGCATAGATTGAATTTAAAATTATTTATTTAAACATGAACTTTCTGAATGTACAAAAATTAAAACATTGTAATTGTAAATAAATCAATTTTAAAATTATTGTTTTGTGATAATGTAAAAAACTTTATGGTCGAACCTCATGTAAGTTTTTATGCTTCTTTTATTCGCTATGTGCAAGTTTTGAAGAGCGACACCTAGTGGTATATATCAGCGACGATGTTAGCACTATTAATATTTTAGTCTTATATTAGCTGCAAATAAAGTGTCTTAAACTTTTTTATTTAATACAATAATTATTGTAATATATCAATAATAATTAATTTGGGAAAATTTTGAATTGATGTTTAACTGTAAAAATTCGTTTTTTACGTTTAGATTTTATTATTTGAGATTTAAGATTAGGGTTATGAGATTATTAAAATGTAAACATTGTACGTACTAAATAAAATTAATTACTAAATTGCAGTATTACTGTTAATATAGATGCAATAATAGAAACTGGATTCCAGAAAATAAATCATAAAATACCTTTTTAACCAACTACTGAGTCAAAGGGAAATGCTTTAGTTGTGGCAAACCATGTTAAGAAGGTATGTAGAAGAATTAACAAAAAATGGACAAACTATTTAATTCAAGCAATTGTTATTAGACAAACGTCAGTCACATCTGAGCCATGTAATGCAAAATATATATGTACGTTACTATTTATTAAACGTTATAAAATTTTTCAAATAAGCGCCCAGTATTTAATGGTTTATTTCTTTTGTTTAGATTTATGACAAAATAATGATTACATATGTGTCATGCAATTGTGTGTACAATAAAAGTAAAAAGTACAAGCATGTTGCTGCCATTATTTATTTTGTAAATCACAAAGTTTATCGAATTTGGGTTATGTTACTAATGTCTGCTTTATTAATATATAAATCCACTTTTCTCGTTGCATTAATTTGTACTTAGAAGTTGGAAACTGCTAGAAATTATAAAATTTGTGAAAAAAGTTGCAATATTTCACCGCTGCACGCGCACTATCGTTTCTCGTATCCCCTCCAAGTACTTGCACACAGCGAATACAATGTTCTTTCGTTTTAATTTCAATGTACTACTGAAAAATTAATTTAAGTTTATTTTAGCATATCCTGATGAAGCAAATATAAATTTTGAGTTCGGTCCTGGCAACGATATACCACTACGTTATTAGCTGGTTCCGAAGTATAAACTAACAATAGAAATTATAATATTTTACATCTCTACCAAAGTATTAAAGTACCCATCTTAGTGTTAATGAAACTTACCTGTACTATGAGTACTATTTTTATCGATAATATTTGGAAATAATACTCAAGAGTAGTTACTGAAACTTTTCGTTTTATCGAAATCTGGTCAAAGCTACCGGTCCCTAATCACCAAACTGGTTGATAAAACAGGGTCGGCCTTACTTTTGTCAGAAATGGTAAAATTTTTATGAAATTGTTGGACGAAGTTCAAGTTTCTATATCTCAACCTACCACTTCCACACCAAAACCATACTCATCAGTTACCAGTTAACAAAAGAAATCATCATACCCTTCAAAGAAACAATCAGTAATCGTAACGTCAATAAATGAAGTTATATTGGAAGACTATCTTATAACAATTGGATCCATCATCAAACCGGAAGACATCATATTTGCATCCAGAATCACAAACAACATAATATGTATATATATTTGTCCAGCGAAGATTGCGTAAACAAATTTCTGATCAAATGCAACAATACTTAAACAGAACAATAAAAACTTCCCATCCGCAGACTAATCACACCACACCACAATTTGTGAAAAAAGTTTGTTAGTTCAACACCAACATCTTTTGTCTGGAAATGTGTCAGACAAGTTACAGGAAGGAAATATAATCCCAAAATTCCATTCTTAACACAAAATGGAAAAATAATAACAAATACAGCAGAAATTACGGAAATATTAGCAAACCAATATCAATATAATTCAGGTGACAACAACTATAGTGATGCTTTCCTGGAAACAAAATACACCAAAGAAAAGGAATTAATGAATTACGATGATTATACTCATAACTCAATAAATAACAAAGAGTTTTTACTACAAATATATAATCACATATGGCCTAAAAATGTATTTCCTTCAAGTTGACGTGAAGCCATAATTATTCCATTACTAAAAACTGACAATAACCGAACTATCACAGAATCATATAGACCAATATAGTTAACAAATGTTATGTGCAAACTGTTAGAAAAATGTGCAAACAAAAGATTGGTACCTAGAACATCACAATAAACTTATTAGTGAACAGAGTAGTTTCCTTCAAAATAGGTGTACAGCTGACAACTTGATTGACCTAGAGTCAGAAATTCATGAAGCTTTTGCAAACAAACAGGAATGTGTCGGAGTATTTATAGATATATATTAGATATATATGGTGACGCAACATTATAGAAAAACTCCACAAGTGGAACATAAAAGGAAATATTTTACACTTTATTAGTAACTTCTTTAAAATTAGAAACTTTCAACTCAGAGTTGATAATATCTTATCTTCAAAGAAAATACAAACAAACGGCATCCCGCAAGGCTTTACAATAAGCACGACTCTTTTTTAATTGCTATAAATGATATTCTAGATCACTGCTCCTCACTAGTGAAAGGAAGACTTCATGCTGATGATCTGGTTATATTTGCTAAAGGGAAAAATATCACATCTACCCAAAAACATATTCAAACTTCACTAGATAGCTTAGGTCGCTGGTCAGAATCCATAGGATTGAAGTTTTCTATATCTAAAACAAAATGTGTATTCTTTTCGAAAAAACATTTGCAAGTAAATCCATCATCGTACGTCCAAGGGCAATTGAAGGTATGACTTTTGATAAAAAACTAACCTGGGGAGACCATATTGTAAACTTAAAGAAAACATATCAAAACCAAATAAATTTATTAAGAACCATCGCCGCTCATAATTGGGAAGCTGACTTCTCTAGCCTCATGTATTTATACAAATGTCTAATTATCTATTACAGCAACTAAATACAATACAAAGCAGTGCATTACGAATTGCCACAGGAGCTTTCCGAACGTCACCTGTCGTAAACCTTGAATGCCTAAGGGAGAACCACCTTTAGAATATAGGAAAATGTACTTAAGTTTATCGTATGCGACAGCTGCTCTTGCAAATGATCCAGTCAACTATAATATCAAAACCAGTCGTTTCCCTAATACATACTTTAATAAGAGACAAGATCAACCTTTTTACGAAAGAATTAGACAATATACAAATAACCTTAAGATACAACTACCAGATTTCCTTTCATCAAATACCAAAACACCTCCTCCCTGGACAATTTCCCCATTTCCAATCAATAGTGACCTAATTAAATACAACAAAACTAAAATAAACCATAATTACATTAAACAAGCTTTTCTTGAGATAATGAAACAGCATAACGATTATCTTCCTATATGTATATATCGACGCCTCAAAAACAGACCAACATCTTGGAGCATCAGTAATATCTCCTAACGCTGCTAAATTATTTTTAATTATCTTCGTTTAATACCATCCTTACAGCCGAACTGTACGCCATCTTGGAAGCAGTAAGATTTGCAAAATCGACTCATCACTCCAAAGCAATAATAATCACAGACTCTCTAAGTTCCATCCACACCATCCAACAGTTATACTCTAAACATCCGATTGCCAGCTTAATAAAATCAGAATTATTTTTTCTTCCCAATTAGAAATTAAATTATTATGGGTTCCATCACACGTAGGCATATACGGAAATGAAAAAACAGATTTGTATTCTAAAGAAGCAACAACCAGCACCGAAGCAACAATAGTGAGCGAAGTAGTTGCGAGTGATATTATAGCGGTTATTAAAAATAAAATAATGTGTATGTGGCAAAACAAGTGGAATACGACTGCAGAGAAACTTAAAACTTAAAAGAAAAAAGAAAAAAAAATAAAACCGAGTGTGAAACCGTGGAAAAATAAAGACCTAAGTGTGTATCACATACTAATGGAGTGTAACAAACACAACAATATAAGAACTAACCATAACCTTGCAACTAACCTTACGTCTATTTAAAAAAAAGACTGTAATTCGGTAAATGTTATAAACTTTTTAAAGAATGTAGGTCTATTTCATCAGTTGTAATTGTAATGTAAATATATTTGTGGAGCAATGTAATGTAACTTATGTCGCTACTAACAAAGAGTTTTACTTTTCTTACCCTTATAATTAATGACTGCAGCCTCAAAATATATTTGATTTACTGTATTGCCAATAAAACAAACATAAAACTGTTACCATATACGAATATAATAAAATTTAATAAATCAGTCGTTAGTACGAAATCGGAATACTAAACGTCTGGTATAAAGTGCCCTGTTTTTTTAATAAATATTATTTTTCCTTCGTTATGTGCTATTTTAGTATCAACTTTCAATATAACTGTAAATTTTTGATGAATCACAGATCGACAATTATTCAATCTCCATTCTCGTAGGAAAACTGAGTAATGATACATAACATAAGTGAGGAAGTCCTTCTAACTAATTAAGAATTACTTCTAATTAAGTTTGTCTTTTAATATAAAAACACATATGAAATTTGCTTTTTTATTAAAATACTAATTAAAGATATAGCTTATTTCAAATTATGTATTATATAATGTTAAAAATTAATTAATATCAATGTGGCCTGGATATAACTAGTTATATATTTGTACATATTTTCAAATTTACATCTATTTACTATCTGTTTCTTCGTAATCACCACCAACCACCTGGAAATAAAAAATAAATATATACTATGATTATAATAAAAGAGAAAAAACATATTATTTTTTTAAGTGAAAAGAAGTCATAACTAACATGGCACATTAGGTGAACTATGAATCCAAGAATACTGGAAGTTATTGAACAATATGTTAGAAATAACATTTTATTTCCGAAATAGATCCACATTTTACCATTGCAAAATACCATATTTTGTACTCGTTACGTAGAGATAAGACGTTAACATACACAGGTATTTTGCAAGGATAAACGGTAGATGTATTGTTAAAATAAAAGGTTATTCCTTACATCGTCCAATAGCTTCATCATGGTTTAGCTAAGTTGCACTTTACGTTTTTTCAATAATATTTTTTTAAGTTTTTTCTTGGTCGTCCCCTCTTCCTCCTCTGGTTGTCAAGAAAATAAAGCACAAAATAGGCCTTACTGTCGATTTTCAGCAAAGTTAGATGGATTTAAATGCGGTTGTGAGCATTCAATTCGTAATAATATCTACAAACTTTGTGACCGTATGTGATCTCGAAAAAATTATAACTTGAATTTGTGCAATAAAAATTGCATTTTAAAAGTGCTATAAGTATTTAAAGTTAAAAAATTTATATCTCGATGAATATTAATAAGCCTAATTTTGTTATTTGACAGTTTTTGAGGTCGCTAAACACGAATATAATGTAGATTCTTGAAGCGATTATATATTTTTTTATTACATACTTGCATTACGTCGAGGAGAGATAATCTTCAATAACTGACATGGTTTATGTACGTAAGTTTATGTACATATCGATAATTTTACCTTTGTTATAAATAAACTAATTATTCCGGGCAGTATGGTCAGCCACACAGCGAAAAATATTCTGATTCGGTTTGTCAATCTACAAGTTGCCGTGAGCAAACCATGGTTATTCATTGTTTAAACCATTTTTTTAAACAATTTCGAAAAATGGTTTTTTTCGGAATTAGTTATTTTAGGTATTTTGGATAAATTAAAATAAAAAATTTCTCTTAATATATATTTTATTCGATATCACAAACCTTTAAAAGTTTGAGAAAATTTAAGTTTTTACTACTGTTTTTGAGCATCGAAGCTAGTAATTTTTACGTTTTTTCGGACCTAAAATCGTAAGTAAGTTCAAAACCATCTATTTTAGAGAAAAAGGTCAGGGGTAATTTTTTGTTTATCTTTGTTTTTTCAAAACCCGAAACAAAAAAAAATTAAATGAGAATATTTTTTCCAGTGTGGCCGGCCATACTGCCCATACTAAATCAAACCGCCGAGATTGTTGATTGTCGCAGAAGCTCAGTGTCAATATTCGACAAATATCATTTGTCCGTGAGGATATTTGTTGAGTCGTAAATTGTTTTGTGAGTAATAAAATCTTTGTTTAAATTCAGAACTAGTTTGTCGTCATTTCGTTTTTTTTTTTTTTAACATAAACCGTTTTGATCGTTTGAATCTCCGATTATCACTACTTAAACGCCATCAAAGAAAAACTCAAAACGAATCTCCGAACACTTCCACGTTCTGCCAGGTTGATTTTAGTGTTTTAGTCGGCTTTTTCAATCTTGGTCACATATTATAACTTGATAAGAATAGGAAAGGAACTACATTCTTATTAAAGGCATTTTTACGTTTGTTGTATTATTTATTCTGGTATTCGATCTATATACCACATTTTTATGATTGGCATAATACTTTCCTTTATGTTAGTCTTGTTATCGGGAATTAATCACAATTTTAGTTTTAAATATGTTTATTTTGACATTTCGATTTCCACTTTGGAAATGGTTCTCAAAATACATTTCTCAAAAAATTTCCAAAGTGGAAATCGAAACGTTAAAATAAACATATTCTAAACCAAGATTGTGTGTAATACGCAGTAAAATAGTAAATTTTATTAAGATGCCACAAGAAAATAGCTTTAGAACAATATTTATCTTAGTATTTTTCAAGTTCTCCATTAACAAGTTTTGTCAGTAGAGTTACTTCAAGTAGAGCAATGCAAGTTTCTCTTTTCTCTTCATTATTTTTTCTACTCTAATTTTAAGTGTAAATAGAATTTCCGTAGGTGAACCAACTTGCCTGAAATGAAATTTTATTGCCTATGACAGTTTATTCTAATTTCTAACGGATGTTTCATATTTGTTACCACAATAACTTCCTTTTTATTGTTTCAAAGGAAATCAATCACAACTATATTAATAATAATAATATCGTATGGCATCTTTTGGATTGTTCCGGCGCCCTTTTTCAGGTAACTGCTATGGATGCACACTAGACCAGGGGGACAGAAGGCTTTAGGTACCCTTCGAAGCACGGTGGCAGCTTGTTATCATTGTGAGCCGATACCATTGTTGGTGCTAAGAATCGAACTCTTGCGTTCCAGCTTAGAATGACACTAAACTAGCCACTGAGCTACGACCCTCGCAATGTCAATTATAATGCTTGTAAACACATTTTCACTACGCTCCTTGAGGTTCTTTAGGTTTTTTAATAATTCGTATTTTATTTATTTGCGATATATTCCTCATGTTGCTTCAGGATTTTTATACGCTTAACAGGTTTTACCATCACTTCAGATATATCTGAATTTATTTCTGAATCGTGTTGTGATTTTTATCTAGTTTTTAAATTCCTCTTTATCTGTAGCCATATTTCTTATAAAAATGGTTCAAAACGATATTCCTACTTTATGGTGGTCAAACTATACTTTCATTACCATCTTTATTTTGAGTTATTTTATGTTAAACAAGTTTTTAGATTTCTCCCCTACTAATATGTATTAGAGCAAGGTAAAGGGTGCATGCAAAGAATCAGAGGGATGGGCATGGCTCCCATTGACGTAAGAACTCTTGCAACTCAAAAGAAAGCTCATTGAATTGCAGTACGAACTGCATAAAATAGGATCTTTTAGGACTTTGCTTTGTGAAATGCGAAGAAATTAAGAAAACCAAATAGTTTTAAAATCTTGGCGTCTGCTGCATGCCATTGGAGAAAATGTTAAGGCAGTTGGTAAATTAAACAACATGTTTTAGTCTAACGGTTCATTCTGTTTGAAAGGAAAGGTTTTTATAAAAAGAAATTTCCAAAAATATTTGGAAAATTTTCTAGCGATTTCTCTCTTGAGCTTCTTGCGTCCAATTTGTGGTGATTCGATTTATAGCATCCAATCACACATACACACACGCACAAATACAAAACGTAAATATGTTTACCTAAATTATGCTCCATTGGCATATTACAGACAGCTTACAACTGACCCACCATACGGTAAGATTTGTGCTGCGACTACTGCACTCCCCAATCCCGAGTTATAACATGATGATGCCAAAGGGACGCATGGTGAAGGAAAAAAGTGTTGCTTTAAACTGTTGTGAAAAGTGTTGCTAAGTGATGTCTTCGAACTTTAGAGGATTCCGTGTAAACTTTAAATAAAATGGGCAGTGAGACAAAACGAGATGAACCAGAAGGAGACTTGGAAATCAGTCACTCTTTTGAGTCTACAAATAAAAATATAAAGCAACAAGAACTGACTGCTGTCGTGAAGTTTCTAACTCTCTCTTTGTCTTAAATGTGTTTTAATAACCTCATTCAGAATACTACAACATAGCAGCCTTCGGCAAAGTAAGGCACCTTCGAAAGACCTTCTTTTTTCTATAAAAATATTTAACGACATCCAGTTTCCTGGAGCCAAATTTAAGGTTCGGTGGGTGTTTATACATAGCAGATCTGCTGAAGTCTCGAAGATTTGTTCAATAGTTAATTGAATATGTACTACATTAAAGCAATTGACTACAGTATGTCCGGTGTATGATACATTACTTCCAGAGAAAAAATCCCTCTTATTTTTTATGTACATACACATTCAATTTCTAACCTATGGTTACAAGTTAAGTTTACTTTCAGTTACTTTTCCTAATATTACCTAATTTTAACAAAATTGAATTTATTGTATTGACCTTTAAACTCATAAGTTTCCTTAACTTTGAAATACAAATGTTGTCGCGTTATTTTGTTAATGTCTTTTATTTATATATATTTATCTCTTGCGAATAGGTATTTGTTGGTCTATTTTGTTTTTTAATATTTAAGTCCAAGCTACTTCTGTACATTAATTTATTGCTTACATTCAAATGATAGTAATAATATATAGGTAACAATTAAAATTAGTTAAGTAATTAATAGTAAACAACTTACTTCTCCATCCTGAATTCCAACCACTTTTCCATGGACTAGAATAATATCCCGAACTATAACTTGGGACTACTCTTACAACTTTTACAGTCCTGTAGCCACTGCCTCCCCATCCGCTGTTCCATCCACCACCATAACCGCTCCTATATCCACCATAACCTCCCCAAACTCCAGCTACAAAAATACATAGGAAATATATCAAAAGGACAATAAAAAAATAGCTTAAAACACAATTTGGGATCCAATAATTAAAAATACAAAAATAATTAGTTATCTTGGTATAATTAATAAGCAAATAGAAAGAAATAAAAGTTAATTAAAAATATACATAAACACATTAAAACAGTAGTAGTAAATCGAGTAACAACATCGGTTAAGAAAATATGCTCAAACACGAAAACACCCAAAACGTCTAAACTTCAACCTAATACAATTAAATTACTAAAAGAAAGACGAAACAGAACAGATCGAACTTCGGACAGCTTCAAAAGTTTAAACAACAACGTGAAGAAAGAAATTAGGAACGATCATAGAAACTATACTAACAATCTAATAAAAAATATAATACAAGATAACTGCAATATGAAAGTACTCAAAGCAAAAAACTCAAACGGCACAAGAAAAATCATAGAAATAAAAAATGAGAAAAACGTCACCGTCCGAGACAGAAAGGAAATAAGCGAGGCCATTGAAAAATTCTACACTAAATTATACTCGGCAAATACACAACCACAACAACGACGTACTGAACGAACAATAATTAACACCGGCTCAGAAGAAATACCGGACATAACCGACTATGAAATAAGAATGGCCCTAAATCAACTAAAAACGAATAAATGTCCGGGAGAGGATAAAATTACAGTCGAAATGTTGAAAATCGGTGGAAGAAAAATAGAACATTTATTAAATATTTTATTTAATAAAGTAATTGATGAAGGAAAGATTCCTCAAGAATGGTACAACTCCGAAGTCATTTTACTATTCAAGAAAGGAGACAAAGCAAAAATCGAGAATTACCGACCAATATCCTTGCTCTGACATCTGTATAAATTACTAACTAAAATCATAACCAACCGCCTAACACATAAGCTCGATTTCTAACAACCTATCGAGCAGGCTGGATTCAGAAAACATTTTAGTACCATAGACCACTTGCACACCGTAAGAACACTGATAGAAAAATGCACCGAGTATAATGTTCCAATTCATATGGCGTTCGTCGATTTCCATAAAGCATTCGATTCCATCGAATTATGGGCAGTGCTTGAATCTCTAGAAAATGCACGTATAGATTCAAGATACACTAACATAATTAAAAACATATATGAAAATGCCACCATGCAGATAAAGCTGGACGAAAGCACAAAAACTAATCCCATAAGACTACAACGGGGAGTAAGACAAGGAGACACCATCTCTCCCAAACTATTTACCCTTGCTCTAGAAGACATTTTTAAGAAACTAGAATGGAACAATAAGGGTATCAACGTCGACGGATCATACTTAAACCACTTGCGATTCGCAGATGACATAGTTTTAATAGCCGATAATATCCAAGAACTAAATATGTTACAACAATTAAATGCAGTTTTAGGAGCGGTAGGCTTAAAAATGAACTACAACAAAACAAAAATACTGAGCCGAGACCAGACAAATATAACAATACAAAATCATACCATAGAAAATGTTGAACATTATGTATATCTAGGTCATGTTATCAAACTAGGAAAACCAAATCAAGATGCTGAAATTAAAAGAAGAACACAACTGGCATGGGGCGCTTTCGGCAAATTAGCATATATCTTGAAAAACACCTCCATTCCTGTAAACTTAAAGAAAAAGGTGTATAACACATGCATACTACCAGTTTGTACTTACGGCTTGGAGACAGTAGCCCTTACCAAAAAATCTGCTAAAAAATTAGAAACAACGCAAAGAGCAATAGAACGAATCATGCTTGGAATATCACTAAGAGACAAGATTAGAAACACCGAGATAAGACGTAGAACGAAGATTAGGGATATTGTGGAAGAAATTGCAAAAATGAAATGGCGCTGGGCAGGTCACGTAGCCCGATATAATGACAACAGGTGGACACGGAGAATTCTAGAATGGAGACCAAGGACGACAACAAGAAGCACGGGAAGACCTCAAAAAAGATGGGTAGATGACATAAGAACAGTGGCAGGCAAACAGTGGATTAGATTGGCGCAAGATAGAGAAAGATGGAAGCAATTGGGAGAGACCTAAATTCAGGAGTGGATGGAAAATGGTTGACAAAGAGAGTAAATAAAAAAAATTAGGAACAAATAAGAATTTGACCGAGACTAAGCAAGAGCTAAACGTTAAATAAGACTATAAAAAAATAACACCTGTATAATGTCAGTAGTCAAGAATGTTGTCTATCTCCGACCTTATTTAAAATATATATTCAATCATCGCTAGAGTAGTGGAGGAAACAAGTACCCGGAATGGGAATAGACATAGGCGATGGTAAATGTCTAACAACTTTATATTTCGCAGATGATCAGGTAGTCGTAGCGAATGATGAGGAAGACATGGACTACATGTTTAGAAAACTAAAGAAGAATATGAAAAATGGGGCCTCAATATGAATATGTCAAAGACAGAGTATCTTAAAATAGGAGATGATGAAGAAGATCCAGAGTTAGAAATTAGAAACACAAAAACATGTAATAAATATAAATATCTCGGATCTATAATATCTAAAGAAGGCACTACCAAAAGAGATATCGAAAACAGAACGCAGCAAGCGAAAAAAGCGGTAAACATTCTAAACTCTCTAATACTATGGTCTAAAGATATTAGACAAGAAACGAAATTGACAATCTATCGAACTTTGGTAGAGCCTATTATGACTTATGGGGCAGAAGTTTGGCAGATCACGAAAAAAGATAGAAAAAGAACAGAAGTAGTAGAAATGGACTTTCTAAGGAGAGCGTGTGATTTATCCAAAGAAGATCGTATCAGGAATGAAGATATTAGAAGAAGGACAAATACTGTATATTCCAGTGTAGACAGAATTGAAACTAGACAACTTGTGTGGTATGGTCACGTGAAGCGAATGAATGAAGATAGATGGACAAAGAAAGCTTTAAATTACATACCACAACAAAGAAAAAGAATGAAAAGGCCTTCAGTTGCCTGGGAAGAAAATGTACCGCACATAATAAGAGATAGAGCCATCAAAGAAGACGAATGGATGGACAAAAAACGATAGCGGTCGAAATGCGAGAAGCGGCAGAGGCTGTAGGAACCTCGCTTATATATATATATATATATATATATATATATATATATATATATATATATATATATATATATATATATATATATATATATATATATATATATATATATATATATATATATATATATATATATATATATATATATATATATATATATATATATATCAGATATATAAATATATATAATGTCAGTAGCGATAATATTGCGATGGAAGAACAATAAGCCAGATTGATTACATCTTAATAGATTATAGGCTTAATGAACTGCAGAAGTTGTAAAGGCTTAAACATAGACTCAGATTATTTCCTAGTGAGCTCAATATTGAGGGCTAAAATTTCAAACGTTAACAAAAAAAATAAAATGGATAAAAAGAAATGGAATGTGTAAAAGCTAAGAGATGCAGAACAATACTCAGAAAACATCACCAACAGGGTAAGAAATTAAAATGTAGATAAAGAAGGCCAAAAAGATATATACGCCTACTGGACCAAAATAAAGGAATATATTAAAGTAATAGCAGAAGATGAAATAGAATGAGAAACAGTTAAACAATGAATGCAAGAATGTAACAAAGGACAAAATGAAGCCTACAGAAAAATGGCTACCCGGCAAACTAGAGCAACTGTAAAGTATTGCCAGAGAAAGAGAAGGGAAGAAAAGAGAATATACAAAAGAAAAGGTAAAACCACTTAAATAAAGAACTTAAAGATATAGAAAACCAAGAGAAAAAGGATTCAGAGCATTTTATAAGAATATAAACATGAAAAGAAGAGAATACAAGGCAACCACAAGCCAATGCAGAAGTGAAAATAATGACCTATTAACAACAAGGAAAATTATATTAAATCGTTAGGTTGGATACTTAAATGGAGTAGTTAACATAGAGGAAGAAGAAGAAAATCTGATAGACGAAACAGATGAGGTAAGCAAAACATAGAGAAGAGGAACAACCAACGAATCTTGAAGTTAAAAAAACTTTTAAAAAATCTAGACAAAATTAAATCACCCGGAATAGATAATCTCAGATAACGTATATAAAGAATGTAATCACAATATCATAATGGCACTAGAGCAGCTGATAAAAGAATAAAAGAAATATACACTCAGAAATGTGTCCTTCTCCAGTGACTGCAATACTGAAATGCTTTGCACCATACACAAAAAGGAGATATCTTTAAATGCTTTAACCACAAAGGAATTACGCTTCTAAATGTAGCGTATAAAATATTCTCCACTATACTATGCTTCCGTATGGCACCATATATGCAAAATGAATAATAGGACCAGGCTGGTTTCCGAGGTGGAAAATCGACAATTCATCAGATCGTAACTCTAAGACAAATTTTGGGAAAAAACACTTGAACATGGGATAGACAGTGATTATGTTTATAGATTTCAAGGCAGCCTACGACTATGTAATAAAAAAAATGTTCAGAGCAGTGAAATAGCTAGGAGCACCAAGTTAGTTGCTAAATTTAACAAAATTAACTCTTGAAAAAGTTAAATGTTAAGTACGAATACAGAGGGAACTGTATGAACCTTTTAAAACACATAACGGGCTGCACAGGGGAAATCAGTGCAAATATTGGTTAAAAGGGATTGCACTAAAGGGATTCCAAAAATTTTTGGGAGAACGGAAAACGTTGAACACATGTTTACAGAAGTAAAATTTGCACGTCCAACAGGTGCTATTTTTCACTCAATCTCCTTCTTAAATCCTCAATTATATCGAGAAATACAAAAATAAAGCTCTACAAATCAATAATACTCCCAGAATATGGTTTAAAAACCTAGACTCTAACAAAAAATAATGAAAACATATTAGGACGTTCCGAAAGAAAAGAACTAAGGTGAATCTATGTTCTAAATTTTAAATTTAGAATTAGAATTTAAACTATAGTTAGAATTTCTAAATTATTAAGGAGGCTAGGACCAATATAGGGTTGTAAAGTCAGAATGATGATGATAATTATAAAAAATTAAAACATTGTCTACTCTCCTATAATATACTACTTACCCTGGCAGAAGCCTATGACAGCTACCAAAAATAAAATAGATATGGTGACCTATAACATAAAAAATAAAAATTATTAAAACATAAAAATATAACAATATAAAATGTATCCAAACATAATTAACAAAAATTGAAAAACTTGAGAAAGACTACAGTAAAATGATGAACAGTCAATAAAATCTGTAAACTCCTTTTTTATATCTATAATCATGGGGAACTTCGACATATTTACCTTAATTATAATTATTTATAATTTTCAAAACAATTTTATTTAATTTTTCTGAACTTCTTTTAAATGCTGTATTATGATTTGAATATGTTTCTACGTAATGTCTATAGTAGTTTTCTATATTTACTTCTGTTAGCCATTTATTTTTCAAAACTCTAATACAAAATATTTCTAACTCCTATTCACATATTTTATAATATTGAATAATATTTGAAACTCATACAATTGTTAGTTATGTTGTATCCGGATTCAGGCTTTATTTGGTCGAGGACAAATTCTGGTAAATTCATCAGCTCTTTCATTACCATGTATTCCCCGATGTTCCACCAATATATCGAGTTCTTCTTGACATTTTAACACTAACTTTACGAGACTCCATATAGCCGTTTAACAACATGTGCAGAAATTGATCCGCTTCAAAACCCCTCATGTTAATTTCTTTTGCATAATGTAAGGCATAAAATCTCGGCTGACAATACAGCGTTAAATTTTCCTCATGAAATAGACATATTCCTACTTCCAGCACTAGTGTAGACTCCTTTATCCAAGCCCTCAAACCGGTTTTTCTACCAGCTGTAACAGCCTGTGTATTTTAGGTCTGTATCTGAGCACCATATGGTCAGAAGTCATTATCCATACGGTATACCTAATTAACTTTAGGATGTGACTGTGTTATTATCATCTTATTATTAGACGTTATATTATATTGCGTTATATCTCTGCATGAATCTAGTTTTCAACTTATTCATGACCAAATTCCACAAGAGACCAAATAAGACTTCTCCTACGGATAGCCTCTGGCTACCGACACTAATACTGTTTACCCCAGTAAATTTGCGTATATTACACGGTCGTTTTCCAAC
Source organism: Diabrotica undecimpunctata (assembly GCF_040954645.1). Classification (NCBI taxonomy): domain Eukaryota; kingdom Metazoa; phylum Arthropoda; class Insecta; order Coleoptera; family Chrysomelidae; genus Diabrotica; species Diabrotica undecimpunctata. The sequence goes on along the minus strand of NC_092803.1, from coordinate 121,535,622 downwards.
CTCTGTACAAGTGCAATGCTATTTCTGTAAAAAATTCTGCTATATATCCGTAGTATGCCTGATATATTGAACTTCTGCCCAAGTCCTCATTTTACTATCCATGTGTAAAGTTTAAATATTACCGCAGCTAAACAGGTGACTCTGTAATTGCCACATTGACATATTTCTCCTTATGAGGGCAAAGTCTCTTTACTTACTTTTTGAATAAATCGGGATATTCCTTCCCGTAATTTTACACCTACTCCTTTCAATATTTCTGCCGACACTTTACTTTTTATGCGATTTTATTATTTTTAAGCTTCTTTATTATTGAAAAAACAATAATAAAGATTCGGAACATGGACAAGATTCGAAAAACTCAGCGAGCCATGGAACGACAGATGCTTGGTATCTCACTAATAGATCGGCAAACGAACGAAGCAATCCGGAACAAAACAAAAATAAAGGACGCCGCGAAACAAGCAGCTAAATTAAAATGGAAATGGGCTGGACACAACGAACGTCTCTAAGATGGTAGATGGAACAAAGAAGTCGGAAACTGGTGACCGTACGATGTGAAGAGACCAAGAGGAAGACCTCAAATGCGCTGGAGCGACGATATCAAAAGAGTTGCAGGACCAATGTGGAAACGCCTAGCACACAACAGGGATGAATGGCGAGAAATGGGAGAGGCCTTTATTCGACAATTCGGATAGAAAAAGGGCTATAAAAAAATTATTGTTTTTACCTCTTAACTACTGACGTGTTTGGTATTTGTATTTAGCCTTTTTTTTGTAGTTGTTGTGTTTTAATGATTATGACCTATTACTCTTCAATTTCAAATACCTTGAAAGCATAATTATGGATGACATACTGGACGCTGATGAGTTGTCACGCTATTATATTTTCAAATACTTGATACCCAGCTATGCGACAGTCGATTTTAAAAGCAAATTAATATTCAAACGGTACATAAAACTTGTACAAACCAAAAAAAAGGGTTCAAAATTTCTACTGAGTTGTTACCATCTTTACACTTTTCTATCATGTGATTTGTGAGTTTTTATATGTTATGAAAGTTGTTAATACTTATCTTATATTATTTAATACCAAAAAAAAAGATTAGGAATTGTTTTTCTAATTTTGTGTTTGTTGTGTACATGACCTAAGAATATTGTGCATCACAGCACACGGCAACAGAAAAAGTCAACTCAACTTTAAAATAAAAAGTTAAAAAAAAACGAAAATTATAGTTTGTTTATTTCTTTTAATTAGTTTTTTTTTTATTTTTTATATGTTTCCTCAACTTAATAAACGATATACAAATTTTTAGTAGCAATATAAGAGAAGAAATAAATGACTAACACTAACGTAATTATGGCCCATTCGAAAAATATTAAATATAATATGAGGTTTCAAGACAAGAATTAGCTCATTCTGGTTATGCAAAAATCATCGATTTCACGGCAAAATATTTCGCAGGTATCTGAAGCTTTTAAGACATGGGGGGGAGTTACTAGATGACGTATATATGAAAAAGTACTCGTATTTTTACCTTTCTACCGGTGAATTTCAAATGGACTCAAATTTTTCGAGGTTTCCCATATTTCCCGACCAGTGAAAACTATGTAGTAATTCATATTTCGACGAGCCACCCCAGATTAAAAAAAAAGAGGCTTCTAGCTGCAATGGAAGCCAAGATAATGTAAATTTTTCCTACGTGTTTCAATTTGAAGTTCCGATCTCGAAAAAAAAAACGGAGCTGAAATAGTTATCCCTTCCACTTTTGTTGTCGATCTTTCGAAAGTACCTTCGTTTCGAAGGGCTGTAAGTTTTGAAAAATTTGATAAAGTTTATAGCTATAAGTTTCAGTATAAAGTTAAGATTTTCATTCAAAATTTGTGCAAATTTTACTTCTTAATCTTTATAAACGATGGCGATATAATTTTTTTTTTAAATAGTCCCTAACTTCGTTCCTATTGGTCATAGAAGGTTTTTTTTTTAAATGTGAGTTTTTTTACCAGTTATCCAATGGTTGTACGTATAAGTCTGTAGCTTGAAATATATAAAAGTTATTACAATAGTTTATAAGTAAAAAACATACCCCTTTTTCAAACATTTATTTTGTAAATAATTTCTCGATGAAAACGCAATATGCATTTAACTTCTGAGATAGTTTCTTAAAGAATCCTATGAAATTTGCTAAATGTATATAGCGTCATTAATATAGCAAGTTCAATACTTTAAATATTTAGCCTCAGGGATAAATAAATTAAATAACTTTTAAACTATTTGACCGATCAAGGGGAAATTTCGCACAAATTTAAAAGACGGTAATTCCTCGATGCTCAAATGTATTAATAACATTTTATTTTGTTAATAAAAAAATTTATAAAACTTATAAATTGTGCAAAAAAAACTGCTTTTTTGCAAGTATCTCTGTAAATTATTTATCAATTTTAATTTAAAAAACGAGAAAATAAAGATATTCTTGATAAAAGAAAATGATATAAATATTGTTTATGTAAAATATATGGCAAAAAACTTATAGACAAAAAATTAAATTGTGACCATAAATTATTGTTAAAAAAACGCAAGGTAAAAATACGAGTACTTTTTCATCTATTCGTCATCTAGTAACCCCCACCTATGTCTTAAAAGGTTCAGATATCGGAGAAAAATTTTTCGACCTTTTTTTTTTAACTAGACTGGCCTAAATGTCAAAAAGGAACAAGAACGAATTAATAGAAAGAAACTGTATCTAATGTTATCTAATGTAATAAAATATAATGTTAAAGTGATTTTTTAAGTACTCGTATATATCACATAAGTAAGTTTATTATTAAAACTATTTTAAAATTTGTTCTATAAAACGATGGAATTAAAAAAAATCAAAAGGTTTACCAAATAATAGTCAGCAGTTGTTGAAAATACCAACAAATAAACGAATAAAAACGAAAAAGACAACAAAAATTAAGGAATAGGTATACATATACATATACATAAACATTAAGGAAATAAATAATAGGGAGTAAATACTAGGTACGGAGAAAGTTTTTAAGATAAAAAAAAAATATAAAAGTACCAAAAATAATGATGGCAAAAAGATAACTATACAAGACCTAGAAGAAGCAACTAGGGAGAATGCAAAAAAGTATCAATGAGCGGCATAACAGGAAAAATTATGAAAAAAAATGAAGAAAAATCAAAATGTTATTAAAGTCTTATGATATATATATATATATATATATATATATATATATATATATATATATATATATATATATATATATATATATATATATATATATACCTTTTAAAGAACAAAAGAGTGGCAGAAGAACATAACAGCACCGATTTTTAAAAATAAAAAACCAATTCTAATAATAAATAATGTATACTTCTCTACTACAGCAGGGTACTTCTCTGTATACATGGAAGGGTGGATAGTTGAAAACTATTCTATCTTCTGTGAAATTTTTCGCTGAATACGAATATGTAGGTGTTCCACCTCAAACATTGGTACCAATTTTATAAACAATTTTTTTATAAATAAATTTTTAAATTTACATATTTTAATTTACAACTAGTCCCATTGTAAAGTGGTAAAAAGCGGCTAAAAATACATTAAATATGCTATATATATATTTGTTATATATAAAAAGTTTATAGTTTAAAAGTTATTAAAAATTTTAAGTCGAGAAATCGAAGATTTAGCCTAACTTTTAATCCTTATAACTTTTTAAATAGTGTATATTTTTCCAAGAACTACACATTAATAGAAAATTTGAACCTGTTTTAATAATCTACCATTGAAAAAAATAAAAGAAACTTTCTTTTTTATTGAATTAACAAGCAAAAACAAAATACCTTTTCGCCCTTGTAGAATCAAAGCACAAACCGGGTAAGTACGTGTTGTGGACGTCGAGATTCGCCTGCATCAAGCAGTTAGTAAAATTTTACAAAAGCCACTATTTAGCACGCATAATGTCAACAATTCGTACATAGCACGTACTAGTCCGCTCTGAGCTTGTTATTCTGCAATGGCAAAAAGCTATTTGTTTATTGCCTGTTAATTCAATGAAAAAGAAAGTTTCTTAAATTTTTTTCAATAGGTTATTGTCGAAATAGGTTTAAACTTTCTATTTATTTGCAGATTTTAGAGAAATATGCATCATGTAAAAAGATATGAGGACTTAAAATTAAACCTCACAACAATCACTTAATAACTAATAAGAAAATTTAAATAACTTTTAAACTATAACTATAACCTTTTTATAAATATTATAAATAGCATTTTTAATATATTTTTAGCCGTATTTTACGATGTGCCTAGTTGTAAATTAAAATATTCAAATATGAGAAATTCATAAAAAAACAGTGTCAAGCTTGCACTGGTAAAAGAAACTACGTTTTGTTTCCCGTCTATAAACACATCCAAAAACGGAGTCTTATAACGGGAAATAATTCGGCAGAGGTGACAGGTAAGTTGAATGAACAGCAGTGGTGGTGAGGAGACAGAGTGGATTGTGAAATTGGCGAATTCCAGCAGAAAAAGGGCAAAAGCATAGGTTATCAGAAACGTTTCGTTGATAACGTAGATATCTGACGTCAGCTTTCAGCAAACAAAACTGTGTCAAAAACGACTGAGACCTTACCTATGTGTACAGAAAGTCGGATAAAATAGAATAAATTAAAACCAAAATAAATATTAACAGAAAATTATTATAAAAGAATAAATTGAAACTATTGAAAAGACACGATTGAAAGGAAAGATTTCTGCGAACCGTTTAGGTAGAAATTACTCCTTTCCCAGTCCTACCGGTCGTAAAAGATGAAAACAGATGGAGACTACTTCAGATTATGAAAAAAGAAAAGGTAGAGATTCTATATCTCCTTTGAGATATAGAAAAAAAGAAGAAATAGATAGAAAGAAGAATCTGAGAGTCACGAAGTGGGGAATGCACACTTACTAAGAAAAATGTATAATGAGCTAGAGAAATGAGAAAAGAATATAAAGAAGAGATAATAGAATTAAAAAAGTCAGAGCTAAAAATAAAAGAGGAATTAGAAAAATTAACAACGTCTAAATATGGTGAAAAATTGATTAAAAAGGATTGAAAAGAACTAAAAACGAAACAATATTATAGTAACTGGATTAAAGATTGATACAGATGAAGATAAAATATGACCAATTTAATAAAAATACATCTATAGAAAGAAGTAAATATAGAAAGAGCAATAAAACTAGGGCAGAAAACTTGTTTCTTACAAATAAGAGACCACGTGAAAAAAATACAATTATGCAAAAAAGTCAGCTGAAAAAGCTTAGGGTGAAAAAATATTCATAAATTATGATCTAACAACGAAAGAAAGAGAAATGAGAAAAGACATCCACAAAATGTAAAGAACTCAGAGAAAATGGTAAAACGCAGAGAAATGAAGATGGGAAAAGAAAAGCATTTTTGAAAATATTGGGATGCAAAAACACGGGGAATGGCGGAGAAGAAACAGAAATCGAAAAAAATTAATGGCAAAAAACAATGAATATCATAAAGGCAAAACTGACATAAGCCGGGCTTGGAACATAAAGAGCACAAATGGTAAAGAAATAGAACTAGTAAAGGACTTTCAGGCTGCATAATTAAGTATACTGGCAATATCAGAGATAAAACAAAAAGGTCAAGGAGTAGTAAAAAAGGAAAATAATCATACCTTAATATATAGCGGAGTATCAGATGATAAAAGAGCAGCTGCAGGTGTAGGTTGTATAGTACATAAAAGACTGGAAAAACAGATATACTTCAGGAAAGCATGGTCAAAGAGAATATTATAAATAGAAATGAGTGATAATGAATGTAGCCGTAATAAAATTATATAGTAATATATGTACCAAATGAAGATAAGTGCGCACAAAGCAAGGATAACTTTTGGGAACAATTAACGTTTGCAACAGAATTCGCCAGAGAAGAAATATACATTGCGGTGGATTTCAACATTAAGGTCGAAACAAAAGACGAAATATACACTAGACATATAGGACCATATGGAGAATTGACTAGAAATAACAATGGAAGGAGATTGCTATAATTTTGTTCTTTAAACAACATAACAATAACTAATACATTTTTTAAATACAAGGAAATCCACGTGTATACTAGAGAAGTAAAGAGTCGGAATGAAAAATCTATAATTGACTATGTATTAGTTAAAAGCAATGATAGATGAAAGTAATAAATACAAAAGTACACAGAGGACCCAAAATATGCAGCGACCATTACAGGGTAATACCAAAGATAAGAAAAGAAATAAAACAGAAGAAAACGACTGGTACAAAAAAGAAAAAACCGACTATAAAGGAGACGATATAAACATATAAGCTAAAAAATAAAGAAATGGTAAAAATATTTGGGGAAAAAGTAAACAAAAAACTTAAAATAATAAAAGAAACATACGACAATAATGATATATACAAGCTATGGAACAACAATAAGGACCTGCTACTGGACGCAGCTAAGAAAGAGTATATGGAACAAGTACAAAAGACTCAACAAAGAAACAGACAGCTTGGTGGTCCGAAGAAATAAAAAAGCAAGTAAAAGTAAAAAAAACAAATGCATGGAAACAATATCTGAAAGACAAAACAAATGAGAATTACAATAAATATAAAATTTAAAAGAAAGAAGGTAAAAATATTGGTAAGAGCAGCAAAAAGAGACAATTGGGAATAGTTCGGAGCGAAAATAGAAGATAGCAAAAGCAACCAAAAGCTATTCTACAGAACCCTGAAGACAATAATACAAAAAAATGAAATATACGGAATTAAAAAAAATGGAGAAATAATAAAAGAACCAAAAGAAACAGTTAAAAGATTGAAACAACACTTCGAAGAACTGCTAACGGATGTAAACCAATACGGCATCAACGAAGACAAAATAATACATTGGAAGATAATACAGAAAACTCAATAAACGAGAAAAAACTAGAAGAAGCAATAAAAACGTTTAAGTGTTGAAAAGCTCCTAGAGTAGAAAGAATAACAACAGAAATTACAAAAACATGGGTAAAAATGGAGAACAAGTATTACTGAAATTAATGAATAAAATATGGAAAATACAGATATACCGGAAGATTAGAAAATGTCACCAATAATACTCATATACAAAAAACGAGATAGGAGATAATGTAATAACTACAGAGGATTGTCGTTGCTATATACATGTATAACACCATTAAAAAAATAATAAACAAACGACTAAGAACAATGACAGAACACATATTAGACGAGGCACAAAGTGGATTTTGAAGTGATAAGAGTATTTGGTAAGATTTGATGCTAATTGCAAAAACTGAAAAAGAACTTCAGAATAATTTGAAAATAAGAAAAGAAGTACTGAAAACGGAATGAAGATAAATATTAACAAAACAAAAGTTATGCAGACAGGAGAAACAAGAGAAGAACTTAATATGGAAATTAAAAGAACAACAAAAATACAATAGCAGAGTAGAGAAAACGCTACAACTGTATCATACAATGAATAAAAACTCTATATTCAGAAAAGAAATGTCACGGAATACAAAAATAAAAGTTTTCAAATCAGTTTATAGACTTGTCCTGACTTTTGGCAGCGAATCATGGGTACTAACGGAACGGCAAACGAGATGCAGGCTATAAAGACGAAGTTTTTAGGAAGAGTCAAAGACGTTAGCAAAATAAATAGATTAAGGTACACGGATATAAGGAACGAACTGAAAGTAAAATCCACATTGGAGTTTATAGAAGAGAGACAGCTGAGTTGGTGGGGTCATTAACACCCGATGAAGGATACCGTACCAGAAAAAAGAACGTGGGAAGCAAAAATATTAAAAACAATAAAAGGGAAAGACCAAGACAGACATAGGATAAAGTAATCGAGAAAATAATGCAGAGAAAAGGGGTGACAATGACAGACGCAAGAAGCTTGACACGAACCGCAAATAATAAATTGTTTATAAAAATTGGTGCCACTTTTGAGAAAGTGGACCTACATATTCGTATTCAGCGAAAAAATTTACATAAAATAGAATAGTTTTTTATCTACTCTTACATGCATACAGAACGGTACCTTGCTAGCAGACTATATGTTGTAAAGCTGAATTTTTTATAAAATTGGGTTTATTACAATTCCGAAAGTACAAAAAGGTTTCAGATTTAATTCTAAAAGCTCGTCTATATGTGATAAACAAGAACAGTTTAATATTCAGTTTGAAAAGTTACGCATCATTATTAGCGTTTCTATTTAAATGGGAATAAGCCACAATTAAAGGTTAAAGTACGTTTATTGACGTTTCAATTTCCACTTCGGAAATCGTTTAGTAAATAGTAAATTGTTTATATTATTAGAATTTACTAATGTTTGTATTTTGAGAAAGGTTTCCGAAGTGGAAATTGAAACGTCAATAAACGTACTTTAACCTTTAATTGTGGCTTATTCCCATTTAAATAGTAATTACTTTAAAATGCCACAAGAAAATAGCTTCAGAACAATATTACCGTTCCAATTAAACAAAATAAGTCTTATCCCGATTAGATGCAGCTTCAACTTTCATTTTTATAAGAAAAATTAATTACATACTGGTAAGTATATTGTTTAGCATTGACCCATGTTATTTCTTTAATTAAATTTTATATGTGTGTAGAAATATATGAGCTTTATATTGTTAATTTTTGCATAAAAAAAACTACTGTTTTTACGACATTTTGTAATTAACCGATTTACATTTATTTACGTGGGATACGATAAGTTGTTATTAAGAGTGTTTATTATATAATACGTAATACAACCCTTATTAATGGATGTTTATAATATTATTGAGTGTATAATATTTTTAAAACTACGGTTATTATATCTTAATTTACCTCTGATCGTTGTTGATCACGATTAAGCAAAATATTTAAAATAGCGTTTACCAATAAAGTTTCTAATTGTTATTTTTTTGTATAAAAAAATGAGTACCAGAACCAAAAATATATTAAAATTTTGTGAAAGAGGTGAAAACATACAATCGATAGCTACACACGAAAGTAATATGTATGGCTCGAAGATTATAATAACTGATGAACTATTTCATATTTTGACTTTATTTAAAATATTAGAAAACGATAACATCGAGGAAAGCTGGGAAAAACTTAAAAATATTATAATTAACGCAGCAGCAGCATCACTTGGAGAGAGGAAAGTAACGAACAGTAACATATCAAAAAAGAAAAGGTTTAGAGAGGAAGTGAAAACAAAAAGTGAAGAAAATAAGAAAGTCTTTTTATAATACAGAACCCAAAAAACACAACAGGCATACAACCACTATAAATGAATCAGATTATTTCAGTTAGATAAATAAAAAGGAAACACTGGCAGAGCTTCTCAAAACAGATGGAACACGACTCCTACGGAACAAGAAAAAGAAATGTGGAGAATGATCAGAGGGCAAAGAAAAGAGATGAACGAACTAATAAAAACGAAACCAACACCAGAGATGATCTCAAACGAAGAAATAAATATTGAGGAGGAAGAGGTAACGTACCTAACAAGCAAGACAAGCTTTTATTAAATTTAAACCGCTACTATGTAACCGCAATCTTTTCTTCATCAATCTCCGCTACAGGATGGTGAAATGCTATGTATGGTCCATATTGTTATACGGCATGGAGACATGGACGTTAAAAATGTCATCCATTAACAAGTACAAAAAATTGAATATCTGGGCCATATCCTGAGAGGAAAAACATACGCAATCTCTCAACTAATTATCCAAGGAAAATTCAGGACAAGAGTGGAGTAGGTCGCAAACAATTGTCGTGGCTACGAAATGTAAAGAACTGGACAGGCATAAATAACACTGGCGAGCTTTTGCATGCCTTAAGATATAGACTTTTGGCCTTAAGATAATTCGCTAGTAAAACTAAGATAGAAGTTTAACAACACAATATTAGTTATGAAGACTAAAAGTGTAATACTTATAATGTAGAAGATGGGTATAGATAATAAATCTAAAGGATAAGAAGGCAATTTAGTGTATTAGAGAAAAAAAAACTAAGATCTAAGATGTTAGATGGGAAATAAAAATAGTAAAGTAGGGCACAGCGTCAGATATGAAGATAAAAATTGGAATAAATTAGTACAATAAAAACAATTTTAATCGTGTTCATCAACTAAAAAGAGAATGATAAGTTTTATAGTTTTTGTAAGATACCTATATGGACGTAATACTAAAGAAAAGTTCATTAAAAACAAGGAAATGCATGCAGTTTATGCAAACATAAACAGAGCAAGTATTTCGGAAATTCGCGATTCATAGTTGACATTATCACGTCAGAAAATAAGAAAAATTTGCAAAAAAAATTGCGATATGCATATAGTTCGTTTAGGGATTTTTTTAAGATTTAATCAAATATAAATTCCGTTAGAGTTTGACATTATATTGACATGAATATACTTAAATATATTATTCTGATGTATCAATTAGTAGTCGACAGATGCAATTTAATACCAATAAAACACACCTACCTTCATCGCGTTTTCACTAAAGTAGAACTGAAATTTGCGCGGCCTGAAAAATGTTATATAGCTGAACTTGGACCTTGCAATATTGCGTTTTGTGATCAACCGAAGAATTCTTAATTCCTTGAATTCGCCAACAAGTCATTAAAAGTTGTTTCGCCTATATATCACTTATTAGGTAATACAACTCGTTTAATAAAAAAACTCATATATGCGAACACTTGCAAGTTGACTTGCATTTTCAGTTCAGTTTTATTTCTTTATTTGGGTGAATTATTACCCGATGTGTTCCAAAAGTAAAATTTCTATTGGTAAATAATTTCTTTAATAATTTTCTTAAAAATTTTATATTCTTTATTATTTTTATATTAAAGTGAAATATTTTTTTATAATTTTACCATTATAACAAACAAACTTTTTTTCCATTCTTATATTGCGCTATAATGGTGGGTTGTAGAGATATCGAACAGAATAAGAAGACACCTTATCTTCACAATTTGTTTATACTTTTATACAGGATAATGCCTAAGTCCGTTACAATACTATTCTACTGAACACAAAAATGTTTACTAAATTCACAGTTATCCAGATAAATGTCAATTTACTGTAGGTACAGTCTGTACCTTTAGGTACAGAATGTTTCAAAAGTAATCTAATTTTTTTTATTGTTACATTGCATGTTTACAATCTACTCTATACACAGAGTAATAAGTAAATAGTTTGTAAGTAAGTTAACGAGAATTAGGTACCGTTCAGTGACGGTTCTCTAAGTATTATTGCGGTAGGTCTTCTGGCCATACTCTCTTCAATCTTCTTTCGGCAAGTAGTTGGGTGAATAAATTATTTATCAGTTCGTTGTTGTGATCAGTGGTGCGATTTTTATGTTTCATTGAGTGATTTTTTATTATGTCATTAAGTAATGGGACGTCCAGATCATTGTGAAGTGTTTGGTTAGATACATACCATGGAGCTTTACTTATCATACGGAGTATTTTGGATTGAAATTAATGTTCTATTCTATATGCCCATAGTTCTATTCCATATGTCCAAACTGATATGAGTTTAGCTTTGTACATAAGCAGTTCATTTTTAAGAGATAACTGAGACCTTTTGTTAAATAGCCAGTTCATATTTTTTAGTTTAACCCATTATATCCCAATGGGTCCATTTGGGGACAGCAAACAGAATGTCACTGTAGCGCCTTCTATCTAGAAATAGCAAGATTTCACTGCGACAGAATGTTAGTTTACATTGTCTTCTTCTTAACTTATAGCGCTGATGTTTATCAGTTCGACCAACGCAACAGCAGGTACAACTTTGTAGCAAGGTCACGCCTTTGTCTGGAAAAGTGGTACATACTTTTACTACAAGACAAATAAAATTAAAATTTCATTTGTTAGCAGTGCTTATTATACTCAAACAGTGTAGTTGTGAGTGTAAGTTATTGTGTTTTCAACAAATTTTATCAAGTTTACTGAAATTGTAGATTACATAAGTTAGGTAAGTTAGGTGTCATCGTTTGCGGCCACTGGGTGGAAGCAGTCTATATAAAATACATGTGATTATTTTTGCAATACCAATTTTTATTTCAGTTTGTTATGGAACCAGAACATTAAGCATCAATATATCCGAAAAGTTTTTATGGAAGGAAGTATTGTCATTTAGATGCTGCTTTACAAGATGTTGCAACAGCAAATATTGAACATGAAGTAGACATTGTTATTATACCGCCCAATGCTGACCCACCGACCGATGAAGAGGACTTGGACGAAAATGATTTAAAAGATGCCGAAAATATATTTCCTATATATTTTCCTATATATATTTCAACTCTAATTGCTAGTTGCTATCATCAAGTTCTCGTAGACACTTTGTCTCAGGACCAGCAACTTCATGTGGAGTCGTACGTTGCCATGTTATCTAATCCACTGGTAACTTTAACATCCTAATATATAAGACTAAAATAATGTAAACTAAATTGTAACCTATACCTTTTAATGGGTTTTTACCCAGGTATTTAGTGGCTCACAATATGTACACCTAGACACTGATAATGGAACATGGTTTCCGAAAACATTTGTCTTTATGACATAGCCCGATTGGGTTTTTTAATTTATATACCTTTTATAAAGGATTTTAACAAATTTTTTGTGATACATCCAGCTACAGGAACTTAGTATCCTTGTGGATTTACTATTATAATAGTGAATCAGCGCTTCTTTTTATTAGGTGGCAGGACAATAACACTGTCTCAATTGTTACCAACTATGACAAACTGCCACCTATTAGTACGGTCAAGCGCTGGTCATCAGTAGCTAAACAGAAAGTAGATGTGCAACAGCCATACATTTTCAATATGTATAATAAATGCAATGATTTCTGTTAGACGTAAAAAATGATATTGTGTGCTGTTTACAAACATGATCAGATCAACATGACTGTTGTCAAATGGGGGCTATGATGTATCATTTACGTAAATAATTACATACTAGTGTAAAATTCAGAAAACGTACATCAGATTACAGTTCTCAAAACATAATATGTAAAAACGGTATGATGTATCATGCCCTGCGTTGCTATGCGTAAAATGACCAAGCCACAGCAGAAAATTACATAAAACGTTATTTTCGGTTCTGTCATATCCTGAAGATCTGTCAGATAATTCAAATTAACCTAACTTTTGGCTTCTTGTTTGTTTTTGAAAAAATGGATTTTGTAAATTTATTACTCAATGAATTGAATGATGTGGCAGAAAGAAATTATGTAAATGTAGAGCAACGTCAGTTACGGGACACCAGTAACCCATTTGAAATAGATAACCAGCTCTAACTGAATTGCAATAGAATTAAAGGTTCTCTCCCTACTTAATTTTGTAGGAAATGGAAGTTACCAAAAATGTACTGGTAACAACCTGTTATTTTCAATGGAACAAAGTACATTTAGTAAAGTATTAACAGAAATAGCTGCAGAGATAGTGGAACACTTGGTGCCAAAATGGTGAAAAAGATGAAGTACAGACTGTAGTTCTCATGGAAATCATTCCAAAGGAGGCAAATCAAAACAATGGTTGGGTGTTGGAAGCACAGAGAATAAGAAGTGTTATTGCTGCAAACTTTGTGTAGTGAAACAAAAACTTATTAATATTTTCATAATTTATTTATTTCACAATGATAAATAGTGATATAGTTTTATAATCAAATATAGTTTAGTAATATAATTTTACAATTTAGTGATATTTCATCATTTTATAATATATATATGATGGAGTTTTATAATCTAGTATAGTTTAGTGATATAAATGTTAATATTTCAACTAATTACAAAAAGCTCAAAACAAACAATCTAAAACATATTACTAAGTGGCTCAATTTTTTTTTTAAATGTTTAGATAATACAAAGATATTTATATTGCTGCAAACTGTATTATAACATATTAAATTAAAAATGTTTATATATTGTTAAAAACAAAAACATAAATCATGTATGTTACATTTAATTACAAAAATGACACAACACTAACAAAATAAAAATATATTACAACCTGGCTCAAAGGTTTTGAAAACCCTTAGAGAATATAAAGAAGTGTTATCGCTGCAAATGTTATGTTATAAAATATTTAAATAAAAATGTTTATCCTCAGTTAATTTTATAATTATATGATTTATATTTATACAAACTTTGTGTTATAAAATTGTTAAATAAAAATGTTTAAAAACATAAAACCTGTATGTTACAATTAATTGCAAAAAGTTTAAAACAAACAAATTTAAAATATATTACAAAGTAGTCCAAAATTTGTTAAAACCCTTGGAAAATTAAAACATACAAGTAAAGAATACAATTTCAAAAATTAACACAAACCTAGAATATACCACAAAGTAAACCTACAAATACACCTAAAATATACTACTACAAAGAACAAGGTTTGTAGCACAGGCATTACAACTTTGGGTTGTATAGAACCTTTGTGGAACCTGACATAAAATTCATTAACGTAGCATACCTTACATGCATAGAGCATTTCATCAGGCAAGAGGTAGGTGCAACAGTCGGAAAGGTTTTTAACAGAAGAGGGCTGATGGGACAATAACGCTGAAGAAGACCAAGACTTAGGTATCAAGACAATTTAGAGGATGATTTAAAATCTATTGGAGTTAGAATGTAGAAAAGAGTTGGTAGACACAGGGGTGAATGGAGGATTGTCCTAAAGAATTATTTGTACAAGCACAGGGTTTTACATTACAGCTCTGTTAAAGCTGGAAACATATATTCCTGTGTTGCATTGATGTTGACTAATGATAATGGTAAAACAAACTAAAATATATTACAAAATGGTCCAAATGTGCTCATAACCCTTAGAGAATATGAAAGTATTATTCCTGCAAACTTCGGTGTTGTAAAATAAAAAAAAAATAAAAACAAATTGTTAAATAAAAGTGTTTATAATTAGTATATTTCATAATGATATGTAAGTACATATTTATGTTACAATTAGTTACAAAATCAAAAAGAATAACACAAAGATCAAGACAAAACAAAAAATCTGAAACATATTACAAAGCGGCTAAAAAATTGTTATAAAAGTTATAAAATTGTTAACTAAAAATGTTTATATTCAGTTTATTCCATAATTGAGATATAATTTTATAAAGGATATGTTTATAGAATATTAAATAAAACTATTGCCTTTTTAATTTTCACAGGTTGATTTCCTTTTCCTTCTGAAAAATATTATACACCATAATAAACATAATACATCAATCATTAATCTTTACCTTTAAAATTAAATGTATGTATAATCTGGGGCTCCCCAAGATGAATCTTTGAAATGAGTTGCAAAATCTTCCACTCATTGAACACCTAAAAATTTAGCATTTATTAAATTTGATAGTAACAGAAATTAATTTTCTTACATGTCTTCATTGTTCTGCTGTTTTTTTAGGGCCACCATCTACTGTATTTACCATGATAGCAAATTCCTCTCACAATTGGGCTACTTTCTTAGCCTTCCTTGACTATTTTGCCAGTAAGCACTATTTATTTTTATGAAGTCTAACATCACTTCCAATTGTTTCCTGGTTGTCTTCTTTTTAATTGAAGCCATTAGTTTATTTTATTATAATTATAAAAAAATACATTTACATATAGATAAATTACATATCAAGATAGGCAACCCGTTATACGTAGTTCTTATATCATACCGATTTGGAAATTTTTACATAAATGTGTTAAAATCGGAGTTTACACCATGTAATTATTTCACATAAATGATACATCATAGCCCTCAATGCCTGAAGATTGTTTCAATTGACAAATGATAATCCAATCTCATTCTTAGAGTTTGATCGAATTATAGTGCGCTTTTATTTAGCTTGCAATGAAAAATCGACAAAAACGAAAAACCGACCTGCTGTGCAATTACCACTAACTGTACGACGTCACGATAGGGGTCATTTTCCGAAAAAAAAAATAGATCAACAACGACGGGGTACTTAGTGTCACAAAAAAGCTAGGTGGAGTTGCTCAAAATGCATAGTGATCCTTTGCATTGAACGGAACTGTTTTAGAGTTCATCATACCTAAGATGTTTATTAAAAAAAATCTCTGTTATCTAGTTTGCTGTAGGTACTGATTAATTTTTGTTTAGTTTTAAACATTACTGTATTTTACTTTGTACTTAAAAATAATAAATAACAAGTAATCTAAACTTTAATTTTTTTAACACTTTATCCCATTGTCCCATATGGGGACATTATTAAAGTAATTTGTACTGATTTGCTAGCATTAACACTGATCTTTCATCGCTTAAGCCAGTTTTGTAATTAGACTAAATGATTTTGTACTTTTTGTGATGCTACATTAAGGTTGATATCCATTGCCTAGATTCCCGTATCATCGTCAAAAGTATCTAAGAAGGTATCATTGCTGGTTGGAACGTCTGCTGTAAATATAAGATACAGAAATGGACCCAAAACGCTACCCTGAGGTACGCTAGATTGTGTGATGTGGTAATTTGAGTAGCTGTCTTTAATTTTGACTTGGAAGTAACGGTCAGTGAGATACGATTTTATTATAAAGTATAGTTGGTCTGTTAGGTGTAATTTCAGTTTGTAGAGGAGACCTTTATGCCATACTCTATCAAATGCCTGTTGTATATTTAGAAACACTACAGCGCAAAACTTTTTTTCTTCGAGAGTTGTTTTAATTATATTTACTATTCCGTGGCATTGTTGAATGGTTGAGTGTTAACGTCTAAATTCGAATTGGCGTTCTGGTATAATTTCGTTTATGGGAACAACTTGCTCAATTTTATGTAATAGTAGCCTTTCTAATACTTCCGACATTATTGGAAGTAGCTTATAGGGCGATATGAATTTGCTTGCGTTGCGGGCTTACCAGGTTTCGGAATCATAGTAACTTGAGCAAATTTTCATTTTATTGGAAAGTATCGAAAACGTAGTATGCTGTTGTATATTATTGTTAATAACACCACTGCTTTTCTCAGTAGATTCTGAAGTAATTCTCCTATTATCAAATCAAAGCCAGGAGCTTTCTTAGGATTTAGCATTTTTTTTTTGTTGACGAACCTCTGTCAGAGTAAATGTTGTCAAAGGAAGATATAGTTGACATGGAGTTTCATCGTTATTAGTATCTGGTGCTGCGAATACAGTTGATGCGAATACTGTTGTTTTTTCTGCATTTGTCGGCCGTTTAAATTTTTTTGTAGCTTGTTGATAAGTATCTTAAGTTATTTTGTTGGATGATATTCATTAATACTCGACCTTTAGGCGTGATTAATCTGGAACCTCATGTGGTGTCTTTGGTATTCCAGTCACCCGCTACTATGAATTTGGATTCAAGAGTTTGTATAAAATTATGATACTCTTCGCTTGAAATGGGATGTCTGGGTGGGCTGTAGATTAATGATACACTGAGAGAGGTGTTTGTTTCGATTTTAATGATTGCTACTTGGATTTTTTCCGTAATACGAGGTTGGACTGCATAGTGTTTAATTTTTTATTTAATAATAATGGCAGAGCCTGCATATGCTTCTCCGTCTGAATGGTTTGTATAATACACAGTACAGTAAGGTATTTTAATAACAGTTCTTTGTGTTGCATGGCTTTCAGATACTAATAGAATGTCTATATTATACATTTTTAAAAACAGTGATATCTCTAGTATATGGTTTGAAATGCCATTAGTATTCCACGAATACTATTCCACGTGACTTGAAAGCTATTTTGTTTTTTTTTTTTAATGACTGTAATTAACATGCTAAAATTATGCTATTTTGGTTTAAGAGTTGAGAGAACATATAAATATTTCTTTGTTGTTTGTTTGAGGCTCGAGGTCCACAAAAAATAAAGGTAATGGTTAACGGATCAATCTGTGTCTGACATTTGTAACGTTCCTTACCTTATGACCCTTTTTCTGGGCCCTTTTTCCGCTTTTATTTCATCTATCGGGAAGGAGTGATGTAGATCTCGAATGACTGCTCTGTATGCTCTGTCTTCCTTAGATTGGTGTGTATGGTGGACGATTTTTTCCTCTCGTACGTGATGTATTATTTTTCTGTAGGATTCGGGTGTTTTTGCTAAAATTTTTATTGTGTTGTTTCTACTTCTACTGCTTGAGCAAAATTATCTATCATTTTGCTATAGTCATTCACGCCATATCTAAAAATTGGAGGGGATTTTGAGATTGATGGATTTTTATTCGTATCATTTAAGGTAAATTTACCAGTATTTGATACCTTAAAAATTAAAAATACAAATTTTGGATATAAACTACGCATTTATTTGAAAAAACAAAAACTTTAATAAAACTTAGGTAATATGATGCTTCTAAAATAATGTGTTTATAATTAGGTTAATGAAAACATCAAAGAAAAATAAACAAAATTTTGGGGCTGCAAATATCCCTGTAGTTGCCACTAAAAAAAGTTATTGTCACCAGTGCTTGTCACAATAATGATCTAGTAGTTGACACTGAAACATTTTTATCCACTAACATCTAATGGCTTGCTAAATTTATTTTAGTCGATCACCTGCTGATGTCATATTTGGGAAATCAAGCTTTTCTGTTATTTGTTTAAAATCAATGACACTTACATCATCTGAATTTAGTTTGAAGCAAGTTTTTTCCATATTACAGCAAATCATCGTTGCTACTTCAGCTTCAGTTTTTGACATAACTTCCTGAATAACACAGACAAATTTATGAACTCTTTTTTCTCCTGGAAACTGGAGGCCCAGAGGCCCTCTGGATGGATAATGTTGCTTTTCGGGCGTAATCATCCTAATAACACCCTTGGTGTATAAATAACTATTAAACCATTGTTTTTTAATTGATAATGAAGCTCGTATGGCAGGGCGGGCGCTCATTTGTACAATGAGAATATAAGCCAGCAAAAATTTGTGCCCTAAATATTGTTTCTGTATCTTATATACGCCACACCCCCAGCGCCGTCTCTGCCAGGGAAGTTGTAAACTTAATCGAAAACGATCAAGTTTACAAAAAAACTACAAGAGACCTATTTTACATATATTATGTAGAAGAGATTTGTAAAACTTAAGTCACGTCGAGAGAGGTCGCCTGGCCAACTTTGCATAGTTGACGTGGAACTGCCAATCTAGTTCTTACCACATGGCCCCTGATTCTAATTGAGATTTCGACTCAAAACATGTCGAAATTAATATGGCGACGTCAAAATGCGACTTTGCGAACCTTGTGGATTTCAGCTGAACTAACCAAACGACGTCACTAATTTTCGATTTATCAAAATTAATTTCAACTTCAAGAAAGTGGTTGAAATTTCATTTCGAGTCGAAATTAATCTGACATGACTGGCTGGACTGGGAGAAGTGAACTTAGGTTCAGTTTAGGTAGGCGGTGTTGTGTTTTTATCCTTGCAAGGAAAATTGAGGCAAAAAGTATTATTATGGCTGTGTTTTACGGACATTTGCTAGTTTTGGAGGAATTAGATAGGATAGATATCCGACGCTCACAACGGAGGATAAGAAGAATGTTACGGGATACTCAAAATTCTTTTTCACTAAGTGATGCTCAATTTAGGCAGCAATTCCGGCTTAATAAACAAGCTGCAAATTATTTCATAAGGGTATTAGAACCATATTTGGAAGAAGGTGTTTATGCCTCTAGAATACCCAAAATGTTTAGGGTTAGTGTTACTAAGCTGCAGTAAATTTAAAAATAGAATATAACCACTAAGTCAAATCTTAGTGGTTATAACTTAAGGATCTCCCACATCGCCTTTTTTTTTTCTTGCCATCTTTTCTTTCAATTCAAAATATAATTGAGAATGGCCACTATTTATGATTTAACAACTCAAACAAGAAAAAACAGACGTTCACGTAACGTAAACAAAACAAACATTCAACAAGCGTAGTGCAGCGTGCAGCCAATAAACAACAGGGCCCAACCCAAATTTTCAGCAATGTCAAAATGATAAAGTAAATATCCCCAGTTTTAACTACAATCGAAATGAATGAGAATCGCTAGCGATTGCGACCGTCATGGCGTAGTCGCTTTTAAATATCGACATCGAAATGAAATAGAATCAGGACCATGGAATAATTTGGTACTTACTTTGTTGCGATATATCGTACAACGTATTCCGTACTGTTTTTTATTATTCTATTTTTATCAATATTCTATTTTTATATGTTGTTGATTCCATTAATGTGCAAGCAACTTTGACTAAAAGTCCTGCACTCTGTACGAATTTCAATAGTCTTTCTTTTCTTAGGGCTCCTTTTGCTCCAAGAACCGATGTATCCTAAAAAATGAAAGATATTACAAATAATAAAATACTGTGAAATATAATTGTTATACACTGAACTTTTTTATTGGTTTATCTTTGTTCTTAAAAAAGGTATTAAATGTATTTATATCAATATTTACTTGTATATGTAAAGTTGATCTGAGCATTGAATAGTTCTGCCAAAAACTTCCAGGAAATAAATCTGGTGTAAATTCAATTGTCTAACGTAGCAGCGACTTGATATTTTGACGTTTAAATTATACGTATGTTTTGTATATGAAAAATATCTATGTTTGTTCGTCTATACTCAAATGGTGCTTTATCAAATCATTTATTAAATTGTTATTATTGCAGTCCTTTTTGAGTGCCCAATACATACATATAAGTATATACCGAGAACAAAAAAAATTGTATGTCCGTGATTATTTCTCGAAGAAAACCAACATATGGCATTATTGAAATATATTTATATATTTAGAAGCCGTATTTATGTTTGGGAATTCCAATTCGGAAATATCTCGGAAATTTTGAAATTAAAGAATTATCAGATATAATCTGTAATTGTTTATAATTGGCGATAGGAGGCTAAACCAATTTGATAGTTAACTTACTTGGCCTTGATCTTAGAGGTAAATAGCCATATTTTGAGTGAAATTAATAGTTTATAAACTAACAGTTATAGATGATGTCGTGTTTTTGACATTCTATTAACTCATTATTGATCAAATATTCTTACTGAAGTATGTTTGCATGTCTGATATTTGTCAATGTTTCTGTTTTTGATGTATGTTTCATACTCATTTATCCCAACATTTAGTGGTCTTGAGGTTTTTCGCAGATAATAATTGTTGCATTCATGAGGAATTTTATTAATGCAGTTCTTTGATCTTTTCTGTGTATTGATGGACCGGTCCTGAAAATGGTATTACTAATTGTGTTTACATTTCAGTCCCGAAAAATTGTCTTTTCTAAAATAATCTATATCAAAATAAACTTAAACTAAAGCAATTAGTAATCGTATACAGTGCAGCTATGTTACGGAATACAACAGTGAGTTATTCTTATTTTATATATCAAGAACAGTTCTAAACATACCATTTGTAAGGTTAAGTGGTGGCCGAAAGGCCTGCTATCAGAATCATTTCGGGTTCTATAACTGGTTTAATTAAATACAAATGAGTTTATCAAATGATCTCAGATCCGACTTTAAAAATTTGTCAGCAGCCATGACTGACGATCAACAATCTGAAAACAAAACATCATATTCTGCTGTGCTTAATAATACTTCAATTCAGTATTTTATTATATTTCAATTTTATTTAATGCGCGTCCATTGCGTATTTAGTCCATTTCAACCGTGTCAACTTTTTTCTTTCCTTTTACTGTCATTTGCCAACATTCTGCTCCATATGTAAGAATGGGCTCTACAATTACTTTGTAGATAGTCATTTTAGTTCTCATAGTAGCTTTGTTGGACCAAAGTATCGAATTCAGAATTTGAACACTCTTCCTGCCTTGTTGCACTTTATAGTCTATATCTCGTTCCGTTGTTCCTTTACTGCAGATAATACTTCCCAAATATTTGTATTCGTAGCACCTTTTCATTTGTCTAATTTCCAAATCCGGGTCTTCGTCTTCATTGCCTATTCGCATATATTCTGTTTAGACATATTCATACTCATCCCCCATTTTCGTATTCATCTTTAAGCTTTCTAAGCATATAATCTGCATCTTCTTCACAGCTTGCAATTAGTACTTTATCATCTGCAAAGAACAGCGTTGTCAGATAATGGTTGTTAAGCTTCAACCCCATTCCCGCACATTTTTGTCTCCACTGGTGCAGTGCTTCTTGGATATATATTTTGAATAGGGTGGGGGAAAGACAACATCCTTGTCTCAAGCCTTTCGTTACTGTAAATACCCTTGAGAAAGTATTTCCTGTTTTTACAGTGCTTTGAGGACATTTATAGATGTTCAGTATTGCTTTTAGATATGTTTTACTAAGGTCCGTTTTCGTCAAGACACTAAATAAGAGTTTTAAAGGAACTGTATCATAAGCCTTCTCCAGATCTATAAATACCAGATGCGTAGGAAGGTTTCGAGCTGTTCGTTTTTCAATTACTTGTTGAAGGGTAAATGTGTTGCCCACGCACGATCTTCCTGCTCTGAAGCCGCTTTGTTCTTCAATTTCTTTATACTCCTCTTCTACTCTTCTTTTCAATATACGACCATGTAACCTTCCCAGCGAGCTAGTTACGCTAATGCCTCTATAATTTCCGCATTCTTTTCTGTCTCCCTTTTTATAAATGGGGCTAATGTGGGCCAAATTCTAATCGTCTGGAATCGTTTGGCCTTCAATTAAGCATTTATTAAAAATATTCACTAAGCTTTCCAAAAGAGCATCCGGTCCATGTTTCACCAACTCGATGGGAATGTCTCCAGGCCCAGGTGTTTTTCCATTTTTCATTTGTTTCAATTCTTTTTTCAGTTCTTCTTTGTTTATCTTATGCACCTCTGAGTTTTCTGTCATTGAGATATGGTCAGGTCTTTCCATAAATTCGTGCCTACTTTCTGTTAATAGCGTTTCGTAATATTTTTCCCACTTTTTATTTTGAATCAGGTTTATATTTCCCTCATCTTTTCTTTCTTTTCTAATACTTTTTATGAATTTCCAAGCTTGTGTCACTTTGGTTCCTCCTAAGCATCGGTCCATCTCTTCGCATTTCTCTTCCCACATTTCGTTTTTTCTTTTAGTGACTTCCTTCTTTGCTTCCCTGTTGAGTCTGCTGTAAATTCTGCGGTCTTCTGAGTCTTTCGTGGAAAGCCATATTTGATAAGCTTTTTTTTGTCTTTAATTTTCCTACTTCTTCGTTCCACCACTCAGGATTTTTTCTTTTGTCAGCTTCTTCGTACCCCAATGCCTCTTTGGCCGCCTGATGAATGCAATTTTTTATATCTTGATATTCTTTTTCGGCTGTTTCTCTTCGAGTTAATTGAGTTAGTTTTGAGGCTAGTCTAAGTTTGTAGAGGAATTGTACTGATTCTTGTGTGAGGCTATCAATATTATATCTTATCTTTGTGAAAGCTGCTACCTTTTCCTGTTCAATTTTGTTCTTGTTTACTTTCCTGTAGTGTATGGTTATTTTTGCGACCACCATATAGTGGTCAGATCCGCATTCGGCACCACGATACACCCTTACGTCATTTGTTTGGAGCCTTTTGTTTTCTGGTTGGATGAGATAGTCGATTATAGATTTTATCTTTTTCTTTGGTTGTTCCCAGGTAAATTTATTTATATCTTTGTGCTGATAAAATCCATTCATTATTTTAAGCTGTAATGTTTCACAAAGATCAATGAGTCGCTCTCCGTTGTTGTTAATTTTGTCTTCACCATATCTTCCTACCACATTGTCTTGTAATTTTTTGCCTACCTGAGCATTGAAATCTCCTAATAGGCATATTTCTTTGGATCGGTTTACATGGGTCAACACGTCAAGCAATTTGTCATAGAATTCATCCTTAACTTTTGTATCAGAATCGTCACTAGGAGCGTATACTCCTATTATAACTATCGTCTCCCCATGTTTCTCAAGATCCATCATAATGATCTGCTCGTCTATCTCTTCCCAACTCTTGATATTGTTTTTGAGTTTTGTATGCATGGCTATAGACACACCTCTTTTTGCTCTTAATGATTTTTCAACTCCACTGTATAAATGAATATAGTCGTTCTTGATTTCATTTCCCTTTCCTTTCTTCTTTGTTTCTGTAAAAACGCATATGTCTATTTGTTGTCGTTATAATTCTTGAAAAACTTCAGTTTCCTTGGTTCTTAGACCTTGTACATTCCATGTGGCCAATCTCACAGTCCTTTTTCGTAGCAGTCGTCGTCTTTTGTTTCCGTCCTTATTCCGAGGCTCTTGATCAAAATTTTTAGCAAATAACTTTTTTCTAGAAGAAACGGTGCTGGCCCATCGTTCAAACCCCCAGACTTGGAGGACCAGGATTTGTGAAGAGTATGTAGTAGGAGTAAATGTAGTGACCCGTCTGCCCTCGGAAACCTAATAGCCATTCGGGGTCGGAAAAAAACAAGAGTTAGCCAAGAGAGGCTGATAGGAAAGATTAAAGACATTTTACTCAAGACAAGTTGAAACAGAGTAAAATGTGAAGGCCCTTATGATCCGCCAGGTGCGTTTCATAAGCGTATGAGTATTGATACAATTTGTGTTCCCGCTCACACCTCGGGGTGTTGACTACACACTGTATGGCTCGTCCAGCATGCCATAGCATGAAGGATAGGGTACACGTCATTTATACAATGTAGATACCCCAGCTCCATGGCCTGACAATTAGACCATACAACATTGTATTAGAGTTTAAATTATCTTCCAGTTGCAGTATTTACTCTGGAGAACTATACTCAATTCTGCAAGCCCTCATTTATATACGTACCCAAAAAATTCCAAATTCTGTCATAAGTACCGACTCTCTCAGTGCATTACATATGATAGAACAGTTATATACAAGTAATCCCATAGGTATTTTAATAAAAGAACAATTACATTTGCTAAACAACGCGAGGCAACAAGTACGTTTTGTATGGGTTCCATCGCATATTGCACTTTAAAGAAACGAACAAGAAGATTGTCATGCCAGGGAAGCAATACACAGTGCCTCTTCAGTGTTAGTGAACTTAGTGTCTGTTTCCAAAAAGTAAATCTTGGTGCAAGATAAATTTAAATCGCCAGCTGTTTGTTAAGCCAACCCGTTTACGTATAGGTCATAGCAGACTAACTCACAGCTACCTAATCTCCAAATAATAACAATAACTACCTGAAAGATATTAATGTTTTAAACAAATTGTAACTATTAATGTTTTGTAAACCCTAATTACAATTGTAAAATATAACATTATAACCTTATTGTAAACCTAGCAATTAATTAAAAATACTGTTTTAGATTTAAGTATCTAGGTAATAAACTACTATGTATAACTATAATACATTTCTTTCAATCTCATGAAAACTGTAAACAGACCTTCAATCAAATTGCACTAATGTTTAAAAATTTAGTGTTTTATCAATTGCTTTGTATTTTTTCGATTTGTTCATTTTTTTAATATTTTTATTATTCAGTTAAATTTTCTTAATATATTTTATAAGAATATAATGTTTGAAACCCCTTAAAAATACAATTTTATTTATAAGAAAACAGTTTTCTTTATAAAATTGTTTTTAATTAATGCTACTTTTTTCAAAAATTATATTTCCATTAACATGGATTTAAAATAATTATATTATAAAAAAGTATTATAAAATATACAAATTAAAAATAATTGCCATCCTTTTCAAATACATTTTCATTGCGGTTGCTCAAGCTTCTCAGCATTTTAGAAAGTTCTAAGTCAATTACAAAGAAAGAGAACGTGAAAGAAATAATAATTAATTACTTTTGAATATATTTTTGAAAAAAAAGGAGTTTTGTTAAAAATTTCTTTTTATTCTCTGGAAAAAATATTTTTTGTTGTAATCTCATTAAAATAAATAAGGAGTATAATTTATTTGAAAAATATTTTGAGTATATATTCGTGCACCAATGCGAAATATTACATTTTTAAAGCAGATATTTAATATTTAATCTAAATTATTTTTAGGGGTTGAAATGATTACAAGTTTAATAAAAACAATTATCAACATAAATAATTTAAAAATAAACAATTTTACAAAGAAAAATGTTTTTTTATATAAATAAAATTGTTTTTAAAGAGGGGGTTTCAAACATTGGATATTTTTAAAATATATAAAGGAAAATAAATCGATTAATAAAAATAGTAAAAAAAAAGGAACAAATTGAAAAAAAAAAGACAAATATAATAAAATACTAAATTTTTAGTGGTTCAATAGGAAGGAAAATATGTTGGAACTTATTATTTGGACTACCCCAAGTAAAAAAAAGAAGGCTTTACATTACGTAGAACCCGAGATATTACTATTTTTATCATATTACAAATTTAACAAGTTCCTTATATTACATACAACCTTAACAACATTAACAAACTGCCCAAATTTCAGCTCTTAATGTTTATAAATAATTGCGCTGTGAATTTCTTCGCTTCTATTGGTTGTACAAACTTTTTTATTGTAAAGATGTGTTTTTTATAACCTTTCGGATAGTGTATTTTGTTTTTTGTAAACGTTAAAACGGCGCAGATAATTTAAATGCTTATAAGGCAAAAATTGGTACTTCATTCTGCATCAATTATTTATAAGTAAACAATTAAAAATTATTATACGTTTTAAAAACATGAAAATCTGAGACATTACGGAGAGAATAAGATAAAAAAACCCTTCTAAGTATTGACAAAGCATCTGTACAGCCATTTGAACATGACCATTTTTTTTTCTTAAATAGGATAAACAAATTGAGTTGTTTAAAAACTACTTAACTGATCGGGCGCATCTTTCGAACATTGGACCTTTAACCAAATATTGTTAATAACATTCAAATTAATTGCCTTGCGAAGTTCCCTGTTGTAGTTTCAGAATAGAATACGTCAAGCCTTTTTAATTTTAACTTCGTTACAGTTAAATTCATCTATTCTATTAAATTGTATTCATGTTTGAATTTTTTTATACACTTACCATAATTTAGTAATTTTTTTTACTTCGATCTTTTGTTATAAAGAAGGAACTTTTTGTTATTCTTTTAAGTATCATTCTGATATATACGTGACATATACCATGCGGTCCAAATGTATGGAATAAATACATTTTTAGCGTTATTATGTACTATGTGAAAAAGATTTTTATTCTTAAATTGACAATTTACAGTATGAAAATATTATCTCCCTCCAACAATCCCTTTGAATTATAAGCACCCCCTAAAAATTTTAAATAACAACGGGGGTCGTGTGACACCTTGTTAGAAAATGATTTTAGTTCTCTGTTCAGCAATATAAAGTTTTTTGAGTTTGTGCAATCATTACTGAGAAAATTGATTTTTACAATTAAATTAAATGTTCAACTTGACCACCATTAATCACTTCTTGACAATAACCGGCGGTTTTGGAATTCTCGTACATTTTGTATGACCTCGGGATTTTGTTAATTTCTTCCCTTATCCTAACTTTTAAATCAGCAATATTGCCTGGTCTATTAAAATATACTTTAGAAATAATGAGATATTTTGTATCTGCTCTGCTAAACATTAAAGAAAACACTTTGAAGATAATAAAATATTAGTCAAAAAGCCAAATAAACAATTGATATGAAGTACGCTGCTGTCATTTAGGTATTTAAAGTTACTAAAAGACGTCAGTATAATATTTGTGCGCGATTTAAATTTAATTATGGTTCATTTGTCCGAGACTCAAAGAACATTTTAATTATGATTGGTTGTGGTAATTAAACCAGAACTCAAAAGGAGGTTTGTGAAATGTTTTTTAATAAATACCCTGGTCAACAAGTTTCGCAGTCTATAGTTAGCAAAATTGAAAAGAAGTTTCGTTATACTGGACATGTAAATAATATTGAAAAACCAGGTAGAAATGTTAAATTAACTGATAAAACAAACTTAGATGTACTTCTAGAGATTGAGGAAAATCCGTATAAGACAACTCAAGAACTTGCCGCCGTCAATGATGTAAGTAAATCATCTATTTTGAGAGTTTTGCATAAAGAAAAATATTACCCTTACAAAGTTCAGTTGAATCAGGAGTTAAATGAAGATGATCCTGATAGAAGGCAAGATATCTGTGAAATGATGATGGACAGAATGAACGCAGATTTGCAGTTCATAAACAAAATAGTTTTTTCTGATGAAGCGACGTTTCATTTAAATGGAGTGGTTAACAAACAGAACTGTAGATATTGTAGCAGAGAAAATCCTTATTGAGTGTGTGAGACTCACGAAATATCCTAAAAAAGTGAACGTTTGGGCTGGTATCATTAACAATAAAATTATTGGTCCTTATTCTTTTGAGGGCACAGTTGATAGTGAGGTTTATCTGAGATTTTTTGATTAATTTTTTAGTGCCTACATTACGAAGATTTTTTTCTGATGTTAATCATTTTGCATATATAGTTAGAAATTATTTAAATAAGGTTTTTCCCCGATTTAACTCCTCTCGGTTACTTCTTATGAGGTTATTTAAAATCTAAAGCATAATTTAATAGACCAAAAAGTATTGCTAATTTAAAAGTTATGATAACGAAAGAAATTAACAAAATAATTCCCGAGCTCGAACAAAATGTTGTACCAGGATTCCAAAATCGCCTTGGTTATTGTCAAGAAGGAAATGGTGGTCAGATACATTCTAAATATTATGTGACATTATTATCTTTAGTCAACATAAAGTTTTGTAATAGAGGCATTATCCAAATTTTACATTTTAAAAATTAATTTTCTTAGTTATGATTATACCAAATTTAAAAAACTTTATATTGCTGAACAGAGAACTAAAATCCATTTCTAACAAGGTGCCATATGACACCCTTTGTCATTTAAAATTTTCGAGGGGGTGCTTATAATTCAAAGGGGGTGCTGGAGGGGTATAATATTTTTATGCTGTAAATTGTCAATTTAAGAATAAAAATCAATATGTTTCAGGTTTTTTTACATATTACATAATAACGCCAAAAATGAATTTTTTCCATACACATGGACCGCATGGTATAAGTGACATAGAAATCCCAATACTCATTATAAATTACTTTTTTTAATAAAATTTGGTATACAGGATTAGCTTCACAAAAACAATCAATTATTAGAATTTTAGCCATATCAGCCATATTATGTTTTCGTTTTTATTCAATTTTTTTTTCTAAATTTGCTAACCACTAAATACTTTAACTTTTAAGTTTCGTACCGGTCAAAATTTAGCGGTATGTGGTTACCAGGTTACAATGTACCATTTCCATTACCGGGTGTATTACAAATCAATGGTTTGCATTACATAAAGGCCAATTGACAATTTATCGTCAATCCTGTGGTCTTTTTTTATTTCGGCCGCACTGGGTGCAACCTCTTACCTCTAAACATTGAGGTAATCATCTTAAATGGTAAAGATAACGATTTACTTGAGATTAGGAATATAATGCGGTTTTCTTTAGTGATAAATATTGACTCTGTTTAGAGATACAAGATGACCGAGCCAGGTTCAGAAGACAACGTGGTGGACAACTGTTAGGGTGGTTATGGTATGAGGTGTTTATCTCTTATGGTTTAAGGTCACCTCTAATCTTCGATGGATAGAAAATGAC
This sequence comes from Diabrotica undecimpunctata, assembly GCF_040954645.1. Classification (NCBI taxonomy): domain Eukaryota; kingdom Metazoa; phylum Arthropoda; class Insecta; order Coleoptera; family Chrysomelidae; genus Diabrotica; species Diabrotica undecimpunctata. The sequence continues at coordinate 121,506,058 of NC_092803.1, read as the reverse complement.
TGCTAAGCTATACGTAGAAGAAACTTTATAACTCCATCTCATACCCTACCTTTAGACACTCCAACATACAATTTTTCAGCAGGGTAACGCAATGCCACTCATTGCAAGAGTCATCATGGACTTCTTTGAACAGTGTGGAATTAATTGTTTAATCTGGCCCCTAAGATATAATGACTTCTTAATTTAGAGCATACTCTTCAAACTTTGGGACCACTTCGGGAGCATTTAATTAGAGCATGAAAGGGGATATCCCAGGATAATATTGACCACCTAATCCGAGGCCAGCTCAAGTGCATCCAAAAGTGTGTTGCCCACGGAGGTACATCAACACATTATTAGTTGATTTTCCACTGTAAGCTGTTTCAATCATATTGAAATTTTGATCGTGTTTATTTTGTTACCCTGTACAATATTGTACAAAATATTTTAAAAATGTAATAATTTATAATGGATTTTTAGGTTTCTACGTCAATATATTTTAAGGTCGTTTATTCGACCATTATCGTATACGTATACGTACTTGCAGTGTCTATAATTTTAAATTACATTGTTACTGTTCTATATTAGTCACACATAGTTTTACATTTATCAAGAAACTGATAATATAGAAGTATAGATTTCAGGTAACAAAAAAAGGATAAAAAAAAATAAAAATTCTTTAGGACTATGTAAGAGTATTTTTACATCATTTAAAGCAGTATAAATGCCAACAATTGGATTACAGAAACTTTAAGAGGGACTACTGCAACAGAGTAGGATTAATTCTCAATAAACCGACAAATTTTGAGAGGTCTACATTAATAAACCTAACGGGGATTTAGTAGAAAGAAAAATCAACAATAAATAGTCCGTTAGTTAGCATACCAAATTGTTTGCACACCTAAAGAGTTGGTTGAAAATCTCTCTTCTGAGGAAGCTGCTGCATAGCGAAACATGTCAACGATATTATGTGGGAAATGAAAAACTATGTTGCGGTTTTATTTTTTATTTCCTGTTTAGGGTAGTTATATATTAACTCACAATAATTAGGGAAAAGTATTTTCCAGCTCATCTAAGTGGCGTTGTACATTGTGGCTATTAAACTCTCTTCACATTATGGATTAACAATTAATTAAAAAATAATTTCTCCATGTTTTAATTACTGTAATCAATCAGTCTTTTTGACAAACTCAAAACACGATTAAATCAAAAACAAAATAAATAATGATTCAGTCAGAACAAGTAAAACAAAAGATCTGTAATTCAGTATCTAACGATGAAATTAAAATTAACATACCGTTTTGTAAGGATCTGTGGAGATGGTAACATTTTTGTCGTAATAATGAAATTAAGTGGCATTTATCCTAACATTAATGTTTTTACAAAATGTTTTGCATTATAATGCGTTTGGATGGTTTTGCATAAGTACGTTTCAAGGATGTATCAGTACTATTTTTTAAGGTTAATATCTTAGTAAGAATTTTTATTGTATTGTTGCTAAATTTTAAGATCATTTAAACAAACTCATGAATAATTATTTTAACGAACTTGTCAATATCATCCAGGACTTAAATTATAGATTTTATTAAATACCTATATCATAATTATTCACTTTTAGTTTCATTACAATTCTCATAAGTATCTATCTTGGTAAAAAATAATTTTTTAGATTTATTGTTCAAAATTCCTTTGAACATAAATGAAAAACGTTTTTTTAATATCTTGGCCTCTTTTATTGAGGTAATTATTAATTGTTTAAAGTTGCTAGTGAACAAGCTATTCCTGCTGTTTAAAAGGGTATGTATGTCAAAATTGGACTTAATTTTGTTTACTTTGATGTCTCATTTTGTCAACCAACGTTCGATGGAGCTCAAAACTAGCACCCTTAAGCTATCGGGGACACATGAGCAGAATCCAATTTAACCTACGCCATATTTTTTCACCCATTTTTCACTAATTTATTTCCACCCTAATAATTTTTCATCACCATTGGGTGATGAAAAAAGCGGCAACACTTTATACAATTTTTCCACACGCTGAACTGTCATTAAAATTTGAAGTATTACCGTATCAGTTACGTACAATTGTCTAATATATTTAATTAAAATTATTATTTTGTGGAATACTATACTTAAAGAGTTATTTCATAAAATTTATATTATTAATAATAACAAATGTTTTTGGTTATTTAATCAATATAATTCTAAAATTCCCAATATAATGATGATTACATTTTTCTGATTATTATACTATGTTGACGATTATGAAAGATCGAGCAGTTCCGTATGGGTTTCGTATTATTAGCTGTGTTAGGAAAATTTGAACTGTAAGGTTGACGTTCTGGAAATTTTAAATACAAGTGACGTCACTTTATATAAAACGTCAGAACCCCACAGCGTTGCCAAAACATGAGAATAGTTAGTAAGTAAGGAATTTTTAAAATGTCAACTATTTGTCAAACTATTATATAACAGTAAATGCACTTAGTTTTAAGACTACTGCAACACACTAAAATACATAAGAAAACATTTTAATACAAAATTATGTATTCTAAATTTTAAACTTACCTCTATTTAGAGCATTAATAGTAAAAACGTCCCGCCATTATTTCTTGTTCAAAATAATCTATCTTATATGAAAACTTATCAGCTTTCTACAGACTATTTATTGGTTTTGGCATAGCACAATCACAATACACAACAATAATTAGTTTTTAAAGCTGTTAATCTAAATTTAATACAGTCCATCTAATTTACTTACCGTTTCACGTCATTATCATTGACAGACATCGAAGTTGACATAGTTGCCAAAGTATAAAAAAAACCTGAATCCATTTTAAATCAAATAGGTCACATTAATATTGCAAAAGTTGATTATCCAACAAATAAATTATTATTTAATATAAATAAATAGAAACAAAACAAGAGTTCAAAAATAATCTTGTTAAAAACAATTTGAGCCGCTTGTATGCGTCGTATAAAGATGTAAAATGGAATACATAAATATTTATTTTATTTTATGTAAAATGTAAAATAAAAAGTATCAACACCGCAACTGTCAAATAAGTGTTACCAATTTATGCCAAAATATCACCTTCGTTCGATTACAGTTACAGTGTGTTACGAACAAATGTTCTTCATAAAAACGCTTTATAATGCATTTATACAAATTAAATGAAACATATTATTGTGTATTTCTTTAAGTTAACATTAATAACAATCTTTAAATATTATTTCTACGCGTGTATAATAAACTATGTCTAATGGCTTTAATGCCAGTGTACTCGGCAAAGTAATTCTAAAAAACAACACACCTACCGCCTAAATATTTCGTGTTGGTATCATGTGACCTCACGGGCTATGACGCGGATGACGTGCAACGGTAAGTAAATTAGATGAAGTATATGTATTTATAAATACAATTTATTAATATATAATATATTATGATCAAATTGTGTAAAAAATCAAAACATAAACAAAATTATGGGTTTCGTATTATTAGCTGTGTTAGTCAAATTTGAACTCTAAGGTTGACGTTCTGGAAATTTTAAATATAAGTGACGTCACTTTATATAAATTGTGACGTGCACGCATTTTTATATGAAAAATACTATATAAGCTTTATGTCTATGTTGTTATTAAAATAAAGAATAATAGTGCTCTCTTATACAATATATCTCTAGCTAGTCGAAAAATAAAATATTTTTAAGTATATTTGTACTTCATTTCCAAAAATATAATAATTTATAATATAGTACCTAATTTCTATTATTTATCTATATAAAAGACTTTGATAGCTAGTCACATCGTTTGTCCAGTAAGGTAACGACGCCACCTAGGAAAGAAATCTGAACTACCAACATTCGACATTTCAATCATATTTTGTTCTTGAAACACGGTTAATTTATTGCTAATTCATTCTACAAATTGATGATTCAAATACTGTTAATCAGAATTTTTACTACTTCACAATAATTAATTTTTCGCAAAATTACTAAAAAACGTAGGTTACTGTAATTGTAAGGTAAGATCAATGACGTATAATATATATTTATTATATGTCATTGGGTAAGATAAACATACACTTACTATCATCGAGTTAGAATCTAATTAACAAACATCAACGTTTTACCAAAATAAATAAAGTTAAAACTAAATAAAATTATAAAATTTAATAAAATTAAATAGAATTAAATAAAATTAAATAAAGTTAAACAGAATTACGTAAAATTAAATAACAATTAAATAAAATTAAGTAAAATGAAATCAAATTAAGTAAAAGCTATACCCGTAAAAGCTTCTATACCGTTTCTGCTTCATTCGTAATAACGGATATATTGAGTAAAAAAACAAACAAAGAGACTACCAAAAGGGCACTACACATTATCTTCATTATTAATAAACGTATAGCGACATACGATATATCACATGACACTATGGATGATAATAGACATATTTGCTTTATATATAAAGCATAAGGTAAATTTAGTTTGTTCACTTCAAGAAAGCCTCTGACTGATTTCAAAATAAACAACTAGCATATGACACATCAAATAAAACGACGTGAGACGTATAGTACATATAATGTATATATAGCGTGCCATTAATATGTAAGTATGTATATATATATATATATATATATATATATATATATATATATATATATATATATATGTATATATATATATGTATATGTATATACATATATATATATATATATATATATATATATATATATCTATATATATATATATATATATATATGTATATATATATATATACAGGGTATAATAAAAAAACATGATGTCAGGTCAGAAATGCACCAGATCATACTTTATATTAACTGGGATTATATGCAAAAAGTTTATTATTTTTTAAAAATTTAATGACTGCCTGTACGGGACAGGCAAAGTTACTAGTAATACATAAATATAATAATTTTTAATACCAATATTAATTTCCTTCACAGGCACATAAGTGTATTATCCATTCAGTTATCCCTCCAGGTTATCTGAGACATTCTTGTTAAATTTCTTCCAGAAAATTACAACTGAGCGATTCTTTATAAATAAATATAAAGACACAAACTTTATCTTTGATAAAAACAAGAAAAGTAGTTTTAAAGCCATTTTTTAAAGCATGAAAATTGCTACAATTAATTTAAAAAAATTAAATAAAAGAAAGACATTAAATTGGAAGAAGAAACTATACTGAATGAGAAATTTTAGATATTCGATAGGCTGCGAAGAACATACACAAGCGGCAGAGGACAAGTATATATTTTTTAGAGTAATCGCTAACCTCTATTAATGGAGGGGTACTGGTTCTTCACTTCACTTATTTACATATATATATATATATATATATATATATATATATATATATATATATATATATATATATATATCTTCTCATTTTTGCCTTTCTCTCTTTTTTTAAGTATTTAAAATGACTAAAAATGCTATACAAAGAGAAACAGAAAATATATACAGTGAAAAGACAAGAAAACACGGTTGACACACCATGTCAGTGTGAAATTTATAAATATTTACTTTTTGATCATTACAATACTGAAGCGTGTCCCTTTGTGTTCGAGTGTTAAGTATAATTTTGTCCCCCAGTGTTGCCGGTAAAAATTTTAGTTATTTTGGTAATTTATACAATGATAAAAATTTTAACACAACTTCATTAGACCACTTCATAGGGTAAACACGACACTGACCGTACCTGTCCCCTGTCCGTAGTCACGTCGGAAGGGTTGAGGTTGCATGTACGTGCTTTACATCAGTTTCTTTTAAACCATCTTAATTTACCGACAAACTACCGAACTGGACGCATTCGTCATAAATAGACAATTGTTCCCTATCAAAGGGAGAGTAAACCACAAATATTGAGTGTCAAAATGGGATTCCACGTTGCGTTGGTTTCCATTTGTATATTTTATCTTTTTCTATTATTATGTATTTCTCTTCACCGATGGAAAACACCGCTACATGTTCTGATAGATCGCAGATTTAGTAGCGCTAAAATAAACACAGCCTGAAGAAATAAGACATTATCCGAAACAAGTTACCCTTATAACCAAACATATAACTCATAAAACAGTACAACGCAATCAAGAGAAAATGCAGACGATCCAGCAACAGTAGACCTAAATATCTAAAAATTTTATCACTCTCATGCGTGGTTATTTTGACAATGAACGGTCAAAGGATTTTATGGGTAAAAACAAAAGAGAAGACTTACAATTATTGGTTTTAATATAACCTGGACGGTCGGTTTCAGACTTTACAACTTTAGCAAATTTTCAGATCCCATATAAAAAGTTATCGCCCTAGTACAGGGCGATAGGTTTAAACTAATTATTCTATTTGCTCGGGCTGGTAAAGAAACCAAATTGTAGAAAATATCGGTTTTATATTTTACGTAAGTATTGCAGCATCAATATTTGTTTGATTTGTTTTTAAATAGAATTAAAAAAAAATCAAAAAATTTATTTAATATTAACAATATTCACATAAAATATACAACCAGAATTTTCCACTATCTAAAAATCTCTTTAAGACACAATAGGTTATTTACTGCCTTATACCGTTATTTGTTGATATATATATATATATATATATATATATATATATATATATATATATATATATATATATATATATATTAGAACTGATTATTTCGACCAAAAAATAATTTATACATACGTTGGAATTATCGGGTAAAGTGGTCTCTAATAAAAATGTTTGTTTTATCCAAGATACTCAATATTTTGCTATTTATTTGATAGCTTCATCAGGAGTAAACTGTAAAACATTTTTTGTAATGTTCAAATTGTTTTACAGTTTAGTCCTGATGAAGCTATCAAATAAATAGAGAAATATTGAGTATCTTATCTAATTTTTATTAGAGACCACTTTACCCGATAATTGCAACGTATGTATATATATATATATATATATATATATATATATATATATATATATATATATATATTAGAAGTGATTATTTCGACCAAAAAATAATTTATAAATACGTTGGAATTATCGGGTAAAGTGGTCTCTAATAAAAATCTTTCTTTTTTTTAAGATACTCAATATTTCGCTATTTATTTGATAGCTTCCTCAGGAGTATAATCAAGAAATAATCTACTTTTGTAATTATCAATCTGTGCCAAAATGTGAGCTTTGTTATAGTTTAGCATACCAGTGTTTTCATAATGCTCAACTACTGCACAAGTATTTTTTCCTAAGCGGCAATCACTTTTATGTTGTGTGATGCGTTGTTCTAGCCATTGTGATGTTTAGCCAATGCAGCTATTTTGACATCCTAGACACGGTATTTCATAAACAACATTACTTTTATATAAGGTTGGTACAGGGTCTTTGATTTTTGAAAATAGTTGTTTGCTGTTCATGGTATTTAGCTATACTAATATTAGGAACATTTTTTAATATGGATATGATAGAATGAGTTAGACCATTAATAAAGGGGAGTTTTTTATATTTGATTGATTTGTTATTAGAATCATGGACGGGACCGTCATAGAAATTACTGCTGTAAATCAGTTTTTTTTTTTAATTTGTTTAGGATATCCGTTGTTACGAAAAATTTTGAATACTATGTCCAGATTTTTTTGTAAAAAGTTGTCATCAACAATGGACAGTATCCTGTTTTTCATACCTAGTACGGTATTATATTTTTGACGGGTAGTATGATTTGAATAGTCATTTATATACCTGCCTGATGCTGTCGGTTTTTGACATTGGATTGGTACCAAAAGCCGCTTTATTTGCCATGAAATGATTGTTCCAAAAGTGCATTGGACGAAGACGAAATTGGATACGAAGGACATTAGAAATATTACCGAACTTTACTAAAATCAAACAGCAGTAATGAAGGAAGAAAAGAGCTATTACCTATTCTATTCAGTTTATAAAAAGAAATTATCCAAGAAGCGCTACGCAAACAATAGGCGTAACTTTCAGGAGAAAATAGATAGCGAAATGTTTTGAACATCTACAGATACTAAAGAAATCAAATCAATAATTATAAAAACAAGATACCCATTTGCCAAAATGAAGAATTTTGAGGTGTTAGTTGTTTTCTGCGCTGTTACATGGAGTGGAGGCATGGATGCTAAAGAAACAGATCGCTGATAGTAGATTTGAGGCTTTTGAAATGTGGGCTTGGGTTTGTTGGGTTTCTAGAGTGGAAATTAAAACATCAAACATTCTTTAAAAATGTGATTTTCTTTAAATTAAAATTGTGGCTTAATCACATATAAACATAATATTTAACTTAGAGACGTCGCAAGGAAACAGTTTTAGAAAAAATGTACATATACTTCAGATAAACAAAATTAAGTCTATAAAAAACCAAGAGCTAAAAAGTTCAAGTTTACTGCCAAAATAAGAGAAGTTTTAAAGCATTAACTCTCTCTTCAGTTCTGACTCCCTCGAGGGAGTGTAGTGGTCATCGTGATGTGTGTTGTACGTCTCCAAAGATCTTTGTGTCTGGTCATTTCTTTTAACTCATGCATAGATTTTTTGAATATTTCTGTAATTTAGTCGATTTATCTTATTGAGGATCTTTCTCGTGATCCTCGTGGCCTTCTACTTTTCCTTGGATAATAAGTCTTTCCAAACATTACCTATTTGGACACAGACTAGCATATATTAACGTTTTGTAGTTTGATTTGGATACAAAGTTTAATAATATAACTGCAGTGTTACATCCAAAGGTAAATTTATTTTAAACTTGGTATACCCTAATAACTAGAAGATTAATATCTGTCTCAAACAGGTCTTAACGATTTCAAACAGGGCCTTACAGGAGAACATCCAGCAGAGTATGGTAACTTTCTGCTGATAATGGAGTTCGATGGGTTCGATGTCGCCTTGATACAAGAGCGTAAAGTTTACTAGGGGTTTATTAGGGGCAAATAAACTATCCATTGGGCGAAGAACTTATATATACCAAGTTTGCAGAGCCCCGGGATCTGTATAATACTTAACTGATGATATACAATAAGCCAATGGTTTTTAACCTATACGTAGAGAAAGCATTTACAGAAGTATTGACACACTCTAGTAAAGGTATTAAAGTGGCATATTTATTATCAAAATTAAGTATGTCGACGACATAGCGGAACTGGCAGATAACATCGACGATCTATGATATCTTCCAAGTTATATAAAATCAAAAATAAAAATTTTTAAGATAAAAACCATAATTACAGGTAGTACTAATTACCAAAATACAAATGATATACATAGCAGGAATGCAGGAAAATAAATTAAATAAGTCAAGCTCTTAAAATATTTATCTGTGCATTATCTGCTAAACCACAGTTGACACGCTGAGTCTGAAATAAAGAGCAGACTAGAACAAGTCAGAAATTTCTTCTCTCCGACTAATTTTATCTTAAAATACAAGATACCTAAATATTACGTTTGGCCTATTCTGAATTTAATAGAAGTACGGACTTTAGAAAATAGATCAATTATCTATAGTATTTTTCATATAAAAATGCGTGCACGTCACAATTTATATAAAGTGACGTCACTTATATTTAAAATTTCCAACCTTAGAGTTCAAATTTTCCTAACACAGATAATAATACGAAACCCATACGGAACTGCTCGATCTTTCATAGGCGTCAACATGGTATAATAATCAGAAAAATGTAATCATCATTATATTGGGAATTTTAGAATTATATTGATTAAATAACCAAAAACATGTGTTATTATTAATAATATAAATTTTATGAAATAACTCTTAAAGTCTAATATTTCACAAAATAATAATTTTAATTTAATATATTAGACAATTGTACGCAACTGATATGGGAATACTTCAAATTTTTTGACAGTTCGGCGTGTGGTAAAATTGTTTAAAGTGTTGCCGCTTTTTTAGAGTAAGAATTTTGTTTATGTTTTGATTTCTTACACAATTTGATCATAATATATTATATAATAATAAATTGTATTTATAAATACATATTAAATTTAGATTAATAGCTTTAAAAACTAATTATTGTTGTGTATTGTGATTGTGCTATGCCAAAACAACTAAATAGTCTGTAGAAAGCTAATAAGCTTTCATATAACATAAATTATTTTGAACAAGAAATAATGGCGGGACGTTTTTATTATTAATGCTCTAAAAGTGGTAAGTTTCAAATTTAGAATATATAATTTTGTATTAAACTGTTTTCTTATGTATTTTAGTGTGTTGCAGTAATCTTAAAACTAAGTGTATTTACTGTTAATATAATAGTTTGACAAATAGTTGACATTTTAAAAATTCCTCACTTACTAACTATTCTGATGTTCTGGCAACGCTGTGAGGTTCTGACGTCGTAAATCTTGAATGACGTGCACGCATTTTTATATGAAAAATACTATAACTTAAAGATAGAGAACTTTCGAATATATAAAAAGTAAGAAGACTGTATACTTAGGGCACATATTACGAGGAAAAAAAGAACACTTAAATCCTGACTATCTAATATCTCACCAGATAAGGCAATGAATAGTGGACGCCTACACGGAAATGCACGACATCTTAAAAATTAAAAGAAAATATGTATTTTAAAATATTTACTGTAACTAAAGTTTTCTACGAAAAAATATAAGATTTCTTACAGTACCTATATTTAGTAGCATTAGTTAAAAATGGACCAATATCTTTTTTTTTAAGAGAAAAGCGGACTTGAGAAAAACATACACTTTTAAATTTATTGGCATCAGCATATCGGCCGATAATGTAGTATAAGTTGCACACATTCGGCGCATATTTCGTAACTGTCATACTTTCATAGTAAAAATGAATTTTATCTATTTGTTGCATCTTTTATTCCTTATAAACTATTAAGTTGTAGTTTTTTACCAGACAGATCTTTATTGAAATCATGTAGCTGGCTTTTTGCTTAAAAACTCTTAAACGGGCAATCCTAGAATCTGGAACATTTCTTATACATAGATTTCTCCCAGTAGTGTAAGCAAGTACTGTATTTAGAATGGGGAATAAGTAGACAAGAATATGTGGGTACATATTCTTTTTCTTTTAAGTATATTTCGTTAGTAACTACAGTAAAATTTAAGGCTGTATTCAGGATTTAATTATTAGTTTCTTAATTTTATTGTATTTATTTCATTACATGTCAACAAAAGATTGTTTTGAGGTTGATAGATAAATAAAACTAACTAAACTCAATAGTTTTTACTTATTTATTATGAAAATACTTTAAAAAAATGTATGCATAAGATGTTGCAATAATTTACAGCATATGTACAAAAATATACAATTGGTGATTTGAATTTTTTTGTAATTTCAAATACGGCAGTGATCACATATCTTTACTTCTTTCGTCTTTTCATAGTGTTAAGGTCGTTGGTAACTCTGTAGCAATTTTGCGGAAAATTTACCACCAGCCACCACCACCTCCTCCACCTAAAAGTAAACATTTATTAATAAGTTTGTGTTCAGTAATTAACATTTTCTAAAAATAGTTTAAATTTTAGGACTTTATGGTTTAACATACTGACCTGATTTCCATCCACCACCGCCGCCAGACCATCCACCGCCACCGCCGGAGGACCATCCACCTCCTCCGCCGCTTGGCCATCCACCGCCGCCGCTAGACCATCCACCACCGGATTTCCATCCGCTGCCACCTCCATATCCACCGCCGCCGCCGCCGCCGGACCAACCTCCGTGTCCACCGCCGCCGCCGCCTCCGCCGCTTGGTACGAGAATTTTGATAATTTTAACGGTGCTTCCACCACCTCCGTATCCTCCACCGCCGCCGCCGCCGCCTCCGTATCCTCCGCTACCTCCGCCTATCCAACCACCGCCTCCTCCTGATTTCCAGCCGCTAGATCCACCACCGGACCATCCGCCGCCTCCGTATCCTCCACCGCCGCCGCCTCCGTATCCTCCTCCACCACCGGACCAACCGCCGCCGCCTCCTGATTTCCAGCCTCCGCCGCCTCCGGACCAGCCACCGCCGCCACCACCGCTAAGGTAGCCACCTAGAATATAAAAGAGTAAATTAGGGATTATTAATAAAATCCAGAGAGTCTAAATTAATTTTGCTTTAGTATTACCGTTAAAACTCACTTCAATAACATATAGTATAGCAGTCCATTAAAAATGAATTACTTCAATCGATTGAATACTGAAATCAATTCCAAAGATCAAAGAAAAGGAGGTTGCCTCTTACTCTTATAATTCGAATATTCCCCCTAATCTGATATTTTAGGTGACAGATATTAAAAAGTAAAATTATTTGGGTTGAAAATTTGGAGCCACATATCAGTTTTAAAAATAACAAAAACACACAAGACAAATAAAAAATATACCGTTAAATGTGATCTCAGAAAATGATGAGTGGATAACGGTAGTAGAAAATGTACTAGGGATGAAGATAATCCCAAGATAAAATTTTTACGTATTTGTATTCATATTGTCTAGAATCGAAGCAGAACCCAAAATTGAACATTTAAAGCAGCCTGAAGATTTTATTTGAGCTGTAATTAAACATAAGTACCTATATTAAAGATGTCATGTAATCAACAGATCAAATATCCAAGGAAAGCTCAACATAGGACATAGGATAAAGCAACATAGGACAACATAGGACAAAAAATTTTTGTGACTGTATAATCTAGAAGACAAGTTTTGGAAGATATATATATATATATATATATATATATATATATATATATATATATATATATATATATATATATATATATATATATATATATATTATTGAGTGTTAAAAAAATAGTTCAAATTCGAGTCGTGTTAAAACACCAACTGATCGACCTACTTCTTTCAAAACATATCCTTGGCTCGTATTCATGCAATATTAAAGTAATTACAGAAAAATCATGAAAAGTTATACAAATTAATCGATGTCGCAACACCGGTGCGATGATAGAATAATACGAACACTATGAACAAGTGCATCTTGGGAAAAAATTTGTAGATATGCAATATGTCCTTTTATGGAACAAGGAATTACAGATGGTACGGTCATTTGATAGGTTAATAATTATATAAGGTGTGTCTGAATAAGACATTTGGCCTGAATTTTATGCGATTATTTTATTCCTATAAAATATACCGACTATCAGTTGAGAAATGCCTCGTTATGTAAAGATTTGTTATGGTATAACATTTAGAATGATCCCATCATGTCGTAGTCTTCCTTTATTGTTGAGACTACCACCTCATTATGTGTATTAACGGCAAACGGTTAACAAAACAGAAAATAAATAGGTAGTCTCATCTAAAGATATTTCTGTCATAAAATTTCATCTTACGTTTCCGTGTTTAATTTTGCATGATCAAATTGAATATCTTTAAAGATGGGATCGCAGTTTGATATCCGATGTTCTTTCGTTGTTGTTCACTCTAACGCATTCTAGACTTTTTGTTTAATTATTGATTTAAATTCTTTCTATTTTAAATTATCGTTATATCATATACCTTGCCCGTATCAATACTTCGTTATTCCAGTTTAATATATCCTCGTAGCATTTCCAATGTTATTAGTTTTATATAGTTGAATGCATGTTTAGGACCATGTACTTTAAGCATTATTTACCAAAATTATTTTTTTTACTCCAATCTAATGTAAATATAAATCTTATTGCTTATCAATATTTTTTTCTTTGACTTAAGTCCTTCTTCCATTGAAAAAAAAAGTATAAAATACATATAAAATTACACGTAAACATAAGTGATCGAAAAGTCATATAAAATTAGGAATTGGAAATAAAACGCAGTAAAGAACAAGATAAAAATTAAAAACATTTTTAAAGGTAGCGGCTGAAAATCTTATTAGCCAATTTATAAGTTAAAGACAAAAAAGAAATTTCTATATAAAAACAAAATATGAAACGAAGTAATAATCCACTTTAAAAAGTTCAGATAGAGCTCAACTCAAAAAGAAAGCCGTTTAGAGGAAATTTTATGAAAGCTGTTAAGAATTATGATCAAGTAAAACAAATTCGTCAATAGCTGTTCCTAATTGCAGCAAGTATTGTGGTGATATAAAAATTTGAAAAAAATTCGATCCTATATTTTTGTATCCTATCACTCTTCGTGGATTACTGCAGCCAAAACTGCAATAGATACTGAAGAACTAATGAATAATTCGGAGTCAGCATTAAAAGTTAAAGTAGAAACCATTAAAATGAAAGCTTTTACTCTGTGGTAGCTAAATATTGTTTTTTACCAACCATCTTAGATCAAGGTCCGTATGATAATCTTTAGCTATTCTGGATTCGTATTAAAAAAATATTTGACATTAATTGAAAATAGATACAACAAAATTGAAAGAAAATTGATAAAAACAATCGAGAAGTGTTTGTTTTGATTATATTTGGTCTTTTAAATCTTTTGACTCCATTTTTGATCCAAAAGTACAAAAAGTAGGTGAAAATAAGTGATAATTTTAAGGAATTTATTAAAAGTGTGTTTTCCGGTTTCCTAGACTCTCCGCTCTCACTCTTTCTGGTTGGAATCAATAGAATGAGTAACACTGAGTCTTAAGTTCCCATATCTTACTTTACTAGCTCATCCATTGGGTCGATATGATCGACCGAGCCGACCCACCGGCGTATCCTAATTTATATCGCAGATCCATTTTTAATTTTAACTACTAAAATAAATTTTTTTTTCTGCGTCGCAACGAAACTCGAAATTTGAAGGGATCAATATTCAACTTCTTACTTTCCTCTTTTCTACATACAGAAAATATTGTCCGCTTACAATTTGATTTAACGACTTATTATAAAACTCTGAGAAATTCTGTTTTAAAAATTTAATTATGATAGAAAATTGATATATTAACTTATATTCACATTTACATAACCATGAAATATTGGATGTATTAGGCCGCATAAATATGATTTTACGATTGTGTGGGTATTTCTAAAGTACTACTAGTATTTATTATATAAAACAAACGAAACTCATTAAACAGCTGCAATATATGTAATTTATAAATACTAATTATGCACAAACATCCAGGAGAATGAATTCATTATTATTTAAAATTTTAAAGTATGCAATTATATTTTTATCTTCTACTTCTTTCATTGTTCAATAATCATCCTACTAAGGTGGGTTTCTAAATCAGTGCTTACAAAACAAAACCGATAGCAGTCAATATATCTCCCCAAAAAACAAAGTGTCTTCTTCTTCTTCCTCTTTATAAGCAATTCTGCTTGTTCATTGGCGGATTAATACTTCTATGGAAGGTTATCACTCCATCTTTTGTATAGTCATCCCATATTTCTTTTGCCGATTTTTGACTTATCTCTTGCAATTTTGAGGACACGGGTCTCCTCCATTCTGCTTATGTGGTTATTCCATTTTTTTTTATTTTGTGTCCATTCATTTAGACACTGTACGTTACATATTTTTCTAATGTCTTCACTTCTCTTTCGATCTCTCAGCGTATTTCCTGTAATTCTTCTCAGTACTTTCATCTCTGCCGTTTTTAGTAGCCTTTACGTTGTGGCTGTGTTGAGTCTTGTTTCTGAGGCATATGTCATTATTAGTCTTACACTGGCTTGATAAATTCTTGACTTCATCTCGGTGTTAATGTGTCAGTTTCGCAATATAGTATTATTAAGACAAATTGCAATCAATATAATGCAAACGACATCTTGTCTTGTCATGCAACTTCTTGAAAATCTACACATCTTCATCTTTTTAGCAGAGAAATAAATAGTCAATTAGACAACAGCTAGTAGTATTAGAAGATATCATCCAAGGACAGATATGTATAGAAAGAAAAGATCATGGCTGCGTAATATAATATATCGGATTAACACAACATAAAATGATTCAATTAATAATTACGCTTGAGACAAAAAAAAATTCACTATTGGTCGCAAATCTCAATTGAAAAGGAATTTAGAAAGACAAAAATACTATAAAATCTGTAAATGAATGTCCTTATTAGTACTTTTTTAATGCTTAATGCGAGATAATATGTTTAGACGCCTAATTTCGATTCTAATTCTAGTTCTTAATTGGCTCTGGCTCTTTAAATAATGCCTTATAAACATTAAAATGGAAAATATGACCACTCTCTTAAAAGAAAATTTTTTGAAGATTTTAATGATTTTATATACATTAAATCACAAAAAAATAAGTAGAATCATTTATAAGTTTCAATATTTTGTTTACTAAGTAAAAGCTGATCCTGATCACCAGATGAAAACATAAGTGTGAACAGAAAATGTTTAGAGCAGTGTTTTAAATATCTAAGAATATCTTGAGCGAAATCAGAATGAGGATGAATGTTGAAACACTTTCTTAAACTGTAACGATTACACAAACGAGTAACATGCGTTTTTATAATAAACACCACTTATTTCTAGAATCTTTCGAAATATGAGTGTGATGAAGAATATCTAGGAAATGAATAAGTAACCAACCAAGCGATTTTTTTAAATGATGGTGACTGATACAAATAATTGATGCACAAGTTTTAAGAACTTAGTAGCAAAGAGGGAAGCAAAGCGCACTGTAGCTACTGCTAGCCTGGAAAGGTCGTCTGCACAGCTGTATGAAGAGTTGGAAACACCCGAACCAAACATCAGACGTAGAAATGAAATCTATGTGAGACGACGGATAGAACTATTAGTTCTATCAGTCTATAATAGATAGAACTATTATTATTTAATATATTTAATATATTTAATAGCCGAAACAAATTATGTGTATAATTAATTATCAACCTGTTAGAAACATACAGATTTAAAAAAGTGTGGCCTTAAAAGATTTACATCTGAATAAACTATTCTTTTTCAAGCAGAGAAAGCAGATATTTATTTCTATTATGCAACTGAATCAGTTCGTGAATGATAAAAATATTTATATACCTGAACAATACCAACCGTCTCTACCAGAAATAGATTCAAGAAAGACATTAACACTTTCATTATTTCTTAAACATCCAAAACATTGTTTCTTTTTAACAGAGTGTTACTTTGTGTTATTAATTTATATTCATTAAGAAAATATTTATACCCAGACACATTAAGACAAAAATGTACTATGCAACAACTGGCGTTTCTTTGTATTTTGATTTTTATTTTATGTAATAGTGAATAGTAAAGTCGACAGTGTCGTAGGTCATTTTCTTAAAATGTATTTCTGTTATGTGTGATAAAAATCTTCCGTAGACTTTTAAATATGAATTTGTTGAAATAGAAATAGTTTTTTTTCTAATACAAAACGTCTCCGTTTGTATGTAGTAGATTTATTTTTTAACTATAGGGTAGAATATAAAAATGGTATTTATAGTTATAGTTCGTTTTCTTCTGCATTTATTGCTGCAATTTTTATACCGGAGTTCCGAATTGGATTGAATGTTCTTCTTCTTCTTTTTATGATGCCTATGCGTGTCTGTCATCAAAAGAATACAATGAAGACAAGAAATAAATAGCAGGTGCCAAGTAGGTCTGATCGATTTTCACAAGCTCGACACAAGCAGATGTAAATTTTTAATTTATTATGGTTTAGCAAGATTAACTAACAAAATTTGTTCTACTACATGCTTTACAATCTAAGAGAGCAACAGAGGTGGTTTACAATTTGAATGATTTATTTCTAACTATAATATCGACGTACATTCTTCAATCTGACAACGGTAGGGAATTTGTCAATATTATAAGTGAGTTTGCCAGTCTCTGGCCAGAACTCAAAAGCCCAGGCACAGTCAAAGCCAGGACTCCACTCAACGTACCAACCAAGATATTCAGAATATGATATTTTGTTGGATAAAAGACCAGGATTCAACGAAATGATCAGAGGGCTTAAGATATGTCCAATTCATGAAAAATCGCGCCCACCATTTAGGGACAAAACAATCTCCATACAAGGAATTATTTGGAATAGAACTCAGAGTAGTACTTTCGAGTTCCTCTTTGCCACAAGGAATCACAAATAAAATTCAGGACGAAGATGATTTAAGGAAGGTAATAGAGGATAATTGTAATGTTAACCTAAGAGAAGACAGGGATGATAATGTTGAAGAAGTTAGTAATCAATCTTGTGAAACAGGCTAAAAAAATGAAAGCAACTTTCGACAAGTCTCATCCACAAGCTAACATTAGACATAATGTGACTATACCGATTCGAAGTGTTGACAAAGGTGAAGGTGATCACAGAAACATCATTGGACTTATTCTTTAGACAAATGACAAAGGTTTTTACAAAGTTAGCACCAAACATAGACTACTTTCGAAACTATACTGCAAGTTTTAATTTTTTTACCTAACAATTTATCTAACTTTTTGAAGTAGTAATGTAGTTAATAAGATCTTAATTTTGTTTCAGATCAGAGTGCGTAATTTGCCATCAAACTTTTTTAGAGGTAGTAGATGTAAATCAATCCTCTGAAATATCATTATCATTAAGGGTTGCAGTAACGAGACATCCAGTTGGATCAGGACAAGGTAATATCATATACAACTACAACAAAACGGATTCCACAAAGAGATAAAAGTGCAAGAAGACAGTGATACTCTGCAATTCTAACTGCGATCAAAGCACAATATAATTGAAGAATAGTTACTTTTATAAAAAAACCACTTATTATTTGTTACAATATAATTGCCTGTATTATCAATTGTCCATTAGTTTTAACGATGAATCATTATGCTTTTAGTAAAAATGATTATTTTTCCAATTACAGAGTATTCTATTCAGTTTATCTTTTTATTTTGGCTTTGTAGGTATATTATAATGTTTATACTAGGTCATACTAGTGGAATGTACGTATTTATCTCAGGATCAACTAGTTTGGCCTAGCCTAAACTGGTTTATCCCATCGGGCTTAGGATGAATTAGTTGTACTAGGCTATACCAATTAATCATATTGTGAATAGGAAAAGTACGAGATAAGTCACCAAATGGACGAAGAAGTATTGGCAGACCAAGAAAAAGATGGTGCGATAATTTAAACAATGTAGGAGGCTAATATTGAAGAAGAAACAGGCTTTAAGGCCTACATACAAGAAGAAAGAAGAAGAAGAAGTGTATAGGAAAAATTAGTTTAGCCTAGGCAAAACTAGTTTGTCCTGAAATTGGGATTGGCCGGAAACATATATATCACAATTAACGTCTCTACATCGTTTAAAGGATTGAAAATAAATGGCATTATTGGTATGACTCAAGTAAGAAATGTAATTGGAGTTGCCGGCCTCATACATTGCTAAAGATATCCTTATATAGAAATTAACGGGAACTTTGCTGTTAGAGCTAAAGTTTATACCTAAGGAACATATTTGTTAATCAAATATAAACTTATCAATGCAATTTTGATATGTACATCATGAACAAACATAAATTGATATAAACATATTTGCTGTAAACAACAAAGCAAACAAAACCAACTAGCTTTGAAACTGTTTTCTTGTGGCATGTCTAAGTTAAATATTATATTTATTTGGAATTAAGCCATAATTTATTGTAATGAAAATTACATTTTTAACGAATGTTTGACGTTTCGATTTCCACTACGGAAATACTTTTCAAAAAAAAATTATTTTAAAAAATTCTGCCAAAATGTAGGTATAACCAACAAGTTGTTGAAAAGCAACTGGAAGAGGAAAAAAATAAATATAAAGATAATACTATACGTAAAAAATAAGAAACTTGGACCAGGAGGTCCAATCTTTTTTAAGCTTGGACCTGCTGGTCTTGTGAGCTTTTTTAATAGATGATAATGGAAATGACGCTCAAGAATCTTCCTGGAAATGACCCCCTTTATATGAAATATTAAAACACGAGTATGTTCTACTAAGATGATGTTAATAAACTTGTTTAATTTATAAATAAATATGTGTGGTTACTTAAAACCAAAATATTATAAAACAATGTAGAAAATACCTACATAAGACGTTGAAAGTAATGACCCTCAGCCAACCATTAAAAAGACATTAAGTGCCAGAAAAAGTAATAAATAATAAATACTAAAATTTTGCATCATGTGTAAGGAAATAATAAAACGGTCATATTTAAACATTCTCACATAAGAAAAGGCTATAAAATCTAAAAGATTTTTCAATTTTACATAAAAAACCATCAATGACTTGTTTTTGTTTGTTACTTTTTATTTATAGCAACTTATTTTATTTCAAACAGTTTATTATGTTACTTTTTGTGTTTCATATCCTATACAAGTATATCATCAAGTTTTATTTAGTATTTGACCACACATGGTTTGAAATGTAACGACCTTATTTGACTATATTTCTCCTATATCAGCAACTATTTTTAAGAAAATTTCTCCAAACAAGTGCCCTATGGGAAAGAATTTTTTGGGAAATAAAATATATATATCTTGAGATATAATAGTTACTTGTGGAATAAAAAGAAATCGTATACTATATCTATTTTATGTTTAAGTATTATCGACAAGAAAATGCTGAACAAAAAAGTAAAAAAAAAATGCATTTCTGTATTAGCTAAGTTCTTTTTCAAATGACAAGCCAACCACGTAATGTATGAACAGTTAACAAAATATTTTGTCATAGAAATAAAGTAATTTAAAAGAAAACCACGTTTTAATGATTAAGAACATACTAAAGGGTAAAATAAATAATTATACAGGAAGTCATTTCGCTATTACGTCTTTACAGATCTAAAACTTCGAAAAATAACATATAATGTTTCATATAATTTTTATATGAAATTACTAGAACGAAAAAAAATTTAAAATATTTTTGAATTATTTTTGCTTACCTTGTACATAGCTGGCTGCAGCAGCCACAACAAGCAGACAAACGAAAGCCTAGAAACCGAAAAAAAAAATAAATTAAATCACCATCACTAAAAATAAACAACCACAGTTTGTTTACCTTCATATTTAGTCCAAAAAATAGAACTAACTAGACTCGTACTGTTGTGTGTTTTTATGGGCATATATATATTCAAGAGATTGGAGCCTTGGCCCCCTCTATTTCACCAGCCCTCAAACATTTGCTTATTTCCATTTCCAGCCCCCCATCTTTCATATTTTTTAGCTAATTACTGTGGGTGATTACGCTCTCTTCGGATGATCCCTGAGACGGCGTCAGCCCAAACGTAAATACAGAAGATTTGGTATCTAGATACCAATACACAAATTTTGAATTCGCTGTTCATATATATTGTTTTAATATTATGTATAATACGACGATTTTAAATGTAATTATATTACTCTGAGGACCAAAACTAGTATACTCAAACGTTAAATAAAGATTTATGTTTTAATTACATCAGCGTAAATTTTAAAAATTTAATATAAATGCAAAGAAAAAGTAAATACAGTTAAAATAGTTCAAATATTATGATTGTTAATCACTTTATATTGCTAGAGTAGAGTAAACTACTATTTATAGACATATGACACCATGCAAATAAACAAACTGGAAACCAAAAAAAAATACTGGTAGAAATAAATAAAAGCAAGACAACTATTTGAATAACAACCTAGCAAATCACAAAAGTTAGTCGAATTTTTAATACCGCCAAATAATCAGGTAAGTAGACCGATTATATCAAAGCTCTGACTGAATACAATAAGGAACTGAAAAAAGCAAACAGAGAATCCTTGCGAGGAGATGAAAGAGACGACAGAAATGTCAAGGCTCCATAAAGGACTCTGTAAGAACCCTCAAATAAGTATACCTTAACTTTAAAAGAAGGAATATGAATTCAATGGCGAAGAGACCCAGAAACACCTTTCAGGGTGCACTTTCCTGAATTCGAATCCAAAGATACAACTAGATAAGTGGTGGCGGACTGAACTAGATAACATGACTCGGAGGTCTTGGAAACTGGCGTATGGCTAAAGAAGTGGTAGATCAGAAGCAAATCAAATGAGTAATAAATTCATTGGAGCAACATAAATCACCGAGTTCGGAAGGGGGCTCATAAGCTTTTATACCTAAACCTGGTACATCTGCACAGGAAAAAGCTAAAGACTAAAGAAACTTCGATATGCAAATTGGTGATGGTGTAAATAAAGGGAGTAATCGACAACACCTCCCACTAAGTAATTACAAGGGCCATTTGTTTATAAGGAATAGACGAAATTAGCTGCAGATGGATTAATTGCATGCTGTAGAGCTATTTGATGTACGTAACGTTGCTGGGGATAAAGTGTCAGCACAGGTAGCCCTAAATACTGTCCTTAAGGTGGTCTTATCTCCTCTTTTTTGAGAAATTTGGTCACGAATTGGTTTAAAGACTTGGCAATGACAAACATTATGTTCTGATCAATGCAGATGATTTAGTTATTGTTGCTTACGAAAAATTTAACAATATTAGGGCTTACCCTGAGCTCCCAAAAGTCAAAAATTATCCAAAATCTAAATCTGGTGAGTAGACTCGAGACCTACTTAAAATCAGAAGATAGAATGAATAAGCAAGAGAGCGTTGACTACCTTAATGGTAGCTAGCCCACCCATTGAAAAATATGGTGTTTAAAACCAGATATCCTATAAAGCATGGATCCGAATATAACTCTCACTGGAACAGTATATCCACTAAAGCACATGGCAAAACTTATGTTTAATGAACATGCTTTAATGTGGCTGAAGCACTGCGAAAAACGACCATAAATCAGCTCAAAATCACAACAGCATTGCTTAATCAATTTGCGGCAATCAATACCTTCAAACAAATGGGTAAGAAGTTTTTGTTTAAAAAGAAATTAAGTTGCAAGCTTTGGTACGTAGAACATGAGACAGAGAACTATATTTTCCATGACTTCAAGTCTCTAGATCGAAGGCGGCAAACACTTTTTGGACACTACCAAGTGACTCCAAAAACAAATAGTATCCATCCATCTATCCCCTGGACCTTTACAAGCTGATACAGGAAATGTTACCAGAATGATGAAATGGGCATTATGAATAAATAAAATGTATACAATGAGCGAATGAGCCACAGTACGACCGGCTTAAAAGAGAAGTCTTCCGAAAAAAAGTAATAAAAATGAAATAAAAAATCCGTATACAGGCGCAGCGTATACAGTGTAGTAAATATTACTAAAAATCAGACAAGGTTGTTGCCTATCCCCACTGCTTTTCGGTGTCTATGTAGAGAAATCTAAAAAACTGTAAACAAAACTATAGTGCAATAGGAGATAGCCATTTTATGTACGTTACACTATGCGGACGACCAAGTAGTAATACTCGTAGTCCAAGATAAAGCATACTTAAAATATATAAACGGAAAACCAGTGGAAAAGTACAAAAATCTATATAAGCGCTATAATAGATATCTTAAGAATTTGATGATAAATAGAGCTCAAATGCTTTTAACCTGTGCATCGTTTTCCATTTTAGTAACACTAGCTAAATGCAATATTTAAGAATACTTTTCCAAAGCTCCATAGAGGTATTTCTGTTGTATAATATTGTGAACATATTAAGACATAAAATTCCTACGAGACACCTTAATTGCAGAAAAAATGTCGTTGAAGTTATTATAACGTTTTAGCCAGTTTTCAAGGTATTTTTTCTTCCATTGGTGCTACACTATAATATAAGCCTTTCTTCTTCTGTAATGTCTACCTCCAATATAGGTAGTCCTACCTTTAATCAAATTGTACGCGTCATCTGCAAATGCATTGTCCCATACCCATATTTTACGTCGGCTACCTCTGGGTTTTTTACTCGGCGTATTATCTTATAGAGTTCTGTTTGGGAATCTGTCATCATATATATGACCAGCCCATCGAAGTCCCTGGACTCTAGCGGATTCTTCAAATATTTCTTTGGACAAGTAAAGTTGATGAATACATTAAGATCTCCATATTCCATTTTAGGTAATCGGTCCACAGATCTTCTTTAGAGTTTTTCTTTTAAAAACTTCTGTTTTCGTATTCTTCTATTACTCATATCTTACATCACCCATATCATAGCATTTTATTGGTTTTATAATGATTTTATAAAAATGGATTTTGTTGCACTTCATGATCTTCTTTATATATTGTGTCCCATCTTGTGACTCCATATCCGTTGCCTTTATTTTGTCTTATGTTTAATTTATTATATGTATTATGTTTACTAACGGCTTTTTAAATGTCTAAATCAGTATGCTTCTAGTCAAGGTGTTTCAGTTTCCCATTTTTATTGTTATAGCAAAATTTTTTATTCCACAACACTGCTTATCTTACATTCTTGCTTTTTTTATTATGTATTCGATTTTGATTATTTATATAAAACAAAAGTGTACATCAAATAAATGTCTAACTTTACTTTAAGTTATAAATCAGTCAGATATGAAAAAAATTTATTTGGTTTAACATTATACACATAAATTTAAATGGTGGACGTCAAATAATATGTGTAATGTCTGTGTCTTAGTTTTAGTTTTTATTTATTGTTATGTATACTTGCTTCAATTCTTCAATTCAAACATCTTGACAAACATTCTCACATAAGTAAAAAAAACCTATACCTAAAAAAACAGATATACCTAATGACCATCATTGTGGCTTTCCCTGGTGATGCCTATAAAAATAGGCGAAATATATTCAAAAAATATCTAGTAAATAGTGTACTTTGTTTTTCAGCTGTTATTATTTATTATTTCCCTCCTTCGAATATATATATATATATATATATATATATATATATATATACAAATTCAAGTGTTCAAAACAGGCTTGTTAATTCAGTACGATACTGTGCAACCTCCAGTGGAGTTACGATTTTAGATAGAAGAGAATGCATTGTACCAAGTCGACTGTACAGCAATTACAATTAGGTGGTACCTGGCGGTTGTTGAAATCTTCGATCTTCACATCCGATTCCAGTTCATAATGAGTTTGCAGAACTTTTTGAAACTCACTCGGTTTGGTAACTTTTTGTTTATCGTGTTTCTTGGCCACATAATGTGGGTTAATTAGAAATTTGAATCATGTTTTCAGAAATAAGTGAAATATTGTTTGGAAATAGATCGGTACATTAAATCTTGAGTATTCTAAGCGTTTTAATTCATTAAATATTTTAAAACATTTTGCCTAAAGTGTGTATAATTTTTTTTTAATAATAAAATTGGTAGTGTCAAATATACTGGTAATTATCGAATATTTTTATGGATGGATTAGGTAGCGCGGCATTAACTAATTAACAATGTCTTAATCATAAAATTTTAAAATATTGTCAAATTTATAGTGGAAATCACGGAAAAATGTTTTTTTAATCCAACGGAAACTTGTGAACGATTCTATATAAATATATTTTCGGTACTCCTAAAAATATGTTTTACTGATAAGAATAAGCTATACCGTGTATAATTGAATTCCAATTTTTTCTTTATTAGGTATCAATGAATCATTTTATTGTATATTAATCGATGTGTTGTAAATTTTACTTGCGTGACAAACCCAAAATGCTTTATTTTAGACACAAATTATTGTGTCGTTCAAAAAATCTCTTTCAACCTAAGTGGCCTTTCCTTTAACATTTATACCACTTCTCTATAATAAAATGCTGAGGCGAGCGCCACGGAACTAGCACTACGAAAAGACGTCACGGGCAGTGTCACGAAATAGCGGTTCTTCACATCGATTTACTACTCTCTACCAATTCGTTTCTAATCATTATATATTAAACTAACAAAATAGAGACAACAAATGAGAAGTAAAAAATTAAAAGAATATCTGACAATAAAAGATTGGATTCGTAAGGATTGTCAATGTAAAACTATTTTAAAACGAAAAGTGTCATAAATAAATAAATAAATAAATAATAGCTTTATTACCCAACAGTTTCCCATTTCTAGGGTAAAAATTTAAGATACATTTTTAATTAGTATACAATCATTAGTAGGTGATACAAAAATATCAAGTAAAAAAATAAGTGCAAAAAATAAGTAGGTGAAAAACAAAATAAAGAGAGAACAATATAATTAAACAAATCACTACGTATATAAGAAATAAAAAATAATACACAAAAAAAAATTAACAATCTAATGTACTCCATGAACCAGTGCGGTATCAACCAGATGATTAATTGAGCATGAGAAAATATCAAAATGGTTGCATATTTTGTTATAATTATTGCACATAATATAAATAGGTGACTTCAGTAACATATTAGTTCTCGCACGTGGACAAGTAAACACTATAGTCGACCTGGAAGTAATTCTTGGCACATTAAATCTAATTTGACCTAATATATCACTGCAGTCAATACAGTTGTGTAACAACTTATATAAAAATGAAACCGAAAATATAATTCTTCGTAACTTTAAACTTACAATATTAAACCTGTTACATAACAAATCTTAATCATAACCATGGACAGGATATACTCCATCAACCTTAAAAGCTAAATATTTTAAAAGTTTCCGTTGTACCTTTTCAATCTGTTGCATATAACATTTATAAATGGGATTCCAAATTAAGCTACAATATTCTAGTTTTGTTCGCACCAGCGATAGATACAGCAGTTTAATCGGTCTTATATAGCTAAAATTTCTACAGTTTCTGATGATAAAACCGTACATTTTCATAGCATCGGATACTTTCTGCTCAATATAGTTGTTAAAGGTTAATTTTGAATCAAATATAACTCCTAAATCTTTAATGCTATTACATTTTTCAAGATCTGACCCCTGAATTACATAATTAAAATCAACCTTATTTTCCCTTCTAGAGTAACTTACTACTTTACACTTATTGACATTAAGAAAAAGTTTGTTTTTTACACACCAAGTATCTATATAATTTAGATCGTTCTGTAAATCTATACAGTTAGCAATTGTTTTAATTTCACAGTATATTTTAAGATCATCCGCAAAACACAATTTTCTATTATTGATATCTAAAAATAAATCATTGATATATAATAGGAAGAACAATGGACCTAAATTTGATCCCTGTGGAACACCGGATGTAGTACAGATTAATTCTGATATGAAACCATTATAGGATACAAATTGGTTCCTACCTATTAAATAGCTTTCCAGTAACTTTAAAATGTTTCCAGTCCCAAATTTGATAATTTAAAGACAAGGTATTTGTGATCAACCTTATCAAACGCTTTAGAAAAATCAGTATATATCACATCTACTTGACCTTGTACATCCAAAACATCTGAAATATATTGAGTTATTACAGCCAAGTTTGATACAGTAGAACGTTTATCTATAAAGCCATGTTGATAAGGTGATATCCATCCCCTAACAGAAGGGTAAATACGGTTATATAGAGTTACTTCGAAAACCTTTGAAAAATTGGATAACAAAGATACCGGTCTGTAATTGGATACATCAGATTTCGATCCGTTTTTGAATACAGGGCATATTTTTGCATTTTTCCATAACTCGGGATAAGTTCCCGTTTTTATTGATAAGTTAAAAATTTTTTGAAATGGCTTTACAAATACCCGAGAACAATCTTTCACTAAAAATGCTGGAATATTATCCGGTCCCGACGTCATTTTATTTTTAATTCTTTTAAAGGCTACTAAAATTTCGTTTTCTTGAAATTCGTTAAAATTAATAGTGGGTAAGTAGATATCAGTACATTCTTGATTATTTCATACATTGTTGTCGACAGGTAAATAAACTTTTTTAAAAAACATCTTAAAAGCATGGATTATATCGCGAGGATTATTAAATGTATCGCCGTTGTAACACATTTCACCTGGGTATCTAGAAGTTTTATTCTTTGCATGAACATATGCCCAGTAATTATTAGATTCGTTAGAAATATTATTCTGAATTTTTTCAAGATAAACGTTATATTGAGCTTTAATCATTTATTTAATTATTTTTCGCAACCTTTTAAATTCATGCATATAAAGTATATTACCTGTTTTCTTATAATTTGTGATATTTTTTGATTTCAACTTTATCATTCTAATTATTTCCGCATTGTACCATGTAGGATATTGATGTTTATAATTTCTGTATATTGGTACACACATATCAAATAATTTATATATCTTAGCATAAAATACTTCTAGGACTGTATTTACATCATCAGACATATCTAAAAAATTCCAGTCGCAATTAAGAAATTCTGAGTACAGTAAAGAAAAATTTTCTTTTTTAAAATTATATCTTTTAGTTTTAGAATGAGCCACAAAACTGGTTTCCTTTTTCTGAAAATCATTAATATTTATCATTAATGCTGGATGATGTAAATCTTCTTGAACAAGTGGTGCATTATCGCGACTTACATGACATGTATCTGATGATATAACTAAGTCTAACAATCGATTTATTTCCCACCTGATTATACTGATTTAAATTAAACAAACACATGAAGTCTAGCACTGTCGATGTCTTCACATCAGATCTATTTTGATCAATATACTTTGGAATGGTAAGGTCGCCCAGGAGAATAACAGTGTCATTAAATAATTCAAGTTGCTCTAACATTTCAAAAAAATATTCAAAATCTTTCAACTTTAATTTGTCATAATTAATATTGAAACATAAAACTTTTTATTTCCTGTGCGACACTCAACAACCAACAAATCAACTAGTGGAAAATATAAATCAAATGTTGAGACATCAACAACAACACACTCAAAATTTGACTTAAGTGCCAACAGTACACCTCCACCAGTCGATTTATTAACTACATCGAACTTTCGATCTTTTCTTAAAACCTGATAGTCATCATTAAACAATTCCGAACTAATAACATCAGAGTTGAGCCAAGTCTCAGTTAGAGCAATGACATCAAATTCACATTCACTAACACTAGAGTAAAAATCAATTACTTTGGAATTCAAACCACGCGCATTCTGATAGTAAACCTAAAGATCTTGGCTTGTAAAACTGTTGGGACCTATCTGTTTAAAGGAATGTCGTGAATTTTTCATGACACTTTTTGTTTTAAAATAATTTTATATAAATACAATTAATATTTTTAAACATCTTATTATTTAGTTTATACATATAATAATTAAATTTACTATCAAATAATATTTATTTATATTTTATTATTAATTTAATATTTCGTCTGAATTTGACCGGTCTTTTAGAAGTAAACAACGTATGAGTTGTTAATACGTTGGCAGATAGCGTTAGGAGCAAACATAACAATTTATCGAACTATTTTAATATATTGTAATTTGTTTAAATAGAAATATTTAATAAATATTGAAATTACTTTATTCAATTTTAAAAATATTATTTAAATTTTAAAAATAGAGAAAACATAATACAAAGCTTCGCACTAGTCTACAGTACCACCTACTGTACCAGATTTTTTTTTGTTTGAAATGGGACTGAAGACCTTCTTCTAACATTTTTACTAGGTGTCTATCAGTTCAGTTACTTGCTATTTAAAGTTTACATTTAGTCCAGTCGTCAGAGAGTTGACAGCTAAACATACGAACAAGCTGAATTTTTCCGAAAATATTAATTTTGAGATCCCGAAAACGATGCAAAAAAGTTTACCACTTTTATCCCCGAGCTTCCCCCTTAAATTCCCCCATAGGAAGATAAAAACGCAAAAAAAATCGATTTACCAAGAATCTGTACGCCGTAGAAAAAAATGTTTCAAATAAAAAATGTAGCTGAGAAATGTTTAAACAAAAATGGTTATTGGCACTTTTTGTGTAGAATGAACCGTTCTCTCAGAAACAACGCTTTAATTGACTGTCGATTTTGAATGTCAGTTACGCGTCAGTTACGAGAAATCAATGTTCAGTCAAACTTATATCAGCTCTACGGTAAAAATTCGATATATTTTAATCCAAGTGTCCTATCGACAAAATCAAGATGCGTTTTAAAGTTAAATAATGCAGCTTTTGTATGCAGTTATATTTTGCCGCAAACAAACTCAGATTTTATAAAGGTGTTACATAAATAAACATGGCGCGTTTTTTGCCATATTTTACGATTCTCGTGAAATCAATAAAATTGATCACTTTCATTGACCAGTTGTACTAAAACTTTCATTTTTAGAGATCAATTTTTAAAACCTATGACATGAAATTTCAATTGTGACAACAAGTTGTGGCAACAAATATAAGGCATTTTAAATATGAATAAAAAACGCAGAATTTCATGTTTTACATTACAAACGATCGCACCTCACGGGAAATACCTCCAAGAAGACGGTTTTTAGATGTAGTTTGTAGCAGAAGTTTTTGTTCTTGAAAAATATACTAGTATGATTGAAAAAACAGTTTTAAACGTTTTAGATCGTTTGTTATGTGAAAGTTTAAATCCAGCGTTTTTTAAGCATATTTCACATGCCTCACATTTGTTGCCAAAGCTCAAAACTAAAATTTTATGATACGTTTTGAAAGTTAGGCTCGAGTCATGGAAACTTTATAGTGGCCAATCAATGAAAGATATAGATTATATTGATCTTAAAAAAATCATAAAAAATGGCAAAAATCACGCCACGTTTATTTATTTAATACCTGTATAAAATCTGAGTTTATTTGCAGCAAATACAAAAATTGCATACGAAAACTGAACTCCTTTCCTTTAAAACGCATCTTGATTTTTGTCGTTAGGACACTTGAATAAAAATATATCGAATTCATAGTAATGGATATAAAATGCTGAAACAAGAAGCTGCTACGTTTGGTCTATATATAAATGAAAGCAAAACAAAATATATTGAGTGCACAAAATCGAATGAACATGAGAATCTGAAGGTAGACAACCATACCTACAAATATGCCTCCACTTTTCCCTATCTAGGCTCAATAATAAATGACAACAACAACATCGGTCAAGAAATACAAGCACGGATTCTTAGCGGTAATAAGTGCTTTTATGCATACAAAGACTTAATGAAAAGTAAGTTACTGAATCGTGAGACTAAGCTGAGAATCTACAAAACAGTAATTAGACCAGTGGTCACATATGGATGTGAAACGTGGACCCTCTCAACCACTGATGAAAATCAACTGAGAATATTTGAGCGCAAAATACTAAGGAAGATATTTGGACCAACCCAATGCAGCGATAGTTCGTGGAGAATTAAAATGAACCACGAGCTGGATGAACTAATGCAGAGCGCAGATATTGTCAGATTTGTAAAATCACAAAGACTAAACTGGCTTGGTCACCTAGAAAGAATGCCAGATAATCGAGCTGTAAAAGTAGTCCAGAGATGGAAGCCCCAAGGAAACAGAACAAGAGGAAGGCCCCGTAAAAGATGGATAGACGACGTAGAGAGGGATCTTAACCACATGAACATCAGGCAGTGGCGAAGGAAAGTATCCGACAGGGCAGAATGGAAGAACATTGTTAAGCAGGCCAAGGCTCACAAAGGGTTGTAGCGCCTTTAGAAGAAGAAGAAGAAGGATATAAAATGCACCCTTGTCGCACCTCTTTTTACTTTTGATGTTCTCCAAATTTGTTTTACCTACTTTTAGATGCACTATCTGGTTGTAACATAAGTTTTCTATTATTTTTATATCTTACTTGCCCAATTGCTGTTGTTTCAAATTGTTATGGATAGACCGTGTTATGAATAGTTGTTTGTCAAACGACTTTTCATAATCTATAAAGTAGGCAGACATGTCTGTATTCACGCCCAAACAAAGTTACGTTAATACGTTTAAATAAAATAAAGCCTCTCTAGTTCCCACTTCATTGCGAAATCCAAACTGCATTTTATTTATATTAGGATCTATTTTTTTGTAAATACTGTTGTGTATAATTTTTAAAAATAATTTCAGTGTATGGCTCATTAATTTTATTGTTCTATGATCTTTACATTATTTATCGTGGTTTTTCTATACTACTTCAATATATTCTTCAATTCTATACTTCAATATATGTATATTAGTTTAGAACTTTCTCCGTTTTCTAATTTCCACACATTCAAGTCTCTTTCTATCACCTACTTATCAATTTCTTGGGCTGATTCTAGATCTTTCTAATTTTCATTTTTCTCCTGATCTCTATTCTAGGACTTTTGGAATTACGCTTCTGTCCATATGCTGTATCTACCATACTACACATGCTATTTATTTTTGATATCCTCTGTGATTGTTTATTTATTTCCAACAGTTGTCTCATATTTTTGATTCGTTACTCTTTCTCTTCTAGAGATCTCTCCCGATGCCTTGTAAGTTCATTTCTGTGGCTCTGAGCATCTCTGTCTTTGATTTTTAAGCGGACATACTGCCTTGGACCATACATACACTTTATTGTTTCTGCCGTAATAGGAATCAAAGGACAATGATAATTCACTTCATTTATAATCCGTGATTACTCTATTTCTCTCTTTCTTCCTTTCTGTATTTTTATGTAATTTTTGTTTCTATTTTTAGCTTCTTTGGGCACCATAGTCATATTTTCTATTATCTTCTTACAATATATGCATCTTTGGAAGCATTTTTATCAATATTCATGTAAAGAGACCGGAATATATGCAACAGAAAACAGCATAATTGGCGCAAATATGCAAAAAATTTTAATTTGGCAATTGGGCTTCGACTCGGACTTCATTAAGTATTCATGTGTGAATCGGGTATGTTCTATTCTTAATCTTCGGATGACAGCTTTTTCGTTTCTAGAGATAGTTGGAAGTTCAAATTTTTTAACAGTCTGCCGGATCTCATGTAATGCACTCTTGATTGTGTTCCAGTGGGTTTGCCAGGTATGATACTGTTGTTGCTTGAAAATTTGCTTTAGGTCATTATGAATTTGAATATGTTGACTTTTTGACTGACAATAGACTTTTGATAGATTGTAGTGACGACAGGGAGTCTGTGCATATTGCTTGGTTTTTATCATTTATTTTAAGTTTTTTAAAAGCTTCTAGTATCGCATAAAGTTCTCCGGTGTATACGCTGCATAAATTCGGTAAAAAAGATGATTCTATTATTTCATCATATGTGGTAACGGCACATCCAACGCTTGCTTCGCTTTTGGAGGCATCTATATACAGAATTTTTTGGAATTGGTTCTTGCTTATGATTTCTTTGAAGTGTTATCTTATGAGAAGGTTTAAGGTTTCATGTTTACTGTATTCTAATAGAGAAGTGATTGAATGTGGAATTGATCTATTCCAAGGCGGAGTATCCGGGATTGGGAAGGGATGTGTTTTAGTAAGGTCGATGGTTTTTCTTAGAGTTAATTTCTGCATGTTTGTTATTGATTGGATCCTTTGCGGGGTCTCCGGAGGTGATGTTGAAGTAATTAAATGGTAGACTGGATTGGATCGGTTTGCTGATACGGAAGCAAAGTAAGATTGAAGAAGATACTCTCGTCGAATCCAGAGAGGTGATTCATTAGCCTCGCAGTAAAGGCTATCTATGGGACTAGATTTGAAAGCGCCTAAGCAAAGACGAATAGAAGTGTTATGCACAGAGTTCAGTAGCTTTAAGTCAGATTTTGATGCAGACATGTATGTGAAGCTGCCGTTGTCCAGTTTTGAGCAGATTAATGCTCTATATATATTAAGTAAGATGGTTTCGTCCGCACCCCATGTGTATTTTGATAGTGCCTTGATGATATTGAGTCTCTTCATTGCATTGCCCTTTAATATACTAATATGCTGTTAAACCAAGTATTTTGTGGTGAGTAACTAGTTGCAATGGAGTTCCATTAAGGGCGATAATTGGACTTTGGCTGCAGGGTCTTCTGCTAAACCGTATTAATTTTGATTTAGTCGTTGAAAGAGCTAATCCGGTTTTTTTGGACCATTCGCTAAGTTGATTTACAGCGGTTTGGAGCACGTTGCATGTGGCAATTGTACTTTTACCTTGACAATATAAAATAAGGTCATCTGCATATATTAAGTGCTTGATTGGTGAACAAATACTTAAACAAATATCATTTATTGCAAGAATAAACAGTGTTGTACTGAATACTGAGCCTTGTGGGACTCCATTATTTTGCCCGAATGTCACCGAACTTTCCCCATTTGTTTTACTTTGAACGTTCTTTGTTGTAAAAAGTTTTTTATGAAGGAATAAATATTTCCTGTTATCTTGTATTGACGAAGCTTTTCAAGAATGGCTTGGCGCGAGATAGTATCGAAAGCTCCTTCTTTATCAAAGACAGTAGCAATCAGATCTTGTTTGTTTGAAATAGCGGAAGCTATTTGTGTTTGTAATAGCACTAAATTATCAAGGGTTGAACGGTGACGTCTGAAACCGGATTGCGCTGCGTCAATTATTGCATATTTTTCGAGAAGCTATGTTAATCTTGAATTAATCATTTTCTCAAACAGTTTACATAATGAACAGGTTAGAGAGATAGGTCTGTATGATTTTGTTAGGTTTGAGGGTAGATCAGGGATATTGTCTGGTCCAGTGGCAGAGTTCGTACAAGAGGATAGTGCTAGTGCTAATTTTTCTTGTGTAAAAGGAAGGTTAATAGCGCCAATGTCGTGTCTACTTATTTGTGGAGCAAGACGAATTTGTATATTTTGGTCGTTTGGACTTTCAATCTGTTTGACTTCAGACCTGAATTTCCATGCAAAACTTTCAGCCATGATTTGAGCAAATGTTTGGTTATCTGTTATAACTTTTCCATTCAACGATATAGCTGGAATTTTTGGAGGAGTTTTATAACCTTTCATTTGTCTTATTTTTATCCAAACTTGAGATGGTGGAGTATCACTCATAATTGTAGAAACAAAATTTTGCCAGGAATCTTTTTTGCTTTTTTTAATTACATATTTCGCTTTGGCTCTTAGCTTTTTGAAATAGATCAGGTTTTCTTGAGTTCTTCTTTTTCGATATCTATAGAATGTCATGGCTGCGCAACCTGAGAGAGTGGTACGGATGTACATCAAATGAACTTTTCAGAGCAGCCGTCTCAAAAGTTCGAATAGCTATGATGATTGCCGACCTCCGCCGCGGAGATGGCACTTGAAGAAGAAGATTGAGGGCCGTTTTGCATTGACGTACAGTTAGTTGACGTTCTGAATTCCACCATGGTACTGCTTTTTTAGAGGGGCATATTGTTATTTTTTTTACCATGTTTTTCTGCAGACATAACAATGCAGTTATTAAAGAGAGTTATTGCCTCGTCTATATCTTCAGATGGTTGAAGTAATAAAATATGATCTTCGGCGATAGTTTGAAAATTATTCCAGTCTGCTTTAGCGATATTCCATTTAGTAATGGTGCAAATATTTTTATTGCTATTTGTTATGACTATCGGAAAGTGGTTACTATCATATAAGCTATCTAAAGTATACCATGAGAGTGAATCGGCAGACTTGGGATCTCATATGCTTAGATCGATGGAAGAGTAAGTTCCTGAGGCGATCTTAAAATATGTACTGGTTCCACTATTCATCAGACAAGTATTATTGCAACTCAATACGGTCTCTACGGTTTTTTCTCTACCAAATGTTTTCTTTGAGCCCCACATAGTATTATGGGCGTTAGAGTTATATAGATTAAAACTGCAATAAGATTGAAATACATTTTCGAAATTTATTAATTTTAATATATATACAAAATAACAATATTTTAAGGAATACAGTAACAATACGTACATATAGTAGATGGCAAATATCACAAACTAGTGTTATCGTTATCAAAACAATTGAAAATATTTTTTTTAATTTAAAATTAAGATATGCTTTATATTTGCGTATAAATGTTTATAAATCTAAAAACTTTCAACATCAACATCAACAGAAGTCACTGGTGCATTTTTAAACTTGTTTATGCTGGAAGTTAGTAGTTCAAGATTTGGTTCACGATCCAGAGTTTTTGTTTAATTTAAAACATATTGCAAGTATTTATTTTATACAGATATCCTACGTTTCCTTTAATCATACGAAAAGATTCCCTAATATGATTAAACAATTCTATTGATTTACAAAGAGTCAAAAGTTGTGTTTCAAGTTTTTTTATGTCCTCAACAAGAAACTTGAAATTTAAGCTTATGTATGCTAGATGCTGAGGTAAATTACGTAATTAAACAAGGCTTTTACATTCTTTCAGAGCTGATAAAGGGAATCTCTTAGTTCTGCAATAAAACTTTTTATTGCTTGAAAATACTCCGCATCAAAAAAAGTCTGCTTGTAACCAAATACCCCACCTCGTGATAATAGGTAAAGGGGGTGATGGAATATTATCCAGACGTTCTTTGTAAAATTAAACTCGTAATGACGATTTTATAAAAACTGTTTTGACAGTATTATTTATCAAATCATTAACATGTGAA
This sequence comes from Diabrotica undecimpunctata, assembly GCF_040954645.1. NCBI lineage: Eukaryota > Metazoa > Arthropoda > Insecta > Coleoptera > Chrysomelidae > Diabrotica > Diabrotica undecimpunctata. The sequence continues at coordinate 121,469,912 of NC_092803.1, read as the reverse complement.
AAATTTCTTCCGCTACAATGTTAAGCCCATGAGCTAGACATGAATGGAATTGTTATAGAATATCTTTAAGTTTTGTGTTGCCTTTACAATTGCAATTATCAACGTATGTTTCGGTAAACAAACCGTGTAAATAAGCTTTGACTTTTTGTTGTTTCAGATTACTTCTGATAAAAAATTTTTAATCAACAGCTTGGAAAGACACCTTCTCACCTTAAAAATGGTCCAATTCAAAAAGGCAATTGACAATAGCGCAATGCTCAGGAATTTAAAAAACCTAGCAGCTACGTTTTGTACAAACTAATATTTATTTTGAGAACGATTTTCAAAGTGGAAATTGAAACGTCAATAAACTTACTTTAACCTTTAATTGTGGCTTATTTCCATTTAAATAATAATTCATTTTTAGTCCGTATTTTTCACAATAACTGTTTACATGGGTTGTTCAGCAAAGCTTGCCATAATGACGGTGTCATCTGCATATCTCATCTTGTTAATAGTTCTTCCCTTAATTATTGTTCGTTCACTTTCAGATAGTAACGCTTCTTTAAAAATGAACTCCCTATATACATTGAATAGTAATGGAGACATAACTCTTCTTCTTCTTCTGGTTCCTATCCGTTTCGGATGTTGGAAATCATATTGGCAATCATGACCTTGCTCGCTGCGGCTCGAAACAGCTCCGTTGAGGTTTTCTTAAACCATGTTCTTAAATTCCGCAGCCATGATATTCTCCTTCTACCGGGTCCTCGCTTACCTTTGACTTTACCTTGCCATATAGACTGCAGCAGGGAGTAACGGTGCTGATTTCTCATAACGTGTCCCAGATATTGCAATTTTATGTGTTTGATCGTAAACACAATCTCTGGTTCCTTCTTCATTTTTTCTAGAACTTCCTTGTTCGTGATCCTTGCTGTCCATGATATTCTCAGCATTCTTCTATAAAGCCACATCTCAAATGCTTCAAGTTTTTTAATAGTGGTGTCTGTAAGCGTCCATGCCTCCGCCCCGTACAACAACACAGAGAAAACATAGCATCTCAAATGTCTCATTTTTGTATCTAGGGATATGTTGTGACTTTTGAAGATGGCGCTCATTTTGTTAAAGACCGTTCTTGCCTTTCCTATGCGGCACTTTATTTCCTGTACATTGCTCCACTGTTCGTTTATAATAGTTCCCAGGTAGCAATACTGTTTTACTTGCTCTATCTGCGTCCCATTAATGTAAAGATGAGCCCCATTTATATTCTCCTTGCTGATAATCATTTGTTTCGTTTTGTGGGTATTAATGTTTAGTCCGTACTGTTGACTGTACTCGTTTATTCTGTCCATTAGCCTCTGAAGTCCCTCTAAACTATCTGCTATCACCATGGTGTCGTCGGCATATCTAACATTGTTTACTCTTTCACCATTTAGAAGGATGCCTTCGTCTATTCCGTAAAGAGCCTCGTTAAAAATTTTCTCTGAGTACATATTAAATATCAACGGCGATAGGATACATCCCTGTCTAACTCCGCGTAGTATTTTTATGTGATCTGTTTCTTCTCCGTTAATTTTCATGTATGCAGTCTGATTCTAGGTCTACTTCTTTTAAAATATTTATCATCTTTTGATGTTGAACTCTGTCAAATGCCTTTTCATAGTCGATCAAGCACGCGTATACGTCGCAGTTAATCCCTGCATCTTTGAATCAGTACCTGTACTCCGAAAAGTGCCTCTCTGGTACACACTGCGTTAATGAAGCCGAACTGTCTGTCCGATATTTGTTCCTCGCACTTCTTATAAATTCTTCCATGGATGACTCTAAGACAGTTTCAACATGTGGCTCATTAGGCTGATTGTTTGATATTCTTCGCACTTTTTAGCCCCCTGTTTTTTAGGTATCGCTATGAATTCTGATTCTAGCCATTTATCAGGGATGATTCCTGTATTGTATATTTTATTGAAGACAGCCGTGATCCAATTTATTCCTTCTTCCTCCAAGAGTTTTAAAAATTCAGCTTCGATATTATCAGTCCCTACAGTTTAATTGTTTGTTTGTTAAATTGTTGTTAAATTGTTTTTTCAACATACATAACCAAAATGCACATTAAAATTCATATCCATGCATCTTTGAGCTATCACATTAAAAGCAAATAACGCATCTCTGGTTCCTAGTCCGTTTTCGAATCCAAACTTACTATCATCTATTCCTTATTCCAGTTTTTTATTTATACAGCCATGTATTATTTTCAAGAGTAATTTGAGATATTATTAATGATATTGTTCTGTACTCAACGCAGTCTTTAGAGTTTGTATTTTAGGGGATACCGAAAAAGGTGGAGAGTAAGAGAATGTTTCGGTATATGTCCTATTTTGTATATTGTTTTAACCAAATCTACTATAATGTTTTGGTCTGGACCTACTGCTTTGCCATTTTTTCCTGTTTTTTAATGTTATTTTAATTTTCTCTTTTAATACCTTTAAAACCACATCATCTTCTACTTCAACTTCCATCTGTTCTGTCATATTGTTTTGAACAACTCATTGATCCATCTCCTTAATTTTTCGTTAGTATTCAATACTAGTTTCCCATTTGTATCTTTAAGTATTTCCGGTTTTATTTTTCCATTGTAATTTAATTCCTTAATTTTTTCTGTGTGTTCTTAGGCTTGCTTAATTTTGTATTTTATTTTTTTTGTCCAATTTTATCTTTTGTTTTTACGTTTACGTCTTTTTCCATTAAATCTAAAATTTTCTTCGTGATCCATTGTTTCTTTTTGTATCTGGTTAGTGTCAGAATTTCTTTTTATCTTTTATATATTTCTGTCATTATTCGGTTCCCAGCAATTCGTTTTATTAGTATGAATATTCCGTTTATAACTTGAAAACTATAGTTTTTTAATATTAAAAATGTAATTCAAAGTTAATCTAACTTCATTTAAAGGGTATTTACCCATATATTTAGTGGCTTCAAACATGTAAATCCAGTTAGCACTGATGATGAAATTGTTATTCCGAAAACGTTCTGTGATGTAGCCCGATGAGGGTTTTTATATTAATATACCGTTTCTAGAATATTTTTAAATACAAATTTTTGTGATATATGATATACAGCTAACTACAGGAATTCAGTTTCCTTGTGGAGTTGTAAAACTATACAGAGTTTCTACTATTCTGAAGCCATCATGAAAGACTAACTGTCTATTACTTATATCTGCTTGGCACTTTCTGAATATGTATATGTATGTATAACCTTTAAAAATGTTTTCAATAATTGTGACATTAAGCTGATCAACCTATAGACATTACAGTGTTTGCGATTCTTGATTTTTGGTTGTGGAACAAAGGTCGATCGTGAACCTTATCTGGCCCAGGAGTTTTATTTTGATAGTTAAAAACATAAGTAAAGAGGAACTAAAGGCTATAAAAACTTAAAAACGATGCAAGAAAGCCTTTGGAAAACAGAATATATAGAACTTTATTCAAGTTTAAAGATTGTTTAACAAGTTATCAGAGAAGATTAATTACACCTCATTACAGTAAGACCCCTCAATTTTATGGAGTACCGAAAGTTCATAAAACGAATATACCACTTAGACCCATTTGTAGTACCATGTGTTCTCCTTGTAGTGAACTATCAAAATTTTTATTAAATATTATACAACCATTTGCAAATAAAAATGACACAACATTTTTTTAATAAATTATCAAATATTGAATTTAATTCAAATAATACTTTGTTTACATAAATACTTTATTTACGAATGAGAATGACAAAATTAGAGAGTGATGATACATTGGCAACTAGAACAAGACTAAACATATCAGATATAATGGAGTTATTAACATTATGTACTGATACTACATATTTTCAACTAAATAATGAATTCTATAAACAAAATTTTATATATTTATGGAAGATTTTGAAACAAATATTATTTCTAAACAAAATGTAAAACCCACAGTATGGTGGAGATATGTAGATGATGTATTCTCAATATGGCCTCATGGATCAGAGTTGTTGGACACATTCCTAAATGATATAAACGATCAAGAAGAGACGACGACGAAAAGATAACATTTACCATGGAAAAGGAATATAATAACACACTACCTTTCCTGGATGTTTTAATCTCTAAGAACGATACTGGATATGAGACTCAGGTGTATAGAAAACCAACACACATCAACAGGTATTTAAATTTCAAATCAAATCACAATATTAATATTAAAAAGGGAATCATTAAATCCTTATACGATAGAGCCAAAATTGCTTGTTCTAACGAAAATTCGTTCTTGGAGAAAAAACATTTGTTAACATCTGTTTTATTAAAAAATTATTATCCTTTATCGTTTATAAATAAGGAATTTTCAACAATCGACCGAATAGAACACAACAACTTAGAACGAGATCCTACAGCATACACAAGGAATAATACGAGGAAAATAGCAATAACATACATAAAAGGATTATCAGAAAAACTTAAAAGGATAGGAAATAAATTCAACATTTTAACAACATTGAAAACAACAAACACATTGAGATCTATTTTGTCTAAAACCAAACCTAACAATGAACAAGAAAGGACAAAGAATTGTATTTATAAAATACCTTGTAAATGCGATCAGTTTTATTTAGGTGAAATATCAAGGCCATTAAATGTTAGAATAAGTGAACACCAATCTTATATTAAAAATAGAGAATTTGATAGATCTCAAATATGTAAACACGCATGGGATAATAAACATAGGGTTCAATGAAATAATTCAAATATAGTCCTAAAAGAAACGGATGGTAAAAAGAGAAAAATCAAAGAAGCGGCTCTAATTATGCTAAATGAGACCAATTGTGTCGCAAATTCCTCGGCAGAATGTAGTAGGATCTGGTTACCCATATTAAAAGAGAAAGTTATTAAAAGGAAAATAGCAGTATTAGTAAGCCAGTAACATATAGAAGATACATCATTTATGTTTTTTAAATAACAAACATATAAAATCCGAATTTGGTGTTTATTGAAAGTAAACTAAATGCACGACCAAATACTTACCATGTCGGGATAGTATTATGAGGTTTTTTTCCTGGTTTTTCCCTTATAATTTATTATGGAATCACTAACAGGAGAATTTCACTGTCATCATGGCATGTTTGTCTTTTTAAAGACGAATTACATGCTATCATTTTTTCTGACATATATTCTCAAGTTAAAGTTGATTTCATGTAATCGAATGAACTATCTTACAAGTAAAGTCGTCCCAAGAACGCAACTCAACAATAGTGGCAATATTATTTTAAAGTCATCTACTTTAAAATGTATAATGTATGTCTGAATTGTCAATATAAATGAGTCAAATAAAATTAAATTATTAGAAGAATTTTTCACCAAGTAACAAAAAAACAAAATTTGTTTAATTTACTAATGTTTGTATTTAGAGAACGATTTCCGAAGTGGAAATTGACACGTCAATAAACTCACTTTAACCTTTAATTATGGCTTATTCCTATATATATATATATATATATATATATATATATATATATATATATATATATATATATATATATATATGTATATATATATATATATATATATATATATATATGTATATATATATATATGTATATATATATATATATATATATACATATATATTTATTGAATAGATTTTATTAATGCTCGTTATAATATTGAAAAAGTCCAGGGTTTCAATGGTTTTGTATTACAATGGTATTGTAAATGTATTTCTATTTTATATATTAAGTATTTAGTCTTTATAATACTATAATTAGAATAATAAAATTCAAATTATATAAGGTAAAATATTGGTGCAATAAACTTTCATTATTAGTATATCTATAGGTAAAAATATTCAGATTAAATGAGATAAATTCACTTTTAGGGCCAACGCGTTTTGTATATAATTATATATTCTGTAATAGTTTTATGAACATTTATCTGTCAGTATTAAGTTTTTAAATTTTAATATATCGCTAAACTTAGCGTGCCTGTTATTTTGCAAAAATGCAGTAACCCTCATCAACATTTTCTTCAATAATTACAAGCAGTTAAAGTAAATATATAACCTTCACTTCAAAGGTTACTATTTAAAATTATTGTAAAATATTTTATAAATAATAAAAATTGTAACGTAAATAGACTTGCCCCGATTCTAAAGCTTTTATTATTCATCTTATTCACATGCATATTTATTCTATTAGTAATAATAAGACTGCTTAGTAATAATTGCTCGTAAAATTATTACCTTATTTACATATTTTAATCGATGTTAAATTGGCTAATTGGCTCTGCCAAAGCCATTTTTCAGAAAAAAAAATCGATGTTAATTATTTATTTAAGGTTTTTGATTTATTATATTGTAATTAATTTTTTAATGGATTAATAAAAGTAATAGTTTTTGTCATGATGATGTTTATGAACATTACTAAATTATTATTTTTTCCAGCAGCATTTTTTTAAATTTACCCTTTTTACCGAAAGTATTTCTAAATTATTACAAGTTTCCTAAATTATTTAAAATTATCTTAAATTATTTCTTGTTGTTTGTTGACTAAAGTAGACGTATTTTTTTGTGTATTCCACTCATTCTTTTAACTTTTATATGTTAAATATGTTATCTTTTTGACGTAATACTTTCAGTTCTTCACATTATCTTATCATCCACTCTTCGTTAGCAGCTTTGATCTCTAGTCATAGTATTTTTTGCAAGTCTTTATATTCTTTTTGTTTGTTTTTTATTTTTGGCATTCTTCCAAATACCAGTACATGATTTGTCGGGTAATTTTACGGCTGTTGGTTTTCGCTCATAAGTATTAGTGATGATTTTATTCCAAAGTATTTTAGAAATCTCGACATTGCTAGGTAATTCAGTTAATTTATTGTTATTCTCTTGAATGACTTTTTGTCTGGTTTGATCTTGATTTATTCTAATTATTATATTATTGTTATAATTGTTATAATTAGTTTCTATTTTAGCGAGTAACGGATTATGATATGATTCCACGTCATAACCGGGATAATTTTTGATACTTTTGATGCATTTTCTGAAGCATTTGTTGATTAAAATATGGTTTATTTGGTGTATGGTTTTCCAGTAACTTGTGTATTATGTGGTGTTAGCAATATATACAGTCTACGCTCAGTCTACACTATGTGTGAGTAACTAATATTTCTAAATCTTGACAAAATTCATATAACCTGTCACCTATCATATGACTGTTGCCTAGTGCAAACCCTCCAATATTTTCTTTGCGCCAACTGTATCATATTTTAATGGATTAGCAGTATGCCTTTAAAAAACTATATAGTGAAATCGACACATTAACTGTGAGATGAAATCAAGAATCTGTAAAGCCAGTGTAAAACCAATAATCGCGTAGGTACTCTATTACTATCAAGCCCACTTGGTTTGTCTTGGTTGTCTTGTACTTGGTTTTGTCTTCATTGATGACTAAACCGACCTGTTTTGCCGCAGTTTCCAATTTTAGGAACTATTGCTCAACATATCGCGTGCTACGTCCTACTATGTGAATGTATCGATCTATTATAAAATACTACCGCCGTCTCTAATTCGTGTGCCTAGGCAGTTTGCCTTTTTCAACGAAATGTTAAATAGGAGGCAAGCCAGAGCATCCCATTGTCTATGTCCATCCTTTATCCTAAAAGATCAAGAATTCTCTCACTATATCCTAACACTGGTTTTTAAGTTGGACATTGTCATTCTTGTTAATCGGATAAGTCTTTGTGATATACCAAACTCACGCATTGATTAGTATAGTACTGTTCTCTTGAAACTGTCATATGCGACCTTGAAGTCGATGAATAGATGATGGGTTTCAATGTCAAATTCTAATGTTTTCTTGAAAATATATCTTATTAAACAAATCTGGTCAATCTTTGTTTATTCTGGAGTGAATCTGGCCTGGTATTTTCCAACTATGCCCACTGTGTAAACTTGTTAGTAGTTTGCTAGTAGTTTTTAAGCAGTTGTTAACAGGGTTATACTTCTATAGTTGTCACACTGGAGCTAATCGTCTTTTTTATATAATGGGCATATCATACCTTGAGACCATTTACAGGGCATGGTCTCATTTTTTCTGCCTTCCAGACAAGAAGTAAAAGTTTATGCAGTGTCTGTAGCAAGGCGTCGCCACCATTTTTGTAGACTTCATTGCAAATTTGATCAGTTCCTGGTGATTTATATTTTTAAACTTTTAAATGGCTTAATCAACCTCTTCAATGGTAGTTGGTCGTTATTTTGGGTTGAATAGACTCCAATCATTTCGATCTTCTAGGACGTTATCTGCTTCTTCGATATGATGGCTATTAAATTTTGCGTCGAAAAATTCAACCCAACTGTTCAAGATTAAGGCTGTATCAAGTAGTATATTTCCTTCTTCATCCTTACAGCTCCCTATTCTTGGCTTAAACTATTTGCCCATTATATTTAGATTTTTGTAAAAATTTCGAGTTTCGTTTTGATTTCTTAGCGATTCTATGGTTTCTAACTGCTTTTCCTCAATTAGCCTTTTTTCTTCTATGTAATCTTTTTCCTTCTCTTCTTAGGATCCAGTATTGCTCCTTTGCTCTTCTTATGCAACTAGCTTGATTAGAAGTTAGGTATACTCTATTTTTGTTATCTGTTGCTTCTTGGTACTCTTTGTCAAACAATTCGTGTTATTTAAATGGTTCGGTTTTCTCCAATTACTCCGTTATCTTCTCGTTATTAAGTTTTTACATTTTGTCTACAATTTCTCCATATTCTCCCCACCTCCATGCTCTTCATTTTCTTATCCATTTGTCTTCTATACTCTCTCACAATGGTCTCAGTGCGCAGATTATCAACATTAATTATGTCTTGTTTCATAAATTGATCCTTCTTTAGGTTTGATATTCTTCCTCTGGTTTTTGCTATTACAAGAAAGTGATCACTAACTATGTTTATACCTCGGTAGCTTCTGACGTCCATGAGGTAGGAAGAATGTCTTGTATCTATCAGGATGTGATCTATCTGGTTAACGGTCTCGTTGTCAGGGAATTTTATTCTTTGTCTAAGGTGTCTTAGAATTCATATTTTTCGTCGTCTTTTTTTCTTTTGTAGGTGCGTGTACACTAAGTAAGCTATAGTTAAAGAATTTTCATTTAAGACCTACATAACATATTCTGTTGTTCATAGGCTTAAAGTTAAAGACTAATTACTTTGCTTTTTTACTGACTAGAAAACTACTACCAAACTCGTGACGGGTGCTATGTCCGCTATAGTTCATATTGTATTCTTTTTTCTCGATAATTCCTGAACCAGTATATATCGTCTCTTGAATCGCTATTAAATTGGCTTTTATTTTATCCAGTTCTTATGTTAGCAATTTAAGAGCGCCTAGGGCATAAAGGGTTCGTACGTTCCATGTGCAGTATCCATATCCGTATATCGGTATTCCCTTGAGTGTTTGTTAGGCCGTCGTGAATTAAACATTTTTTCTTCTTTGTGCTTTCATAACAATAAGTTTTTTAAGGGAGGAGGTCATAAACCTTTTGCACAACCCCTTAGGTTAGAATTGTTCAGGTTTTACCTGGTTCAGTAATACCAAGGTTTACCACTTACCACGTGAAGGTGAGAGTCAGAATAAAGTAGGAGAGACTAGTGATGCTGGCAGGATACAGCGTCATATTTTTCACGTCACTACCACATTGGAACCTCTGTCTGTCCAACTAAATATTCTGTATAAATTCCAGTTTTAATTTGGACTTGTTTCAATTCTATACTCCATTTAATTCTATAGCATAGACATATATAAAATGTCTAGGTTCGTAAAATGTCGTTACAAACTTTATTTGTCAGTTGGCAACTGCGTTTTGTCATGTCAGCTTCACTTCTAAATAATGGAGACGGCAATGTTTTTCCTGTATCTTTTGTCTTCTTAAGAGGATGTTTCTACTCGTAAAGATTAGCTCGTATTGATATCTTTTCATATTTTAAGTTGATAATTTTTTATATACTCTGTCTTATATACTCTGTTCTCTTTTGACTTCGTTTTTTACTTAATCTAATCTCCAACCCACAGTATATTGTCAACTTTATTTAGGTGTATGCAGCTAGGATATTTAATGTAATTTAACTAATTCGTTTAATAATAATTATATTCATTTAATCCTTGCCATCTTCTTTTTTAATCTTCTAGCAAGGAAATGTTTAAAAATTTATGCTGTCGCTAACACGACGTTTCTCATTTAAGTGTTTTGGCCTTAATAAATATTTCTCGTTTCTCTTTTTTGGGTAGAACTTCCTGAACATGGGATAAAACTGCAGCAGCATATCAGTTACAATGCCAAACTCAATAGCTGAAACTACAATGGGTTAGATCTCCGGCATCTCCATTAACTTACGATCGACTTATTCAGCTACAACATATCCAACTAGCATCTGAAGAAATCAACAAATTATAACATGGACTACATGAAGCTATAGGTATCAATTTCAAATTTTTTGTTAAGCTTTAAGCAGGATATCCTTTGTTGATATTAAAATTTCATTTTCTTATGTTTAATGTATAATAAATGTATTTAGTTAATACAGTGTTTTATTTGTACCTTCCAAAACCAATTTTTCATATTTACATTTAAGATCAGACAAACTTATACCCGAGAGACTCATCGAGACGAAGCTTTAAACAATTAGCGTCCAAAGAAAGTTGTTGAGTTGAGTTTTATTATTACACATTGGCTTCCAACTTTCTGAGGGTAGTTTTATAATTACAACTTTTTCGTTTAGATCAATTAAGAAGACTATTTTTTGCCTATTTTTCGTCTTGTTTAATTTCTCAAAGAGCTTGTCGAAGAAATAGTCTTTTGGGTTTGTATCCCATTCATCTATAGGAGTATAGATACTAAATAATTAAATTGTTCTTCCTTTTATTTTCATGTCGATCGTTATGATTCTTCCATGAACTTTTTTACTGCAATAGCTATACAAGCTTTGGCCAGTTTTAATTTTTCTACGCCACTCCAAAATATACGTCATTCCTTGTCATTTTTTTCCACTTCCTCACAAGATATCTTGTCATTTTTTCTCTTCTTTTTCTGATCGTCTTTTGTATTTAGTCCTTGTATGTTCCAGCATTCAATATCTATTAACTGTTTTCTTTTCTTCTGTCGTGTCCCGTGTAATCTCTAGAAAATTCGAAGCTGCTGTGCGGGATGTACAGTCATGAATGTTTCCACACAGAGGGTAGCTAACCTACCGCTGTAATCCTCATCCTGGCTTGGTACCGGCACTGACAGTCATCAAGCCACTTAATTTTCCCAGTCACTACGGAGACTGAAAGACTGACTTTTCCCAGAGACGGAGTTATGTATTCGAAATACCTTCCTCTCTTCTTCTTTCTCTTTATAAGCAATTCTACTTGTTTATTGGCGGATTAATACCTCTATGGAAGGTTGTCACTCCTTTTTTTGCGTAGTCGTCCGATACTTCTTCTGCCGATTTATCTCTTGCTATTTTGATGACACGGGTCTCCTCCATTCTGCTTATGTGGTTATTCCATTATTTTTTTTTTCTATTTTGTGTCCATTCATTAATACACTGTACGTTACATTTTCTTCTAATATCTTTACTTTACTTTAGATCTCTCAGCGAATTTCCTGTAATTCTTCTCAGTACTCTCACTTCTGCCGTTTCCAGTAGCCTTTGCGTTGTGACTGTGGCGGGTCTTGTTTCTGAGGCTTGCACTGGCTTTATAAATTCTTGACTTTATCTCAGTATTATTGTGTCTATTTCGCTATATAGTGTTATTAAGGCATCCTGCCAATCTATTTGCTTTTTTTGTACTTGACCTTTTACTTCTTTGTCCAGGTATCCATAGCTGAACAGTATAATTGTCAGGTATTTTATTTCCATTACTTGTTCAGTACTGATTTATCGATCCACCCAACAAAACTCCGCCTGCAGTTTTGTTGGGTGGATCGAGTAGCTCGACACAACTGTTGCCAGTCCCAAGGCCGGATAAAGGAGGAGGGGGTCTACAGACAGGTTAGCACCCTACTGATAGACTTTAAAACCATACAGCTCATAGAAACAGGATTATGCCAGGAGAAAGAGGATAACAAATTTATGGAAAAGGAGAAAGCATATACGTATCTATACATATACACATATATATATATATATATATATATATATATATATATATATATATATATATATATATATATATATATATATAAATTAAGGATCACTCGGAGTAGTGGTGGGTTTTTTCGGTCAAAAGGTGGAGAAAAAAGACAAAGTTGATGGCTACTTTATCTATTTATTGAAGACGTTTCGCTTTCTATCAGAAAGCATCATCAGTTCATCTAAAAAGTGAAAAAAAACCACAGAAGCATGAAGAAGTTGTTACATGTGTTACCTTAAAAAGATATGTAGCAGTCAGTGATATTAAAGTTGTAAAGACACTTAAGTAAATGGACATTATACGATTACGATGTATAAACAATAAATTGAACTAAATAAAGTTAACAATTTGTTCAAACTAAGCACAGCAAAAAGAACATGTAGTTTTTTTTATAAACATGTATAAGTAAAAAAAACATTGAAAAAAGAGAATGAAGAACTAAGAAAATCATAGATGCACTTCCATCAATATAGCAATAGTTATGATTTAATTTTAACTTTAGGTAGTATTATTATAGTAATTAATATTGAAATTGAATAATTTAATGTATACTCTGGCTTCGTGAATGCTGCCGGTAAAATGGTGTTATATTAAAACACACGCGCCAACTACGTAAAAAGACAGTAAACCTTGAGGTCATTAATTATGACAGAACAACAAGGTGAAATACCAACCCTAATAATAGAGCGGTTTATTTAAATGATAAGATGAGTTTGGGTGACAACCTGCTTGTAAGGAACCAATAAATAAAAGGAAAGGTGGTTAATAACACCAAATTTCCCCCAGTGATCGGTTAAGAAAAAAACAAACAAACAAGTGAGGTCAAACCAAAAACTCATATATAAATCGTCAACGTTGTGGCTGGTTAATCAGCCACAGGTGAAGATCAATTATAATTTCCAACAGTCCAAGGTTCATACACTTGGAGCTCATTTGCAGCTTTTTGCAGAATTTTTAAAAATATTTACTTCTTGAAACTAATAATATAAAAATTTCTAGAAGTTCAACAGCGAGTAAAATTTAATACTCCATGGAAGAAAAATATGCTAAAATAAAATATTAATTAAATAAGATATACATAACAAAGTATTTTGAATAAATAAAGTAAACATACCATTTAAATTATTCAGAACCTGAGGAGCTACATGTGCTGCTTTCTTCGTCAAGATTTATCAATATTGGTTGGATGTGGGTTTCTATTATGTTGTCCAACTTTCACATTTTGGACTCGACTTTTTGTTCAACGAGTTGCACATATTTATGCTATGTACTTGTAGTAATATTATTTACTGCATCATAAACAATATTTTTTACTTTTTCACTTCTGCGCAGATGAGATCAATCGGATTGAGCTCACAATGGTATGGAGGCAACCTTAAAACTAATTTGTTTTGGCTTTTTGCGATCTCATCAATAATATGTTTGTTATATTGCCCCTTATGTTATTTAACAAAAGCTAACAGTTGCACTTTCAAAACCTGTATGTTTATTTCAGCCACGCTTAGATATCAGCCTTTCTAGAAGAGGTAGTTGGAATTTTTTTCGTTTTTCTAGAATGATAAGGCACGTTGTTCAATACGACGATGAAGTTTTCTTTTTATCGGGCAGTATATTTTTGAACCAGTTTTTAAAAGATTTCCCGTCCATCTCTTCATGGTAGTCCCCACTTTTTTTTATTCGAACTCTCACAGCGCTTCTGGAACAAACCCATCTTCACTGCCAATATGAGAAATTATTAGTATCATTCCTTTTTTTTAAATTTGGTTATTTTAAAATTTACTTAAAGTGAAAAAGCACGCATAGCATTTACCTGCAGGATTTTTGGACCCAGTAGAACGTCCATCTAAAACACTTATTTATAAGACGTTACCGAATTATCGACCCATACTTTGGATTTGGTGTAACTAGCGTTTAGTCAAGTCTCGTCTTAGTAATAAATTTTGCAGTTTTGATTTCTATAATACTATATCTTAATCATAAATTCTCGTCTCCACAACACAATTTCATCACTGTCTATTAAAATGCTGTTTCGCTGACGACGTTGAAACTTGAAATTATTTTTTTTTTCAATAATTTAAAAAACTAGTACTCTTGAAACTATGCCAAACTGGGTCTTCATTAAAAATCCTCAGAACTTTATCTACTGTGGGTATTTCATTTCAAAAAAAGAATTCGTGGATTATACTTATTGCTTCTGTCTCATATTCATCGTGAGTAAATATTTTTACGATGCTTAATTGGTGTTGGTGACGACAATGTTCCCGTATTTCTATATTCTTGAACCACATTTCGTATACTACTGCTATACACGCCTACAATAGATAGAAAGTAACAATACTTATTAAATAAAGTGAAAACGCGTATTCTAAAATAATGGGAAACAATATCAGTACCTGTTTTATCTGCTACTCTATAAGAAATCGGACTTTTCGAGTTGATAGAGTTCACCCGCACATCTGTTTTAAATACACCTATGATAATTTCCTTTATTTTGCCAAAATGTTCCTTTACCGGTCTTTTTTAGGTGGACTGAGGATTACATCAATCTCAAGAAGTTCATCTGCTTTATCAGTGCTTGACATTTTTCTTTAATATTATTGTCCTATTTATCTTGAATAACTTAAGGTATCGATCAACCGAACGTCATCAACAGTATCGTTAAAGTTATAAAACTGCTTTCTGTATACTTTTTTGAGTTCAGAAAAGGAAATAAAACTTTTCGAAACATCAATAGATTAAAATATTGGTTTCTCTTACCTTTACCCAAGTGATTACCACAAACTATTTTTAATTTTGATTAATAAATACTTGGTTTTTTGGATACTAAAAGTTTACTTCAAACTATAAAACACAATTACGACCAGTAAATAAGTCAACAATAAATATATCGTTACAAAACACAAAACATATAAACTTATAAACCAACACGCTACAATTTGAATATAATCAGACTGAGCAGTTTGGACCTGTAAAATGACAATCGTTATCACTGAAGGCGATGAATCAAATTCAATAGTTTTTGGGCGAATACCGTCGGAACATGTGCGTGTCAGGCCTCGATAGTTTGTTTATGTTGGGAATATACAATATGAATAGAGTGTATGCAAGCATTTTTACATTTCGTATATGTAAAAATAATCTAACTTCGAGGTAAGCTCTACGAATAACTTTAAGTCAGATAAGAGTAACAGATATAGTATACAGCCAACCAGTGGTTGGATGTATACCTTACATAAAAAACTTGTAAAAGTGTAATTCGTATATTTGTTAAAATATTGAAAAAATCCAAGCAAATTAAAATTTTTAAATCGTTTTCGATTCTATCAAATTATCAGCATCAATGAAAACGTTAGTACTTGCATAAAAGTCTCTCACCAAACGGTATACATTTTTTTATGTATTTAATTTCCTAAAACGTTCCATTTTTAGAAAGTTGTATTTATTTTATTACCTCTATAATAGGGATATATACCTCTATATTATCGCTTCGATGCGATCCACCGAAGAAAATACCAACTGCGAATCCCCAGAGTTAAATGAATATACAACCTAATACTAGTACAAGTACTATAAAAATTTACAGTTAAGACTCTCAAGAAATAAAGTGATTCATGTGCTTTTTGATATCTGATGAGATAATGGATATAATGGATGAGAAACGTAAATTTAAAAATAAAAATGCAGAGAAATATTAGCAGACCCACAAAAGCATAAGAAAAAAATTCGAGAAGCTAAGAAAAGCTAAAGAAAAGTGGTTTTCAAACGAATGCAGGAAAATAGAACAATACGAAGGTAATAAAAATATTAATATTGTATAGCATTTTTGCCGGGGAGATCCTTTCGGATGGGTTCCGGCACCAATTGCATATTTAACCCTGATCAAATAGATTGTCTCAAAGTGACTAGTCTGTACAGAGTAAATGCACAACATCGATGCTATACTTATTTGCAAACTTGTATTAAAATAAACGTCACTTCTTACTACTTAGCCTAATCCATCTTTTGTATTGAGGGCAGCTTAAGAACTAATGCCCACTAACGACCCTCCCTGGCTTCCTTCTGTCAGTGGTCCTCAAACATATATAATATTTGCTACAACATACTTGGGTTAAATTAAAATAAAATAGAAATTAAGAAATGCCTTTTATTTATGTCACACAAGCAGTTTGTTTTTAATTCTACAGTATGTGCTAGCGATACAAACCATTTGTTTATAGATTTAAATAAAATCGAATAAAATAAAACTAAAATATAAAGAAACATTTTATTTATGTATTGTTCCGTTTAAAAGTTAAGGGGGGAAGGACTTTTAAAAACCGCTCTGTATATGTTGGCAGTAAGAAAACATAGAAATATGCGAAAATAAAACTAATAAATAAGTTGAAAATAAAAGAAGTCATTGTATTTAATTTCATGTGTAAGTAATCGTAATTGTACACCATTATATTTAGTTCCTTTTTCTGTCAATCGCTGTCACATTTAGCTTCTGCTTCACTATCATCATCATTATTATTGTCGTCACTGACATCAATATCTCCGTTATTTATATTTATAATAATTGGTACGATATCATCCAACAAATTGTCAATTTCACACATTTTTTTTTCTGTTGCTATTACTTGGTTTACGTAGTTTTTCCATTTCTCTGGCGTAATGACATGGTACGCTGCAGAAATTAAATTTCAGCTTCTTTAAAATTCGCGTTGCGTCCAGCTATATACCGTTTCACTTCACTCCAAACCATTTCGATGGGATTGAGTTCACAGTGATAGGGCGGGAGCCTCAGAATTTTCACATTTTGCTTTTTGGCAATATCTTCTATTATGTACCTGTCATATTTTGTTTTGAAGGCCTTGACTACATCAAGTAACTCGCATTTTAGGTAGTCTTCTTCAAAAAATAGGTCCTTTGACAGAAGTCATTCTTGAATATCTTTTTTTATTGTTGAACTGTTGGGAATTTGTTCTGACTTTCTGCTGTGATAGGAGGCATTGTCCATTACCGCAACAGTTTTTTCTAGCAAATTTAGCATTAAGTTATATTCGAACCAATCTTCGAAGGTCGGTCCATCCATTTCATCGTGGTAGTCCCGAGTATTTTTTCTTTGCCAAAAACGTGAGCTCTGATCCATCATTAAATCCACTGGTAGATCCTGCGTGCAATAAAATGAACCGTGCACCACGAGCTGTTGGAGCTTTTAATCCTGTTGTCAGACCACGAACAAAAGCATAGCGCTGAGATGTAATTGTTTTAACAACCCATTATTTTTCCACACTGTGGATGAATCATTCCATGATTCATCCAAATACACTATGTTGTATCCTTCTGCACGGTATTTATGAATTGCGCGTAAATAACGATGACGCCACGAGATGATTTCTGGTTTTTCAATTAAAATTTAATTTCCGCCACGTCTTATAAACTCAAAATCCATATCACTCAGCAAGCGATGTAGCGTGGTGCGTGAAAAGTTGGGCAAAGTTTCTTCGACATTTACAATAGCTAATATGGTGTTTATTGTTGGTGGTATGTTGTCACGAAAAAATTCATGAACTATTTTACGAATTTGGCTCCTGACACCTTCATCGTACTTGTTGTTACGAGAATTACCAACCTTTCGCTTCTTGGGTCTACTCTTTGGAGATTGTAATCCAGCAGGTGATGAATATTCCTGTCGTATGCGAAACAGAGTCTTTTCGCAAACACCACTCATTTCTGACCGCAGGAATAATATGGCACCGCAATAATAGTTGCTCCACATAATAATTCGGCAGTAAAATCTTTCACTCCCCATTCAGATAGAATAATGCTTCTACAAATTTGAGCAACACCGGTGGATATTAACATATTACAGGTATACGCGCCAACGGCAGATAAAGATGAGGCAACCAGCGAAGATTTCTACGAACAACTGGGAAGCCTGATAAGAATGACAAAAAAACAAGAAGTAACAATAGTGATGGGAGATTTCAATGCAAAGGTTGGCAGAGGCAAGGTGAATCAGATCGTGGGAAACTTCGGCCTAGGGGAGAGAAACGATAGAGGTGATAGACTAATATGCTTCTGCCAGGAATATAACCTGCTGTTAAGTAATACATTCTTCAAGCTCCCCAAACGTCGACTTTACACATGGAAATCCCCCGCTGACTCACCTGACAACATCATAAGGAATCAGATAGATTATATAGCAGTACCAACAAGATATAAAAACATAATAAAATCATCAAAAACGTACCCTGGTGCCGATGTTCCTACTGACCACAATCTGTTGGTATGCAGAATGGTCATGAGATAAACGACATTAACGAGAACACGTCGGATATAATAGAGAGATGGGATAAATCGAGGGAAGCAATCCAAACAACATAAGCGACTCTATTAAAGCGTGACAGACAGAAGAAGAAAGAATGGATGTCTGATGAGATAATGGACATGAAAGACGTAAATTCAAGAATAAAAATGCAGAAAAATACCAGCAGATCCACAAAATCATAAGAACAAAAATTCGAGAAGCCAAAGAAAAATGGTTTTCCAACGAATGCAGGGAAATAGAACAATACAAACGGAAATACGACAGTTACAATATGCACAAAAAAATAAAATCAATGACAAACAAGAGAAAATTCAATAAGTCACCCAACAGCATAAAAGATAGCGATGGAAATCTCATCTCGGAGCCATCAACGATCTTAGAAACATGGAAATCATACATAGAAAAATTATTTGCATCTGACGGGACTCATGATCACCTATATGGAGAAGGAGAAACAGGTCCTTCAATCCTTAAATCGGAGGTAGAAGATGCCATTGCAGCACTAAAAAACAATAATTCAACAGATCCGGACAATGTACCCTGCGAAATATTAAAGATCCTATGTAAATCAGACAAACAGTTCCTTGATAATATAGTTGTACTTTTTAACAACATATATAATAGCGGTAAAAACTGGCTACAGTCAACATTTATTACAATCCCGAAGAAACCAAATGCCCAGATCTGTGATGACTACCGGCTTATAAGCTTGATCAATCATGTCACTAAAGCGTTCACTAAGATCATTCATAGAAGAATATAAATATGATAAATGTGAGTCAAATATCGATATATCGCAATTTGGTTTTCGGAAAGCACTTGGAACTAGAGAAGCAGTTTTCGCTCTCCAGGTGCTTATACAGCGGTGTAGAGACGTTGATAAGCACGTATATTTGTGCTTTGTGGATTTTAGAAAAGCATTTGACAATGTCAACCATGAACAATTGATGGATATTCTGCGAAAGACAGGTATTGACGACAAGGACATTCGAATTGTGGCAAACCTATACTGGGGTCAAACAGCAAGAGTAAAAATTGGCAACGAACTCACTGGAAGGGTGCAGATCAAAAGAGGTGTCCGTCAGGGGTGTATCTTATCCCCACTCCTATTCAATATTTATTCCGAGTAAATATTTAACAAATATATGGAAAATGCAAATGAGGGCATAAAAATAAACGGCGAGTTAACGAACAATATAAGATATGCCGACGACACGGTGATCCTTGCCAGTACCATAGACGAATTACAACAGGTAATGGAAAGAGTTTATTCAGTTAGTGAGGAATACGACACAAGCCTCAACTTCAAGAAGACAAAGTGGATGCTGATAAGCAAAAAGCAACAACCTGCTCGACAGTTACGAATAAAGAGCATACTAATTGACCATGTAGAATCTTATGTGTACCTTGGCACCAACGTAAATGCAAAGTGGGAACAGGCCACAGAAATTAAGGCGAGAATAGAACGAGCTAGAGCAGCATTTAACAATATGAAAAAGCTCCTCATAAGCAAGGGTTTGTCTCTTTCCCTAAAATTACGTCTAGTTAAATGCTACATTTTTCCGATCTTACTATATGGTACGGAGGCCTGGACGCTGACAGAGACGCTCACGAGAAAACTAAAAGCATTCGAAATGTAGATGTACCGACGCATTCTTCGTATATCCTGGACCGAACATGTCACCAACATAGAGGTACTCCAAAGAATCGGAAAGGGAACGAATTCAATAAGTCACTCAATAGTATAAAAGATGCGATGAAAATAAAAATATTACATGGATAAATTATTTGCATTAGAGAGGACTAATAATCAGCTATATGGAGAAGGAGAAACAGAACCTTTTACCCTTAAATCAGAAATAAAACATGACATTGCAGCACTAAAAAACAACAAGGCAGTTGGTTAGCACAATGTCCTTGGTCCTATGTAAATCAGACAAATAATTCCTTGATAATCTACTTGCACTTTTTAACAACATATATAATAACGGAAAAATCTTAAAACACTGGCTGCAGTCGACATTTATTACAATCACGAAGAAACCAAATGCCCAGCTTTGCAATAACTACCAACTTATAAGTTTGATCAGTCAGATCATGAAAACTTTTATCAAGATCATTCATTGAAGAACATCTATATTATAAATGTGAGTAAAGTATTGATAGATCGCAGTTTGGTTTTCTGAAAGCACTTGGAACTAAAGAAGCAGTTTCCGCTCTCCACGTGTTTATACAGTGGTACGACGATGTTAATAAGGATATATATTTGTGCTTTGTGAATTTTAGAAAAGCATTTGGCAATGTCAATCTTGAACAACTAATAGATATTCTACGAAAGACAGGTATCGACGACAAGGATATTTGTATTGTGACAAACCTATACTGGGGGAAACTGCAAGAGCAAAAAGAGACAATGAACTTCCGAAAAGGGTGAAGATAAAAAGAGGTATTCGACAGAAGTGTGTCTTATCCACTCTTCTCTTCAATAGGTACTCCGAGGAAACATTTAAAAAATATATGGAAAACGCAGCAGAGGACATAAAAATAAACGGTGAGTTAACGAACAAGAGAAGATATTCCAATGACACGGTGTTCATTTCCAGTAGCGTAGATGAATTACAATAGGCAATTTAAAGGAATAATGTAATCAGGGAGGACTACGAACTGAGCCTTAACTTTAAGAGGACAAAATGGACAAAATAAACAAAAAGCAGTAACCTGCTCGACAGTTACGAATAAAGAGCATGTTAATTGATTACGCAGAATCTTATGTATACCTTGGCACCAACGTAAATAGAAACCTCATGAAAAAACTAATAGCATTCGAAGTGTGGATGTACCAACGTATTCTTCTTATTACCTGGACCGAACATGTCATTGGCTTAAAGGTAATCCTCATAATTAACAAGAGAAAGAAAACGTGGGCATATTTAAACAAAGAAAACTTAAATATCTAGACCAAATATTGAGACACGATAAGTACCATTTACTTTAATTGATTATCCAGGAAAAACTAGACAGCAAATAGACAACTATTGAGAGCCGCCGTAAACAATATCAGAATTGCCATGTTAATAGCCAATGTTCGCAATGGACAGCGCACTTTTAACTTCAACCTTAATTAAAAAAAACTGTTGACTTTGGGCGTATTACCGAGCTTTAAGATTTTTGTGTTGAATACGCATATTCTTTGTTTGATATTTAAATTTTAAAGATAAAAATAATTTTATATTTCACATTATTTTACATAGTGTGACATAGTTTCATTGTTTTCTATATGATGGTGTATAAATACTTTATATCATTTGAATATACTTTCGAATTTTCTATTATATAAAAAAATAATAATGCTAATGAAATACATAACATGTAATAATTAAAAATTATTAAATAACTAGCGTATATATTGACTATTATATATATATATATATATATATATATATATATATATATATATATATATATATATATATATATATATATATATATATATATATATATATGTTTGTTTTGAGGTTTCCGCGGGAGCTATATGTGCTGTCACTATTTTTCCGGGTTTGACTCCGCGTTGTAAAATGCTGGTTTTCTTGAAAACCATTGTTTTGGCGACATTTCGGCAAGGTCTCACTTGCCATTCTCAAGCCTGGATCTACTTCTCGTCGTTACTCGACCAGTACTAAACGAGCCTTAATTCTATAGAGCATTTGTAGAATATGCTTAAAAGAAGAATTAGAGCTCACCGGGGAAAATTCATAAAATACCGCTCAGCAAGTAGTACAAGAATGAAAGAACCTACCACAACAAAATGTTGACAATTTGTTTAGGAGCATACCCACGCGGATGTAAACTTGGATAATAGCTAGGATAGGTAACACTGACTACTAAAAAAACAGAAATAAATATAAACAATTTAAACATTATTTGTTTTACATTGAAATTTTTTGTATTATTAAGTTTGAAATAAAAAGTTGCAATTTCAATTGTAATGTTTTCTTTAATTGTTATGTATTGGTGATTAAATTGCTTTAAATTAAATATTGTGTGACTTTGTATGTCTTTTTTTTAAATCCGCTTAAAATAACAAGAAATAGATGCTTCCATATAAATTGACCTGACATTCAAATTTAAAGAAGCGATTTGATCATCATAACTCCTACATATTATTAGTTTTCTTAATATATTACAATAAATCTATCCTCTTCTTGATATATTACTTTTAATTAACTGGCATTAATACTAAAATATAAACAACAGAACAAATTAATATTTACTAGGTGTTTCACTTTTAAAATGTAATTTAAATGTACGGTAAATAGATATTATCTAAAAAATCTGGTACATAAAAGGTTGAATTTCAAAACAAGTAAAAGAAAAACAGTTGTGGGTGTTACTACAATTTAAAATATGTAAAGATGTCAAGTGCAGGTTACCTAATATTTTCACATTATTTTTCTATGATCTTCCAAAAATCTATTTAATAAATTTCAGTTGGTAAGCGATTATTACAAATAAAGACGGCATTGCATCATTGACGTTAATTGTAGCCAATTGTATAACTGATTATTTAATTATTCTTTATTTTATTGCCAAGGGGTAGGCATTTTTAAAACCATACGAAAAATAAATTATTTCTTTTCACATCATCTCCGATGATGTTCAGGTCTTCCGTCTCCATTCTTATCTTTGCTGTTACTATTCTTTCTGATATGTATTGACTGACACTCTTTGATGTGATTTTGGTACCTTTGATATATTAGTAAGGCTACACCTTCTTTGGTCCTGTTTCCTTTTGCTACTCCACTGTAGATTAGTATGTATTCACCTAATTTTGATTGACCATTTCCTTTTTTTCCATTTGATTTTTGTGACCCTCTTTGATATTTTGATTTCGTTTCGCTTGTTTACTTCGATCTCCAATCTCAAGCAACTTATATTGTTGGCTCACAGTCTCACTAACTATTAGCTTTTTTCATAAGGGGAGAATGAAAGCTTTTCTTTTATTCTTACCCAGACCAACTCAAAAAGCATATACAAAGAACATTAAACACTTCTTTATCAAGTAAAAAATTCACTGACATTATTCTATAACTGCTTCTTACAACTTCTTCTATGTTAACGACTTTTCTACCTACATATTTATAAATTAATGCCTTCAGCTATGTATACTATGTTCTTCGTTTAAGATAGACATAGACCAAATTTTTAAAAATTTTCTAAGAAATTTGATATATTTTGGCGTTTAACTAATTTGTATCAAATGTACCTGGTAGATAAATAACTGAAAGTATTGATCAATAAATGCGTACATCTTAATGTTAGTTATTTAGTGCTTGGTTTTGAAACCAATTCTTATATTATGGTTAAAATATTCATAAAGTTTCACAAACGATCCTGCCGTGTGGTAATTAAAATGCAAAACTAAATATAATATTCAGCAAACATGGTTAATAATTTGAAGGCGTAGATTACTAATTATAAATTATATTAATGTATTTAAAATAGTGGCATTTAATTTTTGCATGGTATTTAGAGTAAGTAGATCTTATAATGAATATGTTACTCATTCATATCTGAAAATATAACTGTAATATTCATTTAATTTAAAAAATAAAACTATATAAACACGACAACTAAAGGTCATTGAGAATTTACAGTTTACAAAGTATATCGGTTGTTGCCCGAGAAAAAACATGTAACCTGTTTTTCCTTTTTTATTGTTGTTCATCTACTTATTTCATTTTCTTTTGTCGAGTTGATTATAGTTAATTATAGTTAACTGAAAAGTTAATAATGATCCAACTGAATACTACTCCGAGTAGCGGGTAGGAACTCCCTTGGACAGTCCTACCAGGGAAAGTGAATCAGTCCCTGCTCTCCGCAGATTCCAGGAGTTTCCTGACCCGGGAAACTAGTACCTGCTTAGGGTCCCTTGTCCAGGGTCACGGATGAAGACCACAATGGTATCCACGGCGGAGAACATCGTCGGTACGGTGTGTATGGCGGAAGTGGCACCCCCGATTTTAGGGTTAATATAAAATTAAATGTAGCGTCTGATCCAGAGTGGACGGCGACAAACAGCGTCTGACCCAGAATGAGCAGCTGATAACTAACTCACCAACCCGCCTGGCAGGGCATGGTGTTTTAACTGCCATTACCCCCCCCCCCACTTTTATCATGGCGAATAATAAAACAAAAGGAAATGGTTCCCAGGTGGGTAAGAAAATTTCTGAATCCCACACCTCAAAGGTCTACCTCACGGTATCTAGGGGAGGCAATAATTAGCTTTTGATAGATAAAAACAAAAACCCACTAAGACGAGCACAACATAAATCAAAAAAATCCTTCAACCTGTCAATAGGTACATACAATATTAGATCAATGTCCACGGATGAAAAATTACATGAACTGGAAGAAGATATTAACAAACATAAAATGGCATATCATAGGCCTATCAGAAACTCGACGAAAAGAAGAAAATCGAATACAGCTAAAATCTGGTAATCAACTGTATTATAAAGGAAATGAAAAGAATAGTAAATTTTGAGGATTTATAATAAATAAAGCTATAAGTAAGCATGTCCAATTATCAAAGGTATATCAGATCGTGTCGCCTATGTATATATATTTAGGGATTCTACAGTATTCACTGCCTTCCCTCGCTCAACCGTTTCCATCTCTCTCTGTTGTTCCATTCTCCATCGTTTAGTCCTCTCTTACTCATGGCGTC